>NC_133003.1:48601831-50007199 GCF_048564905.1 Vicugna pacos
CCAGTTCAGGGTGGTCAGGAGGATGAAACAACTTCATTCCTGTGAAGGACTCGGGCCGGCACATAGTCATTGTTACATGTGTTAGCGAAACAGGAAGGAGGAGAACAAGCACGCAGAAGGAGGAGAGGGCCGAGCCCAGGCACCAGCCAGCGCAGCTCTGCTCTGGCACCGGGAGCAGAACCACAGCTGTAAACGGTGATACCATGCTTGCCCCCCGACCCTCTTCCCCAGACTCTGACCAGCACTCAGGTGGAGATTACTTCCTAGGTCACCAACTCAGGTCTCCATCCGCATCTTCACTCGCAGACGGGACGTGATGACATCCATGTGGCTGAGGATGGCTCTGGTGGTGCTGGTTGGGACAAATTATTACCCACTCAAAAACAGTGATGGGCAAATCATTTTGGAGTCTTTCCAAATGCAAAACAAGTTCTGTGCTCCTATTCCTACTGACATTTAGAAATTGATCTACTATCTTCACTGGAAGATCATAACGGCAGTAATGAACACAAACTGCAAACTGAGCATGCCAATGAGCGGGCCAGGCCCTGAGCCAGGCTGTGCATACGTCTCCTATTTCACACTCACCAGAACTTGAGACAGTTGTGATCATCATTATCCCCATTTGACAGATCAAAAAGCTAAACTTCCCGGAGGTAAAATAACTTGTCTCAGGTTCTCAGCTCAGGTGTAAACTCAGGCTGTCCCAACACCGCCACACTGCATATTACAGTTACAAGGAGCCTTGGAAATCACCTCTCCCCATGTTTTTGACGCACAGGGGAGCAGAGGCCTGCAGATAACTCTGGGTCCAGACTTCTGTCCCTCCCCCCTCCCCATGCTTTGTCCTCTAATAGCTTCATTGGTAATTTATGAGAAACAAACACAAAACAACATGAAAGGCAGAGAAAATTAAGAAGATGGAGGCAGAGTAGGAACAACAGCAGCGAGGCCACAGGGAAGGGTAATTTCCAGTTCAGCCAAGTCCAAGAATTCCATCATCGTTAGAGCAGCAATGTTCACCAGGGGGCGCTATGACTCTGTTAACTTACTAAGAGCCTCAATCTAAAATCACTGAGATGTCCTCACCTTAATAAGGGTTTCCCAACAAGGGGTTCCCATGAATACTACTGGGGCACATGAGGTAATTATAAAAGGCACCCAGATGAACTCAAAAAAACTTTTAATAATTATTTATCTTCTAAGAAAATTTCATTTTCTTTTAAATGCACGCAGCAAAGGAGGGACCTGCTTTCTGCCTGGGGTATCAATATTTTCGTTGATTAGAAGGTAAGGGATTTCTTGGCTCTTTACTTCTCAAAAAAGGGCCTCTAAAGGAAGGAAGTGAAGAATCTGAATATTTCATGAGCTCTTCTGGCACTGCTAACACAGAGCGTCTGCTGAGCCCAGTGTCCTGCTGGAGGTTCCTAGCAGGTCACAGAGCCCCGTGGCTGCTGCTCCCCCGGAAGGCGTGCACAGGGCTGCGTTTCTGTAAGGTGGGAGATGGAGAGCCCAAGTGGGTTGTTCTGCAGCTCCTAGAAAGCGAAACTAGGCAGAAGGGCATAAGGTACGTTACATCTTCCAAAAGCCTCACGTCTTTCTTAGCAGTTTCAGATCATTGAATCCCTGTCCACTGGGGGCAGGCCACCATGTTGGCCAGCTCCAGGGACATGATTCCTATCACCGTCTTGGTGAGCTTAGGTGGCCCCTTTGCCTTGGATTTGTGTGCACCACAGCCATAGCTGGGGGCCCTGATCATAAGCATTCATTCACCCATCTGTTCATTCATTAGACAGTATCTCTGAGCGATTGCTTTGGCCAGATCCTATGGTCAGATCTGCTTTTTAAAAACACTGAGCCAAAAGTGCCCAGTGCCGGGGCGGAGGTGTGGGAAGAAGGGGAAACAGCTTTGAATCAGGTTAAGGCATCCCGTTTTGAGAAACCCAACTTCTGCATCTCACAGATGAGGAAACTGAGATCTTCAGAAGCTATCTGCACAAGGACAATGGCACATCTGGAAAACAGAAGAGCTGGACTAAAGCCCACGTGTCCCGGCTCCTCCCCATGGGAGGACTCTGATCCACACTGTCCCCCAGTGAGCCACGGGCCCTCGCAATCTCCCTAACCTGCGGGAAGGAGACAAGATTATTGCGCCTATTTCACAGAAAAGCAAATTCAGGCATCCAGAAGGCAACTTTGACAGGTTATCAAGATCTACATCTATCCCACTCTTACACTTTTCTCTAGAAAGACACCTTCTGATTCCTGAAGTCTTTGCGAGATGTGAATCATAAACACCCTGAGCTAGGATGCTCCCTGGTATCCAGCACCTGCAGACCCCATCTTTACAAATGCCCTCCTCAAGGAGAACCCCCTCACACGCAGATCCTACCGCCTGCACTGTCTCCTCTCCTGACTCCTCCCCCACCCGGTTTCCTGTTCCACGTTCAACTGTGGGAATTCTGTGTCGATGCTCTGGACCATTTATTGTCAAAAAGGTGAGAAGCTGACTGCAAGCACTTTGGTTTGGGTGCATTTCAGTTGCCACAACAGAAAGAGGAAAAAAAGAAGAGGAAGAAAGAAAGATGAATGAGAAAAAGGTCCTGGAGGGGAGGGAAGATAAAGAAAAAGGGGTGAAGGAGGGAGGAAGAAAGGAGGAGCAAAGGAGGGGAAAGGGAGGAAGGGAAGGGAGGGGGTCCTGCTAACAGGGGCCATGGTTGTCTATCACATTCCCATCCTGAGGATCCAGAACAGCCACAGACGACCGTGCTCAGCAGCACTGCCTGTTCAAACAGGAGGCTTCTCACTCTGCCTCTCTATCCCTCAGTGCTTTGCCTGAAACTGAAGTTTAATGTAACTTCCACAATCCTCTAATTAAGGGAAATGCCATTCTGACTCAGAGGCAAATCTTAGCTAAGGAAAAAAAAAAAAGAATCTTATTATTAAAGACTGTCAGAGCCGAGCAAGACCACAGAGGTTTTACGGGAGCACCCTAGCCTTCCCACCCACGTCCCCTTTCCATGAACATCCCCCCCACCCCAACAACAACAACAACAAAACCCACCCACTTCCTTTAATGTCATTTGAAAATCTCTAACCAGATTAAACATCACTATTAAAAACAAAGCAAGGCTATGGCAATTCTAGATGAAAAATAATTTATTTTTCCCTGCAAGGGAAACAGAATCTTTATTTCATTCACATGCTATCAATCTGCTTACGTACCCCAATTTTTCTCTCTTGGGTCCCAAGTGGCAGCTAAGACAACCAAGATCATTTTCAACATAAAGGCTGTGGCATGCCATTTTTATGTTAATAAAAATGCTTACTTGTTTTCAGAAAATGAGAGAGAAAATTCACCTCCCTCCAAAAAGAAAATCTTTAAAATCAATTTAATGTACCTTGTCTTGGCCACTAAGTCAAACTTGAGTTCCAAAAATACGTCTGAGAGATCTGGCAAAGACTGAATGCTAGTGAGGATGGGGTTCCTTACAATTTCAAATGTGCTTTTCAGCCACAATAGCAGAAAAAAAGGGTACAGTCAGCCCTCCAAATCTGCAGGTCCTACATCCATGGATTCAACCAACCTCAGAACAAAAAAAAATTTTTTAATTCCAGAAAGTTCCAAAAAGCAAAACTTGAATTTGTCACACAGTGGCAATTATCTACATAGCATTTACATTATATTCAGTATTATAACTTATCTAGAGATGATTTAAAAGATGGTTTACAAGAGGATGTGCATAGGTTATATGCAAATACTCTGCCATTTTATCTGAGACTTGAGCATCATGGATTCTGCAATGAGCCAGGAATCCTGGAACAAAGCCCTTGTAGATATCAGAGAACAACCACATAAACTGAATTCACCCTGCAGACACATTCGATGAACTGTTTTCTTTTTCCTTGAAAGCAAGGACGTCACCACATCTAAACACTTGAAAGAAAATTTTAACGCCAATATAATGCATCTATAGATAAACATCAGCTATAATTTCTTGACACGTGACATGCTGAGGAATGAGGTGGATATTTATTTCTTAAAGTTTCATAGATGAACATATTCAAGGCTTCGAGTTATGCTAAGTATCTTAGGTGGGGCTCCCAAGAAGCAGACACTTGGTAACGATGCAGGTGCAGGAATTTACTAAGGAGACAGTAATGGAGTGCCGGAGGCAGAACAGGCAAATGGGCCATTCAAGCCAGGAAGCAAATACACAGAAACCAGCATGATGCTGCGGGTCCACAAAAGGGACCCAAGGACTTCAGGAGATGCACTGAGCGTGTCCACCACGCCAAGCCACGTGGCAAGCTAACACTTTTGAAAGTTTGCAAAGGCCTTTCCCTGGGTATTCCAAAAATAGAGTGACTGAGTTTCATTAACTCCAACCATGTTTATTCCCCCTTGGCAATAAACGAACCTCCTTGTTCTGGGATCAGGGTTCAAATCTTCACACAAAAAGACAAGGGATGACCTGATGTTTTAACATACTCCTTTTCACAAAGTGGCTACCTGGACAGCTAGACTGAGCTGCCCTCACAGAGTTTTCTACCCCAGTGCCGGGCAGCCATAAGACATCCTAAAATATGAATCTTCCCTTGGATTTTTGTCTCAGAAGTTGATCTGGAACCTCGTAGCATCAGCAGATGTCCGATCTTTTTCTTTTTTAATTTTTTTATTCTTTTTTCTATCTTGTTTATTTTGGGGGGTGGGTAATTAGATTGGTTTATTTATTTACTGGAGGTACTGGGGATTGAACCCAGGACCTCATGCATGCTAGGCACACACTCTACCACTGAGCTATACCTTCCCCAACAGATGCCTGGTCTTATTTATCTTTTCTAACTAAAGCTCATTACCTCAAAGAATCCTGACAATGCTTGAGAGAGATCTTTGATTTAAGGGGTTGTCTCCAGGGCTGTGGGACGCAGCACAGCCCGCATAGGCAAGCAGTGAGTACAATTTTCCCTTACTGGTGATGAATTAACCTGAAATTTGATTTTCTCAGCTAAGTCATCTTTTCAGCCTTTGACTGTAAAATCAGACAAAACAATACTCTGAAATTTATTTGTAATTTTCTCTTCAAATGAAGTTTTGGCGACATTCAGGATTCATGGTTTTCATGAGTCTCTTCAACAATATGAAGTTCTTGTCGTTCTTTGCTAAGATTAAAAAAAAAACACCTAGGGAATGTAAACTGGTAAGCACTATGAAGAACAGTATGGAGGTTCCTTAAAAAACTAAAAACAGAACTACCATGTGATCCAACAATCCTGTTCCTGGGCATATATTCAGAAGCAACCCTAACTTGAAAAGACAACGCACTGCAATGTTCAGAGCAACACTATTTACAATAGCCAAGACATGGAAGCAACCTAAATGTCCGTCAATAGATGAGTGGATAAATAATATGTGGTTTATATATACACAATGGAATGTTACTCAGCCATAAAAAAAGAATGACATAATGCCATTTATGGATGGACCTAGAAATTATCATGGTATTAAGTGAAGTCAGTCAGATAGGGAAAGACAAATGCCATATGCTATCACTTATATGTGGAATCTAAAAACAAAAATACAAATGAACTTATATACAAACCAGAAACAGAGTCACAGACATAGAAAACAAACTATGGTTACCAAAGGGAGAAGGGAGGTAAATTAGGAGTTTGAGATTAACATGTACACATTACTGTATATAAAATAGATGAACAACAAGGCTCTATTGTATAGCTCAGGGAACTAAATTCAATACCTTGTAATAATCTATAATGGAAAAGAATCTAAAAAACAATATATATATATAATTGAATCACTTTGCTGTACACTTGAAACTAACATTGTAAATAAACTATAGTTCAGTTTTAAAAAGTCATCTGTCTAGCTTAAGAAAGCCCATCTATTTCAGCTGTTTATAAGCTGGGTAGATTCCTGATTCTACACTCTAGTACAATCCAGACCCATACGCCAAAGAGAACTGGGCCCTATGAAAAAAGAAAGAAAAGCTCCATCCCTGACAGAGGCTTGTCTGTTTAACTCAAATACAGCTGAACTGTCTCAGGGTCTTCTCCCATCAGATGAAATGCCCGTTCAACATAATAGAAAGCAAGGAGAAGCGATTTTAATTATGTGTACTGTGTCGTACTGTTTAAATTATAAAATTAACATCTCATGTCAGGAGGACACAAGAACCAGCCTCAAAGAGCCCCCACTAGCCAAAGATGGAAAAATGCAAGCCATAAAATGGGTAGCTGAAGATTTTATCATAACCCAATAAATTTAAAAATATCCACCATCACATATTCAAATAAAAAAAAAAGACTGAATAAATAAATGGGGGTGGAGAGAAGTGATAACTCTTCCTTACAGAAGAATTCCAATTAACAAATGGAGGGGAATGAGAGATGTTGAAGACCACCAGCAGAGCACTAGAGCAGTAACGGCTCCAAGATTCACCACTGAACCCTACAAATCATGGGTGAAAACTGAAGGAGAAACGGGGTACTTGATAACCTCAAAGAATCCCCCCCAAAATAATTATGATTTATGAAGGGAGAAATAGCAACTTTGCAGTGGAGAAAGTGACAGACGCCACACGTCAAGGTGAAGACCAGCTGGAACAGACGCGCCAACGTCACACACCCCATTACTGCGCCCTAAGAAGGGCAGTATTCTTCCCCCCAAATCCATAACCGCAGGCTATCTAATCCTGAGACTACATCAAACAAACCCAAACTGAGGGACATCCTACATCCTACAAAATATATATAGGTCTCCTTCATTGGAGACCAGGGAGACGCAAGGACTAGATGTAGTGTGGGGTCCTGGATGGGATCCCGGCACAGAAAGAGGACGTTGGTGGGAAAAATAGGGGAAGCTGAGTAACGGCCGTATTCTCCTTAATAGTCTTGCACCTGGATTAATTCTTAGTTTTGATAAACGCAGCATGTTAACATTAGGGGAAGCTGAGTGACAGGTCTATGAGAACTCTCTTTGCAGCTCTCCTGTAAGTCTACAATTATTTCACAATTAAAAAATTAAAACAGGAGAAAAAAGTAGAACATAGCATGGTAACAAGTCAAGCTAAATAGGAGACATGAGGAAAAACTTCCACCTTCCCTCTCCAGCCAGCCCACCCCTTAAAATGACCCGTTTGGTGTTAACTTTATGGTTCCTTTTGCTCATAAAAATACATAGAGACATATATGTATGTATATATACACACACACATATACATACATATTCATATATATATACACACACATATATATACACACATACACATTTATTGCTTTTCCTTTTTTTTTTAATTTGATTATTTTTAAAAATGGGTTGCTGTGAAAAGCGAGGTAAATATTTACTGATTTAACCTTTACAGAAACCTCTTTAAAAAGCTCCAAAGGGACATTCTATGGTAGGATGCTCATGAAAACATGTGGGAACCCCTCTTCACCCTGATTTATTTCTTAATAAACAGCTCTTACATTCCCTACTCAAAAACCATCTGTCTGTCTCTCCACAGCATCCTTACCTCTGAGTTTCTAACCCACAGTGATTTCCTTCCCTGTTTACTTGTCTCACCTACCACCATTGCCCTGGTTGTCTAGATCTACTGTGTTTATGCCCCTCTTCCATGGCTATGTCCCCGCACTTTCCAGGGGAAGCCAATTCAACCTCCCTCCTCCTGCTGATGCCCCAGTCCACTTGGTAGCATGAGCTCCAACATCAAAACAAGAGACGGGAAGGAAGCTGTGACTGTATTGCTCTCTTGGTTCCTGCCACACTACATTTGACTCAGATGTTTTCCAAGTCAATTGGGCTACATGGCAGCACTGCTCAGTATTTTTAGACATAACCCTTCCTGAAGAAATTATATCCCATTCTTTCCAATAAACCAGGATCCATATGTTGATTTGAGCCTTAGAAATTTAGGGGCAAGAGGTGTTTGCTGTCGTATTCAGCAAGCAGCACCCCAAAAGAAAAAGGGGGGACGTAACAATGAGAGAGCTGATGAATGGTGTCAGTGATGTCCTGTAGGGGGCAGAGCGGTCCCAGGAGTCCAGCTACACTGGGACCAATTCTTGTTAGTCTCTCTATACATGGAGAGCAGCAGCCTGTGAATCCATCTCATTGTTAAATGGATTCTAAGGGCAGATCCATGTGCCTCTACTCTGATTTCTTTTGGGCGGAGGTAGCGTGGATTCTAACTCCAGAGAGGATGTCATCAAAGTAATCGGTTTTGATTCTCTATTGTAGCAACCACAAAAAAAAAAATTTAACTTTATTTGGCACCAGTTAGACAAGACACTGAATCTCAGTCTTCTCACTTACTAGCTGTGTGACACTAGGAAAATTACTTCCCCTCTCTGAGCCAATTTTCCTCTTTTTTAAAAAGGAAGTAATAGTATCCACCTAACATGATTGCTGTGAACGTTTAAGAGCTTGTGTAGGTAAAGAACCTACACAAGAGCCTGGCATTTAAAAACCCTCCATCTGGAGGAATAACTCTCCCAGACTTCAGACAATACTATAGAGCTACAGCAATCAAAACAGTATGGTATTCATACAAAAACAGACACGTGGACCAATGGAACAGAATAGAGAGCCAAGAAATGAACCCACAAACTTTTGATCAACTAATCTTCGACAAAGGAGGAAAGAATATACAATGGAATAAAGACAGTCTCTTCAAGCAAATAGTGTTGGGAAAACTGGACAGCAGCATGTAAATCAATGAAGCTAGAACACTCCCTTACACCATACACAAAAATAAACTCAAAATGGATCAAAGACTTAAACATAAGACAAGATACAATAAACCGCCTAGAAGAAAATATAGGCAAAACATTATTTCACATACATCTCAAAAATGTTCTCCTAGGGCAGTCTACCCAAGCAACAGAAATAAAAGCAAGAATAAACAAATGGGACCTAATGAACCTTACAAGTTTCTGCACAGCAAAGGAGACCATAAGTAAAACAAAACGACAGTCTACGGAATGGGAGAAAATTTTTGCAAACAATGAAACCGACAAAGGCTTGATTTCCAGAATATATAAGTAGCTTATACGACTTAATAAGGAAAAAGCAACCCAATCCAAAAATGGGCAAAAGACCTAAACAAGCAATTCTCCAAGGAAGAAATACAAATGATCAATAGGCACATGAACAAATGCTCAATATCACTAATTATCAGAGAAATGCAAATCAACACTACAATGAGGTATCACATAACACCAGTCAGAATGGCCATCATTCAAAAGTCCACAAATGACAAATGCTGGAGAGGCTGTGGAGAAAAGGGAACCCTCCTACACTGCTGGTGGGAATGCAGTTTGGTGCAGCCACTGTGGAAAACAGTATGGAGATTCCTCAAAAGACTGGGAATAGACTTACCATATGACCCAGGAATCCCACTCCTGGGCATATATCCAGAAGGAACCCTACTTCAGGATGACACCTGCACCCCAATGTTCATAGCAGCACTATTTACAATAGCCAAGACATGGAAACAGCCTAAATGTCCATCAACAGATGACTGGATAAAGAAGATGTTCTATATTTATACAATGGAATACTACTCAGCCACAAAAAACCGACAACATAATGCCATTTGCGGCAAAATGGATGCCCCTGGAGAATGTCATTCTAAGTGAAGTAAGCCAGAAAGAGAAAGAAAAATACCATATGAGATCATTTATATGTGGAATCTAAACACACACACACACAAACATAAATACAAAACAGAAACAGACTCATAGACATAGAAAACAAACTTGTGGTTGCCAAGGGGGAGGAGGGTAGGAAGGGATAGACTGGGAGTTCAAAATTTGTAGATACTGACAGGCATATGTAGAATAGATAAACAAGATTATACTGTATAGCACAGGGAAATTTATACAAGATCTTGTGGTAGCTCACAGCGAAAAAAAATGTGACAATGAATATATGTATGTTCATGTATAACTGACAAATTATTCTCTACACTGGAATTTGACATAACATTGTAAAATGACTGTAACTCAACAAAAAAAATGTTTAAAAAAATTTTGACGAAACAAACAAAAACAAAGCATAAATACAGGACAGAAATAGACTCATGGACAGAGAATACAGACTTGTGGTTACCAGGGGGGTAGAGGGTGGGAAGGGATAGACTGGGATTTCAAAATTGTAGAATAGATAAACAAGATTACACTGGATAGCACAGGGAAATATACACAAAATGTTATGATAAATCACAGAGAAAAAAATGTGACAATGAGTGTGTATATGTCCATGAATGACTGAAAAATTGTGCTGAACACTGGAATTTGACACAACATTGTAAAATGATTATAAATCAATAAAAAATGTTTAAAAAAATTTGACGAGCTATCAATATAGTTAGCTAAAAGTCCCTTTTCCAAAGGACATGTTCTCTCCAATTTGCCTCAGTCCCCACCACTCCCTATTGTATTACAAATGGTCTGAGCCACTAGTTTCTATTAACCACTGGCTCCTACAGTCATCAAAGTTATAATTACTGAATGTACCTTTCCTATCCTTCATCTCTGTGAATAATATTTTACATTTGAAATCAATCTATATTAATAATTTTTCAGTTGACTTTGCATCAGCAGTTTTCCACATTATCAGATATTCTCTAAATATTATCAATGTTATATAGCATTCCATTATAAACATATGTGCCCCTTAATTTATTTCTGACATTTTGCCATTATAAATGTGATGACTTCTTCGAATATTTAAATTTGGATTTTTTTGTTTTTAATGTGTGTAAGCATTGAATGATTTGGCTATCTCCCTTTTAAAGTCTCTGATTCTGGGATTAATCATGTTGGTCCCTTTTCAATGCCACCCATGACCTATGACCTTGGCGACAGTAGCTGTTTCTTAATAATCCATCACCAAGTGTCAAGACTTGGAGTTCAGGGCCTGAAGTGGTTCTCCATGGACTCAAGGTATTTTCTTGTCTGTGAAAAGGAAGGATCACCGGGCCCGGTGCTGCACAGAAGGAAGGGAGCCGGCCCATGATGCTGCCCCAGAGCACTGGCAGCCCCAAAAGACCTATCTCAGCTGCTGTGCCTTCCAACCTTGGAGCCACAATTTTACCCTCAACCCTGATGGTGAAGTGTCACTGATTCTGAGAATTTCACCCTTCAGAACATGACTCAACATGGAAAAGAGTCCAAAGGGCCTTGGCAAAGTCAAAGCTATCATCATGACCACATGTGTGCACCAAAGCCACACAGAGCCATGACTCATATTTGAGACAGAATTTTAACAAGGTGAGTTACCTGATAGCCCAGATCACAGAGGATTAGAAATAGTGACTTAAGAGGAGGCAGAAATTAGAGGCAGCTGACAGTAACAAGAAGTGGCTATTGAAAGTGAGGGAAGAAATGGACAAGCTATGAAAAGCAGCCAGAAGATTCCAACACCACAGCAGTGTGGGGGCCGGTGATATCAGAGGCATCACCTGGGGAGGGCAGGGCAGGAAGTAATGCAGAAAGGGGTGAGGGCCACCGACAACGCAGACACACAGAGCACAACCTCATTTTGCATGAGGCTGCCCACCACCCAAGAGACACACAGAGCACAACCTCATTTTGCATGAGGCTGCCCACCACCCAAGAGAGGGAAGGCTGGGGCAGATCCCCAAGTCCCCAACCACTGGCTATAGCGCTCTGACCCTCCCCCCACACTCAGAGTCCAGTTTAGAGGTGCAAATGGGCTGGGGCAGCCCCAGGGGAAGCAGCAGGTGGGAGAGGACATTCTAACAAGACACCCCTGTGGCCTGGGTGTCAGAATTTCAGCAGAGTCTAAACAAGTCCCAGGCGACACTGAGCCAGCCATGACCCCTGGTTCTCCACCCAGACTCAGGCTCCAACCTCAGCATGACTTGGAGGAATCCCTTAACCCTCCAAAATCCCCTCTCTGCTGTCAGGTGAAGATTTCAGTCCCTGTCCTACCTGCCTTGTGGGCAACCTCAGTAACTGGATTTGTGAAGATGTGAGAGCATTAGAAGCTGTTTTTGTGTTGACAGTACCACAGTGAGGAAAGAATGGACTTGCTGGCTCAGAGACACGAGATCATGTTCCACATCACAATTAGTCATCGAGCCCGCCTGCAGGATTATCCGGAAAGTTTGCTCAGTGACAAATGGATGTGAGAGACGCTTTGTTCTAAAACAGAGCAAAAGGAAAACTACAAAACAGACACTAGCCTACTACTCTAGCAAATAGGAAGCCTGGAGTGGTCATTTTTGCCAGGCAATTTTTATAAGATATATTCCTTTTGCACTTACACATCTTTTCTGAGAGTCAGAATCTTTATAAGCATTTGGATGTGGTTTTAACTTAGTCAATGTTCAACCCAATATGCCCCCTTAGGGTTACTTTTGCTTTAATCCTGATAAGGGTTGCCCATGAATCCCACCCCATCTCTGTTACAACAGGTCAACTAAAGACTGAGTATGAAAACTGAAGTTCAAAAAGGTGAAGAGACTTGGCCACCCAGGCGACTGAGTGACAAAGATGAGATTCAGAGCCAAACCCTCTTTACTTCAAAGACTGTAAGCATCATGGGGCTCTAAGGAGGTACAGAGGCTGGGAGAAGGGAGGCCAAGGGCCTGAAGACTTGGGCATTTTCATTGACACTGTCCATCTCAAGGGGGGTGAAAATTGCATCCTCTTAATGAGGATCTAACTTTATTTGGGAAAATATCTTGATGAGACATTTGGGGAGATGTCACATGAGGCCATGAGGGTAGAACCACATTGCCATTCGTTGGAATTGCCCAAGAACATGCAGACAAGGGAGGAGGTGGATGGGAAATGGAGATGAGATGACTGGAAATGGGGCTCCAGAAATGTAGGACACGCTCTGGAAAATGCTGCTGGGGCCTGCCCAGGGGCTCACGCAGAGATACCCACCACCCAGTTCAAAGTCAGGGACAGGAATCCAACCCCTCACCTCGCTCCTTACACAACTTCACCAGAGAAGGCTTGCACATTTGCAAACTGCCGTGCGTGCATGGGATTGTGATGGGGAGAGAAATTATAAAGTTTTACCTCCAGGCTCATTAAGTGCAAAGTAGACAAAGCAGGATGGCTTATATGTTACAGAAATAGGAATTCAGAACTGAAAGTCACCGTAAGAAAGGATCCCTCCTGGGAGCTCAGTGAGACTTTGGGGAGGGGTGTAAGACTTCCGCGGGGAATGGTGGTGATGGGGAGGTGGGGCTTAATGTTTGAGTTAGAAACCAAGGCTCAGAGAGGTGAACCACCCTCCCCAGGGTTGCACAGCTTGTAAGTAAGTGGTAGAGTTGGTAGAACCCAGGCCGGAGGACTCCAAAGCCCATGTTCTGTTGGCTAAATAGGGAGGTTACTGGCAGAAGCTCAGCCCTGCCCTGAAACCTTCATAAGGAGAAATTCTGATTCACCAGAAATCTCCCAAGGGAAAGAACACTTGCTGTCCAGAGGTTCCCAAACTTAGCAGGTGTCAGAATGACCTGGAGGGCTTTTAAACATGTATCACTGGGCCCTACTCAGGTCTGGGGTGAAGCCCAGGAATTTGCATATCTGACAAGCTTCCAGGTGACACTCATGCTGGTCCTGCTGGTCCATGGACCACACTTTGAGAAGCACTGGTCTCGAAGTCTTGGTAGGGCTAGAGCTTAGAGATGACTTGGGGCAGCAGGAAAGAAATGGTCTGCAGGAAAACCAAGGACAAAAATGTATCCTTCTGCTCCCACGAGGGAAGTGAAATGAGAAAAGACAGAGCAGACGGGAGGGAGGCTGTGGATATGAGAAGTGACCTCGCTTCCAACTCCACCACTATCTTCCATTAAAGTAACTAGAACCACATGTGCTCAGTTGTGAGGGTTTTAGCGGGTTGGAAGGTGTGGAAGTGGAAAGGGTGAGCGATTGAGTGTCACGTGGGAATAGGGGCAAGACACATGGCCAACAATGACCAGGTGGACAGGCTGGCGATCTGGATTCCAGCCACCTGTAAATTAGGAGAAGGGCTTTCAACATCCAAGGCTGTGGTTTCAGGGGACGGAGCACATGTCATAAAGCTCCTGTGGGCAGAGCCAGCAGACACATCAATCGGATGAACTAATGATGGGGGCGGCCTTTCGAGGTCTCTCTCGTGCACTGACATGAGATTACTGTCATGCATTTATGCATGCGATATGAATGAAATGCTCTCATCCCCTGGCTGCACCTGCTCCAAGGAGGGGTGAGGAGCCTGGGCAGGGGGAGGTGAGGATGCAGAACCCAGGTGAGTACCCCGAACTGCAGTGGCTGGCGTGACACCTGAGATCCCACCACCAGAAATTAATGCCTTCAGGGAAGTCTTCCTATTTTCCAGAATCCTTTGTTAAAATGTCCTTGGATAGTTGACTCACCCATCAGCTCAATGGATATTTACAGGGCACCTAGCAGATGCCACAGGATGTAAAACCTTTATTCCATCAGGAGCTAATGCTTTAGTGGGTGTGAATTAACAACCAGCCTGTCAAGTTTTCATTTAAAATGGTCAGCAGGGTGAAGGAGCAGAGGGCTGAGGAACAATCCGGTGCACTGAGATTTAAATTCTAGGTGTCAGCAGGCTGGCGCTGTTGTTGTGATGGGGGTATGTATCAGAGAGGCCGGCGTGGTCCAGAGTAGTCCACGAGCTCTGGACTTATGCCAAGTGTCAAGCCTGAGGATGGAGGAGTGTGAGCATAGTGGTGTAAATACAGTGGGGGTAGGGGAGGACAGGCAGCAGGGGGCACAGGAAATGGGGACCGAGGTCACCGGGCTGCTCCAGACCTCAATGATGAGAAAATGCTCACTCTGACCAGAGCTCCAGAGAAGCATGTGTGGGACAAACTCCAAGGGGGTGGTGGAGAACTGGGGTCAGTTCTTCTGGAAGCCATCCCAGAGGCCTCCACTGTGCAGGAGAGCCTGTTTGCACTCAGTCTGAGAGTGGTTCTGTATGTCTCACTGTGCTTGAAAGTTTTCAAAAGCCAACCTATAACCCTAACCCCAACCCCTCCAATCTCCCTGGCCATGAGAGACTGACTCATTAAGGTGAAGGTCTAGAAACCGCTCACACAGTCAGACCCAGAGGTCTCCTACCTCACACTCCAAGCCAGGCCCCTCCAATCCCCTTGCAAAAATAGTCCCAGAATCCATGTGTAGCATCTCTACAGAAGGTGGTCCCCACTCAAGCAAAAGGCCATCTTCAGCTGCAAACCACAGGTCGTCCTGTTCTCTTTCACAACCAGCCTGTGGCCCGAGGGAAAGCTTTGGCATCACTGTGTTCAAATCTCAGCACCACCACTTCACAGCTGTGTGACCTCAGGCACATTACTGCATCTCTCTGAACCTCAGTAGCGCCACCCTCCTCTGAGTTATGATGGAGATTCAGTGAGAACTAGCAAATGTTACTCCTTCCTCCATTTGGAAAAACATTACTACCATTGCTTAGCAACAACAATAACTAATATATCAAGCTCTCCCAATGTGCTGGGCACTGTTGTGCTTTGCATGTATTGATTCCTCTGTTCACTCACTTCATCTTAGGAATTAGAAAACACAGCCCATTTTACAGAGGAGGAAAACTGAGACATGGTGAGATTAAGGAACTTGCCTGAAGTCAAACTGGGTATGTAGCAGAGCCAGGATGAATCTAAATTGATACAGCTCAATTTATATCTCCCCTTCTCAGAAACACACAGCTCAAGATTTTCTGTATTTAATATTAAACATCAGTTCAAAAGTACTGGGAATCTAGCTGAAAGTTGCTCAGACTTCTTGACTCAGCTGTGACGAGTCACTCCAGGTGCATCACAACAGCCAGTCCTAACAGCTTCCAGAGCTATGCAAAGCCTTGATTTGCTATCAGCTGCTTCCCTCCTGCTGGAACAGACATTCAACTTGACTGGAGCTGGACCTTCGTTTTCCACCCTCCCCGTCTCTCCGGGAGAAGCCAGCCCAGTGATGCTAAGGTCCTAGACCCTCATAGCTCGCACATTTATAATAAAGTGCAATTTTTTCCCATCATCTGTGAAAATTCATCACAGAATTTTCCGACCAAGTATTTCTGTTCATTGTCTCAGACATAAATCTGTGTGGTATGACCTCCACTTATTGGCTCAACAAATGTCTATAGAGCTCCTGCTGGGTGCCCGGCACTCTGCTCCAAAAAGTTAAATTCAGAAAAACACCTTATTCCCAGTTCTCATTCATTTCCTGTGAATCAATTTCTTCCACAAGTCCCTTTTGGTCTCTGAAGGGGCTGGTACAGTTAATTCCTCAGAATACGGTCAGAAACCTTGAAAGTTCTGTAGGCTCAATAACTCCCCAGGTAACCTGACTTTATTAAGGGAAGACTGTCCTGTTCCAACCCCTGTAGATAAATCTGCCGCCTCCACCACACTTGCCTGGGGCAGCTTACAAGGCCACTGCTTTCCCCTCTACACTTCCTTCCCTCCTCTGGTTCCACTCTCGCCCCTCAGTTTGCAGGCTCTCCTCCCCAGTCTCCCCTGGTCTCCTTGCCTGAACTCCAAAGCCAATGTCTCCTCAACAGCCCTCCAGGGCAAGATGCTCAGTACCTGCCTCCAGTGTGTGTTCTGCCCGGACCACCAAGCAATCCTGCACCACCAGCTGAGTGTGCTGCAATTCAACTCCATGCTGACGCTACATGGGGACAGCACCAGATCCCAGGGGCTAAGGGCTCAGTCCTACAAGACTGCCCCTGCCCTCCAAACACACACACATTTCCAGGGCCACCTGTAAATCCAGGTTGTCACCTGGGCTTCTGATTGGAGGTCCCCACGACCCTGTCCTTGGGTTCATTAATTTGCTAGAGCAGCTCACAGAACTAAGAGAAGCATTTGATTCACTAGATTACCAGTTTATTGGCTTATTATAAAAAGATACAACTCGGGAATAGTCAGATGGAAGAGATGCATAGGGCAAGGTGTGCGGGAAGGGGCAGGGGGTTTCCAAGCCTGGGTGCTCCTCTCTCCCAGGACCTCCTTGTGTTCACCAACCCAGAAGCTCTGTGAACACCACCCTTTTTGGGCTTTTACGGAGGCTTCGCTACACAGGCATGATTGATTCCATCATGGATGTGACTGCTCAGTGTCTCACCCCTCTCCCCTCCCAGGAGGTCAGGGGTGGGGGACTGTGTCAGGAATGGGGACAAAGACCAAATATGTATTTGTCATTACAAGCCACAGTATTACATTGTCCCTTTTCCACATTTCTGCCACTTCCCTCTTCCCTAACTTTCTTGGCTCCAGGGAACCAACCAACTGGACCATTCTTTGCCTGGTCCACTAAATTAAAATTAAGGATAAAATTAAGGTCTGTCAAAAGGACATTCCATTTCCCCAAATAAGACTAGCTCCCCCTGTGCTAGGGTACACAAACTGCAGACATAAATATACATGTTGGGAAAAAAGAAAATTTCTCTTTACAACTCCCTGCTGGCTTTACAGCATATGAAAATGAAATATTACACTGCACAGCATATGAAAATGAAATATTACAGTGCTATCCTCACATATCTGAGCAAAACAAAGCCCTCGTAGAGCTGAACAAAATAAAGGCCAATCAAAAACCACAGAAGTCCTATTTCTGTAAGAATGGCTGTCATTACCTGGCAGAGGTGCCAAGTTCATCAGATAAATGAACGTACCTCCATTGCTGCCTCTGTTGAATGATCCTATTAAATGTCCGAGAATGTTTTTCCCCCCCGACTGGGGTGATCAAAGACTCTTTTAAAAACAAAAAACACTCCATTAACTCCTCACAGTCATTTCCCAGACATCCTATTATCTTTGTCTCCTTTGAGCCAGGGTTACATTTTAAGCTGGAGTTTACCAAGCTCATGCGGTTGGGACATTTTATTTTATGCTAGGTCATTAGCAGCTAGCCCTGCATTTCCAATGCTGACACCAGCCACTTGCTTTGTAACTTTGTAACCAGAGGCCATCTTCCTAATTTCCAATCTGTTGAGATCCTTTCTTATTGTAAATATACATTTCGTTACCCTTCTTGTCTGAGTTCTGAAAAAGTTTGTACTGTTTCCCATCAAAGACCAGCCACAACTAAGCAGTTGCACAAGAATACTGGCCTCTCCGCCTGCAGGGAGTCAGCTGTGCCTCTTATTCACAGCAGCCATCTTTGCCTGTCAGTTTAATACTAAACTCCAAAGCCCAGGACAACAGGCACGTGGGACATGTGAAGCTCTATGAAGACAGTGAGGGGTCACGAGGAGAAGTCACACTGCATTGTCAATAGCACTCACCCCCAAATCCCCACCACGAACTCCTTCTCTCCCCTAGTCTCTCTCCCTGGCTCCAATCACCAGGGACCCCCATGGTCCTGATCTCTCTGTCCCCACTGCCAGACTGCTGGTTCTAAAACTGGGAATCACTGACCCCAAAGTTCATAGCAGCATTATTTACAATTGCCAAGATACAGAAGCAACCTAAATGTCCCTCAACAGGTCGATAGATAAGGAAGATGTGGTGTATACATATACAATGGAATACTACTCAGCCATAAAAAGGATGGAATTTTGCCATTTGCAGCAACATGGATGGACTTGGAGGACATTAACCTAAGTGGAATAAGGCAGATAGAGAAAGACAAATACTGTATGATATAACTTACATGTGGAATTGAAAAAAATACAACTCAAGGATGTATTGTACAACATGGGGAATATAGCCATTATTTTGTAATAACTGTAAATGAAAAGTAACTTTTAAATTATATTAAAATTTTAAAATAAAATTAAAAATAAATATTAAACATATATAAAAATAAAATAAAATTCAGAATCACTGCGAGGAGAGCTCTAAAACTTACTGATGCCAGGCTCTGGCTTAGAGATGCTGACATAATTGGCCTGGGTGTGGCCTGGGCATTGGCTCTTCACAGTCCACAGGGACTAGCGCCCAGACTATGTCCCCCCTTCACTTGGACCGAGCCTGCAGCTCCATCCTCAAGCCTTAACACCATCTCCTCTCCAAGGCACTAGGGCATGTGGTCTCCAGTTTTCCACAGTCCCCACCACTCCTTAACTAAGCCCACACTGAAGCTGAGCTTCTCTTGGTATCATCACTAACGGTGGTTTCCCTACAGCTAAAAGGACAAGGGCTTGTCTCTTGTCCCTGGGTCTGTCAACAGAGAGATGACCAGCCGGCTGGCTTTGCTCACTTCTCTGGAGGGCATTTCTGTTTGGATCCTGTTGTCCTCATTTCATCCTATTTTTTTATTATTCCTACCTTATAGGGGAGAAAACTAAGGCTCAAAGTCATACAACTGGTGGATCCCCTCAGTTCTGAATTTGACTCAGAAACCCAAGTTCTTAAGATCTACAGGATTCTGTAGTCCCCGGATGACCTGCCTTTAGTACCTTATTCCACTCCATTCCCAGAGAGCGCTGGCTATTGGAAAGTCCCTCCATAGGGACTCCCAAATCTATTTTTCATCTGCAAATATAACATTCATATAAAAACAGAGGGAGTGAAGAAGGGTCTAGGGGCCAGATGCCTTTTGGTTGACCAATAGGTTCTGCTCAGCTGGGGCCAGCCATGTCTTTGCTGTCTGGAAAGATCACCTTGGCATGTGGGGCCCCAGAATCCCCCAGAGCCAGATGCTGAGGGCTGAAAAGAAATCCAGGTGCTCATACGCCAACAGGCAAGAGCAAAGGGCTCCTGGAGACCAGAAGTGTGAGGGTGGAGGGGGCACTGGGAGGGCAGAGCGAGGGGAGAGCCTGGAACACAGTCTCTGACTGGAGCCCAGGTTGAAGGGACGTGCTGTGAAGATGGAAGCAGAGGCTATCTCTCCAGAGAACGCACAAGGCTTTTAGAAGATACAAAAGGCAAGAAAACAAATTGTCCCCTAGAGCCTCCAAAAGGAACACTAGCCAGCTGACACCTTGATTTTAGGACTTCTGACCTCCAGAACTGTAAGAGAGAAATTTTTGTGTTATTAAAAAAAAAAAAAAGCTGTGCTCATTTGTTACAGCAGCAAAAGGAAACTAACGCAGTTAAAAGTGTGGGTCCTTCTGCATGTATGCGTTCCCCAGGGCTGCTGTAACAAAGCACTGCAGACGGAGTGGCTTAAACAAAAGGAGTTTATTAGAAGTTCATTGTCTCACCGTCCTGGAGACTACAAGTCTGAGATCAAGGTGCCCACCAGGTGACACTTACTCTGAAGGTGGAGGGAAGGCTCTCTTTCAGGCCATTCTCCCCGCTTC
Organism: Vicugna pacos; assembly: GCF_048564905.1. Classification (NCBI taxonomy): domain Eukaryota; kingdom Metazoa; phylum Chordata; class Mammalia; order Artiodactyla; family Camelidae; genus Vicugna; species Vicugna pacos. The sequence continues at coordinate 48,622,110 of NC_133003.1, forward strand.
TTCCTTGTCTTGTAGCAGCATAACTCCTACCTTCACATCATGCTCTCCCTGGGTGCACATCTGTCCCTGTGTCCAAATTTCCTTTCTATAAGGACACTGTCATGCAGGATGAGGGCCCACCCTAATGAACTTAATGAACTTAATGAACTGATCATCTGCAAAAGTCTATTTCTAAACAAGGTGATGGGGAGTGATGACGTCAACATTTTTTAGGGGAGACACAGTTCAACCCACACACAACATTACTCCTAGAAGCTGCCTTCCTTTGAAAAACTGGGAGGAGGAAGGCAATAATTCCTTCCCTGCAAAAACAAGCCAGCCTCACTTCCTCAGGCGCTCTTGCTTGGCCCACACCAACGGCCCAGGATGCTGGGGACAGTGTCCACCCACAGCTCACTACAAGTTCATCACACTCTGCGGGGTCACGGTGCCGCCGTGCCTCCCTCATTCCCTCCAAGGCAGTGAAATCCTCCAGGTGAGGACCACCTCCTCCTCCTCCGCCAGCTTCCAGTACCTGCTGCCTGCCTGCCACGTGTGGCATGATGACGGGCCCTGTGTTGGTCACTGACTTTTCTTGTCCACAGCCCAGCAGGGCCGTGCAGTCACCCAGCTCGGGCTCCTGGCCTCTTCTCCACTGTACCCTCAACACCTGCTCAGAGTCACACACCCAGTAAGTGCTAGTTGAGATAATGCTTTATTCATCTGTGGTTCCCAACCCCTGAGCCTGGCAAACAGACCAGCACTGAGTTGAATGCAGAAAGGACCCCAGGAAAGCTTCCCTCTACTCGGAGGAGCTGAGCATGGCCCTCAAATGCAGTGTTTTCAAAGGCTGTGTTGTTTGTGACATGAGGGAATTCTCTGAATCGCCAGGCCTCCGAGATTGGCCCCTGCAGCTCAGGTGGAATTAGTCAACTCTCTTTGAAGCCGAGACAGATGCTAAGGGAGACAAAGTAGTGGGGGAGGCTGCAGAGACTTCGCTCTCTCATCTTAGCCCCTCGTGATGTCTCAGATGGAAACATCCACTTCAGGGTACCCAGTCTCAAACACAGGTGCAGAAATCCCAGCTACAGAACCCCCAGTGGACTTCAGGCCTCTCTATAAATGAAGCCACATACCCAAGGCCAAAGCTCTCGCTGTTCTCAGAGATCAGGGCCCGCTCTGTGTCTGAAAGAAAACAGCCAGCCCTGTGCCCAACCATGTGCACACAGCCCCTTCCCCCTTCCCCCCTCCCCCAGAGCTGCTCCAGGGTAGTTTCTTTTCTCTCAGCTGAGACGCAGCTGGACATCACCTGAGCAATGGCCAGGGACAGTCTCCCCTGTTTCGGCAACTACTCTTGCAAAGGAACAGGGACCTTATTTTTAATCAAGTTTCACGGGAACATAACCATGGCCCCTGGACTTCTGTACTGTCCGTGGCTGCCTTCCTGCTACTACTGCAGAGTTGAATCACTGTGATCCAATACAATGGCAGAGCCCCAAACCAGGGTCAGCTTCTTGGGCGTGCAACCCACAGGGCCCTGGTTTTATTTTTTTTCTTTTTTCAAACACTTCTTATTTTGTTTTGTTTTGTTTTGTTTTGTTTTGTTTTTTAATAGAGATACTGGGGACTGAACCCAGGACCTCATGCACACCAAGCAGGCACTCTGCCATTGAGTGTATAGCACCCCTTCCCAAAGCCTGCCTTCAAAGATGCCACAACCTTGGTATAATGCTCTCCTGCCACCACCTTGAAATTCAGGATCATTTTTTAACAAGGGTGCCACATTTTTGTTTTCCATGGGGGTCCTATAAATTCTGTAGCCAGTCCTGCCTAAAATGTTTATGACCCAGCCCCAAGGTTTGTCTGTCTGTCTACTTTTCCAATCCTTGACTCCCTTTCACTCTTGGCCTTAATTCTGGCCTCGGGAAGCTCACCCCTTCCAGAAGCAGCCTATCGCACCTCTGGGAAACAGTCAGTTCTTCCTTAAGGGTAACCCCAACAGCTGTCACGATCAAGTGGGTCTACAGGAGCCAAGAACTGGCTTGAATGAAGCCAGAGTTTGCCACTTACTTATCAGTCCTTGGGGCCACCCAGAATAAATCTCATCCCTTCAGCCTCCAGGGATTAGAGTTCTTCTATTCCTCCCTGCTGAGCCTTCTCTTCTCTAACCCAAAATTGTTATTTCTCATTAAGACATGTTTCAAGCTCTTGTATCATTTTATGCACCCTTTCTAGATATGATCTATTTCCCAAGGCCCCAAACAAGGCTCCAAGTGTAGTATGGCCAGCGCAGAGTTGGGTAGATGGATCACCTCCATTATTGTAGATGATATATCTCTATCAATGCATCCTGAAATCACATTGCCCTTTTTGGAAACCATTCCAAAAATCTCCAAAATCTCTGGTAGGAATCAGGTACCAAAAGCTGCTAAGAGATGCTGTTCTTTTTGTCATCATGTAGATAGGTAAACTGAAGCTGGGAGGGGAGTGACCTGCTGATGAGCACCTGGCCAGTTACTTCTGGTTCTTCTGTCTCCAAATCCCAAGCTCTACCCTCCCCTAACCAAGACACTTTCATCCCTCAGTTTCTTCACCTGTAAAATGCAGAAACTAGGGCTCTTCCAGCTCTGACATGCTGTGATTTGTCTTCTAAATACAGACTTGGAAAGCCAAAGAGTGAACAGAAAATAAAAACCCTCTGTCTAGGTCTAAAACTCCTAAGGAAAAAGAGTGTTTCCTTTCTACCACTCATTGTAGCCTTACCTGGCTTAGAAACTTGTGCCTAGGTGATAAATCTTGCTGGTTAATGGTAGCTCTAAATTTGATAGTTAATTGAGACTTCAGATATTTAGAACTAAGATTGACTCTGCAATTCCATCCACATCATGTTTCGTATTACTTCCCTTTTTTACACTCCACAAATTTATGTCATCCTGTACATCTCATTTTCAGAGAATGTTTTTCTCTCACTCCCTTAGCAAGCCAAACAATAACCTCCTCAAAAATGCCTTTAAAATAAGAACACAGAGTCTTCCATAAAACCCCAGGCACAAAATGGGCTTCAGAAAGTCACTCTCCTAGATGAAGAAGCTGTGGTATATTTATACAATGGAATACAACTCAGCCATAAAAAAGAATCAAATAATGCCATTTACAGCAACATGGGTAGATCTGGAGACAGTCACCCCTATTATTTTGCATCTTCATTATCAGTAGCCAAGCATAGTCACTTCTGGCTTCCAGCTTTTTGCTTAGTCTTCCTGCCTCAAACCTCACCCAGCTCTAATCAAATCCTCCTCACATGCAAACCTGATAAAGACCCTCTGCTGCTTTGAAGTCTTCGATGGCTTCTCAGCACTTCTAGATAAAAATCTACACTATTTAGTAGGACATTTAGAATCCTTCACACCCAGACCGGAGCCAAGCCTTATCCCCTGCCTCACCTCCCAGACAAAATGCGCTCCAGTAGCTGCCCACTTCCAGTTCACATCAGTCCTCTGGTACCTTCAGCCTTTCTACCTGAAATGTTCCATAGGGTGAATTCCTGCTTATGCTTCAACATCTATCTCTAAAGCCACCTCCTCCAGGAAGCCTTCCCTGATGTCTTCAGAGTAAGCCACGGTCTCTTATGGACTTCTAAGGCAAGTTCTTTGTAAAATATCTCTGATCTGTAGCACTCTCCACATAGTCTTACAATTACTTATTTTCTGATTGGTCTGTCCCTCTAGGCTGTGGGCTCCCTGAGACAGGGAGGGACAGGGCCTGATGGGTCTGTTTATCCTCAGCTGTCAGCAAATCCTGAACAGATGAGTCAGTGGGTGATGAATGGATGCACAGTCCCTGCCACCTGGGGACTCAGAGCCTTCACTGTTATTATTATTACAGCCCCATTTTACAGGTGCGGACATGGTGGCCCAGAGAGGCAAGGTGTTCCCCAGCTCACACAGTCAGCAAGTGGCAGAGCTGGGGACCGACCCAACACTTCCTCACAGAGGAGCCCAAGTGCACATACCAGGGCCCTGCCAGCAGCCAACCGCGGTGGCCGGCAGGGGATGCCAGGCCCTCGGCTCTTGCATGAGGCCCAGCGCCTGTGGCAGCCCCCTTTAAGGAGCTCTGGGCCTTCCCGCAGGGCTCCAGTCTTAATTTTAGCTTGGAGGTCTGCCACTGGAGGCTTTAGCCAGGGGCAGGCTGGAGTTATGTGGGACAGCTGTCAGCCGGCATGCTGGGTGGGGCCTATTTAGCCGGCAGGGGCACAAGTCTGGGGACACTGAACTGGTGTCCCTGCCCCAGGTCTTCTCGGCCCCGCCAGCCACGCGGCCCAGATCTCCTCCTACGGCTCCCCCAGCTCCACGATGATGGCCGAGGAGCACACAGACCTGGAGGCCCAGATCGTCAAGGACATTCACTTCAAGGAGATTGACCTGGTGAACCGGGACCCCAAGAACATTAACGAGGACATAGTGAAGGTAGGCTCGCGGGCCTCCCTGGAGTCCCGGGCCCCGAGGGTGTCGGGCTGGGTGCTGGCCGGGGAAGGGCTCTGCTCTGTGTGTGATTGGCTATCCTGAAAAGAGACCTGTTCTCTTCCAACTTCTCCAAATCCCCCCCTTCAAAGCCAGCTTGTACCCCGCAAAGAACTTGAGTGCAAACAGGTTCAAAGAATCAGCCACACATACAGGACCATTGACCCGAGCAGAGGAGGCAAGTCTCAAAAGAAACTCCTTACAACTCTACAGCTCTTCCCATTAGCCCCTGGCCCTCTGCCGGGGACAGCCAAGGTGGCCAAGCTGGGCTCTTTTCTGAGCCAGGGGCATTCTGCGGTCTCCACAGTGGGTGCGGGGTTAATCCCTGGAGGTCGGCTGCCAGCAGGGCTGACGGTCCCTTGCAGGGACACCCACTCCCCCAGGACACTGCCCAACATCCCCTGCCCCAGGCTGGGGGGCCGTGGCCAGTGCCCATGCCTGCTTCCAGCCTGCCCCCAGGTCCGGCGGCCAGGCCAGGGCAGAGGCCTCTCAGAGGGCACCTGGGCTCCTGAAAGGGAATCTTGGATGAGGGTTACCCAGCCTTCACGGAGTCTCTCCCATGGCCGTGCCCGAGTCAGGTCTGGATGCCACCAGCAGCTCAGCTGCCTCCAGGCCCACACCCTCAGTCCAACCTCCACTTGGTAGCCACGGGGATCTTACTACAGCAGAATTCCTGGGCGCTCGGTGCCCAACCACCAGCATCAAAGTCACTGGAAGGGCCTTTAAAAGAGCAGGTACTGGGGCCTCCTGGGTCCTCTGAATACATCAGAATCACAGACCAGCTCTGTCCAAGAGCAATATAATGCGACCAGTTATACAATCACCCTGTGTCATTTCAAACTTTCTAGCAGCCATGATTTGAAAAAGGAAAAACAAGTGAAATTAATTCTCATGATATGTTTCACGTAACCCAGTATATCAAAAATAGTACCATTCTGATGTGTCATTTCAGCTACAGAACAATGATTCATGAGCTACTGCAGTCTTTCTTCATCTTCAAAGTCCAGTGTGTCTCAGAGATGTCGGGTGCATCTCAGTTCAGACTCCAGAGTTTTTATCAGAAATCCTTGTTCTGTACTTAGGTATCATAAAACGTCCAGTTGACAATCAGTTCACACGCCTGAACTGTTCCAAACATTCTGACAAGTTTCCCAGTCACAGAATTAACTCTCATTAATTCACATTTTAATGAAAATTAAACAAGATTTAGAGTCCTTCAGTTGCACTAGCCACAGATCAAGGCCACTGGATTAGACAGCATGGTTAAGGGCTGGTTCTAAAGCACGGTCCCTGCATTGTCACCTTCAGGGGGACACCTCCCATGCTGGATAAGTCTAAATTCTCCCCATGGCTTTCAAACCTCAACATAATCTAGCCCCCATCATCCTCTCTCACCCTCCAGCCCCTACGCCAGGAGCAGACTACATAAACCCAAACACACTCCTGGGTCTCTGCTCCATGTGGTGAATGCACCCCCTCCTCAGCCTTTAAGACCCAACGTCAACGTCACCTCCTCCAGGAAGCCTTCCCCAACTCCTCCAGGCAATCAGTTGCTCCTTCCTCTATGCCCTCACTTTACTCAGGGCATTCCTCTTTAACAGCTCACATTATGCTGTTATCGTACTTATAAATATCATTTGTTGTGGAGATAGGGTCATTACAGCACAGTGTGGAAAATGCTGCAAAGGGGAAAATTAGGGAGTGAACTCTGCAAACTGAAAAGTACTACATGATGTCAAACAGTTTTCGTTGTGGTTTGCACAGGGCGGGTCTAGAGGGAATAGTCCAGGACTTGTTGCTAACAGATCTGGTTTCAAATCCAGATGCTTCTACCTAAAACCAATGACACTGAACAAGTCATCTAGGCTCTCAGGTCCTGCTGAGCTGGGAGTAAGCCGGCTTCAGGCTCAGGCCCAGACAATAATCCGAGGGAGGGATGGGGTGACCACACAGATGCAGGTGCTTACGCGGCCCCTGCTGGGGCTGGGCGGGCCCTCTCCTGGAGGCCCAGAGCCCCAGAAACATGTCGCTCCAAGGCTAGGCAAAAAGGCCCCAAATAATCTTGTTGAGAGGAGATTATTATTTGGTATCTTTACTGGACCTTCCCTGGTTTGGGAATTTATTCGACTTTTTCTTTCATTTTTAATGAGTGAGAAATGGAAACATCTTGAAATTTAGAACAGGGACAACAAATAAATACCACAGACGGTTCAAGTAGACTTCAGGTTGGTGTAGTGGGCCGTGAAAAAATAAAGCAAAGGAAGAAAGTAGAGAGAGCATGGCAGGAAGGGAGGGGGCGTGGGCAATCTGTCTGAACAGGCCGGCCTTTGGGTCACCCAGGCATCTTTCATCATCAGGGAAAGACAAGGTGGAGGGAGGGGAGAGGACAAGGGAGTAGCAAGAGGATGAGGGAGACAGAGACGGAGAGAAAGAGAAACAAGGATGCCGAGATCAAGGCTGGACAGGCACCCGCCAGGGTGGTGTCTGTGTGGTAACGCACTTCACGTGGGCTATGATGACACGGTAAGATGCCAGAATAAGACAGGCTATCGAAATCCAAATCTATCCCCAGCCCAGACACTAACTTGCTGTGTGATTCTGGGCAAATCCCTTTCCCTCTCTGGGCCTGAGTCCCTGATGTAGACAGAGGCTAGGCAGAGAAGAGGGGAACCCTTCCCTGCTGCCACCAACTACTGAGGTTTAAAAACACATGGAAAAGCCAAGGATAAAGAGTAAGAGGAGGCGCACCCATCAGATCCGTGGATTTGACCCTCAGCGCAGGGGAGGTAATCACGTTTGGATTTCCAAAGTCAAAACACCCCCGAATTTCCCCAAGTATGGCCTGGTGCTGCCCTCAAGTGCAGGCTGGAAAATGAGTGCCGAAGGCAGATGGAGAGCCCTGCTCAGCCCAGTAGACTTGACTGTCATCTCTAAGCTCCCGGCTGGGCCAAGGGCAGAGGGAAGACGCACCCCACTCCCTTTGGCCCCTACCAGCACCACCATTTGTGGAACATCAATTCCATAAATCTTTACAGAGCACCTACTGTGTGCCAGGCACTGTTCTCTCTCAGAGGAGGTGGCGATAAGCCAATCACACCCACGTAAACCCCTGAGAACACCGTGCCCTTCAGGCTTGTGTTGCAAAGCCTCCAGCCCCTTTCCTGTGCATTTCTGCAGGGCTCCAGCCCCCACCCAAGGTCCACCTGAGTTACTTCCACGAGGTCTCATGGCTGCCCCAGCAGCCACCCTCCCTCTCCCCAGCTCACAGTGAGGCCCTGGGCCCTAGAGCAAGGACACTTGAGCCCAGTGTCAGGCAGGTCCTTCAGCTTCTGGCTTCAACCGCTCTCCCCTCAGGCACTCAGAGCCAGTCCTTCAAACAGGGCCAGGGACAGACCTGATCCCAGCCCAGCGTCCTGGTTCCCACCCAGCTCCAACCCACATCTGCCACCACACATCCTCCTCCTTTAGGAGTCACACAAACACCACCTCCTGCCCATCTGCTCAGGCTAATAAACACCCAGAGGACCCAGGACCGCCACCCCCACCCCTGGTTCTCCAAACTTCACTCCCAGTTTGGGCCCATCTGGACACCCAGCCGCAGAAAGATGAAATTGACCTGGTGCTTCCTCTTGAGAAGAATCTAACTCAGCAGAGGAGATGAGGCCAAAATGATGAGAATGTCCAGGAGGAGGTGCGAAACGCCATAAATCAGGGCCAGCTGAGGGTCCAGGAGGTTACAGGAGGGAGACAGGACTTTCATCCGGGACAGTCAGGAGACAGCTTCATGGGCAGGTGGTATCCAAGGAGCATAAATAATGAGAAAAGTGTACAATGTGGGAAAGGGGCATTGGGCTTTCCAAGAAGAGGAGAAAATAAGCAAAGGCAACAGCGTTGAGAAGGTTGGGCAGAGTCGGAACATGAGGCACGGGTATTGCCCCTCCCCTGTGTCCGTGGCAGACATTACTAATGGATCCCAGCACTTTTCCAGGAAGCCGTGGACCATCAGCCAGGCTGAGGTGGCACACAGATGAAACCTCTTTGCTCCTCTGTCTGCAGGAGAACAATGGGGCTAAGAGAATCTCACGGGGAATTCATGGGAGAGAAGGCAAAAGGGGGTAGGTTGAGGCTAAATTAAGGAAGGTTATGACCTGCGAGGCATTCCATGTTGGCAATTATTTCCTTTTGGAAACATCTTGCCCAAGAAGGGCTACATTGGACTAACTCACACTGAGGTATTTATAACTTAGTGTCAGGGGGACTCCTGGGTATCAACTAGTCTAGAGTTTTTAGAACGTGGTCCTCTTTAGCAAGGGAGTGTGTTAAAATGCAGATTTCTGGGCTCTGCCAGCAGAAATTCTTATTCGGCAGAGCTGGTGAATGTTTTGCACGTTCAGAGGCAAACCAGTCCCCCTAATCCTACAGAAGATACACCTGGAGCCCAGCGTTATCACCAGCTTTCCCTAAAGACACACAGGATCAGTTAACTGCTGCTATGGAGCAAATCATCCTAAAACTCAATGGCTTAAAGCAACAGCTATTCAGTGATTGCTCACAGTCCTGTGGGTTGACTAGACTCAGCTGGGCGGTGCTGCGGGTCTCACCGGCAGCCTCTCATGCAGCTGCAGCAGCGTCCCTCCTACTGAATAGTTAAAGCAAGGCCCAGGGCAAGCCCAGACATGCTATGGGATTGGACTATGCGGGAACATAAGAACTGAGAGGCATGACGGGGGGTCATCTTTGAAGACTCGCTAATCATCCTCCAGAAGCTGGTGCACAACCCAGCCTCAAACTTGGCTCAGGGCTATTCCTACTGCTCTCCAGTCCCCTGCACCAGCCTTCCCAAAGGCAGAGACAAAGTGGGCAGCGGAGGGAGAGGGTGGTAAGAGATGGGCTAGGGCAGGACTCACTGAGATCTGATGGGGCTCCTCTGGTGGGGTCCCTTCTCTCCCCTTTGATGCCCTCTGTTATCTCTGCCTCTTCTAGGCTCCTTTACATGAACCCAAGTGCCCCATAGACCCAGCCCAGGTGCCCTAGGTCCCCACTGTAGGATGCTCCAGACCCAAAGCTCCCGCTAATCCCTGACCCCCTCCTCCCGCCCTAAGAACCAGCCTGTGCTGCGTTCCTGCCACAGCTCCCGCCCAGGTACCCAGTCCCGCAAAGACCCTGGTCAGGAAGATGGCAGAGGAAATTCAGGCACAGGATTGATGTCAGGCCAACGTGGGCTCCACCGCTGCTTGTCCCTTATATGCCGACTGAAATACTGGATATAAGACACATGGCCAGAAACCGACACCTACAAGGACCAAATTGTAGGCGTCACTATGGTTATCCCAGATGGTACAGAAGCCTGTTACTGTTATTACCAACTACACCACGTAGTTTTGAAAACGCTTTGCCGTTTTTCTGCTATTCTGCAGCGATCACCTCATTTTAGCTTTCTACTTTATGCCAGTGCTTCTCAAGCGATGTGGATGAAGGGCCAGTTTAATTATTATTATTCCAACCTGTTGTACACCAATAGTTTGCAGAAGTCAGTAAAAATTAACCACTAGAAATATGAAGTGAAGAGTCTGCATCAACAATGGAAGCTCCAATTTTTATTATCACTAGAATCAACAGATACAACATTACTGGCTCAGAGTGCCGTGATGATTTCTAAATGCCTGCTCTCAGCTTCTCGACTTCCCTTGTTGGGAAGGGGGCACGGACTGTAGACTACACTTTAAGCAGCAAGGTAACAGGCGAGACAACGAAGATCCAGCGAAGCTAAGCCACCCCTTTGGGCCTTCTGACCCCAAAACTAACTCCGTGTCTCTAGGGATCTTGGCCCACTCCTCTCGGAAGAGTTCAAACAAACAAAAACCAACAAGCAGAAACCAGAGCCCAGAGAGGGAAAGCACCATGCCCCAAATCACACAGCAGCTCAGTGACCGAGTGGAGATGGACCCAGATGTCCAGGCCCCTACCTAGAGCCGTTTCCCCCACCCACAGAGAGCCCTTCTGAATTGTCCAGGCCCCAGGATGCCCAAGGACTGAGTCACGCAGGAATCTGGGGGAGGAATTTTGGACAGCCACCCCCACATCCTCCAGCAGCTCCTGGCCCTGCACCTTCTCTGCCCTCTGGGGGACGGCGGGAGTGGCCCTGGCGGGTTCTGATTAACCCCCTGGCTCCCTTGCTGTTCCAAAAATAAACATGCCAGAGAAGGGGGCACCAACTGAATGAGCAGCCACTTTCTCCCCCTCCCACCCCCAGCCCCTTCTCCGAGTGCACACCCAGCCCCACAGCTCAGCCCACGGACCCAGCTCCCAAACCACACCCTCCAGAAAAAGCCACGTCCCCTCAGCTTCCGGAAACGAATTAAGAAATGAAGTCACTGTGTGCTTCTGATACACTGGCATGTCTGCCTAGAGCTGCCTGAGCCAGCCCTTATAAGTATCTCCCCAAACTAGCTCAGTGACTAGCGCTGTCTCAATGGTCAGTCCCAGTGAGACGAAGGGCTGCCTTCTCCCAGGATGGCGCACCCCTCTGAGAGCACATTTTCAGATTCACAGACAACGAGACAGTTGCCCTGTGCACAGTGCCTGAAGGCAATGACTGGAAATAATTCAAACATCAGCCTCAATGGCTTCTGAAAAAAAAAAAAGATAATTAAAAGATAGAGACATCCTTGAGGGTAGGATTACGACCACAAGCAGAAAAAGAGGGAAAGGACTCCATCCATCTTATGGGCACAGGCTGAGTCTCCACACACACACTCACTGATGACTAGGTAGGCCGGAGAATTGTACTTACGATCTGGGGTATCAATTGACTTTCTGAGATGTATTTTCCTAGGAACTTCAGAGGAAATGAGTAAATGATTACAGTCACTGTGCACCTACCATGTGTCACATGTTGTACTAAGCATTGCCCAAGAGGTGGTGTGCCTAGTGCAAAGCTGAATAAATATTTGTTTGGATGAATGGGATGGATGGGTATGAATGAGTGGGTGGATGGATGGATGGATGGAAAGAATGACAGATTGATAGATAAATGAGTAGATGGATAGGAATGGATGAATGCATATGAATAGATTGATGGGTCCATGGATCAATGCATGGATAGATGGATGGACGGGAGGATGGGTAGACGGAAGAAAAAATATTTCTATATTCTTCATAATAAGGTTGTAAGAAGTAGCAAACCCATTTCACAGATGAGGAAATAAAGTTTGAAGAGGTTAAGTTATCTGCCAAAGTCACCCATCAGATCAGCAGCGGCACTGGTGTGCAAATACACCTTTGGGACTCTAGCTTCCTGTTGAAGAAAGCACCCTGTAACAACCACCAGCAGCTAACAGTGACCAGGTACTCTGTACCAGGCAATGTCCTGAGCATTTACATGTCTCAGCTTACTCAACCCTTCAATCAACTTTATGAGATACATCTGGGACAATGAGGCGTTAAAAAAGCTGACACTCCCTGAAGGTCACACTCTGAAGGTGGCAGAGCTGGATGCAAACCTCAGCAGCGTGACTTCAGTCAACCGCTTTTTTCTGTTCTGTTGCCTCTTAGAAGCCAGACACAAGTCATCAAATGTGTTGAAAGGAGAAATATGCTGAAATAAGCGAGCAAAGCAGGCTGGGCTGCAGAGGGTGAGGAAATCGCTAACTGCTTGGAGCAGAGTGGGGGGTGCTGTAAAGAAGGGGCCAAGGGCCCTGCCTTGGGGAGGGTCTCTCTGGCCCACAAGGACCAGACCTCTGAGGGGACAATCACCCACCCTGACAGCCAGCATCTACCTCGGGGTCTGACTCTGGCAGGGCCAGCATGAAGAGCTTAGATTAGAATCAGGATGCCTAGATTCACCTGTCTGTCCAGCTGGACTGTGAGGAGGCAGGGCGGTCATCTGTGAGTGGGGAGGCAGGCACTGTCCTAAGGAACAGCCACAGGAAGGGCAGGAGGGGCCACCGGCATAAATGGGCAGGGAAGGAAAGAGGGAGAGGATGCTGGACAGAGGCAGGGAGCATGTCTCCACCCAAAGACCTCCCTCCGCCGCTGCCAGCAAAGTTCCTGGGGCCACACCAGGCTCCACAGGCCAGTCTGGATCCCAGGAGGCATGGGGCCCAGGCTGGGCACGGCCACGATGGAGGAGGGGCAGGCAGCAGAGGCGATCACTTCCCAATATAGACAAATATCAAATCATTATGTTATATACCTGAAATTAACATGTTCTATGTAAATTATACCTTAATTTAAAAAAACCCTGAAATCCAGTCAAGCCACTCCCCGTGCATAAGCCTTCAGAGGTTGCTCATATCACAATGTCTGCCCCGCCTGGCCTCTCTAGCCTCACTCAGGCCATTCTGGCCCTGCAGTCAGCCTCCAGAAGAACGTGCATCTCCCTGAGGACACACACTGTCTAGCCCTGTACATCCAGGCAGTAGGAGCCCCAAACACTCTTTTTCAGCCCACACCCCTACTCTCCCTGGCAACCTTCAGGTACCAGCTTAGCTAGGTGTCCCTTCCTCCAGGAAGCCTTACCTCCAGGCTGAGTTAAATGTTGCCCTGTGAGTGCACATGGCCCCTTGTCCTTCCCGTCCCCAAGCACTGGTCATTGTGATGTAACTGCCTGCCATCGGCTCGGGGAGGGCAGTCCTGATCGCCATCGTGTTAGCATTAGCAGGCACCCGATAAATCTTTTCAAAATCACTGATTCTCCAGTTCCCTAGGATCATAAAATAACAGAATTTGAGAGCGTGGCTCCTGGCCTGCCTCTGACTGACAGTTGCTCTGAGCAAGTCACTCAGCTCTCCTCAGGGCCTCTTTTCCATCCCTGAGGTGAGGCAGCTAGACCAGCCCTTGTGCCTCACTGCTCTAGGCAGCAACAGTGTCACCTGGGAGCTTGTCAGAAATGCAAAATCTCAGGTCCCACCCTGGACCTGGAGGGGATGGGGGGGCAGCCACCTGGTTTAACAAGCCCTCCAGGGAGCTTCTGACGCTCGTGCACAAAAGCTTGAGAAGTGGGTGGATGTTGTGATTTGAGGACTCCCCTTCCCACCCCTGCAGGTGGATTTTGAAGATGTGATTGCAGAGCCTGTGGGTACCTACAGTTTCGATGGTGTGTGGAAGGTGAGCTACACCACCTTCACCGTCTCCAAGTACTGGTGCTACCGCCTGCTGTCCACTCTGCTGGGCGTCCCGCTGGCCCTGCTCTGGGGCTTCCTGTTTGCCTGCATCTCCTTCTGCCACATCTGGGCGGTGGTGCCGTGCATCAAGAGCTACCTGATCGAGATCCAGTGCATCAGCCACATCTACTCGCTCTGCATCCGCACCTTCTGCAACCCGCTCTTCGCTGCCCTGGGCCAGGTCTGCAGCAACATCAAGGTGATGCTGCGGAAAGAAGTGTAAGGCTGGGTGGGCGACGGGGGTGGCAGGGCAGGGGTGCTGGGCCAGGCTGGCCCCCCTGTACTGCTCCGCAGGGCTGCTGGAGAGCTCTTTCTCCTTAGGGACTGCTACTTACCCCCAAGACGGGAGCACACAGTGTAGGGAAGCCAGAGAGAAAAGACAGCCTGCCACGGAAGTGCAGTGACCTTCCCACTGCCCCCTGCCCCAGTCACAATGCCCCTGTCACTGAGCACCAGGGAAGATCATTTGCTAAGAGGCAGCTACTGCAAATCTTTGCATTCACTTGTACTGTAACAGCATAAACCAGCACTCAGTTCCCACCCGGGACGCACCCCACCCGGGAAAACCACCAGTGACTGTTGGCATTAGGAGGGTGGCTTCAATAAAGGGTTTCCGCTGCATGTGCCGAGTGATGTGTTCTGTGTGTGTCCAGAAGATGGGTGTGCATCCTGATCAGCTCCAAAAAAGATACTTTGCTGCCCTGAGAAACAGGAGGGGCAAGTCGGCTGGCCCTCCTCTCGGCCAAATGCAAGAACCAGACTTCGGTTTCTGTTGGGATTCTTGTTTGCTGGGCACCTGCTCCCTCCGTGTTCCTTGGGAGATTATCTCCCACCGACTTCTCTTGCCCCTGGGCCAGCAGCGGTCACTAATAGAAGAAAATGGCCCCTGGGCTGGAAGGGGCAGGTGACAACTCCCTGGGCACCACTGAGGGAGGGCCTGGGTTCAAAACCCTCAGAACCTCCCCTTCGGCTCAGACACCGAGACCCTGACATCGCCTCTTGGCGTGTACACCCTCAGCCCCAAGAGATGTGGTGAGGGCAGAAGGTCCAATTTGTGCCTGTGCGGCCTCACCATGGAAATTAAAAGCAACGGAAAGGGCATGCCCCCCTCTTGCCCACCAACCTCCACCAGAAAAACAAACAAACCAAACAAAAATCTTACATTCTCTAGGGATGCTTTTCCCAAGTGTGTCATCCAGAACTTAGCCCTAAGAAAAAGGAAAGGGGGTAGCTTTTGTACCTAAATTTGTTTGGAAAGTGCCATATATTTCTCTCAAGAGATTTTCAACAGACATTAGTACATTAAAAGCTCTGACAAGTCCCGCAGTAATGAAACCTGTTTAGACTAATGTCCCCCAATCCCCAAAGACAGTGCAGGCAGCCTCAGTTTTGTTCCTGCTTCTCCTCCTAGTTGCCTTCTTTGGCCTCAATTTTATCATCCTTGAGATGATCTCTAATGTCCATGTCAGCTCTAACTTTTTACCTGTTTCTGTTTTTTCAAGTATCTTAATATGAAATTTCCAAACACAGAGGAATGTTGAAAAGATTTGCTGTGGACCCCTATCTACCCACCACCTAGGCTCGACAACTCCCATTCACTGCTCCTGCTTTGTCGCATCTCTATCCATCTATCATCCACCCATCTCATCTTTATGCCTTTTTAAATAAGCTGCAGATACCGGTATACTTTACTGCTAAACACTCATCATTCATCCCTTACTTCTTGCAAACAAGAAAGTTATCGCCCAGAGAGGTCAGCAGACTTGCCAAAAGGTGCACAGCTAGCCACACTGATGCTGTGGTTCCAGCCCGCTGCTCTCTGATCTACCAACGGCCCTGCATGTTCTCAAGTGGACTCAGCGAGGCCAGGCTCCTCCTGCTGAAAGAATTAAAGCCAAAATTACACCCCCTCGAAGGGCCTGCCCCTCAAACATCTCTCACGTCATTAGGCCTCCCATTTCAGATTTGGAATTGTGGGTTGGGTTATGCCCTCCTGGCACTGGCTATAACCTGGCTTGACCCTGACTCCAATTTTTCAAGCTCGTTCTCCTCTAAGGGCCAGGCTGCGGCAGGGGCTTGATCACCCATGAAGTTCATGGGGCTGGAGAGAGGACACACATCTAGATGCATGTCTGTCTGAGGGCTTCTTTCTTCTGGGACCACCTCCCCCAAGCAGCCCACGAGACAGCACACCACAGGGGGCGGGGGGGGCGATGAGAGTGGTCAGGTGGGGAAGGTGGGGTTCCATGCTCTCTCATTCGCTACATCTGGCTCAGAAGGGTCTCCTGTTTAAGTTGCAGGTTTGGGGTCCAAGATTCAAAGGGTGATTCAGTAGTGGAGCTCAGGAAGGGACATAAACCTATTTGTGATTCTGCAGGTGACCCCCTTATCCCACTTGAAGAAATATGCGTTAGGGTCCCTTCAAGGTAATGATCTAGAATCCCATTGTGCTGAGTTAGACTGCGACGCAGTGCGTGTGGCTACATCATACAAGAGGTTTTGCTGGTGGGTCTTAGAGCATCTTCTGACAGAACTCTGAGCAATCAGAATACCTGTGACTGAAGAGAATGGACCAGGGCCCCTCCTCCCACCCCACACAGCCCCGATGCACCTCTGTCATCATCAGGCAGATTAGGGTATTCAAGGGAAGCCCCACAAGGGAATTCAAGTCCACAAGCCACCTGAAACGGATACTGTTCCCAGGAGGCAAAAGAAGGACAAAGCCGTGTATGAAAAAAACATGTTTATTCAGTGCACCTTTTATAAAGCAGCTAATGATGCAGGCATCTCATTATTGGGCACATGATTCACCAACTGGCACAGACAGGGGGTACCACAGAAAGCCACCAAGTAGAACAAAACTGAGGAATTCACATTTTGCATTTAGTGGCATGTCATGACAATTAAGTACAAAAGGTTAAGCGCTTTGAGACTAGGATCTTCGTAAAGGGCAGCCTCCAGCAGACACAACCCGCAGACCCACCCCAAAAGGAGACCAAACGTTGCGGCAGATTTTTTTTCAGGGCCTAAAGAAGTAATAAGGCTCAGGGTCTGCCAGTGTTCGCACTTCACTTTGGACCATCAGGACAAACATTGCAGAAGAAAATCTGCACACTCCAATGTATTGGTCCCTCCAGCCACGCGTTAGGTTTGTAAACAGGTCTGAAACTGCAGGCAAAGGTGATTGGAAGACCTCAGGCGCGGGGTCTGGAGGAGGAGGACAGAGACCACTGAGCCTGAGGCAGCGTCCTGGCCCCTGCCCTCATTTTTCCAGGCTTCACTTAGGGAAGGAGAAAGAGATGGCAAAATATCCTCAAAAATGAGACTGTGAGGGAAGGGGCATGTAGCCAGTGGCGCGGCTGAAAGCAAATGTCACTGATTTTCTATAAAGCAAACCCCCTGTGGCATCGTGAGAATCAAGGTCCCATCCAGAGCTTTCACAGCAGGAGAATGAGAAAAGCACCCCAGTTGGTTCTGGTCCCAAGAACCTTGCAGTTCCAGGGTTCTCAGCAAGACTGTGTCCGTGGTCAGGAAAATCTACTGAGCAGTGGTCTCTCTGATCCGCAGTGGCCTCTGGTGGCTGCTAGGAGCGCATCTTCCCTGGGGACAGCAGAGACCGGGCATCTTTGGCTGGTGAGCAGAGACGCTCAGATGCCCACAGACCCAAGCATCGCTGCATTTGCATCCAGGGTGCGCTCGGGTCCTGGACATGGGCACTGAGATCCCAAACCAGCATCCTGTCAGTTTCCCAAAGAGCCAGGACTGGCTGGTGACAGCAACAGCACAACACATTTCGGTCCAAAGATGACACTGTCTTCAGTCTCCAGTTAGCACTGAAGATCCTGTACTAAACGCTGAGGTTCTGAAAACCGGCATTTCAGTGTACGCCTCTCTTCTTACCAAGAGGGCCCTGCTAGCTCATTCTGCTGTGCGTGTACATGTGCGAACGTGTGCGTATAATGCAGTGTGGAGGGAGAAGGGGAAGTGTTCATGGAGAGAGATCTGTGGCTTTGGGAAGTGCTCCTGCTGTGCCACAGTGAGCCCAAAAATATGTGTGAAAATTAAAAAAAAAAAAGTGCTCTAGAACACCACTGAGCTGGCCAGTTTCAGTCGAGAAACCTCCTATAATGTCCTGTATTTGATGACTCAAGGTATTTCTTGGACATGGTCACTTTGCAGCTCAAGACTGAGAGGACATTTGAGAACCTGTTTACCAGGTTAAGTAAAACCTGGGACCCTCGGTGATGCTCTTCTGAATAAAACACAGCAGCCTGCAGCTACAGGGCATCACTTCGGCCTTCCCTAGAGCAGGTCGCGGGCACCATCACTGCTGGTGCTTTGGGGCAAACAGGAAACATCACCTCTTGCAGGAAAAAACTAAGAATGAAAACCATGGGTTCTTCTGAAATGGTGAGTCACATGGAGACAAAAGCTCTGGGAGGTAAGAGATTTCAAGGAATTCATCCTTCAAGCTGGCTGCCTCTGAATCCAGCTGGTAAAGTTTTTTTTTTTTTTAATTTTTAAAGTATTTAATTCAGCAGTTTTTAGCAGTCTCAAAATCGTGCACATCACTAATTCCAGAAAATTTTCATCACCTCCAAAAAAGCCCTGTATCTTAGTAGTCACTCCCCATCCACCCGAGCCTCCAGCCCCTGGCAACCAGCATTCTATAATTTGTCTCCGTAGGCTCTGCGGACACTTCACATGAATGGAACCACCTATGTGGCTTTTTGCAATGGCGCCTTTCACTTTACCTGATGTTTTCAAGGTTCATCCACGTTGGAATCTGTGTCAGTACTTTGTTTCTTTTTCTAGCTGGATAATGTGCCATTATACAGACAAACTGTATTTATTTACCCATTCAACAGCTGATAGACATTTGGGTTATTCCCGCTTGGGGCCATTATAAATTAGAGTACTACAAACATTTGTGGACAAGTTTGTGTGTGTGTGTGTATGACTTCACTTCTCTTGGGTGAAGGCCTAGGCGTAGCACTTCCGGCTCATAAGGTAGTTCTATGTTTCCCTTTTTGAGGAACTGCCAAACTGTTTTCCAAAGTGGCTGCGCCACTTTACAATCCTGCAAGCGGTATCTGAGAAATCCAGTTTCCCTGCGTCCCTGCCACCACCTGTTCTTGCCCATCTCTTTGATGAGAACCATCTTGGTGGGTGTGCAGTGGTATTTCACTGTGCTTTTGATCTGCATTTCCCTTATGAGTCATAATACTGAATGTCTTTTCATGTGCTTATTGGCCATTCATATAGTTTCTTTGGAGAAGATATGAAAATACATCTAGTCATGTGTGTCTTCAAATATTTTGCCCATTTTTTAAATTGAGTCATTTGGCTTTGCATTGTTAAATTGTAAGGGTTCTTGATATATTCTGGATACAAGTGTATGGTTGGCAAATATTCTCTTTCATTCTGTGAATTGTCTTTTTACTTTCTTCTTCTTCTTTTTTTTAATGGAGGTCCTGGGGATTGAACCCAGGACCTCATGCATGCTAAGCATGTGCTCTACCACAGAGCTATACGCACTCTCCCCCCCCATCTTTTCACTTCCTTAATAGTGCCCTTTGAAGCACAAAAGTTTTGCACCCCTTTTGGATGAGGTCCAGTTGATCTAATCTTCCTTTGCTTGTGTTCTGGGTGTCATCTCTAAGAAGCTGTTGCCTAATCCAAGGTCACAAAGATTTAGCCCTGTTTTCTTCTAAGATGTTTATAGTTTTAGCTCTTACCTTTAGGCTGACGCACTTTCGAGTTATCTTTTGCATACCATGTGAGGTAGGGGTCCAACTGCATTCTTTTGTATGTGGATATCCAGCACCATATATCAAAAAGACGATCTTCCCTACTGAATTCTCTTGTCACACCTGTCAAAAGTCTATCGGCCACAGATGTAATGGTTTATATCTGTACTCTCTACTCCATTCCTCTGGTGTATATGTCTATCCTTTGGTCTACACCACACTCTCTTGATTACTGTAACTTTGGAGTAAGCCTTGAAACCAGGAAGTGTGACTCTACCAACTTTGTTCTTCTTTCTCAAGGTTTATGTGGCTATTCATCTATTCATATTTCCATATGAATTTCAGAATCAGCTTACTAATTTGTATAAAGAAGCCAGCTAGGATTTTGATGGGGATTTCACTGAATCCGTAGATCAATTTGGAGAGTATTGTTACCTTAACAATATTTAAGTCTCTGATCCATGAACCCAGGATGTCTTTCCATTTAAGACTTCTATTTCTCTCAATGATATTTAGTAGTTTTCAGAGTATAAGTCTGGCATTTCTTTCATTAAATTTATTTCTATTCTTTCTGACATTATGATAAATGGAATTATTTCTTAATTTCATTTTCATACTGGTCATAGCTAGTGTAAAGAAAAACAACTGATTTTTGTCTTGATCTAGTACTCTGCAACCTGCAGTTACGTGTTAGTTGTAATGGGTTTGCGTGACCATCTCTGTGTATGAATTCCTTAGAATCTTCTATGTACTTCTTTTCCAATTTGGATGACTTTTATTTTTCTTTCACCATGGTTTCTTAAGTAGTAGATTCTTAAAACATTTTTTTACTTTTATTTTTTGTAACGGAGGTAATGAGGGTTGAACCCAGGACCTCGTGCATGCTAAGCACACACTCTACTACTGAGCTATATACCACTCGGTCTTAAATATTTTTAACCCAAGTTTTAACTGACTGTCTGTGCTGAACGTTCTCTCAAGAGAATCCCTGGCTCCTAGGGCCACCTTCTGGCAAGCTGGCGCTCAAGGATGCTAGCACCTTCCCACTCGAAGGCTAAAGGACTCTGAGGCCAGGGGGTATGTGAGCACCACCCTCCATCCGAGCTCCCATTCCCACCCCTTACCCCAAGCTCAGAATGCCAGGCTTCCGCACCCATTTGGTCACCAATCCTATACATACCACCTTTCACGTGATCCCAGGATAAAGGAGTGAAAGGATACTGGGGTGAAATCACAGGTCCAGGGGAAAAAAAAGCCCATCCAATAGCCAGGGGTAGCAGTGGGGTCAGGGTAGCAGCAGTACCGTGGGAGCCCAGGGGGGCTCCAGGGCTTGTCTGACAACTGAGCTGCCCTATCATCTTCCCCCGTGAGACAGCCTCCCCACCGCAGGTCCCAATGCCCCACCCCACTCCAGCTCCCCCAGGGTGTGGAGGGGTCCAAACTGAAAGGTACCTTATATACACACGTGCGCGGCCACCAAGGCCAGACTGTCCCTGTCGCAAAACCCAAGCCAATGGGGGCGGTCCTGACCCCGCCGGTCAGTCACACGGTGGGCGGCTGCGAGCCGCTTCTCTGGCTGGAGCTGTGCCCGCTCAGGACGAAGGTGGATGAGTTGCTCTTTTTGCTGACGCTCGTCTCTCCGGGCCGGCCACCCTTCAGGCGGCTGGAGGAGCAGCAGAGGAAGCGCTGGACAAGTTCGTGGAAGAGGTGGCCGGTGAAAAGCATGTAGATCCAGGGGTTGCAGCAGCTGTTGAGGCTGGCCAGGAGCATGGCAATGATGAACGCTGAGGCTGCAGGAGGGAGCAGGGAGAACAGGGCATCACTACTGGGGCTTTCAGCCTTGTCTCCTGAGAACAGGTGCCAGGGGATGGGTCGCAAGACGGAGGGCTTAAGAGACGAAGTCTGTCTTCCTTCTTTCCATATGCTTGTGCTGGGGGTGCACTCAGCCAGCCCCCCCAAGCCTTCCCTGGCTCAGCCCAGCCCTGGAACCATCCCTGTCCTTTCTCCATCAGCATGGCCACCTGTGCATTCATTACTCAGCCCGCAAATATCAAGTGCCTCCTACTCAGAGCGTCCAGGGGCACAGAGTCGGAAGCTGCCAGACTTTATATTCCAGCCCTGCCAGCAACAAAGTAATTCCCCAAGAAACTGCTGTTTCCTAGTCTTTAAATGGGGATAACAGGAGTCCACAAAGCTCGTGGGAGGGCTACAAGGGTGAAAGAGCATCTGGTACAGCCGGTGCCCAACACACGAACGCTGCCATCACGACCACGTGCCAGGTGCCGGGCTAGGCGCTGGGACACAAAAGTAAACTGTGCAGCCCCATGAGGTGGGCACGGTATGGGTCAGGTGGGCACACCGAGGTGGGCGAATTCGCTCTGAGAGTAAATCGTGGCTGGCCCCAGAGGCACCAGCATGTGAACTGATATCTGAAGGACGCTCAGGAGCTTCCCAGGCGGAGAGGGGAGGAAGGGCACTCCAGGCAGAAGGAACAGCACAGGCAAAGGCATGGAAGCAAGAAAGCGCGTGCTGTCTTCACAGCCGAGGAAGCGTTTCTGTGAGGACACCCCTAAGAGCACTGCTTCAGCACGACAAATAGGACTTGAACAGGAAAAGAGGGCACTGAAATTCTATGAGGAACTGTGCAGAAGCTGTTACACTGAAGACTTACTGAATTTCAGATCAGATTAATGATCAGAAAGCAACTTCAAGACATTGTTGGTCACAAATTTAAGCTTCAAAGGGGAAGATAAATTCCTGAGAACTTCCAGCTGAGGGGTGGGAATCTGGGTTTCTTTCAATGGCCTTAAATCTGACAAACTGCAGACACCCCCACCGGCAGAGAAGTACAGACACCCCCCCCTAGAAATTCATGAGGAAAACAATGTTCCCAAGAACGCTGTTCACAGACACATCTTTGTGAGTGAAGGCGCTGCCAGAGGCTTGGAAAATCTGATATTTAGTCCTCAACATTTTCTGCAAAAAATTTTCAAGAAATAGCCCCAGAATTCAAGAGCTCGATCCAGGGAAGCATTTCTCACAGGGACACTGGAGTTGCAAGATCTGGATGCCACCACCAATGTAGGCTGAGCACAGAGACATCTGTCAACAAAGTTACCAAGTGCCAAAGTGGGAGGGTGACTGTAAGAGGAATTCAGTGGTTCTCAAAGTGGGTTCCCGGCTCACCTGGGAAGTTGTTAGAAAAGTACAAGCTCAGACCCCACCCTAGATCTACCGAATCAGACTCCAGGGGGTGACGCTCAGTACTGTGTCATAAACAGCCCTCCTCCCCTTTTGACGCAAGTCTGAAACCACTGCTCTAATTACCTGGTGCACCTGTTAGAACAAAAGCAAGCCACAACGCACAAAGCCCCAAGTCTTGCAAAAGAAAACGTTTAGGAAGCAAAGGAGTGGAGTCTAATCCTTAAATTAAACTAGGAAAGAAAAGAAAAGTAGAAAAGTAAAGGGTTGGGGTGGGGAGGGGGAAGCCAGTGCTTTTGAATTCCTCACTTTCTCTAAAAGAGAGTGAAAAAGAGACACTGGATTTGAAGGGGTCAGAAAAAGAGGAATATAAGTTGAGAAATTCTAGTGACATCACCAAGGCTGAAACTAGAATGTCCTCAAAATCGCCATGAAACATACAGAATGAAATAGGCAAAATCAACACATGAACGTCAACATTTAGCAAGGCACTGAGAAGTAAACTGTCAGACACAAGGGATGAACATCCGTGTAGAAAGCTATGAGACGGGTAGAAGGACGTCTCAGGGGCGAAGTCCTCACATGGACTGAGGGGCAGCACGTTTCACCCAGCTGTACAGAATTATATGACATAATCTTAGCTGTTGCAGCTGCTTGCCTCACTCTTGACATTTGGGTATTTTCACTTGTTTATCCTATTTTTAAAAAACAACCTAAAGAAACAATAATCACAAAAAAGCAAACAGTTAAGGAATCCCCAAGTAGCCACGTGGAGTTTTTCTACCTCCAAGTGGATGGGAGGAGCTGGGACCACAGCCAGCATCTCTGCCCCGACCTGGTGGCCACAGACACAAATGACCAGCCTGGCCTGGCTCTCGGGAAAGGATGACCCTCTAAGCTCAACCTGCTCATGTCAAGTTGCCAAATGCTAAAGGCACATTTGGACTTGTTAAAAAGTTGGCAATATCCTAACCAACCAAAGATACGCATCCCCAGCAGTGGTGTTTCAAGCTGTTTGTGAATAAAAAAAAAAAAAAGGCTATGTAGGAAATTTCCAAGGAAGGAAGCAGCAGGAATAAAGGCATGTGAGTGAGACCATCCAAGCGCATTCGGGAGCTGCCAGGCTTGGGGAGGGAGGGTTCACAGGAGAAGAGACTGGAAAGATCCAAGCGGAGGAGGACCACCTTGAATTCAGGCTGAGCATGAACTTGAATCTACAGGCGATGGGGAGTCACTGGTTTCTGAGCAGGCGAGTGACTCACTGCACCTCATCTACTTTCTGCGCTTACTGTATCCTGTTTAGGTTACAACACTGCCCTTTCTGGTGGCTAGAAAGGCGTCCTAGGATTGAAGAACAGGAACAAAGCACAGAAAATGCTGTCCTTGGCATTTTGTGATGTTGTTTCCAAGGGAGCACATGACAATGCAGTCAGGCGACCACCGGAATCATGGCTCAAGCTTCCGCAGAACACAACAGTGTTCAAAGCAGCCTCATCCCCATGTTATATATGAGGAAGGTGAAGCTCCGGGAAGGGAAATGACTTCCCCAAGGACACACAGCAAGTCACCCTGTGCTCCTACTTGAAAGTAAATGAAGTCTGAGGCCTTGGAAAGCAAGGTCAGCATTCACACGTCAGGCTGGTTCCGGCTAGTTCCCTAACCGGATTGCTGGGCAATCACCCTCATGGTGTGATTTGAAGGACAGAGTCAGAGAGCAATCCCCCTTTCCCAGAACAGACGTGGGCTCCCTCAGAGGCTAAACACTGCCCAGCTCCCAGTGATGGTCTTTTAAAATCCAGTGAACTTGGGAGGAGAAACACACTGCCTCTTATTGGACCACTATCCTCCCTGGCAGAAATGTCTCCAGGTCTAGACACAGAAGGTGTGGGAGGCAAGCCCCGCCCACTGCTTGTTTTTGTAAATGTTTTATTGAAACACAGCGAAGCCCATTCATTTATATATTGCCAATGGCAGCCTCTGCACTCTGAGGGCAAAGTTGAGTAGTTGTTACAGAGACCTTATATCCCAAAGGCCTAGTATTACTGTTTGGCCTTTTAGAGAAAAAGTTAGCCTGTCCTTATCTAGATGCCTGTGGGAGGAGCAGATATTAAAAAGTAGAGGGGAAGAGCTCAGAAAAGGGAGGGGCAGATCCCCCCAGGCAAGCTCAGCCCACTTTTCCCAAACCATTAGAAGCAGAACTGAGTGATGCCTTTGCTTTTAAAAAGTACCCAGACCTGGCACAAACCCTCGCTCTGTCACCCTTCACCCACGCATTCTAGGGCAAGTCAGCGAGCCTCTCTTAACCTCAGCTTCTCCACCTGCGAGATGAGAATAATACAAAGAACTTCTCTACAGAATCACTGCAAAGTTTAACCAGACAGGATGCCAAGTGCTCGCCCTGATTCCTGGTACTTAATAAAGCTTAGCTACTTTTATCATCACTACAATGATATGTGCGTGCCCAATAAATGTCACTTCTCTTATCAATAAGAGAGTCAGGGCCGACGTGTGGAACAACGGGGAGAGGCTGCTCCCTGAGCTGGGCTGTGTCCTGGCACCCGAGGCAGAGGCCCAGCGTGGGGCATGGGACTCGGCACCACCGTCGGAGCTTCTGGAGGCTGCACTGCCATATGGTGATGTCTGTCCAGTGTGGCTCTTGGGTCAGACTGCATGGCCGAGAAGATCAGCTTATACGTCGATTCTGTGCTAGCTCAAAAGTCCCACCCCCACTCCCTGCCCCACTAGTGTAACCCGCAGAGCTGGTCTGCCCTTCTCAGCTAGCTTCTAATTTCCTGATGGGTTTAAACAGACTGAAACAGTGGGCCATCTTTGGGGAGGACAAGGGCAATGCCCGGGGCCCCACTAGGTCAAAGGTGTGCTGAAGCAATGATGCAGCATTAGACGAGAAGGCTCCTGTCTTCTTCCAGCTGATCCATGAGGATGCTCTTGTCCTGGGAGTATCTGATCTTGCCCTGCAGACCTCAGTGCTAAGATCTGTTTTGCTTACACAGAGCCTGGTCATTCCAGCTGTGAGGAGCTGCAGTCTCTCTATGTCGTAAAATCTCCCTGTCTCCTGCCCACCTGCACTTCAGCTCCAAGTCCTAGGGCCATGCCATCACCTAGTGGTTTTTCTACCCTGAAATCCTTCCTGTGCTGATTGTCTTCTTTCAAAACAGCCACCCAGCAGGTTGCTGCAGTTGGACACTGACTGAAAGGGTGGCTTACAGAGGCTAGACTCAGTGGAGTCCAGCGGGCCGGCAGCGGATGCTGTGGTACCCATGCCCCAGTCCCATATTAGGTGCAGGTGCTCATCCCTGAGTTCCTCCAGAGGATAACACCCTGCTCAGGGCAGTCCACACCCAGTGCACCAAAGCCCACCCCTTCACCTTCATCCCAGGCTCTCTGAAGGGCCAGCCCAGCTCCTAAGTGTCCCATGACACTGGCCCTGGCCACACTTTCCACAAAGCAGAGCAATGATATAGTCAGTGTGGACAAAAGGAGGACCTGGAAGTCACAATCAACAGACTCACCAAAGGAGTGGCAGCCAGCAACTCCTGGGGGGTCAGGCCAGTGGGGAGCCCCTCACAAGGATCCAGATGCAAACCCCCAGGGTCTGAACCCCGCTCCCACCTCATTTCCTGAGTCACATCTACTGTTTGAGCCGCCCATCCTTGAAGTGACACACCCAGAGGACTTTGAGAAAATTGAAAAAAAAAAACTGCAAAAGGGCTTTGTGAATGGCAAAGTGTTTGTTCAAATTATTATTAACAGATATGAAATATGATTGACTGCGTAATTTTTTCTAGCCCAAGGCTGGGGTCTCCTAGTCTATGGTTGATTCAAGAAACTGTCCTTCTTCCTTTTTTCCATGACTTCAAAAATTTAAAAAACGAAAATCAAAACCCAGAGTCCTGGCATTAGATTACATGACCCCGGGGGAACTCTAGAGCGTCCATTTTGGAAAAACTTACTCTGCCAGTGACGTAAGAACCCCAGAGGGGAAGGGGTGCAACCCTGAGCGAGAGCAGGACTTGAGGGTCTCCACCAGGAGAGCTCATTCTCATCTGTTTCTTCCACCCAGCCAATGGCGGGGGGGTGTGTAGATCTGGGAGAGGGTGGGGGGACCCAAGGCTGGGGACTAGGGATCATCTTCCACCACAGCTCCTATGTGCCAGAGGACTAAGCAGGGCCAGCCAACAGTAAATGTCCCCTGCTGGGCATTTGACCCCAGGAGACAGAAACAACTCGGAACTTACACCCAGCACTGTGATTCATCCAGGTGGGCGGCAGAGGGCCACGCGAGGACAGTGTGACCCCAGCGTTCCATCCGCCTACAGCCTGGCTTGACTCAAGCCCCAAGAACTCCCCTGTTCGGATTTCCCGGCACTCCCTCCACCCATCACCAGCACCGTCACCATGCACCCAAATTAGCCCAGAACAGCTGACGGGCAGCTGGCCAGGGCCTCTCTGGCTGTGTTGTTCCTAGGGTAACTAACACGTTTCCTGTATTCATACGATTCAAAGACATATGGCTCATCTGACTTCTCTCATCTGGATCAGATCAAGCTCAACAATTTCATAAGAGGCTCTCACCCCAGAAACCAATCACTGAGTTCAAGGCCTCCTGGCCCCAGCGCTCCAATCAGGCCTCTCTCCCAGGGGAGCGGGAATTCAGGTCTAAGTCTCTCATCCTGATAGAGACTGTAGGAATTTGGAAACTGTGGTCTACTGAAAGACTTAAAATATATATATATATATTTTTTTCAATGTGCACGTACATAAAAATTGAATTCTAATATGTATTACAGGGCACCTTCTTTGAACAGACCACCAATCTACAACAACGGAATTGTAAAAGTCACAGATGTAGGATCTCGCCACGTATTCTGAAGTCATGATAAGCAATAAAAGCCAGATTTGTGGGCTCCAGAGCTTTAAATGGGTTTCTCTAATGTCACTGCTCAAATCTGGAGGCACGTGGGGCCCACTACACAGGACCTACAGAATAACCACATTCTGGAGGCAGAAGAGCTGGGGCTTCCTACAAACGACCAGCCCCTGTCTACCCTTCAGAGTGCGACAGGGCGCTGCTGCCAATTTGGGCCACCCATGTAAAGGCTAGCCACACATTTTGGTAACAGTGTTAATATATTAAAGCCTCATCATTTCATGTGCAGCCAATGAGCCAGCTGCATGGATAATGCACAGCCATCATTTAGGAGCTTGTAAAAATGCAGACTCCTGGACCCTACCCAGACCTACTGAATCAGAATCTGCAATTTAACAAGTTCCCCTATGTGATCTGTGAGCACACTGAAGTCTGAGACGTATTCCTCCAGTATGGGAAAAGATAATAAAGTAACTGTCCAGTGATCACAACATGGAATGCGCACCTGCTTCTTTGCACAGCCAGCTCCTACTCATCCTTCAAAACCCCTTTTAAATGCTGCTTCCTCTCTGAAATCCTGATTTCTTCCCAGGGAGACAAAATCGACAAATGCCTCCTGGGGCATTCACAGCACTTGGTAAATAAATCATCCCTTCCTATTGTCATTATTTATGTTTACAATTTGTGGTAGAGTACTGTGACTCATTTGAGGCTCTGTCCTTCATTGCCAGCAGAGATTGCAAAGTAGGAAATGTTCAATAAGCGACTAAGTTGAACTGAAGCATGAAATTAGCAGACAGGAAGTCCTGGTCAATCAGTCACTGCCACTAGCGTGATGGAAAGACAAAAAGACAACTCCCCCGCATAACAGTGGGAGACGGGCCCCTAACGAGACAGCTGGACTCCAGTGCAATTCCCTCCAGGAAAGTTAGGTTCACACTCAGATATCAAGGTCAGGTGGAGAGAAAGAAAGAGAATGAGTAAGAGTGACCATTACAGCATGAGACATGGCCGGAGTGCAGAGGCCCATGGTACTGAAGCTTCTGGCAAAAAGGTGGGAGGAGCCAGCCCCCAGCAGACCACAGAGGGCGGGGCTGGCAGAGGTTGGTCTGCAGTGGCCAGGAATCAGGAGCACAGGAATCAGGAATCGGGGGCTGGGAATGAAAGGCTGCCTGGTTACTCCTCCCTCCCTCCCCCACCCCCACCCCCTCATGCAAGAGTCCCCTTGGGTTTCCAAAGCCCAGAGCTAGAACCTCCCCACCTCCTCCCCTACTGCTTCCTCCAGGCGAGGCCACAACTTTCCTTTACCTGTTAACAGTCTTGTTCCCAGCATCACCGGGCCTGCCACCACTCACTCCCTCTGCTAACATGCACTCCTGAGCTCAAAACAATTCACCTCCTCAACTGCATTGACTGACCTTGACAACATGGCTTGAAATTTGTCTTTTTCAAGCATTTACTGAGCACTTGCTACATCCAGGTACTGTGTCACCATTCATTCCACCCTCCCCACAACCTAAACCCTACTCTTAACCCCTGAAAACTGAGTTGCAGGCAGGTAGAGTCAATCACCCAGGGTCACTGCCACGGCTCCATCTGGCCACAACATAGGACGGAACCATCCTGGCAGAAACTAGGGTTGTCCCTCCCAGAGGTCGGTGGGTACACCCAGAGACCAACCTTGGCCTGACCGCCCCACATTCATGCTTGTACCACAGGAGGGTGGGTGAGGGCCCAGGGAGGGCTCCTTGCACGCTCTCCTCATGGGAAGACTGACAACTCAAGGCAGAGGTTCTGTGCAGGACCCTCGGGCAGTGCTGAATAACTGCCTGCAGAATGAGTGCACTGGCGTTCACAGGAGGAGGGACACCCCCAGCTGGGGGAAACAGGGAAAGCTTCATGAAAGTGACCAGGGGACGAAGCCGCCACATCCAGCTGTTAAGATTGTACACTGCACAGCTCCTAGGAGCACCATTCTCACAGACCATAAGGTAAATGGAACCCCCTGGATTTGTGCACAAAGCAGCCCACACATTAGACTTGGACTGTGAAGGATGGGTCTCCACAGAAGAGACTGAGGTAGGTGCTCCTGGGATGGAAAGAGAATCAGCCTGCGTGCAAAGCAAAAGGCCCTGCGGGAAGTGGCAAGTCAGCAGGTCTGGCTTGGGCACATTAGGCGGACTGGCCAGAGCCCAGTGCAGAGGTGGTGAGGGTACTCATTTGTTAGACCGTAGTCCCGGCCAGGCCTACACAGTGGGCCCAAACCAGTGGCTCTCAACGAGGGCACACAAGAATCCACAACTGCTCAATCGGATGAGACTGTGGTCACTAATTGCCTGTCTAATTGCAATTCATGCCCAGAAGGACCAAGCTTGAGAAAAGGAAAGCTCTGTCTCATCTCCTCCTGCACCCCCGTCCCCACTGCTCTCCATCTCAGTAGGTCACCTGAAGAGCAAGCCCCTCCGAGGTACCCAGCCCATCCACACCTCGGGCACAGTGTTCTAGGGAAGGTAAGGTGGGCAGGCCACACAGGAGGGGCCACAGTTCCACAGAAACAGGGAAGCTCATTCTGCAGATGGGGAAACATGTAAAACCAGGCCTCCTGTGCATTTCAGCCTCCTTCCTGGTGCAAGACCTTGACAGATGTTTGACTACTTCCAGTGGTGGGACACTCACTTCTTCACTAAGTCACCAATTCTCTTGCCAGAGGGCTGCCCAGAAAGCCCCTATTTCTCTCGAATACAACTCTATACACCCATCCCTGCCCCCTCCCCTGCACCTTCCTCCTCTCGTCTCCCACATGTTTGTTCAACAAGCACTGGCTGAGCTCGGATGGGCGGCCAGCCGTGTGCCAGGCACAGAACACACATCCGTGAGCAGGACAGGTGGCGTCCCTGCTATGACGAGGCTCACAGTTCACCTCTCGGGCTTTAATATGCTTCTCCTCATAACAACCTCCCTGGACACACCGGCTACTGTCCAGAAGACTCTGCCTTCACCCCGCTTCTCCCTCCACCCAGGCTTTCAAGAGAAAAATGTCCATTTCTCCAGCTGGAGTAAGTGCCAAAATTCTCATAGTCAATCCCAAGAATGCAAACAAAACATTTAATAAGAAGAATGGGGAGAGGGGAGGGGAAGACAGGTCACACCATATCATCCTCATAATATCTCCAGGAATAGATCTGCCATCCTCATTATAACAGAGGAGGAAGCTGAGGCTCAGAGAGGGACACTACCTGCTCAAGGACACACAGGAGAAAGTGGCAGGGTGGGCTCCACACACAGGCCCGCCACGTGGCTCCAACATCTGCTCTTTCCCTGCATTGGGACCTGGGGTCCTACAGTGCCCACCGCTGTCCTGGCCAGCTGGATACCTCCATCTCCTCTCCACCTCCCTCAGCACCACCCCGGGGTCAGAGTCCTTGGGACCAGCAGCAAAGCAAATTACACTGAGCGCAAAGGAAAAGGCTGGTGTCAAATCTTTTGCTGTGGAATTGGATCCTGAAAGTTACATCCAAGGCTTTTCCAAACCTGCCCCGGGTGACTGGTCCCAGCCTGCCTCCTGCAGCAGCACCAAAGCAGGGCCCAGCAGTACGGGGCTGCTCTCAAGGAGAAGGGCTCATGAAATTCCCAAGTCCTTCCCCTTGAGGTTTTTCTTCTGTTTTTTCCTCTGAATGTTGGAAAGATTGAAATTGAGTTTTCCTCTTTGCTTTGGCTCTGATGAAAAGGAAGCCCCAAGGACAGCTCACCACCCTGCCACAGAGCCTTCATTATTTTTGTTATTGCTATTATTTTTCTATCCTTTCCCCTTCTTCCCAGTTTCCCCATGTCTACTTTATCTTGTGGTATCCCCCAAATCTTTGTGCTCTCCTCAAATTATTTTTGGAACAAGGAGCTCTAAACCCATAAAGGCAGTGCTTGGTGGAGTGAAGGTGTACGGGGAAAGAAGTTGTTCAAGGAGAGAGAAGGAAAAGGAGCATCTGATTTTCACAAGAACAGCAGGGGGAGGGAACCCTCCTGAAGGAGGAATTTGGAGTCCCAAGGAAGCCTACAGGGCACATGCGAGTTCTCCTGCTCTGTTAGCCCCTGACCTGTCAGAGGTTGAGGAGCTGCTGGTTCTCCCCGAGGTTTTCATGACAAAGGTGTCAGCGGGAAGGATGCCCCACTCCTGCCTCCCACAGAGCCTGCCTGCCCCTGGGCTTCCAGGAAGGATGTCATGCTGTTCACAAAGCACTTCCCACTCACCAAGAGATGAGAAGAGCCCAGGGGCCCTGATCTAGACAGTTTGCATTCTTGTCAATTCCTTTCCTCTTGGAGAGGAAGGCTAGAGCTGCGCATCAATGTCACTTTGCTGATCAAAATCTCCAGTAGCTCAAACGTCCCTGCCTTGTTCCTTCCTTACTACTTGCCGAAAGCCTCTAGACTTGAGTCATGTCTCCTAAGTGACTGTAAAAGCCAGCATTCCGGATGGCTCAGCCTGCTACTTGCAAATTATTCAAATGAATGCCAAGTGAGCACCAGGCATGCTTCTGGCTCATGTCCCGTCCACTTGGATCGGTATCCCTGAGGCTGAGGAATGACTTGACCAGGCCAGTGGCAGGTACCTAAGTCCTCTGTGCTGGGTGAGCTGGAAGCCCACCCCTGGCAACACGCTGGGGGAAGCAGGGTGCTGGGAGCCATGGCATTAGGACTCCCCTGTTGTCTGCATTTGTGCTCAGAGCACCCAGGACAGAATGTCAATGAGCAACTGAGCACTTGGGTGTTCATGAGACTCCACTCTTTCCTCTGAACCAGGAAAGGGAACAAAGGGACCTGAGGCTCCTGGAGCCTAAGCAGAAGCCAGTCTCACTCAGGAAATCATTGGGGGACCACATGTACCCCAAAGTCCTCCAGCCCCCACTTCAGCTGGGGACTCCCTCTAGCTATGTCTCTCCCTGTGTCTTGTTTTTAAGTCAGAAACATGAATCATTCAATACATTTTAAAGTGTAGAAAAGATCTAAACTTCACTGAGTGATTATGACATGTGTTGATCACACATTCCCATTCTTTAGGAAGGAAAGTGAGACAGAGGGGTGCAGGTGCGGGGATGGAAGTCATATGGGGGGAGAGAAGGAGGGAGGAAGGTCAGCAGGGTGGAAAATAAATGAGAGGCGGGGTGGGGGGGGCAGGAGGATGCAGCAAAGAGAGAAGAGCAGGATTATCCCCCATGAATGAATGGAAGGCCGAATCACCCTCATTCTAAAAGCAAGACACTGAGGTGCCAGGGGGAGAAGAGGACCCTTCAGCTAGTAAGGGCTGGAGGGAGGACTAGATCCCAGGTCTCCCCAGTATCTGCTCTAAATGGGTGCAGCTCTCACTTCCTCAAGGGCTGGTGTTTAAGCTCCTCAAGACCTGGGTCTAGCATCTCTTGATCCTGCCCAGGAAACAGGTGTGGCCTGATGCCTTATCTAGAAACACTCATTACTGGCTTTTACTCATCTCAATGCCCTAGTCGTCTGCCCTTCAGAGGAAGCCTGGCACTGAGGCAACAAGGGTTAGGGAGGAAACCCCAATTCTAGTCTGCTTCCCATCTGCTGTGTAACCTGGAGCCAGTGCCTTGCCCTCTCTGGACCCCTGAACCCCCTCTGCAGGGTGTGCCCAGGCTGGATCTGCTGAGTCTTCACAGCAGCCCTCACCATGCAAACCACCCGGCCGGGCACTCCACAGGTGCTCAGTCAATGCTGAATTAGGTAACTGCTCCGGCCACAAAGGCAGACATTGGGCTAATTGTGAAGGTTGGGTAAAGCCAGCAGTCTGTGATTTGGGGAAGAGAGCAAAGCACACCCATCCAGCGGAATGAAGGGACATTTCCGCTTTCACGGGATAGTTGTATTTGAGACTGTTGGGAGGACTAGTGATTCCATCCAGAAATGGGACGTGTGCACTACCTCAGGGACAGAACGGATAACAGCGAACCCCTCAGCCTTTCCTTAGAAGCATTTAAGCCGCCGGCACCCCAGTGCACTGTTAATGCTTAACCGCGGGCAAAAGGTGTAAGTCATTCACCACCACTCACCTTCCCCTTTGCTCTTTGGAAATGAGCTACTGGAATTGTGGGAGGTGAAAGTGGAGCTGCCTGCAGCTCAGAGCTCACAAGCGCTGGCCACAGCCTACAGCGGCCGGCGCTCTCTGCTCCCCCAAGTTCTCTCCCCACAGAGCCTCCCATTCTACGCTCTCCTGGTCTCCCCGACACCCAAGCTCAAGGATGGCCCCTGGCCACCCTCAGCCCTGACCTCCCCGTCCTCCAATCTGGATGGCGCATTCCCTGCCTGCCTGCCGAAATCACCTAGCCTCCCCAGTCAAATGGGAAAGTTTGTATCCCCGCTCCCTTTCCTGCCTGCTCCTTCCCCGCCCCACTCCCCGCCCCCAGCAGGAGCTACTTACCGGTTCCTGGGCACCGCCAGTCCAGGTGCCTGTCCCCAGCCCCAGCAGTACTCACCTCTCCACTCGCACGGCTTGTCCCCTCCACTGGGAAAGGGGTCCAGGGACTAGTCTCTGCACCCCAAGACGCCCTGCTGGCACCTTCTCAGTGCTTGGTTGGAGGAATGGAATTAACCACCTCCTTCTGCTCTGATCCAAACTAGACCTCACCGGTTCAGACTGACTTGGACTTAAAGGGGAAGTTCAATGTAAAGAGAACTTAACTTGGAAGGAACTTGAGCTGGGGCCTGGGTTGGAAAGTTACCTCCCCCACTCGCCAATCAGGTGGGAAAGGCAAGTTACTGGAACCTGTTTCCTGGTCCATATAGCAAACCAAATGTCCCACATGCAGCCCAAAGCCTGTGCTAAGGATTTTACGTGCGTTTTCTCATTTCATCCCCCTACTGCTGGGGAGAGCTGGTACTTTTATCATCATTGCCATTTTACAGAAAAGGAAGCCAAGTTTCAGAATTTACGCCCAAAATCACTTGTCCAGCGGATGAGGGGGCCATGACTCGAATCCAGGTCTCCAGGATTCCCAAACCCGTTTCTCCCCCATGAGGTCCCCAGAACCCTGGACGTTCAGAGGCAGCCAGACCAGGGCCCCGCGCCGCCGCGCTCCCTCCTCCCGGTTTCCTGCACGCGATACCTTCCTTGGGTGCATCGGCGTCCCAGACGCTCCACATCTGCACGAAGAAGAATGGGGTCCAGCACACGATGAAGGCCAGCACGATGATGAAAGTCATCTTGACCGTGCGAATCTTGGCCTTGGAGATGAGCTTGACGCTGCTGACGCGTGCCAGAGCCGCGCGGCCCTCGCTGCCTGCCGCCGCGCCCTCGGGCCCCGCGGCCGCCTCGGCTGCAGCCGCCGCGGTCTTCAGCCGCAAGTTCTGCCAGATCTTGAAGCAGATGAGGCCGTAGCAGGCGGCGAGCACGATGACAGGCACGATGTAGACGGCGAGCGTGATCCACGTGATGTAGGCCTTGGGCCCCCAGGGCTGGATGAAGACCGCCCAGCAGTCAAAGACGCCGTCGGCCACCTCGCGCAGCGAGAAGATGTGCACCTGAGGCGCGCTGGCCACCAGGCAGCCCAGCCACGTGGCGAGCACGGCCAGGCGGTCCGTGCGGCGGCGCAGCGCGCGCAGCGGCTGGCAGATGGCCAGGCAGCGGTCGAGCGACATGAGCAGCAGCAGGTAGGTGGAGGCGAACATGCCCACCACCTGCAGGTACTTGACCAGGCGACACAGCAGGTCGGGCCCGTAGAAGCGGAAGGTGATGTCCCACAGCAGTTGCGGCAGCACCTGGAATACCGCCACCACCAAGTCGGCTATGCTCAGGTGCTTCATGAAGAAGAAGAGGCGCGAGTGCTTGTGGCGCGTGGTGCGCAATGCAAGCAAGACGCACGCGTTGCCGCTCAGCGCCAGGAAGAGGATGAGGCACAGCACCGCCACCTCCACGCGCGCCAGGGCCTCGTTGCGCTGTGGCGGCCCGGAGGTGCGGTTGCCCTGGGCCCCCGGCGGCGCCGCGCTCCCGTTGATCGCCTCGGCGCTCCAGTTGGCCGCAAGCGCCCCCTCCATGACCGTGGCTCCCGCCGTGCGCCCCTGGCCTTCGAGCCCTTTAAGGCGTGGTGCACGGGGCGGGGCTGGACGCGCAGTGCCGGAGTGCCTGCGGGTGGGAGCGGGGGGCGCTCCTGGGATCCGCTCCCCGAGATTCCACGGACGGATCTGCTAGGTCCGACTCTGAAACAAACCCCGAGGGCCGCGAAAGGGCCGCGCGGTTCTCTTCCAACGCACCTGCGGCTCAGCTGCCCCCTTCCGGGGGAACTCAAGTCATCTGGGACTAGCGCCACAACCGCCAGCCCTGGGGCTGCTCAGCCGCCACCCCAGAAATCCCCATTTAAGGTACCTCCTCTGAGACACTGGAAATGAGCGGGAGTCTACCGGACCGGCAGTGCCTTGAGACATTCAGTTGCTTCCACTGAAAGAGGGAGGATCACAATCAGTTTCCTCCGGAGCTGGGACTTCTAAGCCAGCCACCTCCCCCGGGGATCCTCCAGCTAGCTGTGTACCCACCAGAACCCACCTCCATTGAGACCCAAACCAGCCACCTCTCCTAGTAAACCTTACTGCGGGTGCTCCCTCCGGAGATCTCCAAACAGCCACTTCCCCTGGAAAGCCCAGTGCAGGACCATCCTCCTCCAACCTCCTGTTTCCAAGATGCTTAGGATCCACCCCTGAACTTCCACAACAGCTGCCTCTTTGGAACCCCAGTCCAGCGGCTCATCCCAGAGGAACTCCACACTCAGTACTACTCAGGACGCCTAGCCGCTGTTTCCAGTATCCCTCAGGCCTAGACACCTCTCGCAGGCATCCTCCCCAGCCCAGTAAACCTGAAGGTTCGGGAACCTAACGCGTGCCTTGGCCCCCAACAGATGCATCTGGGACCTGAGCAGTCACTTCATAATCTCCCAGAGCACTGGCAGCACCTCCAGGAATGAGGATCGCCAAGGCACCCCACCACCTCCACTCGGGGCTCCCAGCCATCACGTCCCCTCCGTGCGCAAGACCCACCCACCTGCACTGAGTCCTGGGGCTGGCCTAAAGTTGGCTCCCTTGGGGAATCTGCACCGATGCGGACGGCGCCAAAGACGCGTGCGCTCCCGGCCCAGTTGAGGTGGCTGCTGCCGGCACCCAGTCCGATAGGAGGCTGAGGGTTTGGACTCTGGAGGCTGGGCTGGAATCCCCTCTTCCGCAGCCTGACTGGTCGCTGGATAGGGACAGGAGGCGAGTGAGGAGCGCTGCCGAGGTTGTGCTCGCGGGCAGCGTCAGGATGCGGCGCTGTCTGCTGGTGGTCCGCTTTTCTGCAGGTGGCCCAGGCTGCACCACCACACAAGTCCGCTAGGAGGCGCGGAAGGCAGGCGGCGCCGACCCCCGCCCAGAGCGGGTTACCTCACCCAGCGTTACCCCAGAGAGGTAACAAACAGCTTATTTCAGTGGCTTAAAGCAGCAAGAGGCAAGGAGCTCATAAATACACCGCTTGGTTTCTTCCTTTCTTGGTTTAGAAGCTCCTGACTCTCAGGCAAATGGGAGGCTTGGATAGCAGGGTTTTCCCGTTGAGGAGACAGTGATGGAGTTACAAAAGCATTTAACTGGTATTTCCCAATCATCAGGTTAATTTCAGCGCTTTTATTTTTCCCTCCAGTGAGCTAGACAGAGTGGATTTAGCAGTGAATTTCAAGTAAGTCCTTCCCTTTGGAATAGTTTTGTTATTCCCATTCACGAGGAATTGGAAATGCTTTCTGATCCAGTCAGCACTGGGAGAAGTCTTCATTCCTTAGGTCGTTTTAGGGAAAGATCTCAAGCAAAAATAAATAAATTAGTTAAAAATCTACAGTTTCAGGTGATTCTGGTAATCTGTAGCCTGAAGCCATTTCTCCCTCTTTGCCATGCTTCAAAATTAAAATCCTAAATGAAATGTTAAAGATGGCTTCTCTGACTCCTAGCTCCTTTTCTATTCTAAAATCATTCTTTGAAGTAATTTACAGTGGCCAAAAACTAAGGCAGAAAAAAAAAGTGAGGATTCAAAAATGGACACGGCTCTTTAAAAATGATTAAACGCATATTTCCTCCTGACATTTCACTTATCATCCCTCTTTTGATTATGTGGCCAGAGTTGAGTTAGCTAAGGACAGGCTTTCCTGACTCCACACTTACAGCCCTGCACCAAGACATCCTGGGCTAGACCACTGCTGCCGCCCTGGGCCCAGGGTTCTAGGTGAGCCAGCATCCCAGGATGCGCCTGGGGATTCTGGTAGCACTGGGAAGGGGTAAGAGGCAGAAGTTGTCTTTTTCTTGCCCTGGAGAGTTGTATCATAATATTGTTTAAAAACAACATTCAACGGAATAAATTTTAAAGATCTTATTGGCTTTATTCAATGATTCCTGAATCAGGCAGCATCCAACCTAGCAGATATAAAGGAGCACTGAGGAGCTGTACAAAAATGAAAGACTTATAGTCAGAAGGGAGTAGCAACAAGGAAGTTATACTAGGAAAGGGAGGATTGGTTATGGCAAGGTTACTTTCCCTATGTGGGGGATGGCAGGGGTCGATCAAGCAGATTACTTAACTCATGCTGACCAGGTGATTCCTGACTGGTTTAAAATTCCATCTCTGGGATAGCTGAAACTGTAATTAAGTTAAATCTCAGTTTGGTAACTTGGGGCTTAGCATAAGTGGCTCCATTTTGGTCCTGTTGTCTTGTTTTTAACAATATTAATAGTCTCTCACACAAATTACAGGTTAAAGTTACAGACCAACCAGGTGAGGACTAAGTGACCCTGATCCTCTCCCCAAGCCTCAGTTTCCCCATATGTCAAATGAGAGGGCTGGTCACGATAGCTAATCTCTGAGCTCTCATGCCCTGGGTTTTCTGATTATCTATGCCATCCGAGAGCTTAAACCTATGGGTTAAAAGACATCTGCCCCGCTCCATGGTGGGAATAGGAGGGGTTTTCCCTGAAGAACCCTGAGGGGTAAGTTCAGAACAGAAAACACTGGCTCTGCAGAGCACAGCCTGCCCCCCACTCCTTGAAGAGAGCTGCCTTCAGGGAGTGGGATTCCTGGGCCATCTCCCCAGGGCTGGGCTCTTCCAGCCCACGTGGAGAGGTCTGCCCAGTCCTGTGTGTTCTCTGCACTGTGGCTGGGACTGCCAAGTGAGTTCTGGATTCACTTAGCAGGACCGTCTGGTCTCAAG
This sequence comes from Vicugna pacos, assembly GCF_048564905.1. Classification (NCBI taxonomy): domain Eukaryota; kingdom Metazoa; phylum Chordata; class Mammalia; order Artiodactyla; family Camelidae; genus Vicugna; species Vicugna pacos. The sequence continues at coordinate 48,660,825 of NC_133003.1, forward strand.
CAAAAGCTAAGCTCTCATTTAGCCTTCATCTGAAACAAGAAAGTGAATAGTGTGAGACCCATTTTCTCTCTTATGTTTTATTTCTCAACATGTTCAGAAGCCAGGCAGGGGAGAGAGGTGCTATTTACTGTGGAGTCCCGTGAAGACACCTCACAATGAGGAAGACATGCTCCCACCCCCTTGACCTCTAGCGAGGGAGACAATCACTCATATATTTGCAGTGTAACTATTCCATGTAGGTGGGATGAGTGTCTGAAACCTGGGGCATTGCCACTAGTGTTAATAAATACTTCTAGAGATACCAAAAGTTTATACTGAAAAGCATAGGGAACTATATTCAATATCTTGTAGTAATCTATAATGAAAAAGCATATGAAAATCAATATATGTACATATATAACTGAAGCATTATGCTGTACACCAGAAACTAACACAACACCGTAAACTGACTATACTTCAATTAAAAAAAGGAAAAAAAATCCTTATTGGTGCTGAAGGACCTTGCAGGCCTTGCCAAGAACAGATTTTATTCTGTAAACTAATGTTCCCCCCAAATGTGGGATGGAATACTTTCTCTGATGTTACTCAAGATGTGGATTTACTGTTGAGAGATACTGAGTAACATGGTGAAGAAATGAGTTCTTTAATAAGTTCTATTTCATTCCTTTGAGTTCAGCAAAGAGACACTCTTTATAACAAAAATCATAAAGGAAGCTTTGAGGAACAGAGTTGGGGAAGGCTGGGCACACAGAACGACTGCAAGCAGAACATAGTCATGTGCTTTAGTGAGACATCCCTGGTGGCCACAGGGAAGATGGGAAGGAGATCCTGGCATCAGAAGACCCTTGCAGATCCAGGTAAGAGACGCTATTATAGTCATAGACTAGGTGGGTGACACTGGAGAGTATTAAGATTCTCCAGAGAAACAGAATCTATACTGTATACACACACACACACACACACACACACTTATATGCATGAAAAGAGATTTAGTTTAAGGAGCTGGCTCATGTGATTATGGAGTCTGGCAAGTCTAAAATCTCCAGTTTGGACAGACAGCCTGGACACCTACAGAAGAAGCAGTGCTGTAGTTCAAGGCCATCTGCTGCAGAATCCCTTCCTGTTCATTGGAGGTCAACCTTTTTTTTTCTATGCAGGTCTTTAACTGTTTGGATGAGGCCCACCCACATTAGGGAGGGCAATCTGCTTTACTCGGAGTCCACTGACGTAAATGTTACTCTCATCCAAAAATACTCACACAGGAACATCCAGAATAATGTCTGACCACATACCTGGGCACTGTGGCCCAGCCAAGTTGCCACATAAAGTTAGCAATCACAGAGGGAGTCTCAGCCATCACTGTTCTACCAATTTCCCAGTCTCCCTGAGCAGCCAGGCCTCTTGAGGGTAGGGCCAGTATTGTATCTATATGGGCTGCAGAATAGGACACTGCAGAGAAGGCATTTTATAGGCATTTATTAAACAGAGAAGGAAGGAAGGGAGGGAAGGTGGGAGAGGTGGACAGAGGGACGGAAGAACAGAATATACATCTCTATGGGCAGTTTCACTCTCTTGAGTGGACCAGGTCCCCTAAGAAATGACCAGAGAATGACCTGTCCAGTACCCACTCCTACCTCCAGGAACTGGATTCTTAGTTGTAGTATCCTGGGAATCTTCCAGCTCTGGTACATTTATTTAGACATGGATCCAAGCCCAGGTGGCCCTACTCTTTAGTCAGGGTGGAAGCGAGCTGTTAACACACTTAATCCACTCTCCCCACCCCAACACCATCCTCCAATACCCCACCCATCCAATGATCTCTCCATCTCTGCTGGGTCCTCTAGCTCAAAAGGGCGTCCAAAACACTCTCAGATATGAACACCGAGGACACATCTTAGCAATAATCTTGCTGCCAGCAACTCTGCCCCCCGGTCTCCTTGTTTACCGATGCTGTCCAGATACAGGAACATCAGGGGACGTGGGATGGCCCAGGAGGTTCATGAGGTTGTGCCAGGATGCCAGCTTATAACTCTCACGTACATCTTCCAGTCAGCATCATTTTGGGCCACTTCTTGGCCTATGTTCCATTCCTATGTTCCATGGAGAGTAGAGAGAGAGAAAAACATGTTTTCATATTGGAAAGCACTGTAAACTCGCAGCAGTAAGTGCTAGAGTCTGGGTTTTACCACCGACTACCTGTGTGGCCAAGTCACTGAGTCTCTGGGACTCCGTTTCCCTGGGTGCTGACCTCATGAGACTGTGTGAGTAAATAAGACTTAATTCACATGAGGAGTGCTTTGCAAACAATTCAGTACTGTACATCTGAAGCTGTTTTCTCAGGTTGACAATCCCCACCCCAGGACCATCCTCTGAAAATATTTTCTCATCCAATTAACCTCCATTTTATTAATCTCTCCAGGTCGAACTCACGTGTCTCTTCAACTCAGTAAGACGAACCCTGTGTGTGTGTGTGTGTGTGTGTGTGTGTATTTGACTGTCCCAGGCAAGGAAAGTCTGAACTCTAACTGATGTGATGAGACTTTGAGATCTTTACCTCTTCAGAGAAGCCCTCCCTGACCACCTCATCCCACAGAGAATTCCTCATTTTCTGAACCTCTGCTGCAAGACCGCAGACATCACCTGCAGTATGAACATGCCCAGTCTCCCCAGTGCAGTGATAAGTGCCTAGAATAAGCCTCGTAGATCACAGTACTTTATATATTCACCAATTATCTTTCCTACCATCCATACCGATCAATGAGAATGTGCCAAGAAAGTAACAGATGGATTACCCCAGAACCTCCCACAGCAAATTAATCACAAGGGTCAGACCCTTGCTTCCCGGAGCAATATTTCAGAGGAATTATGGTAAGAAAGCGTGCTATTCATACACGTGTGCCATTCTCCTGGAGAGGGGGCGATTGCAGAGATAAAACACAATACTTCCAGTTCCACAAACATGTCCACTGAACACCGAGGTGACAACACTACCCCTGTTAAGAACTGGCTCAGTATACACATTCTCCATTTGTGGATGCTGTTGACCTGGTTTAAGGCATAGCCAGAGAGAAAAGGCGTTCTTCGGGAGCAAGAAAGCTCGGAATACAAGCAGGCTGTTCTTCTGCAGAAGAAAAGGCTTATTGAGAATCAGGAGCTTCGGAATTTGTATCATCTTTTGGAGGAGTTGGGCTTAGAGGAGGGAAGAGGCATTTAAACATGGTTGGTATCTTCACTGTCAGCGGAACGACTGGGATTCTCATGATGTCTATGCTATGCAGGGGGAAACTGAGGTTCAGAAAGGGGGAAGGGCTTGCCCAAGGCCACATAGCTGGTTAAAGAAGGCCAGCAGGGCTGGAGCAAAGCATGAGAGATCTTGAGAGGTCACTGGCACTAGACTCCCCAGCCTGGGGGACCTGGCTCTCAAGAGTGCCGGGAAGTACTGGGCGTTTTCCCTAAGGGACAGATGTGATCAGTGATAACACAAGGGGTCAGCAGAGGATGGGAGTACCAACTGTAAGGGGACGAGAAAGGCGACTTGAGATGGTCCCCTGGCATCAATGGAGAGGTCGGTCTAGACTCACACAGGGCACACAAAGAAAGCAAAGCTCTTCTCCGGCCTGCCGCCCTGCTTTCTTCTATCCGTCCATCTCTGGTAGGACAAAGGAACATAAAGGAAATTCCAGGGATGTGATAGCTCCAAACACAAACCTTGTCCCAAGCCCCAGGCAGCCCCATCTCTCCTCCTCCACCAATTCCAACAGCCCACTTGCTTTTCTTTTTCATTAAAAAAAAAAAGAAAAATTTCTTCCCCGAGGGGCCCCCTGCAGAATTCTGCCTTTCTTCCTGGGATAATGTGCTCACGGTGACAGAGTGGAGCCTGTGCTGTTGTGCACAAACACCCATTCAAGACACCTTTTCGAAGCACCTACTATGGGCCTGGCAGGGGGGACCCTGGATCGTACCACTGAGAGGCAGGGCTGAGTCTGGAGCTGAACTCCACCAACCAGCAGTCCTGGGCTGGGCGAGAAAATCAAGACAAGCAGAGGGATGGGATCCCGAGTCACAATTCTACCAGGAACCCGCTGCCCTGTGCGATCGAGGGTGAGTCCCCACTCCTCCCCGGCCTTAGTTTCCTCTCCTGAGCACAAGGGGGTCTGACGATCTCTCGGCTCCCTCACTGCTCTCACTGTCCATCCTTCAGCAAAACACGCAGCGAAGCAGCGAGCACAGATGGTCTGATGAAGCATCCTCAGCGCTCCGACAGCTGGGGCATCTCGTAGGTACTCGGTAATCACCCGCAGAAGGAACGAGCACGGACGGTTCAGAAACGGTTGAAGCGCTCAGCCAGGACGGTGAGGCTTCAACAACCGAGACGTCACTTTCACTGGTCACACTGGTGAAGCTGAAGGAGAAGGAAGCCTTGGGGGAATCTGAGGCTCTCAAACACCATTCACGCGACTGTATGCTGGAAGGGACTCTTTAGAAGGAAACTGGACAAGATGCAGCAAAAGTCTCAAAAACATGGATACCTTTGGGCACAGCAGTGAACCCTTGAGGAGGTAACTTAAGGAAACAATCCTTCAAAAATGCAAAGAGATACAAACACAGATGCTATGCAAGCATTGCTGATAACAGTGACAGAGGATGAGGGGAACAAGGCTGCTATGATGAATAGCCAGTGAAAAGTGACAGAGTGGATCTGTGCTAATTGACATGGACTATTCTTGTGTGGGGAGTGGGGGAGAGAAGTGGGGAGGGGAAGGAAGCAGGAGGTGGGGGGAGTGGAGAAGGAGAACCGTCCACAGAGGATACGACAAGCAAATGAACAGCACTTATCTCCGGACGGTAGCGTTAGGGGTGGTTTAAATATTTTTATTATCTGTAACTTCTGATTTTCACTGTACATAGGGATTATTTTGCAATATGACTTTTCACATTGCAAAACAGAGAATCTATTAGAGAATCCTTACAGAATCTATTTCCACAAGCCAAGGTCCCTGCAGCCTGGGCTTTGGGGCAGCCCACGTGCAGAAGCTCTTCCTGAATGAGCTGCATCCTAGAGCTGACCCAGGAGCCCCAAGCTGAGGGCAGGACCCCAAGAATTCTAGAGCCTTAGGAAGTGAGGAGCCCAGGCACCCGTCTACATTCATGTCACACAGGATGAATCCGAGGTGTGGAACAAGGAAGACGACATGTTCAATGTCACCCAGCGAGTCAGAGATCCAGCTTGGACCAGGATGCCAGGCTCGGGGTACTGATTAAGGTCCCCACTGACGGAGCTGCCTCCCCAATACACCAACCTCACAGTCTTTAGCAGGCTCTCCCTAATCCCACGCTGCAGGCCCCTAGGAGCCTCTGGCCCGTCCCATCTGCTTCCCCTCTACCTACACAGCTCTCTGCTCCTTGGACCAGTCATGGCTCCCCAGACAGGGCAGGTCTCCCAACCCCTCCTCTGCCCCTGGCCCGTCCCCCCAACCACTGGGCAATTCCACCTCCACATCCTTGCCCAGCCCCTTCCCCTGCTGGGAGTGCCCTCCCTCTATCGAATCCCACACCTTGCCCATGTCACAGATGGAAAAACTGAGGCTCATCACATGAAGTGATTTGCCTAAAGTTGCCCCAATTAGTGTCAGACCAGATCTCTGACTCCCTCCTGGCCTGTCACCCTTTTTTCTGAGAACTGTGTTTTGGAACTTTGGACTAGGATTCTAGAGAGTGGATGGGCCCTTTGCTCATGAAACGATACTGTGGACAGGACTGGACGGGGACAGCTCACCTCTGCTTCGTTCAACATCGACTGGAGCCATGCAAATACTGGGGGATGGGACCATCATCTCGTGGCTGGTGGCTCTCCCACACAGCCTTCCATTCGGGCTGGGACCCTGGCTGTGGGTCAGAAGGCCTGTGTGTGGTGGATTCCTAGACTGCCTCACCATATGGGGGCCGAGTTCCAAAGGCAAGCATCACAAGTGAGAGGAGAGACAGACAGAAAAAGAAAGAAACAGAGAGACAAGAGACAGACAGGAAGAAGCCACAAGGCCGTTTGCGGCTTAGTCTCAGAAGTCACAGGGCATCCCTCTGCCACATGCTGATCCACAGGGCAGTCATGAAGTCCCACCCAGAGGCAGGAGGAGGAGAAACAGACTCTGTCTTTCACAGGGAATGGTGAGATGCTGAAAGTCCTGCTGTGCCATTTTGGGAACTTGTACACCCCCACCATGTCACTGTGTCGTTCAGGAAGCTTCCATGAAGTAAGAATTGGAGCAGTGCCTGGTACATGACGAGGATCCAAGACACGGGAGCTATGATGTGGGTGCTGCCCATAAGGATGCCCAGGAGTCTAGGGACCACAGGTCAGGACCCAGTGGCCACGCCCAGAGGATCAAGCTGGAATCTGTCCTCCACACCCCAAAACACAAAGCTCAAGGTTCACTTCACTGTCCCCGATTTGAGTGAACCAGAGGCCTATGACTGGAAACCCTCATTCAGGAGAGTTTTCCCCATGCACCCCACCATTCACCCATCACCCCAACACTACTGCCCGACACCCCAGATTAGAAGCCAAGGGTGTTGGTCCCGGAGAAGCCACACATCCTAAACAAGACACGAAGAACTGAGCAAACAGCTTGGGAAGTGAGAACAGAAACCACTGCAGGGGCAGTGGAGATGCTTGCAGCTCCCAGGAAGAGAGGGCCAGGTGTCCTTTAGGCCAGCAAAACAGTCCCTGAGGGCCTGCACTGCCCAGCACAGGGCCACACTGTGAGTGGACGTCTGTCCTCTTAGTAAATCTCCCCCACCACCCCCACCAGTGAAGATCACGCTGCAGAAATTTCAGCTGAAAGTAGCCCAAATATCACTACTCCCAGAGTTTGTTTTTGTTTCTGTTTTTTACCTTGAGGTGCATTTCTCTTGAATGGTGGGAAATCAGGTACAGAGTGACAAAGAAGTGACAGAGAGGACAAGCGAGGGCCCTGCCAAGCCCCTCCGACCTGCATCTACACATCCTGGCAGTCCTGAGGGCCTGGCACAGCATGGAGCACCGAGGGAATGGGAACAGACAGGAGAGAGTCCTAAAGACATTAAACGTTGGGCCAGGAAGGACTCACGCCTTGCAATCTCATCATTTCTCAGAAAATGGAAGTGAGATCTGAAATGGGATCAGGACCAGCCCTGGTTCCTGCTGCTTCTTTACAGGGCCCGGGCCCCTCTGGCTGCAGCTCTGGCCTGTCCTCAGTTTGACGGCTTCGGCAGTGAGTCCCCCAGTCCTGGGCCTGTACCATCTGCTCCAGATAAGCTGGTTTTCGCCTGCCTGGAGCTGGGGGGAGGGGCCCGAGAGCCCCAGCTCCAGTCTCAGGGCAGGTCCAGCCACCTAACTTGCAAGGCCCAGTGCAAAGTAACGATGCTGATGGAGCACCTTGTTCCAACTTCATAAAGAATTTAAGAAAGTGACGGAAGAGCGTTAAACCAAGTGCCAGGCCCTCTGAGGGTGGGGCTAACGCACAGGTTGCAGGTCCGTGAAGCCAACCTGCTCACCACTTTCACACCATCCACTCCATCCCAAGAACTATCGGATTTATCTGCTAAGTATCTCTTGAAACTGTCTCCTCTCCACCCCATCTCCATGTCAGTGCCTCACTCCAAGCTGTGGCCCACACACAGCCTGGGCACTGCAGCCCCTTGTCCCCTCCCACCTGCTCACTCACACACAGCAGCCAGTAACCTTGTAAAATGACACTTGTGATGATGTCACCCTCTGCTGCAAATAGTTCAATGTCCTCCCCCTGCCCTGTGGGTAAAGACCACACACCTTAAGGCAGCCTAGAGTGCCCGAGTGGTCCAGCCCCTGCTGCCCACACTGGCCCTGGCCCTGTCAGGCATCACCCTCCTTCCGGGTCTCTGAGCTTCAGCCACCACCCCCACGTCGCTGGCCAAGTTACCTCCTGCTCACACCTCATATCCCAGCAAGTCTGTCCCATTCTCCTAACTCCATTAGGACCTCTCGTCCTTAGCACCTCCCATGGGTGTGATTTCATGTACATTTGTGCAGGTTTCTGGATAATGCTGGCCCCAAGAGCTGAAGCCAGTCTTGCTGTATTCACCGCTGTGTCCCCGCGCCTAGGACATGGTGCATGCACAAGTCACGTGATACACAAGTGGCCTCATGAACCAATGCCTGCCACAAACATGGAAATCCTGGCACTGACAATGGCCTGGCTGGCCAAAAGAGGGAACAGGGACGTCTCCTCAGCTGTAACTAGATGACTAGGATACCTTCCTTGAATGGATGTTGTAAGGATGAGACTGTGTTGTAGGTAAGTCAACTCATTATGCTGTACACCTTCAATTTCTACAGTGCTGTATGTCAATTATATCCCAATTGAAAAACAAAGAATGAAACTGTGTATAAAAAGCACCTGGCACAAGAGAAATGTTCAATAGTGTCTATTAAATGTTCAGAGGGGCACCAAAAGGCCCAGGGCAGGTGGACATAAAGGGAGTTCTCTCTTTCCCATCCCTTCCCCAAGTGTCTGGGATTCTAGGAAGAAACTCTTAGATTCATTATAGGTTACTACAGATATTTAATATCCTTCCCTGTGCTACCCAGTAGAAACTTGTGAATATGCTGTTACAAGCCAAAGAGAAACTAAAGTTGCTACGCAGCTGACCTTGAGACTTCCATGGATGGGCCCAATGTAATCACAAGCTTTCTTATAAATGAAAGGGGGCAGGGAGCAGAATCTGTGTCAGTGAGAGAGAGACTGGGAGATGTTGCCCTGCTCTCTTTGAAGATGGAGGAAAGAGCCACAACCAAAAAATGCAGCTGGCTAGAAAAGACAAGGAAACACATCCTTCTCTAGAGACTCCAGAAGAAATACAGCCCTGCTGAAACCTTGATTTTAGCCCTAAGAAATCCATTTCCAACTTCTGACCTCCAGAACTGGATAAACACACTTATGGTGTTTTAAGCCACAAATTGTGTGAAACTAATATCCCAACCATCACCACAATCAACTGTAGAACATTTTCATCACTTTATGATGAAGCCTCATACCCATCAGCACACTCCCCATTTCTCTCCCAAACTCCCAGCTCCAGGCAATCACTCATCTATTTTGTATCCATGGGTTTGCCTGTTCTGGACATTTCATATAAACGGAGTTACACAATATGTGGTCTCTTATGTCTGTTCCTCTGTACTCAATGCAACGTTTTCATGGTTTATCCATGTTGCAGCAGGTATCAGTATTATTTTTCTTTCTATTGCCAAATACCATTCCACTGTGTAGCTGTGTCACATTTTATTCATCCATTCATCAGTTGATGGGTATTTGGGTTTTTCCCACTTGGGAGCTATATGAACACTACTGCTATGAACATTTGATATGGTATATTACATTATTTGGTTTTCTGATGTTAAACCAACCTTGCATTCCTGGGATAAATCCCACTTGGTCATAGTGCATACTGGTGTTGGGGTTTTTGTTTGTTTGTTTATGGATTCAGTTTGCTAGTATTTTTGGAGGATTTAGGGGGCGTCTGTTCTTATAACAGTCTGTAGGTTTTTTCTCCTGTGATATCTTTGCCTGATTTTGATATCAGAGTAATGCTAGCCTCATAGAAAGAGTTGGGAAGTGTTAGCTCCTATTTGATTTTTGGAAAAGTTTGGGAAGAATTGGCATTAAGTATTCTTTAAATATTTGGCAGAATTCATAAATGAAACCTTCTAGGTCTGGTTTTTTTGTGGGTAATTTTGTTTACTTTTAATCACTAATTCAACCCCTTGTCATAGGTCTACTCAGATGTTCCAATTCTTCTTCGGTTTCAGTAAATTCTGTCTTTCTAGGAACTTGTCCATTTCATCTAAATTATCTAATTTATTGTCATACAACTATTCATTATATTCTCTTATAGTCCTTTTAATTCCTGTAAGGTCAGAAAGTCTGTAAGGTGTTTCATTCCTGACCCAATGGCTATTTGAAACTATGTTTTTAAATTTCCATATATTTGCAGATATTCTAAAATCTCTCCTGTTTTTAATTTCTAGTCTCACTCTGTGGGTGGACAGAGAACACACTTTGTATTATTTCCGTCCTTTCAAATGTATTAAGGCTTGTTTTATGGCCTAGAATGTAGTCCATCCTGGTGTATGTTCCACGTACCCTTGAGAATAATATGTATTCTGCTGGTGTTGGGTAGAATGTCCTATAGATAACTGTTAGGTCTAGTTTGTTTATAATGGTGTTCCAGTCTTGTTGTGCTTCTGCTTAGTTTTCTATCTATTATTAAAATTAGGATATTGAAGTCATCAACTATTATTGTTGAATTATCTATTTCTCCCTTAATTCTGTTGGTTTTTGCTTCATGTATTTTGGGGCTCCATTTTTAGGGGAGAGAGAGAGTGCATGTGTTTATTTATTTTCCCGATGCATTTACTCTTTTATCATTGTAGAATGCCCTACTTTATTTTTAGTAACTTTTGGTCTCAAAATCTATGATATTAGTATAGTTGCTCCAGCTTTGTATAGTTGCTGTCTGCGTGATATATTTTTTACATCATTTTACTTCCAACTTATTTTACCTTTGAATCTAAACTATGTCTCTTGCAAACAACATATAGTTATATAGTTTTTTTTATCTAGCCCACCATTGCTTTTTAAATATCAGTGCATATGTCAACATTGTTTAAAAGATATATAATGTCTTCATATCATTACGAAAATAATCTTGACCCCATTGACCCCCCTGAAAGGGATCTGTGGTCCACTCTTTGAGAACCACTGAAATAATAAGCATTTATTTAGCTTATGCACCTGTGAATTAGCTGGATGTAGACTGATCTAAGCTGAGACTGGCTGGATCCTTCTCCTGGGACCAGCAGGCTAGGGTAGACACATCTTTCTCTTGATGACAGCAGAAGCTCAAGATGTCAGTGAAAACAAATCTTTTAAGGATATGTTTTATTGCACTGGTCAAAGCAAGTCACATGACCAACTCAAAGTTAAGGGGCAAAAGAATACCTAACACCCCTTTAGTAGAAGAACTGCAAAATCTATGTAAAGGGCAAGAATACAGGGAATGGTAGAGAACTGGGACCAATGATGCAATCTACACACAGATCAAGAGTGAAAGCAGGTGACTAGGTAGAAGACAGAGGATGATGCCTTAGACAGGGTAATAGAGAGAGATGTCAAAAACAGTTGGATCTGGGTACAAATTTGGGCAAGTCAGTTCTTCCCCCCAAATCTTCATTTCCTCAACTGTAAAATCGTGTTATTATAACAATTAAATTAGATAATGCATATAAAGTTTAGCTCTAGTGGTTTCGATCTATGAAGGCCATTAGTATTATCTCTAATGTGGGGATGTTTAAAGAACTTAACAGACATCCAGTCAGGATCAAAGCACCAGGAGCAGAGGCTTGCTCATAAAATTATTCCAATTATTCATTACTTATATTCTGTTGGCTTCCTAAAAGGATCTGAGGAGTTCTACAGCAAAAGATCCAGTTATATTAACACTATTAAAAGCAGGGTGAACAAGTAAGACAAAGAACTTGTCTCTTTGACTCAGTTCTTGAACTGATGAAGCCAATCCTTACAGAAAAGGATGTGAATCACTTTGCTCATTATGTAAAGCATTTTGGTATTTCTGATGGATCTAACCTCACCTCCCAGAAAGCATTTCCTGGCTGGGTTTAGAAGAGGGAGGTTGGTTGGATGGAGCTGGTGGGGAAATACCTCTAGATTAATTCAATTCAGACAGTTTCATAGGGATTTTCTTTGTTTGATTTTTCCTATCAGCATTCAATCTGCAGGAAGAGATGACAAACCAGCCAGATGATCTCGGGTAAGTTCTATCTCCATCTCAGTTTCTTCATCTGTAAAATGGGAGTAATAATAATAATAATGATGATGATGATGATGATGATGGTGATGTTTATTATTATTATTATTCCTTTGAGAACTAATTGCATCAATATATATAAGATGCACTCAGAGCAGGGACTGGCACAGGTAGTGCTAAGTCTTTCATATTATTGTTATTGGTATTTAATAAAACTCATTTGCTGTTGCCCAGAAAAACTGGGCACAACTTCACCAAGTCAGTTTGAGATTTAATCTTACTGCTTGGGAAAATCAAGGTCTAAATGCCTTCAGGGAATCAATGCTCTGCTCCTACCTCTTCTACCTCTAGGGCAAGATACAGAATACATCTTTTCTCTCTGGTTGCTCCTCCCTGATTTGAAGACAACAGATCATCAAGAAGAAAGCCAAGTCCTGCCACTGGCTAAGACCCATGCTGGGCATTTCCCTGCCCTCCTCCAGAGTACTCAGCTTGGCTATGTTCATGGTGTTTCTAGAGCTGTTACCAGGAGACAGTAAAGAATACACCTAAAGGTAGATCTGCAATGCTCAAGCAAGGGTTGGCCTTAGAGATCACATGTCCAAGTCCTTTCTTTTAAAGCTGAGGAACTTGTGGCTCAGCAAAGGTGAGGTCAGCCCAAGGTCACACTGTTAGTGGCAGCACATTCTTCCTGGCCCTGATGCCTGTGGACTTGACTACAATGCCCTACAGACCCCATAGCAGAGGTCCCTTGTTCATGCTCCTCCACCTTCATATCCCTGATCTCCGATCCCTCCTCAGGACAGAGCTTGTGGACTCTTCTCCCCATGTCGTTCTGCCCTGTCCCTCACAAAGCACAGATTAGAGGTGAGTCCATGGCTCCAGATGATGTCTGCCCAGCCCAGAGGCTGGTAACATAATCGGGAAGAACAAATCTGAATCCGTGTTTGCTTTGTTCCTTTGGCCCTAACCCTGTGCTCTGTTTCCAGTGCTTAGTCATGCTTGTTCTGCACCTTTTGCAAAAGAATGTTGTCTATAGCCTGAAATATACAGCATAGCCCATTCTCAAGGCTCTGACCTTGAAAAGTATAACACTTTCCCATTCATATAAAGATTTAAAAGTTGCATAATCGAAAATAACATTTGTCTTGTTGGAGGTTTACAGGACATCATGACCTGACCTACGCAGACAGCTGCGAGAACAGCAGATTCTGACACCAAGAAGCTTGCATCAACCAACCACACACCTCCCCTTTTTTAGTATAAAAGGAGACTGAATTCTGGTGAGGATGATGGTTCTCTAGGACATTAGTCTCCCATCTTCTCAATCTGCTGGCTTTCCAAATAAAGTCATTATTTCTTGCCCCAACACCTTGTCTCCTGATTTACTGGGTTGTCGTGTGGCAAGCAGAATGAGTCTGGACTTGGTAACAGTGAGACAGCCCTCTCCTTTGTCCTAAATGCTACAGTTCTGTTAATGTAGCTGGAGAACAAACTGGTTTCCTTGGACGTTCCTTCCTATGACGTTGACTCACATGCCGCTTACCATCAACTGAACCCCTCTGGTCCTCTGTGGATGCAGTTGCTAAGCAACATGTGTCTCAATGTCACAATCTTGCATTCAAAGCCCAATGGCTTCTAGCCTGGCTTCTAGCCCAATGGCTCACCCTGAGAGGCTTGGAGCACCCTGGCTGTCTGGCCGCACGGACTTCTGACAGGAAGGGAATTGGGGGTGGCAAACCAAGAAGAGGACTCCAGGGTGATCTGCTCCACTGGCACCTACCAGGCAGGACCATTGATGAATTCAGGATGGCAGGCACTCTCCTGCGTGGATAGAAACCAGTGTTAGTGGCCCCCATCCCGCTTCCCTGACACTTTCTCTACCTTTTCCCAGGACCTTCAAACAATCCATCTCTGCCCATCCTCATCTGAGTCTAGTTACCCTTTGGAAATTCATATGTCTGACCGGAAAAACTCCATGCTCTGCGGTAAAGGGGGGAAGGCAGATGGAAAAATAACAGAGAGTATGGTATGGCTTTTTTTGCAAAAAGAAAAAAATATTTAAAAAAATTACATCCATTCATATTGATCATAGGAGACAGAGGAAATTAACAATGCCTGGTTACCTCTGAGAGCTAGACTGGTGTCAGGTGGGAGAGCTAAGCCTGCTCTTTGCTTTACACATTTCAGCATCACCTGGACTGGTAAACATGCAGGTTCATGCTAAACCCATTCACGTTAAATATGTTAGTTAAATGAAAGGACGGTTGGGAGGGAGGAAGGAGGAAGACATGAATTCTAAGTGCTCAGCACGGCACCGGGCACATGGTTAAGAATCCAGAAGGTGTTAGCGTTCATCAGCTCCTCATTCATTTTCAGGCACAGGTTGGTCCCTTGCCAGCTGCCAGCCTTTACCCTCCTCTCTCTGAGCACTGCCTCTTCTCACCTCCCCCATCCTGCCTCACCCTCATGGAACTGATAACTCAGGAACAACCTCCCACCTGCTCCACCTTCCTCAGTGACCACGGCCTCCTGTCTCAGACATGGTCTCATCAACAAGCTCACAGCGAGATGCTCCTAACTTAGTATCTCTGCATAACTGTAAGCGGGCCAGACCCACAGCTACAAAAACTTCCTGCCCTGCAGAAAGCAGCCTGGAGGGCAGAACTGGGTGCTGTGGTGGGATTTCCCAGGGCGGGTGTCAGAGCCTCTGATAAGGCTGCCCCCAGGAAGAACCCCGGCGAAGCTGGCCCCGGAGCCCTCTTGCTCGAGAGCCCCAAGAAGACTGATCCCTGTGGCACCGGCTTTCCTGTGCTTTCTCAACATCTCCTCTAAGCCTGAGATGAGGCCCTGGCTCGACAGAATGTCTTCCCCAGGGGGCCTTGCGCGATTACACCTGCCATGAAGCAGCAACAGCAGTTCTGCACTGCAGTGCAGGGTGGGTCACCCCCACCCCCAAGCTGTGAGACCCTGCGTGAGCCAGCCACCTCTCTTGGCAGCTCTTCCCTGAGTCTCATATGCTTTCCTCCCAGAGCTGTCAGGAGGAGCTGGGGAGAGAAGAGATGGGTAACTACCCAGCACAGGCCTGGCTGATAGCAAATGCTCAGACAGGTGTGGGGACGAGCCCTAACAGAGCTTGTCTTCTCGGTGCCTCCCTTCGCTTGAGCCCCTGTTTTAGGGGCCAGCCATCCCTCCAGTGGCAATGGGCATGCATGAACTCTAAGGCTAGGGGCAGAGAGACAGGGACGAGTGACCGCAGCCAAAGCCACAGTGCCCGACCCAGGAGGCAAAGGCAGGCACAATGGCTGGATGCACTGGGCGTCAGTCCTTCTGCCTCAAGTGAAGAGATGGGCAAAGCCAGCACAGGGGACAAAGGCCAGACAGCAAAGCTGCTTGAGGAAACTCACTGGACGCAGACAGACTCTGAATCACCAGGATCTGGTGACTGCACGTCTAAGACATCAGCAACAGTGATTCCAGGAGATCCAGGACTGGGATCTCCCACACCAGCCCAACGCAGCACCCAGCACATCTTCAGATCTTCATGCCCCTTCCCTGTGCCACGGCAAGCCCGCAGCCACCCACTGGACAGCTGCTGCAGTCATGAAGGTATGGAAAGTAGTTGGTAATTGAATTCTGAGAAGCAGTCTTTGCTTTCAAACACAGAGATGTAACCCACCTGAAAGGCAAGAGATCCAAAAGACAGCCCCGGGAGTTATCAAGTTATCAAGTGCAAACACCTAGAAAGCTACTCGAATACAGGATAAGGATTATAAGGGCTCATTTTTGCTTCCTGCCAAAACAAGCACGTGTGTATGATCGTTACCTATGACAGCAGGCAGAGACATCTAAATGTCTTTCTGATCAAAGTGTGTTCCATGGACAAGCTGTATCAGCATTCCTGGGGACCTTGTTAGCAATGAAAAATCTCCGACCTCACCCCAGAATTCCCACAATTCTAGAGTAAGAATCCATATGTTAACAAGATCCCCAGGTGAAGTGTATGTGTGTACTCTATGCCGACAAGAGCTAGGGGTGACTTAGATGGGACAGGTGGAGGGCATGGCAGGAACAGACGGACTGGAGATAGCTTCAAAGTTGAACCAGCTGACTTGCTGAGGGACTGAATGTGCTGGGGATAGTGAGGGGAGAATCAGATGTCATTTCCAAGTTTCTGGCTTGAGCAGCCACTTGGATGGGGATGCCCGAGGCCACTCACTGAGATAAGGAAGAGCAGGTTTGACTCCAGGCAGGAAGTTAGAAAAAATGGAGTTCTGTTTTAACACATCTGTTATAAGAGGCTTTTAAAACACCCGAGCAGAGGTTTCATGCAGCCAGTCAGGTGAATGGGCTGGAACGCAGGGGAAAGGTCTGGACCTGAGCAGGGAGAGAACACGTAAAGCAGAGAGAGAAGGCAGGCAGAGAAAAGGGCGGTGCGGAGAGGCAGCCCGCACAGTGGGAAGAAACCAGGAAAGGGAAGGCATGACGGCATAGGAGGAGAGCGGTTTCCATGAGGCTGGAGGGAGGGCTCAGTTGAGGGTCTTGTTCGAGGCTCTTCCCGGATGGAAGGTCCTAGAATATGCTAGAATATTCCTGGGATGCTCCGGCAGAGAGGGTGATGGAGGGAACAGGACCCCAGCTCAGGTGAGGGCTGGCCTCTGATGGGGGCAGGGACATGCCTTCCAGAGGGGCAGGCAGGAGGGCAGAGACCACAGGAGCAGGGAGACCTGGAGGGACCATGGGGCAATCTCTGGTTGTCTTTATTTTCTCAGTGAAGAACAGAGTGAGGTCATCTGCTGGCCAGCGGCCAGTGGGGGGGTGCATGGGGGAGTTCGGGAGGTTTGAGGTGAGAGCTATGGTTAGTAAGTGACATGAAAAAGCTCTGTGTGAGTGGAAAATCAAATCTTCCAGCTTATAGACAGATGTTCCCCTTCCTGCGTCTTCGGATACTGTAATAAATTCCAGCAAGTGGGATTACTAAGTTGTGTCACAGCAAGCCTCATTTGTTCCTCGTAACTGAGTTTGGGGAAAGGAAGGCAGGGATGATGGTATGGCCCGGAGAGGAAGGTGATCTGCCAGAGGCCACAGGACACTCGAGACAGACAGGCAGGACCGGACCCCGGTTGGCTGGGTCTCCTAGCAGCTGCTCAGCCTGTGTTTACCTCCTCTGAGCTGTGAAGTCACTGCCCAGCCTCAAAGCCTTCCTCACCTCCGGGGACTGGCACCAAGTCTGTGTCCCCAGGACCTTGTCTCCACCTGCCCACCTTCACCCCCGCATCCTCCAGTCCTGCTTCAGACCCAATGAATCAGACCCTCTGAGGGAAGGGCCTGGGCATTTAATGAAAACACACGTGTGCGCACACACATGTATACACACATGCATGCGGGTTCGCAGGCATTCTGATGCTCAGCTGGAGGGTGGAGAACATTTCAACAACAAAATAAAATGGTAATGCATTTATAAAGCTGTAGTTACCACATGTTTTAAAGGGCAAGGAAGCAAAAAAAAGAATAAATACAAGAAGTACAGATTTCTTGACACTTAATTCACAAAGAAAAGATGCAATTACAAAAGCAAACCCAGCTGAGGAAAAAGATTCTACCTCTAATGAGAGAAGAAATGTGCAATTAAAATCTCTAGAACACAGGTAAAAGAGGCAATATCAAAAGTCAGAGAGCTTGCAGTGGGGCTGGTATCGCGTGGGACATTCCCAAGAAAAGCAAATGTACACGCCTTGGGCTTCAGTAATCCTGTTGTGTGTTTACGGTGCAGCAGTAACTTAAAAGAAGACAGAAAGGAGGGCAAGTATTTACTGCAATATTGTTTAAAGTAGCATAAAATTAGAAATAATCTGAAAATCAAAAAATAGGGAAGTAGTTATAAAAATTATGGTACATTAAGTTGATACCTTATGTGGCCACAAAAAATGATTGTTATGATACATGCTGGAGAGGCTGTGGAGAAAAGGGAACCCTCCTACACTGCTGGTGGGAATGCAGTTTGGTGCAGTCATTATGGAAAACAGTATGGAGATTCCTTTGAAAACTAAAAATAGACTTAATATGATCCAGCAATCCCATTCCTAGGCATATATCCGGAGAAAGCTCTAATTCAGAAAGATACAGGCCCCCCAGTGTTCATAGCAGCACTATTAACAATAGCCAAGACATGGAAACAACTCAAATGTCCATCGACAGATGACTGGATAAACAATTGTGGTATATTTATACAGTGGGATATTACTCAGCCATAAAAAAAAATAAAATACCATTTGCAGCAACATGGATCGATGGACCCAGAGATTATATTAAGTGAAGTAAATCAGATAAAAACAGGGGAAGGGACAGAATGGGAGTTTGAAATTTGTAGATACTGACAGGTATATATAGAACAGATAAACAGGTTTGTACTGTACAGCACAGGGAAATATATACAAGATCTTGTGGTAGCTCACGGCGAGATAGAATGTGAGAATGAATATATGTGTGTTCGTGTATGACTGAAATCTTGTGCTCTACACTGGAAATTGACACAGCATTGTAAACTGACTATAACTCAATTAAAAAAAAGACAAAGACAAATATCATATTACTTGTCTGTAGAATCTGAAAAAGATGGCACAAATGAACTTATTTACAAAACAGAAACAGACACACAGACAGAAAAGAAACTTATGGTTACTGGGGGTGAGGAAGTGGAGGCGGGATAAATTAGGAGTCTGGAATTTGCAGATACTAACTACTACATATAAAATAGAAAAACAATAAGGTCTTGCTGTACAGCACAGGAAACTGCATGTGGTATCTTGCAATAACCTATAATGATAAAGAATATGAAAAAGAATATATATAACTGAATCACTATGCTGTACACCAGAAACACAACACTGTAAGTCAACTATAATTCAATAAAAAATAAATTTAAAAAAGAGTATAAATGTTCCATCTGCCTCCATTTTCACCCTTCTGTTCCTGTTTGTCTGTCTTTTTGTCTTCAGGTTGTCAAGGCGCTGTCTGGGAGTGAGCAGCAGGAGTGCACCACTGCCAATACACGTGTGTGAACCACTTTATCACCACTCCTGCAGGTGTGAATGTTTCAGCCTCAAGAGTCTAAGAAACTCATGTGTGTAAAAATGCAAACTCATTTCTCAAAAATCTCAAAGTTTCAATCTACCATTTCCATGGATGCAGAAAAACTGAAGCTTTCCAACTCAAGACTATCCAAATCCTTTCTGATCTCAGACTCAGTCCCTTCCAGATAAATGCTCAGTTAATTTGGGATCCTTCCCTTCCCCTTCTCCCCGGGGGTTGTGCCAAGTTTACAAGTTCCAGCCCTAGAGGGGAGGGGATTGAGTTCCAGGCCCTCCTCTGTTTCTGCTTAGAGATGCTCATCTCCTGAGTCTTGTAAACGACTCCCCTCCTGGGACATAACGCTATCCTTCTCATCCAAAGCCCAAATTCCTTGGGTCCACCTGCTCACCTACCCTCCCAAGGCCAGCCTGGAGCCCTAGAAGTCTTGTCTGCTTTCCACACACCATGATGGGATGGGAGGATTCTGTGAAACGGCCTCTGGTCCATCAGCTGAGCCACCTCCTTCAGCCATTCCATCACTTGATTGCTCAGGTAACCTGCTGGAAGATGAAGCTTCTCTACAAGCCGTGTAAGCTTCAGGGTTATACCTGGGGAAACCAAACAGTGGGTGTTTCTGCTCCGATATATCCCCAAATCTACATGGAAGTGTGCGTGTGCATGTATGGGGTGGAAGAGGGGAGGCTCTCAGGCTTTCTGGCATCCCAGCCCCATCCTGGGCTTTGGTTTGCAAAAGGGATACCAGGAACTTGAAAGTATCTAAATCTTGATCATAGACCCTCTGGTACTTCCGTTCTGGACAACTGCCAAACTCTTATTTCCCTTAGGAGACTTTGCAGATTTGTATTATAATCCTATCCTCTGAGTCCATTCTTGATACTTAAGAACAAAGCTGTTAGAATGCAAAAAAGTAAAAAATAATCCTCTTTCTAAAAACATTTTATTTTTGACATTGAAAATCATGGCTTTCTTTTATTAGTTTCAAATTCCCCAAATTTATTCTATTTTTTAATATATTTTTATCGAAGTATAGTCAGTTTACAATGTGTCAATTTCTGGTGTACAGCACAATACTTCAGTCATGTAGGAACATACATATATTCATTTTCATGTTCTCTTTCACCATAAGTTACTACAAGATATTGAATATAGTTCCCCATGCTATACAGTATAAACTTGTTGTTTAGAAAATCATGGCTTTCAAGATGATTCTTTCTGCTGCACATTTCTAAGACTTGAAGTGGGTATGGAAAGCCCTTGCTGCTGCATGAAGGGTGGTGGAAGGAACAGGAATTAAATTAGTGGATTAAAATAAAGTTTAGCAACATCACTCTATTATGGTTTTTTCTACTATTTGATGCAAACATCAGAAGAGACCTGGAGATTACATAGCATAGTCTGTCTCACTGCCCTCATTCCCACCGACCAACTCAGAAGAGGAATATACTAAAACCTAGGAGGTCAAGGTTGGGTTTGCATCCTCCATCATCTCAATGTGCATGTCACGACACGAGTACAAACTCTTCTCAGATAATGTCACCTCTGTGTCTTCCAGTTTTTTTCTCATTTTGTTTTGAACTCTGAAATCCTGTCTGGTGGTGACAATAACCTGTAACTTTTGGATGCCCCGTGTGACACATCTTTTCTTGGAGGAGTCCCAAGTGCTCAGTTGCGGAGAGGCGAACATCTTTGAGGTTAAAGCCAGGATGGCAAGAATATTAAATCCTGTGACCAAATCTAATTGATTGTTTGGTACACTGTATTGAGGAGGATGGAATGAACTCATCCAGTCTCTACAGGAAAGAAAGCCAGGAGACTGAACAGCAATTTCTGGGTGGGTGTGCTAGGGGCTGAGTAGAGAGGAGAGAACCAGAAGGCACACCTGATACTCGCTACTGCTGAGATAAAATGAGTAGTGTTTACAGGAGATTCAGAAAATGGAGTCATTAAAGGGGTGGTTGAGGGGTTAACATCTATTCAAAAAACAGCACTATTGTGTACTGAAAGCAGAATAAAGTGAAGTTGAAATAAATACAACTTCCACTAAGAAAATTCCTTAACTGTTCCTACTATAGTTTTTGCCAAAGTGAACAGGCGGAGTTCAAATGCAGAAAGTCACACTCACACACACACACACACACACACACACACAAATCAAAACCATCACAAACACCCCTCGCCCCACGTCCAAAAAAAAAAGGTAAGCTAAAATGTCATAGTTTTTAAAAACTTACCAGAGAGCACAGACCAAAGAAATATAAATGAACTAAATTTCTAGAAAGTAATGAGCCCTTCACTGGAGAGAAGAGACCAACAGCTGCTCCACACTTGGGACTGTAAGACAGAGTATTCCTCCGGAGAGACGGGTAAAGAGAAACCAGCCGAACTTACAGCAAACTTTGAAGAGTGGTACTTGGGCTGACATGACAGATTAGAATCCTGAAGAGTTCCCCCCACAGACTTAGTCTGCACCCACTCACCATCTCACACCTTACGAGTCTTCAACGTATGTGGGCAGCACATTTAAAACAGTGGCTGGAGGCCGAGAGGGAGACACAGAAATCAGTGTGGGGGTACATCAGGCTGAGACCCCTCTCCAAGTGCAAGATCCCCTCAGAAGACACCACAGTTTAAGGGTTCAGCCCTACCAGACTGTGCCCTCTTCCATGTCACACAACAACTGCAAGTCCAGGTCGTCTCCTGGTAACCCAATAAGTTAGGGGGTCCCCAGAGGAAGAGAACCAGAAATGGCTTTCTTGACATAAGAGAAGCCATTTTGATCTAAGCTATTTTGTAGTCAAAGCCTGGCTACAAGGCTTGCATTTGAACAGGTCTCAGTAATCAAAGACCTGAGAGGAAGTAAGGGAATGCAGGAACAAAGGAAAAGGAGTCAAAAAACAATAGTTCAGCAATAAAACAGAGTCCTAATTCCTCCTCAAGAGATATACATAACAATCTGATAGAGTCTTTGAGTTCTGAAAGAACAACGGCCCCCACCCAGGTGGAGGATGGACTGATGTTGACCCTCCTGACTTCAATCAACTAAAGCTTTGACTCTGTTGACCTTTGCCTCAATTCTATGCTGAATTCTCTTCTTAAGCCCCTTCATGAACATGCATGCACCCTCAGCTTAAAATTTCCCTAATTTTACTGTTTCAGGAGACACTGCTTTGGAAAGATCCCTGGTGTTCTCCTTACTTGCTGCAAGTAATAATAAATCCTTCCTGCTCCCAATCTTTGGCTTGGTTGTGTCTTTTGGCTCAACGTCTACCAAGAGGCGAACCCAGTTTTTGGATAACACTCTGTATTTATACCTGACTGGCTACAGATTGGAGCTTCCAACAACCCCCTCCTTGGGTTCGATTAATTTGCCACAGTGGCACACAGAACTTAGAGAAACATTTCACTTACTAGATCACTGGTTTATTATGAAAGGATATAACTCAGGAACAGTCACATAGAAGAGCTGCACAGGGCAGAGCTTCCATGCCCTCTCCAGGTGTACCACCCTCCCAGCACCTCCACATGTTCACTAAACCAGAAGCTCTCTAAACCCCCTTCTTCTGTTTTTTTTGTGGAGGCTTTATCACATACACAGGGTTGATCAAGTCATTGGCCAGTGGTGTCTGAGTCAACCTTCAGCCCAGCTCTCCTCCCTGGAAATTAGTGGGTAGGACTGAACATCCCAACCCTCTATTCAGGATTGGCTCCCCTGCCAACCAGCTCCTATCCTTCAGGTGTCTTCCAAAAGTCATGTCAGTAACACAAAGCCAGGAATGGTAGAAAGGGGCTTGTTATGAATAACAAGACACCTATTACACCTGTAAGGCTCTTCAGTGATTTCAGAAAGTAAGGGCTAGACACCAAATATTATGACAAACCACGCTCCCACCACTCTTATCACTCAGGAAATTCCAAGGATATTGAAAACTGTGAGCCAGGAACCATGGACAGAGACTACGTATTTATGAGAAATATGTATCTGGTCATTTGAATATTTCTCATAAATGACACTATCAAAGGCATCCACCCCACAGATCCAACAAACTGAGTAAAACCCAAGCTGGACAAATACAAACAAACCGCACTTAAGCATGTCATAATCATTGCTGAAAACCAAAGATTAAGAGCATGTCTTTATAGTAAAGGGTTAACATACTTGAAAAACAGGGAAATCACAAATCAAAAGCATACAATAGAATCACAAAAACCAAAAGAAACCAAGCTAAGACAAAAGAAAATCATCAAACCCGAAAAATACCATATGATATCACTTATATGTGGGACCTAAAAAAAAAAAAAAGACAAATGTACTTATTTACAGAACAGAAATAGATTCACACACAAAACAAACTTATGGTTACCAGTAGGGGAAGGGAGTGGGAAGGGATAAATTGGAAGTTAGAGATTTGCAGATACTAACTAACATATATAAAATAGATAAACAATAAGTTCATACTGTACAGCACAGGGAACTATCAGTATCTTGTAGTAACTTATGGTGAAAAAGAATATGGAAATGAATATATGTATGTTCATGTATGACTGAAGCACTATGTTGTACACCAGAAATTGACACAACATTATAAACTGACTATACGTCAATAAGAAAAGGAAGAAACAACCAGTGTCCGTCAACAGATAAATAAAATATAGTAAACACCTATGATGGAATATTATTCAGCTTTTAAAAAGAAATTAAATACTGACACATGCTATGACATGAATGTATATTGAAAACATTATGCTAAATGAAGGAAGACAGACACAAAAGGACAAATACTATATGATTCCACTTACATGAAGTACCTGGAACAAGCAAATTCAGTGAGACAGCAAGTAGACTAGAGGTTAACAGGGACGGGGGGAGATGTGGAGAAGGTAATAGGGGTTTTGTTTAATGGGGGCAGAGTTTCAATATGTGACGACGAAAATTTTCTGGCAATGGATATTGGTGACGGTTGCACAACACTGTGAATGTACTTCATGTCGCTGAATTGTGCGCTTAAAAATGGTTTAAATAGCAATTTTCCATTACGTATATTTTACAATTTAAAAATGCAAAAAAAAATACTGATTAGTGCAGAAACTTTGGAATACTGAAAACATAAAAAGAAGGAAACCAATCACCCATAAACTCTCGCTGTCTAGAGTCGATCAGTAACACGGTTTTGGGAAAATTTTTTCCTGTCTCTGTGATGTGTGTGTGCATGTTTGGCTTCAAATAACTGGGATTAATTTATATATATTTGAGATCTTGATTTTTTTCAGTGTTTACTTTGTACCTGAGAAATGGCACCAATAAAATGTTCTTTAATGGAGAAAAAATTACTGATGAAAGCAGCAATCTCGATGAATTTCCAAAATCATTATGCCAAGTGAAAGGAGACAGACACTACAGAGTACATACCGTATGACTCTGTTCAAAGTAAATCTAAGGACCAGCGAAACTACTGTGTCACGTTAGGAACCAGAAAGTGTTTCCTGGGACCTGGGAGAGAGTTCATCAGAAGGGGTAGGAAAAACTTTTCTGTGCTGGTGAAGATGTTCGGTATTTAGTGCTGTGTGGAAGTTACAGGTGTGCGCTGTCACAACACCCTGAAATGAACACTTGAGATCTGTACAATTTACTGTTTATTATACTGCAACATAAAAAACTTTCTAAGTGGGTGGGCTGAAAACTCATCTATGGCAGAAGAGGTCAGAATGGTTCCTTCTACAAGGAGGGCACGGACGTGGAAGGGATGGACAAGGAGCTTGCTGAGAAGCTGCAGTGTTCTACCCCTCGAGATAAAAGATGTTTCACAGGTGTTCTGTATGTAAGTCGCCCTGTGCTGTACATTTCACATCTAGATGGAACTTTCTGCATGTAAGTTATATCTCAACTGTAAGACAGTGAGTGGGCTGACTCCCCTCTCCAACCCCAGCTCACTCCCAGTAAGTCCGGTGAGTCTGGTGAGTCCAGGGATGTAGCACAAGAACTGGCCGAGGGCCCACGGCAAGGATGGTGGGCAGTGCCTCCCTGCTGGCAGAGAGAAGGGGATGACACTGGCTGCCAGGGCACTGGAGCAAGAGCTAAAACACTCATTTCCTTCCTTAATGTCCACATCTAAGAAACGGAGACAATTTTACTGCTCTAAGGACAATAAGAAGACAGTCAAAATACCATCCAACTGCATTAGCACTTGTCTGCAAAGTAATGCTCTTACCAGAGCAGTGATTCAATCCGTGAGAAACTGGATACTGAATATGACTTCGCTATTTCTTGCGAATACTGCTACTTGATAAAGAACAGTTTTCTGCAGAATTAAAGCACGATGAGGAGAAAGATTTCTTTGCCAGGTTTCTGAGGGGGATGTACGGGAACTTTCAGGACTTACCTGATTTCACTTGGAAATTACCGCATTCCTTTCCGGGATGAGTGTGTGTGCCCTGGAGCCGCCTGACCATGAGAACAAGGGCTTTTAGGTCTGGAGTGAAGCAACAAGAAAAGACTTCCTGGAGGAAATGGAGGGGTGGATGGAAGGGTAAAAGGAAAAAGGAAAGGAATTGACAGTGACCTTTCTGTTACTGTCAGTGTGGTGCTAAGGAGACCAGCACACTCGCTTCCTCGGCCCAGGGCCCTCCCCATGGCCGTGGGAACAAGACAGGTGAGAATGACTTAATGTCTACATACCCAGAACCACAAAAAGGAAACAGCCCTATCTTAATCCAAATGACCAGTTAGAACTGGTTACCAGCTAGTAGTGTGACATATTCCACTAACTCTATTTTTTCAGTAACTCCCTCTTAAATGAGTCAACTCTTATTTTGGTCCCTTGGACGTTCTGTTTTGTTTTGTTTTCTTCAATGCGAAGATATCATCCTAACACCCTTCAACTGGGGATAGGGGTGATAACGAGCCCGGCCTCAACCTCGTTTCTTTGCCAGGGGAGGAAGGGAGCCCATGATGAGGTATGATGACCACCTGTCAGGAGCAGGAGGTTGTAAAAGCTTAGGAAATGCAGGTGACATCACCCAAGTGGGGAGGATATTTGTCTTCTGCAGATGAGGCCGCGGGCTTCACTCATTTCCCGGCGCAAGACAGACAGGCTTCAGGGAGACTGAATACCTGTGTGTCACAGAACAGGCATCTCAGAGGTTCCAAAAGATCACCTGGACGGCTCGACTTCACATAGTTTGTCTTACCGCATGTCAGGGTCTGACTCACAGACAGGGTCACAGGGAGAATAACAAAGATCAAGTGTGACAAATATCCAACAGTTGGGGGAAGCAGATGACTCGTGACCCCCTCTTGAGCATCTTCAGATGGTGTTGCAGAGCCCTGGGCCTTGTGCGTGCTCGGTACAAGCCGGCCTCTCCTGGGCCTGAGCTACTCCCATGGTCCAGAATAGGAGGGAATATCGGTTACACCGATTCTTCCGGTGGGAAGTCCCAGCTTTGCCCCGTGCTAGCTCTCTGACACTCTGCAAGTGGCAAAAATCACCAAGCCTCAATTTTCTCATTTTTAAAACTATGAGAGCAATACCACCTAGCTCAAACTGTTGGTGCGTGGATTTAACCAGAGAGTTGTACAAAAAATGGTGCTTAGAGGAGATAAAGAACCTGATGAAATTCAGGGAACCCTTCTGAAGTGTGCGATGGACTACCTTGACACCGTGAAAGACCAGATGCACCTCCAGGAGGTCTGGGCACCACCCTCTCAGGACTCTCGTCGACTGAAAAAAATGCACAAACTAAAAGTGCAGAGTTATGTTTTATCCAGCGGACTTTCTGAAGACTCGAGCCCAGGAGGCGGCCTCTCAGATCGCTCTCAGAGATTGCGCCAAAGAGGCAAGGGAGGGGCCAGATATAAATGAGTTTTTGCAACAAAGATCAGTTGGCTGGAACATTAAAAGATTAGTGTTAATTAAAGAAAACCAGGTACCTCAAGTTAAGGAATTTAGTGCTTTTCTATGTATGGGAAGGTACAAAGGTCTGGGCTCAGTGAAATCATTCCTTTGACATGCACCTTAGCTGTCTAGGGCCAGTGTCCTGTTCCCTTCATTCTGAGTCCCCTCTGGGTGCACTGTTCGGGGTGACAGCAGAGGCTGGGCTGTCTGCTTGTCCATCCTGAGTTCCCCCTGCTCACTGTTGGGGGTGGCAGTGGCGGCTGATGACTCGATGGCCACAGCATCCTGAAGTTTACTGATATGGAGGGTAACATTTTTCATTCACACCCTAGGCTATCAGTATCACAGAACCCATGATCTAGGGACTGTGGAAGGAACCTTCCAGAAAATTAAGCCTACCACACTCATTCATGGATGTGTTCTCAGCCACAAGAGAAAGGAAGCTATTCACTCACTGATGTTAAAAGTGAGGACAGAGACACTGCCCTTTTTTTTTTTTTAAAGGTCTTTGCTTTCCCTCCCCTGCCCTTCCCTCTTTAGCATGTGGCCTGGACAAAGTTTATAATCAACAAACATTCACTGAATTTTGTTAACCTGTCCAACAACACAGAACTCAAAAGAGAGAAAGCTTGGCTAAAATTCCATTTTTTTTTAACTTAGAAAGAAGAGGTGCATTATAGTAGATAAAAGTCATCCAAGTCTTGGTTCAAACCTTAGCTCTATCCTGAAGTTGGGGACCTCAGGCAAGTTACTTAACTTACCACTAAAGTGGGCGTAAGACATCCACATCTCAGTGTTATTTCAAGAATCGATGGATACACAGATACTGAGTGCCAGGCTCTCCGTTACAAAAGACCAAATATTAACAATGACCCAGAGGAAAAATAAGCCAGTCAAAAATCTGGATATTCCGTTGACATCGCATGAAGCCTCTAGAGATTTAGAAGTGCTAAGGGAGCTGATTTCCAAGTCTGCAGTCATGTCCCTGTTGCACAGATGGTGTCCTGGCTCGTACCCATGATTCCTCTCCCAGGGAAGTCACCCCCAACACATCCCCCAGGACTTCTTGGCCTCAGGTGCCCTCCCTGGGCTGTCAACACTTTGGTGGCAATACTGCCAGCAGGGCTCAGGAGACGGGGTTCAGAAAAGTTCCACCGTCTGGACAAATAGCTTAACCTCTGCAGGACCTCCACTTCCTCACCTGTGAAATGCCAGTAATAATGCCTTCCACACAGAGATACTGGGAAAAGATGGCAAGGATGATGGAAAGTACAGAGGACTTCAGAAACAGGGCCAACCTCAATCAAGCTTTGGTCTGACTCCAACACTGGCTGAAGGTTCTTGGGAGCTTCTGCAAATTAAAAACCTAAGTTACAACTGAAGCAAGAAAAAAAGAATCTCGTTAAAAAAATACTGAAACTCAGGTACAAACTACTATATACAGAATAGATAAACAACAAGGTCCTACTGTATAGCCCAGGGAATTGTATTCAATAGCTTGTAATAACCTACAATGAAAAAGAATATATATACACATATATATATATTATAACTGAATCACTATGCTATACACCAGAAACTAACACAACACTACAAATCAACTACAATGAAAAAATAAATTTAAAAAAATTCTAAAAAAAAGAGTAAAAAAAAACACTGGTTTTTTGGTTTTTAACATTTTTTATTGAGTAATAGTCCTCTTACAATGTTGTGTCAAATTCCAGTAGAGAGCATAATTTTTCAGTTATACATGAACATACATATATTCATTGTCACATTTTTTGTTCACTGTGAGCTACCACAAAGATCTTGTATATATTTCCCTGTGCTATACAGTATAATCTTGTTTATCTGTTCTACATTTCAATCCACTGTGGGAGCCATCTCTAGTCAACTGAGACCAGAATGGGGTGGCCCACCCAATGGCGCTGCCAGGGTAATTATAGCACAACTGGCATTTCTAGATCTCATTTTATCCCCCTGCTCCCACCAGAGCCAAAGTGCTTCGGAAAGTCAATCAGTCAGCAAGTCACGGGGAAGACAAACCAATGAGCAATTGGGATGACAGAAAATACTGAGTTCTGGGGGTGTGGGGGCATAGCCCAGCAGCAGAGCACATGCTTAGCATGCACAAGGTCCTGGGTTCAATTCCCAGTACACCTCCATTAAAAACCAATAATAATTAGTTCTAATGAACCCTACCAATCTGAAAAATGAACCTTGCTCGTAGGCTTGAAGAGACGGACAGTCTGTGCCTGCCTTCCCCGTGTCAGAGGCTCACTGTCATGTCGCCGCATGAAGTCATTACCACCCTTTTCTCAGGCTCTATATGTAGCACTTACATGACCACTCAGCTTTGTGAAATTTTACTCCATCTGATTTGGATGTACAAAATGACAGCCACACTTGCTCTGTTAGCTTGAAAAAGAAGCACTGATGACATTTCCTGGTGATGTGTCCAACAGGTACCCTCGCTTCTAGCCCTGGGCTCAAGGATGAAGTGAAGGATGTGGGCTCGGTGGATGATGTTTGGTATTTGGGTTTGGGTGGATTGTTGGTGCTGGGGCGGGTCGTAGGCTTAAGAATGGGGTAAGGGATGGGATGGGGGCCAAAATGGCATATCTGGTGAAGGATGGAGACCGCATTAAGGGGAGGATAAGGCTCAGGGACCGGGAGGGACACAGAACAGGGCTGGGATGAAGGATGGGGGACAACTCAAGACAAGTGAGTTTCAATCTCTGGACAGGGAAGAGAGAACAGTTTGTACAAGGCCGTAGAGCACCAGACTGAGGCGAGAGATTTGGGCAAGGGATGGTCAGCCCCGGGAGAGGCTCAGAGGCACAGTCTGAGGCTCCGGGATGGACAGGGCAGGCCTCGGTGATGGTGATGTCTGCTGCATGCATTACTTGATTTTCTTTTTCTCGAAGCTGAAAGCTTGTTTCTCAAGGTCAAGAAAGATGTACTCAGCTGTATCACAACATCCCGCTCTTCAGAAGGTGAGGGTCAGCGCAGAGCAAAACCAGGAAGTCATCTGTGTTGGTGGCTCCTTCCCAGCTCTTCTGGAGGATTTGTCCTCCTTTGCAAAAGGGCCACCTGGCCAAGCGCCCAGTTTCAATGGCCAGCGGCCTGGACCCTGGAGTCTCCACAGGCAGTCAGGTGTTGCTGGTGCCAGGCTTCCAGGGAGCAGCACAAGGAGGCAGAAGGTCACATGATTTGGAGTCCAGGAGACCTGGGTTCTGTTCCTGCCTCTCGGAAAATCCCTGATTCTCTCTGATCCTGCTTTCTCAGCTATTAATACAGTTTTTCACACTTACCTGATGGATTTGGGGAGCAAGCAAATAACAAATGCGGAAATAACTGCCTAAGACTGTAAAATGACATTATTGTTGACAGTTGTGGTCATCACGGACTCTGGAGAAGACAGTGGTGGGGTCTGATGGGGGGACGTGAGGCTGGTGGACAGAGCCTTCAGAGGCCTGGCATCTGCCCCAGCTCATCCGAGAGGAAGAACTTCCCTCTGGGCCTCAGAGTCCTCACCCAGGTATCAGCTCTAACAATCTGAGCCTCAGAATTTCTCAAAACTTCTAGGGGGAGAAGGAAGGGTAGAAACACCAAATGACTCCGGAGAGACGTTGACCTCACCGGGCCAAGAGTAACAGGACCTCTGAGACGGCTCCCCCGGGCCCATTCCGCACCCCTGGCCTCTACTTCAGCCATGTTGTTGGCTCATGTGTTTTAAGAAGCCAGAAAGAGACAGAAAAATACCATATGACATCCCTTACATGTGGAATCTAAAAAAAGACAGAAATGAACTCATTTACAAAACAGAAACAGACTCATAGACACAGATTACAAACTTACAGTTACCAGTGGAAAACAGGTGGGAAGGGGTAAACTGGGAGTTCGGGATGTGCAGATACTAACTACTACATATAAAATAGATAAACAACGATGGCCTACTGTATATACACTGCATAACACAGGGAACTATAGTCAGTATCTTGTAGTAATCTATAATGAAAAAGAATATGAAAAGGAATATATGTATGCATATATATGACTAAACATTATGTTGTACACCAGAAATTAACACACCATTATGAACTGACTATACTTCAATTTTTTAAAAATAACTAATTATAAGAAAAAGACTCAACAACAAATGCTGGTGCTACCTGGGGCCTCCCTGGGTCAAAAACAGGTGATCAGGTATCAGAGGCTGCCTATAACCATGGCTGGACCAGCAAAGAGGCACAGAAGGTACCTATCTAAACGCATGACTTGAGAGCTGCCTCACTCCAAATCTTCCTCCCACAGAGTCCCCAAATTCACCATTAGAAAGCTATTCCTTTGGTGTGAGTATTATCCCTTTTTCCCAATCACTCTCTTTAAAATGCAAAGATCCCAAGCAAACGCGGAGTATTAAGCTCTAAGCCCTCAGGCTTCTTCTCCCACCTCGAGAGTGATACCTCTCAGTCTCCCATAAAAAGGCCTCTTTCTCTGTCTATCTCCTCCCTTTTTACTTCCTGTCTCCTGGGTTGATCACACTCATATCTATCACTTCACCTACTACCCATCTTCCAGAGTCAGATGTTCAGGGATTAGGACCACACTTCCCCTGTCAGACCGTGTCTTGACCTTCCTAAGCTTCAGTTCCCTCACCTATGAAAACTGTGGCAATGGTGCCCATTTCGCAGGCTTGATGTGCAGAATAAACGCTGTAATCCTGGTCACTGGGGCACAGTAGGTACGAGATAAACAGAGGCTCTTGTGGTGATATTTATTGTTATTATCTGCTCTTCCTCTTGGAGAGGGGAAGTTTTAAGAGCACAGAACATGGCAGGCGCCCCCCACCCCCACCCCAAGCACTGGGGTTGAACCAAGACTGAGCAATGACTTTTTGGAACAACACCCAATTCGGCAGTCACTGCCCCCCGGGGCACTGTGATTTGCCAACTGTTTGGACTATGACTAAACACTTAAAACAAAAGACCGCCTGGAGCTGGAGCCCAGGGAAGCGAGGCGGGGACATGGCACATCTGGGCACAGAAGGGGGAAACGTGACAATTGCGAACTGGGTGGCCATCGGCTGTCTGCCTTCCTGGGGCTGACCCAAACTCCCATGGAAAGTGCTGGTCATTTCATGAAGCCACGGGTGCTCAGAAGCACTGAGCCCCACCCGGCAGGAGAGACTCCAGGATCCAGAGGCCCAGGAGGGGCAGGGACTTGCTAAGGATACACAGCGGTTGGGGGCTACACTGGCATTAGAGCCCAGGGCTCCTGACACCCAAGTCCAGTGCTCTGATCCTTGAGGAAATCATGACTAATGGTGTTGAGTTTGCTATGACAGATCCTATTTCTCTAGATTTATCTGTTTATTTGAACTTAAGTGTCCTTTCTGCAGTCATCAGGCAAAACTGTGGGGGAGGGACGGGGCAGTCCTCAGCCTCCCTTCCCAGCTTCCCCATCACTCTTCCCTCTCCTTGCTCTTCCCAGACAGCAGGGCTCCCCGCTGTCACGTCTCAGCCCCCTAACCTTGCTTCCATCTTGGGGTCCTCACAATTTATCATCATGTGATGGGCTGTCTACTTCCCTTCCATCTCTCTGCCCCCACCAGACTGTACACTCCAGAAAGGCAGGAACCACAGCTGACTTACTCAGGACGCTGGTCCCAGTGCTAGAACGGTGCCTGGTACAGAGTGGGTCTTTCAATAAATACCTGTTCAAGGAACCAACTAGCAAAGTCACTTACACTGATGTGACAGGGCCTCACCACGTGTCTGCCAGTGGTGTAATATCAATATCAATTGTAAGAGAGGATCCTTAGGGAACACAAGAGCAGACAGGAGGAGGGGACCCAGATGTGCTGAGCACTTACTAAGAGCCAGGCACTGAGCGAGGTAATTAACACTCATTATCCATGACAATGACCGTGCGTGGTAGACAGTACTGCAGGAGGTAGAGCACCAAAGTCATAAACCTAGACAGGGGTATCTGATTTCCTTTCTGGATTTGTGAGCCACCCCTAGTCACCAGTCTCTCCACCGATCCCAAGCATCCCCGTACCCACTGGTTCTGCAACCTTGGTGCATCTCGGAGTCCCCCGGACAGCCAGCAAGGACACAGAGGCCCCCAGCTCGTGGGTGCAGGAGAGCGTGTGTGTGGCCTGTGGGTATTTAACCAAGTTCCCCAGGCGAGTCTGATACCATCCAAAGGTGGAGAACACTGTCGAGATGTATTTAAAGCCCAGAACACCTGTCAACAAGAAAAATCTTACAGAGACGATCACATAAGTGAGGTCAGTGGTTCTCAGACGTGGCTGGACGCTGCACTCACCCATGGAGTTTTTACACTCCTGAGGCTAGAGATCCCCGCCCCAGAATCTGATGTGACAGCTCTGTGGGGCGGCCAGGGAGCCGTGCTTTTTTATAGCTCCTCGGAGGTTCTAATGTGCAGCAAAGTTTGACAAACACTGAGTCAGATCCAAGTTCAGTGGCCTCTATTTGCCACCTCCCACCTCTTCCCGCTTCTCCACCCCAAGGCACTGCCACCAGACCCCAAGACCCCAAGAGGACAGCATGCAAATCAACTGACTTCACATCTGGCAGAAATGCCCCACCAAGCTGGTCTGACTCTCCATCATTCAGCCCCGTCCAAGCAGGGCCAGCAGGACGGAGGTGAGAACAGCAAGACTATATATATATACACATATATACACACATATATACACACAAATTCCCTATATATAATGGTGTAGGTGTCCTGGTCACTCATCCCTCCACTCCCTAACCTCCCATCCTCTTACCCACTGGTTCTCCAACCTTGGTGCGTCTCAGAATCCCCTGGGGAGCCAGTAAGGACACAGAGGTCCCCAGCTCCTGGGTGTAGGGGAGTGTGTGTGTGTGTGGCCTGTGGGTATTTACCTACAACGTGTAGCTGGAGTCGGTCTAATCTGTGGGCTTCAAGCTGTGCTCTGCAGAGCCCTCTGGCTTCCCCCACAATCCTCTCAGGCCTCCGTGGAAAGGGTGGGGCTGAACAGGAAGGACACCCTGCCCTAAAAACTAACATCAACCAAGAGCACACCTCGGTTACTTGTTTTATATACTCAGCTCCAAGTAAGTTTCCACTGAAAGGAAGGATTTTTTGCTTTTTTAAAAAAATGTTTGAAACAACCTTAATTGCTAAACAAGTGAGTCTTTACACTTCCCTCATCAAGGCCAAGTGTGTGGCCTCCAGCTGGAGGGAAGCAGAGGGGCTGATACCGAGGTATCACCCAGAGCGAGATACCAACCAGAGGGATGCTTCTGTTTGGTGCTACCTGTCCCGCAGTCCCAGAAGGAAAAGGGCCCAAGACCTCTCTCCAGATTCCTACATCCTCATCAAATCCTGCTCTTGTCAACTCTGATATGAGGCTCTGGGAGTAAGAAACGTGATGTTATCACTTCTCAGCTGAAAGTGCCCCAAGATTAGTCATGAAAAATGTCAAGGACGACCTGCCCTGACAGAACTGCAGATGAGGTCCGGGCCCACAGAGGTCTCCCCAGCCTGCTACATTCCTGTTTCCCGACTGTGGCGGCAATGGAGGACCACACAACGTACACTTAGAAAATTTCTTACTTGAAACTCAAACATGGATCCCAGGTAGTAGAGAAAATTACCAATACTTTAATACTTTACTAACCATCTTCTACATTAGATTGTAAACTTGTTGAGAAGACGTAAACTTATTTATGTCTTTATTTCCAGAGTCTGTTCCATAGTAGATGGCCCATAAACTGCTGTTGTTTCCCTCCATTTCATATATGTCACTTCAAACTCCAATGACTCTATGACAGAGATACAGCCATCAATTTCATTTTGGAGTTAATGGAAAGGGAGAATCAGATAGGGTAGAGGATGCCCGCAAGTTACAATTAGCCTAAAACAGAACCAGGAACAGAATCAGTATCTTAACCCAAGTCTTCTTGGTCTAAATCCTATACTTTTGCAAAAGCCTACACATTATGGACAGTCTAAATGGAGCCTCTCCAAAGGTCCAGGCCACCAGAGAGAGACAGGAGTCTGAGTCTGCAGGCCTCGGTCTCCAGCAAAGATCCTTCCTCTGAGACGAGCCAAGTGAGCCATGTCCTGTGAGCTCTTGTCCCTGAAGGGGGAAGCTCTTTCTCCGGCATCTTTCAGAGCCCAGTATCCTGCC
This sequence comes from Vicugna pacos, assembly GCF_048564905.1. Taxonomy (NCBI): domain Eukaryota; kingdom Metazoa; phylum Chordata; class Mammalia; order Artiodactyla; family Camelidae; genus Vicugna; species Vicugna pacos. The sequence goes on from NC_133003.1 coordinate 48,695,844, forward strand.
TCCTCCTGCCCTGTCTACAGCTCTGAGTCCCGCTTGTCAGCTTGTTCCCAGCGATCAGACTGGCTCCGTCAGCTGTCTGTGCCCTGACTCACTTGGGACAGGCAAAAGGAGAGAACCTGGCTGACCTGGTTTAGTCTCCATCCTTTCACACCAGTGAGGAGCAGGACATTAAACGCAAGACGCCGGGGAGAGGCCCAGAGTTTGGGGAAGATACTACTTACAGGGAGAAATCGGCTGCCTGGGAGACACTCCCAGGTCTGAACTCCAAATGCCTATCAGAGTCCTGACAACAAACAGGTGATCATAGGCTCTAACAACACATAGGCTCTAGTAATAGAGCCCGTCTCCTAAGAATAGGCTTCAGTGTATACCAGTGGGAGACAAAGGTTGGCCCAACTGGGATAGATTTCCTGCTACGTTTGTGGGTATCACTGACAGATACAACGACATCCAGGGGGAGGGAAGGACATCTTTCTGGATGCGTCTTTCTACAGGCATGAAAGTGTTTCCTCGAGACTCCCCAGCAGATGTCCTCTCACAGAACAGCACAGCAGGCGGGTCCCCAAACCAGTCTCCGGTAAGAGAAACAGGGCCACCATGATGGACTCAGCCCATTCAGAATTCGTCCCCGGAGCTAGGGATAGGCTGACTCATTCTGAATCCTCATCCCCAAGGGGTGGGGGGAGAGGTAGACAAAGAAGCAAAAGACAAGGAGGAGGAGGACAGGAAAACAGTTCCTTAAATCGCCTCAAGTGTTTCTCACAAAGTTAAATTATTCCACTACTTGCTGATTCTGTTACACAACCATTAAAATAATCATAAAAATGATGGGGCAGCGTGGTCAAGTCTTATCATTTAACAAGATGTAAAAATCAGGAGGCAAAAATGTACGTGTGCAAGGTCTGCCATGTACAAATGTGTCTGCCAGTGGACAATTCTGGAAGACAGCGTGCCAAAATGAAATCAGCTCATTGACATGTGCAACATAGGGAATGAGGCAGACTTCATCTGTCAATTTCCCAAACATCTTGTAGTGTTAGAAAATGTTCATTAATAGCTGTAATAATGTGAATCATTAATAAAACAAAAACAGCTTTAACTGCGATTGAGATATTGAAATCAAGCGGGGTGGGTGGCTACTCCAGCCTGGGTCAGGGTTCAGAGGGGCCCTTCTGAGAGCCAGGTGCTGTACTGGAGGGAATGATACGTCTCAAGGTGAAATTCCGAGTATCTGGGTATCTCTCGAAATAAAATTAAGTTTGTCTTTTAACTACAGTTTGTTTTAAACAAAAAAAAAAAAGCCTGATGGATTGATGGATTTCAATGACGTGTGAAGGGTGTGTATGCTGTGGGTGGGCAGCTGGACACTAAATACAGGCTACTTAGTCCACCTCGAATTTAGTCTTGAAAACCCCAGAGGGAACTGGAAAAGAATGGTGTGGATTCTCCTAAGTAACCAAGTCTGAGGCCTGAGTGCTACTCAGAGAGACAAATGGGTTTCAAACACCAACGCGGAGACTGAAGTCTCGAGGGCAGGCTCTCTGCTCTTAGATGTTGATTCTCACCAGGGCAACTCTCTGTAGCGAGACCCCAGGGTGAGGAGCGGCAGATTTTTACATATATTATTAAGTCCAGCTGGTCTCAGAATTAAAGGGGGTTTGTCCCAGTTGGTTGCCCCATGTGGACCAAGGCTTGGGAAAGACCTGAGAAATAGAAAATGCTGCTCACACCGGCAACAATAACCCGTTCTTAGGAGGGAGGACTGCATTCGGGAAAGCTCTGGACAGGTGACATCTCTTGGGTGTCCCCACTTCTTTCTTTGTTTTGAGTAGGATGCTACCAGCTGCAACCCCATCTCTAAAGACATTAGAGACACACATCACTTAACATATGGAGTCCAGACCTGGACGTGAAACGTGGCTGCCCAAAGACAGCTTCGAGGCTGAGGATTCTCTCAGTCTCCCTGTTCCCCTACCTTTAGCCTGGGCTTTGTCCTTGGACTCACTCCCTTCCTGGGTGCAAGCTGGTGGACCCCAGGGCAGCATCACATCCAGACGCAGAAACATCCAGATGAAGACGATCTTCCTCCTGACAAAGGAAGCCTTTCCCAGAAGCCCCGACCATGTACCTCTCACATCTCCTCAACCAGAACTGCACCAAGTGCAAGTGCCCAAACCAATGACCAGCGATGGAAGCCAGACGCAGGGAAGGGCATGGTCCCAGGAAGGGCAGATGCAGCAGATGGAAGCCGAATTCCATGAGAAGAAGGGAGGGGGATGTCCCAGGACAAACCAAAGCACTGCTATACCCCAGGTACCCTGTGCTCTTGGCATTACCCCTCCCCCTACGACAGAAAGACAACTCCCTGACCTCTCCTACTGTCTCCTTTTCTTGGGCCTGTGGTCCAGTCTACCCAGGCATCAGAAATACCCTTCCTAGACAAGTCTTACTGGAGACCATCATGGCTTCTGCAGAGCTTGCTGGGAACTCCTGCCTCAGTCAGAACTTCCTCTCCTAAGTCCTGCATCATTGTCCTTATACTCTCCACTGTCTGTCTCTTACACTAATCAGTTCAGTGTTTTCTGTATTTCGCAAACTACACCATGAGCTTCCCAGGTACAGACACTCTGTCAGGTTCATGTGGTGGTCCCTGCAGTGTCCAGCTGGCTGTCTACTTCACGTTCTCCATTTGTCCACTTGCAACCACCAGAGCTTTGCATCAAGTAGCTGACATCCAAGTATCCACCTAGCACACCCATGCCTATGTTCCCAGTTAAAAATAGTCTAGGTGAATGTGAAGCTAGGCAGGAGGCTGCGGCCCTCCACCTGCCGGCTAGTTTTGTGCATACATGAATCCTTGAGACGTTACACAGCAGCAGATGGAGTCACCTGGGACTTAGTGAGAGTCCCCTGCAGCCTCTACCCCCAGCCTCCAGCCCAGAGAGGACCAGCATCACCCCCAAAGCAAATGTCTCGGAAACACACAGAGCAGGCCAGAAACAGGCCAATTCCTCATGACTTCCTCTGAAAAACTAAGTTCCAACCAAGTTACTGGTCACTCCTACTTGGTGAGTGCTGCCCTACCAGTCCTCAGGATGGCCAGACCCTCTGCTTCAGAACAACTCTCCCTCCGTGCACACATCAGCCCGTGATGCAACTCCAGACAGAACTCCTCTCTCCTGCCCCTGCTTCTGAAGCTAAGGCCTGAAACTCCTGCCTGACTTTCCACGAGACAGGGGATACTCTCAGCTGCCTGCTGGCCTCACTCATCCCAAAGCACTCAAGCTTGTCAGCATCCTCCAAAGACAAGAAAGCAGAACCTGACACTCTAGCGATGGTGTGCACCCAGAGCAGAAAAGAGGGGGAGTTTCTCTTCCTCAGTGAGATGCTAAAAGAATCCCAAATTGCATTATTTGTCCAAACAACTATTTAAATGGCCACTTATGTTGAACTTCCCAGTTTGGAAAGTGCATCAGCTTTGCAGTCAGTCAGAGGTGTGTTCAAATCCCAGCTCAGCTACTGATCTGTCTGCTGTGTGACCTCAAGCAGATCCAATCACCTGAGCATCAGTTAGCTCGCCTCTCAAATGGCAACAATGATACTGATCTCACAGGGTCGCTGTGACAATTTAATTAAAAGAGAATGCATTCAAAGAACCAAACACAGGCTATAAGCCCAGTACACAGGAGCCACGACTCCTGTAACCCATAAAAACATTAACCCCTAAGTTGTTCTTCCACTTTGTGCCCCCTCCTGTACCAATGACACCACTGATGAGTATAAGGGTCACAGAATGTCAGAGCTGGAACTCCTCTCAGTTATCAGTTTCTAGCTCAGTGGTTCTCTGCCCCTGGCTGAAGCATCTGGGCGCTTTCAGAAAATACCATCTGACATGGCCCACGCAGACCAGTGAAATCAGGATCTCTGGGGACAAGGTGCAGGCTGTGTTTTCTTGGACCAGTCTCCTCACTTTATAGGGGAGGACGTGAAGCCCAGAAAGGTGAAGTGATTCCCCACTGGTCTTTTCCAATGTGATACTGCGGCATCAGCCCAGCATTTCTGGTCTCGGACTATCCTGGGAACTCTTGATTTTATCAGCCTATGTCAAGGTCCCTTCCAGGCAACACATACGATTGACCTGTCTTCATACCCTCACCCAGTCCTCTTCAGTGCAGACAGGACAAGGCCTCAAAGGGTTTGCACGATGGGGAGAGATGGTTAAGACGGTTGGGGCACATTCCGGGGGGGCAGGAACAGAGAAGCGACTCACCACTGCCCGAATGCTGAGCCTCCTCACGTCCTCGTCAGGCTCCCTGACGTCCAGGGCGTGTTGCTCTCCCGGGAAGAAGGCGCTTCCTCCTACTGGCTGTTTCCTACCCAACATAACCGCCCTCTGGGGCCTTATCTCCTGCCTCAGCCCCAGCATGAGTTGGGGGAGCCCCCCAAAAACATTCAAAAATTAAAGAGCTAGTCATTCAACAATTCAGCACCTACTCTGCGCCACGCTAGAAACGGAGTCCCCACAGCGAGGGAGCCGAGATGGTGGCTGCCCTCACGGTGCCATCACTCTGGCGGGAAAACAGCTCCTTTCCCAAGTCGGCCTCTAACCCGGTCACAGGCGGAGCCTCCCTCAGCCCAAGCGTTCGCTGCACAAGGGAGAGCCGTACTCCGAGAGCACACACTGGACAAACGACAGCTGCTCTAGAGGGCTCGGGGCAGCGCGGAGCTCAGGGCTGCAGACTTTCAGAAGTGGACGTGCTTAGGAATTTCTTCCTCTTCAGCTGAGGAAATGAAGCTACAGGAGCGTGACCCTCGCCGGTTCCAAATCCTCACGTGCGCAGCGCGGGGCCCCGGAGTGAAGCTGCTGCTGACTGGCTGAGTATTAGGCGACTCTGGAGTGAAGCTGTTGCTGATTGGCTGAGTGTTAGGAGTCTCTCGAGTGAAGCTGATTGGCTGAGTTTAGTCGCGACTCATGGGCTGGGTGTCTGATTGGCGCTGGGGTAGGTAGCGCGCTGCCAGGAGCTACGGCCAAAACCTCGTCTTTCCTTGATGTTGGCTTGTGGGAACTTTACCCCCACCTCCACGCCAAGCCCCCTTCTAGGTCCTTTCTCAGCCCTGTGTTCTGAAAGGGGGACACTCCAATCCCTAACTTTAAGAAACTCACGGTCTGCTTGGGAATTCAGGGCACACTCCTAAAAATGGGGCCAGACGTGCTGTTCACTGGGCAGACGTTTATGCTATGGGCTCCAGCTGTTTTAGCCCACGTGGAAGCACTGGGGCTACACAGCGCCATAACCTCAATGCCGTAAAAGGGTCAACAGCAAAATATCAAAATAAAATAAAACAAGGTCTTGGAATTGAAGGATCTCTGAATGGAAACATGACAGGTACCCTAGAGACCTTCTGCTCCAGCCTCCTCATTTAAAGGGTAGGAAAACCCGATTCCCAGAGGTGGTAACTAACATGCCCACGTTCACACAGCAGGTTAGTTGACACAGTGGGATTCTGGCAACCTGACCCCTGGTCCACTGCTCATGAACAAGAAGAAAGGCACAGGCTGCTCCCATGTAGGGTGATGGGGGAAAGCTTCACCGGGGAGTTGAGCCTGCACCTGGGCTTCAGGGGAAGGGTATGAGCAAACATGGGTACAGAACCCCCTTCCACCTGCTCATTCAGGTGCCCCAATCCCTCACACCAGTCCTGTTGTCTTTTCCCTCCCTCTGCCCTGGTGCAGGGCAACCACTTGGCTGGAGTATTCACAGCTGGAGCCCTGAATTGCAGAAGGCACATCAACTGGGATTTCTAAATTGCATTTGCAGGTCTGTCCCACCAGGCCCCTCAGGGGAACAGCAGAATGAGAGGATACCAGAGAGGTCACCTAGCTAATTGGGCAGGCACCCCTCCCCTTGCTTCTGGAGCAGCTCTTCCAGCATCCTCTCCATATGCTCAGGTGGGGTCAGCGTAAACAGCTCGTTTGTGGCAGCCACAGCAACCACAGGATGGGAGTGGCCTGTGACCTGACCTGAGAGACGTGATGGAGGCAAAGCCTGTCCTTGGCACCCACAGATACACTCTGCTCATTCACATCTGTTTCTACCCCCACCCTGCTCCTTGCTCTTCCTAGAGCCCCTAAACCCTCCCCTAAACCTGCTCTTTGATATAGTTGTCCTTCCCTCTTACAGAAGGACACATATCCTGGACCTTCCATGTGTCAGATGCTGGAAATAAAGAAAAACATCAAGTAATCATGAAGAAGTCAGAGAAAGAGATTTTAAGAGTATATATGAAAAACCAACAACATGTTTATCTATTTTCTACATAGTAGTGTGTATCTGTTAATCCCAAACTCCTAATTTATCCCTCCTTCTTCCCCTTTGGTAACCATAAGTTTGCTTTCTATGTCTGTGAGTCTGTTTCTGTTTTGTAAATAAGTTCATTTTTAAAATCATTTTTTAGGATTCTACACATAAGTGATATCATATGATATTTGTCTTTGATTTACTTCACTTAGTATGATAATCTCTAGGTCCATCCATGTTGCTGCAATTGGTATTATTTCATTCTTTTTTATGGCTGAGTAGTATTCCTGTGTATGTGTGTGCATGCATGTGTGTGTATACAGAATAGTGGGAACAGAAAGATATTATTTATATTGAATTGAAGTCTGTCTCCCTGTAGGTTTTACCTGTTGGTCCAAATTTTACCCCCAGGTCCCACAGGAAAAACTGAATTCCCCTGATGTGGTTAAGACTGCAGGAACTGGAGTCAGAGAAACTCTGGGTCAGATCCTGGCTGTGCCACTCTTAGCTCTGCAGCTTAGCTCTCTGCTTACCCATTTTAGCCTCCATTGGTGGATCTCAACTGTGGGAATTAGTACCGTGGTAGACTAATGGTGATTTTTTTTTTAACCTGTGCTTCAGTTTCACCGTCTGTTAGTGGAATGTGGGAGAATTTGAAAAAGTATGTAATTTGAAAAAGAAAGTACGTAATGTAGCACAGTATGCCTGGTACATACTGAGCACCCCGTAGATGCTAGCTTTCTTAGGTTAAGCATCCATAATTCTCAGGCCCCTCAGCATCCTGGACTGCAGGTGCAGAACATGCTCTGGGTGACCATCGCCCCTCTGATGGGACTTCCCTCACCTGCTGCCTGCCCTGTCCTGCTGTCATCCTCTACTTTTCAGGGCCAACTAAACCCTTGGCTACTTAGATACAGAAACTGGCAGGGTTGTGCAGCAGGAATAAGCTGTGCTTTCACATCTGGCAGAAACAGGTGATCGGGAAGCTGAGAATAGCTGTCCGGGAAGTGAGCAGGGAGATGGCACCAGATGGTGGGGGGCGGGGGGTAGGCAGGGATCTGCATTCGCTTCACTGCAGACCGTGGGTGATGCCTTGGCCACTGCCCCGCCCAGTGCTCCCAGCTCCCTTCGGACTGGCAGGAAGCAGCGGAGGGAGATGTTCCTTCAAAATTATGAACTCCCTGCAATTCCCTACTCCAGGCCTCTTTGACCTAGAAAAACAGCCCAGCAGAGAATGGTCGCCCCATCTGGAGTCACACAGTGCACTGGGAAACATCCCACTTCCTCCAGTGCTTCAGGAAGCCATGAGAGGGGAGATGAAAAGGGCAGAACAAGGCCATGTGCACTTTAAATCAGTCACAAGCTCCTAGAATGTTCTAGCAGGAGTGGGGGTGGTCTGCAGATCATTTTGCCACTGAGAAGCCTGAGACCCAGAGAAGGAAAATGAGCTGCCCTGAATCATGCAGGGGAGCTGTAGGAGAGCCTGGCTTAAGGCCCAAGTCTCCTCTGCCTCCTGTGATCAAGACTTCTGTATTTCCTCCTTACCCCACCTCACAACGGGTGTGTGTGTGTGCACGTACACACACACACATGATATACACACATATGTAGGATTCTCAGTGAATGTATTAGGGTCAATTTAGAAAATGTAGAAAAACAAGAAAATTAAAATTCTTCCCAAAATACCAAAGTTCAGAAATTACATGTTGGGGCATTTTCTTTTGTCTTCTCTCTGCATACACGTAACACATGAATAATACATGGTTATACATGTTGAAGCATTGCTGTTTACTATAGATATGGATTTGTCTACTCACTATATCATCAAGTTATGTCTACAAATATTCTTTCCACATATTTAATAGCTTTCAGATACATCACACATGTACCACATTTATTTAACTATCCCCCTCTGGATGATCTGGAGATTATGTTTATTCTTTTCCAATTTAAATAGCAAGGCAATTTGGGCAACTTTCACTTCCAGATTTACTCTCTCTCCTGATAAAAAAAGTTTTAAAAACATACAAAACATTTTGAAAACAGACAACACAAGCAAAAAAAGTTTGTAAAAACAGCATATTTTCAAGAAACCTGCCATCAGGCAATGAAGGATGGTGACTCCTGAGAGATGGGAAACCACCAGGCAAGAGAGCCCTTCAGCTGCCCCAGCTCACTGCCTTGGGAGAATCTCCGGGGGCTGCAGGGATGGGAGACCCAGGCAGAGCTTGATGAACCCCCTGAGTTGAGAAGACAGAACTGGGAGTCCAGGGACACCAGCTGGACAAAGATGCAGAGAGATTTCTGCATAGGGAGCAAAGCTGGAGACCCGCAGAGGGTGCGTCTTGAGTTTTCAGGATAATATTGATTAGCATTATAAAGAAACTGCTAGAGACTGGGAAAGAACTTTTCGGAAGGATTAGAGGTAGGAGTGCCCAGCATTCACATACCGTGGAAACGGCTTATTTTTGTAGCTGGACACAGCCTGTTCTCACCAGTCAGCCTGCAAAACTCATAATTCACAGGACATTCACTTGAGTAGTAAGGGAAATCTTACCTCAACAGTAGGGAAAAATTAGCCCTAGACTGAGCCTTGTTCTGAGCCCACCAAAAATACCTTAAAAGCAAGAACCAAGAGAATCAAATTGTTTCCACATATCTCAACTGTGTCCCAGAACAATGATCAAGATTACTTATAAGGAAAGAAAAATATTCTGGGCCCAACACGGTAAAATTCACAATGACTAGCATTCAATTAAAAATTATTGAGCAGGCAAAGAACCAAGAAAACACAACCCATAATGTGGAAATGAATTAATTGGGTAAAACTGACCCAGATCTAATACAGATGTAAGAATTAGCAGATAAGGACATTCAAACAGTTATTCTAGCTGCATTCCAGGTGTTCAGAAAATTGAGACTTAGAAGATGTAAAAAAGATCCAAATTAAACTTCTAGAGGTGAAAACTGCAATGTATGAAATTAAAAAGTACAGTGGATTCAATTAAAGGCAAGTTGGACTTTTCAGAAAAAAAGACGAAATAACTTCAACTATAGCAATAGAAAGTATACAAAATGAAAGACAGAAAAACAGAATTTTTAAAAATAAAAAGAGCAGCAGTGAACTATGGGACAACTTCAGTGGCCTAATACAAATGTAACTGGAATGAATCTTCAAAGGAGAGAAGCGAGAGGGAAGGACTGAAGAAAATGAAGCTCAAAATTTTCCAAATCTGATGAAAATGGTAATTCCACAGATCCAAAGAGCTCAACAAACCCCAAGCACAAGAAACATGAAGAAAATGACACCAATGCATATTATTATTAAATTGTTCAAATCTAGTAAGAGAAAATCTTAAAAGCAACCAGAGGATAAAAAGACATGTTACAAAGAGAAGAACAAAGATAAGGATGACAGAAACCTTACAGGAAACAAAGCAGTAAGAAGACAATGGGGCAACATCTCAAAGTCCTGGACAAAAATATCAACCCACAATTCTATACCTAACTAAGACTTCTTTCAAAATTGAAAGTGAAATGAAGACATACAAAGCTGAAAAAATCAGCAGCAGCAGCAGAAATGCTAAAGAAAGTCCTTCAAGTGGAAGGAAAATGACAGTAAGCAAAAACATGGATAAGGAACATTGAGCCTCAAAAATGGTGGCTATGTGGATGAACAGACATGACTCTTTTCTTATTATATAAATCCCTTTAAAAGATAATTTACTGTCTAAACAACAATAACAATGTATGGTTTATAACATAAGTAAAAGCAAAATGTATAACAGCAATAACATAAAGGGGGGGTAAACGGAAGTATCAGAAGATGATTGTATTACACATGAAGTAGTCTAGTAACACTTGAAAGCAGGCTGTGATAACTCAAAGATGACTACCATACACCCTAATTCAACCACTAAAATAACAAAATAAGGAGCTATAGCTAATAAATCACCAAAGGAGGTAAAATGAAATAAAAAATACTTCATCCAAATACAGAAGAAAAAGAGAAAAAAGGGAATAAAGAATAGATGGGAGAAAATAGAAAACAAATACAATGATAGAATTAAACATAACCAAGGCAATAATCACATTAAATGTGAAAGTTCTAAGCACACCAATTAAAAGGCAGAAATTGTGATTGTCAGACCCAACTACACATGCTACCTATAAGAAATGTACTTTAAACATAAAGGCAAAAACAGAAACAGACTCATGGATATAGAGAACAAAGTAGTGGTTACCAAGAAGGAGAGGAAATGGGGGAGGGACAAGATGGGGGAAGAAATTAAGAGGTACAAACTACTACGTATAAAATAAATAAGCTACAAGGATATATTGCACAGCACTGAGAATATAGCCATAGTTCATTTTAACTTTAAATGGAGTATTATCTATAAAAATATTGAATCACTATGTTGTGTACCTAAAACTAATATAACATAGTATAGTTGTAAACCAACTATACTTCAATAAAAAGTAAAAATAAATTAAAAATAATTTTAAAAAGTAAAAGATGGAAATGCACTAACCAAAAGAGACCTGGAGGGGGTATTCTAATACCAGACTAGGTAGATTTAAGAGTGAAGACTATTACTACAGATAAAGAAGCTCTACTTTATGAAGAATAAAGAGGTGAATTCGTCAAAAGGACATTAACAACTCTAAATGTTTATGCCTCTAAAAACAGAGCTTCAATATAAATGAAGCAAAAACTGAAGAAATGTAAGGAGAAATTGACAAATCCACAGTTATATTCAGAAATTTCAGCAACTCTCTCAACAAATGATAGAACAAGCAGACAAAATCAGCAAGGCTAGAGCAGACTTGAACATCACTGCCAAACAACTTGACGTAGCTGACATTTATCAAACACACCACCCAACCACAGAGTACATATTCTCTTCAAGTGCATATTGAACATTTACCAAGATAGTCCGTCTTCTAGGGCATTAAAAATAGAAGTCTCACTGCATGTGAAAGGGTTCAAGTCATAAAGTTATGAAATTAAATTAGAAATCAATAAAACAAGGCTCTCTGGGAAATCTTCAAATATTTTCAAATTAAGTAACATTTATATATAACTTATGTGTCAGAAAAGAAATTAAAAGGGAAATTAGAAGGTGTTTTGAACTGAATGAAAATTAAAACACAGCATATTATTTATGGACTATTGTTAAAGCAGTACTTAGGGGAAATGTTATTAAATTAATTAGAAAAAAAGGACTCAAATCAATGACCTAAGCCTCTACCTTAAGAAACTACAAAAAGAACAACAATTAAATCCAAAGTAGGCAGCATAAAGAAAATAATAAAGATCAGAGTGGCAAACAATCTAACAGAAAAGAGCAAAACATTACAGAAATTCAATGAAACTAGTTCTCTGAGATGACCAATAAAATTAATAAACCTCTAAACAGTCTGAGGAGGAAAAAAAAGAAAACCCCAATTACCAATAGCAGAAATGAGAACGGTGAGAAAGTTTCTCACAAAAACTTGTACACAAAAGGGGAAATTATGAGGGACTTTTGCCTGTAAATCAACAAGTTAAATGACTGTTTCTGAGAAGCCAGTGCAGGTCCAGCTCAGGGGTCCCTTTGCCTCCCCGACCACGCCCCTCACTGGCTCTTCCTCCACCTGAAGCATCCCCATGGTGGGGGACCCACAGGGCCAGAACGGGGGAGGACTTTGGCGACTGGCTGCAAGAACTCTGGAGGACTCCAGCTCACCCTCCTTGTACCCCAGGAAGCCAGGGTCCTGGTGACTGTCATGTGACACAGTTCTTTTGCAATCTAAATGGGAGTAATAAAAAATGCCATGTGCACACCAGTCAGAATGGCCATCATTCAAAAGTCCACAAACAATAAATGCTGGAAAGGGTGTGGAGAAAAGGGAACCCTCCTACACTGCTGGTGGGAATGTAGTTTGGTGGAGCTGTTATGGAAAACAGTATGGACATTCCTCAAAAAACTAAAAATAGACTTAGCAGATGATCCAGCAATCCCACTCCTGGGCATATATACAAAGGGAACTCTAATTCAAAAAGACACATGCACCCCCATGTTCATAGCAGCACTATTTACAACAGCCAAAACATGGAAACAATCTAAATGTCTATCGACAGATGACTGAATAAACAAGTTGTGGCATATTTATACAATGGAATGCTACTCAGCAGTAAGAAGAATAAAATAATGCCATTTGCAGCAACATGGATGGACCTAGAGATCATCAATCTAAGTGAAGTAAGCCGGAAAAAGAAAGAAGAATACCTTATGATATCACTTACATGTGGAATCTTAAAGAGGAAAAAAAAGACACAAATGAACTTATGTATGAACCAGACTCACAGACACAGAATACAAACTCATGGTTACCAGTAGGGAAAGGGGGTGGAAAGGAATAAAATGGGAGTTCGAGATTTGAAGACACTAACTATTATATATAAAATATTAGATAAATAAGTTTATACTGTATAGCACAGGGAAGTATATTCAGTATCTTGTAGTGAAATGGAAAGGGCTATATGCATGTCTATGTATGACTGAAACATTATGCTGTACATGAGAAAGTGACACATCATTGTAAACTGAATATACGTCAGTAAAAAAAAAATGCCATGTGGAAGTCTGGGGTTTCAATTACGAAACCTGTAGTTTCAAAGCTATAGAAAAGCTGTACAGGGACCAAAAAACCCTCCCGAAACAAACAAAACAAAACCCTGCTGGTGTTCCTGAGCCCACCCAGCCCCCCACTCAAGTAAAGATATTCTTAAGAGTATATCAAATTTGCCACCTCTTCATCTGGCACTCAAAGCAGTGGACCCTTCTCTGGCCAGTACTGAAAAAATAACAGCTCTAGAATCTGGCCAGATGTACCCAGCCGGGGTGTGAAGCACTATAAAAATTTGTCTATCCACTCCCCTCAGAGATCCTAGATACTATCACATGAGAACCCCCTAGGTACTTTTGGTCTTTGCTTGCTTAAAACCTCTAGAACTGTCTTTTCTGAGTCCTCTTCCATTTTAGACTGTCAGCGTTGACAGTTAACAGAAGCAGCAGCCATACGAAAGCTTTTGCACGCTGTGAAATTCCCAGGAAGGGCCCCAGTCTATTTCCCAATAACCATTTTTTTTAAAACCCACGAACAAACTCCCTTTAGAATGTAACATCCTGATGGCCCCTGTTTTGCAAACAGCCTGTCCATAGATTTTATTAAGAGCTAATGTTTCAACAATTCCATTTCTGAGACTCTAACCTAAGGAAATAATTCTCTTATTATTTATGACAGGGAAAAACTGTAAGGAACTTAAATACTCAACAACAGGAGACTGTGTGCGAAGTTGGCAGAAGATCCAGATGAGTTCATGATGCAGTGGTTCAAGAGCAGTCGGAACGCCCTGCCAAAGTGCTTTGTGATAAAATGGTAAGAGCACTGTGTGTGTGTGTGTGTGTGTGTGTGTGTGTGTGTGTGTGGCGCTGGTCCTGGCTAAGTCATGTGAAATCCTAACTTGTCCGGCTTGTCTGACATAACTGTGAAATTAGTGAATACATAGACATGTATTTGCATGAGTTGACTTCCATGAATATTTTCATATTTTATATTTTGGACCAAAGGAGTCAGAAGATACGTGCACAGATCCTAGGGATGGGGACACAGAGGACAAGGAGGGAATACAGTGATTAACATCATCCCCTTGGACTGATTTTCAAGCTTCCTATAGACAGAGTTCATAGGCCAAACGGAAATCCCTCTCTCACGCGCTTTCATGAGGCCGGGCACCTCTGCGTCGCTGCACTCACCACAGCTGTAACCTGTGTGACGATCTGATCTGGTCTACAAGTTCCACAGGGCAGGGTCTGTCTGTCCTGCACACTATTGAACATGTTGTCATGGGAGCCAAGGGAAGGCAGGGGAGGGAGAGAGGAGGGAGAAGGGGGAAAGGGAGCGGGGAAAAGGGGAAGGAAAAAAGAGAAGCAGGAAATTTCCTATTGAGGACACCATGGTCCCAGGCGACATCACACTACAGACCTGGGAGCGCAGTCTCATTGCTCCCACTCTGAACACGGCAAGGCCAAGAACCAAGAAAACCAACAGGGTGGCAGGGATGCCTGGCAACGCGCGGGTTCGCACCTCAGGGATGCGCTCGGAGACAGCATCCCAGGCAAGATAGGATCCTCTGGCAGGACCGGCAGTGGTGCCTGCGGTGGGGCACTGGGGAGGGTGGCAGGCGCCCAGCAGGCATCGGCCAGGAGAGCAGTGACATTCAGGCGTGGACTGTCCTGTATCCTCAGTAGTCTGGGGAAAGGGATGGGGAACCGCTGCCAGAAGCCTAAGTGTGCGTGGGGACACAAAGCCAGCAACACGGCAGGGTGGGGCCCATGTGACCTGCTCACAGCCTCAGATAATTACCGTGAAGGACACCAAAAACTAAAACCAGAGAAAGGTATCAAAACGGAAATGAATTTAATGGCTGTCATGATTATCTCCCTCTCATGCTCATCAGGAACTACTCTTACAATTAAAAAAAAAAGGGAAAAACATGTCTTCGTTGAAGAATTGTGATTTTCTTTTATCAGATGGTAAGAATTTTGTAATCCACTGTTTCTGCCTTTTCCAGGTTCTAAGAAAACTGGAGTCAGATTTCATATTCAGCCCCAGTAACCACATTTGTGTGGCCATCCTAGGGGGTTGCTTCTCATTTTACAGAGCCAAGGCCACAAGGAAGAAAATCCTCCACAAAGCCTTCTCTCACGATTCTATCTGTTGCCATGAATCTTTACCATATGAGGCCGTTTTTTAATATGTACCCGCCTCCCTACATGACCTGCACTGTCTTACGCGTATGCACCGCCTTTCCAACCAGACCAGCGATTCTCAGTGAGGAGCACCAAAGACAGAGAAGGCATGAGGCACGGAGGATGGCCGGACCCAGCACAGCCATCTGGAAGCGCTTCTGTGAGTTACACACAGCTGCCCTCCTGCAGCATCGCTGCGGGGGGGAGATGACACCCCCACAGGAGCTGCTACACCCTGGAGAGGAGCTGGGAGGTAAAAAGAATGAATAATGATGGTCATGTTTTCACTAAAAAGTGAATTTTGGAATCAGAAGCTTATTGGTTTCAATCCTGGATCTAATACCTTATGTCCTGATTCTCAAGTGGGTATAATAATGCCTTTCTTTCAGTGTATGAATATTAAGTATGCAAGGTGCAACAAACAGAGCTCAGTAAATGCTTATGAGGCTTTACTTTTCAAAAGGACTTGGGACTTCCTTTATATTGGGGGCTTCTCAATCTAACACCGCTGACATTTTGAACAGGATAGTTATTTGCTGTGAGGTGTCGCGGGCTAAGTTGTGACCCCCAACTTGGCCATTCATCTGCTGAAGTCTTAATCCCCAGTACTTCAGAACATGAATGGATTGGAGGCAGGATCTTTAAAGTGGTAATTAAGTAAAGTGAGGCCATGTGGATGGACCCTGATCCAATACTACAGGTGCCCTGATGAGAGAGATTAGGACACAGACACGTGCGAGCAAAGACGAAGGACCATGTGAGGCCACAGGGAGAAGGTGGCCATCCACAAGCCACGGAAAGAGAACTCAGAAGAAACCAATGCTACTGACAACTCGATCTGGGACTGCCACCCTCCAGAGCTGTGAAAAAAACACCAAATTTCTCTTGGTGAAGCACCCCCTCGCCCGTCCGTGGTGCTTTAAGGTAACCCAAGCACATGCTCCAGGGGGCTGACCTGGGCCGTGTGGGATGTTCCGCAGCATCCCTGACCTCACTCTACCCAATGATAGCAGCAGCAGTGCCCCACCCACTGCTGTGACAGCTGTAAAGTTCCCCACACGTTGGCAGGTGTTCCCTGAGGGGCAGAATCTTCCTCCCCACCCTCCTGAGAACCAGCGTTTCAGATGGCCTCTGGCCACCTCTGTATCCCCGGTGCTCTGCAAAGGGACTGCTGCCTACCTAAGTAGTTAATCAGATGTTTCCTGAATGAATTCACTCGCCTGGTTCCCTCTCTTCGGCCTCACTGCTCCGTTGCAAACTCCTTTTGCTGCAATTCAACTAGAAATTACTTCCAGTTTAATTTACAGCAGGCTGTGTAATTTTTAATGAAACAAGTGGTTTTCATTTTAGCATAATTTCTGATAACTCAGTGATGTAAGTATCACATCAATGTTAAACCCTATTCTGGTTCGATATGGTTCACTTACCTCACATCAGATCATTTGATACATTCAGTGAGTGGTGGTGCCTTTAGCTGCCTTAGTGCCACCACTTATGATTTTTAGCGGATGAAATGACTATGACAAATTCTTAACCATTTGAAGCTCAGGGAACTCATAAAGAAAACAAAAGGCCACTAAAGTGTGAAAATGCTGAACTCCAAGTCATAATGAGACTCCACACATTACCCAGAAACCCGAAAGCGTACTAAAAAGCCAAAGTCAATGGAGACGTTCTTTGGAAAGGGGAAGTCACAAACGCCCCAGCACATTCATAAATTTGTTGTCTTACCGCTGCTGTTTGCTGTCGTAGTATTTAAAAGCCGGTTTGGGTTGGGAGGTGGCAGGGGGTTGGAGTCGGGGGGACTGGCTCTGAAATGCCAAAGACAGGCATTAGAAACTCTAGAAAGAACTGGGGACATTTTACACAGAGACAAAAATTTCTGATGACCCCCTTCAATGATCTGTAGCTTGAACTCAAGTATTCACAGGAGACTGTTTCAAGGACTTTATTTTAAATTGATATAGACGCTATTACAAAATTCATTTATTGCATTCTTTCCATTTAATAGCTGGGATTCAAAGTGTTAAAGATTCGATTTGGCCCAGTGGAAAAAAAAAAGATGAAGGAATCCTTTGTAAGTGCCATTTCTGAAGAATATGCCGAAATGTTTCAAAGTTATTGTTTGTGCCTTTAGGTTACAGTGCTAACATCCTACCCCAAGTCAAGTGTAAGACACGGTCTAACTACCAACCATACCAAACTTGGGCAGCCACCATCCTGCAACTGCTGTGACACGCACTCCGGCACCCAGGCACCCTGCGCTCCCACACACGGAGGACCCGAGTTAGGACATCCTGCCTTTCCAAAAACACAGCGGCTCTGAACACCTCAACTGCTCCTGGTGGAGGGGGGCTGAAGGATCCTTTTCTGAAGCTAGTTTCTCCATGGAAGAGAAGGAGAGGGGCTTAAGGACATTCTGGAATTTAGAAACAAAATCAAACAAAACCCCTTTGCCAAAAAGTCTGTGTCCTCTGCAAAGGTGGTGAACGAGTGAGGTCGGTATCTTTAGAGAGAGATGTTTTAGAGGCAGGAGGTAACTGACCAAGTGAGGATGTTTTGTAACTTTTTTTCCCTGGAAGGTAGAAAAGACTGAAAATTGGTTGAACGTAGTATTTAGAATTTAACCTCTTCACTTGGGCATTTATGAATATGAAATCTATACAACAAAGGGTACCACATTCTGGTCACTCATGGGAACAGTCCGCACGCCCAGACTCGTTCCTGTTCCGCTTGTTGCTTGGCTCCAGCTCAGCGCTCTCAGCTGATCTCACACGACGATTCTGTCTTGGGCTCATTTCTGCACCTTGAAGATCATTTCTGAAAATGGAAAAAAGAAAACGCTGCTTAGAAAGTAATGGTCATGATTATTCCACAGCAGTTTCTAGTTCGCAAGCAACTTTCCATGCATTTTCATTTAATCCTCCAAACAGCCCTCCACTCCACTGACAAATCTACTCTAATATGTGGCACCCACTTCACAACTGAGAAAACAGTGACTGGGCACAGATTTTCGGGGACAGAGCCAGGAGCTGAACCCCTTTCTTCTGAATCAAAATCTAGCTGTTTTACACTTCTGCTTCACATGTAGAAAGCTGCGAAAACACCCTGACAGGACGAAGCAAGAGAGTCTAACAAAATCACAACTTATCTTTATCCTGTCGAAGAGCTGAGGCTGCAAGGGAACCAAGAAAACAAAATTCCCTCCCAAGGGAGCTGGGCACGTACGTCCCCTCACTTCAGGCAGAGCACAGGGCCAGGGGAGAGGCAGCCGCGGGACAGATGGGGGAAGACGGAAACTGATGCTCTACTGCTTTCTGTGATACAGGCAGGAGCCCGCGGCACAGGAGTAAAGCAGGGGACAGGGCGCCTGGGTCAGGCAGAAGCCCTGCCTCTTCCTGGACCCTTCTGTCCGATGAAGCAACAGCTCTGAGTTGCTGAGGGAAGAGCAGAAAACTCACTGGTCCACAGGCTCGGGCAGAGCCCAAAGCCTCTGGGGAGGAGTGGGAGTAAAATCAGTCTGCCTGAGTGGGGAGGCCAGGAAATCATTTGCAAGACCCCAGGCAAAGATTCACTGCTGCTGGGAAATGGCAGAGACAAACCTCCACCTCCAGAAGAGAGGCAGCAGACTCTCTGGGCTGACGTGCTCAAACAATACCAAGCGGAGGGTGGGTCCAGGCAGTCCGACCGCCTGGGAGGCGGGGGAGAGCGCCGAGACCCAGGCCACGGCCTCAGACCGGCCTGGCCCGCCACCAGCCCGGCACCGAGTAATAAGCAACCGCAGGAAACGGCTGAGGGGGAGGTACCCACAGGGAGAAGAGATGGCCCTTGAGGGGACTAGGGGTGCAGAACCCACTGGAAGGAAATGGAGCAAAATTAGTGAGCAAACCTCCGGCCACACTGCCCTGACACTAAGCACCCACTGCTAGAGGAACTTGGCCCCTCTGATGCAGCGAAGGTCACGTTCATAACAAGGAAACTCCAACCTAGGTCAACGCCCCACACTAACGGCCCGACAGAAGAAGAGGGCTGCCTATTTCCAGCCATAAATGTTATTTACCTCAGTCTCTACGGGCATTCATTTAGGCAAAATGTACACTACACAGAGAAGGAAAAAAACAAAAAAATCCATTGGCAAGAGATAAAGTAGCCATCAGATATAGATGAAATGACCACATGTTGGAACCATCAGGTCAGTACCTTAAATAACTATGACTAATGTTAAGGCTCCAGGGAAAAGCTGGACAACGTGCATGACCAGATGCTCCAGGGGCAGCTCTGAGAGACGAAGGTCATCACCGCCCGCCCCCTCCACATCCGCCGGAGCCTAAGGTTCCCGCCGCAAGTGGCCTTCTTGTTGCTCTTTCTCCACCTGCACAGAATCAGTGTGCCTCTTTCCTACTAACCATAACTTAACCTTTTTTGTAATCTTCCTCACTCACATCCAGTCCTTTTATCCAGAAAGGTGAGGTGAGAGAGGGATAAGGGCATTTTTATAAAACGCTCAGAGCCTCGTTATGGTCCCCACCTTGACTCATCTGGGCCGTGGTAAGGGACTCAGTAAGCACTGTACTCAACCAAGCGGTCACCAGGCTTTTGACCTAGGACAGGGGCTGGAAAATTTCTGTAAAGGGACAGGTATTTGGGCTTTGAGGGCCAGTCTCCATCACATGTACTCAATTCTGTTGTAATGTGAAAGGAGCCACAGACACTAGATAAACAAATGTGTGTGTCTGTGTTCCAATAAAACTTTATTAACAAAACACTAGAGCAGATGTGGCCCCTGGGCCATAGTCTGCCAACCTCTGACTCAGATCATGTCAGTTCAACAGGTGAATCCAGGTGGCTGAACCAGAGTCAAGTCTGAATCCTCTAGGACCTCTCTTGGCCAAGCTGCCACTCAGAGGGTGTACCCATCTGGCCAATGTGGCATTGCTCTTAGGGAGAGAAAGCTGTATCATGCCGAGGAATAGTGAAGAAGGAATCCTGAGTTTTTGGAACAGGATGATATAACCCCAACACCCTTTTTGTCCTGATCATTACCCAGAAGGTGGCCAAAAGGAGATGATTCCTTTCTCAGCACAGCAGCACTCAGTGAGCAAACCGCCTTGCTAAGGTGTGTGGACCAGGAGGAGGTGAGGGAGTTGCTTTTTCTCAAGGAGGCCATTCTAACATTCAGTAATCTCAAATGCCTGTGGATTGCAGGGAGGACAGAAAGTTCAGCAAGATCCTTAACTATCAGCCCACTGTTGATTCCAGTCAGTCTCTTCAGAGAATAGGCCCTTCCTACCTACAGGAGTGACCCAGATGGTTTGATCGATGCCCTCCAGGCTTTGCAGCCCCAAAGGGGAGGGGTGTCTTTATTTTGCCAATCTGTGACCTTCATGACAAGTCTTATGACCTGATTTAACCTTAATTACCTCCTTAAAGGCTTCATCTCCAAACACAAGTACATTGGAGGTTAGGACTTCAATGTATGAATTTTAGGGAGACATGATTTAGCCTAGACAGCCTTCATGGGTCAGACATTCAGTTTTGACAAGATCCTAGTAGCAAGCTAACAGCCACTTTTCGAAAGGGACATAACTGGTAGCTAGGCTAGGCTGGAGACAAGCCCAAAATCCCAAGGGGTGCCTCCAGGTGGACGCTGCCTTCCTTTGCCAGAGGCTCCAGTCAATAAAATCATTCGCCTTAAAGACTTGTAGCTCAAAGGGGTTATGTGGGTTGTGGGAACTCACGGGTATCTGGGCTTCTCTACAGTGGCTCTTCCCTATCAGAGAATCTGCTCTGGTGCTTACTGGATGGGGAATTAAAATCCGGAACACATCATCTCCTGTATATACTCAGATGTAGAGGCAACAAAGACAGCACACTGAATTAGCCCAAAGGGCGCCACCTACAAGGCCACAGTGCTTCCCTTCCCCACTGTAAGCCTCGTCAAACCCCACGAAAATCAATCCTGGTGCTTCCTTTCCCCCCAGAACAAAGCAGGATGGCGCATCTGCTACCTCTGTCCAGCACAGTAAAATCTGAGTCCCTCCCCTGCCCAATGTTCACTCCTGGGTTCGTGTGGTTGGCCTTTTATCTCCCTTAGGGAAAGGGGAGACCCCAGCTCCACTCCTAAGCAGCAAAGCTAGAAGGGCCAAAACAATTCTGAAAAAGAAAAAATTACACTGATAACACCAGTTATCTGAAGACGCGGAGCAAGAAGCATTCTCATTCATCGCTGGTGGGAATGCAAAATGGCACAGTCGTTTTGGAAGAACGTTTGGCAGTTTCTTACCAAATTAAACAACTCTTACCATATGATCCAGCAACCATATTCCTTGGTATTTACCCAAATGAAATGAAAACTGTGTTTACCACAAACCCTCTACTTTATTCATAATTATAATAATATAGTTATATGTAGCACTTTACAAAGCATAATTGCCAAAATTTGGAAGCAACCCAGATGTCCTTCAATAGGTGAATGGATAAATGAACAGCAGCAATCCATATAGTGAAATATTATTCAGTACTGAAAAAATGAGCCATCAAGCCACGAAAAGATATGAGGCAATCTTAGATAAATATTACTAAGTGCAAGAAGCCCATCTGAAAAGGTTACAACTGAAAAGGCTACACTTGGAAAAGATCACAACTAGGTAACATTTTGGAAAAGGCCAAACTATGGGACAGTAAGAAATCAGTGGTTGCCAGGAGGTTGGGGAGAAGGAGGGGTGAAGAGACAGAGCACAGAGGAGTTCCAGGGCAGGGAAACTATTCTGTCTGATGCTATAATGGTGGACACGTGCCAATAAACGTTTGTCAAAACCCACAGAATATACAACACAAAGAATGAACTCTGATGTAAACTGGAAAAAAAAGTTTAGGCCTCACACTAGCTGATTTCAAGGCTCATTATAAAGCTGCAGTAAATAAGGCAGTGTGTTACTGGTGAAGACAGACATATATAGATCAATGGGACAGAACAACGATTCCAGAAATGGACCCACACATACATATTCAATAAGTTTTCAACAGAAGTAGCAAAGTTACTACATGGAGAAAGAATAATTTCGTCATTAAACAGTGTCAGAACAACTGGAGACCCATGTGTAAAAAAGAAGAACTGAACGTCAGTCCATATCTTGCACCATTTACAAAAACTAACTTGAAATAGGACATAGATCTAAACGTAAAACCTAAAACTTCTGGAATGTATGAGAAGAATCTTTGTGACCTTGAGATAAGTGACTGCCTAGGTAGAGCACAAAAAGTACAAAAGAAAAAACTGATAAATTAGATTTCATCACAATTTAAAACTGCTCTTTGCAAAACACATACCTGATAAAGAACTCTCAAATCTCAACAATTAAAGGAAAAACCCAATTTACAAAATGGTCAAAAGGTTTCAAGACACACTTCCTCAAGACATAGGGATGGCAAATATGCAAATGAAAAACGTTCAATGTCACCATTCCTTAGGGAAATGCAAACTAAAATGACAATGAAATGCTACTATGTATCTATTAGAATGGCTAAAAAAAAAGACAATAACCAAGAACATATTGGTCAAAAAACCAAGAACATATTGGTCAAAATATGGAGAAACTAGGACTCTCATACATTGCTGGTGGAAAACAGTGTGGCAGTTTCTTGTAGGTGGAACATACACTTATCATACAATCTAGCAAAGCTACCCCTAGTGTTTACCCAAGAGAAATGACAACTTATGTCCACACAAAACACTGTACTCCTGGAAACAGCACAAATGCCCATCAACTGCTAAATGGATAAGAAAACTGTGGCACGTTCATATAACAGAACACCAGTCAGTAATCAGAAGGAACGAACTACTGATAAACGCAATAACATGGGTGGCTCTCAAAAGCACGCTAACGGAAAGGACCAGACACAAAAGCCTACATTATTATATGATTCCATATATTTAACACTGTGGGAAAGAATGATTAACTGTAGGGACAGAGAAACAAATGCCAGGAACTAGTGGTGGGAGAAGGGGACTCAATACAAAAGAGCCCCAGATGACTGTCTGGTGTGATGGACATGTTCTATATATTAATTTTAAGAGCCGCTACATCACTATGTTTACCAAAACTCATAAAATGAAACACTTAAAACAGGTGACTTTTATTATCAAACCTCAATAAACCTGATAGAAAAAAAAATCTTTACTGTAGTTTTAGGAAGATATCACATAAGTGTACCAAGTACTTCTACATTATTTTAATCTTATTTCTCCCTCGGTAAATTTGATACACTTGCCTTTATGAGATAATAAAAATTTAGGACATCTTTGGGCAAGTCTAATGATAGTCGTAAATAGACTCTACCAGAGCTCACAAAGGCAACTTATTTTTCTCTTAAGAGCAGATGGCAGTACAA
The DNA here is from genome assembly GCF_048564905.1 of Vicugna pacos. NCBI lineage: Eukaryota > Metazoa > Chordata > Mammalia > Artiodactyla > Camelidae > Vicugna > Vicugna pacos. The sequence continues at coordinate 48,719,332 of NC_133003.1, forward strand.
GTGACTGTACACAGGACGTAAACTTGTCTGAGGAATGCTCGATCGAAAAACACAGAGACAGAAATAAAATACAGCAAATGAGTCAGAGTGTGTTTGCAGTCACCCCACAAAGTCAAGATGGACTCTCACACAAAATTTGCTTTGGATGTTGAAACTGATAATAGCAAGTGCTCACACACACACAGACACCCAGACACACAGAAAGGGTGTATGAAAAGCTTTATTACTTGCATACAGAGGCTCTCTGGGGAGAGCAAGGCTGGCTTCCCGAGCTGGTCGGAAAGAGGCTTGAGAGAGCAAGGGAAGGAAATCAGCTTGGGGTTGTATGGGGGGGGGGGGGGTCAGAGTGAGGGCTGCCACACATGCAGTGGTTTGCCAGCTCCGAACTGGGAGCACCCAGGGCTTCTTGTCAGCCTGCCCAGGTGTGGGAGGGCAAGAGGCAGGACTGAGACTTAAAAGCTGTCAGAAACATCACAAACATGGGATCAGACTCCATTTCAGGTGTACACTGATGAAGAACTCGGTTCAGAGAACAGCTGTGCACAGTGGGAAAGCACTAGACTTGGCTTAGGACGTTCAGGACAAGTCACTATCCCCCTGGGCTCAGATTTCTCATAAAACAAAGTGGACAGAATTCCTTTCTTCCACTATAATCACAAGGATTAAATAATACAATGAATACGAAAGTACTTATTCCTTAGGTGATCAGTACATATTAGGAATATGATAGATGTTAAATTTGTCTTCTTCAATACCCAGAAATAACTTCTGCTAATTTATTAGTATTTACTTGCTAAAAACTAAAGGCATACAAGAAAAAAAAATATCAGCTAACAAGCAGCCTTTCTTGGGATAAAACAATTTTTGTTTCTAGATAAAAACCTCTTAAAAGGGGTGGGTCCCTGATTTTTTTTCACCAGATGACAGAAAAGTCTTTGATAGGCAATATTAAAAGAAAAGGGAGAATCAATATGCTATCTGACAGAATTGGCATCCAAAAATTTATAGGCTGGTGTCAAGGACTGACACTCACCAGAGGAAAAGAACAAAGGATGATACATGTAGTAAGGACTTGTACTTCAGTCCAGAAATCATTTCCCAAATTCAAGATGGGAAGCCACAGTTTACTGTCAGCACAGGAATACTAGGTTCAAAAGGAATGAATAGTGAGAGATGTTAATAAGCAGACAAGATTAAATTTAAGATCTTGGAAAGTCAAATAAGAAATACAAAAGCAAGCAGTGATAGCCCTGGACAAGTTTTGCGCTGAATGTAGTTCTTAGCATAACACTTCAAAAGGAACATGGACAGACAGATTAGCGGCTGTAGAGCGGGCTTGGGATTTGCAGGGCCAAGGGGCTTCCCGGGTTCTCTTGTCTTAAGAGGCCATTCTTCTTCCCACTCCAGGCAAGGCCACCGATGAATACGATCGCTGTGTGGAGACAAGTCCACAGGCTCACTCTGCCTTTAGACTGTGAAATCTTCATCCACAAAGGACTGTAAACAAGCTGGGGCCAGGCCCATCCACAGTAATTTTTTGATGGGCCTTTTGTTTTTATCTCCTTTGCTTCACCTATTTTGGGGCTCTGTTGTTACATGCATAAATGCCTGTAATTATTACATCTTCTTGATGGATTGATGTTTCCATCATTATAAAATGTCTTTCTTTGTCTCTAGTAATAATTTGGTCCTCAAGTTTACTTTGTCTGATATTACTATAGCCACATCAGCTCTCTTTTGGTTACCGTTTGCATGGTGATATCTTTTTCTATCCTTTTCTTTGTGTCTTTGAATCTAGAGTCTCTTAAAGACAGTATATATTAGAATCGTATGTTTAAAAATATCTGTTCTACCAATCTCTGCCTTTTAATTGGTGTTTAATCCATTTATACTTAATGTACTTACTGATAAGGTAGGATCTACGTGTGACATTTTGCTATTTGTTTTCTGGTTTTGGGGTGGTTTTTGTTCCTCCATTCTTCCATCACTGCCTTCTTTTGTGTTATTTTTTGAGTACTATTTTAATTTCCGTCATTTCTTTTACTGTATTTTAAAATTTATTTTCTTGGTGGTTGCCCTGTAGATTTTAACTAACATATTAATTTATAACAATCTAGTTCAGCTTAATGTCATCTTAATTTCAAGAGAATCCCAAAACTTTGCTTCTGTATAGCTCTGTTTCTTCCTCCCACCTTTCTGCTGTTATTGTCATACAAATTATATCCTTTATACATCATGTGCCCATCAACATAGATTTATAACTATTGCTTTATACAGGTCTTTTTTAAAATCAGATGGGGGGGGAAGAGTTACAACAGAAAACATGTCTATACTGTCTTTTGTATTTATCTATACTCTTAAACTTGCTTTTACTGTGACTTTTTAATTTTTCACATGGATTCAAGTTACTATCTAGTGTCTTATCATTTTAGCCAAAAGACTCTCTCTACTATTTCTTATAGAGCACATTTCCTAGTGACCAGTTTTCTCAGGTTTTATTTCTCTGGGAAGGTCTTAATTTCTCCCTCGTTTTTGAAGTATAGTTTTGCTAGATACAGAATTCTTGGCTGACAGTCTTTTTGTTTTAACATTTTGAATATGTCATCTCACTGTCTCTGGCCTCCACGGTTTCTGATGAGAAATCACCAAATTCCTTTTAAGTGACGAATGCTTTCTTCCTTGATACTTTCAAATCATTCTGTCTTTGACAGAATCCCCTGAACTTCTTGCACATGTAGAGTAATGCTTTTTGTCAAATGTAGGGAGTCAGCCATTATTTATTCACATATTATTTCTGCCTATTTCTCTTTCTCCTCTCATTATACGTATGTTGGTATGCTTGATGGTGTCCTACAGGTCTCTCAGGCTGTTCATTATTCATCCTTTTTTCTTTCTGTTCCCGAGACTGAATACAGTCAGCTCTCCATATGCTCAGGTTCTGTATTAGCAGATCAAAAATATTTGGAAAAAATGTTCCAGAATGTTCCAAAAAGCAAAACTTGAATTTGCTGCATGCTGGCAACTATTTACAGAGCATTTACATTGTATTTACAACTATTTGTGTGGCATTTACACTATGTTAGGAATTATAAGTAGTTAGAGATGATTTAAAGTATATGGAGGATGTGCACAGGTTATATGCAAATACTGTACCATTTTATAAAAGGGACTTAAGTATCTGTGGATTTTGGTATGTATGGGGCAAGGGGGGGGTGTGGAGGTGGTCCTGGAACCAATTCCCAATGGATACTGAGGGATGACTGTAATCTCAATATTTTCTTACACCTGCTCAAATCTGCTTAGTGAATTTTTCACATCAGCTATTATGTTTTTCAACTCCAGAATTTCTTTAAAAAAAAAATTCTATTTCTTCATTGGTATTCTCTATTTGGCGAGACATACTTCCGTTTAATTCATGAATATAGTCAAAACAGTTTATTTTATCAGTTGCCTCCTCATCCAGTGTATAGGCCACAGTTTCCTGTTTCTTTGTATGTCTCCTAATTTTTTGTTGCAAACTGAACATTTTTACCAATATACTGTGGTAACTCTGGAAATTAGATTTGCGTCCTTCTTCAGGGTTTGTTGTTGGTGGTGTTTGCTGTTCTTATGTGACTTTCTAAACTAATTCTGAAAATCACATTCTTTGTTGTGTGTGACCACTGACATGTCTACTAAATGAGCTTAGTGGTCAGCTAATGATTGGGTAGAAGTTTCTCTAAACACCTAAAACCAATGTAACAACGAACCCCTTGTCAAAATCAGTTTTTGCCAAGGGATTCTGCATGTGTGTTGGGGCATGCATTAAGCACCTGATCAACAATTCTGCCTTAGCTTCTACTTTCTGCTTGCACAGAGCCTCATGGTTTGCTAGAGGTGAGAGCTTAGGACCTTCTCAGGTCTCTTCTAAGCATGCACAGAGTCCTATGCATGAATATGACCTTTTAGATCCACAAAAATATGTCAGAGCTGTTCAAAGCCCCCAGAGAAATCTCATTTTCCAGCCTTTCCTTTAAGCTTTTTGGTTAGCATATTGTTTGCCCCAACTGTTATCCACCGCCTCAGCTGGCTACACGAAGTTAATCAATCATCTCTGTTTTAAACAAACACCCTAGGAGGAAAGAAGGCTTTTCACACTGAGTGAGCTCCAAGCCAGGTAATGACAGTCTTGCAAGTGGGGGTCTTCAAGGGAACCACTAGAGAAGGCACATAATAAGAATTCTCTGGGAGTGAGGCTGTGAAGGAGCTCCAAGTCTGTTCTGCCTTCTCTTGGGCTGCCAAGCTGCTGGTCCTCATCAAAATTGCACGCTACTGGCTTCCAAGGCCACTGTGGAGCTGGAGGTGGGGAGGGGAACAGGGCAAGTCAAATTACCACAGAGCTCTTCTTACCAAGACTCAGGCATTTTTCTTGAAGAAATGCTCCTTGGATTGCTACTGCCTATGGTTAATTTTCAGAGCTCTAAAAAAGTTGATTCTGACAAGTTCCATCAGTTTCATCAATTGCTTTCATGGAGAGAATCTGCAGAAGTCCTTGTTTCACCATTTTTCCTGATGCCACTCTTCTTTATCTTTTTTTTTTTTTCTTCCAGCTTTTAGCACCTGGTCTTAGTACCTCTAAACTTTCACATATCAAATTTTTCATCTTAACATTTTATTGACATTTATTTATTTGGCTTGTTTGTTTTTTTGTTCGTTTGCTTGTTTTCAAGCTTTATTGTAATATTCCCCCTTACAACTGACTTCTATAAAATTACTATTTCTTAATTTTCTTACCAAGCTTTTAATTTCTTTCTAAAATTTTAAGTAGGAGTGGTATAGCTGGCTTATCAAATGCAAAGAAATCAAAGAAGATGAGGGCTAAAAAACTATCCTTTGGATTTAGCAACATGGAGTCCGTCAGTGACTCAGTGAAAGCTATTTCGGAATGACGGGCCTGGCTGAGAATGCAGAAGAGTAAGCGGGAGATGAGGAAATGGAAAGTGAAGCAGAGGCCGTCCAGGAAGAAGGGCACGATAGCAGCTGCTTGGTGAGGCCGAGTGAGAGGAGAGACTGAGCCGGGTGCTGGCTGGTTTCAAGATGGGAAAGATTTGGGCACAATAAGAACTCAATGAGAGAGAGAGAGTGGGGAGGGAGAGGGGCCTAAATGAGAGAAGGGAGAAGGAATAACATGCCTGACAAAAGGGTAGGAAGGAGGTAGGAGAAATGAGACTGAGAAAGGAGGAGGGACAGCCCTCGATTACAAAAGTTAGGAATTATAAAAGGAGGGATGAAATAGGTACAAATACAGGCAGATTATACATTTGGTATTGGAAAGATGAGGGTTCTCATATAGTGGCTTCTATTTTCTCTATAAAGGAAGAGGAAAGGTCTTCAGCTCGGCTGGAGCCGCTGAAAAGAATTGAGAAGGGTTCAAATAATCCTTGTGAAGAACAAAACAAAGGACTAATCACAGAAACAGTAAAACAGCTAGGCAGTTCTGAGGCACACCTGAGTGTGTGACCTTCATGAAATCACAGTGGCACACATCTGCCCTGCTGTACTGCAATCTTATGACTGGGAACATCTAGGAAAGGATGAAAAGCTTTCTAAAGACTCTGAGCCAGTGCTTAAGGCCCGACTGCTAATTGCCCATCTGAACAGTTTATCTTTAGACAAACAACTTCTGACAAGTAACTGGAGTTATGACGCTGAGACTCCATTTCTAAGCAGAAACATATAGAAACTAGCAGTAAACTGGAAATCTTTACCTTGATACGTGTGAACTATCACGTTCTTAAATCAGTAAGCACAAAGAGTCTTTGACTTGAAAATTAACTGTACAGAGTTATAATTTCTCAGGTCAAGTACATGCTTATTTCTTGATCATGAGGACTCACTTATGTGATGCTTCCCAGGCTTCCTCTTCTTCTAGGAGGTCTCTTATGATGTCTGAGCTGGAACTAAAAGGATATGTATGTCAGTATTGCCAGACAATAAAAAGACTGCATGGTTCGTTCCATTTATATAAAATTCTGGAAAATGCAAGCTAATCTACAGTGACAGGAAGCAAACCAGCAGACTAGTGGCTGCCTGCAGGGGGCGGGCTGGGCAAGGAGGGACGACAAAGTGGTGCAAGGAAACTTTGGGAGCCATGGACAGGTCACCATCTTTATTGTGGGGCTGCTTTCATGGTACACAAAGGACAAAACCCATTAAATTGTGTGCTTTAAATACTTGCAGTTTATTATACCTCAATTTCAATAAAGCTGTAAAAAAAACCTTAATTAATTAGCAATAATAATTTTTTAAAAATCACTAAAGCTTAAATAAATCCCTCAACATAAAACCTGGATTCAAATCAAAATGGAATACAATCGCGAGCCTTTTCTAATAACCTATAATGAAAAAGAATATGAAAACAAATATACGTATGTGTATGTATGACTGAAACATTATGCTGTACACCAGAAACCGACACATTGTAACTGACTAGACTTCAATAATAATAATAATAAAATGCATTAAAAACACTCCAAGAAAAAAAAATGATGCACCTTTTCAATTTCAACTGATGGCAACCAAAGACCAAGTCGTGTTTTAAAAATTGCACTCTAGTAAAGAGATTCACAAGAGATACTAAGTTCCTAGGTGGCGGTTAGTCCCTTTGTAACCAAAGTAAAGTCAAATGTAATTAATTGGAACCTGTGTTAATAATGGGATTTGTTATAACACAACCTAGCTTAATGTGCTGTGTAATCTTTGGCCTATCTGTGTAGGGCAGCAGAGTGAACAGGTGAGAGAGGACATATACTATTTCTTAAAAAAAAAAAAGCTGTGTTAAGGCTTTTAGCATCATGTCCTTACCCAACTACATTCCTACCAAACATATACAAATAGGTTTTTTAAAGATGTACATCATATAAAAAAAGCATTTCTTTAGACATCCAATACACAGAATGTCATGGGCAATGTTAGGGACAACTCAGAAAAAGGGAGTCACTACCCCCAGGGTAGAGGAGGCTAAAACAAAGGAACAACTCTCAGGCAAGAGACAACAGGTTTGCAGATGTTAGTGCCAATCATATTTCTAATGATATTCTAATAGATAACAAAAGTTTAAAAATTATGAAGATTTCAAATGCCAGTGAATCATTCTCAACCACTTTCGACAAATCGCTCTGAAGCAGTGTTTGCCTGTGATGCCTGAATAGAAAAAGGGCAACAACAGACAAAAAATAGTTTTGTACCAAATGTTTTACTTGAGGGATTTCCCTGCCCCCCAACCCCCAGATTCCCAAGACCCTCAAGGAGCTACAAGCAGGGCACCCTTGGTCTGTGGTTTGTGAGTATACTGGGCGATGTGTGGGGATTCCATTTGCACTCAAGTGTAGTGACTCCAGTCCAGTGAGCGCAACAGTTCCCAGACATTTCGGGATGAGGATCTGCATGTGGTAGGAGCAATACTTTTAGGATTTGTGGCTTGAGAAAATATGTATCAATAATGAATTATTATAGATATAGTAATACTGTTAATTTATATTTTATCCTTTAGAGCAGCACATGTATACATTTAAAAAATAGTGGACATGCATTTGTGAGACCACTATATCTACAGACAATTCTTGATGTGCATGTACTTTTGCAGACCCACTGCAACCATTCAGGTCACTGGGCTGGGAACCACTGATCTAAGCTGTCAGGGTACCTCAGCACCTACTACTCTTTTACACTGAGGATGGTCCCCTGCTCAAATGCAAGTGTCCCTGAAAACAGTACACATTAATTTATCATCAGTCATTTTCACTTTAGTATAAACAAGCCTATAACAAGCTTTCCCATTAAACACCTAGCTAAACATAGTTCTCATTAAGAGGGAAGAGGGAAAAGCGGAAAACCCTTAAGGAGATGCAAGGCAGACTTCACCAACTCTATCTTCCTAAGAGACAGACCCACACAGCCACCCACTGGGGAGGGCTAATATCCACTGCCACTCCTGTTTCCAGAGAAGAGCTCTAAACCTCTCCGCTCGCAAGATCCCAGGCTTTGTTATTCCTCATTTTAGTGATAACTACTCCAACTTTATAAGGAAAACTGAAGCTGTTTATGTAACTTTTCCATTTCCTTCTCTCTACTGATGCCATCATCCACCCTTCTTTACCTAATAGAGCTACGGCAGTGTTTTTCCAATCATTTTTCATTATTGTCCTCACCCTCCACACCTAAGCATTTTCAGACATTTTTTCCCCTAATTGCCCCTCAATGAAATTTTAATACCACAAATATAATGTGTATCTGTTTACATATAATACATGTAGCATACACACACACACACATATGCTTTAAGATGGAGTAGGATTTTTTCACCATCCAGCACCTCCCCCTCAACCAATTCCCACCCCTTACGGGGCGAAATCACTCCTATTGGGAACACATGAGGTCAGGGAATGGGGGAAAGGTGGTGCTCAAGTGACGCTGGGTCCTGGCAGGTGTCACACAGCTAGAGAAATAGCAAGGTAAGCTTCTTGCTGACACCACCCTCCCCAAATCCATACATGCAATTAAAAAAAAAAACCAGCAAGGTTACAAAGCATCCCCACTATTCCAGCTAAGTAAGCAGGACGGCCAAGCCTGTCAAATAACCTAGTGGTCTGGGATCAATTTACCTACGGGCTTTTAAATCACCAGTACAAATCGCTGATTTGTTAAAGGAAAATATTTGCGGTGCATTAACGACACAAACCTAAGCGGTCTTTGCTACGCAACCCCAGTGAGAACAGACGGCAGAGGAGGTTTACAAAAAACACGTCTCAGAAGTGGTCTACAATCTCCTCTTCCTCCACACGTCACCACCACTGGCCAGCACGATGCGTGGCTCCCCGATTTCCTCAGTTCTCATCACCTTTCTTTCTACTCCAACTCCAGCCCCGCCGCTAACCTGATGAAAACCAATCACTAAACCGAGTGATTCAAAGTTTGGGACGTTTAAAGCTTACCTAAAGTGAAATTTCAGCATATCGTGCTACATTTGCTGCTCCAATTCCAGTCACCCCTAAGACACTGCAAGGTGATGCTAACACAACTAAAACAGCAGACACAGAAACGTCCATTCCTTTCTAAGGTAATGTACTCGCTATATTCTACTCAAAAGCCGCATTTCTGAAATTGAACACACAGTTTCATAACAGGATTTTAGAAAGGGATGATTCGGCATGACACAGTGTTACTAAAACGATCACTCTCAGAGCTCTTCCTTGTGGATAGCGGTAACTAATATTTTTGAAATCTTAGTCATTTTAATATGCCTTGGAGATCAAAAATTCTTTTCACACACTTTCAAGATATCTAAACAATCTTCCACAGGAGAAAATAAATTACTCACTCCAGGATACCCAGGGTCAGGGCACACACAGACCTACACAGCTGTAGCTTTAAATTCTCAGACAAGAAACTTTTTCAGAGTAGACTTCAGACACCCAACTATTTGGGTTTGAAACACTCTGGTGGACCATGATTTAAGAAGCCAGATGAATGTGAAGTCTGGTACATGAAAGTTACAGCTCCCCATGGAAGGGTATTCAAATCGTGCTCTGATGTTACCAACCAGACAAGGCTAGAGTGGATATAATTATACAAATTAAATACAAGAGACAAAGGTTCATAGGCACAAAATATGATTCTTGAGTTCTATCGGATTCCCAGCCCTTATTCAGGAAGATTCTAGTAGATGTATTTGGAACAACCACACTTGATTTTTCATGTAATTTAGACTTTATTTTTAGCTCAAACTTTCAGAAGTGTACATTCAACTGTTTTTGTTTGCTTGCTGGTTGGTTGGTCTTTGGCCTTTCCTATATAATTTTACTCCTGTCATTCCTGATCAAAAGTAGCAGCATAACATCTTACCAGGTGAAGGAAAACTCTTTGCTTATTTCTTTTGTAGCCTTTTATTTATTCTAACAGTCAAATTTTACCATCAAAACTGAACAGTAACATACCAAATACCTCTGGCAAAGGCATGACTGGTCATACTACCCAGAGGAAAAAACAAAATCACAGATTTTAGTGTCAGACAAAGTTAAGGTTTCAGTCCTGTTTCTGTCACTAGGTATGTAAGTAACCCTGGACAAGTTACTTAATCTTTCCAAGTCTCAACTTCCTCACCTGGAAAGTTAGGATTATAACACATGTAAGTTCATAGGAATAATTAAAAGGTTAATCAATATAATACATAGGATGTTTAGCATGGAGCTTGGCACACCGTAAGTGTTCAATAAATGTTGCTTCCATTTTCATAAGCCCGATTTGGGTCTGAATTACCCGAATAACTGCCTCAGCACCATGCTTCAGTGAGCCCTAGGAGACCAGATCACCACGTGCTCTGCTTTAATCTTTGGTTTCTGCTGTTCCTATGACACCAGGGAGCAAGTTCATCAGAACCTGCTATTTATCCAGCATGGCAGGTACACAGGGTACTCTGGGGTAGGCAAAATGCAAACACCTGCTATAAAAATCCTGCGGACTAAAGGTGACTTACGAGTGGAATTTTTTATTATCTAGTAGTAACTTCCTGCCAATCCCTCCCCAACTCCCAAATCTCTTCTCATAACTGGCATTAAATTGAGCATGGCTGAGTATATTCAACTTAAAAAAACAAACAAAACCTCTCTAAGGGCAGATCACTGGAGGACTGATGGACAGCACACAATACCCACCAGACAACAGTAAACACCAGCAGCTCCCATGAACCCTTCCCCAGACCCCTATTTTCAGTAATCTGTTCTGTAGGGTGAGCAACAGCTTATATGACCAATACTTCAGCAGTTGGCTGACAATAATGCATTTAGAACACTAAACACCCTAGGTTAAAAAAATCACTTGTTGACAATAACAAAAATTACCATTTTGTGAGCAACTACTTCTACAGAGATCATCACAATGATCTCTCTAGACACAGTAGCTTTAATTCATACAAGCATCCTAGGTTTTATCCCCATTTGACAGACGGACAGAGGCTCAGAGAAATTCAAGGGAAAGCAAGGATGTTGTCATGCTTTCCACTAGATTTAGAAAAAGATAAAATGAAGAAAGCTTCAGATTCAGATTTGAGAAAAAGGTAATACCAGAAAGAACTTATTTATCCAGTAATACACGGTAAATCCTTAATAAGAGATGAAACCAAAGCATAACTAAGTTTATGTTCAATTTACAAAGAATTCACAATATATTTTCATCTCATTTGCTTTTTATAATCACCCAGGGAGGTTTCCAGGGCAAAAACACTATTATTCCATTTTATCAACAAGGAAGCTGAAGCCCAGGGAAATTAGTTCCATAATCTACCACGTGCCAGGCACCCTACTAGAAGCCCAAAGCCAGGCTGAGCTGAACTCCCACAAAGGCACAACGAAGATGGATGGCTAGGCACCAGGCTCTCGTGAACACATATATATTTCAAGGACTTGATGTCATAGTATCTTAAGGGAAGATACTACTATATATTAGAACAATGTCCCATTCATCCAAAGGACAGCAGATCACATGTACTATCCAGTTTAAGCTCTTTTAAAAATACAAAAGATATGGAAAAATTATTCCATGTTCTCACATTTTCTCTAGCAACTTTGAACAATCAAAATTCACCACCAAAAATAAGACGAACAATTTAGCTTTCACGGTATTCTGAAGTTCATAAATGTTCCCAGGAAAAAGGCTATAATAAAATACAAAACAGTAATGTGTATCAGTAGAAAAAGATTTTGTTGCAACGTTAAATTCCTTCAATGACACATTCCTAACAGTTAAAAAATCAAATGTGTAGTGTGTTAACCTTCCAAAAGCAATTATGAAGATATTTAAAATTAACAAAGCTACCACTGAATTATAGTAAGATACTTATACCTTAGGTTCAGTTACTTTGATAATGTTTCCTTTAGATACTGTTTTCTCTTAATTTGATAGAAATATAAACACTTATTTAGCTATTTTCCTAATATTCCCAATGCCCTCTAAATTACAAAATCCCATTAATGTATCTGTCTTACCCTACTGCCTGCATCACCAAATTTCATTAACTAATTTTTAATAATGATATTGATGAAGATGACGAAGATGTCCAAAACTTTACTTTGAAGTACTATTCTTTTTTGCTTAAAGTAGATTAATATAGTTACGTGCTTCAAAATGAAATTGACACAAGAAGATACACACTGAGAAGTCTCTCTTCCTCCTCTGTCCCCAGCCAACCTGTTCCCCTTGTCTCCAGCAAGTAACTACATTTTAGTTTGTTGTTTATTCTTCTGGTGTTTCTTTATACAAAACTAAATAAATATAAGCATACATTATTTCTTCCCCTTCTAGAAAAAACAGAATGCTATCTATGCTGTTCTGAATTTTGGTCTCTTCACTTATAAACATATCCTGGAAATCTCTCCATATCAGCACGTAGAGATCTTCCTTTCTGAACAATCATGTCGGATCTCGTGCGGATGTTCCGGAGTACAACACTTTTAGTTGATCTCACCAGATTCCTCTCCTTAGGGACTGTATTATGTAGCACTTCAACCAGAAATAAACGAGAGTGTCTGTTGCCTCACAGCCTTACTGCAGAGTATATCAGCAAATGTAAAGATGTTTGTCAACCTAACAGGTGAGAAATGGATTTAATTTGCATTTCTCTTTGGGCAAACCATCTGTTCATGACTTTTGCCCATTTTACTCATGGCTTTGTGGGTCCTTTCCTTCTCAGACTCTAGGTGCTCAAAAAGAGTATCAAATCTTGAATGTTTTAAAAATGGTTCTATTAAACCCCTCTAAATGTTAAGAAAACATATTAGCAAATCTTCTTTCATTGTCAAAGACATTTCTAAGTTATATCTGAAAACCAAACATTATTTTTTAAAGCTACATATTTGAAATGTTTCTTAGTTGATGAGAAAGAATTCCAAAGCAACCATCTATTACATTTATCTTACTTTTAATTCTGAGTGCAATTCACAATCAAATTGGTCTGATTCTTTCTAGCACGCCCTACTACCTCTCTGTAATCAATGCAGGAACCTGGCTAACCCCTTAACTACCTACTCTGAGCTGTGCACCAGCAGTTAAGCACACTGGGGAAAAAAACAAAACCAGAAACAACCATCTATTCATCTGACTTTATCTGCTGACTAATCTCACTTAAAATCTCTGATCACAAATCTCACATGGGCAATCCTTACTCCTGGGCAATCCTACAATACTCACCTGGCATGTTCTGTTTCCCACTCTCAGACTCACACCTCAAACTGCCCACCCGCCACCCGACCCCCACCTCAGCTGATGAACCTGCTTTTACTACATTAAGAAGATAAAAGCAATCAGGCAGGAACTTGCTGGTCATGCCTGGATCAGATCACCCACCTGCACTCACCGTATCAAGATCCTCTGGCTTCCTTGCTGTTTCTATGGATGGACCAACCCTGCTCCTGGCAAAGGTCAACCCTTCCCCTGAGCCCACCTTGCTGCCTCCTCAGAACTTCACTTATTCCACCCATTCCCCAAATCAGTGCCTCCTCCTCTACACCACAGTCCCAGCTAATCCCCCCTCGACTCCCCTGGGCTCCCCCAATATGGTTCTGATCTCCACCATCCTTCACAGCACGTCGCCAAGAGCTGTCAAGAGCTGCTCTCCCTCCTTCGTCCCCTAGATCCCGTTCCGGGATATGAGTCGCTCTTCCACGGGAACTCCTTCACTCGAGACCACGCTTGCTAAGCAAGACCTCTGTGCTGCCCACGTCCCACATCCTTTCTCGAGTCTTATCTGACCTCTCAATCTGTCTTCTGTCTGCTTCCATGGCATCACAATGTCTTAGTTTTCCTCATCCTCTACTGGTTTTACTCTTCCTGGATCTCCTTTGCTCAGTCTCTTGTGTTTCTTCTTTCTAAATGCTAGGGTAAGACAGGATTCAGTCCTCTGTGCCTTTTCTTCTTCTCCATGTCCCCGCTACAGGATCCCAGCCAACACCATGCCTTTCCATGTATCTAAGGCCCCAACCTCTCCCCTTACCTGCACCACTTTGTCTGCTATCTCTGCTTGGTTAGCTCACAGACCCAGAACAAAGCCCTCGATCACCAATACAACCTGCTCCCCCAAACCCTGGCCCAACTTTCCACTGTCTTTCTCAAATTTCCCCATCTTACTGAGTAAGCAGTACCACCACTCACCCAGTTGCTAAAGTCAAAATGCAGGATTCACCCTCAAAGCTGATCTTTCCCTGCCTTACCATATCCAAACCACCTGCAAGTTCTGTCAGCCCTACAACCAAATTTATCCCCAAATCCACCCATTCCTATCTTCACTATGACCGTCCTGATCCACTCTACCATAAACCCTAGAAGGGACTGTACAAAAGCCTTATGGTCTCCCTGCTGCCACTCCTGCTTCACCTCTAGGCCCCCACCCATTCTTCACAGCATGTGGAGTGAGCACTTTAACATATAAGCCAGACCAGACTGTATCAGATCAATATTGATAAGTCAGTTGGTCCCCAAATTAATCTATAAATTCAATGAAATCGCAACCAAAATTTGAGCAGACTTTCTTTTTTAGCAACTGACAAGTTGATTTTAAAGTGTATATGGAAATGCAAAGGATCTCGAATAATCGAAACAATTTTTAAGCCCGTGGCAGGCCCCTCTGGCCACTAACATCAACCATCCCTTTGATGAAACTGACACACAAATACCACCATTTTTCATGTGCCAAGAAAAAATTAGGAGATACTGTATTAAAAAGAGTATCATACCTTTTAGGTAAATTACTTTAAATTCTGATAAAAAGTGAAGAAAAGTACTGTGTATTTTTTTAAGGAAGATAAATAAAAGGACATTAGGTTAACTGTAAACATTGGAGCCCTCTTGGCCCTCTGGAAAAAATTCAATTTCCAAATACAATCGAACATTTGTGCTTAAGTTTAACTTATAAACTTCAGGGGGGAAAATAGACATCAACTCTGAGTGTCTAACGTAAGGGAAAATCTTCTTAATTAGCACAACTTTCATTCCTACAACTAGATACTGAAGCAAGGTCTCAAGGTAAGTGGGCGGCGGGACAAATCATGATGCTTCACCTTGTTCTTATTCACTCAGCTGTCGTCAGTACACGTGATGTGACCCAGCACAAACAAAACCTAAACATGAGACGACACGGAGATCTTGGTTACCGGGTTACAGTATTCAGCCCCGTAAGGAGAAACGAATTAAAAGACAAGCAACATTCCAAAGATGAAAATTCCCGCTACCACTTAAGCAGCGTTCATCTGATTACAAGTTTCTCTGATAACAGGGACCCAGAGGCGGGTATGAGGCTCGTGATGAAACTAGCACATCTCCCACTCAGCCAGGCCAACCTCTATACACTCTACCCAGCTGCCCGTCCCGGGAACGCACATCCTTCTGTGCAAATGTGGGATGCCTGGCCAGCACCAACCACCAAACCACAGAAACCCAGTATCAGGCCAAAGCCAGGCTGTAAAACTCCAGTCTCATGGCCTGTTCAAGCAGGAGGAGAATTTTAACACTACCCTGTACTGCTGGGTTTCAGGCAGTGGACACTGAACTGCCCTGTGACTCAGTCCCACATAAAATGAGGCATCAGACTAAATGATCTAGTGTATGAGAATTATCCCTCTAAAACTATATATACCCCAGATTTCAACGCTGACACATTTTTAATTTTTTATTTGCACTATTACCCATACTCCAATAACAAGTGATAAACGGCTCTAACAAACTGTGCTTGCTAGGGCAAGGAAAGCGGAGTGAAGCACACATTGAGGAAATCTTCATGGCATCCACAACTGACTTCTGCAGAATTACGTAAAAATATAACACGACTCTGCATCTGGGGCTCATCACGTTGCAATGTTTGAATGTCTCTGCGATACAAGAACAATGTGCACTGCTGATGTGGTGAAATCAACGGGAGTGAGCAAAATCAGCGATCTAATATGTCCCATGTTCCAGAATGTAACTATTTATGTGAGAGTAAAGAGAACAGAAAAGACATGCAAATTAATACAGCAAGTCCTTCTAATAAGGCAACCGTATCACCTACAGTCTACACCCAGACACTTGGGAGAGTGACAGGGTGCTGCTAACAATGATGCCAAGACAAGTGGAAGCCAACCGATCTCAGGGAAACCAGAACATGTGGTCACACGATGTCCAACTGACATTTTGAACAACTCCATTAAAATGCTACTCTACCGACGAGGAAGCAGTGGTGCCCAAGACAAAAATTCTGATGCAACTCATGCTGTAATGGGGGAAAAACCTGGGCTGAGAATGACTGGCTTCAATCCTGTTCGGTGAATGACTGTAGATAAGTCACATCACCACTCTAGGCCTCTATTTCCCTACCTGTGATACGAGGTTACTGTATTTAGTGATTTCTCGAGGTACCCTTGAACTTGAAAATGTTGGTATTCTGTCCCAATATGTCTTTACGCAGGCTCTGAAGGTCTCTAAGGAGATCTCATAAAATCTGTTCCTCTGATTTAAAAGCAAAGATAGTATAAAAAATGTGAAGGCAGAAAAAAAGCTGATTTTAAATTCCAAGTGGACTGTAACCAACTATAAACTTGATCAATTCACTAAAAATACAGAAGTCCAACAGATGATATATAAGTTACATTTCATTTCTAGTCCATCCAATTTCATTCACCAGAACAAGGCCAAAGGATTCTGATTCTGACAGTCTGTTTTAAACTACAGAAAGCTCTTAACTGGCTGCCAAGCGTCTGAGGGTCTGGGAATGCTGATCCAAAACAGCCACTGACGGTACATCTAATATCTAGAAGGGACTCATGGTTCCTTCAAGGGCCCACACTTCCTCTTCTCAGAGCATTCTGACATACACATTCTCGGCTATTCTTTTTTCTTTCTCTTTTCTTTAAATGAAGAACTAAATTCTGAACCAGTCGAGATTATACTTCAGTCTTATGAATCAAGTCAAACATATGCAGAAGCACACGAGACAAGAATTTCTATACAGTTTACAAATGTCTGAAAAACTAAGGGAAACACACTTTGAAGATTTTAACCTCATGCAAATAGCAAGTATTACTACGTCATGCCAACCCAAACTCTCAACACTATGGTCATCATACCAAACCTCGGGGGACGATCAGACACTGCCACAAGCTATGGCAAGTGTGGAACCTGGAAGAAACTGCCGATTTCTATAAGCATTTTAGATACACAAGTATCACCCACTATGGAATTGTAACACTCTCTCCTGATACAGAAAACTGAAGGGTTCAACGTAATTTCACAGAGGACCTGTGTATCATGGCAGTTCACAAATTTGGATGAAGCAAACAAAACTACTCGCCACCTAGGATTAACTCAGCATGCTGGAAAATCATGAATTTATTCTAAAACAACAATTCAAAGGCTACTATAAAGAAGCCCATCAGATTACCCAATGAAAATGCATAATAAAAACCCCTCAAAAGGCACCAACATGAACCATTAAGGAGTAGAAGAAAACCTCATTATTTAGCAGTGAATAGCCTTCGCCAACGAGAACTGGAGAAAGATAAAAACTCTCCGTACTTTCACATTGTTCTTGGAGAATCAGTATTCAGATCACTTTTACAAGCATGTCTTCACTAATAAAAACACGAGAACTGAAGAAGATGAGGCAAATTGTAGCTCGTGCATGTTTTCCTTCTGATGATATGGAAGGCCTGGGTGGGCTACATCCTCTGAGGTGCGATCACTCTATAAAGTAAAATATTAGCACAAGAAAGCAAAACTAATCAAACAAGTAAGACGATGGAGAGGAAAACAGAATTCTTCCTTCATGCTTCACTCATGGATCAAATTTTAACCTAGCACAAAATAATGCATTTTATAAAATGCATTAAAACAGGGCTTTATTAATTAATTTATATGACTAAATGTAACATGTAATTAAAAATTTTTTTTTCTTTTTTCTCTTTTTCCTCCCTTAATGGAGGCAATGGGGATTGAACCCAGGACCTCATGCACGCCAAGAGTATGCTCTACCACTGAGCTATACCCACCACTCCCCAATATTAAATGAAAGGAAAAAAAGAATAATTCAATAACCAAACTTACTACAACCCAGAAATTGTCCAATTTGCCACTGAAGAAAATAACGTTTCCATGATTTTGGTTTTCCAATATTCAAAACATTCTTTGAATATTTTCATACGAAAATCCCTCTTTATTTTGATGTTGTAATGTACTTCTTAAAAAATAAACTTTTAATTTCACAGTAGTTTTATATGTACAGAAAAGTTGCAGAGATGGTACAGAGAGTTCCCATGTGCTCCACACCCAGCTTCTTCTATTGTAAACAACCTACATTAGGTCTGATACATTAGTTACAACCAATGAAGCAATATTAATACATTATTAACTAAAGCCCACACTTTACCTGTATGTCTTTAGTCCTTACTTAATGTCCTTATTTTGGCTCCAGGATCCCAGACAGGACACCACACTACATTCAGTTGTCGTGTCTCCTTAGGTGCCACCAGACTGTGACAGTTTCTCAGACTTCCCTTGTTTTAGATGACCCTGACAGTTGAGAGGCGTGCTAACGAGTTATTCTGCAGAAAGACCCTGAACGAGAGTCTGACGTTTCCCTCACAACCTGACTGAGTTACTGAGTCTGGGGAGGAAGAGCCCAGGGGCCACGTCAGCCCCATCACATCACCCAGGAGGACACGCCGCCAGCATCACACCGCCGCTGATGCTGACCTTGATCTCTTGGCCCAGGCAGTGTCCGTCAGGTTTTTGTCTTCTCTTTTCTCTTCCTTTCCCCTTCCCTCTCCCCTCTTCTCTCTCTCCCTCTTTCAAGCACTTTCTGCCCCTGCCCTGGAATCAGCCATTTCTCTAAGAACCATGGTTCCTTCTTTTGGAGAATGTTACTAGAAACCACTATCAGGGCACCAGGTGTGCCCCCTGCAACTGTGGTGCCCCTGCTTCTGGGCCCTGGAGCTGACAGCAAAAGGAAACGCATGTGTGTATACTAGCCCACTTGCACACACAGACCTGTAAGTAGTTCCAGAGTATCCGTCTGAGTCTATATGAAGCCAAACATGAGTTCATGTGAAGGTCCCAGCTCTAATCCAGCACATATGGATAGTTTTAGCCTTACCTGTCTGTAGTCTCCCCTCCAGCAGTGAGGAACTTACCCCCGCCTGACATCCATTTTAAGACCCGGACACAAAACTAACATGGTAGACAAACGATGTTACGCGAAACTACAGATGGAGAATATCAGACAGCGTCTTCTGAAATAAGGCAGGGAGAAACTCTGGCACATATATATGAGACAAATATTAACGGTTCACACATCAGTGCAAATCAAATAGTACAGAGAAGCACACTTCAAAATACTGCTTTCTAATTCTTAAGCGTGAAGAAGCAATTCTGTGCAAAAAAATTTTTTTAAACAATTACCACTAAATGTGCTAAATAAAGGGTTGGCTTTTTTTTTCTTTATGTCCAAGGAGGGTTCAAAGGCACACAATACTGTCACCTATCAGTGAGGTACTTCTAAAAAGTTTCCCCAAAAGACCAGCAGGCTGCTTCTGCCACACCCCGGAGCCTTGTCAGGGGTGGAGAGGATGTCTCCAAGCACCACAGGGCCACCAACAGCGCTGAAGTCTCCGCCGAGGAGAAACAAACCAGGATAAAAACCGGCTCGGTGCCTGTGATTCTTCTGCCTAAGACCCAGAGATTTCTATCTAGCCTGCTGGTGAACTCGTTTGGTAAAAGATTATTTCGTACTTTAGTTCATTATCTATCACATATGATGAAAAAGTAAATTGCTTCTTATCAACACATTCTCTCCCACCAGTTCGTGGACTCAGTTACTTCAGAGCTTTCTAGATAATCTGTCCCTTTCTCCCCCTGACATGAGCTTGTCGACCATGTGTTCAACAGCCCCTGGCATCCTCAACCCTTCCCTTCCTGGCAGTAACACGCAAGTGAGAGTGGCAAACAGGTGCACAGAGGGCAGTGAGCCATGGGGCCCACCCCACGCCAGGCTCTCTAAGGTTAGAGATACAGGCCAAAGTCTACAGCATCCCATTTTCTCAACAAAGCCTGAGGAAAACCAAACCATCTTCCTACTTTCAGTCAGAGCTACCGCCTTGGCAGATCCCACTGGTGCCCTGCCCTTTCCCCTGGAGGTACCTGACTTGACTTCGGATGGTCAGCGCCCCTGTCCTCTCACTGCTGGAGTGGCTGCATCACCAGCATGGAAGGCTGCAAGCAGCAGGGAGCTGCCCCCAGGGCAATGACGCGGACCCCTGCCCTTGCCTTGGGGTGGGGGCTGGGGGGGGGGAATGCCTCAGGTGAGAGTTTTAAACCAGCCAGAAGGATGGTTTTAAGCCAGTTCCCAGAAGGATGAAACTCCAGTTGCTCACAGTGACATCTGGCTTGATAACATGCCCCTTAAAGGTGGTTCTCCTTTCCTGTCTCACTTTCCCCGTCCCTGTAGTGGCTGCTCCCCCTTCCAAGTTAACCACCTCCATGCAAACCCTTGTCTCGGGGTCTGCTTCTCAGGAAGCTCAATCACTTCAACAACAGCATGTGCACACTCTCAACAAAGTGAAGAGCGAGCCGGCTGGCCACAAGCATTATCACAGAGAACATGGGTGCTCAGGTCAGCCAGGCCTAGGTTCACAGCCCGGTGCTGCCACAGACCATGCGCCCAAACCTAAGCAGCTTATTAAGTCCTTTGACCGTTCATTTCCGCATCTCTACAATGGGTCTGCCTGTGCACTCCTAGCACTCAAATAACATCTGTAGAAACCATCCTGCCTACATTATCAACATTTTGCCATCTACTACTGTTTCATCAAGATAACCTGACTGTTTCAAGAGACTCTTGTACAAAAAGATAAGAGTTGTGAATAACTTTATTGTTGAGCTCCAAAACTTCCCATAAAACCCCTCAGCTTTACAACAGAGAGCATCGAGGACATAACCCTAACATCTCTTTGAACCCTCCTCTCAAAATCCTCATCTAGCTGTACTCACCAATTCTGAACTATTAGGGTCACCCAGTCCCAACATGA
Source organism: Vicugna pacos (assembly GCF_048564905.1). Taxonomy (NCBI): domain Eukaryota; kingdom Metazoa; phylum Chordata; class Mammalia; order Artiodactyla; family Camelidae; genus Vicugna; species Vicugna pacos. The sequence continues at coordinate 48,740,412 of NC_133003.1, forward strand.
CCGGCATTCAAAGAACTTCCTGAAACCAAAATCAATCCCAGCGCACACCTCGACTTTGCCCCTCTGGCTGGGGGGCCACTTTGATGATGGAAGTAGTGTTTCTGTTCCCTTCAGTAAGCAATAAATTCAGCTTGATATTATCAACAGGCTCACGGCGCCCGTATTCCACATTCCTTCAATGAATGTCACAATGGCACTTTTTCTCTTAAGCTTTTCCCATTATTCCCCAATTTACTCAGAATTTAAGAAAGGCTGAAATTTAATCACTCCTTAAATTTTCCAACAAATGATAATCAAGATTTCTTCACATGCTTTTGGGTTTTTTTTTTTTTTTTTTTTTGCTCTCTCACTCTTTAAGAATTCTGGACAGATAGCTCTTTCAGAAAGGAACAAAAGGTGAGGAAAAGTTGTACCAAAATGTATCAAATGCATGTCATGGCTGGGCCTGTGTCAGTGTTGGACTTCCTACACAAAGATGCTGCTACTAACTTAGTATCACAGAAGAGGTGATCGTTTATGCCAGGAACTGTGAAAAGTTAAAAATGTATGCATTCAGACCTTCTCTGACCCAGCTTCTTTTATGACCAACACTTGACATCTGCAAGAAGGTTCACGTAGGTTACTGGGTACCAAGTAGTGAAATGAGCTGTCTTCGTGATCCCCTTTGTAAGTACTGAAACCACATCTCGACTTCATTAGCCCACGTTCTCCCTGACGTCCCAAAGCAGAGACAATCATGCCAGGTTGGTCCTGAACAGACTGAAATTAACATGGTTTCAGTGACTGAAAACCGCATTCACCAACCACATAGACCCCTGCCTACAACTTCTTTTAGCCAATAAATTTTAAGTATAAATCTTTCCTTTAGAAAACCTCCTAGTGTAAACAAACTTCTTTGATTATGGACAATCACTCTTTTCAATAATTTTTTTCATTTTAACAATCTCAGACCTACAAAAAAATGACTCCTAAATCACCCAGATTTCCCAGTTGCTAACATTCTGCCACATTTGCTTTCTCTCTCTGTACATGTGTGTGCATGTGTGTGTTCTCACGCACATGTGACTTTTTTTAAACCACTAAGATTAAGTTGCAGCCCTCATGTCCCTTTAACCCTTCAGTGTGCATTTCTTAAGAACAAGTACATTCACTTATACAACCATAATAAAATTATCAAAATCAGGAAATTGAATATTAATAAAATATTATCTCATCTATGACCTTACTCAAATTTTTCCAGTTATATTTTAAAAAGGCTCCTTTCAACTTACATTGCCTAGAACTAAAGTGCACAAATATTTTTTTTTAAATAATGATCTAAAAGTTCTTCCCAAGAATAGCGTGACCATTATCCATCTCAAGATGAAGACAAAGCTTCCTCTCTAGGGTCATAATCAAAACCATCTTTTCTCATAACTTAGCACTCAATAAAAATGGAATTTTCTCTACTTGCCAAAACTCAGGGAACAAAAGCTCTCTTTTCTTGATTAAGAAGAACAATAAGTTAATTTACAGAAATTTGGACAAGTCTCTGGAACTCCCGGAAATCACCTAGGAGGTGTACAAAAATCTAAAATTCTTATCAATTTGTTTATCATCTGTCTTCAGATTGACAAGAATCAATGAAACATTAATGGTTCAAACTGTAAAAGAAGTATTTACTTAAGAGTTAAGAATCAAAATTAGCAACAATTTCATCCTAATAATTATTTGGATCTGATCTTTAAAATAAGATTATTCTTAGCTGTCAGCCTACGTAACTTTAAATACTGCTCTAATACAAAGAAAACCAATAGTGTTATTCAATAATATAACAGTAATATCTATGTTCTGTATTACAGTATGACTGCATTAATTAAAAAACAATTCAGAATATATTTGCACTCATAGTAGACCTAAAACAGCATGACTTGTCTCTTAAAAAGAGAAAAAAGAAAAGAAAAAAAGCATTAAGAAAAAAAAAAAACACTATGATACTACTGTTTTAAAAATGTTCCTCTATCTACCCATGCATCCACCCCACTATCTTTAGAAAGATATACACATGAAAGTGTTAATGTTATTTATGGCTGATAAAATTACGAAATTTTACTTTTTGGTTACCTAAATTTTCCATCTCTCACCACAAACATGCATAACATCTAAATTAAAAGTACTTTAAAAAACTTAGGGTTCCCCAACGAAAGCAATTAAACTATCATAGGAAAACAAGAAAATTTTTGAAAATGTAAGGGATAAAGCAAGGAACACTTCAATATACAAAGAATAAGTAAGATTCTAGAAGGCTGACTCAGGGTCTGCAATGGACAAGTGGTCAAAGAACACAGATAATTTACCAACTACTACACTTGTCACAAATAACAGGACTACAGTGTAGTGCCCTATCTCTCTTCCATCTGATGGCTGAATATTATGGAAAATAAAAGCTGGACCAGACAAATAAAGACCACTTATCTCTAAAATGCTTTGATTCTAGTAAAGGCATTTGGTTGTGATGGGCAAATTGTTTTCCTGATTTCTATGGTGTTACTACTTTAATCAACTTGGCATCTCTTTTGATTCTGCAGGTTTTAGAGTTACTGAATGACACTGGCACCAACCCATGGATCAGTACACTTTGCGATAGCCTTCTGCCAAGTTACCACCAACTTTATGAGTTTCCAACTAAGTGATGAAGTTATGCTTCAAGTGAGCCAGGGACCGTATTCATATTCAGATACTGCATTTCAAAAATTTTAGCAAGATGAGCCATTATTTTTAATTTTTACATACCCAGAGAGTTCTTTGAAACATATGTGGACATAGGTTTTCATCTTCTACCACTGATGTGCGTATATATAAAAAAAAATTGAAATAAACTGGTTAAAGTGTTCCTAAAATGCCTTCAGACTCAGAGCCCCACTCTTGTTCATCATGTTTGGACTCAATATCTCTGCTGTCTGAGTTTCCCCTCACAAAGTCATCCTCTGTACTATCAAAAGCACTGAAGACAAAGTATTTCTTAAAATTACTTGACCATTGTCTCCAGGAATTTCATCTAAGGCACTGATACCCATTCTGCAAACTGAACTCTTAATTTTGTTTCTTTCTCAGGCACATCTCATGACTGGAAGATAAGTAGCTTATGTTCAAAGTCAGCAAGAAATGTCTGACTAATTGATATTTGACACCCTAACAACAGTCTTTTGCAACAGATGAATCAGTCAGGCTGTTAACTACTTTGAAATTTTTTCCATCTATTCCAAGGGATTTGACCATCTCTCTGGCCTTCTGTAGGTCATGTAACAAACAAGCAATCCTTCGTACACAGCTCACTAAGAAAACATAACTAGTCTTCAGATACTTGTGCGTATCTTTAGGTCCTGTGAATCACTTGACTGTTCTTGCAAGAAAACATAGAATTGCAGTCTTCATCCAAGAGTAAACACTACCTTGCTAACATCAAACGTACACCCTGCTATCCTTTTTCTTACTTTCTTCATCCATGATAAGTTTTTTTCTCATTATCTTGCTGAAGACATTTTAAATGACAAACCAATGTAATGTTACCAATATGTGTAACTGAACTGAAACTCACGCCCTGGCAAGTACATCAGGACATAACCTGGCTGGCAGCAACTGCAAGGCATCAATGATTACAGTACACATTCACAACTTCAGACATTAAAATGTGTAACAGAAAGTGTACACCTTAGAATCAATCAATCCTTTACTTAATAAAGGTCTTGTAAAGACACTAGACAGGAGGTTTTTTTTTAATGAGCGACAGATTCAATTCTTCAGGAGTTTGATGAGTAATAACAGGAATGACAAAGATAATCAAATAACTGTAATACATGGTAAGATTTGATTTAGATAAAGTGCTTTGGAATTCAGAGACACTGCTATAGGAATTCACAGAGGAAGTTGAAATTACTTCCTGCTTAGTGGGAAGAATAAGAGAAGACAGACTGGAGGAAGGGCAGAGAAGAAGGGCCATCCAAGGGCAAACTTAAGGAACTACTGATGGAACAGTGTCTTAGAGGAGGTAGGTGAATCTGTCTTAAGAAAGAATATGTCTCTAGAAATGTCTTAAGAAATTTTTCTCTTACAATTAACAAGAAAGAAGAGGTCAGAAATTACAAGAAACCTCAAAATGGGAAGGACCTGGAAACAGGTCAGATTAGCTGCTGTGGTGAACTGGGAGACGAGGTGTTCACTCCAAGCGAGGAAGCACAATTTGGAAGGGGTGCTGGGAAACCCGAGAAGCCTGCACCTCAGTGGTGTGGTGAGCGCCCCACCAAGGCCAAGTTAAACGAATTGTGAATGGAGCTAATCAGCCCAGCTCACAACTTTCTAAAGATCAGAAGTAGGAACAAAATGATATACTGTGGGATTTACTCTAGGATGTAGCTTAAGAATTAGAATGAAGGGACCAAGGACTAGGAAGGCATTTCTGAAATACGCAGTCATAGAGTCCCAAGTTTTAAGTATTACTGACGAAAATTCAACTGATTTGGTCTTTATAAAACTAGAATCAGATATTTATCAAAGACTCCCACATTCTATTATCTCATTTCATCTTCCCAACAGATCTGAGAAATCAGATATTCACATATGCTTTTCACAGCTGGAAACAGACTTCAAAAGACTGACTCTCAGATCCCCCAGCAGATCCTGAGCTGAAGTCATTCGAGCAGCTCTCCTGCTCCCCCGTGGCCACTACCCCTGCACACGGACTGAACAGTCTGCTCTGGAAGCCCTGGTATCAGACCAACCACTACTTTGTTCCCACTCTCCCTCTAGCCTTCCTGAATTCCTAGATCTTGTAGAAGGAACAGTCTCAACCTTTAAAATTTAAAAATCTTAGACTGATAAAACAACAGAGCAAATGAAAAGGAAGGTATAAAAAAAGAACCTAAATAAAGTTAAAATGTTAAAGATGAGCATACTTAATATTTATAATGTATACAACATTTATTCATGCTTGAGATATGAGTAATAGTCAGTGGCCACTTCCTCAAGGCAAGCCAGGCACAGCCTCATTTATGGACTCCAAAGCTAAGCCTCCAAAGTGTGCGAGCAAACTCAATGGTTTTGTCCTTGTCAAAACTGCAATGAGAAACCACCCAAATGCCCATCAACTAATAAATGAATAAACAAAATGCATATTTATACAAGGGAATATTATTTGGAAATAAAGGGGGATATAGTACTGAAATATGATACATAATGGGTGAATCTTAAAGACACTATGCTAAGCAAAAGAAACCAGTCACAAAGACGACAGAGTGTATGATTCCATTTATATGAAATACCCAGAAGAGGCAAATCTACAGAGACAGAAGTAAGGCTGGTGATTGCCAGGGGCTGGCAGACTGGGGAGGAACTGGGGAGTGACTGCTAATGGTATGAGGTTTCTTCCTAGGGTAATGAAAATGTCCTAAATTGTGGTGATGGGTGTACAACTCTGGGAACATACTAAAAATTACCGAATTGTAACTTAAATGAATGAATTGTATGGCATGTAAATTATATCTTAATAAAACTTAAAAATTTGCCATCAGTAGGTAGTTCCACTGGTCATGAATGTGTGGGGTGGGGTGCACAGACATGTATACATGTGTAACTAAAATGTGGAAGAATATAAGGGCTCACTTTAAAAAAAAATGAATGGTTTAATAATCCTCTCACAATTCAGTGATGCCAGTGTGTCTGCGGCCAAGACCTCCAACAAACTGATTCTGTTTCCCACACCCTCCCCACCAGATAAATACACATCTGGCTGCCATGTGTCTCCCCTTTCACCTTCCTTCATTCTCCCCACTCCAAATTTATAAAAATGTCCTTTTTCATCAGCATACTGGAACATTCAGGCATCTAACGACCGTGCTTAAAAACCAACTCTTACTTCCCTGGACTCTGTTTTTCCCTCCATGTCTACCCTGTATTCCTATAAGACTTGTGTTTAAAAACAAACACTGCCCCCTGGACTTGCAAGAACGGCTTGATCCTAGGAAACTGGGCAGTGGTATCACACTCTTGGAGAAAACTCGGCTCCCGTGGGTTTTTTCTTCCCCAACTTGAGATACGATGTTTCAGTACCTTGAAAATATTAGGGGTAAAGCGAGAAGATTTACTCTTCCTAATACTTGGTTCTGAATAATTTGAAACTATTTCCCAAGAACCTTAGGAAAGCAGAGGGTCTTTGGATATACTCTTCTTACAAAAAAAAGTTTTCTTACTTTGATGTTTTAGATTAGACATCAGCTCTCACTCTAGAGTACTGTTAACAATTTTTTAAATGAACAAATATCAAAGGTTAAATAATTTCCAAGACACATTTATATGATGCTGTTAACATTTGAAATTGCTATAATTCATTCAGAAGGCAATGGTAACAGCTCCCGGGGTCAAAATGATGTTACAGATAAGGAAATAATTTATCTCGGTCTTTTAAAAATACATCATGTCTTTAAAAAAAAAAAATCACTTGGAAAAATGACCCACCTCCAAATCTCTCACTTTTAAAGCTTCGTCATCCATTCTATTTGCTCAGTTAAATTTTTCTTTTTTGTCTTCCTGGTCATTTCTGTTTTCCAGTATAGTTATCTTTATCTCCTTCACTCATTCTCTTGATAAAAATGTCACTGTCAATCATGCTCTGACTCTGGGAAAAATATCTACATAAAGGCCACAGAGCAGAAAACAAAGCCCCTTGGAGCTGCAGCACTGGTCTCCAGATCCTGCCTTGCTCCCATCAGGAACCCTGCAAAGCAGCGGACAGAGACTGCGGGGAGGGGAAGAGGGGCAGCACCAGGCCTCAAGGCTATTTTTTAGTTATTTTCGCCTGTTTAAGCATGCACAGGAAATAGAAATTTAAAATAATCAGCTACTACAAGTTCCTCACCTATTAAAGGACTCTGATTCTGGTGAGGACAGGGCTTCTTCTGGAATATCCACACAGCTGGGAGAATCATCTGGTCTCTCAGGCTCTAATTTCCCTGGGGAGTCCGGTTTTGATTGAGGGAAGTGGTTTGTTACGGGGGGCATATCCGAGAACTTCATTTTATTATTTTCCTGTCCTAAAAAGGAAAAAATAAATGAAAGAAAGAAAAGAAAAGAAAAAAAGAAATATTTAAGAGTAACTTAAAGTTTACAACCTGTGTTTATTATTTCCACAACATTTAATATTGCTATTTGTACTTGGTAAAACAGAAGTTTATGTATCATTGATTCCAAAAGTCTACCGACAGCTTAAGATTAAGAATTAACACTACAATGGTGTCATCTAATTATACTGTCCACCCTATGTATTTCCAGATTAACTAATTTAAATATAAAATTTACTTTAAAACCAGGGGTGGAAAGAACCTTGTAATTCTAATGAGGCTTCTATTTACAGTATTACTAAAGAATTCCTGCATATTGTAGAGATCAGAGAACACTGATATACATAAGAGACAAAACAAAAAAAGATTAGAGATTCAATTAATAAGAGAACCACAATATTTGTCACTGACTGCTATAGGGTAGTCAATCTATCTGAATATTTTTCTAATTGTTACAAAGAATCTAATATTCACTGGGGAAAAGGAAAACTAATCAGACATAACCAGGATTTCTGCTTGATCCAATACATGTCACATTTCTACACATCCCTTGTCATATTCCAGTTTCTGAGGTCTCTCAGCGCAGATAAGATAAAGGCTCAGGAAAGCTGGAGCGATGCACACGCGGTGTTTGCAGGAACGTGACATGCAAGGATGAACAGGTATTTGCCAATATGCACGCAGAAAACACTGCGCAGGATTCCTCCGTGTCCAGGCCTCCTCTTCACGATGTGTTCCAGGGCTCTGCTGGCATTTCAGCTGTGCTAAGATTCAGGGACTGACCGAGCACCTGACACGCAAGCCGCGTGTGCTAACAGAGCAGAGCCCCCTTTCACGCTTTTGCTCACAGAGATGAGCTTTCACTTGAGGAGGGAAGTGACCTTTAACAAAGGACACTAAAAAGAACTGTCAAGGTTTCATTATAAAGAAAAAATTTATGGAGAAAGAATATGACAAATTCTTCAAACAAAACAAATCAAAAAAACCTTTCCAACTTGATACAGTCAAGATTTTACCAGTGATAATTATAAGTTTTTGTTACACTGGAGAACAGCATACATCACACAAAAGAATAATTTCTAAAAATAAGTTCCTGATGTTGCCCACCTTTCAATAAGCCTGATTATTATCAAAACAAAAATGTACCCTCCACTGTTTATCTGGGAAGGGGAGAAAGCAGCTAATTAGGATGACCATCCAGGATCTCTGGGATCTTCTCTGGTCAACAGACACCCAGGATCACGTTAAGAGAAATCAAGCTCTTAGTAAACTCAGCGAACCCAGGCAACTACCACTCAACTGGCTGGGAGGATGCAGTCAAGTTGGCAAACAAGGGAACAGGAATTCAATTTAAAATTATCTTTTACTTTTGTACCTGATTTATATTCTTCTCCTTACTTCCCTCACCCCCGCTTAGGTAAGTTTCTACAGGATAAATTCTCTGGTGTGGACAAATATCACTCAAAAATTGTGGGCAATGGAAGTCAGTTATCCTTCATCTGTCTATGGATTTCAGAACAGAATTTCAAATAAAGCCTAAAAATATGAGGCCCTGACAAGAAACCTCCCCAAAGACATGCAACAAAAACAGACGGAGGACACACATCTTGTTTACTTATACCAGCACTTTAATGAACAGGTTTATTCTAAAGAGCAAAGATTACACTGGTTGTATGATGCTATACGAAACCCAAACCTTCAGTCTGCCTTCCTCTCTCTCGCACTCTCCACCCCTCAGACACTCGCTTTCACACACAGCAACCTACCAGCAGCACTCCTCTCTGAATCCCAGGGACAGCAATATTTGTGCACATACACAGAGAATACACAGCCCCTGAGGACGAGTGATTAATCATTTTCAAAAGAGACTCAACCAATAAACAAAAATGTTCTCCTAATGCAAGATATCACACTGGATTTTCTCAGGAGCTACACTACTTTCTGACAATAACCTATAACAAATGTATGAACAAATTTCAGTTGTTCACAAAGACCATGAGGCATATATACGTATCCTCAGGCAGCAAGCTGCTAAGTGACACTAGGAGAACTCAGCACAAAATAAAAAATGCAATAGCACTAAAAGAATAAAATACTTAGAAATAAATCTAACCAAGGAGGTAAAAGACTTGACTTATATGCTGAAAACTACAAAACACTGTTGAAAGAAATTAAAGAAGATACAAATAAATGAAAGACATCCTATGTTCATGAATTGGAAGACTTAACATTGTTAAGATGTCAACTAACCAAAGCCATCTATAGATTCAATGCAATCCCAATGGCACTTTTTGCAGAAATAGAAAAGAAAATCTATCCTAACATTCATGTGGAATCTCAAGGGAACTAAACAGCCAAAACAATCTTGAAAAGGAAGAATAAAGTTGGAGGACCCATACTTCCCAACAATGAAATTACAAAGCTACAGTAATAAAAACAGTATAGTACCAGCATAAGGACAGACATATGCAACAGAAGGAGGGCACAGAAATAAACCCTCACACACACAGTCAATCCACAAGGATATCAGAAACATTCAACGGGGAAAGGACGGTCTTTTTAACAAATGGTACTGAGAAAACTGGATTAGCTACATGTAAAAGCACAAAGCTGGACTCTTACTTGCACCATATACAAAAATTAACTCCAAATGGTCATAAACTTAAACTTAAGAGCCAAAACTGCACAATTCTTGGCAGAAAACAGAGGAAAATTCTCACGACACAGATTTTGCAACAACTTCATGGATATAACAGCAAAAGCACAGGCAACAAGAAAAAAAGGATAAATTAGACTTCATCAAAATAAAGCACTTTGTGCATCAAAAGATACTATCATGAAAACAAACAGGCAATCCAGAAAATGTTTAAAGATGTTTGCAAATCACATACATAAGGGATTAATATCCAGAGTATTTAAAGCACTCCTAAAAGTCTAAACAACCAAAAACAAATAAGCCAATTAAAAAATGGGTGAAGGACTTGAAGAGACATTTCTCCAAAGAAGAAAAATGAATGGTCAAAACCATACAAAAAGATGCTCAACATCATTAGTCATTAGAAAAATACAAATCAAAACCACAATGAGATACCATTTCACCTCTACCAAGATGGTGACAGTAAAAAGAATAAGAAAAAAAGGAAAATAACAAGTGTTGACACACATACAGAGAAACTGGAATCCCTAAGCATTGCTAGTGGGAATGTAAATAATTACCATATAAGCCAGAAATTCCACTTCTAGGTATATACATATACAGCCAAAAGAATGGGAAGCCGAGACTTGAACCGATATTTGAACACCAATGCACAAGGCAGCGTTGTTCACAAAAGCCAAAAGGTGAAAGTAACCCATTACAGATAAACAGATAAACAAAATGTGCTATATACATACAATGGAATATTATTCGGCCAAAAAAAGGAACGAAATTTTGATTTCATGGGAATCTTGAAAACATTATACTTAATGAAATAAGCTGACACAGAACGACAAATACCATGATTTCACTTAGATGAGGTATTTAGAATAAGCAAATTCATAGACACAGAAGGTAGACCAGAGATTACCAAGGGCTGGTGGGGGGAAGTGGAAGAGAGAGTTATTATTACATCAGTACAGAGTTTTTGCTGGAGAGGATGAAAAAGTTTTGGGTGTAGAGTGGTGATGGTGACCCAAAACTGTGAATGTATTTAATGCCACTGAATTGTGTATTTATGAATGATTAAAATCTCAAATTTTAAAACTGGTTGAAGTGGGAGGGTATAGCTCAAGTGGCAGAGCACATGTTTACTATGCCTGAGGTTCTGGGTTCAATCCCCAGTACCTCCTTCAAAAAAAGTAAACCTAATTACCTCCACCTCATCTCAAAATGAAATAAAACTAAGATTGATAAAGGAAGAACTAAGAGCTTAAAAAAAATGGTTGAAATTAAGAATGTGCTATGTATCAGCTTTAGATATTTTAGCAGAGCATTCTATTCAAAGTAAACACCAGTGACCTACAATAAAAATAATTTATTCTCTTTGTAGGATATCTGATCTGCGGATCTGCAGCAGTAAGTCCTACACCTGGAAAACAACCCCAAGCTTAAACAATGAAGAAATTTCTGATTTATCATTAACGGCAAGGAAGACAGATTTTAGAAACTGTGTCTTCAGGACATTTCCCAACCATTTTTCCCAGAGGTATAAACCTAGTTTATATTTAACAACTGCTATATGTCTAAAAATACTTTTTCCCATTTCAAATACCTAATAAGCCCAAAATAAATTCCCTTGGTTTTATTATCCTTTTAAATTAAACACAGTAAATTTCAATATACTTCCGTTTTTAATTAAAGTCTCTTACCCACGCATACAGATAATAGCTTTTCTGTACATTCATCTTTTCTTGTTACTTTTTTTTTGGACGTTCCAACAGTTTTCTTGTATCCTTGTTTGGCCTGATCCACCAGGAGCTGGAATTCATTCTGATGTTTTTTACCTGAAATTTAAAAGATCTTCTCAGTAAAGCAAGGACTACACAAGCTATACGTCATCAGGAAGCACATGAGCTTGTTCAAGGACAGCGCCCGGGGCCCACCTGCGTGAATTTACAAGGGCAGGAGGGCTGCCAAGACTGCTTTTATATCTTCTCCCGTCCTCAGATACAAACGTGGAAACATGATATTCCTAGTTTGCAGCTGTAGGTTTCTTCCCAAATCCCACACTCTTTTTCAAAAAAGGCTTTTGATAGAGCATGAAAGATGCTGTTTTCTTAAATATATCCAAAAGACAACATTCTAATTTCCAAGACACAACAGAGTACTAAGATGAAGAGTATTAATGGAGTGTAGAAGCAGAAGCTTTTAGGAAAGTCGGGTTATAGAAAGAAACAATATCCATTTCAATTTCCTCCTTTTCCTTCACGTTTCTTGCCTGTTCCCCATCAGAATGCATTTAACACTCTAAGAACCCACCACCACCACCAATCCACCTTATCCAAGGATATTACAATTACACCAGTTTTCATTTACTACCACTAAAACACCTCTGAAGATAACCGAAGGCTGACCTCTAGGTCACAATTATTAATGTACATTAATCTACTCAATAAACAGCAGCTGCTCACTGTTAGAGCGTGGACTTTAAGACATCTATGTGTGACTGTGAACCATGGTTCAAAGAGCTGAGGCTGCACTTACTTATCTAGCAACCTTAAACACTCAAGTCATGGTTCAAAATGATGCTGTAAATCCTGAAAAATACATTTTAGAAAGAATCACACTGCAAGTAGTTAAAACAAAGTTTTGAGACTGTTTTCATCCAGTAACCAGCATTTTCCCCAGAGCACAATACCAAGGATAACTGGGTTCAGGGAGACATTAGTGCTTCAGTTGCAAACCATCCATTTTCTAGAGCTGACCTTCCAGGATTCCAGCCATCCACTGCCTTTGAGCTATGTTACAGCTCTGTAAATTGTAGACATCTGACGGCAATGGAAAATAATGCTTGTCTCTAGACAAGCAAAATCCTGTCTGGTGAAATTTCAATGGACTTCCCTCCCCCACTGCGGAAGAAGCTAGCTTTGCTTCTAGTTGCATATTCATTTCAGTTTAGCAAGGAGATCCACACACGTGACTGCTCTTTGGACATCAGGGAGAGACTACTCCTGATTTGAATATATTTATATGTATGGTATGTGTATGAAAACTCCCAGTGAAACTGAAGTGTTGGGTTGTAAAGTGTCCGGAAAATTATAAATAAGGTACTGGTTAAAATTTCAGCAAAATATAAGCCGGTCATAAAGATTACTGGAAAAAATGCACTCTTTAGAAACAGGTGAGATTCTATGCAGGATACAAACTAAGTGATTTCTCTTAAGTCCTATTTGACTCTACACATTTGAGACTAAGTACTTTGTATTTCTTCAGCTCCCCAGAATCAATGGGCTAATAATAACATCATTATGTAGGTTGTAATAGGCACAGGGGTGACACAGAAGTATGGGGTCTGTATCATCTAATCAGACCTGGCCTAGGCTTGTTTTCCTAGTAAAGGCTCCTCTATTGTGCACTTACGGATTGTGGGCTTAAGAATTACTCAGGAAACTTGCTAAAGTAATCTCATTAACAGTTGAAGAGGCTTAATGACTTTATCTTCTCAAGTAATAAAGTCCCAGGTTTAAAGGAGATCTTCTTTTTAAATCTAATTACCCTACAGCTCGGCTGGAAACCAAAAAGTGAATGGCAACCACTGCTCTGGCTTTGGCCCCAGAGGGCCAATAACCCCTGCTCAAAAGATGAACAGTGCCAAGAGATTATGACTAATAAAATTGTTCCCACTCATTTCTTCACCTCATTTTGGGAGTTCTGCCATTTGGCAAGGAGAACTTTAGAGTTTAAAATCTCAGTTCTGCTGGTTAGATGCCCAGAGTTTACCTCTTACAAGTCTGAAGTGGCTCAGAGAGTTGTCAGAGCTGAAGAATAAGCCCACATTCAACCAGGTCACACTCCTTCTTAAGATTTTTAATATTTGAATCATACCACCCTTTCTGCCTCTCCAAGCTGAAATGTCACAATTTTCTCTAGAGCCAAGTCAAGCCCTTCATGCCCTGACCACCTTAATTCCCTTAGACTGGCTTTCACAGGCAGAGTCTCTGGGTCTGCTCATAAACCTGGGGTGCACGAGCCCAAAACCAGGCGCCCAACAGTGGGACAGACTCGAGCCTCTAAAGTGATGCCACTGAGAAACTTACTCAACTCCTTTAAGTCATGGTGTGCGTTTGAAGTCAGTGTCTCCCAAAAACCTCATGTTTTTTCATCAACCACCTATGACACGCAGGCAGCTAAGCATGGAAGAAGAACGGACTAACGGTAACGACTCACATTCACTAAGGGCTTCTTCATTTAACCCTGAACTCTCCTCACTTTAAACTCACGGTCTAACCCTCAAATGAGCACTCAACACCACCGTACAGCTTCCACCTTTCTCTAGCAGACTCTGCTCTACGTCTCTAAAAGGACAACTTCACACTTTCTCCAAACCTCCAACACTCCCTCTCAGCCCCTCCTCAGCTGGCCTTACACGACTTTGAAAACACAGAGAAGTTCTACAGTCAGCCTGTCATCTTCCCAACTACTGTTACTTCATCTGTGCACATGATCCATCTTCCTCGTAGCTAAAATGAAACGACTTTCCTTGCTGCAGTTAAAGGACAACCCCTAACTTACACCCTGGATCCCAGCACTAAGGACTTCTCAGTGATACAATACGTGTAATTATCCTTTGCTGTATCATCAGGTTCTCCCTCTCTTCTTCTGAATCTTTCCCATTGGCATATAAACAAGGCTGGGACGGGACTGAGGTTTAGAAACTGAGAGTGTCGATTGTGAAAACAACTTAGGTCCAGATTTTTCTTAAATAAAATATAAGAATAGAATAAAAAGTGTCAGAGTGCACTAAAATTGGAAAGAGGGAACAGCCAAGGTGTCCTTCAGTAGGTTAATGGATCAATAAACTGTGGTACATCCAGAAAATGGAGTATCATTCAGCTCTAAAAAGAAATGAGCTATCAAGCCATGAAAAGACATGGAGGAACCTTTAAAGTACATTACTAAGTGAAAGAAGACAATCTGAAAAGGTGACACACTGTATGATTCCAACTATGTGACATTCTGGAAAGAGCAAAACAATGGAGACAGTAAAAAGATCAGTGGTTGCCCGGGGAGGGGGTGGGGGAGAAGGGACGTGAACAGGTGGAGCACAGGGGACTTTTAGGGCAGTGAAAATACTTTGTAAGATACTGTAGTGGTAGATAACATGTCACCTCACATCTGTCAAAACCCACAGAAAGTACACCACCAGGAATGAACCCTAAAAATAAGCTATGGACTTAGTAGGATTATGATGTGCCAATGGAGGTGCATCAGCTGTAACAAATGTACCTCTCTGGTGAGGATGCTGACATCTGGGGAGGTTATGCACGTGCAAGAGCAGGGAATATATGGGAACTCTCCGTAACTTGACCTCACTTACAAAAAAAAGAGTAGAATGCATTATGCATTACGGTTTGGATATGCATAACCAAGTGGTTTGGGAAGTCAATTATCCCACTCCTTTTATTTTTTCAAAGTCACTAAAGAAATTTTGAGAAAAAATGATGGAAAACATTATTTTCTTTTACAAAATTAAAAAAAATTGGGGGGGAAAATTTTTTCTAATGTTGGAGACATTTAAAGTCGAGGAGGGGGAATATGAACATCATCTGAAAATATTTGAACACAACCTTTAAAAAAATGGAATGGGTAAAAATCGTTTTGTAAAACTTATTTCAGTCTTAATGTGTGTGCATACAGTTAGTAGTGATATAAAATATATTTCTCACTGTGGGTTGCAATCAAAAGAGATCTGAAAACCACTGGGTTAAGTATCTCCCAACTTAAAAAGAATACTTAAAATAACAAAGAAATTAAACCATCCCTGGACCCAACACCCACCTCCAGCTACAACCTCATTTCTCTGCTTTCTCTGACACAGTAAAACTTCCCCCAAGAGCTGCCTGCCTCAAGGTCCCTACTCACCTCAAATTTGGTCTCAGTCAACTCTAAGTGCTTCTATTGCTCCTCTCTGATGAAACCATTCAGTCACCGGAAGCACCTATGCTGAGGAAGCATCTGTGTGACTGAGTTGTGAGCTAGTCACTTTCTAAATGAACACGCCTTTTACTTGAAACAACAGCAAAGTATGATTATTCAGACTTAGATAATCTATTTTCTCAAAAATGAATGAGTTGAGTTGTCACTTGAGGGTAAACAAGTGACAGTATTTGCTGCCAAAGATAAAAATGAGAGCTTTCAGTAGAAAAATCAGAATTTTAGATAACTTATATCCACCACTAAGAGCTCGAGAGTTTCCCACTTAATTTTTCTGATGATGTTAA
Organism: Vicugna pacos; assembly: GCF_048564905.1. Classification (NCBI taxonomy): domain Eukaryota; kingdom Metazoa; phylum Chordata; class Mammalia; order Artiodactyla; family Camelidae; genus Vicugna; species Vicugna pacos. The sequence goes on from NC_133003.1 coordinate 48,756,422, forward strand.
TGATTGTTATTTTTTAACATTATATAATTTAAATGAAATATGCAAACATTTGTAACTCAAAAAATCAGTATTTTTCAAATAACCAACAAATAATGTTACAAAATAATCCCTAAGTAAAAGATCCATTCGAAGTACACAACAGACGAGTGAATTTTAATGTAATAAAGTAGTACAAAATTCAGTAATTCATTAATATATCTTCAAAATTCATTAATATATCTTCAAATTCCACTATAACTAAGCTTTCTGAAATAACGCTTGCCAAGTTTTAGTGCAGTATCAAAGAACAGCCACAAGTATCTAAAAATCTATTAAAACACTGCCCCTCGCATCAATTACCCATCTCACAGGCTGGATACTTTTCATACACCTTTACCAAATCAACACATGGCAACAATTTAAATGCAGAAGCTAATGTGAGAATCCAGATAGTTTCTATGGAGTAAGTCACTAAAGAGATTTGCAAAAACAGAAACATTTTTCTCTTTAAATTTTTAAAATCAGACTTACTGAGAAATAATTTGCACACACAAAAAATTGAAGTGAATAATCTGATACATTAAAAAGAAATGTAGAGTTACGTAGTTACCAACACAGCCATGAAACAGAAGATTTAAGTCACCCAAAAGAGTTCCTTTGTAGTCAGTCTCCCCAACTCCTCTTTTCCCACCCACAGCCCCTGGCGGTACCAATCTGCTTTCTGTTACTATATTCTTGCCCTTTCTAGAATTTAATATAAATGGAGTCATGCAAAGTGCTACCTTTTTAGTTTGGCTTTTCTCACAACAAATGTTTCAGAGATTCATCCAAGTTGTTTCGGATGTTTTACAGCTAAGGATTGCTCCGCTAGACGAATGTATCGCAAGGTGTTTATGGATATTTAGGTTGTTTTCAGTTTAGATAATAAGAATAACCTGCTATAACATTTGTCTGTAACATTCATCATACTGTTCATTTACAACTGTTTAATTTTATTTTCTGTAAATTATACCTTAATAAATCTGATTTAAAAATCTAGGTGTAGACATATGTTTCCATTTCTCTTGGGTAAATGGCTAGGAGTAGAATCACTGGGTTGTATGGTAGGTATATGTTTGAATTTATAACAAACTACTAAGCTGTTTACTTAAGTGGCCGTCTCACTTTGTATTCTCACCAGCAATGTGTAAGAATTCCATTTGCTTTACACCTTGGCCGTCACTTGGTATGTCCTTTCTTTTTTTCCTTTTTCTTTTGCCATCAAAATAAGTGTGTAGTTATTATTTTACTGTCATTTTAATTTCTATTTTCCTGAAGATTCATAACTAATGACTAACAAGACTAACCATATCTTTTGAAGTGATTATTTGGTGTTTGAGTATCTCCTTTGCTGATCTGTTTAAATTTTTTGCCCTTTTAAAAAATATGTCCTTATCATTGAATTGTAAAAGTTCTTTATGTAATATAGATAATAGTACTTTGTTAAATATAAATTTTTACTATCTTCTCACAGTCTGTGACTTGCTTTGTCATTGTCATATTTGTCTTCTGAAGAGCAAAAGTTTTTAATTTTAATGAAAAATAATTTATCAAGTTTCCTTTATCTTTTTTTTATGAAACATACTATTTGTGAAAGATGATCATGTTGACTGTGAATAAAGTTTTATTTCTTTCTCTCAAATCTGAATGTTATTTCTCTTTCTTGCCTTATCACACTGGTGAGGACCCCAGTACAATGCTGAACAAAAGTGGTAAAAATAGACATGTCTACCTTGTTCCCAATCAGAAGCATTCAATATTTCACTATTAAATATGATGTTAGTTGTAGGTTTTTCACTTATCTTATACCAGGTAAAAGAAATTTCCGTTTAGGGAGAATTTTTATTACTAATGGGTGTTCAATTTTGGCAAATGCTTATTCTGCATCTACTTATAAAATCATGTAGTGGTCTGTTAATACAATGAATTATATTGACTAATTTTCAAACATTAAACCAATCTTGCATTCTTAGGATAAGTCCCACTGAGTTATAATGTATTTTCCTTTTAACATATTGCTGAATTTGACTTACTAAAATTTTGTTAAAGATTTTTGCATCTATGTTCATGAGGAATATTGGTCAGAACTTTTTATTATACTATTGTCTGGTTTTTAGCTTCATGGAAACCTTAGCTTTATAAAATGAGGTAGGAAGTAGTTTGGTCTTTCCAATTTTTTAGAAGAATTTCTGTAGAATTGGTATTATTTCCTTCCTTATGTGTTTCAGAGGAAGCCATTTGCATCTGGAATTTTCCTCCTGGGAATGCAAATTCAATTTATTTCATAGATACAGGGCTATTCAAGTTTATCAGTTTCTTCTTGAGTAAGGCTTAGTGATTTGTGTCTTTCAAGAAATTTGTCCATTTCATGTATGTTCTCAAATTTATTGGTATGAAATCATTCATAATATTCCCTTATTATTCTTTTAACACGTTGATCACCCACCGTGGATCGGGTGCTCCTGAGGAAACACAACTGTTACCCAGATTTGGGTGATGTGGAAATCAACATGTTAATATTAACACAATGCTTAGTAATTTCCCCTTTTATTCTTGATACGGGCAATTTGTGTTCCTCTCTTTTTGTCCTAATCAGGCTTGCTAAGCTTTCTCAATTTTGTTCATTTTTACTAAAAACTGGCTTGTGGTTTCACAGATTTCCTCTGTCAATTTTGTTGATTTCTGCTCTTAACTATTACTTTCCTTCTGCTTGCTTTGGGTAGAATTTGCTCTTCTTTTTCTAGTTTCTTAAGATGAAAGCATAGATGACTAATTTAAAACCAGATCTCTTCTCTTTTCTACTATAATCTTTTAATGCTACACATTTCCCTCTAAGTACTTCTTTAGCTGCAACTCACATTGATATAATGTATTTTCATTCAGTTCAATTTATTCCCTAATCTGTTTTTACCTCATTCAGTTTATTTTTCAGTTCAAGCATGCTTGTCATCTAAGGAATCCCATTTGGGTCTTTTTTACATCATCCATTTCTCACCTCAGCAGGGCCCTCCTTGATTTTTCCTTCTTGACTTAAGAAGCATATTTGTAAATGTTGTTTAAACATTTTTATTCTACTAGTTTCATATCTCTGTCATTCCTGGGTCTGGTTCTACTAACTGATTTTTCTCTTTTCTAGGACCTTATTTTTTGCTTCTTTGAATTTCTGGTAATTTAAATAGGATCTATTAATTTATATTGTTGGTTGCTAATTTTATTCTATCTTTAAATTCTGGAGCACATCAAGCTACTTGGAACCAACTAAATCATTTCAGCTTTGCTTTCAAATATTATCAGGGCAGATTACCAAGAAAAGAGAATGAGAACACAAGCCACAGAGGGGGAGAAAATATGTGCAAACGGGTAAGTAAATGACTTATCCAAAATATACAAAGAACTTTTAAGACTCAATGTGAAAATGAACAACCCAATTTAAAGATGGGCAAAAGACCTGAACAGGCACTTCAGCAAAGACATACAGATGACAAGTAAACATATGAAAAGATGCTCAACATTATAAGTCATTAGAGAACTGCACATTGAAACAATGACATACCACTATACACCTATTAGAATGGCAAAAATCAAAAACACTAACAATACCATATGCTGGTGAGGATGTGGAGCAATGAGAACTCACTCATAGCTGGTGGGAATGCAAAATGGTACAGACACTTTGGAAGATAATTTGGCAGTTTCTTATAAAAGTAAAGATACCTTATGATCCAGCAATCACACTCCTTACTATTTACCCTAATGAACTAAAATTTATGTCCACACGAGAACCTGCACATGAATGTTTATAGCACATTTTTTCATTCTTGCTAAAAGAAGCAACTAAGATATTCTCGAGTAGGTGAACTTATAAATCAACTGTGGTACATCCAGAAAATGGACTATTATTCAGCACTAAAAAGAAACAAGCTATAAAGCCGCAAAAAGACTTAGAGGAAGCTCAAATGTATTACTAAGTAAAAGAATGAGAAGACTATATATGGTATGATTCCAACTATATGACATTTTGGAAAAGACAAAACTATGAAAACAGTAAAAAGATAGGTGGTTGCTAGAGGTTAGGGAGGAAGGCAGGACGAAGATGTGGAGCAAAGAGTATTTTAGGGAAGTGTAACTAGCTATCCTGTATACTACTATGGCAGAAGCATAACATTATATATTTGTCAAAACCCATAGACTATATAACACCAAGGGTGAACCCTACGGTAACTGTGGACTCTGGGTGATAACAACATGTCAATGAAAGTTCATCAATTGTAACAAACGTATCACTCTAGTGTGGGGTGTTGATTGTGGGAGATACAGTACATGTGTGGGACTGGGAGAAATATAAGCACTCTCAGTATTTTCCACTCAATTTTGCTGTGAACCTGAAACTGCTCTAAAAAATAGTAAATTAAAAACAAAAAAAACAAAAAAACAACTTTTTATTAGGGAAAATAGAGCAGTCATTAGCCTAGAGCAGAGATTAGCAAATAATAGTCCAAGGATCAAATTCAATCTATGGCCTATTTTTGCATGGCCCTCTAGCAAAGAATGCTTTTTATATTTGATAAATGACTAGAAACAAACAACAATATCTGATAGAGATCATATGCATCCTGCAAACCCTAAACTGCTTATCATCTGGCTCTAAATAATTTAGCCCTCCTAATACCTTTTTGAGGCTTCTGCCTGATGCTTTATATACTAAGACATTTTTTCTACTGCAGCTGGTGGTGAATACAAACTGTTCCCTGCCAGAAATTGTTCTGGAACTAATCCTTTAAAGCAGTTCTTTCCCTGGTCTCAGTAGCTCCTCTCGTTCATGGGCAGGTCGCTAGGCAGCCAAAGATTTGACCAGATCCTTCTGCAGATCCTTAAAGCTCTCTTCTCTCTGCGGGTCCCTCTCTCCTGAAACTCTGTCCTAGTCACCTTGGCCTCCACAGCTCTGATTTCTGTTGTACCTATTCAGTGATACCATCAGATTATTTTGGGGTTCCCCCATCCCGGGCCTTGAAACTGCCTGCAAGCTGCTGCAACTGTAGAGCTTATCACCTGATTTACTCTCTTTCTCTCAGGGAGAACAGTCCTACCTTTTTTCAATATTTGAAAACCCATTGTTTTACACGGTTCACCTGATTTTCCAGCTTTCAGTGGAGGAAAGTAAAGTCTTGGTTATTCCCTCTGGGTTAGAAGCAGAAATCTCCATTTATTTAAATTTTTGGTGTGTTGGGAATAGTTTTTTTGTTTTTCGTTTTGTTTTTTTTTTACCAAAACAAGTTATTTATGATTTATGTCAACATGTAAAGGATTGACTGTTGTTTTTAAAGGAGTTAATAAATACTTTTGAAATTTCTCAGTTTTAATTTTTCTTAGACCATGTGTTATTTGGAAGTGTATTATTTAGTTTCCAAATATTTGGTGATTTTGAGCTCCTCTCCCCATCCACAACCCTTTCTCTCCTCCCCCGCCTCCACCCCAGTAAACAGCATCACCATTTATCCAGTTGCTTGAACCAAAAATGTAGAGGTCACTCTTGATTCCTCTTTCAGTCATCCCCCATATTAAATTCACCAGCAAGTACTACCGTGCTACTTGGCAAGTCCACCTTGAATTGTCCGTTTTACCTCTGCTACCACTCCAGCCATGGCCCATCTCTGGCCTAATTCACTAAAACAGCCTCACTTCACTCAGGTCTCTTCTCACACATCAGTATCACCTTCTTAAACGTGCCTTCCTGGGCCAGCAGATCTAAGACAGCAGCTCCAACACTTTCTACCCTTACCTTAAGTTTCTCCATAGCACATATTACCAGCTGACACATTTTACTCATCCATTAACTGTCCGACTGTTCCCATCAGAATGTAAGCTCCGTGTGGGCAGAGACTTGGTCTGCTTCCTTACTGTTACATTCCCAGTACCTAAATATTGTCTGGGATACAGTACTTGGCGATCAATAAATATTGCTTGGGTGAAAAACCTTCAGACTAGTTTTCTTACTATTTCTTGCCACCTTACAATTTATTCTCTATTCAACAGATATCATGGTCTTTTAAAAAATAGATAAAATCATTATTATTTGTCCCTCTAAATTCTCAATGACTTCCCACTATACTAAGAATAAAACCAAATATACACTCTTACAAGGTCTTACAGGACCTGGCCCTGCCTTCCCATACACCGTTCTTCCCCTGGCTCACTACACTCTAATCACACTCACCTACACTGTTTCTACATCAGGGCCTCTGCCCTGATGTTCTCTCTGCCTGTGAATGGCTGCTTTTATTTTAATTTTGATTTTTTTTTAATTCATGACTCATCTCAAATGTCAACTCCTTAAGAGAAGCCTTTTCCTGACTACATTATCTAATGCCCCTATAATTTCTATCAAATTACTCTGTTTTATTTTCTTTATAGCATCTGCCACCTAAAATTGTATTACCATTTGCTGATTTATTATGGTATTTATCTGTCTGCTGTTAGAATGTAAGCTCCACGGCAAGAGAGATGTATGTATCTTGCTCACTGCTATATGCCCAGTACACAGGATAGCAGCTGGCACAGAGTGGATGCTCAATGAATATTCATTGAGTTCATGAACAACCACATTAAAAAAAAAGGAACAAATTAAGCTAAACCACCTTGCCTACTCAACAAGATTAGGTTGGTACTACTCTCAGGAAAAGTTTCAGGAGATAATCCCAGAGTGCTCATTTAGAGGTTTGTTGTTTCCTGACAGAGTATAAAACTATAATTTACCAAGGTAAAGAGCATGAAAATCCCCAAGATACATCTGTCACGGCAGTTAGGCAAGTAGAGTAACTACTTCCGCCTCTCGTTGGAGCAACTCACAGTCTTAATTAAGAAGACTTATCTGAAGCATTTGATATCTGAAATCCACAGAGAACTCAATAAACTCATTTGATTCAACTCTGTATCAAATACAGTTTCTACAGATTGGCAACTAAGGCTCAAACTGATTTCACGGTTTCCTTCCTCTACTATGAGGAATTCATGAATATAAATCTATCCAAAAGATTGCTAAAGAAAATAAGAAAGATATATCATCACAAAACTACCAAAGTAACTCATGCATAAAATTAAACTTTTTTAAAGCACTGGACCCAAAACCCAAAAAAGAGGTTCCCAACATACAGGTCACGCACTCAGATTCAAAGCACGGCACAGTGCAAAGAGCTTAAACTTGATCATTGGGAGGATCTGGGTTTAATTTCCACCCTGCTTTTTACTAGCTATGTGGGCCATTTATAAGTCCAACAATGAATCAGTAGTAAAAGTAATATTTCCAGTTACATGTGGGCTCAAAAAATATTCCTCCATAGATCCTTTTACTCAGGGAATTTCCTGGAAAATGTATTCCACCGAACAAGGAAAGAGAAGAGGTAGGTGTGGATCCTGGACTAAGTGAAAGGACACAGGAGGGAGGAGAGAATGCCTTGAAGGCTGCTGAACGGAAATGCCAGGGTAGCCGAGGAGGCCCAAAGAGCAACCAGAGGAGACTGGGGAAGAGCAGTAACAGAGGCTGGGGGCGGCAGCGGGCACGCCGTTTCTGAGAAAAGAGTGAGCTGATACACAATCCACGTGTGCCGATGTATTAGTAAGTGATTCACATTTCTGATGTTTGGAGATAGGTTAATACTAGATAAATAGAAATCTAAGCAAAGAAAATTATTAGTTATAGGAAAAAAGAATATTTTCCTGAAAGGACTTATAACTGTAGGAGAAGAAAAATTAATTTTCCCTCTGACCTTCTTAGTTCTTAGCTGAGGCCTTATAATAAAAGACAGATTTACATGAGAAAAATAAGCAGGAGTTTATCACCATGTACACCTCACATATACATGGAAGAAACGCAGAGAAAAATGAGTACCTCTAAGCCACTCAGAGATGACTTAGAACACTGACCTAAATGCTGTCTTCACCTAGATAAAAAAGAAAAGTGTAGGGGAGGCCAGTTATGGGGAGATTGCCAGGGAAAAAAATGCAGAGAAAAGCAAAGTCTTTTATGCTGATTTAAGTCAGAGCTTTCTCCACTGACACAGAGACTAACTTACCTCAAAGGAGAGACAGAAGAGGAGGGACAGACACCTTCATAATTATGTCTTGCACTCAGACTAACGGGGCAAGGCAGAGAACTTTGCTCCCGCTGCTTCTCAGCTGCCTTCAGCTCAAAGTAGAACGCCACAGGGGCCCAGTCTGGGCGCACACCCTGCTGCCCTGCAACACCACAGCAGGGTGCTGTCTGGTTCAAACTATAAACGATGTCTCTTCCTAAATATTGAACTTACAGAGAACTAGGACAGTATTCAGAGGTCGGGAGGGAGGCAAAAGTAGGAGTCAGGATGTACAAGCGCTAAATCTTCATTTGTCCTGTTAGGACTTCAATCAGCTGTCAACACAGAAAACTGAGACACTTCAAGAAACAGCAGAAAGAACAATCTTTTATAGGAATGAAGGTAATTACCGAAACAAAAGCCAAAAGGGTTGACAGCTGTTACCTTGAGGAAATGGGAATAGAGACAGGTTGGTGGTAGAAGAGGCAGGTTTTTGTTTTTTATAACCCTTGTAGAAATATGTGGTTTTTAAAAAACCACCCGCATGTAAAACGTTGATAAAAATGTTTAAAAGAAGAGGCGATACCAGTAGTATGTTTGGATTCTGATACTAAATCAAACTGTATGACTGAACTATAATGCTAAGTACTTAAGTTTTAGAAAGTATCTGAAAGGTTAGAAAAAAAGGATATATCGAGGTTTATTTTAGGGCTAAATGAATTAATTTAACATGATCTATAAACTTTTTAAAGATCTTTAAATGGTTGGCAATAGATATTTGCATTTTGACTGTATCTAATCCACTGTTTCTTTAGTGTAGCTTAATTGTTAGACACTATCCTTTAGTGATTTAAATTATTTTTGTTTCATGTAAATTTTCTTGTTACAGGCCTTAGTTTTGCCACTTCAGTGATCATTTGATACTCTCTAGCTCCAGTAGCAAGAAAAATCATTTTGGCTTCCTAAAGGCTGATCAAAGAGAACCGATCACACCTGCTTATGTTTCAAGCGTGAGAGCTGTGGCTTCTGTCCTACAGTCTCTGGTCCGTGAACCAGCCGGGCCCCTCTCCCTACTCCGGGCAGGCACAGGCCACCCAACTACATCCTCCTGCCCCAGACAGAGCACGGCTGAATCCGCCCCTCCAAAGCTCAAGGAAGGAAAAGAGAAAACAAAATTCTCTTAGCACAACTAAAATATATCATGTAGGGGATACAAATATTAACCACCTACTGTTTGCCGGGGACTTAAATTGAAATCTAAACTAGAAACCAGCCAACCAACCAGACAACAAACAGCTACTTAATTGACAAAACAGGAATGTGCTACCACTGGAAAAGATTCAAACAAAGGTCATTTAAGGAAAATGAAGCAATAAACTTGGGAAGCTAGTAATAATGAATAAATGTAAACTATTTCTGGCACAAATTTGCAAGCTACAGAATGCTGAAATTCTTTACAGAAATACTGTCACTGAGTGGCCCGAGGACAGGATGGCAAGTTAGGAATGTTTCCATTTTAATCCCATTTTCTTCCACAGAGATGCTTTGAGAGTAATTCATTAATATTTGCAAAGTGCTTGGTGATCAGTTCAAAGTGGAATGTTAGTCACAAATCATAGAGCAGGCACATAGGGTCACAAAAAAGGTCACTGTCTGAGTAAACACTCAAGTAAAATTCAGTCTCAAGTAATATTAACAAGGAAGTTTGTATTAACACTAATATAAAAATTTATTTTAGAAAATTACTTAAGATGAAAAACTGCAACCCAAGTTTTTTACAAATAAAACATCACATAACTTACGATATTTACTGTGAATTTCATCTATTTCCTTTTCTGTTTGGTCCTTCGTAAAAACCAGTATCTAAAATAATCCAAAAATTCTTAATTAAAAATTCAAAAAAAGACAAATGTAGAAATTAGTACTATAAACTTTAAAATCTCAAATCTGGATGTTTAAAATAGAGGAAAACAATCTCTCATCTGTTTTATATATACCTAGGAAGATTAACTCCTGCCTACTTCCCTTGAATTTTGTAATAAATATACATTTTACTCATTACTTTTTTTATCAGTAGTAAATGCAACACTGATTCCATTAGAATTTACAAAAAATTAACACAACAATTAAATTTCCCATTTGCAATATTTAATTTTTCACATTCATTAATACAAATAACACTTAAATATACAAGATGGAAGAGACATTTAGCAGATCATTAAAAGGTAGATCTTTTTGTCTGCCTTCTATTTTTTCCAATCTAATTTTTCCAAATCTACCACAAGATACATAAAATGAAAATACAATGATACAAGGCTTCGTATGTTCAATTTCTGTTCCACTTTTTTAAATCTTAGACTTAAAAGATCAGAAATCTACTTACATGATTCATTACAGTCTCCATCTTACAGTTAGCATACAGGTAATAATAAAGTCAATGAAAATCTCATTTTTTTCCTACTATCTGATTATAAACTTACTTCCCTAAGGTCGTTGCTTTCCTTACAAACACATTACTGATGGTCTAGAAAAACAGTCTATTTGGGAGAGCCCAAAACACTTCCTCCAGTGTCAAAGGACACAATGACTACTTTCTTCTTTGGTATCCTTCCCTCAAGTTTTGGACCATCAAGCTAGAGGAAGGCAATAGTAAAGAAATTTAGGTCTCTGATTCCCTCAATAAGCTCAAAAGATGCTCAACCTCACAAACTCTTATGATACTTAATTTCTCCGTGAGTATAATCATAGAACTGAAGAATTCCAGAACTCAAAGGGATCTCAGAGATCATACAGTTCAACCCCTGAGTTTTACAAATGAAGGTCCTATGGATGCAGAGGTTAAATGTCAAATAACTTATCACCAGAGAAAGGGCTAATACCAAGGTTACCTAACGCACAGGCATACACTTTTTCCACAAAACTCTAATTCATTAGTAAACTCTACTTTGGATTGCATTTTGTGCCAGAAGACTGCTAAATATGATAGAATTTTGTGCTAAAAATGAGCTGCAAGTAAATTATAATACATTAAATGGAAATGTGTTCTAGCACATTTCCCACTCAACAGATTTACTACTGGTTTCTTTTAATTTGTAGGGTATTCAATTCTTCTTTCCTTCATTTCTACCCAGATACTGACAGAGAGCATCAACATACACTTTCGTTGAGTTTACTAGCTTCAAGACGCATCCTCGTTTTCTCCATATTTTCAATTTCCTGAACTATTTCAGCAGCTGTTGAAACAAGGACATATAGCCAATGTCAATTATATGATTTTGCTCAATGTACCTGGTTACACAACTGTTAATACTGAAGCTGGATGATGGGTATACGGGAACTCCTGCCCTATCTTTAAAATTTTTCTGTAACTCTAAAGTTACTTCAAAATAAAATGTTGGAAAAACTAAGAACACAGAGTTAAAACATGTAACTTTTACACACGCAATCACAGTTTAAAACATAACCAGAAGAGTACAGCAAAGTCATTTTGCTCTTTTCTTTGAGTATATAGGTGCATATATAGCAGTCCCAATGGAATGTGAAAATTAATGTTACTGTGAATTCTATTCTTAGGGGATACCCATTCAAACTCAACATAATAAATGTAGTACAATAGGCTTCTTTCTTTTTAGCATCTTAATATAATACCCATTTATTATCTCAGTAGGTTTTTTTACATTTTTAATACAGTTTTGAAAGAATATTTTCCACTTACAGCTATTACAAAACATTGGCTATATTCTCCATGTTGTACAGACATCTTTGAGCCTGTCTTACACCCAACAGTTTATATCTCTCACTTCTCCACCCCAACTGCCCCTCCCCACTCCACTGGTAATCACTAATTTGTTCTCTGTGAGTGTGCTTCTTTTTTGTTATATTCACTAATTTGTTGTATTTTTTAGATTCCACATGTAAGTTATATCATACAGGATTTGTCTTTGTCTTATTTCACTTAGCATAATGCCTTCCAAGTCATCCATGTCACTGCAAAAGGCAAAATTTCATTCTTTTTTTTAAATTGAAGTAGTCAGTTACAACATGTCAATTTCTGATGTACAGCACAATGTTGCAGTTATGCATATACATACATGCATATACATACATCATATTCATATTTATAATTTCATCCTTTTTTTATGGCTCAGTAGTATTCTATTGCAAATGTATATACATCTTCTTTATCCATTCATCTGTTGATGGACACTTAGGTTGTTTTCACAGCTTGGCAAATGTAAATAATGTTGCTATGAACACTGGGGTGCATGTAACTTTTCAAATTAGTGTTTTTGGGGTTTAGATATATACCCAGGAGTGGAATTGCTGGGTCATATTGTAGTTCTGTTTTGAGTTTTTAGGGAATCCTCTATATTGTTTTCCACAGTGGTTGCATCAATTTACATTCCCACCAACAGTGCACAATGGCTCTCTTTTCTCTATATCCTCGCCAACATTTGTTATTTCTGTTCTTTTTGATGACAGCCATTCTGACAAGGGTGAGGTGATATGTCATTGTGTTTTTAATCTGCGTTTCCCTGATGATTAGTGATTTTGAGCATCTTTTCATGTGCCTGTTGGCCATCTGCATTTCCTCTTTAGAAAAATGTCTATTCAGTTCTCCTGCCTATTTTTTAATCAAATCATTTTTTTTTATTTTGACTTGTATGAAGCTGTTTACATATGTTGAAATATTAATCCCTTATTGGTCATATCATTTGCAAATATTTTCTCAGAGAAAATCTTGAAGCCAGTCAGAAAAAGAGGGTATATTATGCAAGAAGAGTCAAGCATTACTACGTCATGCTTTTCATCAAAAACTACTCAAGATAGAAGAAAATGGAATAAAGAATTTAAAGTGTTGGGGGAAAACACCCACCCACCTTGAATTCTATAGCAATGGAAATATTTTTCAAAAGAGAAATAAAGACTCTCTGAGACAAACAAAAACAGAGAGAATGTGTTACCAGCAGACCTGGACTACAAAGTGTTCAAGGAAGTTCTTCAAGCAGAAGAAATCTAAAACCAGAAACTCATCTCTATAAAAAGAAATGAAAAGTACTACAAATGACAAAAATTGAGGCAAACATGAAACATATTTTTCTTATTTTTAACTAATGTAAAAGATAACTGTTTAAAGGAAAAAAAATAGCAATGCATTGTGTTAACTACCAGCATACGTATAAGCGTAAAATTCATGGCAACAACAGCACAACGAATTAAGAGATTGGGGGTGTACCGTTGTAAGATTCTTACACTACAAGCGAGGCAGGATATTATTTGAAGGTAGACTGTGGCTAATTAAAGGTGTACATTATAAACCCTAAGGCAAACACTAAAACTTCTTGAAAAAGAGGTCAAATAACAAGCGAGTAGTAGAAATGAAATGTAATTTTAAAAATAATTAATCCAAAAGACAATAAAAAAGGATAAAAGGAACAAAAAAGCAGATAGAACAAACAGAAAACAACAGCAAGACATTAGGTTTAAAGCCAACTGTATCAATAACTACATTAAATGTAAATGGTCTAAGAGCACCAACAAGAGACAGGGAATGCAGAATGAATAAAAAAGAAAAGCCAAACAATATGCTGTGAACCAAGAACCCATTTTAAATAAAAGACATAGATAGGTTCAAAATAAAGTATGGAAAGAGACATATCACATAATTACTAATGGAAAGAAACCTGGAATAGCTATATTAATACAAGGCACAAGAGACTCCAGAGCAATGATTATTATCTGGGATAAAGAGGGAAATTATATAAAGGAGTCAATTCAGCAAGAAGACTTCATCCTTAATGTGTCTGTACCTAAAACATAGAGATTTAAAATACGTACATGAACAAGAACTTCTGGATTCAAACAGGATGGGTAGACTCATTTTTCTTCTCATTTCTCATAATTTTCTGCCTGAGTATAACGAAAAACCCCAGATATAACAGACAACGGTAAGAGAACTCCAAAAGGTGCAAGGAGGAAAATGGACTGGCTAAGGACCTCAGAATTTGAGGAACAACACTGTGGTAAGTTTCCAGAGTTTTCTTTTCATCCTCTAAAAGTCCCAGGCTGGTCTCTGGTGAAAACTGCAACACAGAAATGCCAACAGGCACAGAAGGTAAAAAAACAAAATAAAACAAAACAAAAAAACCAAGAAAAACCTATTCTAAGCAAAGCACTGTGAAAGGAAGAGATCAGAAACCTTTTGAACAACACCCTTTGGACAATACCTGACCTACTCCAGTTGAACATGCTGATGCTCCCAGCGCCCTGCAGTATCACTGGAGGGTAGGCGGGGAGTGTGGACCTCCAGCTCCTCACCCCCCACACCCAGCAGCAGCAGGGGGCCTGCAGCAGGCTTTCCTCTCCTGCCAAAAGTGTCAGTGGCGACACAGTGAGGAGTCCAGATTTCTACTCGCTCAGCAGAGGCAGATGGCACCCTCATCCTCTCAACTAGTAACTGGGGGAAGAGGCTCTCAAGAGAAAAAACCTGGAGGAAAGTATTCTTTACTCCTGCAAAAGGAAATCCTGGATATGCCTCTGACCGACTCACACGTGAAATGGTCTAGAATTAATGTGGCAAAAGGTTTATGAACTGAGCCACAGTGTGGAATACCAGATTTCCAGAGTAGCCTCCAGGTAGCAATTACATGAGGCAAACCAGAATCACACCGCAAGGGCTCTAAAAACTAAACTGTCATTAGAACCACAGCGCACAGAAGCAGACCAGGATCCGTGGTGCCAAACCCAAACAAGGCGATCGCTCGCTGAAACAGAGTATTTAGGGGAGCACTCATCCAGTCTCTAGATGGGATACTGCCCAATTCCTGAGGCACCTAATGAAGCCAATTAGATCTTCCCCCAAAAAGAATATTTTTAAAAGTATAGACTCTTAGAATATTATACTGAAAATGCCCAGGGTATAATAAAAAACACAGTCCACAGTAAGAAGTAAGGAAACCACAACTTGAATGAGAAAAGATTAATCAGCAGATGCCACCACGAAGATGACTCAGATGTCAGAGTTATCTGACAGGAACTTTAAAGCTAACATAAAAATGCTTCAACAAGTAATTAGGAATACTCTTGAAACAGAAGAAAACAACACTGTTAGTGTGTGTAATACTTTTATGACAGCAATGGGTCCATTATAAAAATACAGTTGACCCTTGAGCAACAGAGGGCACCGACCCCTAGCACAGCTGAAAATTCCCATCCTGCTGTTTCTGCCTCAAAAACAAAGGAATTAACAAATGGCAGGAAACTCAAATGGTTTGGATAGAACCAGGACTCAAACCCTAGTTCTTTTGATTCCCCTTACTGTGATCTCTAACGGAACACAAACTTTTCCCCACACTTAGTTAATGCAGTATCTGTAAAATGAAAATACAGGTACTGTATTTATTGAAGACAATCTGCACATAACTGGACACACACAGTTCAAACCCATGTTGCTCAAGGGTCAACGGTGTATCTCTTTAAAGTAGTTTAAATGTTATATTTCTTATTAATTTCTCATACTTAGAAGAGAAAACTAAATAACAACAACAAATATTGGAGACAAAGTGAAGCAAATGAGCAGGTCACTGTATTATTTCAAATAAGAACATAACCACAAGGAAGTGAAAAAAGAACTTATAAACACAGCGTCTGACTATGTGCCGAGTCCAGGCAAGGGGGAGGGCAGGGGAGAGCCAGGGGGAGAGAAGTGAGAAACCTGGGATTCTTGCTCTGCTTGCAGAGGTGTAGCAGCAGAGATGAAGCACTTCTGGAACTATTTCAGATGTGTTACAGAACTGAGCAAATTGGTAAATGTGCTGATGCCACTGGGAGGGAAGATCTTTCTGTGATAAAGGGAAATACAAACATGAAATAGAGAAAAGTACAGAGGAACTCTGCGGGGCGGGACTGAAAGTAGAGCTGTTGGCATGTTCTCATGATTCCTTGTACATACAAGTGGACTTACATGCGTACATATACATGCAGCATACTGCATCCACGCAGGTGTGCGTACACACATATCCATGTACGCATCTGTGTACATGTGCATATATTCCTGAGCTCCATCTGCTAAAAGAGCATAGAAGCTAAGGCAGCAGGTAGCAACAAGTGTAACTAGTAGCAGTATCTTGGTTCCCCCTCCAAAAAAGACCAAAGCTGGTTCCAGGGCTGGCATAGGGAATTACTACCTTGTTATGCTAGAAATAAGGAAATGGTAGTAATGATGACGATGATGATGATGATGATGATGATAAGGGTATATCATGAGGACCATGAATCAGCATAGAGAAGTTCCCGTTGACCTAATCTGGAAATGTAAATATCAAAATAATCAAGGAAGGAAATAAGCTACAAATCTGTGAATTCCTGTTGATAAGAGACAAAGAATAAAAGAAGATGGGAAGGCTCCTTTTCAGAATTACAGCAAGTGTCGACCGGTAAATGTGTTAAGAGGGCTGAAATTAGAAAATCATCATTTTGCAACTATACAGAAAAGATTAGTTCAGGTGAAAATTACCAAAGAATGCTAAATATAGGGGTGAGATTTTAATGACATATAGGATATTTATATGGTGGTAAAGTGTCTCCCTACAGATTTCTTATTAGGAGTAAGGAGGAAACTACACAATGAAGAAACTGGCAAGGTGATCAAATCTGCTACCACAACGAGGAGCACAAAAATGTCAAATACATCCAGATGTGACATTCTGAGGACAAAACATCATTTATATAGCATTCTGGCCACGAATGCACAACCTGAATGTAATTATAAGGAAACATTAGTCAAAGCCAAAATGAGAAACATTCTGTTTGGGGGAAAAAAACTAACAACAACAAAGACTGTATTCTTTTAAAATGCCAATGTCATAAAAGACAAAGAAAGGCTGAGGAATTGTTCCAGACTGAAAGAGATTGAAAAGATATTACAACTAAATTTAATATTGTGATTCAAAACCGGATCATGGGCTTGAGGGAAAGAAAAATCCATAAAGGACATTATTGGGTCCACTGCCAAAACCGGAATCGAGATGATAGATTGAAGAACTGTTTAATAACAAAGGTGAATTTACCAAAGTTGGTAACTACACTACAGCAATAAAAGAGAATATCCCTTTTCTTAGGAAATACACAATGAAGTATTTAGGAGTCAAGATTATAGAACTTCTTCTCAGATGGTTTAAGTAAAAACATGTGTATATAAAGATGAACACACACAAGAACACATATACATTCATACACACAGAGAAATTGTAATTCATAAAGCAAAGGGATAAAATGCTAACAGGTGAATCTGTGTAAAAGGTATATATGTGTTCTTTATGATAGTGTTTCAACTTTCCCATAAGTTCAAAATTATTTCCAGATAAAACTTTTTAAAAAAAATATGCAAAATTAAGACGTCTCCAGACAAATAAAAGCTGAGAGAACTTGTCCCAACTGCACTACAAGAAACGTTAAAGTTTTTTGGGCCGGAAAAAAATGGTATCAGATAGATGGACCTAAGGAAAGAAATGAAGAACACTACAAATGGTGACTGTGCTGGCACATATATGCTTTCCTTCTCAATTGTTAAACTTTCTTTAAAGGAAATTGACAGTTTAAAGCAAAAAATGGTAACAACGTATTAAGGGGTTTATAAGATATGGAAGAAAAATCTATGACAATAAAACCAAGGATGAAAGTTGTAAGGTTCTTATGTTAAACATGTCACATAAAGTTAGAGGTAAAGCTAGAAACCAACAGTGGAGATAAAATGGAGAACTAAAAAATATTCAATAGAAAAGAAAGAAAAACAATGGACAGGACAAATAGAAAAAGAAAAGATGGTAGACTTAAACTCAACCAAACAGATTAACTGAAAAAGTTTTAAATTCTACAATTTAATAATACATCTTGTCAAATTAAATTTAAAAAGCAAATCCAAACCATATACTGCTTACCAAAAAACACAATATAAATATAATGATATAATTTGTTTAAAGAAAAAAAGTGAAATAAGGTTATTATTTATGGAATATCATCAGAGATTAAAACAAATATTTCATACTAACAAGTAGATTAACTCATCAAGAAGACGTAACAATACTAAATGCACATACACCTAATTACTGAGATTCAAAACGTAAAGAAAACTGAATATACTGAAAGGAAAAAAAGAAAATCTATAAATACACTTGGAGATTTCAATAATCTTCTCAGTAACTGATACTATCAGTAAAGATGCAGAAGACTTGAATACACTATCTAGCAACTTTACATAACTAACATTACAGATCACTGAACAAAAAAAGGAAACTTTTCAAGTGCTTAAGGAACATACACCAAGGAAGACCTAATGCTGAGTTATAAAACAAGCTTCAATAGACGTAAAATGTCTGAAATCATACAGAACTGGTTCAATGGAATCAAATTAGTAATGAATAATTAAGAGGTATCTGCAAAATATTCAAACACTTGGAAACTGAAAACACTTCCAAATAACCCATGGGTCAAAGAAGAAATCACAACAAAAATTCAAAAGTCTTTTAACTGAATGAAAAGGAAAATACAAGAGAAATGAAAGCATACAGCTACATAAAACCTGTGAGCCCATGTTCATAGTAGCTTTATCCACGATAAATTGGAGATAATTTCAGCTGCCTGTGAATAGTCATTCAGTCATCACTTCAGTCAGAATACAGAACACTTCCTTCACCTCCAAAAGTTCCTCTGCTTACCCTAGAGTAAATTCCTTCCCCTTTACCCTAAGGCCCTGTGAAATATGATTTCTTCTATGTCCCTATAGTTTTGCTTTTTCTAAAATGCCAGATAAATGGAATTTTAAAACTGTACATTACATAGTCTTTCGTATCTGGCTTCTTTGAGTTAGCACAATGCTTTTGAGATGTATCCACACTGCTACATTTATCATCAGCAGTTCATTCATTCTTACTGCTAAGCAGTGTTCCACTGTATGGCTGTACCACAATTCAAGTATCAATTCATCTATTAATAGACAATCTCTACAAATAACAAAGCTGGAGGAACTACATTACCAGACAGCAAGATCTATTATAAAATACTCATAAAGTAATTAAGACAGTGAACTGGGGTAAGTAAGGAGTGTACAAGGAGAAATAAATGACCCAACAGAACAAAACAATGACCAGACCCACACAAATACAGTTAGCTGATTCTCAACCAAGATGGACTGACAATTCAGGGTGTAAAGGATGGCTTTTCAATGAACAGTGCTACATCAGTCAGCTATCCATATAGAAAAAAAAGAATCTCGCCTCTGCCTCACAGCATCAGTCAATTCCAGATAAGTTTTAGGTTGAAAGGTAGAAGCAAAAAGAATAATCCTTTTAGAAGAAAACACAGCCTTGTGGTAGGTAAGGACATAAAAAGTTCTAGCTAATGGAAAAATTCAACGAATGAGATACAAAATTTAAAACTTCTACTTCTCAAATGAAGCATTAGGAGAATGAGAATATGAAACAAGAGATTAAATATACATGTATCTAGCAAGATTTGTATCCAGAAAAATTTATGTACTTCCACAAATAAATTAGGAAAAAATAGATCCACAGCACAGAAAGAGTGGGCATGAGAGATTCAATGGGTATTTCACCAAAGAAAATATCCAGATGGTCAATGACTATATAAAAAAGGGCTGAACATTATAAGCCACTAAGGAAACGCAAACCATAATGAGATACTACCATGGACCCACTAGAACGGCCAAAACAGAAAGTTGACAATACTGATGTTGCTAAGATGTGGGAACACTAGAACTCTCATACCCTCTGGATGAGAGCATACACTGGCACTGGGCTTCTGTACCCATGAAAACTGAACATCTCCAAAAATATAACATAGTAATTCCACACCTAGGTACACATATCCCCAAAATACATGTACCTGTGTGCAAAAGAGATCTGCAAGAGATTACTCAAAGCAGCATTATTCTTAAGAGCCAGAGAGTGAAAAATCCAAATGCCCATCAAGCATTGAATGGACAATGTAATATATTTACACAATAGAACACTTTACAGCAAAAAAAAAAAAAAAAGAAAAAAATCACAACTGTAAACAAAAACATGGATAAATATAAGGTTGCACAAAATGAAGCCAGACTCAAAAGAATGCATAAGCTACTCATTATTCCATTTATATAAAGATAAAATATAGGCAAAATGAATAATATATGGTGTTGGAAGTTAAGATGGTGGTCGCCTGTGAAAGCCTTCGAAGGGGGCAGTGATTGGGAGGGAGGGCAGGGCCTTGGGGATGCTGGCAGTGCTCCGAGTAGTGGTTACAAAGGCATTATCCCTTTGGGAAATTCACTTTGTGATAACTCACCAAACAATATGTTTTTAATTTGTGTAATTTTCTGTTTGCAGATCATACTTTAATTTTTTTAATTAGGCAATTCTATACATATGCTAATAAGTTAAAGAACTCCAAAATCTGGGTGTGATGAAATGAAAAGAACAAACTATTACATAGCGTGTATGTAAATTTTTATAAAACAGTAATGATCAAGGACATATGTTTGTGGATAATAATCTTAATAGTCTAACAGTAGCATTTACTGAATGCTAACTACCTGCTAAGGTACTATGCTCGGACTCTACGTGCATTTTATCATTCATTCCACTCAGAAACACTGAGAAGTAGCTACTATTTTAACCTTACTTTAAGGGTGACAAAACTGAGGTACAGGGATAGTAAGTAACTTGCCTAAAAAAGTCACTCGGTCACAAAGCAAAACTGGGCTTATAGCCCACGCTCTCTACATCAACCTTCACCCCTACTACCTCTGGAAAGATACATAAGAAGCTGGCAGCAGTGGACGTGAGAAGGGATCAAGGATGGAGAGACTGGCTGAGAGAAAGGCTGGCTTATCACAGGACATTCTAGGTACCTTCAGAAGGGGCACATTTGCATGTCTCACCTGCTATCAAAAATATATTAAAATTTTTTTCTGTGGTTTATAATCCCTGAGCTACAGAAAACTGCTTTATCCAGAGGAGAAACATAACTCATTGTTTTATTACTTTACCTGATTTAGGATGCAAAGCATCACACTGGGCATTGTACATGTGTACAAATTCCTGGTGCCTTTTAATGAGCTGTTGTTTGTTTCCTTGAATAGATAATCCATGTTGTTTTAGCTTCTTCTTTAAATCTCGATCTGAGAGCAAATTATATACAGTTTTGGGCAATGGCTTCCTTTTGTGAACAGAACTGAAAGGGGAAAAAAAGAGATCACTGAGGATTATTGTGAATTATCAAATGCTTTTCATGCAAAACAGTAAGTTACCTCCTGACTCAATACTGGGGTGAGTGGGAGAACAGTGGAATGATTAAGATAAAAATGGGAAAGAGAAGAAGGCTCAAATTTGCGAGTCAAGTTGACAGTATTCATCTGACAGTGACACATGTGAGGTGGCGGTGGGACATTCAGACAGAGGGGTCCCGGTGGCAGCCAAAACTTACAAAAAATTAGGTCTTAGAAAGAGGTCAGGCTAAAGATGCAGACTTGGGACTCAGATATGGAAGGCTTGTGGACTAAATGCTATGAGAACTCAGAATCACACTTAACGTGAACTTATTCAATCCTTCACCTCTTTCAAGCATGCTTTTCCTAAAATTTGCCCAGGCAAACTTCCATGCAAAGTCTCTATAAGAACCAGTTATCTGGTGATTAGAGTACAAATGCTATCGGGGGTCAGGTTAGGGATTTAAGAAAATCATCATATATAGTTTCTTCTGAAAAAGTTCCGATGCACAGGCAAAAGTGCCCCCTTAAACCCAAGGCAATCATTTTGCAAAAGCACCAATGAAATACAAGAAGACCTGTTGGGATGGTTAGCTTTATCCAACTCATTACACCAATGAAGAAAGAACTGAAAGAGCTGACAGGTAGACAGGGACATCGTCCTCAAAAGAGCACAAATCATCACTTGGCTCTTGACTGTATTTGCATAATGACTATAATGATAAGCACCAAGCTACAGTTTAAAATATAACAAAACCCTATCAAATAACTTTCTTCTACTCCCTCCAAAAAAACCAATTAATAAACAGTATTTCTTTAAATGGAATATGTAGAAGTCAAGCTACCCAAAGGTATCAACGACTTGAAACAACTTTATAGACAGGAACTCCTTAGTGAAATTTAATCTATGTAATCTGATTATAACCTGGTTCTCTGAGCACATCGCCTGGCTCAACGCTTTGGCAATTAGGTGCTTAATACATACTTATATAAAGTAGTCATTATAATTGAGAGCATTTTTACATAAAATACCAAAACTTTAGGTAAAAATTTATAGGAATTTGAAAGTAATAGGTTTATCAAAAACCAACCAACCAAACAAACAAACAAACAAACCCAAGATTTACAAAGGACTTGTGCCTAGCTACTTGGCACAAGGCCATGCTACTCAAACTCTAGTGCATCTTGGAACTACTTGGAGAAATATTCAGAATTCAATTTTCAGTCACTTTGCCACATCACACACCAATTCTGACACAGCTTGTAAGTGGAGACCTAAAACCTGTATTAACAAGGTTCCATAGGGTAAATCGATGTGAATGGTCCAGAGACCACAGGTAAAAGTGAGAGACAGTAGAGTCCAATACAGACTAAAAACCACCAAACACCTCTATTAACCAACAGTACCATTCCCTGGCTAGGTTATTTCTTTTATGCTCTATCAATAAAATCTAAAAGCCAGAAATAACTACTTCACTGCAGAAAGACCTGCAAACCCTCAGTGGATTACATTTTCCTGAAAATTGTTCTTCTTATAATGACAGACAGCCTACTGGACTCTACAACACTGATAAGATTATAGCTAAATAAAATCACAGTAGGTAGTAAGAGCTGAAACATTTTGTAGGAGTTTAGACCAAAACATTGTGAGGGACAATCCATCGAGTCTGTATCGAAAATATTTATTTTATTAAGGACAGATGATTAAACTTATGACTGTGAAATTCTAATGGAAAAGTGTACTGTTCACTGGCATTTACAATGAAAAGCACCAGCAGAAATCAACAATTTCTGTCAAGAATTTTAAAATATGAAGCCTGACAATGTTTCCCAAAACATGAAAATGACAATGATCTTTCCTCCACGATTTAGTGAAACTGAATAATGCATTCAAGGGTCCTCAGGACCCGAGGTCATCAAAAGGAGGAGTATTCTTTGAATCAGCTCTACATGAACCTACCTAGGATGGGTTAAGGGTTCTCATCCACATTAAAGAAATGGCCTGTTGGGGTGGAGTGGAGAAAATTTTTTAAATGTCAGAGACTCTTATGTAACCAGCCCCCAGGATCAGGATGTAACTAAAGAGAAAGGTGACAACATTTCCTGAAGTGTATCTTCACAAACTCTAGTTTTGCAAGATGACTTATGAGGATGAAAAGGTTCTGGGGTCAAATAAATTTAGAAATTACTGGATTGAACAAAACCCAACAGTTATGCTTGACGTAGGGCTTCTCAGACTCTTTGATACACTATCTTGAACAGTGAATCATTCCCTAAGAGAGAGAGCATGCAGTGCTTCTAAATGCGCTAGAAGGCGATTGGCAGAACCACAGTGCCCCACAGAGTACGTGGAGAAGCACTACTGGGACTTGAACTTTGTTACACATGGAGGAGTATGTCTTTGGATAAACGGACAGAGGTAAGTGTGTTAGACGAAATATGATGGACGCATCTAGAGAGAGAGCAGTCCAAGCAAGATTATCAGTGCTGATTCCTTCTTCTTCAAAGAGAAAATGCTCAGCTTTTGATTCTTTAGGAAAAACATTTTTAAAGAGAGATGAAGGTCATTAGATTTTCATGGCTTCTGGGAAATAATCCTTGGGAGCTCTAGCTTCATTTATTCCAAATCTTGACTAACCAGGCAACCTGAAAATCTAAATTTTACCCTTGTTAACAAACTTGCCTACCAGGAGTGAGTATTGCATGTACAAGACTGCACAAGCATCTGTTGCAGGGATCTACGGAGGCACCTCGGGGCCTAATGGCCACGGTGGACAAAGCAGGGATGAAGGGGGAGGTCAGGTGCGGCAGCACAATCCCCAGGCCCTTCATTTCCGCTTTAATGGAGTAGGGCCATTTCTACCTACTTTAAATGCTAAGAGTCACTGTAGGATTTCACTTGAAAAAAAAAAATGTTCTGCGAGGAGAAAAACTTATATACCAAGTTAAAAACATGACAGTAAGAACTGTCAATTGGTGCCCTTCACTGTAAATTAGTAGAGCATCACTGTGCTTCACGTTAGCTTGTGAAAATTGTAACAGCAAGAGTTTGTCCCTCAGAACCTGCATTCACTCCAGATTTACTCATCAAAAATAAGTCACACCGTTTTATCTTTGATCACAAAAAAACACTAAATTGGTCCTGACTTACTAGCATGGTTTTTTGGAAAATACTCTTCTAAGTTCTTCAAAACAGACCAAGCATAAGAGCCACTCACTCTGTTTATTCCCACCTCCCAGATACCATTCATTTCTTCCATTTCCTTCCTCTCCTCTCCAGCTCTCTCTGAATTATCACCTATTCTCTCCCCCTTCCTTTCTATTTTGGAAGAAGGGTTCTTTCTGCATGGTAAGGATAACTGCATTACTGGACTTCTGATCTCCTGTTCCATATATCATCTGTTTTCTCCCTGGAGATAGTAGAAGGAAAGAGGCTAGAGGCTTAAATAATTTCTAATTTAAAAAATAAAATTTTCCTTCATCTTGCTGCTTACTCCTTCCCCAAACGA
The DNA here is from genome assembly GCF_048564905.1 of Vicugna pacos. Taxonomy (NCBI): domain Eukaryota; kingdom Metazoa; phylum Chordata; class Mammalia; order Artiodactyla; family Camelidae; genus Vicugna; species Vicugna pacos. The sequence goes on from NC_133003.1 coordinate 48,781,282, forward strand.
CCATCTCATCTCTTCCCTTCATCCCCAGATTCATCTAATTTGCAGCTTGTTTCTTTATTATCTTCATTTACCACTGATTCCACAACACCCTGCAACTGAATTCTGACTAAAATTTAATTCCTAGACACTTGCATATATGGAACAATAGTAGCCTAGTTTAATAAGCTACCAGGACTCTGATGTTTAAGGGAGGCAGAACAGCACGAGCTTAGGTACAAATACTGGGTTGACAACTTAGTTATGTCACCTGGATCGTTGTGTGGGTGGGTAGGAACACATTACATTTCAAACATACCTTTTAATGTCATGTGTATACATGTATATTCAGAAAGAAAAATAAATTTTGTTAAAACCTACACTTAACAATTTTTAACTTCCGAGCTTCCTGAGAACCAAAGAAAGATTTGAAATGTTTTATATTCAGAATCTAACCTCGCTTTCTTTGGCCAAGAGCTTTATGGTAGTTCTAAAATTCTAAGAGAAGAAAACAAGTCTAAAAAGGATTGAATTCTAAGTCACTAATGTCTCGTTAAGTCAAATTTTATTAGCACATAATAAAGTTAATTCTATTTGGCAAGGTGGGAGTTGAAGGAAGAACGAGGAGAGAATGGACAGTCAGCTAACAGTTCACACAGCACAAGAGGCGCTGAGCTACAGAAGCTCAACGAGTGCACTGAACTTCCTCACCTTCTGAGGCTTTCCTTCTTCTCTTCACGTGATAAACAGCTGTCTAAGTGCTTGTTAATGTGATTCTCTGGAATATTAACCCCACAAACAGGACAATCCACTGTATTTGGCAAAAAGAGAAAGAGAATTTATTATTTGTAGAAAGAACAAAAGTAATATAACCTGACATCTTTCATTAATTAAGACAAAAAACAGAATCTAACCTTAACATGTACTTAGAACTAAGCAGAAGTGAAAAAGGACACCTCAGAGAAACAGGAGTGGGACAGACTGGTTTTACTGGGTAATGGCTACACCAGGGAAGGTCACATAATCAGAATTCTGGGCCTAGAGGGAGACACTGAAAAGAAGTCTGGAAATTTGTTTACTAGAAAATGCTTTAGTTAAATCTTTTCTACCAAGGCGTTACCAAGCTATACAACCAATCTTAAGTTTTCTCATCTCAGGAACCACACGTTTAGTACCAAAGCAGTCCTAAAGACTTGAGGAAGATATACTTGGCTGGGGTGCAAGGTGAGGGGAGGGTATGTGCACTAGATTAAAACAGGTATTGGTTTAGGCCAACTACTGTTCAAATTATTAATGGCTACAAATTCGTTACTTTAGCTTTCATTTGTAGCTACAGTTATCAGTCATTCTTTTGTGCTTCACTTTATTTTACTTTGTGGATATTGCCCCCTTTTTTTTTTAAACAAATTGAAGGTATGTGGCAACCCTGCATTGGCAGATGATGGCCAGCATTTTTTAGCAATAAAGCATTTATAAGTAAAGTGTGTATACTGGACACACTTTACTTTTTAGACATAAGGCCACTGCACACGTAAGAGACTACAGTATAGAGTAAACATAACTTTTATATGCACTGGGAAACCAAAAACTTTGTATGACTCACTTTATTGAGCTATTTGCTTTACTGCGGTGGTTTGGAACTGAACCTTCTATCTCTTCAAGGTACGCCTGTACAAGTGTAGTGTTAAAAATAAGAAAGACGACCACTCTGAAACTGTTTGATGGAGCTTCAGGAATCTGTCTGTGGAGGTATCCCAGGGCCTGGAAGTCACCAAGGATAACAGGCGGGGACCAAGGGGGAGGCCAGGTTGGGCGGCACCAGGCCTTCCGACTCTACTTGAGCAGGGCACGGCCAATTGTATCTATTTTATATGTTATGGTTCGCTGCAACATTTCATTCGAAAAAACTGGCCTGCTAGGGAGAAAATGTTACCAAGTTAAAAAGAGTACAGTAAGGGGGGTGGGGTACAGCTCGGTGGTAGAGCACATGCTTCGCATGCATGAGGTCCTGGATTCAATCTGCAGTACTTTCATTAACAAAAAAAAGAAGAAGAAGAAAAAAAGAGACAAATCTAAATAAACAATAATTTTTTTAAAAAAAGGTACAATAAGAACTGTCAGTTTTTAAAAGACTGACCAAAGATACGTTATGCTAGGAAATACAAATACAAAATTCACATTTCCATATGAAATTTATACATTTGGGTACTAATAAATTGATTTCAAGCCAAGTTTGATAACCACTAACGGCCCCGCACTGTGTGTGGTACGGGTGTACCAAAGATGTCTAAGACAGAGCTTCTGCCTTTTAAAAAGTGCTCTAAACTTCACTGGCAAGAAGACATGGAAACAACAGGCTAATTAAACAAACTGACTTAGTCATCAAAAAGTTAAGCAAATTGTACACAAAAAAGTCCAGAAAACAAATGCGGTGACACCTCAGGGGTGTGAAATACCAAAACTGAGTAACATAACCAAAGAATCGTTCGATCTGGATAGAGTCCACAAAGGTAGAACAGGGCTTGGCACACATTTTTAGAAAAGGGCCAGTTAGTAAAGATTTTAGGCTTTGGGGGCCAGAGGATTTCTGTCGTAACCAATAAATGACACCGGTTAGCATGAAAGCAGCCTCAACAACGTGTAAACACACGGGCACAGCTGTTCCAGTGAGGCCTTATTTACAAAAACACATGAAAAGCCAAATCTGGCCTACAGGTTGTCATTTTCCAATCCCTGGGTGTTGCAAGGAATAGAGGGGGGACCAGCTCAGCTAGAGCAGGAGGATTTTTGAGAGGGAGAAGTGAGAATTAAGGTCAGCTAGGGTGGTAGTCAAACTGTCTAAGGCCAGAAACGCCAGTCTGAACAGCACGGAAGTGGTCAAGTACTGACACAGTAAGATAAAAAGAGCTCTTTAACATTAAACTGGAACTGACGTGAAGGGTGAAGGGGGGGAATGAAAAGCTGAAAAACCAAAAGCTGCTGCCATGCTTAAAGTATGAACTAATTAAAACTGCTTCATTTTTGCAGCAAACATCCTGGAAGCAGTGCCTACACCCCCCTGAGACTGTCAAAGGTGACATCTGGCTTGCCCTTTTCCACTCCTTCCCCCTCAAAAATGCTGCTTACTTATTCCTAGGTCACGTGGGATGAGAAGATCTCCACGAAGAAAATACACCTGTGAAAATAGTTTCCTACCTTTAGCAACTTGTTTCAAAGCCGATGTAGAGGGTGTCTCAGGAACACGAGTGTCCGGGGAACGTGGAGCTGACTTTTCTAAAGGTGTCCCTTTGGTCTTTGCAGAAGTGCTCACCTCTTTCTGAGGGCTAGATTTGCTTTTCTTCTCTTTTGTCAACAGCTCTGATGCAGAACCACCACTTTCTCTAATAAAGAAATTCTCCATTAACCTGTTTCCTTGCTTTAAAGAATGTTTGAAGGCTACAGGAGTGTGCACTTTGGCAGCAAGGTTCTTTGAAGAGGAGGAAGCAGGAGATATGGGTGGTGACTCTAAGGCAAACTGCAACAGATGATTCCTTGAAACACAGAAAATACAACAGGTAATTAAGACATCAACTTCTGTATACATAGTAGTAAGTTAACCGACATAAGCTGTTTTCCCAATTAACACTTGTTTCTATGAAATATAGAACTTAATTCATAATGACAACCAAATCAGTGTTTCTTCTGGAAGAAAACACAAAGCAATAAATATGACTTAAGAAGAAGTTAATCTGTCTATAAAAGGAAATGGAGGGACTTCAGATTCTGGCCGTGGAGAAGAGCTGGTATGAGACTTACTCTCCAACTTTAAATAACTTTAAAATCTTGACAGAACATATAAAACTGTTTGCAAGCATAGACTGTAATCAACACAAGGCTACAATTCCTGAGAGAGAAGAGAAACATAAGGTGATCCAACATTTCCACTGGAATTTCTCCTGGAAGCATTTTCTGTGAGTTGGGTATTGAAATGAAGTTGAAACAGGAACCAGTGATGTCACAGGGTGGAGGGAACAGAGGCTAGAGCTCTGGGCAAAGGTTGCTGGGACTGGAGGGACAGGGTCCTGCACAGGAGGAGGCACAGAAAAGTACGCTAAAGGCTTTTTATTCAAAAAGAGAGTGTAATGTAAGAGGAAATTAAAATCTATAACCAAAGGAATAAAACAAAGACAATGAAACCTAGGCATACAATAATCAAATGGCCAAAAAATCAAAAATAAAGAGAAAATCTTGTAAACAACCAGAGAAAAATAAGACATGACCCCAAAGGCATGGTTTCTCAACCTTGGCACTGCTGACACTTCAAGTCAAGTAATTTTTTGTTGTGAGAGATTGTTCTATGCCTTGTAGAAATGTCAGTGTCATAACCACCCTGCTCCAGGTTTTTTTTTTTTAAATCACTAACAATGTCTTATGGAATTTATAACATACATGGAAGTAAAATATCTCAAAACATAACAAAAAAGGAATTAAATAATGCAGAAATATTATAAAGTTCTTGTACTGTTCAGAACATGATAAAAGTACTAATTTATAGTTACTATTGTATGTTAAGGATGTATTTTGTAATTTTTTCAGAAATGACTTAAAAGAGCAACACTAAGAAGTATACTGCAAAAACTAGCAAAGGAGATAAAAAATAAAAATACTCTTAATATCAAAAAAAGGACAGGAAAGGAGGAATAATTAAAAAAAAAGGAACATATGGATAAAGAGAAAACAAAGAGTAACATGGCAAACTGTAATCAACTAAATGTGATGAATACACACTCAAATTAAGACAAAGACTGCTGGACTGGATTGAAAAATAAGATGCAGTGGGAGGGTACAGCTCAGTGGCAGAGTTCATGTTTAACATGCATGAGGTCCTGGGTTCAACCCTCAGTACCTCCATTTAAAAAAAAAGGAATAAGAAGAAATAAATAAACCTAACCCTCACCCCCCAAAAAAAGAATTAAAAAAAAAAAAGATGCAACTATATACTGTCTAAAAGAAAATACTTTAAAGACCAAGGAAGAATAAAAATAAAAAGATGGGAAAAGATGCACCATGCAAACACTAAAAGAAAGCTGATTGGGCAACATTAATAAAAGACAAAAAAGAATTTAGGGAAACAAGTATTATGAGAGAAAGAGAAACATCTCATTTCGACAAAATGGTCAATTTAACTAGAAGTCATAAAAATCATTTTACTCCCTTAACAGTATAGTTTTAAAATGTATAAAACAAAAATCGACACAACTAAAAAGAGAGACAGTCAATTCACAGTAACAGTCAGTTTAAATAATAGTGCATATAAATCTAAACACACCCTTCTAACAAAATAGATAAAAATCAAGTTAAGAGTACAGATCTGAACCAAGCCAATTAATCAAACTGATATAATTAACAAATAAAAAAAATCGCACCTGACAAATGCAGAATATATATTCTTTTCAAGTATATATGGCACATTCATCAGTACAGTCCATGTTCAAGGCCGTAAGTAAGCCTCAACAAGTTTCTGAAGAATGAAATAATTCAATGTATCTTTTATGACCACTGAATTCACATTAAACTCAGCTGACGGAAAACTAAAAAAACTCCAAATTTTAAGAAATTAAGTACCACACTTCTAAATATAGGTTAAATAACAATGGAAATTAGAAAATATTCTCTCACAGCGAAAAAAATGTGACAATGAATATATGTATGTTCATGTATAACTGAAAAATTGTGCTCTACACTGGAATTTGACACAACATTGTAAAATGACTAAAACTCAATAAAAAAAAAAAAGGTTAAAAAAAAAAGAAAATATTCTGACTCAGGAGTTTCCAAAAAGTCATTAGTAAACAATTTACAGCTTAATAGAAAAACAGAAAATCAACATTCTAAGCTTCCCTCTTAAAAGGTTAGGAAATGAACAGCAAATTACAGCCAAAGAAGGAAGGAAACAATAATAGGTACTAGTAAAATAGAAAATAAATGTACAAGAGAAAATGAGCAAAGACGAAAGTTGGTTCTTTGGAAAAATTAACAACATCGGTAAACTCCTACCAAGACTGAAAAGAAAAATGAATGAAAATATAAATTACAAAAAAAGAATTAAATGGAGGTATCATTAAAATTAAAAGACAGTAAGAAATTAGAATACAGTAAAAGCAACACTTCATATCAATAAAATTGACATTTTAAGTGAAATGGACAAATTCCTTGAAAAAGACTACTCATCAAAACTGACAAGACAAAGAAACAAACAGAAAACATGAAGAGTAGTAACTATTATGGAAATCCAGCTGTAATTAAATACCATATGATATCACTCATATGTAGAATCTAAGGGAAAAAAGACAAAAAACAGGACACTATGAACTCATCTACAAAACAGAAACAGACTCGCAGACATAGTAAACAATCTTATGGTTACCAGGGGAAAGAGGGTGGGAAGGGATAAATTTGGAAGTTTGAGATATGCAAATGTTAACCACTATATATAAAAATAAATAGAAAAAACAAATTTCTTCTGTATAGCACAGGGAACTATATTCTATATCTTGAAATAATCTTTAATGGAAAAGAATATGAAAATAAATATGTGTGTGTGTGTGTGTGTGTGTGTGTGTGTGTGTATATATATATATATATATATATATATATATATGCATGATTGGGATATTATGCTGTATACCAGAAATTGACACATTATAATTGATTATACTTCAATTAAAACAAAAAACATTACTACAAAGAATACTCAGGCCCAGATCAGATAGTTTTGCTAGTGAATTCTACAAAATATTTAAGGAAGAAATATCAATGTTACAAACTCATTCCAAAAATAGAAAGAGGAATACTTCCAAACTCCTATTAAAGCCAGCATAATCTTGATTTAAAAAAATCTAACAAGCACATTATAGAAAAAGAAAATCATAGTCCAATAATATCTCATATAGACACAAAAATCCTAAATGTAATATTAACATGCAAAATCTAGATAGATAAATTTTAAAATATAATGCATTATGACCAAGTGGAATTTATTCCAGGAATACAACATTGGTTTGCTAATTGAAAAAAATCAATGAAATTCACCACATTAGCAAAATAAAAGACAAAAACTACATAACTGTCTCAATAAATGCAGAAATAGCATTTGATAAAATTCAATACCCATTCATAATAAAAACAGTCAGAGCACCAGGAACAGAAAGGAAACTTTCTTAATTTGATTAAAGATATCTCCAAAAAAAAACAAAAACAAAACTACTAACATGATAGTCACTAATGAGACTTTGAATATCTTCCCCCTCAAATTAAAAACAAGATAAGGATGTCTACTACTGCCACTTCTCTTCAAGTTGTACTGGAGATCCTAGCTTTTGTGGTAAAGCAAAAGAGGGAAAAAATAAAAGAGAGAGAGAGAGATAAAAGGTATGAAGGCAGTAGGAAAGAAAACATACTTGCAGACGATATGATTATGTTCATAGAAAAATTCAAAAGAATCTATAAGCAACTAGAATCAATAAGTGAATTTCTGCTTGGTCATTACATATAATGTCAATGAACAAAAATTAATGCCATGCCTACATACTAGCAAATAAAAAGTGAAAATTTAAATATCATTTGAAATACTATTGAAAAATATAAAGTACCCGGGAATAAATTAAACAAAAATATGCAAAACTTATGTCTTGAAAACTCCAAGACATTGCTGAGGGCAATTTTTAAAAGGCCTAAATAAATGAAGAGATATCCTATATGCATGTACTAGAAGACTCAACAATGTTAACACGCCCACTTTCCCCACGTTGATTTATAGATTCAATGGAATCCCAATCAAAATACAAGCAACTTTTGGGGCTGGAAATGATACATCATTCTCACATTTATATGGAAGTCAAAGGCCCTAGAATGCTAGCAATCTTAAAGGAGTCAAAAGTAGAGGACTCCCACTACAGCCTGTAAGGCCATCTGACACAGTTACAGTGCTAAAGATAACTGTAGTATTAGTTTAAAGGGAGACAAAGAGAACATGGCACACATTCTTCAGAAGCGGGCAGACACATACAGTCATTTGCAACAAAGGAGCCACAGCAAGTCAGTGAGTCTTTTTAACAAATGGGGCCAAAGCAAACAAGTATCTGCCGAGAAAGGAATTAATCCCAATCCTTAACCCCATCATATATAAAAATTAACTTGAACAGGTTCACAGGCCTAAATATAAAAGCTAAAACCATAACAACTCTAGAAGAAAACAAATGAAAAACTTTTTATGACCTGAGGGAGGCAAAGATTTACTAGGCAGGATTTTAAAAAGCTGTAACCATTTAAGAAAGAGACATACACACACACACAAAGAATATACTGGACTTCATCAAAATTAAAATGCCTGTTCCTCAAAAGCCACCCTTTGGAAAATGAAAATGCAAGCTACAGACAGGAAGGAAAAATATATAATACATATATCTGACCAAAATACATAAAGAATTACTAATCAATAAGAAAAAGACAAACAATACTATTTTTAAAAACTGGGCAAGAAACCAGAACAGACACCTCACCAAAGATAAAAGAAGAGTCAGTAAGCTCAAGAAAAGCTACACTAGTCATCAGGAAACGTAAATTAAACCAGCATGAATTACCATTTCATACCCAACAGAATGCTTACAACTAAAAGGACTAACAGTACCAAATGCTAACCAGGACCAGGAGCAACTGAAACTCTCCTGTCATCTAATCCCATTGGAAAACCGTTTGCCAATTTCTTATAGTTTAACATACACCTGCCCTATAAGCCAGCAACTCCATTCCTAGATATACCCAAAAGAAATGAAAATAGATGCCCACAGAGACTGCACACACATGTTCACAAGAGCTTTTTACCATACTAGCCATAAACCGGGAACAATTCAAATTCATCAATACACATATAGATAAGCATATTGTGCATACTTACACAGTGGATACTATTCAGCAATAAAAATTAATGAATACTGACACAAGCAACAACATGGGCAAATAACAGAAAGAGTATGTGACACAAGAAAAGAGAATCAACATACACTGTATGATTCTATTTACATGCAGTTTAGGAACAGTCTATGATGATGAAGCCCAAATGGTGACTGCCTGTTGGGTGGGGGCTGACTAGACGCAGAATAAAGGAGCTATGGTAGGGAAACCTTCTCTATCTTGACTATGATGGTAATCACACAGCTTTATGTTTATCGAAATTCAAACTTACTGTATGTATTTCATTATATGTAAATTTACCACAGTTTTAAAATATCAAGAAACAGTAAAAAGAAAAACAATAATTTCAAATATCTCACTGGTATGCTAATGAGAAAGGCTAAAGCTTGAAAGACCAGAAAGACCAAGAATATCAAGTGTTGGTGAGGCTAGAGAGCAGATGGAGCTCTCCTACTTTGCTGGCAGAAGTGTGATTGATTTCAACCATTTGGAAACTAGCTTTAAAGATACCAACAAATAAATTAATGCCTGCTCTCTGACCTAGCAATCACACTTCTATATTCATGCCAAAAGAAATACAAAAAAGACATACACAAGAATGTTCAAAGCAGAGTATTCATAATGGACGAAAACCAGAAACAGCCCAAATGTTTATCAGTATGGAAATGGGGGGAAATAATCCATTATCATCTGAAGTCAAAAGACTCAGAACAAGATCAAGTATTTATCACGATATAGCATTTGATGGGATTTCCCTTTCTCTGTAGGCCTAAAGTCAATAAAACCACTCTTTTAACACTCTTACCACCTGAGGGGTTAGTTACTTCACTCAGCAGGAAATGACACAAAAAAAGAAAAAAAGCAGTAAATATCTTATTCTGACTTACAGTTTTATAGAAATCCACAAAAACCCTACATCTAGATATCCTGCTTCATAATGTATTTAATTGCCAATCATAATCTGAATGCTTTGACCCCTTTAAACATGCCCTGAGACTAACGGGTTTATCTACTATTTTACGCATTAATATTAAATGTTGTTAAATGAATAATCAGGGTTGAGAGAGGCTGAGTACATGTGCAGAAGACCAAGACTGTCCACGAGTTGATAAATGTTTAAGTTAGGCGATGTGTACATGAGCATCATTATTTTTGTATATATTTGGAACTTCTTCACAATAAAAGGTATGAAAATAAATAAACAGAAGCTATGGTGGGAGAAAGGTTAAAAAAAAAATTCAGGATCTTCACCTTGGCGAGGAAACAGAAATAAAGTGAAAATACAGAGCCACAATCGTTAAGTCTCTTTTCCTCCTAGGATCAGGATCTGGTACAAAGACAGTTCTAAGAAAAGCTTTCATCTCACTATGACAAAGTAAAACACACACTATCCAACTAACAGAAAGAACTGTCACTGATAAACCACTTCCATACTACTACACGGGTTTATCTTTTCAGCTAAGTGTCTACACTAGAGATAGCGCTCCCTTCCACTTTTATTCACAATTCAGATGAATTTTAGTCTTCCAATTTGTTCTCTTCCTTCAACACATGCCAATGAAGAATGTGGTACCATGGCAATAATAAAATTATGCCCCATGCTAAGGTTAAAGTTCATTAATTTCTTCACGTGCCTGATAATCTTAGCAGTGGAAATATAATAGAGAACAAAACAGTGTCCGTCCTCATGAAGCTTACACTCTAGTAAGGGAAGAGAGACCAGACACCCACAACGTATGTCAAAAGTACTACAGGAAAAAAAACTGAAGCCAATGAAGCCGAGAATGAGGAGGGGATGAACTTGATTCTCTTTACAGGATGGTCACAGAGGACTCACTGAGAAGATGACCTATGAAAAACAGTCCAAAGAAAGTGGAGGATTAAAGCACTGGATGTCTAGGGAAATACTGTTTCACTGAGAAATAAAAGTTAAGTACAAAGTCTCTAAGGTCAGAGTGTGAGTAACATGTCTGAGAAACTGGGAGGTGACTGGGGCTGAATGAACGGGGTGGTGGGGGTTGGGGGTGGGTGGAGGAGGGGTGGAGAAGCAGGCGATGAAGTCAGGGGGCCTGCCATGGAGGGATCAGAGGACTGCCACTCACAGGACGCAAGCTTCTGCTCCAAACGAGACGGAAAACCACCCCTGAACGATATTCAGTATGACTTACTTTTTATTTCAAGGATCGCTCTGGTTGCTTCCCTCAAAAGGACTGTGAGAGGGAAAAAGCACAAGTAAGAAGACCACCAGGAAGTGATCACAATAATCTAGGCTGATGCTGGCCTGGACAGGATAACACTGGCAGGGTGAGGAAAAGCTGTCAGATCCTGGAAGTCTAGTAAAGACAGAGCCAATAGGCTTTACTGGCCGAATGACAGATTAAGTGTAAAAGAGAGGGGGGTCAAGGATGACTCCAAGGTTTCTGGCCTGAGCAAATGAAAGGATGCAGCTGCCATGTACTGAGATCAGGAAGATTGTGGGAGCAGTAGATGGGCAGTGGGGCTTGGGGTGGGGGCGCATAGGTAAACAGTAGTTTAGTTCTGGCTTTTAATACGTCCAAGCAGAGATGTGAGATACGCAGCTGGATATGTGAGGTTGAAGTCTTGGAGAGAGATCAAGCTGAGATATAATTTTGGGAGCCATGAATATACAAATAGTACTTAAAACGATGAGACTGTTTATGGCAATTCACGTACCTTAAAAATGAGCTGTGTGAAAACATTAATTTCAAAATTGATACTCAGACTTAAAATGAATTGGTAATTTCCCCTTTAATTTCCATCACTCCTATGAATTTAAATTAACGTGAGTTGGCACTGCAGCGTCTACAGCATTCACCATAGACACTCAGATTTTTTTGTATGAATTATGGACTTTCAGAATAATTGTGACTCAATAAAATATAGGAGAATCTTGCCCATCTGTCAACTGTACAATAACCTTACCTTTTCAGAATGTGGCTAAGCATCAAGAATCAAAACAGATTTTTGGGTAGACATGAACAGTCTTAAAAGCCATGCACTCAGGTCCATGGACTTTGATAACTAGAAAAAGACCCTGCAAAAACTTGTGCTGATCTGGAACATGCAAACTGCAGTCTAGGACCATTTGGTTAAATATGCAGAGGCCCACCAAAGCACAAATTCTTATTAGCATCTTAAGACATGCACAGACATAGAACAGGGCAACATACAAATACAGATAAAATATATGATAGTAATGACAGGAAACTTTTCTTAGGTTCCTTTGCTCCAGGTACTGTTCTGGGTATCTTTTAATATAACTCTTCATTTCTAATCCTGATAACAATTTCTCAAAGTGTCAACAGTATTATCTCTACTTTTCAGATGTGGAACACAGGCCAAAGACAATGCACACCTTGACTGCACCCATATCAGAACTAGTAGGGTCAGGACTGGAACATAGTTCTGCCTGAATCCAACCTAGCATGCTCTAAACTATACCACAAGTAAAGCTGAAATTATATTCTACATATCCTTGTAAGATGCTAAGGGAATTTTTTATTATGATTATCATCTAAAATGTTTAAATTCTTAAACTTGGATTAAGTACCCAAGGAAAATTCTTATCTTGCCAGTGGAGAAACCAAAGCAGTAAATGATGCTCTATACTCTCAACTTGCAAAAATAATGACAAACATGTAGACTGGCTGCTATATACAAATACGGAAACAGCATTTTCTTACTTAGATCAAGAATGAGGTCTACTTTTAGATAAAAGTATTCTAATTAAATTTTATTAAATACAACAGTTTCTTCACTTCTTTATTGTAAATAAAGTCGAGTCATGGGAAAAAAAAAAACTTGTTCCTTGAAAATAAAAGGCAAATACAGAAGAAAATGTAAGCTCTGCATGTCAGCCTTGTTTCTGAAAACCTCTGGAATTATTTCCAATACCCTTTTATTATTCAGTTTAGAAAATTAAATTTTTAAAAATCATAAATCATAAAATGGCAATGACAGATGGGAAAGACTAGAAGAAATGAAATTAATAAACAAATAAATAGCTTACATTTTGCTCATAAAATTAAACTTCCTCCCTCACTGGTCTTAAATCAGATTTCAAAGAAGTAATGAAACTGATTAGCTTGAATTTTATCCCTAATAATTTTGCAAATGAAGTATCACGGCACTTTAGACGTGACAATTGTCCAAGAGATGTTCACCATGCGGCAATTCCAAAAAGGTAAACAGAGGGAGAAGAAAATGATAAAATCCATCCCAGATCTACAAAGAACGCCTCCTACCCCATCACACCCACTGTAATGAACACATGACTAGCCTATTTCGTCAGGGAGGGAGGGAGAAGGGGAGAGCACAATTGTTCCAAGGCCTCCCTTTAAGTTACCAAAAGGTCTGTAAACCCAAAGATACTGATCACTTCTCTTCAACAAACAGATGCTGTTCTTTGTAGCATTCCCTTTTTCCGAGCAGGAAGGCTGATATGCTTCCAGTGCCAGCTGAGGAAAAAATAAGTCTTGAGATACAATTTTACTGTCTCAGAGAAAAGCAAACAGCCAATCAATTCCTCTCTAAAGACATGGCTCCATCTTTCCTCACAGACTTCAAAATCTAACTGGTGAAGGACTTTAAAATAAGAAAAGCAATCCCTTTAATTATGAGAATCAGAGAATCTCAGTGTCTTAACCTAGGAAAGTATCTTCTTATAACTTTGCTTAGGGAAATAACTAACCAGTCAATTTCTAGCATATCATATTAGGTGAGCTTAGAGTTGTAAATTTGATCATTTTTACAATGCAAATCAATGAATAAATGTGCAATTCTACTGGAAGAAATCTCTTTTTGTTTTTAGAAACAATGTAATTAACCTCCAAGAATGTCCCAACAAGCTTGGAAGTGATGTACTTAAGTATGTGGGCACCTAACCATTAACTAAACGCAGTATGTTCCTAACAAACACTCCTGCTTAGCTTGCATGATTAAAACTAAAAATAATTCAAGATACTGTTTGGTAAAATATGCCATTTTATATCCCTTTGGGTGACCATTCACTATCACCATCATGCATTTGACAGTTAAGAAGTAAAACTACACTTTATAAAGCACCAGTAATTACATATGTCACAGGACATCATTTTACCCGTGCTGAGCAAATCAGATTAAGAATTAATGGTTTAACACATAACAGACACAGAAACCATCATAGCTAGGTGTGTGTACACACGGGTTAGTACATGTATGTCTACATGCATGTGTTCCCCAGCTCTGTCCACCGAGCGGGCTTGGAAGCAATGACACCCCAGTAACAATGAGCATACCCAGCTCCAGATCCGGACTTCCCAATGCCACTCTCCAACAAAAGGAACCAGGGCTCCTTGGGAAAATGGTTGATTCGAACGTTGGGGTGGAAAAAATAGAAGACAAAGCTGAAGTATCTCTGAAATACCAAACGTATGTAAGTACCCAAATCTGCATTTTAACTCTTCTCTTCATAACCAGGGACCTTCTGTTAAGCAAGGGAACAAAGTCCTATTACAATGATGTTATTCCATGTGTGATTAATGACCATTGTCACATCCCTTCTTTTACCCCCAAATACGCAACCCTGCATTCCCTAATCCCCAAAAGTGCACAGAGTAGAGGGGGCACACATCTAAAAGGCAAAAGCAGTTAGGGATTAGTCACAAAACTAAATCATACCGTGCAAAATTCAAGCTTTTTACCAGTTCATCTAATATGCGGTTATTTTTCAGGTCCGGCTCTGTGACTGTCTAGAAAAGAAAAACAACAGATGGAAAAAGGTCAGAAACAATAATTAACCTGTCATAATCTTGTTTTTGAAAGCATGTGTACCATCCTCCTGAGACTCCCCATCCCACTAAGTCTTCCAGGAAAGCCTCAAGATAAAGTTCATTTATCTCATACTAACGTGGAATTTTAAAATAGTGAATCACTATCTGTTGACTGGAAGTCTGATAAATGCTCTCTAAAGCATCTGGTAAAAACATATGTACACTGTACTAAGATAAAACCTAATATGAGCAAGAATGCTCTTCTTCAAAATGTCAGCACTCAACTTTTCCAAAAATTTCTCCTGAAAAGCACAACAAAGATGCTCTTTTAAGTGAAAACACTGGGAGAGGTACTAGGTGTTTAAAGAAGACAGCAATGTACCTAGTTGTAAAGACCGTAGACTCGGGAGCCAAACAAGTTCAATGACATCCTGACACCATGTACCAACCAGAGGCACCCAACTAGAAGCGAAACCCTTTAATTAGCCCCAGTGTCCTTCCTATCAGACCTTACTGTCTTTGTCTTCTTATGTTTACTTTCCTACCTTCTTATGTTTTACCTACCTTTTCACCTATTTCTACTACATGAAATGCTTCAGGAACTGTAGCAAACTTCCTGGTGTTTTCCCTGAATGTCTGGTTTGGGAAAGAGGTAAGGGGCCAGTTAAACTGAATCTTTGCCTTCTGCACAAATACTTAAATATCAATCCTTTGCAAATAAATAATCCTACCGTCAGATTTTCTACCCAAGGTGACGAAGTATAAAAAATGAGGAGCCATAAAAACACAGTTCATAAGATTTAAAGTGTGCTCCATCCTGCTCTTAAAATTAGTTTTTACTTCCTAAAATCCATTTAGGTTTTCAGAAATCTTAATGAAAAGTTGAACAAGGCTCAGTTTTCCACATATGTATCTTAGAAGTCATGCCTTTGATATAGCTTAATTCAATAATTACACATCTTCCTATGGGCTTTTGTGTACACATGAAGGAGAAAAATTTGCACCAATCAGTAAGCTTAAAAGGAAAAACAGGAAAGAAAAACTCACCACGCAACAAGTTGGACATTGGGTTTTATAGGACAGAAATTTTCTTATACAAAGAGAGCAGTCTGCAAAAACAGAAATGCAACATAATAAATGAGTTAAGCTGTATTAATAATATTAGAACTTGACTTCTAACATAATCTGGCCCAAGCCTTGGAGTATTTCCATATAATCTAAAATCTCTAGTACTTCTACTTTACCAATACACGTTTGCAAATGTGACTAAATAGCACTTTTAGGAAAGGGAAACATATCAAATAATAATAATAACGTTGAATCCCTAGCATATCACAACTCCACAAGCAACATGCCCCGCTCTCTGTATCCTCCATCTGTAAAATGAAGCAATCATACATGTCAGACCTAGGATGGCTATTACATATACACGACAGATGTCTTCACTCCCTAATGTTCTAAAACAGAAATTGTGAAGACATATACACATATGAAGAAATAATACACACCCAGATTACCAAACTAGAGATTTTCATATCCTAACTCTGTAAATGATGTCCATCATCCCACATTTAACAAGTGCTTTGTGTCAAGCACTAAGAAAAGACCAATATATGAGGGAAGGCTCTTGACCTCAAGGAGCTAACAAAGCAGTGAGGAATTACAGTACAATTCAGTGTATTAAAGGCAATGATGAAGCCTTAACAATTTAAGCAGGAAATTGGCATGAACTAAATGCTTCACACCCAAGGGAGTGTAAAAAGATCTTCCAAAGGGAAAAACAGACGTGACTAATAGAATGGTACCTTACTGGTAGCTAATTTGCTATTAGCACAAATTCAGCTTAGTGAAGGTCTCATTAAAAGGATTCAGTTTAGCTAAGGAGGAGGAGACTGAGATTCAGGTACAGACAACCTGGAAGTGAACAAGTCATGCCCGCCTCAGTGGAGCATCCAAGAAAAATGAAAGAATGAAATGAATTTCGCAAAGGTCAGTAAATGGAACATTGCACATTATGAAGAAGATAAATCAGGCTACAAGTAAAGTTCTTTGAGGAGGCAGAGATGAACAAAGGGGGCTTCCAGAACAATAGGCTACTGATTTCTCTTCTGCATAATCTTATGTGTGTTTTGTTTTGAACTATGGAGAACTACACACTAGTCCAAAGTAGACCAAGCCCTTGGCTTAAGTTCAACCTACCAGTCTACTACCAAATATGTCCTGGTGAACGGTAAGCCAGCATAATTTATTCTCCAGTGAGCAACCATGATATTCCAATCAAAGTAGAGCAGTTGAAGGAAGAGCTCTGAACCATGTATTCCTAGGTGACTTTATTTAAATTTCCCGTGAAGTTTGTTTTTCCACTCGAAAGCCCAACTATGGGCCATGTATGTGGGGTCGGGGAGGGATGAAGAAAACAATGAACTAAAGGGTCGCTTCACAGAAACATCCAAGCCTGGAGAAGGAGGCATTTCTCATCTCAAACAGGATACAGACATCTGCTGGCGTTCATGTATCAAAAGGGGCTAGCAACCTAACAGTAAAAATAAAAAGCACATTTCTAAAAGTTAAGCCAATCCATTTTGCACATGATCTTAAGGACTTCATGAGAAAATGAACCATTTCAAAGATAATTCTGAGGTGTTCAATTAAAACAAGAAAATCTAGTCCCAAGTTTGAAAGGAACAGAAGATGCTGGAAAGCTGAGAAAGCTGGCCTCTGCCCCCAGTTCTAGTGCTAAGCGATCAGTTAGCTGATTAGAGAATAACATCCCTGCAACTGACAATGAGCACTCCAGCATCTCCCCAAGGGCAGCTCTGCGTAACTGCGTGCCCCTTCTGTATGCACAGCTCTCTCCTTTCTCCCCAGTCTTGTTTCACGGGCAAGAATGCAACAGCAGAATAACACTGATAAGCCTGAAAGACGCTTACATTGCCTCTTAATTTTGCAAAGGTCAGTAAATGGAACGTTGCACATTTCACTTCTTTTTTTAAATAAAATCAAATTGCTTTTTATTCCAACACAAGCCTCAATTAATT
Organism: Vicugna pacos; assembly: GCF_048564905.1. Taxonomy (NCBI): domain Eukaryota; kingdom Metazoa; phylum Chordata; class Mammalia; order Artiodactyla; family Camelidae; genus Vicugna; species Vicugna pacos. The sequence continues at coordinate 48,799,019 of NC_133003.1, forward strand.
TTGTGAGTCAAAATCCACAAAAGGAAATGAAAAATGACTGCTGGTCCATCTTTAAAGGAGTAGTAATTTAACAGAGCCTAAGAGCCAATGATTTCATCTGGAGCAAGTATTCTGAGCATCTTCCATTATGAAGTCAGAAGAGCTGTGCAAGTGCAAAGTAAACTGGCACTGGAGCAGATCAATCTATTAGTGAGAACATTTCTCAGTGGTGTTTTATGAATTGCAGTTTAAGTCCATGCCCTCTCCCCGCTTTGGGGTAATTCTGTAGCATGAATTTGGATCAATTTAATTGCCCTACATTCTGCCACTGCACCCCACTCAAATCTTAATAGCAGCAGATCTGCAAACGTAGTGTTCGTTACCTATATTCCAAAAGCTAAACAGAGCAAAACAGAATAAAGAGATTTAAAATGACAAGTCCTGAAATGTTTAAGGAGCAGCAAAGCAGCCAGGATTCTGGGGCAGCAATTCTAGTCAATCCAGGACAAGAGCAGGCCGTGACGGCTAGATCTGGCTCCTACGAAGCTCTGGGGGCTTTTGTGCCATTAGACTAACTACAGACTCAGAGCAACTTTTAGTCTGGAGGGAACCTATACTGGTGATTAGCAGAAAAAGCCTACTGAATACTGACAGGTATAATATGAAAAATATGTGCTTATAAAATATATTATCATCATTGGAAGTACTCCCCACTGACTTCCTCTTAGGTAAAGAATGACAAGTGTATGTGACAAAGAAACAAGCAACAAAAAAAAAAAAAAAGAGAAGAAGAAGAAGAATGGAAGTAAAGGCTAATATTTCAGCTAAGCAGAGTTCACTGAATTCATAAAAAGTCTTTCCTCTCTGAAATGACATAATTAAAATCTACAGAATAGACTTCCATCTCGGTCCACGAGAAGGTAACCAAGATCCAGAATTAACCTACTTCCATAAACAACTAAAATACTGGTGGAAAATATGAAACAACTATTTTCAGACCTTGGACAATTGTAGAAATGAGAGGAGTTACCCCACAGCCCGAGATACCTGCCTGGAGGCAATTTCTTGACCACAGTGCAGGAATGAGAGCCAAAGGCCCATCAATCTTGCTAGTTGAAGAAAAAAGATCAGAGTTCACGGCAATCCAGGTAGCTAGAATTTGGAGGGCAGAGTGCCAAAAAGAAAAAGCTATATATAGAGAGACCTCCAGAAATATGATGACAGATCCACTCTATTCTACGACTGACTGTAAATCTGCACATACACAGGGTGAAAACCCATGAGACCAAAGAACAACTTCCAGGGAAAAAAACAATAACAAGCCTGGAGAGGTAACATAGGGCCAAGAGTTCATAAAATTTCTAGCAGCCAGTTTGGAGGAAACTCACTAAATGCACAGGAATTCAGTAGCTATCCCAGAACATCATCTTAGTACAGGAGGAAATCAGCCATAGAGAGTGGGTGCTGTCAGCAAGACTGCAAAATAGGAAGCCAGATCCCGCTTTTCCCACGGAAACACAAATCAGCAGCAAACATGCACCAATCCCCTTTGCCAGAAATTCTGATACTAGTCAAGATGCTCCTGTACCCCAGGGCAAGCACAAAACCAGCCACATCAAAGCCAGTAGAAAATTTATGGCCCTCGATTGCCAGAGTCCTTCCCCCTGGCTCAGCACCACAATTCAGAAAGAAATTCCCAACTCCCAGCTTTTCCCAGGGGAGGGATAGAGACGACTGAAACACACGTGAAATGTTCCAAGCCTTCAGGCGTCTGCCAAAGGGACCGGTTTCCATCGTGCCTGAACCTAAGCACTGACAAGAAAGGGCACCAGGTTGAGGTTGCAGAGAACAAAGGCGATGGTCTGGTCTAGTGCCCACTCAGTCACCACGACTCCTCCCCTGGGCGTGAGCAGGAGAAATTCCCACCTCTCAGCTTCTCTCCAGGGAAGAACATGCACCCAACACTTCAGATTTTCAGGAGGCTGCCTGAGAGACTGGTTTCTGTCTCACCCAACTCACTGTGCTGAAGAGACCTGTCATACTCTAAATACCTGGAGACTAATGAGAACAAAAAAAAGCTGGACAGTTTGCTGCTGCCGCTGCTCCAGAGGACCCACAGTACAGCAGGTGGAGGCCAATACAGCTCAGTGGCTTCTCCTTTGGGGAGAAAGACAAGAGAGAGGACTGCAACCATCATTTCGCCATTTCAAGGGGCTGCCTTAGCGACTGCTTCTACCTTGCCTGACTCAGAGAGCTGATGGGACCTGCCATACTCTAGTGCCTGGGGGTCACTGGGAACAGAAAAGAGCTGGGCAGTTTACTACAGTCCCAGAGGCTCTGCGGTACCACAGATATAAGATGCAGCAGAAGACTATAAACCAATGAAAAAAGAAACCAGCAAAACATCTTTAACTTACTTAATTTACACTTACAAGCCCAAAGAAGATACATCCACAGAAAAGGTTTAACAGGCACCCAGAATCTCTAGCTGGGCTGGCTAGTGAATCTGGCTGCAGGAACATCTGGCTTTCCCTATATGAAGCTTGTCTGTAAAGCCTGTGAAAGGTGATTTTTTTTTTCAAATGCACAGATCCCAATACAGAGCAACAAAGCACACGAACATACAGGGAAACATGGCCAAAGCAAAGGAACAAAATGAATCTCCAGAAACTAATCCTAAAAAACAGATGTATAAGAATTACCTGATAAAAATTTTTTAAATAACCATCATAAAGATGGTTAATGAACTAAGGAAAACAATGCATAAACAAAATGAAAATATTAATTAAGAGACAGGAAACATAAAAAAGAACCAAACAGAAATTTTGGAGCTAAAACATATAATACAGATTGCCCCCACCATCTGAAAGTTGAATGCTCCTGTGAAACCTTTCCTAAGCTGAAATGGCATAAAGTGAAAAAGAAATTACCTGAAGACACACTTTGCTAACAGATACACAACAGAAACCAAGATAAAGTAAAGATGCTCACAGACAAGTGATGGCAGCTTGATGCTGAGATGCTGAGTAGCTGCCAGGGAAGGAGCTTGGTGGAGCCACTCTCGCTGCTGAGGGTGCACACCAACTCTAATAATTTACTGCAGAACAAATGCTGAATGCTATTTTCACTTTTTTCTTTCTTTCTTCTTTTTTTTTTTTTGGTTAAAAGTGAAAATCCTCTTCAGATTTCTTTTGGTTAGTGGAAACAAGCCCTGTCATAGGTCTTTCATAAATGGGAAGTGGCATAAAACAAACTTTTGAAAAGCAGGGGATGCCTGTAACTGAAAAATATACTAGAAGACCTCAGCAGCAGATTTGATCAAGCAGAAGAATCAATGCACTTGAAGACAAGCCATTTGAAATTATTCATTCAAAATAGCAAAAAGGAAAAAGAAAGGAAACAAAGAAAGCCTAAGGGACTTACAGGACACCATCAAAAGGGCCACTATACATATTATGAGAGTCCCAAAAGGAGAACACAGAAAGAGGCAGTAAGTTTGTTTCAAAAAATAATGGCCTCAAATTTCCCAAATCTGGGAGATGAGATGGAAATTCAGAGTCAAAGCCCAATAGATCACAAAAATGATGAACCCAAAGAACTCACCAAGTCATATTATAATCATATTGTCAAAAGTCAAAGACAAAGAAAGAATTTTAAAAGCAGCGAGAGAAAACTGACTCATCACGTACAAGGAGGCTCCCATTAGACTATCAGTGGATTTCTTAGCAGAAATCTCTCAGGCAAGAGGGAGGAAGAAGATATATTCAAAGTGCTGAAAGAAAAAAAAAAAAACTGCCAACCAAAAATCCTACATCCACCAAAACTGTCCTTCCAAAATGAAGGAAAAATAGACTTTCCCAGATAAACTAAAGCTGAGGGAGTTCTTCACAACTAGGCCTGCCTTACACAAAATGTTAAAGGGAAGTTTAAGCAATAAATGACAACATTAAAAGAAGAAAGATCCCAAATAAAGAATCTAACTCTACACCACAAGGAACTAGAAAAAGAACAAAGCCCAAGTTAGCAGAAGAAAGGAAACTGTATACATTAGAGCAGAAATAAATGAACAGAGAATAGAAAAAAAAATCAATGAAATTAAGAGTTGCTTCTTGAGAAGATCAACAAAACTGACAAACACTTAACCAGACTAAGGAAAAAAGAGAGAAGACTCAAGTAAATAAAATAAGAAATGAAAGAGGAGACATCACAACAGATGCCACAGAAATAAGGAGTTAAAAGAGACTAGTGTAAATAATATATGCCAACAAATTGAACCTACCAAGACTGAATCATAAATAAATAAAAACCATGAACTGACTTGTAACTAGAGTGTAGAATGAATCAGTAATCAAAAACCCATCAACAAAGAGAAGTCCAGGACCAGATGGCTTCACCAGAGAATTCAACCAAACATTAAAGGAATTAACACCATCCTCTTCTAACTCTTCATAAAAATTGAAGAGAAGGAAACACTTCCAAACTTATTTTATAAGGCCAGTATTATTCTGATATCAAAGCCAAAGACACTACAAGAAAACTACAGACCAATATCCCTGATGAAAAATTATCTAAAAAATTTCATCCCTGATGAAATAGTAGCAAACTGAATTCAACCACACATTAAAAGCAACATCACCGTGACTAAGTGGGATTTATTCCTGGGATGCAAGCATAGGTCAACATAAAAATTAAAAAAAAAAGAAAGAAAGAAAAAGAAATCAATGTGACACACCATATTAACAGAACAAGGATAAAAATCAAACAATCATCTCACAAAAGATGCAAAAAAAGCATCTGACAAAACTCAACACCCTTTCATGATAAAAAAAAGAAACACTCAACAAAGTTAAAAGAAAAGTACCTTAACATAATAAAAGCCATATATGACAAGTACACAGCTTGAAGAGACCAATCACTAGAAATGAAGTAGACTTAGCAATAAAAAATCTCCCTGCAAACAAAAGTCCAGGACCAGATGGCTTCACTGGGGAATTCTCCCAAACATACAAAGAAGAACTCATACCAGCCCTTCTCAAACTCTTTCAAAAGACTGAAAAGGAGGGAGTACTCCCAAGCTCATTCTATGAAGACATCATCACCCTGATACCAAAACCAGGCAAAGACACTACCAAAAAAGAAAATTACAGACCATTATCACTGATTAACAGATGCAAAAATCCTCAACAAAATATTAGCAATCCAACAACACATAAAAAGATCATACACCATGATCAAGTTGGATTCATCCCAGGGACACAAGGATGGTTCAACACACACAAATCAATCCATGTGATACACCACATCCACGAAAGAAAGGACAAAAACCACATGATCATCTCAATAGATGCAGAAAAAGCATTTGATAAAATTCAACACCTATTTATGATAAAACACTCTCACCAAAGTGGGTATAGAGGGAACATATCTCAACATAATAAAAGTTATTTATGACAAACCTACAGCAAGCATAGTACTCAAGGGTGAAAAATTGAAAACCTTCCCACTAAAATCTGGGACAAGACAAGACTGCCCATTCTCACCACTTCTATTCAGCACAGTCCTGGAAGTCCTAACCAGAGCAATCAGGCAACAAAAAGAAATACAAGGGATCCAAATCGGAAAAGAAGAGGTAAAGTGTCACTATATATAGATGACATGATACTATATATATAGAAAACCTTAAAAGCGCCACACAAAGACTACTAGAGCTAATAAAATAATTCAGCAAGGTAGCAGGATACAAGATAAACATACAAAAATCAGTTGCATTTCTTTACATTAATAATGAATCAACAGAAAAAGAAAGTAAAGAAACAATCCCTTTTAAAACTGCACCCAAAACAATAAAACACTTAGGAATAAATCTGACCGAAGAGGTGAAAGACTTATATACGGAGAACTACAAAACACTGATTAAGGAAATTAAAAAAGACTTAAAGAAATGGAAAGATATCCCATGCTCTTGGATTGGAAGAATCAATATCGTTAAAATGGCCTTATTGCCCAAGGCAATCTACAGATTTAATGTGATCCCTATCAAATCACCCAGGACATTTTTTACAGACCTGGAACAACCGATCCCAGGATTTATATGGAATCACAGAAGAGCCAGACTTGCCAAAGCATTGTTGAAGAAAAAGAACGAAGCTGGAGGAATAACCCTCCTAGACTTCAGACAATATTACAGAGCGACAGTAATCAAAACAGCATGGTACTGGCATCAAAAAAGACATGTGGATCAATGGAACAGAACAGAGACCCAGAAATAAATCCACAGACCTATGGTCAATTAATCTCTGACAAAGGAGGCAAGATTATACAATGGAGAAAAGACAGTCTCTTCAACAAATGGTGGTGTGAAAACTGGAAAACAGCAAGTAAGTCAATGAAGTTAGAACATTCCCTCACTCCATACACAAAAATGAACTCAAAATGGTTTAAAGACTTAAATATAAGACAAGACATGATAAATCTCTTAGAAGAAAACATAGGCAAAACATTCTCTAACATAAATCTTGGCAACGTTCTCCTAGAGCAGTCTACCCAGGCAAAGGAAGTAAGAGCAAAATAAACAAAATGGGACCTAGTTAAACTCATAAGCTTTTGCACAGCAAAGGAAACCATAAGCAAAACAAAATGACAACCTACGGAATGGGGAGAAAATATTTGCAAATGATACGACTGACAATGGCTTAATTTCCAGAATACATAAACAGCTCATACAACTTAATAACAAAAAAAACTAACAATCCAATCAAAAAATGGGCAGAAGACCTAAACAAGCATTTCTCCAATGAAGACATATGAATGGCCAATAGACATGAAAAAATGCTCAATATCGCTAATTCTCAGAGAAATGCAAATCAAAACTACAATGAGGTATCACCTCACACCAGTTAGAATGGCCATCATTCAAATGTTCACAAACGATAAATGCTGGAGAGGCTGTGAAGAAAAGGAAACCCTCCTACACTGCTGGTGGGAATGTAGTCTGGTGCAACCATTATGGAAAACAGTATGGAGATTCCTCAAAAAACTGAAAATAAACTTGCCATATGATCCAGCAATCCCACTTCTGGGTATATATCCAGAGGGAACTTTAATGTGAAAAGACACATGTACCCCACAGTGTTCATAGCAGCACTATATACAATAGCCAAGACATGGAAGCAACCTAAATGTCCATCAACAGATGACTGGATAAAGAAGTTGTAGTATATTTATATAGTGGAATACTACTCTGCCATAAAAAAGAATAAAATAATGCCATTTGCTACAACATGGATGGATCTAGAGACTGTCATTCTAAGTGAAGGCAGAAAGAGAAAGAAAAATACCATATGATACAATTCACATGTGAAATCTAAAAAAAAACACAAAAAACAAAAAGAAAGGCCACTATGAACTCACCTACGAAACAGAAAGACTCTCAGACTTAGTAAACAATTTAATGGTTACTGGGAAAAGGGGGTGGGAGGGGATAAATTTGGGAGTTTGATATTTATAAATGTTAGCCACTATATATATAAATACATTAAAAAAAGTTTCTTTTGTATAGCATAGGGAACTATGCTCAGTATCTTGTAATATCCTTTAATGAAAAAAAAATGAAAATGAATATATGTATGTATATGCAAGATTGAGACATTGTGCTGTATACTAGAAATCAATACATTATAATTGACTGTACCTCAATTAAAAAAAAATTAGTGTAATTAACCAAATTATAAAATAAAGGAAGTAAATCATGTGAGCATCTCCAGAGATGCAAAAAACAAACCTAACAAAATTCAATACTCATTCACGATTTTTAAAACAAACCTTTCTGCTATTAAGAGCATAGAGGAACTGCCTCAAACTGATAAATTTATGAAAATGTTTCAAGAATATGATAAGAATTATAGCCAACATCATACTTGAAATGCTGAATGGCTTCCCCAAGAAATTAGGAATAAAAAAAGGATATCCACCTACACTACTTCTTTTTAACATTCTACTAAAGGTGATAGCCTGTCTAACAACTAGAAATAAGAGGCATGCAGATTAGAAAGGAGGAAGCAAAACTGTCTTATTCGCAGAGGACATGACTATGTACGTAAAAAAATAAGCCAGAATTACACAGTGAGCTTAGCAAGATCACAAGATAAAAATTCAATACAAAAAACTGTATTTCTGTGTGCAAGGCCTGTGCACTGAAAACTAACAATGCTGTGGAGAGAAACTAAAGAAAAGCTGAAGAATGGAGGCACACACCACAGTTCTGTAAAAATAAAATAAAATCTCCTCAGGGAAAGTAAAAATAAGAAGAATCTCCTGTGTTAGGAACAGAGAAATGGGCCCATTGTGTCTAACAGGGACTCAAAATAAAACAGATTCAGGCAGTCATGACAGACCTGGGGTTCCAGTCACGTCTGTGTTCTCAGAAAAACCAGGATCAGAAAACTAAATGACATCTGATGCTACTAAGGGTCCTACCTGGAAAAGCCCTCAAAGCAAAGCTCTAATGACAGCCTCATATCAAGCTGCAAGGACTTGTGGATGGCTGCTAGGGCCATCCAATCCCCTCTGCAAATCTTCCAACTGTGACTTCTGAGGTTTGTGTTTTTAAAACTCCCTCACTTGCTTCGCCCTCTGCCCCAAAGGTACTTTAGGTTACAGCCAAAGGCTGTGTATTCCCAGTTTGCAACAAACAATAAAGCTGTTTTTTTGCTTTAAGATAAGCCTCTTTTCTGGGATTTATTTCTAATTTAGGACAATATTCTTATATTGAAGATAACACTGTTAAGACGTCACTTATCCTCAGACTGATCTCTAGATTCAGTGCAATCCCAATGAATATTTCAGCAGTCCTTTTTTTTTGTCAAAATTGACAATCTGATTCTAAAATGTATATGGAAATGCATATAAAATGCAGAAATCCTAAAAGAACCAAAATAACTTTGATAAAGAAAAACAAAATTGGAGTAGTTACAATGCTTGACTTCAAGATTTCCCAAAAGGCTACAGTAATTAAGATAGTGTGTGGCAGAGGAGGGTACAGCTCAAGTGGTAGAGCGCGTGCTTAGCATGCATGAGGTCCAAAATAAACCTAATTACCCCCCCTACAAAATAAAATAATTAAATAATACAATAATAAATAAATAAAATATTTTTTAAAAATGATAGTGTGGTACTGGCACAAGGGTAGACATATAGATCAATAGAATAGAAAAGAATCCAGAAACAGACCCACATATAACTCCCTGGGGCCATACTGACTGAGATGGGGAGAACTCTACCAGGTGACACAAATGGTCAATATCTTACTTGCAGTGGTTACATGATATACACATTTGTCAAAACTCACTGACACTTGTACACTTTACTGCACACTTAAAATGGCTGCATCTTATTATATGTAAATTATACCTAAATAAAGATGACTTTAACACATATTTAGAAATAATTCCCAAAACTTATCTTGGTTAATATGAATGTAGCCTAGAGGGAAACTAACATTAAGAGCTTATAACGTGCCAGACACTGGACTCTGCACATTTAATTCTAACAAACATCGTCTAAGGCAGCAACTACTTATTAGACTTTTCACATTTGAAGGAATGTTGGGCATTTGCAACCTTATCCACCTAGTAAGTGGGGAGTTGAGAGTCAAGCCCAAGTATATCTCTAACACCCATGTTGCTACCACCACCATCCTCTTATTATGTCTTCTCCTTGGAAACTGTTTTCACCAAAGCTACTACTATCCACTAAAACCATCTTTAAGGCTTAACTTTTTAAACTTTCCAAGACAAACCAACTCAAAAATAGAAAACAACAAAGATCACAAACCTAGATAATCCGTTAACTGGAAGACCAGATCCTAAACAAAACAAGTGCACCCTATGCACTAAATACTACCTGGACAACGCCAAAGACTGCCCGGTTGAACCACCTATCTGTTACCGTTAAAATCAAAAATTCTGAAGTCTAACATCTAAAAGTGCTGGGCAAAAGCATATATAGTGAGCAAAATCTTTATTCCCATAAAAGGCATAAAAATACCCAAGAGGGAGGTGGTAGGAAATACATGAACCCTGTGAAAAAATATTTCATATTCAGGAGGGAGGTTGTGAGAAAGACCATCTGAAAACTTCAAGACAGAAGAGCTAAAGGTGAGAAATTAATAATGTGTACCCATCTTTGGTGTTAAATTAACACTACATTGTGTAAAAATCACATTTTTCTAACTCTTAGTTGCAATACATACTTACAGTTATGTGAACACTGAGGAATCATCATTGCAATGTTGAAATATTCAAAGCAAATTCCACACCGCAGCAAATCATCTACTGTCTGAAATGCAAAAATACATATATATCTATCAGAAAGCCACCAAGATGGGAACATCTGCCACAGAATGCCACTCTTTCTCCTTCCATCCCCTAAAAAATAATAATTTAATAATATTTCTTTGTCAAATATGCAAACGCAAAAGCTAAGTCCACATAAACTGCAGAGGAGAGAAAAACTTCCCCCATATGATTTATTTAAATCTTAGGTTACCCAGAACACTTTAGACAGATAAAGCTGACACTGTACAGATTCCCATTCCTCACTGCCAGCCCTTCACAGAAAGGATACTCTATTCCTGTTCTACCTGCCATGTGCTTCCAGTCCTCCTCCGAGCTTCCTCTTAGACCCCATTCCCAGGCCTACAATCACTGCTGGGTGAGAGGTACCAGCAGCCATTCACCACAAAGGTTAAGAACCAAATCAGAGAATACTAAAGACAAACATCAGAAATTATCTAGTTAAAATTCTGACTTCACACATGAGGAAACTTTTATCTAGAGCAGGCACATGTAATGGTCATGAGTCCAGCCAGGACTAAGCTGCCTGTCTCCCTACTGGCGGTCAGTCCAGTGCTTTCTGCAGGGTACTGCACGTTAGTACAGGGTTGAGCCAGATGAGGAAGCCCTGGAAAGAGCTGGCACCTGAGACAGCAGAGGGAGGGGAAGAAGTGGGCAATCTGGAAAGCCAAACAGCTGTGCATAAATCTGGAATGGAACCCACACAGGAAAGGATCTACCTCGCAATCTAAAACATTCTAAATCATTTAAAATAAAATGTTATTTCACTCAAGGAATACTGAGTAGATATTTAAGAGAAAGAAAAGAGGGTACTCACTCATGTACTAATATGCAAAGACTGCCAAAATAAGTGAAAAAAGTAAAATACAGACAGAACATAACGGTCTGCGACCTTCTGTTTAAAAGGGAGGAGGAAATAAGAATATATTCTATTTTTATCTTGTGTGTATACACAAATGTATAAATCTGAAGGTAAATCTGAACACAAGAACATAACAAATCGTAGTCAAAGGGGTCAGGAAACGGGATAATTGAGGGACAAGCTGGGAAGGAGACTTTCACTCTTTATTTCACATGCTTTTTGAACCAACTCAGCGTATGACCTAAATTCTAAAAATATAAACAAAAAGACTAATGTCTGTAATAGTCCATATGATAAAATACTGTTTCCATTAAAAAAAATGCTTTCAAAGAACTTTTAATATATGGGAAAATGTTCATGTTTTAATGGAAACTTTAAAAAAAATCAGAGAACAAATCTACAAAAATAATACATAATAGAATTACGTAGTTTAATCTCCTTAACAATCTTAGGTCTACAGCATCATATGCCAATTTTATAGATGAAGCCTGTAGAACTTAAAAGTGGTTGGATCAAACACAAGAGGTTGACTCCAAAGTAATCCCAAAATTTATACGCGTATACACATTGTGGGTGTGGGTTAGCACACACGGGAAAAACTGAAGAACAGTAAGAGAAAACATTCAACAGTAGTTCTCTATGGATGGTAGGATGCTAGGTAACTTTCATTGTCTCCTTTATCTTACTGTAAATTTTAATTTTCTTCGACTATATACACATACTACATTTATAATCTGTCAAAAATAGAAACTTTTGTTACAGTGAAGCCAGGAAAATATACATTAAAATGCCCAAGTCTTCCATTATTTGGGATGGTAAGCTACCATTGACACAAAAAGCTAGAGGACTGTGTTGAAAATAGATTAAGAGCAGAGTCAGGACCGGGAGCCAAGCCCTGGCACCTTGTCTATTTGTTTTCTTCCGTGTAACCATCCTCTCCTGGGGGAGGAGCGGACCTGACAGATCTGCTGAGCAATATCTGTGGAACGTGACACTGCATCCAACGAGCTGTAACATTCTTGTGCAAATTTCCAATCCAGTGGATGCCCCAGGATTTTCTTAACTTAGAGAAAGTGGAAGGGGAAAGTAGAGAACAGGTGAAAGACTGAATAACTGGAGCAAATGTTCTTAAGATTTTGGGGTCACAGATCCCTTTGAAAAATAAATGAAGACTATAGATTCTCTTCTCAAAAAAAAAAAAAAGTATCAATAATTCCAGGTACCAAACTCTTTCCGGAGTCTGATTTTTATTCAATATAAGAAAGAACTCCAAACAGAGCTACTTCTGGGAGCAGTACTGGGAGAATCTGCATAATGCTTGGCACGTAGTAAGCCTTAAGAAAGGATTCGTTGTCACTGTCGTTTCCATGGTTTAGATAACTGTTTCTCTCCAGACTATTGGCATTGTAGCTGAACGGCACAATACCCCTTTCTATACGACGACCAGCCTCGGCTCACCTTAAGGGACCGAGGCCTGCCTCTGACACTTCCAAAGGTGGGAAACTGAGGCCCAGAGCCACGCGGTCAGCAAGTGTCAGACCAGAGCCGGGTACCCTGGCCCAGTTCGCCGCTGGCGCCGCGTCCTTTCTCCTCCTCAAGGCGGGGCTCGCCTCCCGCGGACGCCCAGACGCCCAGACGCCCCCAACCTCCCTGAAACACTCACCTTCATGACTGCCAGGCCCGGAGGCCACCGGTGCTCAACTAGGGAGTCCATGGTCTCCCCTAAGGAGGCAAGGGGGTCCGCTACCCACTGGTCTCCCGCGCTCCACTGCCACTCGAAATTCCCCGCGCTACTGAGCCACGTCAGCAGTCCGCGACGCGCCTGACGCGTGCGCGAAGCCTGCCGGGAGTTGTAGTATGTGGGCGGAACATAGCCAAAGATGCTCTCATTGCGCACGTGCCAGGCTTCCACCTCTCGCTACGGGAGGTGTGTGCTAAAAAAGCCCACATACAGTTCTGTACCAGACCTTTGATAGACAAGTACCTGTTGCATGTTAGAAAAAGACAGCCTAAAGTCAAACCAAATCCAGGCCTTGCCAAACCTTTCAGGGTCTACAGTCATGCCTTCTCCTTTCGGCCGCCCTCCTTGATTAATGATCTGTCCCTGCTCTTAGCAGGGGTTTTCATATCCATTATTTCATTTCACCCCATTACAACACTGAGAGGTGAACATGATCTGTATTAGTTTACACAAGAGGACGCTTCGGCTCAGAAAAGTGAAGAGAGTTTCCTTGAGTCACACGGTGTTTTTGACCAGACTACAAATAGAGCCTCTGGACTTTAAACAGGAGATCCTTTATCAAATAAAAATTTTACTTTAAAGTTATTCCTTTTCCTAGCTTTAGAGTGTAGTCTTCCAGATATTTCCTGTAAAGATACATAGATACAGTTTTCTTCCACAAATGTAATTATAGTAAATGCATAGCTCTGTCAAAGGAGTTTTTCTGTTTGTTTACTTACATACATCCTGAGACCTCTGCATGTTGTGAATGAAAATACTCCAATGTGAGTGAAAATACTGCAAACATATCAGTAAATAAAGAATGCTGAAACCAAGTCATCAGCGGCTGTCGCCACCCCCTAGTGGGGACAGGCCTGCAGCCCCAGCCTCTGAAGCCACTCAGAATGGTGCCCTCTGAGCAGACTCAGAATAAGAAAGGACAGGATACTGGCCCTAGATAGCTAGGTGCTTGTCAAAGGAATGAATTCAGTGAACCCAAATGTTTGCTTCCTCCCATACATAGAAAAGCACTAAATTCTTTAACTTGAGATGCCTGATTCTCTTTAGATAACAAGTAATCTTTTATTGTTCCAACTACCTGGTCTTTGTTGTAAAGCTCCTATATATCCTAGCTCCTCCCCTACCTCTTCGGAGCAGTCCCTCAGAGCCACCTGAGAGGCTGTCATCCCGGCTAGAGTCCTCCCACCAAATAAAACATAACTTTCAACTTTTAGGTTGCGCATTTATTTTACTTGACAATGTTAATACATATAGATATACCTCATTCTTTTTTTTCTTTTTAAAAAATATTTTTAATTGTGAAAAAATAGACATAACATAAAATTTACCATTTTAACTATTTCTAAGGCTTAATTACAGTCACACTGTTGTGGAGCCATCTCTAGCATCCATGCACAAAATGTTTTTTATCTTGCAAAACTGAAACTATGTACCCATGAGACAGTATCTCCCCATTTCCCCTCCCACAGCCCCCGGCAACCACCATTTTACCTCATTCTTTTTAATAGCTACATAATCCATAATATAGATAAACCACAATTTACTTATCTACTCCCATACTGAGGACCATTTAGATTGTTTCCAGTTTTTCAGTAATGCAAAGGGTTGCAGTGAACACACTATCTACAGAAATCTTGGCACACTTGAGCCAAGATTCCTGGGGGACGGTTTTCTATTAATGGAGCTCCTGGGTTAGTTTATATGCTCTTTTAATACTGTGATAGCTAGCACTACGTGATTTTCCAAAATGGCTGTACCAATACATTTATACTTTCACCAATGGAGTATGAATACCCATTACCCAAATGTGAAGCACTGACGAGCACACCATCCAGCATGTCTGCTCAACTCAGCACTCATCACTGCCTGAGCTGGGCTTCCATTGCATCAGATCTCATGTGCAGCAAGTCAGCACAGTCATATTGCTCAGGGAAGAACACTGCAGCTTGCTGCTGCCGCCCCACATGGTCCGTGCATTCACTTGTTCAACAACAACAAAGATTTTAAGTGCTTACCATTAGCCAGCCAGAGCTTCCCTGTGAAGTAGTCAAGAGTGAGGCTGTTACTGCCATTTTGCAGACGAAGACACTGAGGCTCAGAGAGATTAAGGCTTCACTCCTTTGGGCTCTCCTAGTAAGGAACTCCTGGCCCCTGAGCCAGACATGTACCCAATCAGTTTTTCTCTGTGCCCAAAGATTTACTGGGCAATAATAACATTAACATCATTTGGATAAAGGACTTTAATATCCATTACAATAACAGCTGACATTTATCAGGCACTTGTATGCCAAGCACTGTTCTAGATGTTTTCATGCATATTGACTTTTTTCAGACTCACTCTAACCAAATGAGGAAAGGGAAGTAAACAGGTAACTACTGGTTTAGAGCATTCTGCTAGTCAGTGGAAGAGGAAGGATTTGACTTGGGCTGTCTGGCATAAGCATCCATATTAAGTACTACAGAATATTCTCATAAGGACCGCATCATGAGAATTATTCTCATTTTACAGACGTAGAAACTGAGTCTCAGAGAGGCAAAAGGACTCATTCAAGATCACAGTTTGTCAGTGGCAAAGTCCAGATTGAATCTAGATTTTTTTTTTTAACCCCAAACCAGAAGGAATCACCCATTGACACTTTATCGAGGAATAATTGAGCAGACAAGCCCAGAGGTCTGAGGATCCCAGGATGCCTGGCCTAGTGGGGCTACAACAGGGAGGTGGGGAGTGGCAGGGAGGGGCAGAAGGTTAGGGGATGCAGTACGTTTGTATCAGCCAATCAGAAAAGAGCATGCAAATGAACTCCAGGCTAACTTGGCTGCACTGCATCCACGTTGTGTTGGATGCGTTGCCTATTTCTGGATGTAGGGAGAGTGGGGTGGGCTTGGGAAGACAAAGGAAATGAGACCAAGACCAGATCCTAGGCCTGAGTGCTCCAGTAATTGTTCCTTTATAGTACTAGTTGGTTACAAGGTTTAAGGCGGCAAAGCGCAGGGGAGGTGAGAGAAAGAGAGGAGGAATGGGGAAGGGAGGGGAGAGAGAGAAGACAGGGAAAGAAATGGACACTTCTCATCCAACTATGAAAAGCGATTTTTAAGCAGGCATCACTTGTTGGTCCTGGGGTCCAAATCCATCTCCCCATCTCTAGAGAGCCTCTGGGCAGGACCTTGTGCCATTCATCTGAGTTTTTGCTTGGCACAATTGAATGAACGAGTGAATCACCAGAACAAGCCCACATTCCCATAAATCTTCTCCTCCTGCTTTCCCCTTCCTGCCCTCTTCAACAGCACTCACTCAAGTCCACCTCCAGGCCCAGGAAGGAAGGTCCAAGCAAGGGCGCAGGCAGGTTCTGAAAGCCACTTTGGGCTCAAGACAAGGCATCCGTCTTGCCCGCCCCGTGATATTTATCCACCCCCAGGAACCAATCTCCTCTAACAGGCTTCTGTTTCAGCGGACATTCTCCTTCTGTTAGATCAATAAAGGGATTGTACTTCCTTATTCAGGAAGAAAAACAAAATGTTCTGTACCAAAAAAGGCAGCCAGTGCTCAGTAGAATCTCCTGTCGCACTAGTACAAAGTAAGGATCGGGGATAGGGCCACCAGGTAAAATACAGGATGCCCAGTAAACTTGCATTTCAGATAAACAGTAAACAATTTTGGAATATATCCAAAAAATTACATGTGACATACTTATACTGAAAAATTATTCACCATGTACCTGAAATGCAAATTTAACTGAGCATCGTGTCATTTTATGTGCTAAATGTGACAAGCCTAATTGGGGAAACATTCTCCTAGCTGAGTGTGGGGCCTGATCTGGCTGCACCTTGAGGGGTTCCAGGCCCTCGAGTTCCTTTCTGGGGTTTCTCTTCCACGCTCTCCTCTGTCCTCCATTTTTCCTCCAAGACTCATCCTCATTCTAGTCATGGGAGAGGGAAGACTGAAGGAGCTCAGCCCTAATTCCTTCTTTCTTCCCTTCCTCCCTCGATTCTAGCAAGTGTTAACTGAGCTGATACCCACCTGTGCCAGGCACTGGGATACACAGGTACACAAGAGTTGTGGTCCCTGCTCTTAAGGAGCTGACACCCAGGGGGGAGGATGGGGCCAGGACAGAGACAAAGGAGCATGTAACAAAATAATAGACAAGATCATTGAATAAAATGTGAAGTGATGTGAAAACAAGAGGATGATGTTATAGAGAGTGGAGAGGTTCTACAAACTGGAAGATCTGGGCAGTCCTTTCTAGGAAGGTGACATTTGTGCTAGGACCCAAATGATAAGACAGAGCCACGCAAAGACCTGGGAGTGGAGTGTGTCAGGCTTTGCTAGAGAGTTTGAGTTTTAATCCATGTTAACTCAAGCAAGTTATTGAGCCTCTCTGTGTGTCAGTCTTCTCATCTGTAAAATGGGGATGATAATAATAGTATTTGCCTTATAAGGATGTTGTGTGAATTAAATAAGTTATTGTACGTTAAGTGCCTGTAACAGCACCCAGCCCCTAATTAGCAAGTGCCATGTAAGGGTCAGTTGCCAGGGTTGTTGTGTTGCTATCAGCAAAGGGGGAGCCCTTGGAAGGTTTTAGGCAGGGAAGTGACACGATCTGATTTCCATTTCCAAAAGCTCCTTTACATGTTGAAAGGATTTCAAATCATCTACAGTTTTATTTACATTTCATTTCTAGCTGCTGGGTGAAGAAAGGATTTTAGTGGGGAAAGAGTTAAAAGTACCCCTCAAGGGCTGTGACAGAGCTGGACCAGGGTGGCAGCAGTCAGAGGAGGTAAAAGGACCATGGGCCCCGTGTTTACTGTGGACTCTCTCTCTCTCTCACATATATATGTGTGTGTGTATACATATATATATATTTTTTTCTATTATCTCACAATCATACGTGGAGGACAGCCACGAGGGAATTGACGGCTCAAGGAAGCAATCAGACAAGGCCAGACCGTAATGCAATCCACCAGAAAACGAGCCAGAGTTCTTCACAAGTCATGACCGACGTCCCTGTTTTAGAATGAAAAAGACTTAGAAGATGTAAACCCATCATACCCTTTTTTGGCTCCTGATTTGAACAAACCAAACTTTAAAAGATAGTTGGGGAGACAATCAGTAAAATTTGAACATAAATTAGGTATTACATTACAATGAGGAATTATTATTAATTTTATTAGATTTGATAATGGGATTGTCATTAAGTAGAAAAATGTCATTTTTAGAGATGATGCTGATGTATTTTGGGGTAAAATATTATAATGTCATTGATTTATTTGAAATTTGAAAAAGATAAAGATAATTTGGAAAAATGTAAATAATTGTTAAGTCTAGATGATGGACATAATGGGTTAATTGTACCATTCTCTGTATTCTTCTGTAAGTTTGAAATTTTTCAGTTAAAATTAGGAAACCACAGATCCCGCCTGCCATTTTACAAATGGCCACATGGGGGCAGTAGAGTATCAGGCTGGATGCGGGACCAAGTTCTGAGGAAGAAATGCAGAGACGCAATCACCTCATTTATTTCATCTTTGCATTTAATCAGCCTTTCACTGAAAGGGCCTGTGCTGGGTCTAAAGGGGACAAAGAGTCAAATTCAGCCCCATCCCTGCCCTCCTGCAGCCACTTGTAGTGTCTGTGAATCTGGGGACCAGGAAGGGCCAGTCACCAAGAAGCTCTGTCTTGGTGCAGACATGAGTGTCTGTATGTTTGCCATCACTGGAATGAAGACCTAAGCTGAGCATGTCAGAAACAAGAAAATTAATATGGGGGCAGGGTCGGGTGGCTGGGGGAGCCAGCCACCTGTGTTTTGAGTTGACCTCTTCCACAGGTACTCATGTTTACCACTTATCAGCTGTGACCTTGGGAAAGTTACTTTACCTCTCTGAACCTGATGGGGCTAATAACAGTTCGTACCTTATAGTTTCTCTGTTGGAGGAGAATGAGCTCGTCCACATAAACTGCTTAGACCAGCGCCTGGCACACAGCACTTGCTCAATATGAACATTTTTATCTACCTGCACGTTCCCCTGTGGAGCTCTGGGGTGGAAGCAGGAGGTCAGCTAGCTGCTTTACACAAAAGCCCCAAGGCCCATCAGGGAAAAACACAAATTTGGCTTTGAGACTGGGGCACCGGAAGCAGGACTCTCCAAAAGATCAAAATTACAGCAGCTGCATTCATTGAGGGTTTTCTCTCTGTGCCAGTCTCTGTCCCAAACACAAGCCTTCGAGGCAGGTGTTATTTTCTCTGCTTTAGCGGTGAGGACATTGAAGGGCAGAGCTGTAGAGAACTTTCTGGAGGTTTCTCAGCTGGTAAGGAGGGGAGGCCAGGATTTAAATCCAGGCAGTCTGGCCTTGCAGTTCTCATTCACATCCGCGAGGGTGGCTGAACCCCTCTTGGGCATTGGGTGCTGTGGGAAGTCAAAGCATTTGCCAAGAGACAAGGGGTGTCACCCTGCAGGTGAGGAGTCTGTGGGCCTGGGGGAGGGGTGGCAAGAAGGCCCTAGATCATGCTCTGAATTTGTTTCTCGAGTGCGCCCCCTGGAGGCTCCCTGGCGTTTGCCTGACCAGCGCCGTTTCCTGAATCATAGACAGGACCCATCCCTTCCTGTGGGGGAACCACTCTTACCCTACTCTCAACCATGTGGTCAGGCAAGGCTGACCCCAACCTCTAGCTCAGTGTTGGGTTCATGGTAAGCTTGTGACTTAAGCTAGGTCAATCAAAGAAAATCCTGGGACTTTTACTCATCTATTGGGAACCAGATATACTTTTTTCTATTGATGTAGCTGAAGGCTAGGATGTAAGCCTGTTTGGGCCATTGTGCCATCACTTGGAAAGAGTCAGCCTGGGAGTGTAGAGGACATGAAGGGGAGCAGGGTCAGAGGCGAGCCCGGCCCCTCTTCAGCAGAGGTTTGGGCAGCCTGGGAGAACCCGGCCCCACCCTGGCTGTTTGTCTGAGGCTGTCTGAGCAGCAGCACTCCTACCACAGCTGTGGGGGGGGGGGCAGGGGTGTACAGGGCCCCTGGGTGAGGTCTCTTGAGCCAAACACACCAGACCAGAGAAACTCACAGTTATGCGCTGTTCTCGGTTCGAAATCCCGTCTGGGGTCCTGCCCAGCCCTTGGGCACAGGAGGGAATGGTGGAGACCCAACGCCACTCTGACCTCCTAGCAGTGTGTCCTTGAGCAAATTACTTCCCTCTCTGTGCAACGTCATCATAACGACAGTACCTCTTTTATAGGCTGGCCAAGAGGATTAACAAGCTGGTGTTTACACGTGAAGGGGCCTAGAAGCATGCCCAGAATAGTGTCAGCGCTAGAAACACGTGGGTATTATCATTCCTTCCTCTTTTTCCTTCCCGTTGCAAGAAACAGGAAACCACTGAACTGGCTCCTACTTAGGGTGCAGAGTGCAAGGTCTCCCAGAGAGGGCGAGGCGGCACTGGGGCAGGCCCCTGGCCAGCTAGTCTGGCTCTCTGGGGACGTGACGGTCTTGCTCCTGAAGGCTGTGGTCCCCTGCATTTGCCTCACCTGGTCCATTAGCTTTCTCACTGTGCTCACGGAGTCTCTTCGCTCCTGATTTCAGCCTCCACATGGTCCATCCAGGCCCCCTCCCTGCCTCCAGCCTCTTCATCATCTTCTGCTCCCCTTGCTAACTCATTTTCTTCCTTCCAGTCAAATTTCTTTTTTTAAAAAAAGGCCATTTGTTGTCTCAGCTTACCAAAGGCCAAGGTTACTAAACAACCTACCATCACCTTTGGGTCAACTGCCATCCTTGACCCAAGCAGCTGGGGCCAGGGGATGGGCTGATGTAACAAACACAGCCACTGAGGCCGCAGGGGCTGCGGGCTGTGCCTGTCAGGAGTCAGGGGATGGCTGACAGCCCCCATGGTGTTTCTGCAGCTTTGTGCCAGGCTGGCAAGTGAGCCCTCTGAGCCGGAAGGAACAGTCAGGACCAACTCCTCCAACCCCCTCATTTCACAGATGAGGAAACTGAGTCCCAGCCCAGGGAAGAGACTTGCTCCAAATCTGGAACAGAGTCTCTGTTCCAGCTTTCTCCTTAAATCTCATTTGGTCTGATCTCCGTCGGATGCGCGACCACCTGCTCTTCCTTTCACAGAGCCTGAGAGATGCAGCAGGAACTCTTCCATGTGTAGAGGTGACCGGGGCTTCCCTGCAGCACTCCGGGAGTGTGAAGGCAGCCAGGGTATCTTACACAGCACATCCCTTCCAGATCTCACATCACCCTGAGAAGTCGTCTCTCATGAGCCCCGTGTTCCTGAGGAAGCAGAGGCTCCGGAAGGGTTGTCACTCGCCAGGGTTAACTGGCTGATAGAGCCAGACCCGGGAGCCACGCTCAGGCCTGTCTACATGCAGGGCCTTGGCACTTGCACTCAGGCCCAAAGCGAGTCAGGGTGACCCAGACGGTCAGTGTGGAGCCTGGGAGGGGAGTGTGCTGGGCCGAGGAGTGAGGGGGAGAGGAGCGAGATGCCCAGGAGCCTGGGTCAGGGGCCAGGAAAGCCAGAGGCCTTTTCTCTCCCACAGTCTGGTCCTGGGACTTTGGGCAAGCCCTGGGTCCTCCCAGTTCCTTGGTTTCCCCGTTTGCAAAATGAACATCTCACTTTCTCTGGAGAGTTGGAGTAGAAAAATGAGACAATAGAAAGTGATCTTAACAGGAGTTAAAATACACATGGCATGAACGCAAGGAATACGTAAGGGTCACGTAAGGATCCTCAAATATGAGGCTGTGAAGGAAACTTAGCGTGGGTTCGCAGGAGCCGGAAGAGACTTTAACCTTTGGGTGGTTTCAGGGCCATGAGGCTTCCCTACATCCAGGCTCTTGGGGGCCACAGAATCCATTTACTATTTATCACGGTCCACAGCGTGAGGACGGCCCCCAGGATCTCCTTTGGGCAGCTCTTCCTTTCTGACAGGTGTGGGTGGAGTCGACACCACCCGTGACACCAGGGGTTACTTGGGCCCCTTGGTCCATTTCATCCCTCTGGCTGCCTCAGGGATGGACCACAGTGCAATTCTGGCCAAAATGAATGAAACCTAAGACTTTCACTGTGTTGAAGCGGGGGGGGGGGGGGCGAGCAGGGGGCACTTCTACAGCCATGGGGCAATCAGAGACATCAGAGAGCCAGTCTGAATATCAAGGGAACATGCAGACCTGAGTAGAGCCGGCCTGAGAGGAGAGGTCGGGGGCCTGGAGACAACACTCACCCTCACGCCACCCTAACCTGGAGTTCCCAGTGATGGGAGCCGATACATCCTCTGTTCCTAAGGCTGTTTGGGTTGGATAGTTTGTCGCTTGCAGAGTCCTAAACAGATGTGCCCAGAGGTGGGCAGTCCAGCAGCGGACTGCTTGGAGGCTGGCAAAGCCATCAGGCAGCGAAGAGGTGCCCTTTCTCTGTGCCTCTGTGGGTCAGAGATGCTGTCCTTTGGATCACTGTCACCGAGAGTCAAAGCTGACTTCAGGATTCTGGAGGAATAGTTTTGTGCCATTAGACTGTAAGCAGCTTGAGGGGAGGAACCAGGTCTCGGGCATCTGTCTCCCCCGCAGCCAACTTAGGGCAAGGCTCACACCAAGGTGCTTCCTGCACCCTTGTTGAATGGATGTGAGGCCTCTGATTGGGGCTCTCAAGTGAGCACGACAGCTTTGAGCAACTAAACAGATTATGGAACACACCCAAGACCCAGTTCGCCACACTGGAGCCTGGAATTAGCAAGGGGCCGAGTGATGAGCGGTTACGCGGGGAACGATGGACTCCCTGAGTGGCCAGAGGACCTTCTCTTCCACAAAGAGAGCTCATCAGAAAGAAAAAGGCCTTGGAGTCTTCCCTGAGTGCAGCCCACGGTGAGCTGCCTTGATCACAAGGTCCTGCCGCCGATCCCGCTGTGACGAGCCTGCTCAGGGACAGTGCAGGACGTGAGTGTGTAAGCGGCACGGCTGCGGTGTCAGACAGACCGAGCTCGGGGTCTGGCTCCTTCACTTCCTAGCCGGACCCTGGGCAACATGCTTAGCTTCTCAGAGCCTCAGTTTCCTCCTCGGCAGAATGGGGTTTAAGAAGGGTACTTACCTTTAACAGCCGTTTGGAGAATTTGATGAGATAATGCATGTAAAGGGCTTCATCTAGTGCCTGGGACGGAAAGAGGTGACAAATAAACACTTCACACACACGTAAAGAATTCCAAGGAGCTGTGTCACACGTGTGCAGATGCTAAAGTATTGTGTAAGCTGTTGTGTCACATTGGAAATCGGTATCCAGTGGCCTCAGATGATTTGTCTTAAACTCTCAGAGGCGCTCTCTGCAGGTGACAGCTCCTCCTCCCCCTTGCCTTTGCTCGGACAGTTCCAGTGTTTGCTTTCCCGGCCAACGCCCCACACTTACCTTCATCACTTCACTCCAGAGTGGACACACTCCTCCTGGGAACCTTGGCCTTCACCCTGTTGGATCTGAGCTACAGGACATTTCAGGGATGGTTCCTGGGGGAAGCATACAGACTGTGGACTGGAGCGTCGGAACACCCACTCGTCCCTCGCACCCTCCCCTCCACCCCGTCCCCATCCCCCAGGTGCCACGTCCCCCTTCCAAAAAGCCACCGGAGCACGTCTGAGAAAAGTTAAGCTGTTTTATTTCACAGGATAGCTCCACATCAAACCAGCAGGCACCATCAGAATACGCGACAGAGGATCCAGGCAGACACGCTAGAGGACGGGCGCTGGGTTGTAAGAGAAACGCTATCCGGGTGAGGGCAACACGTCATCACTTGGGAACAGGCAACCAGCAATTTCCTAGGGTGGTTTCGGTCTGTTTTTCCTGATAGTTTGGGGAGGAAGGAAACCAAAGGAAACAAAATAGACCAGCCACTCTGAAGCAATCAGAACCAAACCTATTGCCAAACCGTGTAAACAGTCACACTGCCGGGACTAGAGCCTGGGCAGAAACTCTGGCTAGAATCTACTTCCGTCCGAGGAAAGCAAAGTGCACTCTGGCTGCTCTGGTTCAACGTTGCTGTTTGCCTGGGACAGTTCACACAGAAAGGAGGTGTCAGCAAGGGGCAGCGCTGGCCATTCGGCCAGTCCCAGAGGAAGGGACGGGGGACACTGGCAGATCTACCTCAGAGAGGCCAGGAGGACTCTGACCTGACAGCCAGGTCCCTTCCCTCCGTGTCCCTGGCAGCTCTGGGTATGTGGGGAATTCTCTACGCGGCTGCTCAGTGGAGCCGAGACCCCAGAAACCCGGGGAAGTTGACACGAGACATCAGCATTAGCTCTGCACAGCAGAAAATCATCTTAGCAACACCTCGGGTCACTCCTCCTGCCATGTCCTCCCTGACCACCCTGCCCAGCCCAGCAGGGCCCCCCGCCACGGTTGTGAGCCAGCCATTCTTCCCTCTGGGTTTCTCAGGAGGATGAGGCATTTGCTCTCGTGTGGAACCATCAGAATGCGTGAAAAGTTAGGAGGAGAGAGACCGAGAGGAAGAACCGTCACTCAAGTCCAGGTGGTTTTCCATCAGCCGCGCGCGGGCGCTGAACGCCAAGTAATGACCAGGTCCCAGGAAGTCCTCTGCATCTGTGCCTCCTGATGAGAAGACACACACCCGGCAAGGCACTCCAAGGGACTCCATCAGAGAGGCCAGCCCCGCGCAAGGCCCGTCCCCGCACTGGCTCCCCTTCGGGTACCGCAAACCAGTTCTGAAGTGTCTGTAAGGCAGGTCGCTGAGCTGCTGGTTCCGGCTGGTAGCCGGGGGATGTCTCCGCTTTCTTGCATCTCTTCCCACTTGGGTTTCTTCACTGACTAGGAACCTTCCGTCCCTTGGGAATCCATTTCTCTCCTGCCTCTCGGCCTGGCGACCTCAGAGAAAAGACCCCAAGTCCAGTGTCCAAGCCAACAGCTCCCGCCAGTCGTGCGCTCTGTCCGGGGTTCACAAGGCGCTTCAAGGTGAGAAATCGTTAGCACTGAAAACAAGGAAAGGCAAGAGTTTTTCATAGAATCCCACAGCTCAGAGCAGCTCTTGAAGAGGAAAGGGGACTAAAGGGAGAGAGGGAGAGCGGGGTAGGAAGCGCGACTGGCTCTCAATCACATCGGAGAAAGGTCCTTCGAGGCTGGCGGCTGGGCCCCAGGCCCAGGAAACTAGACCAGGAATGAATTGTCTTTGGTCAGTTTTAAATGAACGTCTTGCTGGTTCATTCCTAAAATAGACTGAACACCAGTTACACATAAAGACAAAAGGCTTGACCTCAGGGTAAGTCGAAGGTTAAGAAATCATTCTGTGAAGCAAAAATTAAAACAAAAACGAAAACAAAACAAAACAAAACCCAAACAAAAACAAAACAAAAAAATTGCCCGTTATCAACAAACTGAGCAGAACAGCTTTCGGTAATGGTGATGGACAAGGAGGTAAACACCACTTCCCCTCGTACAATTGGTTATATTGAGAACTACTAACTAGGTTACTACATTTCCCCCACACTCACTGTACAGTTAGGTTTCTGGTATTTGTTTTTTACATTGATCTATCTACTAGGTGCAAAGATTTGGTGAGTGGCATTGGCTATAATTTAACTGTAGCCTTTAAAAAAAATTACAGTTTCACATTTTAACAGTTACTTTCCAGCATTTAAGCAAATACAGCAATATATAGTGGACTAACACAGGCAGGAGTCAGGAGAAGAATGCCAATGCTCATGACCGTGGGTGGGCCTGGGTGCGTGTGGAGGGGGCCTGAGACATGCAGGGTGACAGATGGCCAGGGAGGGGAGGATTTTTCCATTTGGTTCTGCGTCAGGGCTCAGATTTGGGGCTGGATGAGTAGGGTGTGAGTGTCCCTAAATGTGAACTCATCAGCCGTTTCCCAATGGAAAAATAGGTGTTTAAAGAAAACAGCTGAGGCTCTGCCTTCCTGTAATTCAGTAAAAGGTAGGTCCATTTTCAGTAAGGAAAAATGAAGCTAGTCAATTCACAGGAAAACCCACATGGTCTGACTGGTGTTATGTACATCAGGCAACAGATTTGTCAGCTCAGATTTTTGCTTTTCATCTGGTAGTCACAGCAGAGACTGCGACTTTGGGCACAGGAGGTTACTGCATTTAAGGGGCAAAAATGAGAAAATCCTGTATCCTGGCTGGACTTCAGAGCATCCTTACAAATAAGTGACTTTAGGAGCCAGAAGGACCCCACCCCCACCTCATTCGTCTACTAAATTTGGGGTGAGTCACAGCCAGCCCAAGGCCTCACTTTCTCTCCTAAGCTGTAAAATGGGGGTATCTTTATGTGCGGAAGGCAGAGGGCTCCTAGCTGGTTCTGAGGCTCTTCCAGGAGTTCTAGGCAAAACAAGGAAGGTCAAGTTTGTCACTGGCCTCTCCCCAGCATTCTTCCCTCCTCTGGGTGTTCGCAACGCCAGTACTTCGGGGAAGGCAGCATGGCTCACCACCCCTAACACCCAGGGACTGTGGCTTAACAGTGCCTCCCTCTGGGGCACATTTTACCCTTGTCCGGAGGAGACCAGAGGAGAGGGTGAAACTGAATCCAATGGACTGAAAGGGTAGTGATGTAATGTCCAGCATCCATGGGCGATATACCTGCAGGGCTGTACTTCATGGCTCTTACGAAGCTGGTAGGCAAATTCTCCTGCCCACGTCTTCAATGTCATTAGGAGGTTTCAAAAGGAAGGTGCTGGACAGGTTTCACCTTCCTGATGACAGTGAAAAGAGCAACTGTGTTGGCGCAGGGCTTCCTCGTTCACACAGCTTGTTCACTTACGTTGCATCTTCACTCTTCCTTTTACAGAGCAGGAAACGGAGCCTCGAGGGGCTGAGTGACACACCCAGTCCCACAGCTCCTAAGAGGCAGGGGTGGGACTCAAACCATGGCCATGAAGACACTCTCAGAGGTCTCGAGGGAGGGAGAGAGGAGGCTGGAGCACAGTGAGGTTACCCTTGGCTCCGTGGGTCCCGTTAGGACCCTATTAGCCTGTGTTCCATTATTCAGAGACAACCCATCTCTGGGAAACAAAGACATCAAAAGAGGAAGCCAAATGGAATGGCCCAAGAGTGACCCAGGAGGCCTTTTCCCAGACAAGTGGTCAAAGCCCTGCTCCTGCAACTTGAAGATCACCCCACCTCCAATTCTACCCTCCTATTTTCCACAGGGTCAAATGCTCAGGAGGAGGTGGGGAGAAGTGAAGGAAAGGAGGAGAGGGAAGCGTTCTCTAGGACAGAAAGGGCCAAAGACTGCCTCCTCGGCCTGGTCTGAGCTGGGCACTCAGGGCCCGTGGGTTTCATGCAAGAGGCCACCAGCCAGAGTGCGTCATGGCCTGATTTCAAAGTAAAATGATGGGACTCGAAGCCTCCTTGCCTGTTTAGTTCCAAATCGGACACAGTATAATTAGTAGAAAGAGGAAAAGGACAAATTAAATATTTCAAAAATGGTATAAGTTAAACCTCTATAGTTACCACAGATTCATTCCTACAGCGTTTCTGGGTTTTGAAGTGTTCCACGCCACTGTGTTTGGTTTTCTTCCCTTTTTCCCAACCAACACAACACTGTGCTACGGCGGGGCTCAGCTCTCACCACCCCCTCTTCTGCAGATGAACACAGGACACTGCAGTCCGGGCTCTTCTCCCCAGCGTCCTCCGTGCTGTGGGGGTGCTGTTGGCCTTAGCCTCCGGGTGGAAAGGCAGGGCCTCTGGGGTGGGCGGGGAGTGGGTTCTGTGAAGGGTTCTCCGCCTCTGGGAGCAGCCTGCCTGGGGTACCGCCTGCCCCACCCTTCCTTTAGGGGCAGACTGTTCTGGAAGGCCACGGCTTCTGGAGACAGTGGGAGACTGGTTTTGTTTTTTCTGCAGGTTAGTGTTATATTGCTTCATTCGCAGTTACTGTGGGCCTTTAATTCTCCCAGAAAAGTCCCTGCAAATCCCACCAAATAACTCAGCGGGAGATGTTTGGTGGCATGGGTCTGAGGTAAATCTAAGTTTCATAAAAAGAAAAAGGAGATCCTATATACATTTAGTACGTGTGTCCAGATCTAGTATATAGATGCATAAATATATATATATATATACACACACCTACAGACACAGCCATACATATATACGCGTACATATGCACACACACATACGCATATTTATGTATGCAGAGACAAGGTCGAGAGAATAACTTTCCAGTGATGATATGCAGGCGAAGCCATTTAACACCTGGCGACGTCCTCGGGGCGCCGGCTCCGCGCTGCTCCGGTCACCCGCGCGCACCCGCGGCTTCACCCGACTGGACGGGAGCTGCAGCTGCGGCCGAACCTCCGCTCCGCACAGACCCGCTCCCAGGCTGACCTTCTGGTCCCTGCCCGACGAGGCCAGGAGCCCTGGGAGGCCGCGGAAGTCACAGAGGCCACGCTCGGCCGGGGCGGGCCACGGCGGGCCAGGGCGGTGCCGCCCCCGCCCCGCCCCGCCCCGCCCCGCCCCGCCGGTCACATGGTGCCTGACTTATCGGCTGAGCTGTTGGGGAACATCTTCTCGGTGGGCGTCACGGCCGGGCTGCCCACGCCCGAGCTGCTGCTGCTGCTGGACCGGTGCTGGACCACGGGCCGCACTGGCCGCATGGGGGGCGGGCGCAGCTGGGCGCCGGCCAGGCGGGCGGACAGGGCTGGCTTGAAGGTGGTCATCATCTCCGTGGAGGAGCTGCTGCTGCGGCGCATGGCGGCGTCGGGGTCGCGGATGACGATGGTGTGCAGGGGGCTGGCGGGCTCCGAGCTGATGGGGCCTGGAGGGTTCTTCAGGGGCTCCAGGGTGTCCAGCACCACGTCTGGCGCCTGCTTGACCGTGTTCTGCCTCTCCAGTTCCCGCAACTCGTGCAGAGCCGTGCTCATGGTCTTCTCGATGTCCTGGCGACAGAGAGGGTTCTGGTCACTGTAGAGTCAGAAGGCCGGGGGTCCAGTCCTGCTGGGGCTGCTAACCAGCTTGTGGGCTTCTTAGGAAGGCGTCCCTACAAGCATCATGGCTGGGATGGAGACTCAACCCCCAGGTGTCCTACAACCATGTGGGAAAATCAGTGAGGATTATCGCCTGCACCAGAAGCTGACTTACAGGAGGCAGGGCAAGCGACTGGCTGAGAAGGCAGTAAACTTGTATTTTGTAAATTACAGGTAAGTGTAAGACTGACCTCAGGGGGTTGATGAGTACATTAAATATGGTTGCTGCGAAGAGCTTGGCATGGCACCCAGCACACAGCACCCACAAATAATGACAATAACAATGGCAGTGATGGCTGACACCAAGCACCAGTTCAAGTCCCTTCCCCTAATAATTCACCCTCACACTCATCTGGTAGGAACTATCATTACGGTCATTTCCCACCTGAGGAAATGGAAGCTCAGACTGGTTAAGTAACTTGCCAGAGGTCACACAGCTAGTTAGCAGCATAGTAGTCTGGCTCCAGAATTCATGCCCCTAACTACTACTATGGGGAAAAAAACCAAAACAAACTCCCTGTCATAGGAAAATTATTTGGAGGTTATATATCAGAATGTTTGCAACATTATCCCCAGAATGATGGCTTTGTTACTTTATTCTTTGTATTATAACGTGAAAATACTGTTTTTCAAAAAATGGAAATTTAAAAAAGCAACAACGATCCTCACCTGTCTATGCAATTCCTTGGGATATTGCAGTATTTAAGAGCTCATCAGTATGAGAGCACACTGACTGACACACACACACAGATTTTGGCAGCCTGGAGAGGCAGCCACACGGCCAGGGGCTCAGCTTCCAGGAGGGGACACTAGAACTGGATGTCAGCATTTAACCCGGAGCCCTGGGCTCGGACAGAGCCTGCCTGGACTTGGGAAGGAGAGGCCTTCCCAGCCACTGCTGCTGTGCAACCTCGAGCAAGTCTCAGTCGCTCTGCACCACACTTGGTCCATGAGCTTGAAAGCCCACTGCTCGCCGTGAAGATGGGAAGAGACCGTGGACGTGATGAAGCACTGTGAACTGTCAGTGGTTCTCGAGCAACCTTCAGCCAGCATCCTCAGCTCACATGGGACTTTCCAGGGACGCCTCCATATTAGAAGCAGGAGGAGTGGCTCAGGCTCAGGCTGAGCTGGGTCACCGAGGGGACGATGAGGGACAGTGCTTACAACCACTGCTGACAGATGCTGGCACAACCTTAGGCACAAGGATGACTACTGAGACACACTTGCCTTTCTGCACTGAGGCAAACCAGAAAAAAACGGGAAGTCTGGTCAGACTGATGGGGCTGGAGCCTGGAGATATCCTGGCCAGCCCCTTCTCCACCCACATTTTCTTTTATCTTTTCTCCTCCCCTGGCTTCGGGTGGCCTCCTGCCTGCCCTGGGCCCCTAGGACCAGCTCCAACCTGGCCTCAGTCAGGGCCTCAGCCCACAGTTTTGCTTTGTTAAGAGACACTGATAACTAGCTAACAGCGAATATTAGCATTTATGCTTCCCCATGACATTTTCTCCTTTGCCCATAACATTGTCTACTTTAAGAAAAGGCTGTTTGTGCTTTTATCCACAGGAGCAGCTGTGGGGGGTTTCTGCATGATGGGGGAGATGGCCGTCCTCTCCCCACCTTCGCTATATCCCAACCCTGCAGTGATAAAGCCCGCTTTCCATGCCCATCTGCTTAAATTAAGTCCCCACTGACATCACTACTCTGTTGGCTTTACTCTGACGTGAGCCAGAAGGCAAAACTAATAAAAAAATATAATCATTGCCCCTCCACCCCCATCACTCTTCCCTCGAAAAGAGTAAGCCGGAAAGAGAGCTCAGAGAAAGGTCAGCTGAGTTGTTAAGGCGTGAGCCTGGCGTTAGTCTGAAAAGTGCTGCTGTGATCCCCAGAGTGGAGCTGCAGAGAGGCGCTAGGGAGGACGGACAGCCGGGAAAGGGATCACTTTTCACTTCCTCCCACATGAGATCGTCCCACGTTGGATGGCAGTGCTGCAAGATACCCAAACAGCCTCTTTAACTGGGTTCAAATCTAAATCCTAAAGGATATTTTGAGACCAGAGAATTTCAGGTACCTCCATCTACTACTGGGGTTCCCCAGGCCACAGCTCCCATCTGGACCCGCAGTCAAGCGCTCATCGGAGCCAGCGCGGAACAGGCTGGAGGCCATCAGGGTGCCCCTGGCTAGTCACATATAATTTCCCCTGCTTTGCTATTTTGCGTCTGTCCACGAAAGCAGCTCTTGAATGGCAGCTATCACAGTGTGCGGATACAGCTGCAAATGGAACATGCGCACAGCATCCCCCAAGTGAAGGCCAGTCTGGCAAAATGCTCTGTGAGTAAAGGTCAAAGAAGTCTGGGAGACGGGTGTGCCCTGCTCTCTTTCTTGAAGATTCACAGTGCACACTGACATATTGAATAATTCTTAAAAATGTTGCAGACAAGCCATTCAACTTTGTCAGACCAGCATTCCCCAAACTTTCTTGACCACAGAGCACCTTTTCCCCTTCGATTATTAACATTCCATGGAACTCTTCTGCTGTGGGAGCTACTTTGGAAACACTGGCCTAGACGGCATTTGATTTCCTGTGTAAAGGGCTCGGCCAGGGCCCAGGTAGCCCTCTCCCCATCATGGACCTCGGAAGAGCTTCCAGGTGATGGAGGATGCTAGGGTAGTGCTTCCCAAGAGGATGGCCTTCAAGAATGGAGGGGCCAGCAGGTTGCCTGGCTCCTCTGCTGGACCCACGCTAAGGTGCTGATCCCTTGGGAGTGGGCAGCAGGACGTGGGGCCAGCCTAGATCCCGAGATAAGTTCTCCTTGCTGGGTGAGCTCCTCTGTGTTGGTACCCCCTGGGAACCCCGCCTGGACTCCTCTAGAACATAGCCCCCAAGCTCACAACTTTCCCTTCCCCTTGTGAACAAGGACGCATTGCCACTCTTCACAATACAATTCTCTCAGCCTGCAAGGTTCTGAAAACATTGGGAAGGGGGTGCATAAGAGGCATCCCCCCAAATTCTAGAAAAATGGAAACTTCTGAACTATGATAGGATGACAAAAACACATGAAAGCAGTTACGCAAATTATTAGACAGTTTAAACAAACTGTTTCATAATAATCTTTTAAATGAATTTGCTTGCTTTTTTTGGCAAGTGTAAAGATTGCACAGGCTTCTCTAAGCGCTGTGGAAGAGCCTAGCGCATTCTCCACTTCCGGCTTCAGCAGTTTAGTCCTGCCTCCCCTCTGGATCTCAGGGACTACCCTCCCTGGGGGCGTCTCTCCCAGCCTAGAAACAACCCCCACACTCCAGGCTCTCAGTATGCCATGTCCCACTCCTTCAAGACACCTGACCCAGTGCCATTCCTAGCTGTGTGTGTTCCTGGTTGATCTCTCTCTCTTCCCTAAACCGAAGGGGCCACGTGGGCAGGGCCTGGGTCCGTTTAGGTGATCACAGTACCCTCTGTGCCAGCCAGTGACTGTCACACAACAGATGCTCTATCAGTATGTCAATGAACAAATGAATGAATGAAAAGATGAGTGAATGAACAAATGATGAGTACCATCTTGCCATCTGGGGAAGGCACCTGCCATTACCACGTCCCCCTCGTCCAGGAATCCCCCCTCCAGCCCTGGAGACTGGGGTCTTCAGTCTTTACAGGCCCCCTGGCCAGCGGCTGCCCCTAACCAGCTCCTGCTCCCACAGGGAGGCCAGCAAGGGAATAGAAGCCAGCTCATGACCTGTGTTATGTTCTGGCTTAGCCCGGGCCCAGGGTGAAGGGCGAAGTGGCTCCCCAGTCTGCAGATGCCCACCCGCTGTCCCTCTGGGGGTGTCGGCGGGTGCAGCCTGCCTCCCCACTGGCCCTTACTTCTGCCAGGGCCTCGGCCTCCAGGGACTTGTGGTCCCCCAGGCTGCTGTGCCTGGTGGAGCCGCACGTCGACCTCACGGAGTGCCCTTCAGAGAGCGCCTTCTTGTCAGGGTAGTTGATGCTGCCAGCGCTCCCGAACGTCGCCATTCTCCGCTTCTCAGGGCTCTCGATCCTCCCCCGGGTGAGGGGGATTTTGTGGGGGCTGCTGGGGCAGGCGGCAGCCCGGGGTGGCGTGTCTATGCTGGGGCCCAGGCCCCGGGGCGGGCTGTGTGTGTCGCCCCCGCTTCGGCGCCTGGGGATGGCCGCTCCGTCTGATCGTAACCGCACTCTGCAAAGGAGCCAGGGGGCGGGGGCACGGGGCAGAGGTCAACCCCAGCCAGTGTCAAAACAGGTCAGCCCACCCGCGGGCCATGCACTACACACTAATCTAGTGGGCAGGTATAGTGAAGCCTCATTCAGCCAGACTCAACCTGCGTCCAAGTGTAGACGGTGCCAGTGCTAATCACACAATGAATCTTGTCTACACTAAGTCGGGGCCAAGAGGATTTCAACCTGGGAATGTTTTGGTGATGGTTAGTTAGGCTCATGGTGTGTTTTAAGCGGTTTAGACATTTCCATGATTCCAAAGGGCTTCTAACTGGTCTGAAGCATTGAGGCTTGACTGTACCAAAAAGTTACCAGCTCCCGGCAAACACAGGAGGGGCCCCCCTGGGAACTGAACACAGTCCAGTGTTGTCACCCTTCCCCCACCTCCCCCAAGGGCTGTCTATGAGGCTTTTCCAGATCTAGGAAAACTAGTCACGAAGAGTAAAAACAGCATCACTGGAATGTCTTTCATGCATTTGGATACCTTTCACCCACAGGGAGGCTGTGGTGGAGTGGAAAGGGGACTAGAGTCTCTGTAAGGAGGGCGAGTCCTTGTCCTGTCTCTGTCAGACTCTTCTGCAACCTCCTTCAGACCCACTTTATTAATCTGCTAAATGGGCATAACATTCCCTGCCAGCCTTTGAGGGAGGTTCAGTGGGAAAGCACTCTGAGGAGGTTCTTCCCTCAGGAAGCTTCGCTGCATCCTGGGAAATCACCAAAGCCTCTAAGGCACTAGTGAGGGGAGGGCAGGCTGACGTGGCGAGGGGATGGGAGGGGGACAGAGTGCGGGGATGGACTGTGACGGGGACTAAGCTCAGTGTGGTCAGTGCTGCTTCACATCCTAGTGCCACCAGCCAAGCCAAGCACTGCCTGTGGGCACCCCGACAGGACCAAAGCACAGGTGTGGAACAGGAAGGGTGCTGAGAAAGAAAGCAAGAGGAAGGTGGATGAGGGAGGAGAGCGGGAGAGGGAAACGGGAGCAGGAGAGGCTCCGGCCCCTGGGGAAGTGAAGGTCTGTGTCTCTGTCACCTGCCCACCCAACTGTCCCCCTCCCCGCAGTTCCACCACCTGTCACAGCACCCTGAACTCCACTGGATGTACTGAAAAGAGGCCCTGGGACTTCGGCTGAAATAAACTCATAGACATGTGTTCCTTCTGCGGCTGATTTCTCTGTCCTCAAGTACCCATGGGAGTGGGTTGACCCCATGACCTCTTCACCAAAGAAAACAGAAAATAAGACATTCTGAGGATCTGATTAAGAAAGCAGTGAGAAACTGCCAGGTTTTCTTTTCTTCTCTTTTTCTGATAAATATTTAAGCAACCACAGGCTTTGGACTATACCTGGACACACAGCGAGGAGCCCAGCGCCTCACCTGGCAGGAAGGTCACGGGACACGGCCCCGCCCACGCACCCGAGCATGAAATTGGCAAGGAGGCTCCCACCAAGCATGTGGGTGGAGCCGAGTGTCAATTTCCCCCCACACGAGTGGGTGTGAGACTTGTTGATGCAGTGCACTTCAGGGAGTAAGTGAGCTTTACATTTTTAAATATAACAACTTAGGTCTTCAACAGAAACTGGTGAGGAGGTGTAAGAACTGGAGAGAGAGAGAGAGAGAGAGGAAAAATACTTGCCAATTTGTAACTCTCTCCCCCATTTGTTGTTATTATTTGAAATAAGAAGCACTGGTTGCCAATGTGTCTTTCCTCCACCTCCTCCACCCTCGCCCCAAGCTGGATGGGTTTGCACTTGGCATTCCTAGGCCTGTTCCAGCCAGCCCACCAGGTGTGCCTGGCATCACATCTTTTGGGAAACAAGGGTCCACGACAGCCTCCCTCTCCCCACTGCCCGCTTGCTTCTCCCCGATCAGACAAGAACGGGCATGGCACAGGCAGGGGAGAATGAATCCGCGTTTCCTACCGGCCCATCACCCCACCAAAGCCGTAATCCGAGATGTGCTCCGTAGGCGACTGAAGGTCGTTCTTGGAGGAGGCCTTGTCATCCAGCAGTGGCCCACTGCTGGCCTCGCTGTCAGCCTTTTGGCTCAGGCTGTCGGAGAAGGCATCGTCCCTGGGGAGAAGGACAGATGTGAACTGGAAGCACTTTGCTCCAGAGAACCCAGGATGTGCCGAGACCCGAGGGGCTGCATCAACACATATGTCGTGGTTAGTTTATGATGCAGCTGGGGCCGAGCCACCTCCCACTCCGCGCCTTCCTACCACGCCTGTCAGCTTCTCCAGCAGGAGACCCTCTGTGGCGCCGCCCCACGCCTGCCTGCTCCTTCCCCTTGTCTAAGCTCCTCTCTCTCAGGTGCTCTAGGCTGGGACAAGAAATGGGGAAGGCCACCCTGCCACCACAAATCTGAGCACTGGGCGCTGAGTCTGGTGACTCCACAGAAGCACTTCAGGGCTATGCGAGGGTGGAGGAAGGTGCCTCCATCCCTTCCTGGCCCCCCATCCCCCGCCCCCCCGCCCCAGGCCTTGGACAGGTGTGAGGAGGCTCAAGCTTGTTGGGACGCCCTGCCCGCCTCCTCTCATGCCCTCTTCCTTCCAGTGGTCTGTCCCTGCCTTTGGAGGCCTGGGGACGTCAGAGGGCTGCCTTGGGTCCCCTTGTTGTTCGCCCCGCCCTGGACTTTTCTCTGGCCCCAGACCGATCCCTCTGCCATCAAAACACATGCATCTGACCCCTCCCCTCGAGGCCCAGCTTGGTGGCTGCTTCTCTGGTACATTAGCTCTACCTGAGCCTGACTGGAGCTTGGAGGGGTTGTGTGTGCAGGAAACTTCCGTGGCTTTCAAAGAATGGAACGTGTAGGCTTTCTGGGCTGTGTGGTGGAGCTAGGTATTTGGGATGGAGGGCTTTTTAAATGCCTAAAACTGTATTTTTAAAAATAGTGCCCTCTTAACTGGAAATGAGGAATGACTGCTTCTGCTCCTCCCCTGAAAGAGTCACCTCAGGGGAACAGAACGGTGGCCAGTTAAGAGGGCAGTAGGCTGGCCACTGGCTACAGGGAAGGCCCACGAAGGCAGAGGTATGTGGCCAGATCCACTGGATGCTGAGAACCACAGTGGGTGATAAATGCCCCGGAGGCTGTCTGGTGGGTCAGGACGGTGGGCCAAGGGCACCAAACACTGTACTCTGATGGATGAGCAGTTTGCTTATTTGTTAAGTGGATTACCATTCAAAGGAAGGTTAGACATAGTCCATTGTTGCAGAAGACCAAGTGTATCATACCAGGGAGAGCAAATCACTGGCATACAATCCAGTACCCCAGTCCCTATGCCCATTCCAGACATCACTAATCAATTACAGCATTCTTCCCAGAAAGTCCCAGCTCCCACTCACATGTCCTGTACGACTATGTACTGATGTGGGATGAGTCCGTCCACGCCATTGTGACGACCCTCCCACCAGTCCTCTGAGGCGCGATGGTACAGTAGCAGTGAGGCCCCCTTCTTGAAGGACAGCTCACGTGGGGACCGCCCCACATAGTCAAACTTGGCGATGGCCTCAATCTGCTCCACTTCTAGAAGGAAAGCAAGGGGAAGAGCAGCCGTGAGGTCAGTAGAAGGGCTGCCAGGAGCCTTGCTCAGGTGGCCGTGGCTTCTACGGGGCAGCACAGGCAGCAAGCCTGGTGAAAGCATGGGCTGGGGCTCAGGATAGTGGGTCCTAGGCTCAGACCCACTCTCCATGCTGTGACCTCAGGTAGGCCATCTAACTTCCAAAAGTGTTTCTGAGGGGCTGACATACCATATCCTTTCCACTGCCCCTCTTCTTCTCCACTTTTTAACACTTATTAAAACAATATTGTAAGAATTTTTTTTCTACCCCTCAATACCAGCTCTGTTTCCATTTTTCCATGAACCCTCTCCCTCTTTGTTCATTCATAATACTGTCAGTGGTTCTTACCTTTTGGGAGATCAAACAGATTTTGTGTGGATTCCCATCCAGGTAAAATGTTCTACACAATTTTTAAGGGTTTCCAGAACTCTTAAAAGCTCTTTTTATAGACTGAATTGTCTCCCTCAAGATCCAAATGTTGTAACCCTAACCCTCAATGTAACGGTATTTGGAGATAAGGTGTTTAAGAAGTAATTAAAGTTAAATGAGGTCATAAGGGTAGGACCCTAATCTGACGGATCGGGTGTCCCTCTGAGACGACGAAGAGATGTCAGAGATCCCTCTTGCTCTCTTTGCCCGGGCACAGAGGAAAGGCCACGTGAGGACACAGCAAGAAGGCAGCTGTCTACAAGCCAGGAAGAGAGGCTTCAGCAGAAACCAGCTCTAATGGCGTCTGGATCTTGGACTTCTAGCCTCCCAGACTTGGAGGAAATACATTTCTGTTGTTTAAGCCCCGCGGGTTGTGGTTTCTGTTATGGCAGCCTGAGTTAACACACTTGTCCACAAACTTAATTTTGGGGGAGGGAGAAATCTTATTGGGGCACCGCTCAAGCCCCTCTCTTTGCACACACATGTGTGCCCAACAAACCTTTATTCTTCTCTGGTCAGTGATAGGTCCTGCCTGGGTTAAGCAGTGAGAACATGGCTCTTGCCCTTGGGACACCCCTACTGCCCAGTTCTGTCACATCTTGTTTGTGTGACCTCAGGCATGTCACATAACTTCTTAAGCTTCAGTTGCCTTTAGGAAGATTAAAAGATAATGCATGAAAGAAGACATACAGATGGCCAACAGGTACATGAAAAGAGGCTCAGTATCGTCAATCATCAGGAAAATGCAAATCAAAACTACAATGAGATAGTGCCTCACACCTGTTAGAATGGCTATTATCTGAAAGACAAGAAATAACAAGTGTTGGCAAGGATGTGGAAAAAGGGAACCCTTGTGCACTGCTGATGGGAATGGAAATTGGTGCAGCCAATATGGAAAACAGTATGGCGGTTCCTCAAAAAATTAAAAATAGTACTACCATATGATCCATCAATCCCACTCCTGGGTACTTATCCACAGGAAATGCAAACACTAACTTCAAATAATATCTGTGACCCCATGTTCACTGCAACATTACCTACAATAGCCAAGACATGGAAACAACCTAAGTGTCCATTGAATAAAGAAGACTGGTGTGTATAAACAATGGAAAATTATTCAGCCATAAAAAATGAAGGAAATCTGCCATTTGCAACAACATAGATGGACCTTGAGGGCACTGTGTTAAGTGAAACAAGCCGACAGAGGAAGACAAATACTGTATGATCTCACTTACATGTGGAATCTAAAATAAAAACCAAACCAAACTCACAGATACAAAGAACAGACTGGTGGTTGCCAGAGGTGTGGGTGAGCCAAATGGGTGAAGGGAGTCAAAAGGTACAAACTTCCAGTTATAAGATAAATGGCTCACAGGATATAAAATACAGCATGATGACTATAGTTAAAAATACTGCATTGTATATTTGAAACTTACTAAGAGAGTAGGTCTTAAAAGTTCTCATCACAAGGAAAAATATGTAACTATGTGTAGTGATGGATGTTAACCACACTTACTGTGATCATTTCATAAAATATCCATGTATCAAATCATTACGCTGTACACTTGACACTAATAAATCATTATATACCAATTATATCGAAATAAGAAGACATAATTGTATCAATTATATCTGTACTTTAATACACTAAAAAAAGAGAGAATGCATGAGTGCTCAGCATAGCACAGACATATAATACATTAGGTTTCAGTTGATAGTGGCTCTTGTGATTATGATTATAATTACCATGGCTTTAGCTTACGGGGTAAAGCTAGACAAGAAATCCGAGCTGCAGAGAGTGTAAGTGGTTTGCTCAAGACCATACAGCCAGTGATGTCTGGGGAGGAGACTACTTTTGGGGGAGCAGCAGATTCTGCCTACGATTTATTTCACCTGGGTTATAGCTTGTATCCTAAGAGGTGCCCGTACTTGTTAGAAAGTGGATTGTGTATAAGTGTTAATGTATTTGTATTTTAAAGCAAACACAAAGATGTTCAACATTAAGATACATATATTTTATATATATATACCTACACAGATAGATCAATTAAATTCTAATAAACCAAAGAGTAACAAAGGCGGCCCCTGCTCTCGCTAGCCTGCAGATACCTTGCCGGTACTGAGCATCCACAAGACTCTCTCTGTTTCGGTCCTCATGGATCATCTTGATTCTGTCTGTCCATCCACCCGTCCATCAGGGAGCTAAGCCCAGGATACCTGGCTTTGCCACTTTTTAGCTGTGTGACCTTGAACAACTTAGTTTGCCTTTCTAAGCCTCAGTTTCCTCTGTAAAATGGGGATGATAAGAACAGTCCTTACCTTACAGGATGAAATGAGTTACTACACACGAAGCGCCTGTAACGCTGCCCGGCACACAGTCAGCTTCAGATGAGAGGCGTTGCTACCAGAGCTAATGGCTCCTAAGGGCCCCAGACAGCATGGAAATCTCTCCCCGTTAACCCCACCCCACCCACGCACATTAGGGCTCCTCTTTGTAAGCGGCTGGCTCAGGTAGACTGTGCAGGTGCTGGTGAGACGCAGGGGACTTTGGATGGACCCAGTCCTCAGTGCCTGGGGCGGCTTTCTGCAGGGAGCGGGCCTCAGACAGTTAAGTCAGCTTTCACTAGCTGGCTCCCTGAAAAATGTCTTCAAATGTTATTCTGACACAGTTGATGCAAAGTGACAGCACAGTGAAATGGGGCAAGTAAACTCAGACCTTGACTCAGAGTCACCTTCTCAGTAAAATGGAGGGCTCTCCATCCTTCTTTCTGCTGCCTCCTTGAATCTCACACCAGCCATGTGTTAGCACCACCGGGTAACCTGTCTGTCTGCCTCACTACAGAGACAAAAAGGCCGGAGGATCTGCAAGACCAGGAGCTGAACCCTGAGGGCTGTGCACTCTTGGGTTTGACCCCAGGGGCTTCCTGTGAGCCTGGCCCCTGGAAATGCTGAAGGAGCCAACCCAGTATAGATGCTTGTGCTGGGAGGAGCACGAGGGGCTGCCTCTCCGGGCTCCAGAGGCTCCGGGCTCCAGAGGCTCCAGCTGTCACTGGTAGTGATCTAGAGGAGCGAGGAAAAGTGCAAAATTTAAGGGGGAGAAGAGAAGAAAGCAGGAGGAGCAGAGCTGGCCACAAGCTGTGAGAGAGCTGTTTGTTTGCAGATGTCACTCCGCAAGCGTGGGTGGGAGACACAGTGGTAACAGCTACCATTTATTAGGAAGTCTGTTATTTGGGTTTATCACACCTGAAAGAGAACACGTGATGCTCCCCCTTACCACTCCCTCCCACACCCCTCCTCAGACTGACTTAACTCCCTCATTTCCCCCATCTTAGGAACCCAGCCACCCTTCACTCGCCCCCTCAGGCCAAAGCCTCGCTTTGGGGCATCATGTACCTAACCCATCAGCAACTACTTCAAATTGTCTCCTGAATCTGACCAGCCTCACCACCTCCACTGCCACCCCCACCCAGGTCCAGACCACCGCTGCCCCTCTACCTGGCCACCTTGCATTCATTCTTGCTTGGTAGAGTCATTTCTTCCCCCAGAAGCCAGAGGGATCTTTTAAAACTCTCTTGTGCAAATCCCCTGAAGGCTTCCTGCTGGGCTTAGAACAAAACCCAAGTGTCTCTTCAAGGTTCATAAGGTCCTCGGTGCCCTGGGCCCTGGAGACCAGGCGGCCTGGCCTCCTACCGCCCTCCCCCTCACTCAGTCTTCTGCAGCCTCACTCATCCTCTTGATGTTTCTCCTCCAACACTGTATTATGACATCTTTCAAAGACAAAGTAAAGTTGAAAAAATTTTACAGTGAACATACACATACCTATCTTCTAAATTCTACTGTTAACATTTTACTGTGCTAGCTTTATCACATATCCATCCATCCTTCTATCCATCCATCTAATTTTTTAATGAATTTTAAAGTAAGTTGCAGACATCAGTACACTTTATCCCTGAACACTATAGCGTAAGTATTCATAGAGCCTTCTTGATGCTTTTGAAACATGCCAAGCTTTTTTCCTGCCTCTAGGCCTTTGCACTTACTATTGCCTCTCCCTGGGATCCTTCCTCCCAGACATTCACATTCATTCTCATTCCACAAATATTTATTGACCACTGTGAGCCATCTTCTCATTTCATTCAGGCCTTTACTCAAACGTCACCGCCTCAGCAAGGCCTTTCCTGAACATCCTCAACTAACTACCAAAGCACCAACTTCAGATCACTCTAACATCTTCTCTTGTTTTATTCTTCTTCATAGCTTTCATCACAAGCTGAACTTCCGTGTGTGTGTGCACTAATGGGTAGTTTTGATACTTTATTGCGCTGATCTTTCCTACTAAAATGTCAGCTCCATTAGATCGGGATTTTATTTTATTTCCTGTGTTTTCCCACTTTTAGAACAGTTCCTGGGATGAGACAGTGCTCAATACATATTTGTTACTTGCATGAACAAATTAGGCTTTTACTATGTGCTACAGTTTCTACTTATATTATCACATGGAAGTGATATCCTCCGAACGGTATCTGCACACTGTCCTCATCTGACAGGTGAGGAAACCAAGGCTGAGTTGAAATAATGTGTCACACAAGGGGCGAGTCACATGCAGAGAGTGATGAGCTGAGATCTAAGCCCAGGTCCCAGGTATCATTATTTTTTTAAACTGAAGTATAGTTGATTTACAATGTTGTGCTACTTTCTCGTGTACAGCAAAGTGGTTCAATTATATATATACATACATTTTCATATTCTTTTCATTATGGCTTATTACAAGATACTGAATATACTTCCCTGTGCTACACAGTAGGACTGTTGTTTACCTATTTTATATATGGTAGTTTCTATCTGCTAATCCCAAACTCCTAATTTCTCTCTCCCTCAACTCCTTTCCCCTTTGGTAACCATAAATTTGTTTTCTATATCTGTGAGTCTATTTCTGTTTTATAAATAAGTTCATTTGTATCATATTTTAGATTCCACATATAACTGACATCATATGATATTTGTCTTTGACTTACTTCACTTAGTAGGATAATCTCTAGGACCATCCATGTTGCTGCAAATAGCACTATTTCATTTTTTTAAAGGCTAAGTGGTATTCCATTGTATATATATATATACACCACATCTTCTTCATTCAGTCATCTGTCAATGGACATTTAGGTTGCTTCCACGTCTTGGCTACTGTAAGTAGTGCTGCTATGAACACTGGGGTGCATGTATCTTTTTGAATTAGAGTTTTCTCCAGATACATGCCCAGGAGTGGGATTGTTGGATCATGTGGCAAGTCTATGTTTAGTTTTCTGGGGACCTTCTATACTGTTTTCCATAGTGGCTGCACGAATTTACATTCCCACCAGGTATTATTAATAGAGCCCTCTTGATATTTTAATATATCAATCAATAGAATAAAAAAAACAAAAAAATCACATTATTGTCTCAATAGATGAAGATAGAACATTGGACAAAAATCTAGCATGATAAAAACATTCAGAAAACTGGGACTAGGAGGGATCTTCCTCAACCTGATAAATGGCGTCCAGGACAAACCTACAGCTAACACGGTGTTAGTGGTGAAAGTCTGGAGGCTTTCCCCCTAAGATGAGGAGCAAGACAAGATGCCCATTCTCATCACTTCTAACCAACACTGTACCGGTGGCTCTAGCCGGGGACATTTGGCAAGGGAAAGAAATAAAAAACATCCAAATTAGAAAAGAAGAAGTAAAATGATGTCTATTCAAGGTGCTAGGATCCGTATATAGAAAACCATAAAGAATTCACTAAAAACTATTTGAATGAACAAGTTCAGCCAAGTCGCAGGATACAGGAGCAATATATTAGAATCAATTGTATTTATGTACACTTGTAATGAACAATTTGAAAATGAAATTAAGAAAACAATTCAATTTACATTAGCTTCAAAAAGAATAAAATACTAAGGAATAAATCTAACAAAAGAAGTGCAAAATTCATATTCTGAAAACTACAAATTATTGCTGAAAGAAATGAATTAAGATATAAAAAACTGGAAAACATCCCATGTTCAGGGATCAGAAGACATAACACTATTAAGATGACAATACTCCCAAATTGATCTACAAATTCAACGCAGTCCCTGTCAGAATCCCAGCTGACTTCTTTGCAGAAATTGACAAGCTGATTCTAAAATTCATATGGAATTGCAAAGAAGCCAGTATAGCCAAAAAAAAGTCTTGAAAAAGAAGAACAAAGTTCAGAGACTCACACTTGTCTATTTCAAAACGTACTACAAAGCAACAGTAATGAAGACAATGTTGTACTGGCACAAGGACACACATGGAGATCAGAGGAACAGAACTGGAAGTTCAGAAATAAACCCATACATCTAGGGGCAACTGATCTTTTGCAAGGGAGCCAAGACCATTCAATGGGGTCAATAATACTGCTTTCAGTTCATGGTGCTGGGACATAGCCACACACAACAGAACGAAGTTGAACCATTACTTTACACCATATACAAAAATTAACTCAAACTGAATCAAAATGGATTATCTACACACAAAACCTAAAACTCTTAGAAGAAAACACAGGGTAAATCTTCATGAACTTGAACTTGGCAAAGAGTTCTTAGATTTAACACCAAAAACACGAGCAACAAAAGGAAAAACTGATGAAGTCGATTTCATCGAAATTAAACAATTTTTCCACCTCAAAGGACACCATCAAGAAAATGAAAAGATAAACCACAGAATATGTTTGTAAGTCATATATCTGATAAGGGACTTATATGTGGAATACAGAAAGAGCTCTTACAACTCATAATAAAGACAAACAACCAAATTTTACAATGGGCAAAGGATCTGAAGAGACATTTCTCTAACGAAGATACACAAATGACCAATAAGCACGTAGAAAGGTGCTGAGCATCATTAGTCATGAGAGAAATGCAAATCAAGACCTCATTGAGCTACTACTTCACACCCTCTATGGGATGGCTAAAATCAAAAAGTCGGATAATATTAAGTGTTGACAGGGATGTGGAGAAGCTGGAATACTCATACACTGCTGGTGGTAATACAAAATGTTGCAGTCACTTTGGAAAGCACTCCGGGAGTTCCTTAAACGATTAGACGCAGAACTACTGTATGATCCTGAGGGCAGGGGTTGGGGGGAGGCGCTGCGATTCCCCGTCACTCACCTTCATCACTGGTGTGAGGCTCAGTGCCATTGTCGTGGTCAACCTCATCAATGGTCCCTGGCTCGCTGTGTGGGCTGTCACTGCAAAGAAACACAGGGAGGGAACTCCTGGGGGGCTTTGTACCCTCACACGGCCCTCAGCCTCCCATAAGCTCTGGCCCAGCCCACCTCTGGGCCTTGACCCAGACCAGGCCAGGTCCACTTCATCCTATCTTTTCCATAGGACCACCCACAGACTCCCAAACAGGAAACCACTCCCACCCCCTCGTCCATCAGAAGCTTCCCTGAATAACCTCGCCCATCTGCCCTGGGCCTGGAATTTGCTGGGCTGCTTTCTTGGTAAAAGTTGTCAATGCTTAAGTTTTCTCTAAGACCTAGTAGACTGTGTAAAACCCTGGCATTTA
Organism: Vicugna pacos; assembly: GCF_048564905.1. NCBI lineage: Eukaryota > Metazoa > Chordata > Mammalia > Artiodactyla > Camelidae > Vicugna > Vicugna pacos. Next base: position 48,843,697 of record NC_133003.1, read on the forward strand.
TCCTCGGAAGGACTACAGGCCAGAACAGAAGGGAACTCTGAAAGTACTGAGAATTATCCATCTACCTTGGCTCCCTGTCTTACGGCGGAGGTGACACACCCAGCAAGGTAGGTGAAGCTCCCCCAAAGTGGGTTCCTCAGGGCTGCATGTGGCGCTGTGTGCAAATCCACATCAGCTTGGTGGTGAGCAGGCTAGCAACCACGATGGGCTAGAGGGTAAAGTGAGTCCAGGCCCAACAAGTTCAGTCATTAATGCACAGGGGTAATTTCACCAGCCACTGCCCCTCACTGGATTCTAAGCTTCTTGAGGCCAGGGTTCATTCACATCGTCAGTGGGTCCATTTTTTATCAAGTCATTGACTGAGTCCTAATATATGCCAGGCTCAACACTAGGTGGGAGGGACACACTGATGGGTAAGGTGGACACAGACCCTGCCCTCATGGGCTGGGAAGTAAAACTGCTGCAAGTTGAAATGCATTATGCAAATGAGCAGAGACAAGAACAGCAGAGGAGATCTATGCAGGGTGGTCAGGGAAGGCTTCTCGGAGGAGGTGACATCTATGAAACCATTTAAAGGAATATGGATTTTATCATGAAAAATTCTCCCCAATAAGGTCCAGACTCTGCACAATGTCTTCTTTAAGACCTTTCATAACCTGCAGAGCCTCCACCCTCACCGCCCCTTCGTCACACGCAGCATTCCAGTCATTCAGAAACACTTTTGGTTTTGTCACCTACTCTAGACCTAGCACATTCTTTGCCCACTCTCACCTGGCTGACCCCAGGTCATCCCACAGATCTCAGTCAAGTTACTGTTTCCTCCAGGAGGACTTCCCTGACCGCCCTACATTGGCTCCAGGGCCCCGACTTCCTCCTCCCTGTGTCAGGGGTTAATTCCAGTTGGGCTCCATCCTTGCCTCCTAGCCCAGGGCCTGGCCCAGGACAGATGCTCAGTAACCATCTGGTGAATGAACGAATGTTGTCCAGGGTGATAAGACCCTCAGCCAAATCTCCCTTTTTGGTTTTGAAAACACCTCCAAAATTACCATGTAATTAATAGTGTTCCTTTCTCGTGGGGTGCAAATGGGATTAAGAAAAGCGTGGCTATTGTATATTGTGCTTTGATAAAGACACCCCGATCTGTAGGGGCCTTCCCAGAAAACTAACTGTATGTATTGCAGCAAGGAAAGAAAATTGGTAATGGCTGCAAAGAGTGTAAAACTGAAAAGCTTCTCTTTGTCTAGAAAGTATGCTCGCTGGCTGTTTAATGTTTCTGTTACAGAACAGGTGCTCCTGGTGCCTCCAATGAGATTGAGAGCTGTGATATTTCTATGTGGGGCAGTGTTGCAGAGAAACAAAGAGGCTGGAACATTTCCCTTCTTTGAAGCAGCTGCCCAAATGTGCCCACAGAACTAAAGCGAGGCATGAGTCCAGGAATGCTTTGACCATCAAAAGATAAACTCCCCTATAAGGCACCTGGCTGGAAGCAGTGTGGGTCATACCTAAATATAGAGCCGTGAGCTGTCCTGGATTGAGAAGAAAGAAAGAGTAGGAACCCTTTGGTCTCTGTCAGTTGGTGTTCTGAATTTTCTGTCTTCACCCCATTTATAAAAAGTGTCCTATTTTCACCACATTTTAAAGTCTTAGCCTGGAGAAGGTAGTCAGCCCTGAGTTTAATAAGATCCTAAAACATTTCTCCCAAGGCCCGGTGTTACACCAGGTACACAGAGGTGCCCAGCTAGCAACTGTGGGCCTGCTGTGGAGCTCGCAAAGAAAGTGAGTTCGCTTTGCCCAGAAAAGAGAACTCCTAGGTGGGAGGGGACGAGGTGAGGGAGAGCCTCCTCTCAGCTCGAGAGGTTGAGGTCGGGGTGATCCAACCTCCTGCTGCCTGAGATGGGTTTGCAACTCACCCAGCCAGTGCCAGCCTTGCATCTCCTAACCAATGTGATTAGCTCACCACACTCAAGCCCCGGGAGGAGACATGACTCTTGGGCTTGTGTTGAGACATTTGGGAAGGAGAAGCTCTTTTTCCACTGGGGATGCTGAGATAACGGGTTCCAAACTGATGTTACCAGATGCCCTCTTAAAACTACCAAGCGAGAGGCTGCCTGAGAATGAAGCCGACGCAGAAGAAAGCAGAGCTGGGGGCTGCGGATTGCGGGACTGGGTCCTGACGATAATCGTTGAATCCCTGGATCCAGCTATACCTAAAGGCATAATTCTAGACTTTTTAGTTAAATGTAAGTTCCCATTTGGCTTGAGCCAGTTTGACTTGTATTTCTGTCCCACAGAAACCAAGAGAGTCTTGACTGATGCAGCTGTCCCTTGCACAAGGCTGCTGCAAAGCTTAAGTGAAAAAATGTAATCGGGAGCACGGACTAAAAAGTGGTAAGAAAACCGAAGGGCTTCTTACTGTTCCGCTTCAACAGCAACAATAACAAAGATGCTGAGAGTAATGTTAAGAAGAATGGAGTCTTACCAATATTCTTCCCCTCCAGCCATACACTTTTCATACACGGGTCCCTCCAGCTCCCGGGGGCTGGGGAAGATGGCTTCATGATGGATGATGATGGTTTTGATGACTTCGTTGACGTGTGCCTGGCAGGACACAGGGTCTTGCCCATCGGGGATGTGCATGAGGGTGGGCCCGAAGCAGATGGCCAGGTTGTAGGGATCCATCATGTTCTCATCGCTATACTGTGAGAGGCTACGAGAGAGGAGCGGCCACAAGTCACCAGGGAAAGGCGAGTCCTCCCTGTGCTTGCTTTCTTTGGGGGCTCTGCTCTACTCAAGTTCAGGAGGTTTCCATGCTCTGTTTTAAGAGAGTTGTCCCTGCAAAAGCCTCAGGACACCCCCTCCCAAAGAAGGCTGGGGCTGAGTCAAAGAGGGGGGCCCCCCTGGCCGGGCAACTCACTGGTTAAGGAAAGCGAAGAGGTATCTCATGACCACGATGACCACGCGAGGAAGGGTGATGAGGATTTGCTGGATCTGGTGCACCCTCTCAGCTGGGTTCTCCAGTTCTGTAACACAAAGGGGCTTTTCAGGGCGTCTCTCATCCTCAGGGAGCCATGTAGCTCCACCTGTGGGTCCCATCTATGAGATCAGTCCATGTGGTTTGGGGGCGGCGGTTCTATTCTCAGTTCCTGGGACTGAAATGGGACCCCAGCCTGGCCAATCAGAGCGTCGTACTCCCCTGGCCACAGGGCGGGCCCAGGAGGGGGTCCATGGTCTAACCAGAACCAATCAGGGTTGGTCCCTGGGACTCTGGGCCGCAGAAACCTAGAGAGAGGTTCCCTCGTGAGACTGGGTGGAGGAGCCGCGAGGGGGCCCCAGGAAAGAAGATCCTGCCTGGGAATGAAGTCAGCACAGGACCAGAGGGGACCGATTCTGATAGATGTTGTGTGAGGTCTGGGCCCAGCTGGGCCTAAACTTTTCAGGGATGCGAGCCAATACCTTTCCTTTCATGGACTAAACCAGTGTAAGCTAAGTTTCTGTCACCTGCAACCTACGGGCCCTGATGAACACGGGCAGGGACCAGGTTTTATTAAACTCTGTAAAAACACCAGCTGCAGCACAGGCCCGGCACAGAGTAGGTGCTCAGGGAGTGAGCTGTGTGTGGTCAAAGAGCCTGCAGATGCTTGAGCTCTCTTCTTGGACCCCTGTTTTCAGTCAACCCTAGGGACATAAACTGTGGTATTTTTATCAGTCAGGCCAGGGTTAGGGGAGACAGACTGGGTTTGCTAAGGAGTAAAACGTGCTTTGTGGGCTTTTCTCTGTGGGGGAAAGCTGGTGCTAAGAGTGAGCTCCCAGAGCTCTGATGATGACCGTCTACAGGGCTGCTGCATAAACCCATGTTGGCTTCTTTTTCAGAAAAAAAATTTGTTTTTCTCCCCTAGACCTTCCACTCTGCAGCCTCACACTCCATCAGCATGCCCCTTCTAAAACCCAGGTTCTTTCCTTTCCCCTCTGTGTCCAAGGCCCTTCAGGATGGGGCTTCAACCAACCTTGCCTGCTTCATCTCCCAGCTGCCACCCCTTCTCAAAGTGTCTGAAGATGATCTAGAGTCCCGTTTCTCAAATGGAGTGGGAGTGTACCTCGGAGGTACTTAAAATACGTGGGCAGAACGGGGGGAGAAGGGTTTTTGACACAAGGCAGACAAGAGGTTCAAGCCTCACCAGGCTCTTGTCACCTCCTGGCGCACTTTCCTGGCTGCAAATGTCTTTCAGAACATTGCAAAAAGGATTCCTAAGTGAAACTGGGTGTGGGGTAACTTTTCTCTAAATTAAATTAAAGAGTTTATTTTTTTAAAGGAGTTTATTCTAAAATACTAACATTCTAATACTCTATGATTAAAAGTTTATTTTAAAAACATTCCCAAAAGACTGCCTTTGATTTTGGTACCTTACAGTGAAGGTGCATTTACTTCAGCCCCTAGACTGGACTCCTGCCTTTATGCACAGAAATATCAGTCAAGAAGGACTCTGATGGCTAGGACATCAGAGGAAGCCCCAGTCAACTTATTTTCATTATTTCCCTTGTTTTCTATGTCCTTGATCTGATTCCCAAACCTTCCATGGCTCCCTATTACCCAAGGAGTAAAGCTCTGGAATCCTTGCCACGCATTCAAGGTCTTCCCTTTCCTGTTTCATTTTACCCTTCCTGGATCTTGCACCCTGTACTGGCTGCGATGCCCTCCTGCTGGTCCCACTGATCTGTGTGTACCCAGCCCGTCCCAGGACCCTTATGCCCACTCCTCCTGGAAGACTCTACTCACATCACCTCCCAGAGGTGTTCCATGCCATCAGTCCTTCTATTATAAACCATCTCGTTATTTTCAGAAGAAAGTTTTAAGTTCTCTGAGGACAAGAGACATACGGCTTCTTTCACTGTATCCCTCCTGTGTGCTTAGTGCCATGATGAGCCTGGACTGCAACTTCCAATAAAGATTTGTCAAGGAATGGATCAGCCCACCCAGGAAATACTTACTAATAGTAGATATCAAATCTTGAAACCTTTCCTTAGGAAAGAGTGGGTTTTCCAGTCCTCGGAAATACAGTTTGAGAACACCAGCAACTGAATTGATATCTCGTTCATTTTGATCATCCACGAGGGGGTCTTCACCTAAGAGGAAAGGGGAGATGATGATTCAGCTTGGTCAGGAGGCAGGGTAGATGCAGATGGCAGAAGAGGTGACCTGGCCCACCCTGAGCCGGAGAAGCAGATGCGACAGCCTCCTCAGCAGAGCAAGTGCAGAGTTCCCCCTGCAGCCGATTTCGAAACTGTTCAAATCTATAGAAATGCTGCATAATTAAAATAATGAACATCCATCACCTTTCACTTACACTCATGTTGCTCTATTTGCTTTCTCTCTCTTTCTCTACTTAAATGTATTATTGCTCAATTATTTGAGAGTATTTTGCAGACATTACATCACTGCTAAATACCTCCCCTTATACTTCTCCTAAGCATAAGGATATTCCCCTACATAACCACACAGCATTACCACACCTAAGAAAATTAACAACAGTTCCACAGCACCATCTCACAGACAGCCTACGTTCAAACACTCCCCATTGTCCTGTGTTTCATAGAACTTTCCCAAAGCTAAAATCTAATCCATGTTCACACAATTCATTCAGTTGTTTCTTTGGTCTTTTGAATGTAAAATAGACCTCAACATGTTTTATCATTAGTTTTTCGTAATACTAACTTTTTTGATGAGCCCAGCCAAGTGCCTTGCAGAATGCCTCACAATCTAGATTTGTCTGACTGCTTCCTCGTGATTAGAGTTCAGTTAAATATTCTGGGCAAGAATACTATGTGGGTGATGTTGTGAACTCAGGCTGTCCTGCTACTGGTGAATGGTGATTTTACACCATTTTGCTGATCTACAAGTACTACAATGGTGATCTACAATTACTAGCTGGCATTCTTCTGTAAAGAAGAGCTTTCTTCATGTTCCCTCTGCCCTCATCTTATTTTTTTTTATTATTTTATGTACTTAAATTTTTTTTTTTATTTATTGAAGTGTAGTTGGTTTACAATGTTAGTTTCAGGTGTACAACAAAGCGACTGAGTTAGACATATACATACATATATGTTTTTTCTTTTCAGATTCTTTTCCATTATATGTCATAAGAAACTGAATCCAGGCCCTGTGCTATACAGTAGGTGCTTGCTGTTTACCTATTTTATACATAGTATTTGTGTCTGTTAATCCCAAACTCCTAATTTATCCCTCCCCAGCTTTTTCCCCGTTGGTAACCATAGTGTTTTCTATGTCTGTGAGGCTGTTTTTGGTTTGTAAATAGAATTTGTATTTTTTTTTTTTAGATTTCACATGCAAGTGAAATCATTGGATATTTGTCTTTCTCTGACTTACATCACTCAGTATGATAATCTCTAGGTCCATCCATGTTGCTGCCAATGGCATTATTTTATTCTTTTTTATGGCTAAGTAATATATTTTATGGACTTTTAATGCAATGTGTTATAATCCACTACACCACTACCACTGGGATGCTCAAACTGTCCCCAGATCTGGCCAGGGGGAAGACTTTTTTATGTCCTTTTGATGTGACCTCCACGGAGCACTTCATTGATTTCTGGCATGAAAGACGTCCCTGATCACGATGCACCTTCCTTGACCCAGATCTGCAACCAAACATCTCCCCAAGGAGCTCTGCTTTGGGCAGGGAATGGTATTTAGAAACCAAGATCTAGGCTCTAGGTCTGCTTATGGCTGCAGGAGTGTCATAAAGCGCTTCCAGGCTCTTGCAGAGGAGAGAGATAGACTCTGTATATTTTTTTTCATGATTTCACACTAGTATTTCCAATTCACGTTTAAGATGCAAGGTTTTCTTTACCCTCATTTATTTTATATTCGCATTTCGTTTTTCTTACAGTGAAAATCTTGTTCGGAGTAATATTAGTAATTAATACTTTAATGTGTCTGCCTTATCCTACAGTATACAAAAAATAGTTTCAGATTTTTAACAGCAATACTACCGCTGACAATAAACCTACTACATGAAATCTAAGATTTTTCTGCAGGGCTTTTTTCCTTCTGTTCTTTAGGTCCTCAGAATGTAGGACCTAAAAAACAGAAACAAAGGCTCAAGACGTATGATCAGAGGACCGAAAGTAGATCAGTGGTTGTCTGGGGCTGGGGGCTGGGGTGCAGAGGGTGTAGGGAATGACTACAAGTAGGTACAAGGTACTTTTTAGGGATGATGAAAAATTTCGGAAATGAGATTATGGTGAGGATGCACAACTCTATAAATACACTAGAAACTACTAAAATGGAAACTACTAAAATGAGCCTTATGGTATGGAACTCAAAAGAGCTGTTAAAAAATGTATGACCAGAGCCCATGTTCAAAAGTTACTCTCTGCGTGGCTGTCAGGCTGATGCATAGCTTATTTGTTTCTATTTAGAGTCAATTTTATTTTTTTAGAAATCCTGTTTTTAAGAAAACTTGGCAATTTGGAAATACAAAGCATCCACCTGGTCCAAGAGTCAAAACCAGATAAAAAGCTGCTCACAGAGAAGCTCTCTTCTTTCCTTTCCCCCCACCCCCCACACCTCACAGTTCACTGTTTTCATTCGTCTGTCCTGCTGTCTGTCTTTCTACAAAAATAAGCAAATACATGTGTACAAATTTTTTATGTTCCCTCATTTGTTACACAAAAGGTAAGCAGCACACTATACTACTGCATAGACTTGTTCCTTCTCGTAACAGTAAATCCTAGAAATCCTTCCATGTCAGTCCATAAAGCTCTTCCTTGTGGTTTTTTCTTTTTTTCTTTTTTTATGGCTGCAAAGTACTCTATGTTATGGATAAACCATAATTTAGTCAACCAGTCTCCAATGGATTGATATTCCCATCTTTTGCTGTTACAAATATTGCCACAACAAATAACCTTGTACATGTATTTTCTATTCGTGCTGGTGTGTCTCTGTGGTAGGTTCCTCCGTGTGGAATTGCCGGGTAAACACACAGATAGTTTCACCAGAAAAAGCCACATTCTCCTCCCCTGGGGCTGTACCCCTACCAGCAACACAGGAGAAGGCTGTCTTTCCATAGTCCTGCCCATGGAATGCTGTCAGTCTTTACAATGTTTGCCAATTGCACAGGGGAAATGCTATCTCAGGAGAGCAGCGCTATCCAATTTAATGAGGGTTGAGTAGCCAGTTCCCCAGAAGGAGTTTCGGTGGGGACGTGAAAGGAAGCAGGCAGCAAGCTGACAGCTCCCTGAAGATACTGAGAGAGGTCTGCGCAACGAGCTTCTCCTCCTCCTCCTCCCAGAATGGCCCAGAGCAATCCAAGACTGGCAAGCAATGAAGATGGGAACTGGAAATTCATACTGGGATCTCTTTACTCCGCTCCCATGGGAAGAGTATGCTTTCCTGCCAGGGCTTCTGCTAGCCCCAGCATGCTTAGTGCAAATTAGAGAAAGGCATCCCCAGCCCTTTCCTTCCTGAACCAGGGCTTGCAGCTTCCAGTGCATGAGCCGAGTTCAGCTCCCTCCTGTCCTCATGACCAAGCACCCTTGTTCAGTGCCCAGCCTGAACGACCGTATGTGGCAGTCCAGGCACTGGTGTTCCACAGGTAACCTCTCAGATATTCTCACGGGAGGAGATGAGAATGCTTCCACTACAAGACTTTCTCATGGGGAAAGAAGAGAGAAAACATTAAAAAAAAAAATTCTTGCCTATACTGACACAGCACTTCTCAAGTGGGACGCACGCTGGTCCTTGTGATCTCTTCTTAATCCTGACTACAGCACCATAGCGCACCAGGGGAGGCACGGTTCCAGCACCATCACTCTGTCTTGCGAGAAAGCTGAGGCTCTAGCAAATGAAACAACTTGCCACATGGTCAAAAACAGACATCAGCAAAGTCCCAGGTCTTGTAATGCCTGGGAGATACTCCTTCTTTGACCTGTGGTTTTCAGTTCTATCTGACTGCCTGCCTGCCTTACCTGTCTATTTATCTATTTATCTATTTATCTATCTATCTATCTATCTATCTATCTATCTATCTATCTATCTTCCTTTCCTCCCTCTCTGTATCCCTTCTTCCTTTACAGTAGAATTCTAACTTTTTTTTTCCTTTTTCAAGAAAAAAGTTCCCATGGATGCTCAATATATAGAACAAAGCTGTCTTAGTTGAATTTAGGGAGAGGTCCATTTCCCTTTCTACCCCAGTAGCAGCCCTTGGGGTCCCTCTGAAGGATGCTAAGAGATGGAAAACTCTGCACTATATTAAGCTGTTTCCCTCCTGTACCACGCATTACTCTTGTGGTCTCATGACCCAGAAGCACGAGGATTTTCTTCCCTCCATATAAGCGCCCCATGTTAAGCGTGGTTAACATATTGACTCCTCTCTCTCTCTGTCTCTCTCACACACACACACACAGACACACACCATTCATTCTTGCTCTTCCTCCTGGAAGGCACTCTGTCCTTAAAATGAGCCATCCAAATACTCCATCCTCCCAGCCCAAGCCTTCGGCTCTCTGCACGGCTAGACAATTTTGTCTCCAGAAATGCAAGGAATTCCAGAGCTCCAGATGAGCAGGATGGTGCATGTGACTGATGGTTTCCTCTAGCAGGAGAATTAGAGCTAAAATTCCAGGCAAATCAGTGAGAAAGCTGTGTTCCCACTCTGCTAGCTAGTGTCCTTGGGGGTGGTAGAACAGAATCATTACCAAACAGCTGTGCCTGCAGCCTGCTCTCAGCCAGGTCGCCTGTGCACTGCCCAAGGATAGAAGGCAGGCCTGTACTCAGAGTGAACACACAGCAAGTGCTTAGGCCTCCAGGGGCACGTGCTGCTGGGGCCTGCAGGTGGTCTCTCAAGGGCACTTCTCTTGCGCCATGTTCCCCCGAGGCCCATCCTGAGACTCCACAACTTATCAACCCCTCCCAGTGTCTCCTGGCCACACCCCCTTCCTGGGGAGGGAAATAAATCTCAGAAGGGCCAGGTCCAGAGTCTAGTATGTGTCAGACCCTCCATGCTGTGATCTCAGCCCCAAATCCAAACCTTATCTTGATCTGCCAATGAAAGGGCCAGTGACTCCCTCTCCAGCCACCCTGCCACGCAAGGAGAGACCACAGGCAGCTCGGTCATCTTACATACAGAGAGAACAGGGGACTGGCTTGTGGGGAAAACAGGGAGGCAGGGAACTGGTCTGGGAGGCAACAGTGAACCACAGCACTCCCCACACACAGCCGCTGACTCCTGCCCTGTCGTGATGCTTTCTACTTCATTTTGCCAGATAACAGGAAGATCTCAAAACTTGAATGGTGAGTTTAAGACTTACTGGCAGCAAACTATAGTAATAAAAATAATCTTCCCAACTAAAACCCTGGTTGACCTGTGTCAGAAGAAAAAGAAAGTGGGTTTAGGGATAATAAGCCAAGAACGGACTTCCAACATGGAACTCTTCCTAAGCTCAACGAAGAGAGGTCTGTGCTCCTGTTCACAGCCTTATGCAAGGAATGGAGACAAGAACTTCACCCAGAGAGAGAAAGAAGGGGGCCAAGGAGGAAAAGACTCAGGTCTCTTTGAACAAGTGGCAAAGGATAGGCACCCTGCAGGCATTAGAGGGTTTCAATTTTTAAAAATAAAAGGAAGGAAGGAAAAACACAATGTACTGGTTTGGAGAGAAAGTTCAATCACAAGTTAGAGCACATGGGCTGGGAGGAGAGGGCGAGAAGAGAAAGACAGAGCAGGGCCCACGTTTGGGCCGCCTGGCTGCCGGAGGCTCTGGAAGACGGGCCAGGCAGAGGGAAGTTAGTTTCAGGTTCGGGGGAGGAGGGGCCCCTGAGGGTCAGCTGGGTCAGGAACCCAAACCCAGGGCAGCTGGGTGGTGGATGTCAAGAAACAGAAAGCAATGAGTGAGAAATCTGGGTACCCGCCAGCCCAGAGAAGCCAGACAGATTTTTCTAAAAAAGACATCCCAGGAAGTATTCTTTTAGAATAAGCCTTGGAGGCTCAGGTGGAGCAGAAGGACAAGGCTGGCAAGAGAATGAGATTCATCCTGGAATGAGGATGAAGGGAGAGGAGCCAACTGCATACAAGTGAGGCAAAGAACAAAGCAGAGACGTTCTGGCAGCTTAGGTTAGGGTCAGGCGAACTCTGTGGTCCAAGACTTGTTAGGAGCAGAGAATTCTGGTTTGCCCATCAGTCCTGTTAGTCATTCAAGCAAGTGAGGGAAGGTGCTGATCTTAGAAATCACGATCAGGAAGGAAGAAAGCAGTGCTGTGGGGGCAGGGATTGGGCCTGGCTGAGTACTTACAAGGAAGAAAATACAAGGGCCTTTGGGGGGCAGCCACCAGGCTGGGGGCGCCAGGTAGTGAGTGGACCCATGAGGTAGTGAGGGAATTCTGTGTAATGGGATGAGCCCAGGAGGATGGAACCAGCAAAAGGTCCGGACCACGGCTCTGTTCATTTACAGTGAAGAGTTGGAGGAAATAAAGCCCTGGCTGGGCCGTCCGGTGTTGCCCAGAGGAGCTCAGGCAAACGATGAATGACACTCTTTGCACATGCTGTTCCCTTGGTCTGGAACGCTCTTTCCCTGCTTCCCCTGACTTTTACTCTTCAAGCCTCAGCTGAGGCATTTCCTCTTCCAGGAAGCCTTCCCAGGCTTTGCTCTTCTTGTTCCTCCCAAGTGGGGCTGGGGCTCCCATGCTCCCCAGTGCTTACTCCATCCTTGCACTGAGCATGCAGTCTGTTTACTAAACTGGCTCCCCGCCAGCAGTGATCTTTTGTTCCTATCTTATTTCCCAGCCCCAGTCCATTACCTGGTGCTGTGCAGGGCTCAACCCAGGCCTGGTGAATGGATGAACAGATGTACGTGGACGAGGAATGGGGGCAGGGGAATTCTGGGGCTCTCGGGTTCTACATGCCTGAGATGCTGGAGTGGACTCCAAAACTAAGCTCCCTAGGACCGTAGGAGGCCGCTGAGAGCCACATCCAGCCAAATCCTGCTCTCACACCCAGTTCCAAGCCAGAGGGCCAAGGGTTGCAAAGCTCCGTACTGGGGCTACAGTGGTGACCGCCTGGGGTCAATGGAATGCACCCTCCACCCTACAGTTAATCTTAGGATGGAACTAGGAGCCCAGGGAGAGGGTGAGTCTGCTCGGGAGGCAGCCCCTCCAGGGAAAGGCCGGTAACAAGTAGGAGAATTCTAGTTAAGTAGGGATCCCGAGACCAAGGGAGGCAAAACCAAACAAAGCACATTTTGGTGGTCACTTCATTTCTGATAAGCTTTTTTACGTTTGGCTAATCAAAGTGGGAACTAGGGAACCTCACTGAGGGCAGGGGGAGCATATGGGCTCCTCCTCCCAATGTGTAGCTTTGCAAAAACACCACATGAAAAAGTAGGTATTAGGCAATTCTAAGCCACTCCACATTATCTATTTTCTTCCAACTTTTCTAAAACACAGAAGCCTTTATAGACTCGCATAATCATTCCAAGGCCCTCTTTCCCGCAACCACTGCAGAGCCCATGAGAGAAAGTCACCCCTGCGTGCTGGTAAATGCTCTTTGGAGGGAAAAAAGAAAAATCAAAGATTTCGGTGTTTGCCAATTTTTATGGTGTAAATACTCCCACCCTGGCTGATTTCGAGCCACCAAGGTGAAACCTCTGACTGTGAAGTTGGGAAGAGATGTTGCTACAAGCCGCCCCAGCACCGCTGGCTCCAAGACATGCGTTAACACCCACCCTGGCCTCCTGTGGACAGAAGCTGGAGAAGCTCGCTCTGCACCTACCTCTCTCGAAGGAATTTTTGATGTCATTGACTTCAACCTGAGATCCTGGCACTCTGAAGATCCCTTGCTGCTGGAGTCCTAAAAGATATAAGAAGAAATAAACAATCAACAACAAAAAAAAGACAAAGAACACGCATTGAGCTCATCAGACCACCAGGAACATCCCTGACTCTCTCCACTGCTGGTCTCTTTCTCCCACCATCCTTTGCAACAGAGTCATTCCCGATGACTGCCTCCTGGCAGAGGCCCCAAGGAGCCTTTGTGATGGATTCCAGCTGGCCAGAATGCCCAGACCCATCCTGCTTCACATGTCTAGAATCTCCTGTTTGGGTGATGCTATCAGCACTGGCCCAGTGAATAACTTCTACTTTAACCCACAGGTCAGCTCAGTCAAACAACCGGGTGGTAAATTCTGCCTACCAAGTTCGCCTACTGCACGGGTGTCGAGTACCTTGGCCTGCGTTTACAAATGCCCTGAGTTTAACAGCCACAGAGATTTTGAACAAGAATAATTAATGCCACTTCCTCAACCATGCCCTCCCTACCCACCCCATCACAGGCATCTTCTTCCTTCAAGAAAAGCTAGAGTCGAGAGTGCATGCTGGCTTGGGATCAAGCACTCTGGGGGAGATCAGCTTATTAAAGAAAGCAATCTCATTTCGATGTGTTCCTGGGAGGCCAGAACAAAGAGGAGGCCCTGACACCTGACACAGCAGTGATGACAAAACAGCGACCTACGGAACTGAAGGAATCAGAGGGCCTCCCTCATCCGAAATGGGAATTAATGGGGGAGACTGGGATCTTTCCTCTGAGATTCAGTTTTTCTACAGAAAACAACCCTTACCATTATAATTCAGGAAAGCCTTTACCCTTAAAGGCAGGCTCTAGTCAAAGTTTGGTTTGTACACAGCATGTGCTCAGTAAACGTTGCTCATTTCTCTTGTTAACCAACCCTGAATTTCTACCGTCTGTGTCTTTTATCCCGGCCTCCTGGCTCATTCCTGGCCTCCTGGCCTTCCTGCCCGTGTTAGGCCTTTGAAAGTGTCATTCTCTCCACCTGGGCTCGTGGCCATCACCCCTCGGAGATGCCTTCACTGCCTTAGCCAAAGCAGCCCTGCCCCCTCCAGCCACTCTCTATCCCCATTTAATGATTTTCTTGGCACTATCACTATCTGAAATATTATTTCTCTGCTTGCTTACTTCTTTGCCCTTCTAATTGGTCACGTAAGCTATCTAGGGCCAGCATCCTACCTGTCTTGCTCATGGCTATACTCCCGTTGTCAAAACCAGTGCCTGCTATGAGCTCCAGAAATATATTTTGGAGGAACAAATAAATGAATAGATGGAGGCACAAGGCAAGTGCTGGGGACAGCATGGATGGAGCAAACCCCAGACACTGCATTCCCTCCATGGAGCTCACAATAGTCCAGCAGGACCAAGTGACTGTCAGCCAGCGACGTTCGGCACTCAAAGGGCCGACCTCTGCGGTGGGGTGGGAGCCAGGAAGGAACGAATCCGGTTCTCCCACATGCTGTCCCGGCTCCTCAGTCTTCCTAGCTCCTGAGTCTCCTCAGCACCACCTTCAGCCCTGCCTACACACGAGGCCCGACAGTAACACTCAGAACAGCAGCTGTTCCACGGGGCGAGTTCCCTCTAGGAAGCAGAGCAGCAACAGGAAGATCTTCCAAGATGAATCAGAATCTCATTTCTTAGGAGTACAGCCTGGCTGGCACCCGTTCTGAAAACACCACCCCAAGATCACGCTTACCGTACAAATTGATGTATCGGATGCAGCTCTCGACGACAAGCGGGATTGCTTGTCCTGAGTCCTTGAGGAAAAAAAGTCATGAGTTGTATTGGGCTTGGCAACCACCACAGGAAAAAGACACTGCAAACTCGGTTATAAAATCAAGCCAGAATATTAGTACCGTCAGATTAGTAGGAAAACAAGCAAGGAACTGCTAATCTCAGTCTCCACCAATAGGTAAAGTAGAAAGTCTTCCGTTACTGCAGAAAAGGCATAGCTATGATAGTTTTAAAGAAATGCTCTGTCTTCCTACTCAGCTGGGGAGGAATCAGGGCCCAGAGGCCCGACAGGTACGTCTGGGGAGGGGAGAGGGCCCACCGCGTGGAGGGGGCTGTAGGTCCTGATGCCAGAAAGAAGAACACACTATGGGGGAAGCCAGGCTGGCCCCAGAGGGCCTTCCAAGCTCTGCAGAGGGAAGACCATTTCTAAACTTACAACTTAAAAACTCTCTTTAAAGGGAGCCACATTAAATTGCTAGCCTCCTGAGAAGGTGGGGAAGCAATGAGGCATACACAGTATGCTCTTGTAAAGGGACACAGAAAAAAACCACGACTTTGGATACTTCAGCAGCTCCTCCACATCCTATCCTGATGAACTACAGTCACAGAGAGGATAACAAAGTGGACTCTTTGCCAACAGGCAAGGTGGGCCCAGTGCTAGAAGTCAGGATTAAAAACAGGTTCCATCCAGTTGGATGGGGCTAACGGACCTTTCTAGTAAATACCTGGTTCCTGGTTCGAGCATTTCTTCTTCCTCTGATAACAAAAAATAAACAGGCAGCAGAGCAGGAGAAAAAGAAAAGATTATGCAGGAGTAAGATCAGTTAGAGTAAGCAGATCCTTCAGAGTCCGGGAAGGCCGAAATGCAGTGGCAGCCAGCAAAGGTCCGGGGGACGGCGTCCCTGCCGGTGGGGGGCGCCCTTCGGACACCGCAGGGCAAAGGGGTCTCTTTCAGTCCTTGTCAAGTGCAGGAATGGTGTGTGCTGAACCCTTCCTCACCCCATGTCTAGCTTCCCCTCAACACAGGGGCTGTTTATTCACCAGCAGACAAGAGCCCACCTAAGACCCCTTAAGGTTCGCCCAGCAGCCCACAGAAGGGAGGGACACACGCCCTCGCATGTCTGGGGTAATGCAGTCCCTGCAAGTCAGCTCTGGAAACCTCGCTCTTGGTTCTGAGTGAACCAGGATCGTGTTTACCAGGTGCCCTCTGGAGAGTACGCAACGGGATCCCACCTGGTTCCAAACTCCACTCAGCCTCCCCTGCTTTCCTACCACATACCTGGGGTAGCTTTTCCTGCGTATCCACTTGGTTTCGCTCTCCCTCTACAGGGTGCCCTCGCCCTGGCGCTGAAAAGGCCTCAGGGAACCTAGAAGCTGACCAAGGCCTGGAGGAGGGAGGGCAGTGGAGTCAGATTGCCTTCACGATCTTACAGGCAGAACCGGAGCCTCTGTTCTCCCGGGAGTCGCCCATTTTCAGGGGCGCACTCACTGCCTCTTCCTTCTTCCTGGCTGTGCAGCGGGTCAGGCTCTGGGGTGCTGCTGTGTCTCACCCCAGCCCCTGGAGGAGGCCGCCCGACTGACAAACCCAGGATGTGCCTCTTTTTTCAGCTGGTGTCATCTGTCCAGCGCCTGGCACCTCGACAACTGGAATTAGCCTAAGCCTACCCGCAGCCTAGGCGGCCGTGCCAGATGGTCAGACGGGGCTCCACGCGCACTCCTGGGGACGCTCACTGATAGCCAGCACTTCCACGGGGCTTGCTGTGCGCCAGGCAGTGCTCGGGAAACACGGCGGGCGCTAGCTCATCCGATCCTCATCACACGCTCATGAGGTGGGTAATGAACATTCTCATTTCACAGAAACAGGGCGAGGACTCCCTACGCCCACATACACACACCTGCCTCCCCACCCACGAGGGAGGCCTCCTGGGCTTCAAAATTTATAACGATAAATTGACTGGGTTTCCTTCTGTTTGAGAGGCGGGGAAAAATTAAGGATTTTGAAAAGAATCCATTCAGGTAGGGTCCTAGAAATTTATAAAAGCAACTCCAACAACATTTATCCGTCATCCTTAACTTGGGGATGCATCCTTGTCCCTCTAAACCCTCAGAATCACGGAGTCTCAGTGATGTTATTTTACTGAAAAGCCTTTCGGAGGTCTGGCATTTCAAAGCTGGGGACGCAGCTCTCGAAGAATCCTCTTCTGGACAGTATGGGAGTCATAAGGGAAAATTAAATCCCGTTCACAGAGGTTGGAGGACTTGATATATTACACTGCCTTTCATTCTCTGAGAGTTAACAGTCCTTGAGAATGGGACCAACGCTGCAGGTGACTTGTCTCCACGCTGTGAGCGCACAGTAGGTGCACAGAAGAGTTTGTTGAACTGCACTGATGATATGTGGTATAAGCACTCGGGACTACAAAGAAATGCAGTCGGATAACACACGTACTTTTTTTTTCCTGTCAAACAGTCCCCTGGGAAGGCTGCGCTCTTACGGCAGCAATGTGTGGCTGCTCAGCGCTCTGGGGCGTCCCTCTTGGGGGCCTCTTTTCAGAGCCAGTCCCCTGGTTCCCACTGGAGCCCGTGCCTCCTGCCAGTTTGTGCCCCCGGTGACTGCAAAGCTGGGCTCTGAATGGTGCTTTTCATCCCAAAGGCCGAGGCATCCATGCGAATACAGAGTTTTGGCCCCACTGCAGGCTCTCGGGAAGGCTAAACAGCTGCAGCAGTGGCGACGTATTTAGAGCAAGAATGTGGCTTCCCGAGGTGACCACCTCCAAGGGGCAAACGCTCACGTGGTTGGTGTGTTTGTCAGGGCAAGAAAGTCAGGTTACTTGATGGCCACACACTTTATGTAGGAGCTCTCCCTTCGGAGACTCTTTCACTAAACAGAACACCTGACTTTCAAGTCTTGTCAGGTAAGACCTCCTTTCAAGCGTCCTGAGCAATCAATCATCCATTTCCAAAGAGCTGAGGCAAATCCAGAAGGAGTCCCCTCGCTGGTGAGGCCTCATTCACTCCGCTCCTCCTGTCACGGGCTCCTCCGTCCTGCTCCCTTGGCTGTGTACCCTCTTTTCCTTTGCCGCCTGCTCACAGCTCTTCCTGCTCTGGGCTCTCACAGAACTTATTTCCGAGGGGCTGTCACCCAGGGCTCATCCTGGGGCATCTGACACATTTAGCTTTCTGTGTTGAAAACCTCCTGAGCCACACGTGAAGCTCCTTGAGGGCAGAGAGAATCTGCTTCAGTCCCCTGTCAGCTCCGGGGTGTGGCTTTTTCAAAAAGAAGGTCTTGACAGAGCCAGCAAGGAGGGAGGAAGAAGAAAGGACTCGTGACACAGCCCCCTCCTCCCATGACCTACTGGATGGCAAACTGCTCTCTCGGGGTCACCCCCAAACAGTGCCTCTTCCCCAATGCACCCAGCGGCACCCCTCCTTTTGAGGTCCTCCATGCCTCCCTCTCTGAGGTCTCCTAAAGCAACCGCTGCTGATTCCTGCCCCTGGCTGTCCCAACTTGTGCCCCACTGTTCCACTTTCCCTCTCCCCCACCATCCCTTCCCCAGAACTCAGCCCACAGGCAGAGATGGTCCTGGGCCCTGGCTGGTCTGCCTACCTCCTCCGACACCTGAGGCTGGCCCTCCCTGTCCTGCAAGTACTGTGCGCACCCTGCCTGAGGAGGGAGGATAGAGGGCTGGAGCAGGGGCAGCCTCCACCACCCCAAAAGTGTTAACTAAGCCCGGAAGCCTTGGCTTCTCTCCTGACTGATATGAGTCTTACTTCCTGCAGAAACCGTCTTCGTTAGATGGTGGTGGGCTCTCCAGTAACTGGGAGGGACCCTGCCCCTGTTCCCCTAAGTCATGTTAAGGATGCATCCCCCCTTCCTTAACTTTGTGCCCCACCTGCTGCCCTTGTCAACTCCACCAGCATCTTAACTTGCTCCGAGCCATTCTATCCAGCATGGCGGGATCCTGCACCCTTTGCAGCCAAGAAGCAAGAAAAGAAAAGACTCACTGAGGTGAAAAGCCTTTTTTTGTTTAAGTTGTAAAGGGTTAACCTGGAATTTGAAAGGGACTACCTCAGCTCTTCTCCCTTCTGCCAAACTGCCTCACAACAAGCACAACTAGGTGGGAGGGTTGTCCCTCATTCAAATTGTACGTGTTTCCCTTGCTTGTATATTCTCAGCTGTACCCATGGGGGTTTTCTTTGCGTAGCTTCCAGCCAGTCCCCTCTCGGGAGCCGTAAGTGTGACTCAAGGTAAGGGCGTTTCGCTAACTGTCCCTTGGGCTGGTTGGACTGCAGTTCCTGAAGCAGCGCAGTGTGGCTGGCAGGGACCACTGTGCCAGCAGGGGTTCAGTGCCACCCAGACTTCCCTGGCTTCCAGCACGATCGCATCTCACCCCCGGGGCTGGGAATCAAGGGAAGGCACTTAGGAGCAACTGGTCAGAGACAGAAGCAGCTCTAATGAGAAGCCCTCACTGAAGCTACAAGCAGTTGCCGTGAGGATCAGCTCGCCTCGGGCCTGGCTGAGAGCACAGATTCAAAGTTCCAGTCTGTCTGGTTGGCCGTCAGTCAGTCGGTCTGTCGAGGTAGGGCTGTTGGCCAGGGGAGAGGTGGAGAGAGGCTGCCATTACATTGGGCACATTCTCGGACTCTGGTTCCCCAGCAAGTACCTTAATGAACGCTTCCATACAGCCGTTAAATAGTTTATGGCTACACACTGAGAGAGGCCTAGGTCTCCTCATTTTCTGTGGTTTAGGGGGAAGACAGGGGGGCCTAGGGGAAAACGGAACAAAAGAAATCAAGAAAGCAACCAAGGTAAACATACAACTGGGAAAGACGCTCTTATAACCCATGACTGGAGAACACAAAATGCAAACGGCAGGCCTGAACCCCCAGCGCATTGGTGTCCAATGCTCCATCTGAAGGCCTCTGGATGTTTAAGGGGGTCTTAATTCACCCACAGTGTCAGGCAGGAGCAAGGCTCACGTAACACAAATGCATTCTAAGTCATGGAGCGGGGGAACAGCACGCGTCCCGGAAACCACTGAAACTCCAGTCAGAGGCTGTCATCCTGCAAAGCTGATCAGATGGAGGGGGGGTCAGGGGGAGAGATGTGATCTGTAGCCCAAGAAAGCAAGAGACTTTCAAAGATGACTGGAAGGGTTAATTTTCATTATTTTGGCTTAAATTCGTCACCAAGTCTCAACTCCCAATGTACGAGGGCACTGATCTTCCCAGTGCCTCCTGGCATTTCACATATACTCGACTCGTCTTTATTCCATTGATCTAAGAGCCAGGCAATTAGTGTTCTCATTCTAGAGATGAGGAAACTGATGGCAGGCAGGAGGGGTCCCCGGGTGACCCAGATAATGATTATCTCCTGTCTTTTCGTCAAGTACACTTTCAATTAAAGTGCTTTCAAATCCGTTATTACACTTAACATCTGCTCAACCCTTACGTATGGCCCCATTTTACAGAGGCCTAAACTGAGGCCTAGAGAGGGGAAATGGTACAGCCAGGCCCCAAACCCAGGCCTCTTTGTGTCCAAGTCAAAGATTTTTCCCAGCGGGCCAGTCACGGAGCCTGACACTTTTTCATTTCTAGCCAAAGATTCACCCATCCCATTAACCCTTGCCAGCAGAGGACCCATGGGGCCAGGCTGAAAGTGTCTTGCTTGACTTTACGATCTCCATTCCCTGTGCTCCACTCTCGGCCACAGGGAGGGGCGACCAAACCACAGTTCACCAGCAACAGTGAAACAGCCACACACACTGGACCAGTTTCCAGAGTTGCTCACATGCATATACCTGTGTTGGCTTATTTGCTCATCTTTCACCACCCAAGGTGGCCTGACTCAATGCTGCCAGCCTTCCAGGGCAAAGGGCTTTCTGAGGTTAGAAGGAGGGCCCCTAACCCAGAGAGGCAGTTCATTTTCAAATGGCTTAGTTCACAATTTGAGAAGGACCAACTGGGGACCCAGCCTGGCACAGATAATGTCTGTGCGTGATAAACACAGAGCTGGGGCCCCAAGTCTTGACCGATTTCTGTGAACGGGCAAGGAATCTTATGCGTTGTGGAGCCAGTCGAGGTGCTGAGACCCACACTGCCTCTGCTCACTGGCCTTGCTGTGTCTGTCCCCTTCAGCAGCCCCGCCATCTGGGGAACTCTGAGCGACTTCTCCTAGGTGTCTGAATACTGAGCAAATGCTGCGGGCTCCAGGACATGCATGGGCAAAGACACAGTGGAATCCAAATATCATGCCACCCAAACACTGGAACCAAAATAACAGCACAGACCAAAAATTTCAAAAGGAAACACCAGGCAAGATTATTCTGAGCCCATCTTGGATCTATGTCAATTTGGTTAGCTAAGTCCATGTCATTTCTTTTTCACAAGTTACTTATTTTGGGGGGAGGTGGTTCTGTGGGAGTGATATTTCTTACAACGGATCTGCTTTCGAATTTCCAAATGGCAAAAGGGAGTGCCAAAAATGTGACACAGGGCCAAGGGGTTTTACGTATAATAACTGGAGGAGAGCTGCTTCGCCACCTTGTTTCCACAGTGTTTTGGGTTTGTTTTTGAAGGTTCTCACACTGCATGATACCCTCACAACAACCCTGTGAGGTAGGCAGGACCTGTTAAACCTACTTTAAACATAAGGCAAATGAGCCCATGAGACGTTAAGAAACTTGCCCAAGGTCATGGGACTAGAATTCAGCTCTTCCTACTCCAGGTTCCAGGGTGAGTATAGAAATTGGGAAACTGATTTTCTCACAGAACAGCCATGAGTAGCATTGAATTATCTATTAAACGCTCATGGCCAGCAAGAATAGAGACTTTTAATGCAGGCGTTGCACACTCAATACCAAAAAATCTAGGATGCCTTTAAAATTTTACTTCTTCAAGTAAGTCCTAAGGATTTTTTTAAGTTTACAAAATGGAAAAAGGGGAAACAGGATACTTTTTTCCCATTTCCAGAAAGCAAAGGACTGTTGGAATCACACGTGGATTTCTTTCTTTGTGCGGTGCTCTGTACATGGGGAAGAATCTCTGACAAGGAGACGTAGCTATCCCAACTTTGCATGACATCAAATCGATACCGACTTACTGAAGTGCTGGGTGGGACACAAAGTGGGGAGCGGGGGGGCAGCTCAGCCAAGGAAAGTGGGGCAGCCTAAGCCTTCCATCTCTTCTGCTGCTCAGTTGCAGAGCAAAAAGGAAAGAGAGAGAGAGAGGCAGGGAAAACAGGAACCGAGAAAGCCACGGAGAGGAAGAAAGAGAAACCAGAGACCAATGCCCCCTTTCTGCCTTTCAACCAAGAGGAAAATTAACACACATTAGCGACACAGGAATGGGCCTCAAAATTATTCTGTGACCAAAAGGATGGTGATTAATTTTCCCTAGACAACCCAACAGATGTGGGCGTCAACATCCAAAATGGTGGCAATATTGTAGTTCAGTGGTGGTCAGGCTCTTGGAGGCTGTGTGTGGTTGTGCACGGGGTTGCAGCTATTTGGACAAAAAAAATCTCAAGTGATATCACTACTAATCCAGTCTTGGGGCCAGTCAACCTAGGTTAGGAAAGCCAGTCAGCGGTCTGAATAACCATAATCAAACTTCATGCTTGCGTCTGGCTTTGGCATTTACCGCGCACTTTTCAAGTGTGTTATTGCATCTGGTCAGCCTAATCACAGGGTTATTCTGAACTGGGGCTACTCTAAGATAAGGTTCTTACGTGTGAGAAAAGGAAATACAATGTGAGGCAGCCCGTGTGCAAAATTGATCCATCTACACAAAGCCAGCAGCAACTTGGCTGAGGGGGCCTGCCCAAGTGAGCATCCAAAATGACACTGATCTTGGACAGGAAACCATGGGAGGTACAAAGTCATAGTACAGAAATAGCTCACCCAGGGTGTTTAAGATTAATTTAAAAAACACTTCCAAGTTAGCAGTGTATCCCACAATAAGTTTAAAGTGATTTTTGGAAGTAAGGGGAAGCTTTTCGTTCACTAAGAGTTGCCTCTGACCTTGGCCAAGGGCCAAAGTGCAGCTGGCCGGACCGGCAGCTTAGTGCAGTGTGCTCACGTGGGAGGTCTGCAGTCCACGCCTGGGTTTCCCAGGCCCCAGGCCAAAGGGGGTGTGGAAGGCAGCATCTCAGAGGGCTTTATTTAAAAAAA
This sequence comes from Vicugna pacos, assembly GCF_048564905.1. Lineage (NCBI taxonomy): Eukaryota > Metazoa > Chordata > Mammalia > Artiodactyla > Camelidae > Vicugna > Vicugna pacos. The sequence continues at coordinate 48,866,453 of NC_133003.1, forward strand.
GCAAAGCCCCCAACTTTTCTCTAAGGAAGACTGTGGGACCTCGCCAAGGGTTGGATTACAGATCTCTCCTACAGTCTTCTGGAACCATCTTCTCCCACATGAGTTCTAGGAAGTAGGAGGAAGTGAGGGACGGCTCAATTCGTCATCTCCTATCTGTTTCACTATTTGCAGTCTTTGGTGTAAAATGTGGCTTCCGTTGTTTTGGGACTATGAGAACGCCCTCTCGCCAGTAAACAAACAAACAAATAAATAGGAATTTGTTTCTAAAAGATTCTTGGAAAGTAACCCTGCACATCTGGTGACCCATGTGCTGGAAGGGCCTCGCCTGGCATTTTGAATCACCACTATGTTCCCAGACTGCCGGGGTCAAGAGGAACAGCTGCACGGGCTAGGCTTCTGGAGAGCTCTTAGTCCCCCCCACCCTGGGCCCAGCAAGCTAAAACCCCAGAGCTTTCCAAGGCACCTTCCAGCCAACTCCCTTCTGGATGAGGAGGGAGTTGAGGGTTCATCCTCCCTCTTGCCAAGTAGGCCAGCTTTCCAGGAATCTGGGACACTGGGAAGAACTTGCGGGGAAAGGATGTCATCGAGTCACCAGGCCCAGAATGAGGCAGAAGTAGCTCTCAGTGGTCACTGAGATGGTGGAAATGATGGGCCACTGGCTGAATTTATGCTGGGCAGTGGGACAGGCACTGCTGGGAACACAGAAATGGATGGGCTCCGAGGAACCCCGGCAGCGACGGGGCTGCTTATGGATCCAAACTCTCTGAAAGCAGAGGAAAGGGCCAGCCCTGAAGGAAGCCCCTGAGCTGTCAGCTGCTGAGTGAAAGTGTTCACTGGCTCTGGTCTGCTCAGGGAAAAGTGCAGAGAGTAATGTGGAGCAAGCTGGAGAGAAAGCAGAAGCTGCCCATTGTTACTTTCCCAGCAAGGGGCTCCACCATCCATCCATCCAAGCGCGGTGAGGTCCCAAGCCAGGTGTGGATATGCGCATGCGTATGCCCGGTGCTGTGCGATTCCAGCCAAATCCAAAGCCTGGGCAAACGGGACCCTAGGCTGCGCTCCCGCCTCGGCAGTTTGCTCAGCAGCCATATAACGGATGGGGAGACAGATCGACAGCTACCCGACACACTCTGGCTTCTACTGGGCGCCCTCAGCCACTCTGCAATATATATTACCGCCCAGCCCTCCCACCCGATGGGCAGCGCGGAGGGAAAACACCCTCTTCCCACAGCAGCTCTGAAAACCCCCTCCCTGTCATCAGCCTGGGGGGGAGGGGGTGGCTCACCAGCCGAACGCGGCAAAAGTAGCCAAAAGAGCCTTGCCCTCCCGCTCAGCACCCTGCCACAGCACCCCGTGGGGACGCTGGTGAAGAGCTGTCCCGCTCCAAGAAGCCCCAGCTCCTCTGAGCTCCTAGCAGCGTCTTCCCGCCTCCCCGCCTCTCCTGCTCCTTCCACCTCCTCCTGCCCCCGCCTCCGGCAGCCGGCCGGTGAAGGAAAACAAGACCCCGGTTCTTACCTGGTTGTGCCGCATTCTGCTCTCTCCCCTGAAAAGAAGAGTGTACATTGATGTTTAATTGTTGGTTTTGTTTCTGCTTGTTTTTTATTCTGACCAGAGACCACTCATCTATTTCTAAAAACAAGAAGCAACAACTGAAGTGAATTATTTGCGAAATGGGAAATCTAATCATGCCTCAGGTATGGTCTGTTGGGAAGAAGTGAGTTGTATTAAATCCTCAGTGCCTCCTATTTCCAGGGCCATGTTCATGTATATTTCTCTTCTTATTGTTCATACATATTTTTTCAGTGACTCTCAAACTACAGCCTGCTGACCACTGGCAATAGACCCTCCTGGGACTCTTGTTAAAGATGCAGATTTCTTGGCTCTTTCCTGTATAAGAACCCAGGAATCTGCATTTTAATAAGCACTCCAGGTGCTCCCTTCTACGCACACCCCAGCTCATGAACTCCTGCAGTGCTTTATGTCAACAAAGGTTTACTGAGTACCCATCATGCCTGGCACCGAAGGGTACCAGCCAGAAGACCAGCTATTTCTCAACCTTGCTACGCCCCTATTCCCAGCCCTCCTGCCTTCATTCTCAGCTGAAGACCTATTTGCTTCCTTCACTGGAAAAGAAAACCAGTAAGACAGGGTCTCTGGATGCCTCCATGAGACCCACTCACCTGCTATCTCCTCTCCTGGTGCTCTGGAGGAAGCATCCTGCTTCTGCCAAAGCCCTGATCTTATGCTCCAGGTCTCGTGCCCTCTGCCCTTCTTGGGGGCTTTGTCTCTGCTACCATCTCCCCTCTAGTATCACCAATCTCCTCTCTTCCGGATCATTTCGGTCAGCACATCAACATGCACACTGGATACATTCAACCTGACTTTTAAGCCCCTTCTTGACCCCTTTTCTCCTCTAACCGCATCTCCATTTTCTCAGCTTTCCTTTACAGCAAAACGTCCTGAAGGAGCTGTCCAGAGTCCCTGTCGCTCCCTCCCCTCACCTCACCGCAGGGCTTCTGTCCTCACCACTCCACAGAGACTGCTCTGTGCGGCTGAACCCAGTGTCTGCTCTGCTCTTATCTGACTCTCAGCCCTCAGTACTACCTTAACTCGGTTAATCACTCCCTTCTGATGAAGCTTTCTAAAGCTTTCGCCTCTTGATTTTCATGACTCTATTCACTTCCCAGGTGTCCTTCCTGCCCTACAGGCTGCTCCTCGGTTTCCCTTGTCTCCTCCTCATTCTGCCCAAACTCTAACCTCGAAATGTCAGGATGCCCCAGGATGCAAACTGCATCTCCTCTTCTCTTCCGGCCCACCCTCTCTAGGTGACTTCAAATGCTTACTGATGATTCCCTACTCTTACCTCCGGATCTTACATTTCCCTGGAATTCCAGACTCATATCCATTGCCCTCTTTTTTTAACAGCTTTACTGGGGTATAATTTATGTATCATAAAAGTCACCCATTTAAAATGTATAATTCAATGATTTTTAGTAAATGTTCAAAGTTGGGCAACCGTCACCACAATTCAATTTTAGAAAGTTCCCTCACATAGAAAAGATCTCTTGTGTCAATTTATAGTCACACCCTCTTCCCACCTCCAGCCTGTGGCAATCACTAATCTCTATAGATTTGCTTATTCTGGGTAGCTCATAAAAGTAGAATTGTGCAATATGTGGTCTTTTGCATTTGGCTTCTTTCACTGAGCATAATGCTTTTGAGGTTCATTCATAGCATGACTCAGTACTTCAGTCCTTTTATGGTACAGGAAGAGAACCTCAAAGCCAGTGCTGTCCCATGGACATATAATGCAAGTCACAATTTATAGTATGCACGTTACAAAAAGTAAGGAGAAACAGGTGATATTAATTTAAATAATATATTGCATGCAACCTAATATGTCAAAAATATTTCAATTTGTATCAATATAAAAATATAATAATATATATACATAAACACACATGCATATATATACGTACAGTACTAATTCTTTGAAATGTGGTACTCATTTTACACTTCTCAGTTCAGACTAGCCACATTTCAAGTGTTCAACAGCCACATGTGGCTGGTGGCTACCATACTGGACAGCACCGCTCTACACTTTAGAATCCCATCTAGCATTCACATGAAGGGACTTTATAAAAGAAAGAACTGAGCTCTTATTTTTCTTTACAGAAAACAATGCTGATTGGGCTGGGGAGAAAAATGAGGGGAGGAAGAGAAGTCTGAAAATAAAACTTGGAGCGAATCAATACACAGTTCCTTAATTCCTGACCAAAGCCACAAGCAGTTACAAGAGTGACTGTAGTTGGTTGAACTAAAGCCAAAGCCAGAACAGAGAAAAGTAAAACAGGAAATTTTGTTCTGCTTAAATCGATTGTGTGTCTAAGGTCTGGGACAAATTCCTACCAGACATCAATTTGAGTTAAATTTTCATGTAGACCCAAGACCCTGAGTTGGAGCAGATGGCAGCCCACGGAATGGTCGGCTAATGGCCTTGGTGGACCATAAAGCACATCGTTTTCCTGAGGGGTGTAGTCAGCTGTACAAAGGGGACCTCGGAATAGGCTCCTGCTCCACTTCCTCTTGGTTCCAGAACTGCCCACTCCACTGCGTATTCACTAGGGTCCAGTCCCAGGGCCCTTCTTTCACTCCTGCCTCACCACATCGCTTCTTGCCTTCACACATGCTGTTCCCTTGGCCTCAACACTCTTTCCCCAGTTTCTCATGATGCCTTCTCATCGTTCAGTCTCAGTTTAAATGTCACTTCTTCTCTGAGGCCTCTCTGATCACTAAAGGTCCCCCATGCCTCCCCCTCCACCCCAATACACAACTGTTCTCTATCTCAGCCCATATTTTCCATTCAAGGGCACTTATCACAGCTGTAATTCTTTACTCAAGAGCTTGTTTCCTGTTTGAGGTCTCTCCTCCCCATGAGGGCAGGAACCTTGTCTGTCTTGTTTACCCTGTACCCTCAGTCCTGGCCAAGTACAGAGCCTGTGCTTTTGGATGGATGGGTGGACAGATGAATGGACAGAAAGGGGCCAGGAGGGAAGAAAGGGGTAGGTAGGAACGAAACAGCCTAGGTCCTGGAGTGCAACGTCAGAACACACTCAAGACAGACTTTCCTCTGGCAGCGAATCAAATACATTCTCCTCCAGCTTTTGACTCACTTTCCAGCTCTCAAAATCCTTTACCAACACCTTTTGGAATATGGTGTTTCAACTTCTAACAAACATCAAAAATCAAAAACACTCTGCCCTTTACCTTTCAAGACCTGTTGAGATTTAAAATACATATTTTATAGTTGGTGGCTCAGTCATTTTCTAGAAGGTCAGACTGTCTGGTCCTCGCAGACATTCTGCTCTGCAATGGGCTATTAAATCTTGGCCTGAAAAGGTTATGTCTCATCCCTTTGGAGACAATGAACCATTCATCCTTGAGGGCCTGGAGTAAATTGAAAAACCACCCGCATCTTAGGTGTCAACTCTAGAGCTTACCGACTACCCAGAGCAATAAAAAAGTCAGAAATCTAAGACTGAGACGATAAACTAAGATCTCTCCGGCCAATAAAATGACCTAGCAACAACCAAGGGCATACAAGGGTGTGTGCTCTTGTTTCCAAGACGTGGCAGTGACATTTGTAGCAAGGAATGTCACTTTGCAGGGCCCCGATGCGTTTTGACTTGTGTGTCTGGGGTCAATCACGTTCAATTTCGCTTCTAAGTGAAAGCGACCCGGAAGATCTAGTGCTTCCTCTAACCTGTGACTTCTCTGAGGCATGCTGTCAAAAGAGTACTTGAGAGAAACTAAGGCCCTAGGCAACGATATTTCATTTCATTGAAAAAAAAACTTTGTACCTTCTTAGTCAAAATATTCTGCTTAGCTCCATATTTCTCACCTGTTTTCAAAATGAGCAGATTATCCTTCCCAACACAAAAGAGTTCTCAGATGACATAAAAAAAAAAAGCCATTGATGCAGATGTCACCCTAACCTAGCCCCCCTCTTAGAAGAGCTTTCGACTAAAAGGAAGAGTTAACGTGTCCAGGTAGAGGAATCATCTGAAGACCCCTCGGAAGAATGAATAAGAAGATCTGAGCTCTCTTAGTTTTTTCATGCCCCACTTGCCCAATGGTCAAGAGCTTTATCAAACTAAGTGCAAATTCCCTCTACCAACTAATGCCCTAGGAATCCACATACACCTTCATCAGGAGATACAAAAATGCCTGAAGATTGCTCTCAGCTTCAGTTTTTTCAGTAATTCGGTAACTTACTGATTTTAGTTAACAATAATGGATCAGTCTTCATTCACTGTGACAAATACACCATAGCAGTGTAAAATGAAGACGTTACTGGTAAGGGAAATTGGATGTGGAGTATACGGGAACTCTGTACCATCTTTGCAACTTTTCTATAAATATAAAACTATTCTAAAGCAAAAATATTTATTAAAAACAAAACCTCCCCAGAATTGATGAGTCTAACAAGATGCATGCCAGTTATCAAAAGCAGCACAGTGGGCTTTTCCACTGCCGGCTGACGAGGTAACAGAACAACGGTAATTCTCCCAGATGGCTCTTTCTTAGCTGCCCTCATACTTCTGAAGCTGTGTCTTCCTGCAGTTTTGTTGTTTTTGTTGCTATTCAGCTCAAAACTCAGAAGAAGGACTCGTTAATCACATCTCAGAGCAATGTGTGGCTGAAGGCTAAATAAACTTGGAAGACCAAGTGGGTCAGGAGTTCCGCCAACCAAAACTGATGATAATGATGATTTCATTAAGGCCATTCAGGCAAGGGCGGTAATAAAGGTTGCATCTGATAGCACTCCTAGGGGAGCTGGAGAGAAGCGCTTTCTCATCTGGGATCTTATTTTTTAAAACAATATCTTGTTTTCTAAATCCAGAGCACCTGATTTTGAAAATACAAGTAGCCAGCAACTCACACGGACCTGCCTTTTGTTATGTGGCCCATGAGAAACAGCCCCCAGCCCCCCATCCCACAAACATAGAATCTGATCCTGGGAGTGGCGGAAACTGTCCCCATTGGCACACTCACTCTAGGACTTCCTGTCTTTTCCCTTTCCCTCTCTCCTTGCTGTTTTGGTTCCCTCTATGTTCCCCACACTCCTCCATGGCCCCCTTCTCCTGGTCCAGTAATGAAATGTCAGGATGTGCAGAATGTAGGGGGCCGGAGGGTGAGGGTGGGGATGAAAAAAATGCTTGTTGCAACTCACTCCTCCCCACTCTCCCTCAGTCAATAAGTTTTGATAAATGTAAAGACCCATGTATAAACACCACCCAAATCAGGATATAGAATATGTCCATCACCCCCCAAAGTTCCCCAGCTCTTACCAGCTAGAACACACAAAACTAGTCTATGGTGACAGAAATCAGATCAGTGGTGGCTTGAGGTGGAGGATGGGGGGACTGACTGTAAAGAGGCACAAGCGAACTTCTGGGTGATGGAGAGGTTCTGTATCTTGACTTGATGGTGGTTATATCTGGGTGTGTTTGTCAAAAGTGATTTCCACATATAAAATGGGTGCATTTTATGGCATATCCATTATATGTCAATAAAGTTGATTGAAAACATTCCATTGGTCTTAAAGCCCTGGCTATTCCTCAAGCCCTAACTGTCATCTGCCTTGAAGCCTTCCCAGCTTTCCTGGGTCCATGGTGAAACCTGCCTCCCGTGACTCACGGTCCTCAGAATCCGAACTGTTCACCTGGCAACTCATTTAGTATTTCTGTGTGACAGTGTTACTGCTATTTAATTCTTTATGAGTTCATAGGTTGTCTCCCAGCTAGACTGTAAGTGCCTTGGGGCTGCGAAATGGTTTCATTTCTCACCAGTTCCTCTAAAGCATGGGCTCACAAATGCCAAGCGCCCCTTGACAGCTGCTGAGTGGACTGGCTCAGGATTTGTGTGGCCAGGGCATGGCCACTAGAACGTGCACCCACAGGGAGAGGAGAGTGAGCCATAGAAGGGCGAGGATACCCGCCAGCCAGGGAACACCAGCCCCACACCCCATCTCGTCCGGTCACATTCCTCCGTCCCCAAAACACTCCTGGATGGTCTAGACTGCTTCCAGCTGTCATCTCAGGATCTACTGGCATCTTCACCTTGGAAATTCCCTTCATCGCTCTCGTATTGGCCACTATTTCCCAGACCCCATGTGCCTACTCTTGTTGAAGATATGATGCTGTTGGGGGTGAGGGGCATGACTAATGACAAGAAGTAGGTGAACAAATAATAAACAGGATGATTTCACATGGTGATGAGTGAGATGAAGAAACTCAAACAGAGTGTTGGGACAGAGGTGGTGATTCCCTGAGGCTGGGGGGCAGGGAGAGCCTCCCTGAGGAAGTGATATCTGTGCTGGCAGCTGAAGGATAAGGCGGCATCCACGCAAAGATATGGGGGAGAGCATTCCAGGCAGAGGGAACAGCAGATACAGAGGTCCTGGGGCAGGAAGAAGTTGAACAAGCTCTGAAGTGCAGAAAGGAGCTCAATGCGGCTGGAGTACAGTAAGGAGTGGAGGATGGGTAGCTGAGGTCAGGGAAGGAGGTCAACTGGCCTCAGGCCTCATGTGCCATGGGAGCGCTGGGATTTTATCCAACTGACCTTGGAAGCCTTTGGGGAGTTTTAAGCCTAGTCCCCAGGTCCCTCAAGGACCAAACTCTGACTTAAACATATATGGATTCTCCTTCTTGAACCTAGAATCCTGGCCAGGCACTCCAATGGTATTCCTGGCAAATAGGATCGGGTAAAAATCATCAGCGGGGACCCTTGTGCCCTGAGTCCCACCCCCTACCTATCGAGGACCTCTCATCACCTTACCTGGGACCCTCCCCACAAGCTAAACTATGACTTGTGCTGGCCCCATATTTTCTACAGCCAGGCTGGACCCCCTCAGCATCTGCACCACGGCCGTTTTCCCAGTCTCATCCTGGTGGGGGCTCCAGTACCAGGCCTCATTCCACCAAGTGCCCACGATCTCCCTTTGGCCACAACAAAACCCAGCGGGGAAGACAGCCCCCCTCGCCTGCTTCCACCACCTGACTCACCTTCGCCCAGAGTCTGCTTGAGTAAGTCGTGCTTGGCCTGCAGCTTAGTGATGAGGTTACTGCCGTTCACGTATTCTTTAAATTTCTGGAAGACACAAGTCACAAAGACATTACAAATCGCAGGGCTGAGTCCTGCCATCTCTGCCTCCGGAACGGACCTCCAAGGCAGGAGGCCACCCTGAAGGACGCTGGCGTGGGGAAAGGGCAAAGGGGAGAGGGTGTCCCTGCATCTGCTCCAGCAGGTCCCCAGCTCTGCCAAGTGTGACCGGCCAGTCCTATCAGGCCTTTCAGGTCAGTTTCAGGAACACAAAGAAAGCCCAGGGGATGGCGTGGTGAGAGGCGCTTCCATCAGGGGAGCTGTGGGAGCCTCGAAGCAAGTCTCGCTCATCTGCTGTGCTCTGGAGGAGGAAGGGCTCTGCAGGCCCCCAGAGGCATTCCTAGTAAAAGAACCCAACTGGACTGGAGGGAGATGATTTTCTTCTTTTTACAGATGAGACAGGTCAAACTGGCACAGGGAATGTTTTGCCCAGGGTCCCTGGGACCCCAGGCTGCCTCTGTTTCAGGGACCTGGCCAAGAACAATGCGCTTCAGAGCAGCGCCTGGAGCCACTCAGAACACAAACATCTACCTGCCCCCAGGTCAGCCTAGCTCCGGCCACCCCGCAGCACAGGTACCAGCTCCTTGGCCCTGCCCACCCCGCATCACCCAAACACAGGCCTGCAGCCCTCTCTGCCGGACTGTGAGCTGCTGTAGGTGCTGTCCCCATAGCTTTCCGGATCCCCAGTGCCCACAGCTGTGCTGGCAAATAGCAGTTGCTGAGAATTTCAGCTGAATTCCTGACCCGGTGGGACTGACATAGCAGAGCAGGAGAGAGACAATAAACTAACAAAAACATAAGCAAAATACACAATGGGTCAATGATGGTGAACGCCAGGGATGAAAACAAGGCAGGAACAAGGGACGGGAGTTGGGGCAGACCTCACTGTACAAGTGACATTAGAGCCAGGCCTGAAGGAGGTGAGGAAGGGGCCGGGGGCAGGGGGTGTCTACAGAATTCAATTACAAAAGCCCTAAGAATGAAGGCATGGGGACGGATGTGACTGCTCCAAATCTACCAGCTGGTTTTTCATAAAAAATCCATTCTATGCCCTACCTAGAAGACTCAGAAAGGACGCAGAGAAGCAGAGAAGTGAGCCTCGGCGGCTAAGGACATCTGAACATCACCACCTTCCCAGTGAAGACAGGTGCAGGGGCCCGTAGGGTGGAGGCTTACATGTGGCCCCAATAAGACTGAGCTCACCTCACCCTGGTCCCACCCTGATAAGTGTCTGGGAGGTTGTGGTGTCCCATCTCCTTGGCCATGGTCCCTCTTAGCTCCTAGGACCTTGTCCCTTGGTTGTTAAGAACTGCCCCACCTTGCATCTGTAAAACACCTGACAGTTTTCAAACACGAACATCTGGTCCTCCCCTCGGTCTTGGACGGCAGATGGGGGGAGCATCGCCACTCCCATCCTACCCAGGAGACAGAGCTTAGAGCAGTGGCCACTCAGTGTGCGACCTTGGCCGGATTTCTGAACATTTCTGGGCGTCCGTGCCCTTCTCAGGGTGAAATGAGGGTAGACTCACAGTGTTTCTCCAAGTGTGGTACAAGGCCCAGTGGCCTCCTACCCAGTGGGAGAGTCTCAAAATGCAGCTCCCTGCTCTGTAATATTTCTGGAATACTGTGCATCTAACCCGAGGAGGATACCATAGAGGACTCAACGTGTTCACATTTCCAGGGCCCCACCTCAGGGAGGGTGGGAGTCTGGGAACCTACATTTTCAACAAGCCTCCTTCATGATTCAAAAGCACAGTTGAGTTTGATAACTACTCAGCTACGGCTCTCTCTGGATCCTCCCAGTAATGCTGCCCTCTGATTTTATCTTCTGTATAAAGATTCACCATAAAAAAAAGCAAAGCTGAGGTCCAAGCAGGTTTTATCTCCATCACACCACACTGCCCCAAGCAGCTGAAGCTCCACCCCAAATGTGTGACTCGTGCTTTTGTGGGTTATTCACTGGTTAGTGCAAATTCCACCCTGCGGATCTGGGGCCTTGGACCCTGCCCACTCCTTCCAAGCTTCACCCTGCTTTCCATGGGACCATGAAGGAAAGAACGCCATGGAATCATACTGATGTCTGTGCTAGAAGGAGTATTACGTCCTTAAAAATACCTAAGTAATATCACAACATCAAGTTATGAGGTGTACTAGCCAACCAGGTTGATAACTTGAATATTAAGATCAAATCCATGACCCTTCATCATAGACGCTGTCTTTTGCCTTCAAGCAGGGTCAATGTCCTTCTTTGCTTCTGCTGCCAAAGTGACTTAACATGTACTCCTTACTCATCCTTGGAACCCATACGTTCTATGTGCAAACATAGTAGGTCCCTAGCAGTGAACCCCAGAAATCAGCAAGGTCTGAGTCAGTAAGTCTGGCTCTGTTTTCTTTGTTGAAAACAACCAAGTCAAAGATCGAGGAAATGCAGTATGTGTAGACTTAGTTTTCAAGAGGGATCTGATGAGGCCCATCACAAAATGGAGTCGGATTTATAACTGGGTGGGTCTGTGACTGACTGAATGAACACAATCTAAAAATGCTGATTAACGGATCAATATCAGTATAGTGGCATGTTTTGAACAACTCTGTCTTTGACTATGGCCCTGGCAAACCAAATAGGTTTTGTTTTTTGTTTTGGGTTTTTGGTTTTGTTTTTACTGACAAACTTTAAGGTACGGAGGCCACACTTACTGAACCTGTATCTGTGATGAACAAGTGCATTAGGCTCCTGACTGTCTGGGGCCACGAACTGAACCCGCCGGGAGGAAATCTAATGGGTAATAAATGGAAGAGCCACCCAAGACATTACCCACACATCCCATAGGAGGAAGGCGGCCCTGTTTAAGGGCAGTGCAGTGGGGATAGAGATTTAACTGATACAAACTTAGCTGGGAGTCTCACGTTAGAAGAAGTGTTGACAAACGGGACGTGCTCAAGGACAGAGTCACGAGGATGCGGAGGCCACTCCAAACAAAAGCTTAGCAGGCCGGACTGAAAGAATTAGATATGTTTAGCCTGGAGAAATAAAAAACCCAGCTCCCTGCAACCTTGCCAGACTGTCATGTAGAGTTAGCCTCTCTCTGGGTTGCCGCAGAGAACAGAATCAAGCTCAGTGACCAGAAATTCTAGTGAGGCAGATTTCTGAAGGTAACAGAGATGCAGGCAAACATTATAATATCTACAGCCAGCCACAGGCCAAACAAAATGGTTGTCTGGGGAAGGAGAGAAAGAACTTTTCATCCTGGGGCTCCTCAAGCAACGTCTGGATGGCTATTGGGCAGGGACACAGCTGAACAGGATCAAGGGTCAGACAGAAGATGTAAGGCCCCTCCAACCCCAACATTCCATGTGCACTAAACACATGTTGAACCAAAGCCCGATGCCTCATCCCTGTTCCTCCCTGGCCAAGTGAAATGTAAGTAATCTGGGATTTTGCATGAAGATGGCAAATCACCAGCAACTTACCAGGATTACCCAGGGCATATTTGCCAAGCCCACTCCCCAGTTTGAGACAACTCAACATGACAACCATACACTACCTTGGGGGGTGTTCCTTAGGGTGTGCACCTGGCTCTGTGAGCGCTTTTCCTCTCTCCCTACCAAACACAACTCTTTCTGGGTTTTTGTTTTCTTTCTTTCAGTTTTCCTAGAACAGGAAAGTTGCAGGAACTGTCAATCTAAGATCAAGGCCAATGTTACCCACTGGTAACTCACTTTCGGCGTTTCACAAAGCCAAGCCAGGAAACTTAATCTGAAAAGCATGTTGGGAGAATTTGAGGTCTGACTGACCCACGTGGTTTCTCTGGCTCCCGCTAGGTTTGGGCTGCTCCCCAGAAGTCACTGCCGGCGGGTCAGCAGACGGCGGGTCCTGGGCCAGGACGCCACTTACTGTAAAATAAAACATTTCTGTTTCCTGCTGGTTGGCTCTCCTTTTGGCGATGTTGATCTTGCTCATGTAGGTCTCAGAGGCAGCCGACTTCACGGACTCTGTGGACCGACTGTGTTGGAAGGCGTCGGAGACGTCAAAGTCCTCCACGGTCAGCATGTCCTGTAAGGTCTGCATTGTAGCATCCAGGGTTTTTCTAACCTGGGGAAACACAAAAATCCTTCAGCCTCAAGGCCTTCGACACCTCAAGTCCTTTTCCCAACTGTTCCTTTATTTCTTCCACACAAAGCCTCTGGGCGGCAGGAAGGACAATGATGGTGGTTCCCATTACACTGATGTGGAAAGGAAGGCCCGCATCTGGCTGGGTGAGGAGCCAGGTGCCCAATCTAAAGTCATTTTACGGCTCTGCTTCTGCCAGAGAGAACCTCGGAGAATGCTGTGATGAACAAGGAGCTCGGGTTTCTAGGTTTGTTTCTCTTTGTGGGTCTATGGCCCCAAACTAGCTCCTCCTGGGATGTGGGTCCCCCTCAGAGGAACAACACTAGCAACAGCCCTGTTCTCTTCATCCAGAGAAGGGAGGGGACACAGTCTAGATAAGGTGAGCGCCACCCTCGATGAATGAACTCGCCAGCTGTCTGCCACTGAGTCCTACAAAAGCCTGACTGAGAAAAGAGAACCTCTAGGAAGTCAGATGCTCAGACACACGTGGTATGGTCGGTCCTCCAGGACTCCAGCCCCTCTGCTGGGATCGAGCGGGACCCCCAGGAGGCTACATACGCAGGGCTTCGACCCTCACCACAGCTCCTCACTGAACTGGGCCTAAATGGCGAAACTGTACTTGGATGGAGGGTGTTTCCAAAAACAGTCCTGGGAGAAAGTGCATCTACGTTTGCTGCACAATTATTGCTCAAAATCTCTCTCTTGTCACTCAGATCTCAGAACTTAAAAGTCACCTCCGGGTGACATCACCACCACCCTCCAGCCCCCACCATCCTTAATGCAGTGCCCTTCGCTGTCTGGCATTTTTTACCCTCATTCATGTTCTGGTTTGTTTGCTTCTGTGTTTTAATTATCACCTGCCTTTTCTCACTAGGATAGAAACTGCGTGAGAAGAGGTACTATATACATTATCTCATTCACTCATTTAACTCTGCATCTAAAGCAGTGTTTAGTTCATAGTATGTGCTTAATAAATACTTAAATAAATATTAGTTGAACGAATAAATGAGTGAATCAGTTCTGTCTAACACAGCCTCGCAGAAATTCAGGTTCAAAGCTAAGTATTTCCACAGCCATGAACAGCCTATCCAGAGGAACACTTGCTTCACCCTCTTTTCTGTGGCCCTGACTTCCAAGTTAAATTCCATTAACATGATTATCCACATACCGCATATGCTGTTCCATGTAAACAATTTAAACTGCTTCGAGGGAAGATGTAGGGCATAAGTAAATAAATATTATCCTCCCTCTTCGCAGGATGAACACGTCGATCTATCTCACCTTCAGCGTGGCTCTGTCCTTTCAAGGCAACTTGCCCAGGACAGCCCTCTCGAGGTCTGAAGACAGGGACCATGAGCCCCATCTCCAGCTGTGACCGTGCTTCTCAAGGGTAAACCTGCCTGTGGTCTCAGGTGACACCCCTACATCCTGGTGTCCTCTAGCTGGATGACACCCTCCCTGAGTGGGGGCATCCAGGCTGGGTTAGGATGTCTCCCGCCTGGCCTCATCAGTCCACATCAGAACAGAGCCGCCCCAGCTGGTATTTCCACTTGTACCCACCTGGGGGTCGTCCTGTGCCACCAGCTGCATGGGAGGTGTGCTGGCCGTGGTAAGATAGAAATTTCTTGGAGCTCAGAATCCATGACAAGGTTAGTGTGCCCTGAGCTGGTTATTTCATTGTGTAATTTTAACTACCTACTATTATTTCTGATGATAAAAATAACATAAACTCACTGCAGAAAACAGAGAAAAGCACAAAAAGGACCGGAAATCACCTATACTCCTGCAACCCAGACATAACCACTATCGACATTTCAAAGTATTTCCTTCCAGTCTTTTTCCTACACCTGTGACTACACACAGACACATACGCACATCCTTTAGTTTAGCCTGGTTAGGATGCACTGAAGAGAGGTCCACTTCCTCTTAGCTTCTCTTTAGCATCTTGTGAGCATCCCCTACCCTCCCTATTAAGGATTCTTGGTGGGTGTGGTTTCAGTGGTTGTGTAGGAGTCCATCCTACAGATGAACCCAATTTCTTACATGTTCCATAGCAAGGGTGGACTCCTCGGGACCAGTCAGCCCTCCGTAAGGAAACCCCGTCCAAGGCGCAGGGGCCCACTCACCTCCTCGTTCTCTATCTTGAGCGTGGCCAGTCTGGACTGCAGCTGGTGGTACCGCATGAGCAATTCCGTCTGGACAGGCTGCTGGGCGCTGACCTGGCACACCTGCAGAAACGACAGTGCCGCCTGCAGAAGCAGGCCTGGAAAGGGCACGTGACCTGCCCGAGGTCACACAGCTTGTCCCCGGCAACTCCAGAGCCGGCCAGGGGCCAGGGGCCGCCTCCCACACTGCTGGGTGTGGCCTGTTGGTTATGGTCTATGTTTGTGCCGCACAGGATGGTTTACTACTCAGGGCCTGGACATAATCTCACTAAGTGACACTAACTGGTTAGTTTCCAGCAGGAAGTTGTAGTAAGGAAGCAACTGCCTAAGAGAAGCCGATGAAAAGAGCGAAGGACGGGCAACAGTGGAGTAGGCCCAGCAGGAAGATACTTGAGAGAGGCAGCAGCATGCTCACGGCCCTTCTTCCCTGGTCGGTTGTGGGTGGGTGGGGGCGTGCAGAAGCAAGGAAGATGAGAGAGAAATACTGTTCCCCCAGACCCACTCCACCCAGGGCTCTGTGACTGACTACCCGTGGGCTGGGCTGCCGGGTGTGACTTAGCTGAGGTCAGAACGGACGGCGGGGCTCTGTTCTTTATCACTAACTCGGCAGCCCAGACTTTGCAGCCACAGATGATGAGCCAAAGGGCTGGACCCGAGGGCAGAGGGATGGGGCAGGAGCTGCGGGGAAGCCCTGAAGAAGGCACCTCTTGCAAATGAAGAAAGTGGGCAGAGCCATCAGAGGGTCCAGCAAATACCATCTTCCAAGGTGCCTCCTGGCTCCTCCCTGCTAAGCAGGTGCAGCAATGGCCCAGCTGAGTCCCCAGTGGGATCCAGAGATGGGCTGGGTCCCCCCAGCTCTCGTGTGCACGGGTGGCATACGTCAGGTGGACAGAATGGGGCCACTAGGAGAAATGTCTGTGCACGTGTCCCTGGGAGTAGAGGTGGTGGAGACAGGGAGCAGGTATGACATCTGTGGCTGTCCTCCGCGGGTTCCAGGGACTAGGGCCTGAGCCCTAGAGGGAGGGAGGAGGACCAGGAAAAGCTCAAGGAGCTATTTGTGAAACTCAAGTAACTAGTGTGATGTTTTGGGGTCAGTGGTAAGTGCCTTCTCCCATTTTTTTTTCCCAGAACATAATGAGGATCTTGAACAGGACAAGCCCTGAAGGAAACTCGGCTGGCCTGTATGCCCAGGGCTCCCAGCATTGGAGCACAGGCCAGAGTGGCTACGCTGAGGCGCTGCCCTTGGTGATCCAAGGCCATGGAGGGGAGGGTAGAGAATGGGAGACCATCGTCTATGTGCAGATGTGGGGCTCCCTCGGGGTCTTCTAGACACAACTGGGAACGGTTTTATGGGAAGCTAAGGTCCTGTAATTCTGCAGGTCAGGGATATGAGCTACCAAGATTGGGGTACTAGTGGTAAACTCCTGGGCTGGTGGGGTCCATGGACCAAGAACTTGACCCCAGGCCCCTGAGCTAACACTCCCCTGCCAACCGATGCTCTGGGAGCACACGGGAGACAGACAGAAGCACCCTGAGCGCGCGCTCCAGGGGGACGCCTACCTCATCCCCCATGTGAGGCTGGAACTCAAACTTGAGGGGGGGACAGAAGACCTGGTTGCACATGTCCATGACCGTGTGCTTGTCGCTTCGGGAGTCCAGGTTGTCCACCGCGTTCTCGATGACGTCCAGCCCCTCATGGCGAGAGGTCTCTAGGTTGTACTCGGCTGAGAGGTAGGTCCGGAAGGTGCGGGCCAGGCTGGCGTGAAAGCCCAAATCACAGCACTGGGGGAGAAGCACGCACAGGAGGGGCGGGTGAGGGTGGGGACCGCCACGGTGACTCACAGCTTCCTGTTTCACAGTCAGACCTCTTATGCTGTGGGCCCTGGTGCACTTTGGAATCCTACCACACAGCCCATGGCAAAGCCCTTGGAGGGCGCCAGGGGCTGCCTCTGGGCAGTGGCAGTGCTTCTCCAGGCTCCCCAGATTCACCACCTTCTTTTTCACCTCCAGGCCTTCACACACACATTCCCTCTGCCTGGAAGACTCTTCCTCTCTCCTCCTGCCTAAATACTCTTCCTTTGGGTTTCAGTTTAGAGGCCACTTCCTCCAGGAAGCCCTCCTTGATGTTCTCCCCACTCAGAGTTTACATCGTCAGGTGCCCCTCATCCAGGGGTCCATGTGTCCCTCCACCTCCCTCACTGTAACACCCGCCACTTGGCACTGAATTGCCTTTAACCCATCAGGATTGTGCAGGGTGAGCTCTGTGAGGGCAGCCCCATCTGCTCTTGTCCACTGCTGCACCTCAAGGCCCAGAGCTAACAGGTACTCAGCGAAAATTTGGTAAGTGAAAAACTGAAAGGGCTGTGTGAAAAAGAAAATTAAAAGGTAGGAAAGTGGGGGTTCTGGCCTCAGGGCACTAGGGAGGCACACGCAGGGCAGGAGCAGCTCCTCTCCCCGGGATGCTGGCATCCTGATGGGACACACCAGGACCAGAGGGAAGGCTGCATCCACCCTCACAGAAGCTTGAGAGAGCCCCTGCTGGGCCAGATCCCTGTCTGCGTGAAGACACGAGGAGCAGTCCCGGCTCCATCCCAGACGACAGAAGCCCTCCCTGATGGCACCACTCAGTACTCCTTCTCCGAGCCCAGCTGTCCCTCTAGTGTGTCCTGCACAGCTTGTACTCGGGAGTCAGCGTTCCATTTTCCTTTTGCTTAAACTGCCTGATTTCTCCCAAGATAACACCCCCCAAGTAAAGCTGATCTGTGTAATTCATTTTTTCTTCCATGTGCGTGTGTGTCTGGCAGAATGGATCCAGGGGCATTGAACATATAAAGGCACTTGGTAGGTAGAGGAGGGCACTTAGTAAACGCCCAGTGAATTACAACTGCCCAGCCCAAGTGTGTAGGGGCCGCAAGAGGCCCACTCCCACCCAGAGGGAGAAACATGAGGTGACACTCCTCTCCCAGGCTCCAAACGCTCACGGCCCATCCCCTCCATCAGGGCTCAAGGGGACAGTGGTCACTTGACGTGTCAGCTAAGGACACAGGCCAGCCCTCCCTCGGCTGACCATTCTCGCCAGGCAGGGCAGGGCCCTGTTCAACCCATGACTCCCCAGAGCTCACGTCAATCAGGTCAGAGACATCATGGATGTAGTATTTGCTTATAGCTGCGTTGGTGGCTGCCAGATTCAGCAAGTAGTCATTCCGGGCCTTGGTGCATTTCAGCTTGTTCTCGGAATACTTTGCCTGCCTCTGGAGGAAGGAAAGAGTGGGTGTAAGAGTCAAACCACTGATGGGAGCGATTTGGGATTTTCTGGATGGTCACTGTGAGCCATCAGTCCCCCGCACCCCCTAAATGTTACTCCATGTGCCAGGCAGATTAGATCTGTGTGCTCAAAAGCTCGTCTTACGTCGCACAAGTGCAGCCAACGACAACGCTGTCTGGTAAGCAGCAGCCGTTTACGGAGTCTGCCAGGGTGGGGTGTAAACAAGACACCGAGATCCCTCCTCAACACTGGCAGCATCTGCCCAAACCCCGCGGACGGCCTGCGAGGCCCTCCCAACCTGGCTCTTCCTCCTCCCTCCCATTGTCACCTCCGCTGCCCATCCTTTGAGAGGCCACGTTCATTCCTGCCTCAAGACTTCAGATTCGTGTCCTCCACCTGTCAGGTCATCCTCCCACGTCCCTGCGCGGCCTGCTTCTCCAAGTCATTCAGGTCCTCACCCACGGTCACACTGTCAGAGGGGCCTCTGATGACACCCTTGTCTGCTGTGTATCCCCAGCATCTCCACCACACCTCCCCCTACTCTAGCCTGTCCTATTTTTTCCACTTATTTAATCTCTATTCAATTTTTCGGTGATTGTTTCATTTTTAATGCATTTTTAAAAGATTTCTTTTTTTAAGAGTAGTTTGAGCTTCGCAGCAAAACTGAAAAAGAGGAAGGTACAGAGATCTCCCACACACCCCGACTCCCCCCCCACACACTGCCACCACTACTATCAGTGTCTACCACGAGATGGTACAGTTGTTACAACCGATGGACTTACACAGACACATCGTTGCCACCCAGAGTGCACAGTTTACCTTTGGGTTCACCCTTGGTGCTGCTGTACATTCTGTGGGCTGAACAAACGTGTAATGGTGTGTATCTGTCATTATAGTATCAGACAGAACAGTCTCTCCACCTTGACTCCCCTGGGCTCCACCTGATCACCCCTCCCGCCTTTTCACTGTTCCACAGCTTTGCCTTTTACATATAGCATGTAGCCTGTTCAAATTGGCTTCTTTCACTTAATAACGTGCATTTAAGGTTCCTCCCTGTCTTTCCATGGCTTGCTAGCTCATTCTTTTTAGCGCTGAGTAATGCTCCCCTGTCTGGAGGTACCAGTTACTTAGCCATTCACCTACATCTTGGTTGCTCAATTTTTTTCATAAGCACTTTATACCACCCAACATTATATTTTTTACCTCTTTGCTTACTTGCTGATTTTCAGTGTTCCCTGCTAGAAAGTGAACTATAAAGTCAGGGGCTTGATGGGCCTTGTTCGTGGCTGGGCCTACAGCACCCAGGACGGGCCCCACACAGGCAGGCATTACATGACTTTCACTGGCTGTCTGGATGTGAGTGGGGGCGAGACGGGGAGCAGGGGAGCCAGAGGTGGTCTTGGCGGGGAGCTGGATGGCCTCCCCTGGAAGCTGCTTCCATTCTAAGCCATCCTGGGCAGGAAGCAGTCAAGAGTCCATGAGTTGGAGACCTGTACCATTGCCCCTTTCAGACAGATGAGTCCTACTGCCGAGTAGAAAGACAGCTCTCCTTAAAAAAAAAAACAGGGTTTCTCCCTTCACCTAAGCACTCTCTATCTTCCTTACTCCAGGTCAAGTTCTTGAGCTGTTCAGCAGAGGTGCCCTCACAGTCAGCCTTTTCATTTTCTTCAGACATCTCTGACCTTTCTCCAGGCTCCACTTATTCCGAGAATTTCCAGAAACAAACTTCTGGCAGTTACCTCCTGTACCAGCCACACACCCAACCTCCACAGAGAGTTTTGATATTCCTGGCCCATTGCCAGGGGGCCACTATGACCCTGAGACCACTTTCAGCCCTTCGTGGACTCATAAAATTTTATACCTGGAAAAGATATTACAGATATCTTAGTTTAATTCACCATTTTATAGGTGAGGAAATGAAAACTGAAGAGTAGTGGGTTGTCCAAGAGCCAAATGGCTAATTAGCATACAACTCTGAACTGAAATTTAGCCTCCAGACCCCCCCCCGCCAGTGCTTTCTCTACCCCTGTATATATGACCCTGTGTTGTAGCTCTGTAATTCCCTGTCTCGTTATCTTATTGTTTAGATTTATTTTTAGGATATTCAAGACATTCTGTGCAACCATCACCACTGTCTAAGTTTAGAAGATTTTCATCTCCCCAAAAGAAACCCTGTCCCGTTAGCAGTCACTCTCCATTCTCTTCTGCCCCAGCTCCTGGTGACTAATAATCTACTGTCTGTCTCTGTGGATTCGTCTATTCTGGACATTTCAAATAAATGGAATCATTCAATATGTGGTCTCCTGTGACTGGTTTCTTTCACTTGGCATACTGTTCTCAAGGGTCATCCATCCTGTAGTCTGTATCCATTTCTTTTCATGGCTGAATTTTTCATTATAAGGACTGACCACATTTTATTCATCCATTCATCAGTGGATGAACATTCATTTATCTGGACTGTTTCCACTCTTTGGCTGTTATGCATAAGGCTGCTATGAGCATTCATGTGCAAGTTCTTGTATGGACATGTGTTCTAATTTCTCTGGGGTTGATACCTAGGAGTGGAACTGCTGAGTCTGGTGGTAACTCTATGTTTAACTTTTTGAGGAAGTGGCAGCACCACTTTACACGTTCTCCAGCAATGTATGAAGCTTCCAATTTCTCTGCATCCTCACCATCACTTGTTATTATCTGACTTTTTATTTTAGCCATTCTGGTGGGTGTGAAGCGGTATCTCACTGTAGTTTTGACTTGTATTTCCTTAATAACTCATGATGCTGATCATCTTTTCATGTACTTCTTGGCCACTCATGTATACTCTCTGGAGAAATATCTATTCAAATCCTTTGCCCATTTTTCAATTGCACCTCTGCCTGGTTGCTGGGGAGCAGATTTTTCTTTGCCTTTGGAAACTACCCAGAAACTTTAGGTTATTTGCCTCCAGTTACTTTTCCAGCTTATCCAGGTCCTGTTGGCTTTTTGTTCCCACTCAATCTCCTATCATTTTTAAGAGTTGTAGGATCCTATAATCATAGAATTAGTGTCATAGAAGCCCAAATAAACATCTGATACAATGTTTGGCAAATACAAAGAGCTCAGGAAATGTTTGCTGACTGCATGGAATGAATGAATGCAAGAATTCAACAAGAAAATCATAGCCTTTTAAGAAGAATGGCACCTTAGAAATAACCTAGTCTAGGATGACAAAAAGCAGCATGCACACTGCCCCTCTAAATTCCCTGGCCATGGCAGACATCATTAATTGATCACAGCACTGTCTTTTACTAAAGCCTGGGGAGGGCTCACAGTCCTCGGTACAGGGCTCTGATCAGAGTTGACTTCAAAGAGGATTTGTTTGTCATCACTGTCAGACGTTAGAACTGAAGTTCAGAGGGTTGTTGTAAATGGTGCATCTTTGAAACCCAGCCTGGTTGACTCCAAAACTCGCCCTTTCACCATGCCCTACAAAAGCAACTTTTCCAGCACCAACACACAAGGATTCTGAATCGCCTGACTTTGGCTTGGCAGTGGCAATTTCAGGATGGTTCTGTCCCTGGTTCCCAGGTGCTGGTTGGTAGCCCAGTGCTGTTCACTCTAGTTTGGACACACTAAGTCCGAATCAGTCCCACCAAGGTGACCTCCAGAGCAAGCCCCGCCTCCACAAATGCCTGGTGAGTCCTGCTGGAATGTGCCTGCTGGGCGTGAGTCTCCACAGTTCAGCTCTCTTGCCAGCTGAGCGCCTCTCCCTGCTGCCAACCCTGGCCCGAGGCCTAGCTAGTGCTAGCAGAGGCACGGCCAGCCCTGACTCCACCAGGACACTGACCTCTTACATCCCTAGACCCTCATGGTGCCCCCCCCTTCCTGTCCCACCCCGATACCTCCCATCCGGGGCCCTCACTCGCCTTCTCCTTCATCTTCTCAATCTTCTTCACAGAGCTGCGGCGCTGGGGCCGGTCCTCGTGCCGGAGCAGGTTCATGCTGAGGTCTCCTGACTTGTTGAACTGCTTCTCCTCCTGCTTCTCGGCCTCCTTCAGCTTGCTCTCCGCACTGATGCTCTCTGCGTGGTACATGTGGTAGGTTTTCATGACCTGGGGGCACAGGAAGGTGGGAAATCAACAGGCTGTGACAGACAGCCCTGGTGCTCCTGGCTTCCTTCCAAGTTCTCCACCCCGGTCAGCTCCGTCCCTGCCCTCTTCCCACGCCAGGCTCTGAAATCCCACAGCACTTTACTTCTGCACAAACTCTGCGGACTGGAAACAATGGTCACCATCAGCAGTTTCACCATCGCCATTATCAGCATCATCAGTGTCATTAAACCCTTACTAAGTGCCAGAAACAGACACAGTAGAGAGGAAATAGAAAAGGGTAACCCCAGGCCCCGGGCATGTGGGGGTTCTAGGAAGTGAAATGGTGACCATGCCTTCCCCAGCTGCCCTCTCCAGCCCTGCCAGCTGTGACACTTGCCTCGCTCTCAAGTACACCATGGGAACATCCTTCTTACTCACATGCAGATCATTTTCTCAGCTGTTTCCTTAAGTAAAATTGGCCTGCAAACAGCTCTGTTCCCAAAAGGAATATTATTGGATAACCTTATAGATATTGTTTGCTCTCAGAAACACTCACCCTTGGCTATAAAATGAATTCCTATCAAGCAAATTGCACTTTGCTATTCTACTTCCACATTAAGAGTTGGATATTGTTATAACAAGGGAATTTTTGAGTCAGAAGAAATCCGATACATCATTGAATCCAACCACCAAATTTTACAAATAGGGAAACTAAGGCGCAGAAGGACAAAGTGGCTTATCCAAGATCGTACAGCGTTACCAGCGCAGCCGTCAGACTTTACATCCATATGGTCATCATCACAGTCAAGATGCAGAACACTCTCACCACACCAAAAAGACCCCTTGTGCCCCTTTCCAGTGGGTCCCCGCCCCACACCCCAGTACCAGGTGATCTCTGATTTGCCCCTGTCCCTGTAGATTGGTTTTGTATGTTCTGGAACTTCATATACATAGACCCAAAGAGCATAAACTCTTTTAGGTCTACCCTTGTTCACCATAATCCTTTTGGAGATTCTCCCATATTGTTGCATGTACCAGAAGTTCTTTTCTGTTGCTGAGTAGTATTCCCATGTCTGGCTATACCACGATTTGTTTATCTAGTCAGATGTTTACGGTTTTTGGATGTTATGAATAAAGCTGCTAAGAATGTTCATGTACAATTCTTTATGTGGACGTATGTTTTCATTGCTCTTGGGTAAATACCTAGGAGTGGAATGGAGGATCATACAGTAAGTGTACACCTAACCACGTTAGAAATCTGGTCTCAGCCTTTTTTTTTTTTTTTGGTTTGGGGTGTGCATAATTGGGTTTATTTATTTTTTAATGGAGGTACTGGGGAATGAACCCAGGACCTCGTGTATGCTAGGCATGTACTCTCCCACTGAGCTATACCCTCCCCCTGGTCTCAGACTTCCAATTCACCACTTTTTCTATGCTATCAGGCTGTTTCCTTAGTTCATTATCATTTGCTCAGATGTGAGTATTTCTGGCAGCCTTAGGGCAAGCTGGCCAGTCCCATGCCAACAGTATTCCATCTCCCAGTCCCCAGCTAGGAGTACACTCTTCCTTTGCAATATCAAGTGCATGATCATCTGTCTATGCTAAGAAGCACAAGGAACTTCAGAAATTCATGGCTCCTGAGCTTTGCTGGTTCTCTTCTCCTGTTATTTGGATAATTACAGCAGCTAATAGAGCAGAGGCTTCCAGCTAGGGATGGAATGTGCTCCTGACTAACCGGGCCCTCTATATCGAGGACCTTGGAATGAATTACTGGCTAACATTATAACCTTATTCATTCTCATTTAAAGCCTTGTGAGATGAGTTTATTAGAATGAGGAAGTCTTCTGTGGCCCTTATCATGAAATCACAACACTGATCTGTTGTTCAGGAAGCTCCCTTCGTCCTACGTCAGGAGTCATGGGGGCAACATCTCTTATACAGCACGTTAGGTAAGAATATGGAGTCTGGCCCAAACGTCTGGGCTGAATCCTGATGCTGCCACTTGCAGCTGTGTGACCTTGGGCAAGTCATATAACCTCTCTGACCTCTGCTCCCTCATCTAGAAGATGGGGATAATAATGGCACCTACCTTGCAGGTTTGTTGTGAGGACTAAATGAGTTAATGTTTATAAGGCGCTGAGAGCAATACCACCCCATATGACTTCTGATTTGGGCTGAGGGTTTGAAAATCTTGAATTTACTTACTTGATTTCAGGAAAGTGCTTCTACATTCTAGGTAACAGTAGCTAATGTGAAAAAAAATTTATTACAGACCACGTTTCTCCCTGCTTTCATCTTGAAAACCTCCCCAAATTTCAAAACAATAAATGAAAAAACACAATCAACTTTTCTTCGTGGGTCTTGGTGGGAAGAGTTCTCTGCATCCCGCCCACTCGTGCTCACCTGCAGGTGCCCGAAAGCCTCTAGAGATGCCCTTCTTGCTGATTTCATCCTCTCCTATGCTGGTTCCTCTAAGCTTATTTCCAACAACTCAAGGGACCAGAAAGTGTGCCGGATCAACGTGTTCTCGACATCTAGTGGCCAAAGGGAATGTCTGCAGGTTTATAGGTAACTGAAGTGGTTGCCTACTTTAAAATATCTTTAAACCATGGCTCCGGAAACCCGAAGAATATAATGTGGCTAAGAGCTGGGAACGCCAGCTGAAGTCTGTCTCTGGGCCCCTTTCCCATTCTTAACCTTTCCTCTATTCCTCCAGATTCACGGACACCACTGGTTTCTTTGCTCCTTCACTGTGCTGCTGGTGCTGCTCATTTCTGAAGTCCACGTGGTTCCTGGGTTCAATGATTCCTGCTAAATCCCTTTCCCTTTTTTCCTATCTCAGCGGCTGCTTATCGAACCATGAATTTATCCCCTGCTGTGGGTAGTTCAGAGGAAGAGAGAGTGTTTCCATTTGCAGCTACATCTTCCTGTCCAATCATCCATGCATCCATCCATCCACTTGCTCAAGGTCAGCATCCCAGCTGGGTGTTCTCAATCTCCCACATTTTCCACTGGTTACTTTTCTGCTCTTTTTGAACCACAGAGTATTCTTCTTGTCCTCCAACGAGACAGACTTCCCAGTACAGTTTCTGAACTGTGTTCCACAAACCCTGTGCTTGGAGAACATAGCCCAACCACCCTGGAGCCAAACTCTGTGTGATCCAACTGGGAATTCCACATCCCAGTGGTGAACTTGATCACCCTGGGTGACTTACGTCAGCTGCCACAAGAGCTCACCTGGGGACCTCTCTGAAAGGAGTCTGACTGCATGTGCCCAGAGTCCTCTAGGTGTTTTCTTTAATTATCCTTCAGTCAAGAGTCAAGAACAGTCTGCTCAATCCTGCCAGTCCAAGAGGTGTTCAATAATATTTTAAATTATCAGTTACTTCAGAGTTTGCAAGCCCCCTTTTTCTAGTATCCCTCAAGGAACATTTCAATTAATCCTCACCCCAAGCCTGTGGGGCAGCCTGATAACAACAACAACAACAACAGCGCTTACTGAGCATTTGGGACCCGCCAGGCCAGGCTCTCAGCACTCTGCATATGTTAACTTAGTTCTCACAAAATCCCTATGAGGTGGATGCTCTATTGTCCCCTCTTTACGAATGAGGAAACCACAAAATAGGGATGAAAGGATCCTCTACCCCATGGGGACTCCGGATTTTGAGACCCGACCCTCCCGCCATCTGCTGGGTGACTGCGGCAGAGGCTTGTCCTCTCTGTGCCACCGCCAGGTGAAGACCAGGGAGGGGAGCTGGGAAAGAGCTCCGCAGAGGTGACGGCAGAGGGACGGGCTGACCACAGTGCTATGCTAGGAAGGGGGCAGAGGTGGACACAGGCGTTCAGCTCAGGCCAAGTCACCGAGACCCATCTTCAACCCAGGATCCCTCAGAGGCACCCACCCAACTTACTGCCAGAAGGGGCTTCACTTTCCAGCCCTCCCAAACCTACCAGGGAGGGCCTCCCAGAACGAGCCCCGCACACGCTGAGAAGCACTGTGCAGGGACACGGAAGTTGAGACCACTGTTCTTGGACCCAAATCAGTTTCATAGGTTCTCAGAGGCCCTGCAGAAATCTTGGTGTATTAACTTGTGATGGAAGGAAACCGAGGCCCAGAAATAGCAAGCACTGTGGCCAAAGTCACACAGCAAGCCAGACAGACTACCAGGCCTTCCAAGCTGGGGACGTTGCCTTTGTTTTGATAATCATGCTGCCTTTGCCGTGTACACTTTGCCTTTTGCATCTTCCCAAATCCTCAGATTATGAAAACAGGAAAGTACTGTCTGCACAGCCCTTCGGATCTGCATTTAAATGCAAAAGATGGCAAAGGCAATCCAGAAGTTGACAGCATGAATACAGGGACGTGCTGGGGCAGGATTGGGATCAGTTCTTAGAAAACAGGTTCCCAACAGCGCAGGCCATGTACACTTCGTCCATCCCACAGGCGGGGCCATCCCTGGGCCACACAAGAGTTGTGTATGGGGTGAGACCCTGGGCCAGCACAGGCCAAAGGCATCCTTGAAGGAAAAGGAAAGTCCCCACATTTCACTCTGACCACCCACACTCTGTGTGGCCTACATTCTCTGTAGAACTTGTAATCACTGCCTTGTTGATTCTTTTTGCACATTTTTAAATGGTCTCACTCAACTAGAGGGCAAAGTCCATGAGGGCCAGGACCTTGTTCACCACCACATTCCCTATATTAGAGCAGAGACTGGTACCCAGCAGGTATCAATATGTATTTGCATGAAACAGAAGCAGACTCACAGACATAGAAAACAAACTTATGGTTACTGAGGGGAAAAGGGTTGGGAAGGGATAAATTGAGACTTCGAGATCTGCCGGTACTAACTATTATATATAAAATAGATAAACAACAAGTTCATACTGTATAGCACAGGGAACTATATTCAACATTTTGTGGTAACCTATGGTGAAAAAGAATTCGAAAACATATTCATGTATGTGTACAGCATATGCCAGAAATTGACACAACATTGTAAACTGACTAAACTTCAATTTTTAAAAAAGGAATTTATGAAAAAAATACATACACATTTGCATGAATGAATGAAAAGCAGCTGGCTGGCTGGCTGGATAAATGGGTGGGTGGATAAGTAAATAGGTGGGTGGGGGATGGATGGATGGAAAGACGGATAGAGAGATGGGTGGGCGGGAAATGAATGGATGGGTGGTTTGACGGACGGACAGATGGAGAGATAGGTGGGTAGGTGGGTGGATGGAAGGGATGGAGGGAGGGTTAAAATGGGGGAGGTCCAGTTCCACTGCCTTTGATCTGGTGAATATATCTGGGGGTAGGGCAACAGCTACACCTTCAATCATTAAATATTCACTGAACAGTGCATTGTGTTTTAGGTACTGCACTAGGTACACACTAGGAAAGGCTACAGTGTAGGAGGCAGGCAGAGTCTCTGCCCTCACAGAATCCAAGCTCTAGCAGAGACACAGATGATTACACAGTGATCATCACAGGGCATGACAAGTGCTACCATGAGGGGTGCACAGGGTGCCAAAGGAAGGCTTCCCAGAGGAAGTCATATCTAAACTGAACCTTGAAGGAAGAGTCGCTGTTAGCTGGGTGAACAGGGCTTGGGATGGGGGTGGATTATTCCACACGAAGGGAGCAGCGTCAGCATTAAGCCAGGTAGAAGCAGGAGCCAAACAGGTTTGAGGAGCAGCTTACAAGGTAGACTATCAGGTGTTTGTTTGAAAATCAGCCAGTGGAGCCACTTTCTTCTCCTCCCCAAGGGCCTCCCCCTCAGCAGACATCTGCTGTTTTTCTCTACCTAGGATCATCCAGTCCTCCTTCTTCTGGAAGGGCTTCCTGATTTCCTTTGAGGAAATCCTCAAAATTCCCTTCCACCATTCTCAGTTCGTGTGGTTCATGGGAAGCTGACCCTACCCTCCAACCCCTGGGCGTGGACAGGAGACCCAGGCCTGGCCACTCAGTAGCAGTGTGTTAATGTGGCCTCAGTGATGGGGCCCCAACCAGGCCAATTAGAGACACTGGAGTTTCACTGGAAACACTGGGAAGGGAGTACTCACTTTCCATTAGGGGGCGCTGAGCTGATAGGAAGTGAGCCTGCAGCGGAGGTGAGAATGGGGAGCGGGGAGGGGGTGGCTGGGGAGCATCTTTGTTGCTACAGGGAGACACCTGCCTGATCATGAAGGCACTGCAGAGGAAAACAAAACCAAGTGGGGGAGGGCATGGGTGGATGGATGGAAGTAAGGACAGACAGAAGGAAAGAAGGAAGAAGGAAAGAGACACAGAAGAGAAGGAAGGAGGAAAACTGAAAAAGGGAACAGGATAAAGGCAGCTGTTCTGCTGCCTTTGGTCTGGTGAGTATACTGGAGGGGGAGGGCAGCTACACCTTCAAGTATTAAATATTTATTGAACAGTTAATTACGGGCCAGGCACTACAGTAGGTGCTGAAGACACCATCCTGTGGGAGACAGACAGGGTCTCTGCCCTCAGAATACACACTCTACTGGGGAGACAGGCAACGAAACAAGTGTGTCAGCCTCCGAGATTCAGTAAATTGCCACTTTTACACACGCCGGGTTGTACTGGATGCCTGTCTCTTGCTACTGAATGAGGCCCCTAGTGGCAGACTTCCCTCCCTGCTAACCTCCCCACCACCCATAACAATCCTAGTCCCAACTGGCCCACCTTAGCACATGACTCACAAATACTGACTGGCTGAACAGGGGCTACTCATCCCACACCCCGGCTTCCTGCTTCTCTGCGGCCAGAGATGCTGTTCCCTCTGCCTCCCACTCCAACCAGGAAAGACCACTGTCATTCATCTCCAAATCCAACACCATCTCTTCTCTGCTCATGCCATGTCCGTATCCCCACTAAAAGGCTTGTCACATCTCATCCTTTGTACACAGCGACGGTCAGTAAACACACGCTGAGTGAAGGCATGGAGAGCGGAGAGGGGAGAGGAGGTTGTCTAGAGGGAAATCTCGTCCCCCCAACCCCCATTTTTCTTAGGACCACTGCCACCCCTAGATGAAACTGGGCATATGCCCAGCAGGCTGTGACAGTCCGGCAGGGCCTGCGTTGCCCTGAGTCTGAGACATGCCCTGGTCTCCCGCCCAGGGCGGCATGGCACGAAGAAGGCTGAGACGAGCCTCGAAGTTCCTCTCACTTCTTCGTACCTTCATCTTACAGATGAACATCGAGGACCAGAGCCCAGCGAATGTGCCCTGGGCCAGTGTTTCCCAAAGCATGTCATGGGTACTGGCTGTGTTAGCGAGGTGATTTTCAGTGTTACAGACGTGTTATTAACTCTTTTCAATTCTCTTGGACTCTTCTGATAGTATCAGGAGGAAAACCAGGCATCGTAACCAGAAAGTGTTCAAAAGAAATCCCTAGTAACGAGGCACGGGATTGGGGTCCAGGGTACTCTCAGCAACCGGGCACAGTGGTGCACTGTTTGCAAAGAGGGCCGCAGTGGTTGCCCCATGGCTTCACGGATGCCCCTTTGCATTGTCACTTCGCGAGCAGTTTACTTCTCCATTACACAGCTCTGGGCTTGGCTGTGTGACTTGACTTGGGCAATGAGGTATCAGTAAATGGGACACAAACAGAGGCTTGGAAAGTGCTTGCCCACTGAGGTTTTCCCACTTTGGGCTCTTTCTTACATTGGCCAGGAAACTGTAGCCATGTCAGTGGGCCCAGCTGAACCCAGCCCAAATCACCAGCCCACAGAATCATGAGTAAATAAAACGGCTGTCATTTTCAGCCACTGAGAGTGACATAATTTGTTATGCAGCAATTGATAACTGATATAAAGGCCTTAAGCAAGGCTTTACTTCTTTGTGCCTCAGTTTATTTATATGTAAAAATGTGTGTTAATGAAATAATTCATATAAAGTATCTAATACAGTGTGAGATACATTCTGGCCAGAGATGTTACTATTATCCCTGTTTTGACAGTAAAGAAAATGAGGTCCGAGGACAATAAGGCCAAGCTGGGAGCCAGCTGGGAGGTGGTGCGGCAGGAATTCAAACCCACATCCATCTGTGGTCAGTTTGCTCTGCTATAATCCTGTGTTGTCTCCCCTGGTGAGAATTCCCTTCCTCTTCCCCGTTCCCCATCTGCTTTGTTAATTCCTACCCATCCAGAGGTACCAGGCTTGATCAGTCTTGATCACAGTAGCCTGTCTGGAGCCAGCACTTTGCTGAACCCTCAGTCCATCTCACACACACACACACACACACACACACACACACGTACTCTCTTTCCCTCTCGTTTCTTCAGTCAGCAAATATGTACTGACTGCCTACTCTGTGCCAGCACTGCCCTATGGGGACAGCTCTGGGGACACCGTGGAGAACATGGCGTGGCTCCCACAGGGTCATGGTCCAGGTGTCCTCCCCGAGTCCATGTATCTGGCACATACTAGGCATTGTCTCAGGGGCTATATCACCGGTTCTCAAGTTTACTCTTGTCTCCCTGTGCAGATTCTGAACTCCTTGCAGGCAAAAGCAGTTTCTTTCATTTATTCATACAGCCCTCCCTCCCTCCTTCGACAAGTACCTTGGGAACAGCAAGGGTGTACAAGACACTTCAAAGACCAACTCTTGAAATGTTCGCCGCCTGCTGCTGTGCCTCCTGCAGTGCTAAGTCCACAGAAAGCAGCCCCAAATACTTGAATTTAAATGAATTTCTGGACAACTACTAAAAAACTCAGTGCCATCAACAAATGACCTGGCAGGGGGTTGCTGTTGGCACCACCATGTTCTCACTTGTCTGCAGCAGGCAGTAAAAGGAGGAAGCTCGGGAGGGGCTGGCCCTCCCTTCCCCACCGGCTCTGAGGCCATCCCCAGGCTACTGTGAGACGGGAAGCAGGGACCCCTTGCCCGCCTGGCCAATGGCATTTCTGTCCAGCCACCCTGCCACATGGCCCACAGGGACAAATGTGCATGGAGCACCTGCTGGGTTCAGGGCACCATGCTGGGCACCGGCACTGTCCTTCTGGTCCCTGACAACCACCTGTCCTATCCACCCTCCACACTGGAGAAAGGTTCTGTTGCCAGTCCCCCGTTCCACAGGTGAGCCCGAGGGCTGAGGTGACTTGCCCGAAGCCTTTGGGCCTCAAGTGCAGAGCTTCTCACCAATATCGGACTCCAGGGAGTGTGCGTGCCAACTGAAGAGACAGGGCAGAGACGTTCAAGGTAAGATAAGAGGTTTTTAAAAACTGCTGTAGGAATGAGAAGCCCAGAGGTGACAGCTTTATTAAGGTGGTAGAGTTTGGTCTAGATTTGAAAAATGAGGCAAAATAGATAAACAACAAGGTCCTACTGTATAGCAGGGGGAACTATATTCAATATAGCTTGTAATAACCCATAATAAAAAAGAATATATATATAAAACTGAATCACTATGCTGTATACCAGAAACTAACACAACATTGTAAATCAACTATACTTCAACTAAAAAAAAAAAAAGAGTGTGACACAGACCAGAAGAGGAAGCAAGAGGGTGGTTATAGGCAGGGGAACTGCAGGGGTGAAGAAGCCAAGTGGGGAGATGTATGGGGTGAACAGAGAGCAGCCAGCAGAGGAGCCCAGCTGGAGCTCCAAGGCCCTGGACGGGGAACGCCTGGTCCAGCCAAACCCTCTGCAGAACTCTGAGAAGAAACATCTCATCTGGCTCTCAACCTGGCCCATTTCTCACCACGCCCCCCATGGGAACGCATGAGGCCTGTTTCACCCTCCCGAGGAGGCGCAGACAGTGATGGTGTCAGGACCATGGGAACTTCTGAAATGCTGGGTTTCTTGGTTCTCTTTGTTCTGAGCATGCATTATGTATCTGATCTCCTTTCCTTTTTACTTTTTTTCTTTTTTGGCAGGGGGAGGTAATCAGGTTTATTTAATTTTTAGTTTATTTTTTTAATAGAGGTACTGGGGATTGAACCCAGGACCTCATGCATGTTAAGCATGCACTGTGACTGAGCTATACCATGATGTCCTTTAATTCTCACAAGGGAGTGTGATAAGTTGGCATTATTATTTCTATTTGTCAACTGGATTTGAACCCAGGCCGCTGGCTCCACAGTCTGTGCTGTGAACCACTGGGCGAGTCTCCCCCACAACCCCAGCGGATTCAGTCCTATGTCTTCTCAAGCAGCAATTCTTCCTTTACCCTCAGCAATGATTCAATTAAAAACTGTCAGGGCTCGAGTTTTTCCCCTTAACTTGGGATCAAAGAAATGCGTGTTTCAACTTTTATAGATTAACCTCTAGGAACCAGCACCCCCATTTTACCGATTCAGAGACTGAGGCCCAGAAGCACAAATGCCTTGCCCAGAGCCCCAGTGCAGGTCAAAGTCTGAGGCAGGACTTCCAACCTGAAGTCCAGGCTCTTGGGCAAAGGCTCTTGGCCCCTGAGGGGTCCACTACCCACTGGCCACACAGGACGTGGACGCAGAAAGAGAACAACACCAAAGGGAGGGGCCTGCTCACAGCCTGCAGCTCTTCCTCAAATCGGGGATTTTCAAGTATAATTTTCGCAGCAGAATCCTCCCCATTTAATGAGAAACTTTATGAGGAATCACCACATATTTAAAACATAACCATTTTACTCTGGCCTGACTGTCTTAGGGGTGGAGGGCCTGTAGTTCTGGCTGCTGGGCCACCCCACCCGCTCCCCCAGGCTGTCCCTGGCTCCCCTCACTCCTCGAGGAATCTCCTCGAAGCACAGGCTGTAATGTCCCCACCATACCCAGCGTGCTTGTGCTCCCCAATTACTCACCTCCTTGGATTCCAACACCCATCCCAAATCCAGTTAGATCTTGCCTCCAAGCAGGTAGCAAGTTCAGTTCTGGGCCAAACCATGATATTCTGAAATTATTTCTCGGAGACAGGAAGGCACATTCACCACCCCCACCCCCACCTCATATGATCCTCAGAACGGAGCTCCATTTTGCAGATGAGAATACTGAGACCCAGACAGCTACCTGCCTGCCTCAGCTCCCACAGTTAGTAAGGAGCCGGCCTCGGCATCAGTGTGTCTGACCAGACCCGAAACCCCAACCAGCCTCAGGAGATTTTGTCCCACACTCTCCCCACTTCAACTTTGTGTCTTCTGCTTTGGGAGGTAACGCACTTCCACAGCTGGCAGGTAATCTGAATCTCTGTGAACCTTTACAAACTAAACCTGCCTGGGGCCCCTTCCCGAGATGTGCAGAGTCAGAAGCTGGGGCTGTGAGTCATTACTTCCCATCGCGATGACCCACGGCCACTCGGGCCAAAGACACAGCACAAAGGCCCAGGGTCGCCCCAGATCTCTGGTAGGCTTCCATCCCGTTCTGGGCACAGACAGCAGCAGAGCCTGAGCGAGACTCACCGTGTAGAGCTCGTTGGTGACCTTCAGCAGCTCCTCGTGCATCTGCAGGCCAATCTCCTTGCTCTGGAACGTGAAAGAACAAGTGTCAGAGGGGTGGAAGGGTGCTGGCTGCACTGACCAACTTCCTTTTCCACACAGAAAGGGCAGCAATGCTTGGGGTAGGGTGGGAAGACATGCAGCTATCAACATAAACCTCACTGATCCAGACCTGAATTCCTCCACTTACGACCATGAAACAAATCCACAGAGTGAGGCTCCTCACAACAGGAATTCCCGGGCCACGTAAGTTGGGGAACCATATACATCCCCTTGGTAATTCACAGGGACATCACATTAAAGATTCTGAGACGCACCTGTCCATCTTGCTTTAATTCTGTGTGTCCTCAGCTGATGTGCCCAGAGTGTGTGTCCCTAGCTCAATAGTCATTAATATGTCGTGAAACTGGGGTTCCAAAGAACACGGTTGGAGAAATAACGGTCTAGCTTCTCAATTCAGTGAGCAGCTCAGGTAAGCAGACAGCCTGCCGGAGCATGAAGCAGGGGTCTGGCTCCTTGCCTGGCTGTCTCGCCAACTGGCCACATGGCCTTGGAACCTAAGTTCTATAAAATAAAAGCACCTATAAAATAAAAAGTTTTAAAAAGCTGCTTGAACAAAATGAGATAGGTTTTCTTACTGCAGGACTTTGCAGCGGCTTTCATCCCCTCGTGTGCATGGACTGTCTAAGGGAGTTGTAGGGTGCAAGTTTCATTGACCTCACTCCAAACCCCGAGGTGACGTGTGTATTTAGTATACTGACGGACATGAGTCAGAAAACAATGAACAGGAATACATATAAACACAACATTGCAAATCAACTACTATAATTTAAAAAAAAAAGAAATTCATACAGAAAAAAAGGAAAAGAATGATCTCCCAGGTTCCCTCTAGCCTGAAGAGTTCAGGATTTTGTTATTTTGCTTATTATTATTATTACTATTGTTATTGTTATTATTATTATTATTATTATTATTATTATTATTACAGTCAGCCCTCTATATCCATGTGTTGTACATCCAAGGATTCAACCAACTGCAGATGGAAAATATTTGAAAAAAAAATTCCAGAGAGTTCCAAAAACCAAAACTTGAATTTGCCTTGTACTGCCAACTATTTACATAACATTTCATTGTATTTATAACTATTTACGTAGCATTTACATTGTATTAGGTATCATAAGTCATCTAGAGATGATTTGAGGTATGGAGGAGAATGTGCACAGTTAGATGCAGATACAACGACATTTTGTACAAGGGACCTGAGCATTCATGGATTGTGGTACCCCAGGGGTCCTGGAACCAGTCCCCCATGGAGACTGAGGGATGACTTGTTATTATTATTCTGGGGGGAGGGGGAATAGTCTCCCTGTTTGCCCAGGCCAGCACAGGAAACTTCTGTACAGAAAATGGAAGCCCTGATCTCCGCTTACTGACGCTGAGTCATCCTGTCCTCTCTTTCAGCTCCCTCAGCCTCAAGCGTGACCAGTAGCTGACTGGTAGAGACCTGCCTTCCTCCGACCCCGGCACGGGTCAGAGCCCCGGACTCAGCGGCAGCCGAGGAAGGCTCAGTACCAGACACGATGCTTTGCCTGTCTCCTTCTACGGGCGCACAGCCGTCCTCACAGCTTCTGGGCCTGGAATTGCCAAGAATCCCCCGTCTGAAGGCAGCCCTTTCAGGTGCCAGATCTAACAGACAGCAGAAGCTCTGGGGCAATTCCAGAGATCTGTTTAGACCTCCCTCCAGCTCTAGAGACTAAAGAAAGGGGACCCAACCCAAAAAGCACAGAAGCGTCTCGGCAGCCTTTCTGTGTGGAGCTCCCGGGGAAGCTCCAGTCGCATCCTGTGCCTCTACAGAGGTGCTCCATGAACCCGACCAGCCACCCGCATCTCCTTCCGTTCTCCCTGACTCTCAGCCTGCGCTCCTCCCCTGACACTTGCTTCGAACTCTCTGACGCCCTCCAGCGGTCTCTTCTTGGTCCTCCATCTCATCAGCATCTCTGATACCCAAGCCCTAGCTTCTCGCGTATGTATGTTTATGGTTCAGTTTTACTGATAGGTAATAAACGTACATAGTTAGAGGAACTCTAACAGCCAGCAAGGTAAAAGGAGAAAAGTTTCCCAGGCTCCTAGAATACCACCCAGAAACAACTGCTATTAAAAGTTTCTTCTGATACCTTCCAGAAACAGCCTCTGGATCTACAAGCATACTTTAAACCAGCAGATGTCTTTTTTTTTTTCCCAACACAAATGGAAGTAGTCTATACATTCCTTTGAGTCCTGCCTTTTTCCACCTAACGCTGTATCTGAGGGACTTTCCCTTCACAGCCCCTGGAGCTCCTGCACCCTCCTTTTCTGACTACTACTTGGGGTTCCATATACCAGATGTGTCGCAACTAATTAACCAGCAGGTTGTCACCAGTCTCTTAATATTCCAATGACGCAGTCAACACTGTTGTACTCTGTCACTGCACACATGGGCAGGGACCCCTGTCAGATAAATTCCTAGAAGCAGCTCTACTGGGAAGAGTCCAGCCTTCTTAGCCCTGCCCCAGCCGGCTCTCCACATGCTCCTGACTTCAGCCCCTGCTTCTCGGTAACCAGCAGCCACGTCATCATCCCCATGGCTCTCTCTCCTGGGCTCCGTCCTGCATGACCTCAAAGACCTGTACCTTCAGCTGCTGCAAAACAGTGCAGTCTAGATGGCCCTCATCACATCCAACTCAACTTATCCAACTGCAAGCTCGTGAACTTTCATTCATCTCCTTAAGTTCAGTCAATGGGATAATATTGTGCCAGGCATGGCAACTGGAAATTTGGAGCTATTTTTGACTCTTCTTTTTCATCCCTCCTCCTCAGTCCATCCTGCCTTCAGTCTGCCCAGTCCTTTGTTGTACGTAGCAGACCATGCTAGTTCCCTCCCTACTATCCATCCTCGCCCTTCCTGCTTCCTAATAGAGTCAGAAATGTGGCCCTGTGGTCATCCCTGCAGCTGAGCTCTTCCAAGGATGTCACTGACCCCCATCCCAACCTGAGACAGTGGATTCTGGTATGTGTTGTTAGTCCGGGGGTGAGCACGTGACAACTGCATGGAAGAGGACTTAGAAGGTTAAGGGTAAGGTTTTAGCTTTTCTACTGAGTCCTAGAAAAAAGCATGGAGGCCCAGTTGTTACCAGCAGGCCTCTTCGGACCAGGAGAGGGAGCAGCCTTGGGTGACAGAACAAAAGAAACCTGGTTCCTAATGACCTCCCAGGAAACTGGCTGAACTGAACCCAGAGCCTGCCTCCTGGTGAACTTCCACTTCTGTGGCTTTATTGGTTAAGCCACTCAAAGCTGGGGTTTTCTGTCACTTGCAGCCAAAAGCAACCTAACAGATATATTTCCCCTCACCAGTCCCAGAGGAAGCAATGCCATCGCTGTAGGGCCCAGATTCCTGAAGCTGCCCCTTACCACAGTCCTGACTCCTGTCCCTGATTATGCATGCCCAACCCAGGGTAATTTCATAGAAAGCTATGTCACTGTGTCCCTCTGAAGCCTCCTCAGTGCTTGCAGGTTCCAGACCCAGCTCTTCAGCTTGATTTTTGAGGCTCTCTGCGACTAGCATAGACTTGGTAGAGAGTGGCCAGGACTGAGCTTTGGAGCCATGGAGCCGAGACTGCATAGGGCTTTGAACCAGCTAACCTCTCAGCACCGCGGCTTCCTCGCGGTGAAGTGAGCACCCGTTACTGCCCTCCATTGCACTTGTAAAGGGAAGTGGAATGATCTCGCATGTTTACTTGCTTATTCATTTGTCATTTGTTTCCCCCACTTAAAGGTAAACCCCATGAGACTTTCTCTCTGGGGGATCTGAGCTTCTGGAAGGGCTGGCAGTAGACAGCCCCCAGCTGAGAGCAAACTTCAGGGATGGCATCAGAGGACAAGGTGGCAAGCCCTCCAAAATTGACACTTCATCCAAAGACAGATCTGTGTGGGGCATAGAGGCCGGCCTCTCCTGACTCAAGCTGGATAGCTCTGAAGGGTTGCCCCATCTACAGAACTCCCTGTAGGGCTGGCTAAGACCTAGGGTAAGCCTGCCTGCTCCCTCCCCTGCCCTCCCGAAGGGGTAGATCCCAGGTACGTTCCCTAATCATTCTGCTAAGATGTTAAATTCAGGTCTCAGAGTCAGTTTCCTGGGTACCCAATCTGCAGTGTCTCACTTCCCCACTCTTCCCAGCAATGTCAAAGAGCCTGCCACATCACACAGTGGGTGCTCATTAAATTTATTTTTGGGGTGAATCTATGAATGAATGGACAGTTCCTCTAAGCCTTAGTTTCCTTCTCTGTAAAAGTGGGATGATGTCACAGGTGTCGTGGAGTCCCTGCGAGGATGACAAGAGATGACACATACGACAGTACTGGTTTCACCCCGGGCACAAGGGAAGAGCTTGGGGAGAAGTGCTACAGGCTGAATCGGTACCTACTGGATGCCAGAGGCAAGGCTAGGAAGTTGCCCAGAAAGGGGAATACAAAGTTGCATTTTTTATTAACACTTCGTTTAGCAGGATCAAGGGTCAAGAATCAAATAATTCTAAGGCATGAGGTGGAAAGGGCCACAGAAGAGTGAAAGATGAGGTCACTTGGGATAAAGATGATGGAGGGACCACCATGGGGCCATCTCATCCTGCACACACGGCCAGAGATGCTGTTCCAGGGAGCGGGTCCAGCCGGAGCAAAGGCATGGAGGCTGGGAATAGGGAAAAGTTCAGTTTACAAAGAGAAGCACAGCAACAGAAGAGTGGAAGATAAGCTTGAAACAGAGGCTGGGCAAGATCAAGAGACCAATGGAGTGCAGGCTGCATTCAGAGTGGAACTGGGGGCCTCCTTTGGTTTTTGAGCAGGAGAGGCTGATGATCAGCGCTGTGCTTCTTTAGGAAGATGACGATGCCGGTACACAGAGATGGATTGGATGGAGGCGCTGCAAGTCACCAGACAGAACCTGCCTGAGTCTCTGCTCTCTCCCGCTCAGCGCCAACCCCAGGCGGGGCTGGCCACAGTGAGCGCTCAGCAAATCATGATCACTGAACTGCACCAGACTAAAGGCATTATTTTTTATGGTTGGATTTTGTTGGGAAGGGAAACAGTCTCAGCTACAGTTCCAGAAACTACTGAATGAGGAACCCAAACCAAACATTCCATCAGGAAGAGGAGGCCAAAACCCCACCATCCCCAGTGGCAGTGTATCCGCACTCTGTCTGAACTTCTCTGCAGAGGTCGGGGCGGTAGGCTGCTTCGGATAGCGAAAAATGATTACACTGCGCCAAGGAGGGTACAGCCACAGTAGCGCTGGTCCCTCAGGGTTGGAAGGACACAGCCCTGTCTCTCTGACCCAAAAGTCTATAAAATCAGGTGGCAGGTGGCAGGTGGCCCTGGCCCTGCCTCTATTTTTGCCCAAGACTAAAGTTAAACTCCCCTTAGGACCAGATAATTCTCTGAGGTGGGGCAGGGGGCTGTCCTGAGCATATAAGATGTTTAGCAACAACCCTGGCCACTAGATTCCAGGAGCATTTCCCAGCCCCACCACAAGTCAGACATTGCCAAAAATTATCTCCGGACGTTGCCAAATGTTCCCTGGGGGACAAAATCATTCTGGGTGAGAACCATTGCCCTAGACCAAAGGCTCCAAGTGGCAGCTTCTCTGGCATACAGATGTGTTTTATTTGGCCATTCAGAAAAATCTGACTCTTCCCAGCATTTAAAAATCAAGAAATTCCCCTTACAAGTCCAGATTTTCAGTTTCTCTGGAAAAACAAGACGATCCAGCAAGACTGCACCCCCACTTGGAGCACAGCAGCCCCTCTGGGTGGGGTTGTGCCCCCCAGTTGACCACAGTGCCCAGCATCTCCATTTGCCTGTCCACTTGGGTTTCTGACCCAGAAACCAGTGAGGTCTCACTGGGGTTGGCCATCTGTGTCCCCTAGTGCTCATCGAGGCAGCTGTCCCAGACCTGCCAAATCCAAACGTGTGGGAGCATCTTTATACAAGTGCCCTTCGAGCATCTCAGCCTTTGAGAGTCTGGTTCCTGAGACTGAATGTCCAGGCTCCCCTGGGGATCCGGACACCGTTGCCTGCATGGAATCCCAGCACCCCCTCAACCCACCCTCCTGCCTGCACCTCTGGGGCCAGTTTCTCACCTAGATTCAATTTACACCAGTATTTATCGAATGACCGACTAGATACCAGCCTCCACTAGGCATTAAAGACACAAAGCAGAGTGAGACACCATCCCTGTACCATCAGCGGCAGCCCACGTTTCTGGAGAACATCCCATTGGCTGGACACCATCCAAAGTCACTTCCATACGTTATCTAATATAAACTTGAAGGCAGGTACTATTATGATGCCCACCTGGCAGACGAGGGCTGGCGGCTCAGAAGGGTCAAGCAACTTGCCCCAGGCTGTACAGCTAGGAAGCAGCAAAGCCAGGATCCAGCTTTTTCTTGGTCTAAATCCAATGCTGGCACTCGTAATGACTTTCTGTGGCCTGCTTCCTCAGGGCCTAGACAGGCACACAGGTGAAAAGAAGCCATTGCAATGCTGTCACAGAGACGAGTCCGGGCCACAGTCCAGGCTGCAAAGGCGGGCGTGCCCTCTGGACACCACCTGTGCAAAACTCCGCATCCCGGCCCTTGTCCTCACTGGCAGGCAAGTCTTGTTCTCCTTGGCCTGATCCTCCATGGCCCACCTGCCCTGCTAGGACTAAATCAGCCATGACAGCCATCTCTGGCTTCTCCCTCCTTCTTTTCTGATAACAAAAGATGAGATGTGGGTGGGAATGACCCTGCTTGCCTGGTCACACCAGATGGTCCATCCCACGCGGGACCCCGCCTGACCAGAGTCCTCTGGTGCCTTGTGTCTAGTGACCAAGTCAGAGATGGAGACATATTCCAGGCCGAGCCAATAAGAAGCTTCCCTGCAGCTTTCTAAGAACCACCCTCTGAGATCACCTCTCCTCTGGGGTGGCTAAGCTGGGATGTCAGGGGTCTTGGGCTGCCCAGCACAAGGAGAGTCGGGCCTGAGTCCTGATCTAGTGATGCTTAGATAAGATTTACCTCTGGACTTTTCCAGCTTACGGAACCCCATGAATTTCCACCTTTGCCCACGTGAAAGAATACTGAGGCACTCTGCGCTTAGATCATTGTGAAGACACCAAAATGACCACAGGGCGAGACAGCCTTCTGAAAACCCTTCACCACGCACCAGAATTCAATCAGTTTCTGCAAAGGGACCAATTCCCAACCAACCAGAGAGAGCATACGGTCCTGAAAGGCTGGGACTCTGGCTTCCCAGAGTGCTGATCACAAAGACTTGCATGCAAAAGGAGCTCCGTAGCGCCAGGAGGAAATGGAGACAGTTAACAGTGGCCACCTCTGACTCTTGATTTTTTGAAAAACAAACAACAAAAAATCATACATTCATGTCGAGATGGTACTAGCCGACAAAAATTTTTTGACAAAATGATTCCTGAGTGAAATCAATTTCTTCACCATGAAAGTCTTGCCACGGATGGCTGCATTTGGTTTTCAATGCAGGGCTAATCATGCTTTTAAGGGGAAACCTCAAAACGGCTACAACAGATCCTAGGACTTTATGAGTGAAAAGTTCTATTTGCAAAGGGTACATCTCTGTCCCCCTCAAACTATGTCAAAGGTGGGTCATTTCTAGTGCTGGTCACTTTGTATTGACAAAAAATGCTGGGTTATAACAGGACTCCTCCTTCACTTCTCCTGAGGAGACCATTCAAAAGAACCCGTCAGAAAACCTGAAGGCAGGGACTAAGGAGGCACCATCCTCAACCCCAGCTCTCCCCTCTTCCATCTCATCAGGCTCTGCGTCAGCAAGGCCTGTCCCCTTTTTCTTGCTCTTTGCTCGACTAGATTTTCTCATGTTGGGTTTCCTCTCTTTGGGGACATTCCATGGTTTTCCTAGTTCTGGGGTTCCAAGCAAATAATGGTAACAAATAAACAAACAAAACTCATTAAAACAAGAATCTCTGTTTCTTTTCATTCTTATCCACTGCTTTTCCACACTCCAGCTTGTTTTCTCATCAGATAACAACACTGGAGACCCACAGATGTTCCCCATTTAAATGCTGTATGGAAGCACTGGCCATCTCCCAAAGCAACTGTGCTTTTCTTTACAAAGCAAAGGCTTTAAGGGCGTGTCTCAGAGGGATGGGGCTTCTCCAAGCTGTCCTGGAAGGTCAGCTTAGCCCTGAACATGGCAGCTAGGACTGCTGACGGGCTAATGTTCTCCTGGCCGTGTCCGACCTTGCCGAGCCCTGGGCTGCTGGCGCTCCGTCACCTCACCACCCCTGGCTTCCAAAGAGCATCTAAGCCTGTACTCCGCCGCACCTTCCATCCAGACCCTTG
Organism: Vicugna pacos; assembly: GCF_048564905.1. Lineage (NCBI taxonomy): Eukaryota > Metazoa > Chordata > Mammalia > Artiodactyla > Camelidae > Vicugna > Vicugna pacos. The sequence goes on from NC_133003.1 coordinate 48,908,541, forward strand.
TTACTCATCCCCCCTCCCCCATCTTCTTCCTTTCCCTGCTCCTGGACACCTCTCTTCTCTCCTCCCCTTTCCAGACTAATTTCTGTCTCCTGTTGCTGCAACTCCGAATGTTGTCATCTCCTTGTTTTCGCAAGAAGCTGGGACGCCAGGGCTGGAATATCAGACTGCAGGGAAACAGGAAGGCCCTGCAACCACTCGTCACACATCCGCAGCCGAGGTGGGCCGCACTGCTGCCTACCCAGGAGCCCAGCAGCGGGCTGAGGCAGTAAGCCCAGCACTGAGTCTGTCACCCGCTTTTCCCTGTAATAACTCCCTGCGTCTCTCTGGGACCTGTCTGCACTGAAAGCTTTTCAGAAATGCTTAAGATAACAGGTCTGAGGAAGTCCAAGGATACCTTGGAATGGCCACGAACAAGTGGCCACCTGTGGTCAGGCCAGGAGTTTCTGGATCTCTACTAATGATACTATTATTATTAATACTAATACTTATTATCATCGTTAATAACAATGCTTAGTACTATTGCTACCAATGATACTTGTCCTTAACGATAACAACAGCAGCAACAGCTATTGTTTTTGATCTCTCAGCCTGCACCAGGCCCCGCGATAGCAGCTCTACGGACAAGGACTCACGTAAGCCGAGTACCAGAACTTCATGGGAGATAACCCCACTTCCACCCCACTTCAAAGATCAGAACTCAGAGGCTCGGGGAGGGTAAATGATCTGCTCAAGGTCACAGAGCTAGTGAATGTGATTCTCTCAACTATTCCACTCTGTTGTCTCCATTGGGAGAGCTATTCCTCTGTGTGCCTGTAAAATGTACCCGCTAAACATTCCAAAATAATTATAAAACACAGGTAGTCCTCTGCCTTACTGTAAAAAGCATGCTGATATTTAAAAGGCTCTGCTGTAGGTCACTGTAAATGTCAAACTACATACAGTACCCAGGGCCACTTCGTAGCATCTCCTGTTGTCTGTGGCCAAGCCCGGGCCCCTCCCCCGGCTTCCAGGCTGAGGCAGAAGGAGATGGTGGGGACCGCTGGGCTGAGTCTCTGCGAAAGCAGAACATACTCAGGAATAATCCCTCTTGACTATGTCCTTTGCTCTGTTTTGCTTTTGGCAGTAGTGGGGGGACATGAATCTCTCACTCACAAATAAGGAGCAAAGGGCTCAGGGGAGGGTGAGACTCTCTGCGTCCTAAGGAGCGTGACAGATCTGTCTTCCTGAAAACTCAGAGGCTATGAAAGCTGGAAGCCGCTCCCGTCTGAGCTGTTTTCTCCCTCTGTACATTATCTTCAAGGTGAATATGGGTGTTGTGAGGCTAATCTGCTGGATCCACAATGTTATTGATCACTTACTGCCGAATCACTGACCTGAGCCGTCTCTCTAACGTCCCTGTTCTTCTGTAATCTGATCTTCGATTTCCTTTGCATTGTTTGTGAATAGGGCGTAATGAGGAGTGCACTGGTGTTTCAAAAATGTCTGTGCTCATGTATCCACCCAACTACCCACCACCTTCCCACCCCTTCACCCACCTCCCCATCCACTCATCCCCTCATCCGTCCATCCATCCAAGTGCCCATGAACCTGCCCATCCGCCTATCCACTCATCCATCCATCCCTTCCTTCCTTCCTATTTCCGTATCAGCCTCCCTGATCCAAGTGCCTTCCATCACTAGCTGGTTCATTAGTGTATACATATAATAATATGTGACTATTCTCCCTGAGTCCAGCATCTCTCTTTCCAAAGCCATCGATTACACCAAATAAATCCTCTTTAAACTTGGATCCGACCACATCACCCCTGAGTCAAGAACCTTCAGTGGTTCTCCCATGTCTGGAAAATAAAGCCCAGCTTCTTGTTCTGACACCCAAGGGCCTCCTTGATCTGCATCCAACCTGCCTTTCTTTTCCCCCCCTTAATTTCAGTGCTCCAATGATAAACACACGTTGTTAAAGCACACAGAGGAGTAGACAGAACAGTAACAAACACCAGCGAACCCACCACCCAAATTAGATAACCACGAAGATTTTGCCATTTTTGCTTCAAAACTACTCTTAGGAAGCCAAATGCTGTAGAGACCCCTGAAGTGTTCTGTCTCCTTCCTCCCTCATCCCCCAGTTCCTCTCCTGAAGCTGGTATGTATTTTTATTCAGTCCACCTTTGTATAACAGCTCTATTTCAGACAGGTGTCTAACAATATAAACAATATGAACTGTTCATGTTTTAAACTTAAAAAGCATTATAGTGTACCATGCTTTTTTTCACCCAACATTGTGTTTTCAACTTATATACACATTGATATACATAGATCTTGTTCCTTCATCTAAATGGTTGTATAATATTCCACTGAATGACTACCCATAGCTTATTTAACCATGCCGTTCATGATGGCCATTTAGGTGATTTCTCTTTTTTTCTTCACTATAAACACTGTTGCAGCAAACCTCCTTGTACAAGGTTTTGGGAGTGTGCAGACATAGCAGACTATCTCAGGCTATACTTAGAAGGTGAACGGCTGGGATACAGGGTGTGTACCTCTTCCTTCTCTGTTACTAGATACCTCAACTGTTCTCCAAAGGGGCTGGACCGATTTGCATGTCTACTAGGAGGGCACAAGTGGCCCCGCTGCTCCACATTCTTGCCAACACTTCAGATTCTTTTCCTAATCTAATGGGAGTCAAACTGTGTCTCATTTGGTTTTATTTTACCTTTTCCTGATAACCAGTAAGTCTGAGCATCTTTTCTTATATTTTTAGCCATTTACTCATTTATATCTTTCACCCATGTTTCTGTTGGGTTGTTTGCCCTTTTCTGATTTATTTGTAGGAGCTGGTTTGTATATTCTGGGTATTAATCTTTTATATTAATTCTGTGCATGCCAAATATCTTTTCCTTACTGGGTCTGTCTTTTCCCATTATTTATTTCTTATGGTTGTTGTAGAGAAGATTTTTAAAGTTTTATATAAAGAAATTTATCAATATTTTCCTTTACAGTATGTGCTTTTTTGTCTCACATTTTATATTTAAGCAGCCTTTTCCTACCCTCAACATTTTAAATAGAATCTTCTACATTTTCTTCCAAAATGTTTAAAGTTTTGCTTTTTAACTTTAGCTCTTTAACTCATCTAGAATATATTTTTGTGAATTAAGGTGGAGGTCTAATTTTTTCCATATTAAAAAAAAATGGTGTGCATGTTTAAACCAGTTCCTAAAAAATAATAATAAATGGACAAGCAACCAGTGGACTCAGCCTCGTTTACTAGACAGTCTATCCTTTCCCCGAGTCTGTAAGGAACCACTGCCATATACTGCATTCTCGTTTGTGGAGGGCTCTGTCCTGGCCCGCCGGTTAGTTTACTCCACCCCGTGTGAGTACTACCTGTTTTACTATCACCTTAGAGGAAGTCTTGATATCTGATGAGGCAAATGCTCTAGCAAATACCAAAAAATATAACCTACAGAACTTAATTTCTTTTTATGGTGCAATAAACTTAGAAATTAAAAGCAAGTAGAAAGTTTTTTAAAAAATACCTTTTGAACTAAAATATGCATAATTCTGAAAAATTTATGGGGCAAAGAAGAAACGGCAAAATGGAAATTACAAAATATTTATATCTGAATGACAATGAAAATATCACTTATAAAAATTTCTAGGATGCAGCTAATTTGTAGCATTAATGGCATTAATTTTCAATCATTCTTATTTTCCAATATATGCAGTTTTATTTATTTATTTATTTATTTATTTATTTATTTATTTATAATATATGCAATTTTAAATTACATTTTCTAACTGGATGTGGCAGGCACATAGGAACGTTATTAACTTTTGTATATTGATCTTGTAATCAACCATCTTGCTGAACTCTCTTCAGCAGGAAGCATGATATTTGATGTTGGTTTTTGGTAAATACTGTTTTTATCAGGCCAAGGAAGTTCCCATTTATTCCTAATTTGCTAAGAGTTAAATGGTGAAAAGTTAGAAGCATACTTTTTAAAAGTCAAGATGCCATTTCTCTCCCTTTTTCTGCTACACTGTGCCAGCGGAGGCCCAAGCTAGTCTATAAGGCAAGAGGAAGAAATAAGAGGTTATAAAAAAAGAAAGACCTCCGTCCGTTAGAATTAATCAATGAGTGGCTTCCTGAGCATATTGTCTTATTTCTGACTGTCTATTTGACCTGTGTGCCCTGAACATTCCTTCATCCCACCTCCAAATTTAATTCTCGCTATGCTCTTTCTCAAAGTCCCCATAATCATCCTAGTAATAGCTAATATTCAATGATTGTTTACTGGGTACCAGAGGTATTTTACATCATCATTTTTTAATCCTTACGACAACGTTATGAAGGAGATTTTTTATTAGCTCCATTTTGAAAATGCTGAAACTCAGAGGATTTAGGGATTAGGCTGGGCTCACACAGCTGGAAAGCGGCAGAACTGGGCTGAGCAGACTCTGCCCACACCCTAACTGCCGGACTAGACTGCAACGCTGGCTGACCTGTTCACAATACGGGACTCAGACTTTTCCGCCCACGGGCCTTGGCTTTGGCCTGGAATCCTCTCTCTCACTTTTCTTGAATCTCCACCTATCTGTTGAGGACACAGTGATGCACCACTCAGATCCCTGTCAGGACTGGAGGACTTATTCCCCGGCTGGGGGAGGGCTGCCAGCAGACCCCCAGCTGTCAGCCCTATTCAGAACTGCCTCACCAAAGAGGCATCTGCCCAAGGCCACACCCCCATCTGGGAGCTATAAAGGCCTAACTTCCTAGCCACATCCCAGGACAACTCGGAAGGGCCACCCCAGCCTCAGAGCTCCCCAGGAGCCATTTGAGGACTTTGTTGTGACTGCACATTCCCTGAATCCTGCTTCCCTGCCTCTCCTTCTGCAAAGGGGACCCCAAGAATGGTCACTAATAGACCCCTGCACGTTATCACTGTCTCACAGTCAGTTTCCCAGGAAACCCAAGCTGGAAAGGAGCCTAATCCTCAGTTCAGGATCCACTTCAAATGCTGCACCCCCAACACAGACGCTTCCCCAAACTGCCCTCCAGCCCAGATGAGAAGTCCTCCTCCCTCTGAGCCCGCTGTATCTTCCCTCTCCACTGTATTTACCTCACTGATACACAACTATCTTCACTCCCATTCTGCACTGTGAGCTCCAGACCGTGTCTGACTCCTTTCTCCATTTTCTCTAGCACCTGCCTTTACCACCGAGCATGGGCTCTGGAGTCAGATGAGTCTGGACGCAAACCCCAGCTCCACCTTTATTTGCATCAGTTTCCTCATCTGCAAAATGAGGGTGATGACAGCATCTTCCTCTAAGGCTTTCAGAATTAAACATATATAGAATGCTTAGCCTGCACACAGTAAGCACTCACTAATTGTTTATCTATCATTATTGTTCATCTGTTCTCAGGATAGTACTAAAATATGCTTTTTGAGTGAGCTGGAAATGCCTAATGGGGACCAGCTCAGCAGGCTCGACTAGCAGAGTGCGCATTCACAACTCATCTCCCTGGGAGACAGGGGAGACGGCTGAAGGCTCCTAGTCCCCTGGCCGTCAGCCCACTTTGCTAGCTCGCTCTCTCCAGGCAGGCTTCAGAGCTGGACCCTCCAGCATGCAAACCCTCACTCTCTCCTGCAACCAAAAAAAAATAAAAAATAAACGTGGCTTTGAAGCCAAGGCCATGGGTGCTTTTGATCTTGGTTACAAAGCAAAGCAATTATTGGATACAAAAGCCCTGATTTATTTATGAAATGCGACGGACATCTTCAAGGCGGGAACGAGAAAGCTCACTGAAGACCAAGCCCTTATTGCCACACAGTGAATGGCTGCTTTCAAACACAGACCCCCCGAATGCCCTCGCTCCTCTTCTAAGAGTCCTTCCTCATTAGCGCTCCCTTCAGAACACCGCGGCTGCCAACAATCAAATTCACTTCACGGCCGGGGCAAGTAATTAAATTCTGCAGGCATCAGAGCAGAGAATAATGGATGGCTATTGTGTAGGAAGCTGATGCTGGAAATGGAATGGGCTTCAATGCCCAGTCTCAGAAATGGTGGGGGCGGGAAGGGGGAGCAAGCAGGATGCAGATGGACCCTCCCTGCTGCTGCACCATGGGGGGCCGGGGATTCAGTACTGGACCTGGAGAAGAAAACCTGTGCTTGGGGCCAGACCCTGCACTTACCTCAACTTCCTCACCTGGAAAACAAGGAGGTCGGACTCGGTAAGTCATTCTCCCTGTGTGGGCCCCAGATCAGCAGCATCAGCAGCGCCTGGGAACTTGTTAGACACGCGGAGTCTCAGGCCTCACTCAACCTAGCGAGTCAGAAACTGTGCGGGTGGGACCCAGCAATCCATGTTTAACAAGCTGTCCAGGTAATCCTGACACTACCCTTTGTGACCCACTGGTAGATCATGTTTCAGGGTGAGGCCACAAACTCAAACACATAAAGGGCCAGGGAGCTAAAATAAAGAAGTAGGTGTCACACACCAGACAGCTGCAGGGGCTGTGGGACAGTGGAGAGAATGTGCCTGGCCTGAGGGGCCAGTGGCAACTCAGCGCCAGACAATTACTGCCAAGTATGAACCCCTGTGGATCTGGTACTGTCAGAGCTTCTGGTCTTCCAAGAGGAACACAAAATTCTGATGTTTATGTGAAAGCCCACAATTTTAAAATATTGGTTGAATTTTTCTTAACATAGTGAGGGTCAAGCAGATTACACCTGAGAACCAATTCAGCTGTGGACTGCCATTCTGCAGCCTGCATTCCAAGCTGCCCTGGACCTGCGTCATGACATACTCTGTCCACCATGCTCTTGCCTTTCTCCTAACACCGAACTCCAAACCTCCCTTCCCTACTTGGGGGACTCCTCTTCATCCTTCAACACCTAATTCAAAGATCACATCCACTAGGAACTCATTCTCCACCCTCTGCCCCACTCTCCACCTTCTCCAGTAAGAAGATAGAGACGAATCAAACACGGGGCCCAAGAACTGACACGAAGGAGAAGGTAACACAGAGGAGGAAGACAGGGAGAAGTTATAAAAACAGGCCTTTCCCACAGACGAGGAATGAGGATCTCTTGGAAAAGTTACCCTACGGCTGCTTGAAAAATCATTTCAGGACACTGATCTCATTTGACCAGAATGTAATAAAATGAAGTTTTAAAAAGGGCAGATACAAAGACACACAAGTGCAGAATTCATAGGATAGATTAAAAACCATTTGGTACAAAATCCCCGGGAGACTGGAGCTGAGAGTTCAGAGTGAGTCAACCATGTGATGAGATGATCATGAAACAGGCAGGCGCCTTCATAGGTTTCCTTATCAGAAATAAAGTGTCTAGACAGCCCTGCTCTACTTTTAGCTGGTCAGGCCTTCCTGCAGTGTTCTGAAAGGTTCTGAATGTTCATTCTGCAGGCCAGAGAAGACCTGGAACATGACCCAGGAGGAGAGAAAATGCAAATCAAAATCACAAGGGGTCAACAGAAGGAACCTGGCGTGTCTGCCCAGAGGTGGGAAGGGCCTGGGTGTGTGGTCATGATTTCTGTCTCCGAATAACTGACAGGTTTCCGTGTGGATTTGATCTGGGTGGCCCACAGGATGTCAGCCTGGGGCTACAGAGGGTGGGCCATGTGGTCGTCACATAGAGACTGACTACACCCAAGCTCTTCTTACACCATTCAAAAAAAAGAAAAAGAAAAGAAACAAAATTGAAGCAGAGCTGCAGAGAAATTGAGTTCTGACAGTATCTTTTGTGCCCTTGAAGCCCCCCACACCTGAAGTCAGCCTCGGCTCAAAGAGCTGATAGGCTCCCTTTCTTCCCTCCAGCCAGGTGAGCTGCGTTTCCGCTCTTTGCAACCATAAGAGTCCTGATCACTACGATGGCCTTTAAGATCTCACCCACTCCCGTCCTGCTCTGGTGGATGCACATCTCACACTTAGAGCATTTGCCCAGAAGAACCCTGCTATGGCTGCCTCCAGTCCCCACTGCAGAAGGGGACATGGACAATCAGGAAAAGGAGTTATTAAGTCAAAGGGCATCCTGCCCCTGTGAGAAGCTGGCAGGTGGGGCAGCTGCCCCAGGACTACGCTCAGGAAGAACACCTGGCCTGGAAGCCATTCCCTCCTCCTGCGGAGGCAGGGCCAGAGCGTGACTTGGGGAAGGGTGAAGGACTCCCACCCCCAGCTGGGAAGGGAGACTCCATTCCTCGGGATCACTAGCAAGCCACCCTTTCATGAAAACCTACTGGGTCCCAGGCCTGTGCTGGACACTGGGCCTACCTCTACCCTTTCAACTAGTCCCTGAAGTTGGCATTCTCATCTCTGCTTCTCAGATGAGAAAACTGAGGCTCAGAGAGACTTGCCCAGGGTCACACGATCAGTAAGAGGCGCTGCCTCCTGCAGGTGTGACAACTGGCGATTCTTGGACTTTACTTCCTCATCTGTAAGATGGGCTGGGGGACGATCCTGTTCCCCAGGCTGACCAGAAACCAGCCTCTGCCACTGTTTGAGGTCTACAGGAACTACTATTATGTAAGGCTGCAGGCCTCGGTGCTGAGATCGTCTCTGACTGATGTCACACAAGGGGGCCACACTGCTAAATCAGCCAGCAAGGCCTGTCCCCAGCTCTCTCTTGGCCCAGAGGAGCCGGGTCATTTCCTTTGTTCCACAGGCACAGGCCTGGTAACGAGGACGCCAGGAGCTCAGCTGTGGACCTTTTTTCATTATTTTCCACCCTGTTAACCTCCACCACAAGTGAGGCTGCTGTCAGCCTAAATGAGACCTGAAGAGATTTATCTCTCTTATCCTGGGGCTCAGCTCAGGAAAAGACCCTTCATTTCCTGAAGGCCCTGATGACCCTTTCGCTGTGAGTCCCTCCCACCCAGGAAAATAGATGTGACAGTGGCAGTGGCAGGCGGGGGCTTGAGATAGGACCAAGTGATCTGAGTCACTTTAGATTGGCTTTGCAAAGAGCTATGTGATATTTTTTATTATTGCACTGTATTTATCTTCCTAATTATGTTTGCTTACGCAAATATTAAACTTAGACTACATCTCATAAGCACAGTCCCAGGAGGAGACCAGAGCATACTGTCAGGGAAGGGGATTAGCTTGCAATTACAGTTTTGTTATAGAGGTCATCCTCAAAGTGGACACTCCATGTACAGACCTGGAGCAATCCCGGTCACCTATTCCATAAAATTGGCACCTGGCAAGAACAGATATGCTAGATCATTTTAGTAGTAATAGTCTCTCACACTCGTACAATAATAGCCAGCTTTCCTGAGCACTTACTCAGTGCCGGGTGCTACTTTCCATGCTTTACTTGGAATTAACAACCCTTTTAATCCTAGCAGCTGCTCTGTGGGTATTTCTATCCCATTTCACAAATAAGGAAACTGAGGCTCAGAGAGTTTAAGTAACCAGCCCAAAGACACACAGCTGATAAATGATGGAACCAGGAATATGAACCCAGAAATTTAAGAATTCTGGACCCCAAACCATACCCTGAACCACTTCTCAGTAACACCTCCCTCCTTCTCATGCTCCATCTCATTGAACCCTCACACTGCCCCTGAGAATAGTTGTTCTTAACCTCATTTGATAAACAAACAAATGAGCAAATTTTGACCCTAAAATTCCTGTTACAGAAATTGATCTTAAGAAAATACCAGTGGCCTATCAACCAATGAATGGATAAAGAATATGCGGCATATATATATACAATGGAATATTATTCAGCCACAAAAAGAATGAAATCCTGCCATTTGCAGCAATGTGGATGGACCTAGAGAATATTATGCTTAGTGAAATGTCAGAGAAAGACAAATACTGTATGATATCACCTATGTGTGGAATCTTAAAAATTATACAAATGAATGTATATTCAAAACAGAAACAGACTCACAGATATAGAAAACAAACTAGTGGTTACCAAACTGGAAAGGGGCAAATTAGAAGTATGGGACTAAGAGATACAAACTAAAATATATGAGATAGATAAGCAACAAGGATATATTGTATAACACAGGGAAATACATCTACTATTTTTACATTAACTTTTAATGGGGTACGATCTGTAAAAATACTGAATCACTATGCTGCACACCTGAAACTAATAGAATATTGCAAATCAACTATACTTCAACTTAAAAAAATAGCAGTGACTATGACAAAGGTGTATGTATAAAGAAGCTCACAGCAGCATAATTTATAATAATATGCAAATCACTGAAGTGTTCAACAATAGGGATTGGTTAAATAAATTAGGGTACATCTATATCATGAACTACCACATAATCTTTCCAAATGTTATGGAAGTATGCTCATTGATACGGGAAAATTTTGTGACCCAGTGTTCTGTAACTTGTTAGGTGATATCAGCAGAGAGTAAAATCATACATGCAGTCTGATCTCATTTGGGGAAAGTATATCCGTATTGCCCAAGTGCCCACCTTTTTGAAGAGTCTGATCACATCCTCGCTGATCTGGGAGAGGCGGACGATGACATTGTTCATGAAGATGTCATTGAGGGTGGCATGGTCTCGGCTCTCCCGCCTGGTTTGATGCAGGACTAGATACCAACAGTTCACAGGCGAGAGGAGATACTGGTCCTTCCTGTGGAAACCAAGACAGCTCAGGTTGGCTTCACTGGAACTGCCATCCATACAGTTTCTATGTTGTCACCCACTCTGGCTCTTCTGACCGTCACAGGGCCCTTTCAGCTCATTTTATTATAACGTATTTAACAGCTAGGGCCACAAGGGCAACAGAGAGCACGAGGGCTGAAACAGTCCTCCCAAGGTCACAGAGCAGTGCTGGGGCCAAAAGCCAGGACTTTGACTGTAAGCCCTCTCCCTACTGGGAACTCGCTGCACGCATCCCTCCCTTCTGGGAAGAAGCTGTCTTCCTTGGAGCTAAGAAATACTAAACCAATTGTGTTTGAAATACTTACATGAGTTCCAGAAATACCCAGTGGAAAGAACAAAAAGTGGACCCTTCCCTTCCACTCCCTGCCTCCCCCAGACCCAGGTTTCCCCTCAGGCTCTTAACCTCTTTGTCCTCTTCCAGGGTCAGTCCTGGTCTCCTGGCCTCTTGGCAACACATTCCGTTGCCCCTCAGTGGAGCTGAAGGCCTGGAGGATTTCAGGTTCTACACTTGGGAGAAAGAGCTGAGGAAAGCTGCTTTTGAGTGAAGTACACACAAGACAGATGAATCTTTGTCCTGCAACGACTGATAGACTCACAGCGTCCTCTAGCTGGGCACTGTGCTAAAACAGGGGTTCCCACAGGGTGGGGGTCCCCAGACCAGCAGCAGCATTGCCTGGGGTCTGTTAGAAAAGCACTCTCAAGCCCCACTCCAGACCTGCTGAATCAGAACTTCTGGGGGTGGGCCCAGCCACCTAGGTTTTAACAAGCTCTCCAGGGTGCTGAGTCACACGAAAATTTGAGAACCACCAGTTTCCCAAAGCTTGTGAAATGGGATATTTCCAAAAATGAAATGGGGGCATATCTCTCCAGTCTATACTTTACCAAAGACCCCCTGTTAGCCTCAGTAAAGCGTGTATATATCCTGGCATCCAGGAAAAGAAAGGAAAGGGCAATGAGAAGCCAAAATCAAGCCACTAATCCCATGTTGCCACATGGGACATCTGGGCTGAGGGCTTGACCTATGACCCTTACTCCACTTTCCAAGGTGTGGAGGGAGAATGGGCAGCGGCCCATCCACCAGCTGAGGGTGACTGGACCCCTATCCCTGAGGGTGGGTCACCCCTGGGAGCTGGCCATGGTTCTCTCAGGAAACTCGGCCCCCCACCGTCAGTGTCTTTGAGGAGAGAATTCTGCGGACTCCCAGTATGACCACATCATCCTCCCACAGTCAAGTGGAAGTGTGGGAGGGGGTAGCACTGAGGGCCTCTGGGCTTGGCCACAGCACAACCACCCCTCACTCCACCCAAACCCTGGGCTTGGGAAGGATGGGGCAGTGGATGCAAGGCGCTTGACTTTCCTCTTTGTCACCAAACGAGCTAAAAATTTGTCTTGGTAGCAGGGATTTGGGAGAAGGGAATTTGGTTTAGATAGAGGATGGATATGTTAGAAACCATCTGAGGAAAAGGGAGGAGACGTTATGCTATAAGAGAAGTAAACCGATTTCTCCTTCGCGTATAGCCTAGAGAAAAAGCCAGAACACTGAGATCCAACGGCCCAGCCTGAATCCCTCAGCATTTACTCCGTGTCAGGTCTCGGGTGGGCCCCGGGTGACAGTGACACAGACCTGCCTCGGAGGGGCTCCCTGTGAGGTGGCTGCGGTGGAAGCATACAGAGGGAGGTGAGCAGATGCTATGACGGAGACACGCGGGGCATCGGTCCTGCGTGAGAACTCGGAGACGGCGCGCTCTCCCCCTGGGCTCTCCACGTCCCCAGCACACAGTCCCCTTTGCTTTCCTGCCAGCTTCTTTCCCACCTGGGGCCTTCACGATGGCTATTCCATCTGGAATGTGTGAGCCCCTGCTCCTCTCTCTTCCTCTCGGTCTCAGCTTAAATGATACTCCCCGGAGAGCGTGCCTCTGACCACGCTCTAGGGCAGGAGTTCTCAAAGTGTGGTTCCCAGACCAGATGCCTCAGCTTCATCTGGAAATCTGTTACAAACGCAAATTCTCGGGGCCACCCCGGGCCACTTAATAAGAACTCCTCTGAGTTGCCCAGCATCCGTGTTTTAACCAGCCCTCTAGGTGACTGCAATGCACACTCGGGTTTGAGAACTTCCACCTTAAGGGGTTTCTACTCCCCACCTGTCACCCAACTCGAAGTTCTGTGAGAGCAGGAGCTGTTTCTGTTTTAGTCTCCATATCCCGTGCCCAGCAAAGTGCCTGACGTGGAGTAGATGCAATGGAAGAGAGACCCAAGAGGAAAGGTCACATTTGTGCTGGGTCTTGAAGAATAGGTAGGAGTGTTCCAAATAGAGGGGCAGAGAGAGATGGAATTGCAGGCAGACAGAGAAGTAGCTCAGTCGAGCTAGAATTCTGAGTGTCACAGGGGAGGGCCAGTAGGACTTAAGGATGGGGAGACAGGTTAAAGGTTCCATTGTGGGGGGCACTGAATCCCAGCCTAACGAGTTGGAACTTTATCATCTAGGCCACGTGGCTCTTGGCCTGGGTTGTAGCACACTAGAATCACCTGGGAAGCTTTTTTAAAAACACCAAAACCCAGGCCCCATCCAAACCAATTAAGTCAGAATCTCTGGGGGGACAGCCTTGGCATTAGCATTTTTAAAACATTTTCTAGAAGATTCTAATGTGCAGCCAGGGTTAAGAATGCCTGCTGTAGGCAGTGGGGAGTCATGGAAGCTATTTAAACAGACGTATGATCTAACCAATGTATGTCTTAGATCATTGAGGGCAGACTGGAGGCTGATGGATGGCTGGCTGGATGGGTTGGTGGATGGATGGACCGATGAGTGGGTGGACAAGCAGATGGATGAGTGGAGGGTGAATGAGTGTGGGGACAGGCATGGGGCTGGAGGCAGAAGGAGCAGTCAGGAGGTGACCTTAATCCAGGAGAAGAGAGATGATGAGGGCCTGGGTAGTGACCAGAGAAGGCTGGACTTCAGAGACTCCTCACCAGGATTGCAGATAATCTCAGAGACTTCCTGGAGATTGAGAGGAGTTGGGGGAGGGGGAAAGGGATGAGGATTCTGAGGTTTGGATCTCAGGCATCTCAGGGTTGATGCTGATGACATGAACCGAGATAAGAGGTGCAAGGGGAGAAGGAGGTTTGGGCAGAAAACACATTACACTTGATCCCATTTCCACTGCTTCCTAGGTGGTGATGGAAATGGAAAGATTAAAGGAGAGATGAGATAATTGAGCTGTTACTTAAGTTACTTCAGGGGCTTGCTCAGCCTGGGATGCGAGAATTGAACAGCACCAGGGAATTAAATGTGCAAACTTTATGGAAGTCACAGCCAGAAGATGAGTTTCAGGGGGAAAGGAAAAAGATCTTGAAAGGGTGCAGAAGTGCTGGGACAGCTTGGGGACCATAAATTAGGTCACCTGGCCAGGGAGACTGGATAACAGAAAGAGGAGAAAGGAAGGTGCCTTCCTTACCAGAATCTGTGACCAGGAGGCAACGCAGCCTCAGACGGAATTACAGAATGAGCAGAGGCCAGGAGAAAGTTAGCCAAAGGCAACCAAGGACTTGTCAAGCTAAAGTGAGCGGCTGCTGGGAAGATGAAGGCCTTGATTCATTCAGACATTCGTTCATTCATCTGTCTCTGTATGTATGTGCCAGGCAGGCGAGCACAGCGGGCAAGACCCTGCCCTGACAAGCCTTCCACTCAGGTAAGGAGGCCACACAAGGAAACAGAAGATGATGATACAGCCTCACAAACATAGTGATGGGAAGACCCTGTCGCCCAGATCTGGTGTAGAGGTGAACATGGATGGCTTCCTGGAGGAAGCACTTTCCAGACTGAGAACTAAAGGCTGGAATGGAGGTTGACCAGGTTGAACTTTCCAGGTGGAGAAATACGACAAACAGAGCCCTAGAGAGAGCATGTTGGTGAGCTAAACATAGTTGAGGGGGCTCAGGCATGGTGCCTGGGGTCAGGGGCGAGGGAGAGTGAAAAACAAAGTTGGAGAATTAGGCAGAGGCCACATAGCAAAGGGCCTTTACGTCCCAGTAGAAAGTTTGAGCTTTGTCCTGAGGCTGGCAGGAGCCATTGCAGGGTTTGGAGCTGGGGAGTGAGAGTGTAAAATTCCACTTTCAAACCCTCACTCTGGCTATTGTGTGCAGGATGGACTCACGGAGGCCAAGAAGGAAGTTGAGGGATTCAGGAAACACTTAGGTAGTAAACTGACTGGACTCGGAGATTGGTTGGCTGGGAGGGAGAAGACGCCGCCCGGAATGAGGCCCATGTCTTCCAGGCTGGGCACCCGAGGGCAGGGGTGGCATTTACTGAGATGCAGAGGAGCATTTACAGCAGTGGGGCAGGGAGGGAAGGCGAGGAGTTCTGTTTGAACATGGAGAGTCTCGAGGGCTCATGGAACACTTGGAGGGCGGAATCTGGACTGAGACAAATGTGGCAGCCGGCAGCAAGCACTTGGATGATACTCGAAGCCACGAATGACATGGGACTCTTCATAGACGCACGCGATCGTGGGACAGAAGAGGCAAGTCCTCAGGAGGCCCGGCCAGGCTGAGGCAGGACAGGTGGAGCAGGGTCCCAAAGGCTCTGGCTGGTGCACTGATCGCCGTCCCGCTGGCCATCTGCATTGTACCGGGACCACAGCAAGAGGCACCCAGGCTGTGTATGGCAGAGCTGGACACTGGCCTGCTCTTTTCAGGGGGTTAGTTGTCCCTTTTGAAACAGGACCGCTTGGACCTGAGACCCAGCTGTCCCTCAGCAGCCATTTTGCCTGCTGCAGCCTCACTTCCGGAAGACGTCAGAATGAACCTGGGCCGGCACTCTCTCCTCTAAGGCACATCGTGAGCAGCCTTTCTGCTTTTCCACTCTCGCGTCCCTGCGTCCACACAGGTGGTTGCTGCTGAGCTAAGTTATAATTGAGAACTTTCCCGTATATCTGGATGCATTTTCTTTTTTACGGCCAGAAAATAGCAATGAAAATTTCTAGTGAGTCACAGCTTTCTTTCTTTGGCTGGGGCAGCTGGGTATGAGGTTCCAAGCGACTACAGCTAGAGAAGCGAGGCTTTGCCAAGCTGGTAAGTTGAGAAAAGGAAATCAGCAGTGAACCAGCTTCTCTTGCTTGCCGGCTGGGGACCGGAAAATTCCACTTAGCAAACAGAACCCATTTCCAGGCCTGCTGAGCCCCATGTTGCAGTTGAATCCAAATCCACTGCCCTGGGATCCTGGTCCCCCGGGAGGGAGAGGAGCTCCGGCAGCTGACGCTGTCCCCAAGACACCAAGTCCCTGCCTCCAGCTTCCTGATCCTTCCAAGACATTCCTGGGTCTTACACTGGGCTTGCTTGGGCAGCGGCCAGCAAAGCTGCCTCTGAAAAGCACACCTCAGTGAGTTCCAGGGTTCAAAACACGGGGTTAACCGCTGGCTACCTAAGTTGCCCCAAGCAGGACTTGGAACTCACTGTCCTTGCTGGAAGCATGATTCGTTCATTCTGCAAATATTAACTGGGTGCTATCTTTTGGGCCAGGCGGTGGTAAGCAAAATGAGTCACGCTCCCTGATTCATGAAGCTTACAGTCCAGCAGGGGCCCCAGGTGACAATCAAATAATCACATAAGTAGACAGGAAATGGCATCGGTGATCAGAGTCCTGCATGGTGCCCTCAGAGTCTGTAATGGGAGGTGGGGACCCAGGGAAGGGGCAGTCCTTCTTGTCACTGAGACCTCAGCTGAGATATGTCTCCTTGTTGAGGCCTTCCCTCACCCCCAGTGGAAACCCGCTCTTTAGGACACCACCCTATTTTATTATTATTACAGCACTGACATTTGACCCTTTCATTTACTTTTGGTTTCTGTCTTTGTCCCCTCTCTGCTCGGTCTGTCCTGCTCGCCACTGTTTCTCTGCTACGAGGCAGAGCCAGGCACACAATCAGATGACAGGTGCAAAGTGCCCAGAAGGATGAGTTAGGACCAGAAAATGGGTAGGTTTTACGGTGGCCTGGGGATAAGGGACAGCACTCCCAGGGTGAAGGCACCGTCGGCATGCATGGGCGCCTTTCCGAGAGCAGAAAGGATGGACGAGGGGCGGGGCAAGGCCAGAGGGGCAGCATGGACCAGGGCCCTGAGGGACAGGATGAGTGTCTGCACTGTGTTTCGCTGGACACAGGGCTGCTGTCACTGAAACAGCAGAAGTGTACTGTCTCCCACTTCTGGAGGCTGAAGTCTGAAATCAAGGTGTCATCAGGGTTGGTTTCTTCTGAGTGCTATGAGGGCAGCTCTGTCCCAGGTCTCTCCCCCAGCTTCCAGTGGTGTGCTGGCCATCTTTGGTGGCCATACGTGGGCTGGTTTCATCACTGATTCTATAAGCCCCCTGAAGGCAGGAACCATCTCGTATATTTCCTTGGGTCTCTCCACAGCCCTTGGCAGAGTCTCATTCATTCATTCACTCATTCTGCTAACATCTTTTGAGTTCCTGCTACGTGCTAGGTACTGTCCAGTCACAGAGGATTAAAAAATGACTGGATGTGCCTTGAGAAGGCTCGCAATCTAGGAGCTGAAATTAACGCAAACCAAGAATTATTTTGGCTATTGGTCAGAACTCCTTTAGCTGAAGTGACAGAAAAGCTCACTTCAGACTGGCTTAAACAAAAATGGTAGTGGGAGGAAGACAAATTTTAAGGACCAAAATTTTAATCAAAAAAATGTAAAAGAACAAGAGGTTGTTGGCCTCAGGCATAGCTGCATCCAGGGGCTCAAAGGATGTCAGCAGGACCTGGTCTTTCTCTATTTCTCGGCTCTGCTTTTCTCTGTGTGTTGGCTTCACTCTCACGCAGGCCCCCTCCAAACCCAGAGTCCCTTGACTGCTAGTAATCCCAGGAAAAAGAAAGCTTTTCTCCAGCTGTTCCACCAAAAGTCCTGGGATTGCATGTCACTAGATTAAAGCTCGTGGCCAAGAGGATGCAGCGCTGGTCAGAGGCACACCATTGTTCAGGGATGACTCCCCAGAGGAAAATCTAGAGCTTGTTATCAAAAGAAGAAGGGAGGGAGGGATGCTGAGCAGGGGAGAGTAACAGCTGTCCACTAAGTTATGCCGTGTGAGGACTGGGATCCCAGAGGAGGGAGGGAGGCAGGGAGGGGCTGATTCCGCCTCAGGGTGGATGGGCAATTACGGAAACCATTGCAGTGGGCTTGAAGTACACGTAGGAGTTTGCTGGGCAGGAAACCTAAAGACAGGAGCATCCTGCAGGCAGAGGAGAGGCTGAGTGTGAGCTGAGAGGTCACACAGGACATGGTTCCAGGGCTGAAAGCAGTTCTGTCTGGCTAGGGCAAGGGTGGTACAGGGAGGGGTGGAAGAGGAGGCAGCTGTGGCTGGAAGGGAGCGGCCAGATCACAAAGGACCTTGTAGGTCAAGGTTGAACGAAGGTTTTGAATGGGCCAGTGACATTATCACGGGGGCAGAAAGGCTGGAGGAGGCAGAGTAGCCATCCAGGTGAGGGGGAGAGTCTGACAGGGCTCTGCCTTGGGGTCACCTCGTGGCGACAGTGGGCATGCGGCTTCAGGGCAAAGCAGCCCCCTCTTGAAGCTGAAATCCAGTGCCTTTGGCTGACACCAGCCCTGAGATAGCCATTCCCAAGGGGAAGGACTATGCCCACTGGGCTGCCTGGCCGAAGCAGGTTCTGCTTACCCAGGCTGGGGTGCTAAGGAGTCAAAGCCAGGGTTCAAATACCAGTTCTGCCCTTTGTCAGCTGGGTGAACTTGGGAAGCTAGCTCAACCTTTTCGTTCCTTACCTGTAAAACAGGGTTGAACACATTTACCTCACAGTGGCATTTCAAGGATTAAATGGAATGGAACAGGAATGTCATGGGACATCCTTAGCATCAAACCCAGCATCTGATAACAGCTACCATCGGCATCACTATGATCACCACCAGCACCTCGCTAGGCTATTGGGAAAATCCAATGACTGATGTAGGCCGACGAACAGCCCCTGTAGGTTTGTTACAGATGTTGGTTTTCCTTCTCCCCCAGCAAACTCTTATGTGTACTTCAAGGCCCAGTGTCAACAGTCCCAAGACTCCCCCAACCCTGAGGCAGAATTATTCACTTGCTCACTCATTCCTCATGCCTCCAAGTGAAGGCGCTACTGAGCTCTCTCTTGACTTGCTGAATGTATTCTTGATACCAGAACAAAAATCCCTGCCTTATCAGGCAACATCTGGCCAACCTCATTTATCCACCTGCAAAATGGTGTGTGGAGGAAGGGCGCTGACCCACAGCTCCTCCAGCCACTCCTTTCCTCGATCAGCCGAGTATCCTCAGCCAGGCTCACCCTGGCTGGCCTTCGGGTCCCTTGCCTGTCAGGTGGGGATGATGACACCTTCCCTGACTCCCCTGGCCCCAGCAGGATTCTTGGGAGGACTGAAGCAGCTGAAGGCTGGGGAGGTACTTTGTAAAGTGTAAGGCACTGTATAATCTTGGAAAGTCATTATTATTCTATTTGTTTAATAGAATCGAGTCAAAACCAAACCCCTGCATATTACTGCTTGATAAAATCTTGATTACAACATCAGTTTTTCAGTTTTAGAATAAAATTTAAATGATGTGAACATCTATATGTATATCAAGCACATCCAAGTATAAATGAATCACATCCTGGTTAGTACTTTGGCAGTTGCTGATTATAGTCTCTGAGGATCGCAGGAAACTGGGTGGAGAATCTGGAGAGGAGCCAGAAGGAAAAACTGAAAGAAGGAAAAGGGGCTGTAGCTGTCGCCAAGACCACTCAAAAGGCTGAGCCTCCGGCCTTAAAATCCCTCCCAGCAATGAAAACAATGGTGGAGGATGGAGGGTAGAGAAGAAAGATGTTCACTTCCCAGGAGGGGCTGGAAGGGGCCTGAGGGCTGTCTCGTGCTGGCTGCGGGGTTTCGACCATCCCTGCACACCTCCGTGCTTCATATCCCGCTATTTACTGACTGTTTCTTTTTACTTAAATGCATTTATTTACAAAGGACTTTCCCTAGTTTTAGTTAAAATAAAATTTTTAAAAAACCAGCATCACTTGCCCTAAATCAGAAGATAACCGAAAAAGTAAGAACAAGAGAAAAAAAAGTATCATTCAATCTTAGGCAGATGCTGATGCCCGAGGTCTGTTGTCTGTTTGTTAAAAGGGGGACTAGAGAGAAGTGTCAGTCACACACCAGAACCAAGCTGTCACCACAAAGACTGAAAGAGAATAGAAAAGATGAGTCAACACTTAACGGCTCCTGTGCTATCAGCGATCCTTCCCTCACTCTGAGGAACATGATCCCACCTGCCCACCCTTCACATGACAGACATGTGCCCCTAAAATACCTGGCCTTTGTGGAACCCCCTCCTTGGACTGGGAACCCACACCTCCCAAGGCAGCCCCTTGCTTGCTGGACAGCTCTGGCTACTGGAACGTTCTCAGGGTTGAGTTAAAGTCTGCTTTTCTGAAAATGCTATCCTTAGACCTCACTTCTCTCCTGCCACAGCACAAAGTAAGTCTGTTTCCTTCAAGTATTTGAAGAAAACACTTGGTAGTATCTTGGTCTTTTCAGTTATCCATTCAAAAACCTTTGATGGGGGTGGGGAGTGTAGCTCGGTGGTAGAGTGAGTGCTTGGCATGCACGAGGTCATGGGTTCAATCCCCAGAGCCTCTGTTAAGGGGGAAAAACTTTGATAGAGTTTATATTGTATATCAGAGAGAGAGAGAGAAACTAGAAATGGCCCCTTGCCTTCAAGCAGCTGGCCGACTGAAGTGGAGAACCAGGCACACGAACTGAATCATTCCTTGATAATCTGACCTGAGCCCCAGGAGAGCCACAAACAGATCCCTGTGGGAGGCCTAGGGAGCAGCTGCTAACCGTGGGCCTGGGACCAGGAGCAGGGGCTTCACAGAGGAGGTGAGCCCCAAGCTGGCCCTGGGGAAACAAGCAGGAGAAGAGGGAGCCCTTGGATGCCCATACAAGGCGGATGTGGTCTGGACTGATGGGTGACTCTCAGGAAACAGTAAACCAGCCCAGAGAGGCAGGGGACACACCTAGCGTCCTGCAGCCAGACGCAGTTCTGCATTTTGGCACCAGTTAAACCACGATGAGAATCCCAACTCTGCCACTTACCTGCTCTAGCAGTGTCCCTCTGCACAAATTACTTAATTTCTCAAAACTTCCATGTCTGCAACTAGCAAGACTTCAATAGTGCCTGCCTCAAAAGTCACAACGTTTACCAAGAAGGTTAAATGAGACGACACACGTCAAACACCTAGTAGAGTACTTGGCGGGCGGTAATCTGCACATGGTGGAGGGTGTATCTGAAAGACTGAACCACCTGCACGGCACAGACACAGAGCCATCAGGGCGCTTCGGCTGACAAACTGTCCTGGGAGGATACCAGCTCTGGAAAGCATTACTGGAGAGCCATCGCTGGTGTGACGGTGGTCACAGTGACAGCAGCAGCCATGAATGGAGACCTGCGTCCCACCTGGAGGGCCACCCACACTGTCCCCCCCCCCCCATTCTGAGCAACCCTTTTCATTCTGAGTCCTTTGCACATTTACAGGCTCAATTTACTCAAGACAAAAGGATTAGGATTCACCTGGAAGGCTGAGTCTAAATTATACAGCCTTCTTAGGGAAACGCTCCATCTGTGGAAACAAAAAGTCTGTGATGTTTCACCCCCCGCCCAGAAGCAGCATTTTCTTGGCAATCAAGTTAGCTGCCCACTGAATCCTCCTTCTCAAGTGCTTTGTGAAGCTAAGAGACACTGCAAACCTCCCTTGCAGAGAACATGAAGCATTAGTCCCTGACTGGCCAAGCCTCTCCCAGCTCTTCCCACACTCTGTGAACATATTTGAACAGAATCTCCTGTTGCTTTTTTTCACAGCTGTCCAAATAGCAACCAACACGTAACCTTCTAGAGCGAGCATCTTTATCGGGTGTAACCCCGAGAAGGTCAGGGGCATCAAAGACAGAGGGAGTCAGAACAGAAGGGGGCTCTGTCACCTCCCACACAGAGCACTAGCACGCAGTGTGAACATTCCAGAGGGGAATCCAGAGTTTGTCTCAACAGAGCTTTTCAGACTGGGTCCCAAGGAGGGCTGGTTTGGTAACATATTAGTAAATATTACGGGTGAGGGTGAATTTTGTGGCCAAACAGCCTTCAGAAAGAAGTCAGCAGGCTTATTTATTGCAAGAGTTCTCAGAGCTTCCATATCCTGATGTGTGTCAGGAATCTCTAAGGGGAGGTACAGAGTGGGCAGTCCTTCCCAACTCCATTCATTCTTTCTCTCCTTCGGCCCCTCTCCTCAACTAGACATCTCAAAGTATTGGAGCTTCAGAAACACTTCTCTGGAGGAAGAAAACATCTTGGTTCCAGGAAACCCTGGCCTCTTACCCAATTGGTTTGGAGGACATCCATCTACCCCAAGAGGCAGGTTTTCAGGCCCCCACGTGCCTCCATTCACGCCACACCCCTCCTCAGTGAGGGCTCCCAGCTCCAGGCCTCAAAAAGGAGAAGGCGAGCCCAGGTCAGGCCTGGCTGCAAAGGGGTAGTGGATCATGGATTTGACGCCGGGGAAGAGGAGGGGTCTGCAAGGCCAGAACAGCCTGCAAATGAACTGTAAACAACTGATTACCTGGAAAGTCATCAGACTGAGCAACTCCTCAACATGCGTGGCCATCAGAATCCCCCGGAAGCCTGTCAAAATATAGATTGCTGGGCCCGATCCGCAGAGTTTCTTATTCAGCAGGTCTGGGGGCCACGGGTTTTGCATTTCTGACAAGTCCCCACGCGATGTCGGAGCTGCCAGTGGGAACCACACTCTGTGAACTAGTGCTTGGCTTCTGTGGTCCTGATTCCCCAGTCAGGGAGACCATCGTAAAGTCCACACTGCCCTCTCGGCAACACTGTGCCTGTGCCAGGTACCAGAGTGGGTGGCCCTTCATTCCAACTGCCGCACTGAGCTCCTAATGCAGCCAGAAGACAAATGTCCCCTTCCCTGCCTGCCACCCACACCCCGCACCAGAGCCACTCTAATTACCACCTGACCTTCATTCATTCACTCAACGTTTACCAAGGGCCAACCGTGTGCCGAACCTGATGCCAAGTGGTAGGGACCCGAGGTCAACAGCCACCTTCTCTGCCATCTTGGAGCAGGTAGCCCAGTTGTCAGAAGAGTGACAGACAAGAAAAACAGGAGATCACAACACAGGGTGGCAGCTCCTCATCCCCTCCTCAAGTCCCTCCATCTCAGGTCAGAACAGATTCCTCTCTTTTCCTCAGTTCTGCCTCAGAGAGATTTCCCAGCCCCTGTCACTCTTTGTGCACTCTGCTGTCATCACCACTGCCTGGAGAGCCGTCCTCGCACCCGCCCTGCTGGCCTCCTCTGCAACACTACTGCCCCTCCAATCCAGAGTGATCTTTTAGTGGACATCAGATCACACTGCTCCCTGCTGAGGCTGCTTCCCTCAGTGGCTTACAGCACCCCTCATCACCAGTTCCAGCCCCACCAGCCTCTGTTTCCCTCCTACTGTGCCCATGGCTGCTCCTTCTCATCCCTCAGATCTCTGCTCACACACCACCTCCTCCAGAAGCCTTCCCTGACTGCCATCCTAGCTCAGGGTGGAGGAGTCATGAGAGATGCAGATCCTCTGACAGTCCCCCTGTGACAGCAGGGCTTTATTTTCCCTCCCCTTGAAGCTGAGCTGGAGCTGAGACCACCTTGATCAAGAGAATCTGGGGGCGAGGTGGGGGTGGAGGCAGGGGTCCAAGAAGATTGCAGCTCCCCCACTGCCATCTCAGTGCCCTGAACCCCCACGTCTGAAGTGGGACCACACGGAGAAGGGGGCAGCCTGGCTGAGCTTTACAGCTGTTGTCACCTAAGTGCCAGGAAACGTGTGTGACATCGTCTTAGAGCCTCCAACCCAGACCACAGCAATCACCCCATCATTGCAACCATTTGATGACAAGCAGTCTTTTACTTGTTTCTGATGGTCTCTCTCCTCCATGAGATGGTCAATGCCACTATGGCAGGAACCAAGCCTGTCTTGTTCACCACCATAAACCAGGGCAGGGCACATGGTAGGTGCTCAGTAAATATTGGCTGAATAAGCAGATAGACAAGTACAGAATCTTATAGACACATGGAGGAAGGGAGCAGGGCAGACTCAGGAAGCTTTCCAGAGGAGGTGGCAGCTAAAGACTGAGGTCTGAAAAGCAAGCAGGTGGCAGGGCTCAAAGAGCAGGGCCACAGGGCCCGGGAGCCCACCCTAGCCATACCAGCCACGTGCTCGCTCTCTCATTAATCTGTGTCTGCAGCATGAAGCACAGCCTAGGAATATAAGAGGCCCTCAATATACACATTTCCCACAGATGACGACCCATGTGGCTTCTCGGAGAGAGAGGCCCACCCTGGAAGTCACGAGCCCCGGGTCTTCTCACTCAGCAGCTCATGGTGTGTCCTTCATAAAACACCACTCAGCTTGCCTGGATCGAGATAAAACCCCTGGCTCCCTCTCTATATGCTCGTTCATCATCAGGATTAGAAGAGAGCAAAGATGTCAGAGTGTTTTGAAAAAGGTGTGTTAGAACAGATATATGTAAACAACAAGGTCCTACTGTATAT
This sequence comes from Vicugna pacos, assembly GCF_048564905.1. NCBI lineage: Eukaryota > Metazoa > Chordata > Mammalia > Artiodactyla > Camelidae > Vicugna > Vicugna pacos. The sequence goes on from NC_133003.1 coordinate 48,932,834, forward strand.
CACAGAGAAATGTGTTCAACACCTTGTAAAAGCCTCTAATGGAAAAGAGTATAAAAAAGTATACACGTACGCACACACACACACACACACACACACATACATATATCCTGAATCACCATGAGGTACACCAGAAATTAACACAACACTGTAAACGGACTATACTTCAATTAAAAGAAAAAAAAAAGACTAGCAATATGTGATGGCGGAAAAGAGACATGATGATGCTGGTCTCTAAATGTTCAACCTGCCCCAGGTGGGCCCTCAGGGCCATCAACTGAGCCTTTCTTTGAATCAGGGGCCACATGGAAGTCAGCCCAGGTAAGTCTAGCCCAGACTCCTCTTGGCCACTTCCTGGGCAGCTGTAAACTTTTCAGTTGCCTAGGTGGATAGGGAGCAGCTGAGGCCTGAGAGGGGCAGAGCCAGGGAGCAGAAAGAGGAGCACTGGACTTAAGAGTCAAGAGACATGAGTTCCTGTCACTGACTGACTGTGCCCCGCAGAAGGTGATGGTATTAGAGGTGGGGCCTTTAGCAGGTAATTAGGGTTAGAGGAGGCCATGAGCACCCTTGTAAGAGTCACTCGGGCTGCTTCCTCATTCTGCTTTCTGCTGTGTGAGGAGCCGGGAGAAGCAGCAGTCCGAACGCCGCAAGAGGGCCCTCACCAGAGTCTCAGACTTCCAGCCCCCAGAACTGCGAGGAACACATTTCTGACTCTTAAGCCACCCAGTCTGTGGTCCTTTGGACCACCCAGCAGCCCGAATGGACTAAGACAATGCCCATCCCAGGTTTGCTACTTATTTGCTGTGAGATCTTGGGCAAATCAGTCCCCTCTCTAAGCCAAATCTCTCAGCCAGAGTGAACTTTACAAAGCAAGTAAATCCCCTCTCTCTCTTTCTCCTGCTCGCTCACAAACACCACGCCGCAGCCCTGCACTGGGCCCCATGCAGAAGGAAGAAAGTGACCAGACCTGGGCCTCGGCCTCCACGCCCTGAGAGGCCACCTGGCAGACCGCTGGACACTCTTAATCAAGTATCTGTAGGCCAGCAGGACCAGGCTTCTCTGGACAGCCAAGATGAAGGGCCTAGGACACAGCACAGCCCCTGTGCACTGAGCTCCAGAGAAGAGGCAGCCAGGGGTCAGCACTGGTTGGCCCCAGGGGCAAAGAGCAAGCCCAGGCACCCCCTGGAGACTCTTGCTTCTAAAAGCCACGGGGGGCTCGGCCGCCACGTTAGCCTCGTCGAGAGGGCCTGCGCCAGCTGCACTGGCCTGGGCCACGCCCTAATTAGACTTTCACAGTGTGCACAGCTTGGCCCGACTGCCAGCTGGGGCTCACGTTCTGTCTGGCAGCCTCAGTTAATGAACCCAGGAGGGGCTGACTGAGCTCATTACAAGCAACGCAAGGAAACAGGGGCCCCAGGCCCGTGCTCCCCAAGTGCCCCGCCTCCCTGGGCCACACAGCCCTGGACAGTTCCTGGGACAGCTCAGCCAGAGATGTGGGTCTCCGCATGTGTGTCGTTGTCTGTGGTTTCAGAGGAGTGTTCAGAGTCCATGGCTGCTCTCAGACAACACCCAGGCCCTTTCTTATCTCAGGGCAAGGAGACAAAATGAGAGCGAAGGTTTGAATCTGTCACATCCTGAAAACTGGTCCACAGACGTGTTTGTAGAAGCTGCTCTGTCAGGACTTTACTGTCCTCAGCTTTAAGATGGGGTAGTAATACCCATCGGGCTCAAGGCAAGCGCTCAGTAATGTGCTCAATAAATGATTATCGCTGTTGTCATTATTAAAGGCAGGCGAGAAAAGGCACCAAAATGGGGAGCTTCTGGGCGGTGGGACGGTAAGCAACTGTTTTTTTCTCCAACTTTTTTGCTTTTTCTAAATTGCATACAATGAGCATTTGAATTTTATCATTTAAAAAAGGACAAATTTGCTCCAAAAAATATATCAGAAAAATAGGATCATGTATGAAAGGGTCCAGGCAGTGCCTGGGGGGAAGTTATTAATAGAAGCATCCTCCTGCAATGGAAGTTTCACTGGATGAGACTGGGTAGTAAAAATATACATGGTATTTGCAAATGTGGAATAAATTTTTGCCCTTTAATAAAGCAATTTCTTTTCCCCAAATGTCAAAGGAAGAAGGCACAAAAGTGAGTGTTCAAATGTGGGCGCCGATTAAGGGAGATGTTTAGGGGAGTTTAAAGGAAGAGCACTCCCTGGCCAGAGCAGAAGGTAAAACGCAGAGAGGAAAGTGGAAGCAACTCATGTCCACTGACAAACAAGAGAGAAACACAGCGTGGTCCATATACACACACGGGAATATTATTCAGCCTTAAAAAGGGAGGCAACTCTGACACATGTTGACAATATGGATGAACCTTGAGGACATTATGTGAAGTGGCATGAGCCAGTTACAAAAGGACAAATACTGTCTGATTCCACTTACATGATGTCCCCAGAGTGGTCAGACTCCCAGAGACAGAAAGTAGAATGGTGGGTGCCAGGGGCAAGGGGAGAGGGGAACTGTTTACTAGGTGCAGAGTTTCAGGTAAGATGAAGAGTTCTGGAGAGGGATGGAGGTGATTGTTATACAACAGTGTGAATGCACTTAATGCCACATACCTATACCTTTTTAAAATGGTTAAGATGGTAAATATTCTGGGTATTTTACCACAATTTAAACCCATGTAGAGATTTAAAAAAGAGATGGAACCCAGAGGAAAAAGGAACGAGGAAAGTAGGATGAAACAAGTCTCCAGTCCTGAGGTTGAGGGCCATTCTCTGGAGAGATGGCTCATGGAGGAGGGGGACATCTGGGGACCGTGGTGGAGGGGGAGACAGCTTCAGGGTGGACGCAGCCACATGAGGTTGTGGCTCCTGCCTGCACTTGGCCACAGGCCCCGCGGGTTCTGAGCTGAGAGGCATCTGCAGCTAGAGGACTCAGCCCGGCACGCACTCAAGGGGACCAAGCCTCCCTCCTCGAATTGGAGCTTGGGATTTGAGAAGTTAGGACCTGGGAGGTGTGTGTATGTAAACAGGGAACTAAGGCAGGGAAAGAGCCTGGCACTGTCCTCCAGGGGAGTGAGGAAGAGGAATGCATCAGGTCCACAGAGAAGAAAATCTGAGGTCATCATGCTGAAGGAATTCAAACGTGGGCTGGCTGACCCCCAGGTGAGAAGGAACTGGGTAGAGTCAGGATGTCCTGAAAGGAGTCGGGATGTAACCTTGGCCCAAATGGAGGCTAGTGTGGTGCCTGGGGTTTGGTGGGATACTAACGCCAGAACAATTTATTGAGCACTTACTGTCTGCAACAGCACTTTTCTAGAGTCCCTCATGTATTCCCTCCAGCGTCGTAATGGGTAGGAACTACTTCCATCTTCACTTCACACTGAGAAAGACTGAGGCTCGGAGACCTAAGTCACCTGCAGAGCCGGGGCCTGGAAAGCATGCCAGCTACCTCCAATGAGTCTGTGCTTCCTTTCTTTTTCTGTTTGTTTTGTTGTTTTTTTCTTTCCTTGCCTCCATTCTGCTTCACCCCCCCACCCCCAGCACTGCCTCCCACCGCCCCAGCCCTCCAGCCCCTTCTCACTTGAACTGGTGCTCCCGGGAGCTGCGGATCTTGGAGGAGAAGCGCTCGGCCAGCTTCTCCAGGCTGCGGGAGTATTCGAGCTCGATCTCAGCTTTCCGACGGAAAAACTCCTGGAGGTCCTGGAGCAGCTGCAGCCTCGACTCGGACTGCTGCTCCAAGCATTTGAACTGCTCCACCAGCTGCGTGCGGATCTCTGCGGGCAGAGGCAGGAGTGGGGCGTTAGGCAGTGGCAGGGACAGCAGTGGGACCCACCCAGCTGACCCAGTGCCGCTGGCCCAGGCCCTGCAATTCCAGCAGCCCCCTCCCCACCACCCCGCCGCCCAGAGCCCCTCCAGGCACAAGCACAATGATTTGGCACGTGCCGGTTTTTGCCACTCAGTCTAACCCAATGTTTCCCAAAGTTGAATTATTGCACATCGCCACCACGATTTTTGCCATATCCACACACCACCGGCGTCATTATTTCTTCCATATGATCTAGCAAATTCACTCACTTTTCTTACTAAAAAGAACTTACTTAAAATGAACAGTTTTATGTCATTACAGCAAGGGGAAAACTAGGACCACTTGCCATCCTGGTACATAGAAAATTAACGCCAACAGAAACGGCGAATTTGTAAATTCTCTCTAGAGACCACTGCTTACCAAAGACCCTACGCTTGTGCTGCTCAGTCTATCAACAAAAGGCAAACGGGAGGGTGCGGAGGTAAAGGCAGAAATTTCCCAGAGGCAGTCAGGACTGAGAGGCCTCAGGGGGGGTGCTGCTCACTCTCAGGGGTATTTAAGGCCACGTCTGCACTCCATTCTGAATGACCTTGAGCTCCATGCAGAAACGTCTCAGGTACCACTAGAGAATGTAGCCCAGACTTCAGGAAATGCTGACAGAGCAAACCAGGTCTGTGCAACCACGGCAGAAGTTCAAAAGCAGAGGGTAGAGATAAAAATCACAGCCGAATCCCAGCGACCACACCAATCTCATCTTCAAGCCTGTGGTTCTGTCACTGCTGCCATCTCCACACATTAACCCTTTCCTTTCCATCCCCCAAGCTGCTCAACAGATCAGTCTGCCCACACCACTTTGCTCACACCAGCTCCCTGCTCAAAACACCCCAAGACCCCTGCTATCTGAGTATTAAGCCCAACTCCTTAGCATGGAATTCAAGGCCACCTATGCCCTGGCCCCAAACTTCACTTCTCTGGACTTAACCCCAGTGGACTCTCCAAGTCATTTAATCCAGTCCCTGCAATGTCCAATCCCTCAGGCATATATAGGCCTCCTGTCTGCAAAGGTGGCCAACACCATCTTAGCATCATTTCGAGAAGCGATCTTCAAAGAGGGCCGCCCTCGGGGCTACTCGAAGCCTTCCCAAGGGGTGCACAGGCAGGAAAAGGTATAAAGGAATTTGTGAGAGATCCTGTTTCCATTCCCACTCTTCCCTGCTCTGCCTGAGAATGCGCCTTGGTGTCTCACCTGTGCCGCCTCCCTCTTCACAACTGTCCTTCTCCTTCTCAGCAAAAGAGACCAACTCCTCCCTCATCCGGAATCTGGCTCTGGGGCAGAGACCCGCAGTGTCCAATTAGAACAATTTAGAATGTTGGTGCTAACAAATCTTCTGTAATCCAGGGGCCAGAAACCCTTGCTCCTCAAAGTCTGGTCCGTGGAAAAGCAGCATCAGCATCACCCGTAGGCCTAATTGGAAACACAGACCCTCAGGTCCCAACACAGTCCTCCTGAATCACAAGCTGCATTTTAGCAAGATCCTTAGGTGGTCCTTGTGCCCCTGGAAGCACGAGAAGCACTGCCATCAACCACCCTGCCCTCCTCATTGTGAGAAGCATTTCCCATATGTCCTTTTTATTTTTAGTCATTACTTATCAAATTACCAAATATTGATATTATCCTGACAAACTGTGATAAATTAATCTGTAAGATATCTACTGTTTTATGGTCAAAAGAAAATTTTTAATGTCCATTTCAGTATGTATTTTGGATAAAAATAAGTATAATAGAGTCAATAACTTTCAAGCGTAAGAATATTTTAAGACAAAACTCCGTGAAGGCATTAGAAGGGAATAATGAGTTCAAGAAGGTAAAGACAGGAACAATGCAAATGTAAAATTTCTGACCTGTATAGGAAATTTTTGACGAGTGGTGGTGCATACCAGTGTATTGTGGTATTTATCTGATGACCTGGTAATTCCACTCATGGATACATAACTAAAAGAAATCAGTGTTTATGTCCACCCAAAAAAAATTTTTTTTATTTCTCATAGAAGCTGTATAGCCAAATATTAGAAATAACCCAAGATGTCCATGAAGAGTAGGTAGGATTTTTTTAAATGTGAGACAGTCATTCAGTGGACTGCTATACACCAAGGAAAAAACTAACTGCTACCTGCTTGAACCTCCTTATGTTGACTGAAGGGAGCAACAAAGAATGAGATCATGAAAAGTAGTTTCTGGTGACAGAGGGCAGAGGTGACAGATCACCTCAAAGGTGATCATTTCTCTGACTGAGCGGGAGATACACCATGACACCTTGATCCCCATGACGCCTTGATCCCCATGACGCCTTGATCCGGGTGGTAAGTGCAGTGGTAGAAATGAATTGAGCTGCACACTGAAGATCTGGGCGTTCCTGTATGTAAGTGATACTTCGAGAAAAGGGCAAAAGAAAAATTGCTCTGTTATTTAGCTTCCATTTGACACATTTAAGAGAGGAGTGTAATTTTATTCAAGGTCAATATTTACAATATGGCAGAAATGATATCCTCTGTAACTATTTAAACTTCTAATGAAACAGTTTAGATGTCAAGTTAAAATGTGTGAGGCAGAAGAGATATTTTTCCCCCAAAGTTCATCTAGAGGGTAGGCAAGCAGAAAAGTTTTAAAACCAGTGCTTCAGAGCCCAAGCACGGCTCCTCCCAGGAAGCCCGGGACTGCTCAGCCCTCATGACCCTCCTCTGAACTCCCATGGTTCTTAGCATTAGCCTCAGCCTGCCTCGTGCCGTGTTTTGAATCCTTTCATGTGCGCGTGTCGTGCCTGCCTCAGCTCTGCCAGTGAAATGTAAGCCTCAGGGCGGATCCTTCCGGTACACACGGTCACCAGGCTATCAGCGTCTCAGAGCAAATCACTCTTTGCCTTCCCCAAGAGCTGCCAGCCCAGGACATCGAGGGCGTGATTAAGGGAACCTCACCCAACACACACACACACACACACACACACACACACTCGCCATACACACGCCACACACGCACATACAACACATGCCCACACTCACTCACACAGCACACATATTCTTACACACACCACACTCACATGCCACACACACACCACACATACACACACCACACTCACATGCCACACGCACACCACACATACACACACCACACACACAATCACATACACATATCACACACATTCACACACACTTACCACAGACACACACCATAAACAACACATGCCCCACACACTCTCACGCAGCACACACCCACACATTCACACACACTACACATACACACCACACACAACCACATACCACACCCACCACACCCACACACAACACATGCCACAACTCACACATACAACACACACATTCACACACTTACCATACACACACCACACATACACACACTACACACACAACCACATATCACAGACCACACAACCACAACACACGTTCACACATTTACCATACACACAACACACAGACTCACATATAACACACACCACACCTCCCAGATACACACCACACACACCATATACACCACAACCACCACACACATTCACCTACATTTACCACACATACCATATATTCACATACACACTCACATACACACACCACACACATTTACACACTACACCCACACACACAAATGACACACCCACACATTAACACACCACAACCACATACAACCACATATCACACATGCTACATACATACCACAACTACCACACATTCACACATATTTACCACACATACCATATATCACACACACCACACATTTTCACAGGCACACTCATACACATTCACATATCACACACTTACACATTTCTACACATTATATATACACGCCACATACTTTCACATACCCACATACACACACAACCACACACATACACAAATTTACCCCCTACACACCACACATACTCACATGCACACTCACCCATTCACACACACCACACACACTACACATACAACAGACATAGATATTATTATTATCCACTTTTACAGATGAAGAAAGCAAGGCTCTGTGTGAACTGATCAAGAACTTGTCCAAGGTGACATTCTGTTCCATGAACTGTGTCAGTCCACACAGGTACACCCTGACACGGCCCACTTTGCTGAACTTGACTGAGAAGCCGTCACTCCCACAAGCGCACGCCCAGCCTTAACAACACATACTCACAATGCTTTCCAAACATTTAGAAACTTACTTCTGGAGCACCACTATTTGGGACTCATAATAACCTTCATAACAATGGGGAGCACTTCCAGAGCACACCACTTGTTCCATGCCTGGTGCTGAGTTCCTCGGGTACCTGCCTCACGTAATCCATGCCGCATGCCCTATGAGGTGGGGGCTGCTGGGATCCCCCCACTTTTCCCCACAGATGAAGAAGTGCGGGCTCGGAGGTCAGCAGCTGGGGTCACAACAGCTGACGTGCGCAGCGAAGCCAGAACTCAAGCCCAGCCCCCTCAGACGGGAACAGGCGCCCTCCCAATGCCCCACTAAGCTGAGGCCAGATTATTTTTCAGTTTTCCATCCAGCTGTATTCAACTTCCAGTACCCTTCTTGTAACAAGAGGGTGGTCTAAAGAGATACTATCTATCAATAATGCTGCAGTCACTGCCTTCCTCCATTACAGGGCATAATCAGGAGCCAATGTTCTAGACTGTAGAGGAAAATCTCATAAATCACACGGTGCTGACGGGGACAGTTTGGAAGGAGCAGAGAAGCCTCCCCCAGCTCACACAACCAGCGGGAGCCTCTAGCAGCTTGGACGGCTCAGAGTCAGGTCTTTCTCGCAGGAAACGGCCAAGCAGGAGCCCTGACTGCGGGGATTTGACTGCCCGCTCCTTATCTCTAACTCCCTTCCAAGTCACTCCTCCTAGGAGCCCAGCACAGACTGGGGCTTTCTCCGGAAAGATTTCAAAAAGAAATAAACAAACAAAACAATTGCTCCCAAGGCACAGACTTCATTCAGAAGGCATTCCGCTCAGGGAGTGGTTCCAGCCTCAGCACAGCGCTGAGTGGCAGAAAAATAAAAGGTGGTCAGGCAGGGAGGAGAAGGGACTTGGAAAGTCAGGAAAGGCTTTGATTTCGGCAACTTAGGGCTACAGAGGGCCTCCCTGACTCCTGGTGCAGCCTCCTGGTTTCACAGACAGATGCGTGAAGCCTACAGGAGGTCTCCTGAAGCATAGCTCTCTCCGGGTCACTCTCCTGATAAAAACTCTCCATGGTGTGACAGGGAAGAACCAGCCTGACACCACAGTGGATCCGTTTCTTTCACTTCAACCTTTGTATTCTATTGCTTTTGCTACAAGTTAATCACTAAAAGAATGTCGCCTAGAGCCTGAAATATACAGGATGACCAATTCTCAAGGCTCTGATTGTTAGCGGTATAACAGTTTTCCATTCATATAGTGATAAAAAGTTGCAGAGCAGAAAATAACATTTGTCTCGTTGCAGGTTTATAGGAACGCTGTGACCAGACCTACATGCACAGCTGCAAGAACAAAGGATTCAGCATCAAGCAATCTGCAACAACCAACCACACCTCCTCCCCTTTTAAAAGGAGACTAAATTCTAACTCGGGGAAGATGGTTCTTTAGGACACTAGTTCATCTTCTCAGTCTGCTGGCTTTTCGAATAAAGTCACTGTGCCGTGCCCCAAGACCTTGTCCTTTGAATTATTGGCCTGTCGTGTGTAACAATGGCTTCCTATTCCTTATCGGATAAAGGCCAAACTCCTCTGACATTCAAAGTCCAAGAACCTACAGCCTGCCTAACCGTCTCCCATAACTGCCATTTACTCTCCAAGCAACAGTCTCACCGAAGACCATGGTGCCTGCACCAGTGCCACCGTCTGTGGCAATACTCAGGTGACCCACTTTACAGGAGAGGAAGTTTCCTCACGCTCCCCACCCCACTTACAACCACAACCTCAGAAGCAGAGGGAGCAAGGAGATTCTTCAAATCCAAGGTAATTAGGAACTTTTTTTTTAATTACTAGAATATTTTTAGAGCAGTTTTAGGTTTAGAGAAAAATTAACCAGGAAGTACAGTGTTCTCATATAACTCCCCTGCACAGACTCCCCAATTATTAACCACCTGTGCTGATGTGGTACATTTATTACAATTAATGGACAATACTGATACATTATTATGAACTAAAGTCCACAGATTACATTCCGGTCACTCTTGTGTTTTCATCCTGTGGGTTTTGAAAAATGCATAATGTCATATGGGCATCATTATGCTATCACGCAGAGAGAGAACACATCGGGGAAATCAGTCCATGTCATTTTATAAAGAACTTCCTCATTCCTTTTTACAGCACTATAGAATATGGAATTCCATATTCTATATTCCAAATGTAGAATTGTTTAGCCAGTCCCCTTTCCCGGACTTTTAGGTTGTTTGCAATTGTTTACCATCATCAAAAATCCTGGAATAAATAACCATATACAAGCCTCATTTTGCAGATGTGCAGGGATGTCATCTGTGTGATGAATTCTTCATGTAGAAGTACCAGATCAAAAGGCATTTGTGGAAGATGTGGTATATTTATACAATGGGAGTATTACTCAGCCATAAACAAAAATGAAATACCGCCATTTGCAGCAACATGGATGGACCTAGAGATTATCATACGTAGTGAAGTAAGTCAGGCAGATAAAGACAAATATTATATGATGTCATTTATTTGTTGAATCTAAAAAAATGATACAAATGAACTTATTTGCAAAACAGAAACAGATTCACAGATATAGAAAACAAACTTACGGTTACCAAAGAGGGAAGGCGGATTAACAGATACACACTACTATATATAAAACAAGCAACAAGGACCTACTGTACAGCACAGGAAGCTATATTCAATATCTTGTAATAACCTATAGTGGAAAAGAATCTGAAAAAGAATTTTATATATACATATATGTGTGTGTGTGTATATATATATATATCACTTTGTTGTACACTTGCAACTAACGTAACATTGTAAATCAACTACAATTTAAAAAAATTGTTTAAGGCATTTGTGTTAGTACTTCTGAGATTGCAAAAATGCCCTTCCCTGAAATTTTACCAATTTGTACTTCCACCAGAAATTTATGAGAGGGTCACCAGGACTATTAGAAAGCTGACATGCTGGGATTTGCTTCAAAATAACCTTTGGTGAGGGAGAGAGGAGTGGTAGCGTTATAGGTAAAAACCACCATGAGCCTTGAGTTGACTGATGACGTTTAGTTGTAGTGATGAACACGGGGAAGAGGCTTCTTACACTAATCTCTCTAGTTCTGTAACGTTTGAAAATTTCCATAATAAAAAAGGAGAACAAAGAAAGCCAGGCAAAGCCAGAAATGTGATACAAAGCCTGCTGCTCTGGTTAGCAGGTCTGACCAGTTAGGAATTAAGCACGCCAATGACTTGTCTCCAGAGGCCTCTGCCCTGGGCCCACAGAGGGCTATCCTGCGTTAGAGGGAGGGGCCAGAGTGTGACCCTAAGAGCTGGCCCCACCCAATTCTCATCCTCGGACCCTGTCCTGAGAACGTGGCAACTTTTCTGATACCCACTGGGACAGTGAGGCTCCACTCTCACCGTCGGTATCCGTCTTGAAAATCAAGATACAGTGAGTGCTTGCCCCCACCGTGCTCCGCAGAAGCAGCTGGTATACTCTCCCCACGATAAAGTTTCAGGAGCTAGCAAGGAGGATGGTATGTTACACAGCTATGCACAATCATGCCTGGAGCTTGCACTGTTCTAATTCCTACTTTATAGATGAAGCAATTGAGACTCAAGGAAAGGGAATGAGCTGCCCAGGGTTACCCAGAAAGTAGGAGAGCCAGGGCTCAAATTCAGAGCAAAGGGCAGACAGGAACCAAGATGACCAGCCTCCAGGTCAGGGTGCTTTCCCTGAGGGGTCCCAGCACCTCCTCTTTCAGGGATCATGTTCCCACTTCACCTCTGTCTCCACACCGCACTCCATCTGTCATCTCAGTGCCATTCTTACTGGTCCTGGCTGTCAAGTATCCTCAAGCGCATCCTGACCTTGACCCTAGGTCCACCTACGGTGGAGGGAAACCAGCTTGGGAACAGTGTAGCCGACCCCGGGTTTACCTGCCTGCAGGGTTCAGATCCTGGCTCTCCCACACAGTCAGCCAGGTGAACTTGGGAACATCTCCTCATTTCCTCATTTCTGTGGGACTTGGGTCCCCCTGTAAAATGGGGGTGCTAATAATCTACCTCATATTGTTGTAAGGGTTGATAAATGACAATGGAGACTCGCTCTCACTGGCCACCAGCCCCATGCCCAGCGTCCTGAGGGGTCCACGGCCTTCCTACTCCAGCCTCAGGAGGGGCAGCACCGCAGAGCCGATAGACCGAGCAGAGCCTGGACTCCAGCTGCTGTCACGAGGTGGAATACTCGCTCTGGCAGAGACCATTGTGAGGTCCTGGGCAGACAAGTCATCTCCTCCGAGCTCTTTTCCCATCTGTAAAAAGCAGGTAACTATGCTTATCCTGCAGGGATGCTGCAAGGATCAGACTAGAAATAATGCATGCAGTGTCAGGCACCTAGAAGGCCCCGGTAAACAGCCTCCCTGGAGAGGTGGCATGGCACAGCAGGAAGGGCACACAGCTCACAGGCTTTGGGGACAGCCAATTTGGGCTCCAATCCTGGTTTTCTCCGCACTGTAGAAGTCGCCTCAGCTCTCTGAGTCTCTTTTCTAGTCTGTAAAATGGGGAATAATAATACCTTCCTCGTGGGTTTGTCAAAAGAGCGGGAGATACTATGCACGTAAAGCGCCCGGCCTGGGGCCTGGTTCATAGCAGGTGAGCAATAAGGCGGAGGAATGAGGCATCACGGCTGCTGCAGCCATGCAGAGTGAGCATGGGGTCGCTGGGCACTGAGCTAGGTGATTCCCAAGCCATCCCAGGCCATCCGTCCACAACCCCCAAGGGCTGTGCACCCCGCAAAACCGTGGTGTATCCTCCTCTACCCTCTCGGGTCTGGGTTCCCCTCTTCCTTCCCTGCCTCTCTGCCAGCCTGGGCCCACGTTTCTTTTCTGCTCTGGGTCCTGCACAAAGGCTTGGCAGCCCCGCCTCTTCTCACAGTCTCGCGTAGGTGAGGAGGCATCTTGTCATGGGGCCCCTGCACCCCGGAGGTTGCCCAACTCCGCACCGCGCCAGGGGCACCCCGGGAACCGCTGCCGGCCTCGAGCTTCACCCCGCCCTGCCCGCCCAGCGGAGTCCGTCTCCCCTTGGACTGGAAGCTAGCTCCTCTGCCAACTAGAGGCTCCTCCTAGCACAGTATATTGTCTCCCTCACTTTGGCGAGAACCCCTACCAGTGACATCAGTCCATCCTTTATTAACCTTGACCAAGCACCTTCGCATCTTTCATGGCTTCTGACCATGGAAGAGAGCAGCAGGGAGGAAATGGGTATCACACCACTTTACAGATGAGGAAATTGAGGCCCAAGAGATGGGAAAGGCCCTTGGAGAATCACAGGATTCAAACTCAGGCTGGCCTGATCCTGCCAGGTGCTGCCCTGGTCCACTTCCGCTCTCCACCGACCCGAGGGAATTAGACCGAGAATGGGACTGTTTTTCAAACTTTATCACTGTCTCAGCCCTGATAAATGGATCACTGGGTGATGCAGTGCCAAGAGCTGGGTCTGGGGTCAAACTGGCTGAGTTCAGAGCCTGGTCTCGAAGCTTGCTAGCTGTGTGAACCTTAACAAATCAGTTAGCCTCTCTGGGCTCTGGCCTTGCCAACTGCAAAATGGAAGGAATAACAGCAGACAGTTAGAGCACTGGTCCCTCCCAAGATTGTCTCCTTGTTCAAGCAAAGCAGTGAATATTGTGCTACAGCCTTGGGAGGAGGTAGCTGCCACTGTTACCCTATTTTGCAAAGGAGACTGAGGCACAGAGAAGGGAAGTGATTTGCCTAATTTCACCTAAACATGAAGGTGTCTTTCGGCTCCAAGTCATTTATTACTTGACAGAGATGTTTCCTGAGCACTTACCATATATACTATCCCCAAACCAGCCAAGTTTTCACACTCTGTCTTCAGCCGTCTCACAACTACTCGGGTAGTGAAGGCCAGGCTTAGAACAGATAATCAAAGCACATCGACTCCTGGGGCCTCCTTGAAGCAAACTGTATCTGCTTCCAGCTTGCTGGGGGGTGAGGGAACACATATGCTGGGAAAGAGTTGGGTGAAGCGACTGGCATTTCCCTCTTTGCTTCTTACCACCAGTTCCTTCCCCAGAGAGTGCAGTATATGGGCTAGGGTTCTGAAAAAATAAGAATTATTTCTCTAAGAGGAAATGATATGGTCCCAAACAAACTAGGTAATTAGCATTGGATATACATTCATGGTTGAAGAGATGGGAGACAAGATTCTCACTTCCCATTGTGGTCCAAAAGCACAGGTTCAGCTCTGTAGCCCCCTGAGCACCCCTACCTGGATTGCTAAACCAGTTCCCTCAAGCAGGGAGTTCAAGGCAGAGTGAGTGGGAGAGATTTCCCCACAGCATATGGGCTGTGTCCAAGTAATAGCCATTCCTTCTCGTGAAGAAGTCAGACAGAAGTTGCCTCCCCACCTTCCAGGTGTTCGGTGAAAAGCAAATAACGGTCAAAAAACGCCATGCCTCCTCCCACCAGAAGCTCTGAGTTACAGTGGGATGTGATCAATTTCAACATGAGTTTAATATTCACAGCTTTGCTGCTCAGTGGTCCTTGAAGGATCAGATGCATTTACATGGGAAAAGATCAGGAGCCATTAATGCTGAATTTCCAGCTGCATCCTCTGACTGAGGATGCTTTTCTTTATGTTTTCAATCCTACCCCGCTCCCAGAATTCAGGAGTCAGAAAACTGGGGACCCCTGGAAACATCTAAGTGTTTCCCAAACTTCAGAGACATTTTTACAATGTGGCCTCTCTAAAAACATTTATCCTATATTCATTTAATGTATTTATTTAAATCACCTCACTTTTTACATGGGATACTTAATAGTATCGCCATAAATGGAAAAACCTAAATCACTTGCCATTAATGGAAGGTAACTGTAAAAATAACTACAATGATCATAAAAAAAAATGTTACTGTATTCTACTTAGATTCTGTAGCCTGAGACCAGCTTTCTTTTTGATAAAAAGAGTTTGGTAAGTATTAGAGGAACTGCTGAAGACACACTAGCACCTCACAAGAATCTTCTCCCTAAGAAAGGTTGAAAGAAGATTAAAAAGGAAGTAAGTATCTACTTCTGTGAATCAATGCTATTGCATCGTGTCCCTGTGAACCACCTAAAATTAACCAATTACATGCCATCCGTGGTGCTCATCCCTCACTTCAGCAAACTGTAATTGGTCCAACCCCTTAATTCACAAAAGGGAAACTGAGGAACAGAGAGCCTTACCCCCACGTGGTACCAGAACCTGGGTCTCCTAGCTGCTTGACCAGTGCCCAACTCTCTTGACTACAGTTCTTCATATACAAGTCCTTTCTGCTCTGTTGTGATGCCAGGCAGCTAGCACAGTGCCCGTGTCTGCCACCAAGTTGGTTCCTCACAAATATTTTTAAATGAATAAATTAACCAATCAAATGAAATGATGTATTGTGGCAGGCTGAATAATGACCCCCCCCAAAGAAATTTAGCTCCTAATCCCTGGAACTTGTGAATGTTACTGTAAATGGCAAAAAAGGACTATGAGATGTGACTAAGGATCCTGCAATGAATAGATTATCCTGGATTATCCGGGTAGACCCGAAATGGAATCACATGTGTCCTTACAGGAGAGAGGAAGAAGGAGATTGGCACAGACAGAAGAGGAGGAGGTGCTGAGACTACAGAGGCAGAAATTGGAGGGAGGTGGCCACAAGCCAGGGAATGCCCACAGTCACCAGAAGCTGGAAGAGGCCAGGAACAGATTCTCCCTTATGATCTCAGAAAGGAGCAAGTGGGGCCCCCTGCCAACATCTTAATTTTGGCCTGGTGAAACTGACTTCAGACTTCTGGCTTCTAGAACTGTGAGAGAACTAATGTGTGTTGCTTTAAGTCACCAGGTTTACAGAAAGTTGTTACAGCAGCCATGGGAAACGTATACAGTGCACATTACACCACTCTGAAAGCTCCAAAGAATTGTAGAATATGGTGTAAGAAGTGAGTGAGATAGAAATTCAGATGACCAGAAGAGGGAGGGGCAATGGGGTGCTGGAGTGTCACCTGAGACCTTAGGAAGGAGGAGAGCTGAGGCAGGATTTGTAGGATCCAGGTAAGTGGAGAGAGAGAGCCGGGCATTCTGTTATCCATACCCACAAGCATTAATGACTGCATACTACTTCTGTGTTAAAGGGACAGGAGGAGCTGAGAAGGAAATATGTGTACAACAGGATCCCTGCTCTCAAGAAACTGCCAGTGTACTGAGGGGATAAGGTAAACCTAGGTGAAAAAATAATCAGCAATAGGAGATGGAATAATTCCCCTTCCAGGATCAGAGGCATACACCAAAAAATCTATTTGCAGGTATTTTTATCACAGCATTGTTTATAAAAGTAAAAACTTGGACACAACATAATCCAACAACAGGGGATGCGCAGTTAAATATCATGCACATCCATGTAATTAACTTCTCTGCATTTTAAAAATCATGCTGTATAATAGTTACTGATAAAATGACGTAATCATTATTACAGTGGATATAGTAGTGAATGTATAATAGTTAACCAGAAAATTACCATAATATATAGTTGAATAACAAAACTGGGTTATAAAAATAGAAGGTATAGTTTAGTTCTCCCAAGATATAACTAGAACTATTTACAGATGAAGAAAGACTGAAGAATATACACTAAAATGTTCACTGTGGTCATCTGTAGGTGGTTGGAGTACAGATTGATTCGTTTCTTTGATAAATACTTACTGAGCACCTAGGTGCTGACCCATGGCTTGGCAAACTTTTTCACAAGGGGCTACACAGTAAATATTTTAGATTTTTCAGGCCATACAGTCTCTGTTGCAACTACCCAGTTCTGCTTTTGTAGCACAAGAGTAGCCATAGACCATATGACAGTGAATGCACATGGCTGTGTTTCAATAAAACTTTATTTACAAAAACAGGCAATGGGCCACACTTAGCCCATGGGCTCTAGGTTGCCAACTCCTGTACTAATCACGGTGTTTTTCTATATTTTTCAAATCCTCTACATAATAGGCATTACACCTGTAATATGGGGAGGGACAGTAAATTTTTTTAAATACTCACTATCCCTGGAAAGGCCATGGTTGGGTCCAGTAGAGTAGCATCTCTTTTAGGGGTGACAAACTCAGTTATCTCCAGGGGTTAGCCAGGCAACAAAAATGTGATTAGAGACCTCATATAAAATAATACAGAGAGCACAGATCTGATCAAATATTCAAACATTCAAATATACTCTTTAATGTTAATACTGTATTTGCTAAACAGATGAGGTCTATAAACCTCTAGTTCACGACTCTGGAAAACCTTCCCAGCAAATGTTACTTTAGCCAGTGCCAGCCCTGCCAGATTCAAACCCAGAGTATGGCAGACCCCACTCTGCCAGAGCTGTCCCCACCTTGACCCCATTAACTCATGTTGAAATGACCAGCCGGGGCAAGAGCTGCTAATCTTCACTGAACAGGAGCCTCCAGCCATGTGTGCATTCACCTGACAGTAACAGGATGCAGGAGGAATTTCCTTGACCTTCTGATGAGAATGCCACTTGGAGGAATATCCAAGGCCACAGGGAAGCTGAACTCTTTTATGCACACTGCAGCTACTGCTCGCAAAGGCTTGCCCCGGGATGGAAAGGCACTCCATCAGGCTGAGTGATTTATGTTTCAGGAAGCCACATGAGTTATTGCGCATGACCTCATCCTGGCAAATTTGCAAATTCTTGCCAGTTGATTTTTGGAAAGGAGAGAAGGAGAAAAAAGAAGGGTTGGGCCCACGTGTGTGTGTGTGTGTGTGTGTTTTCTTGTTAACCTTTGTAAAATTTCGCAGAGGCTTTCAGAGGGAATCTTTATCCATTTCCATAACCGGGGCAGAGGTCAAATTTTCAAGGGGGTCCATGAGCGGGGGGGCCTGGTTATCGGCAGGAGTTTTATTTTTACAGCGCACATCAAGCAAGTCCTTCCGGTCACCCATCTCAGTTCTTGTTGTCAATCAGGAACC
Organism: Vicugna pacos; assembly: GCF_048564905.1. Lineage (NCBI taxonomy): Eukaryota > Metazoa > Chordata > Mammalia > Artiodactyla > Camelidae > Vicugna > Vicugna pacos. The sequence continues at coordinate 48,950,843 of NC_133003.1, forward strand.
TTCGAGGGAAACTCTTCAGGAGACCTTCCATGCCTTTGAGGATGCATGAAGGACAGCAAGGCAAAACAAAAAGAATCCAGATATGTACGTTCTCAAATGCTGAGTCCAGCAAACTTTTAGGAAAAGGCTTAGAAAAAACTACTAAATCATAGTTGCCTAATGGCTTAATAATGAGTTACAAGCCTGAGCGCGGAGGCTGTTGGCACATGTGCGTGCTGTGGTCTGGTAAAGCCATTTCATACTCAACCATGGACTTGAATAAACACATTCAGGGTAGTTCCAGCTCTGCCTCAAGGCATTAAGTTCATCCATAAACTGGGATTAACGATACTTACCTAAGAATTGTGGTAAAATCAAATTAAGAAATACATACTTACATGAAAGAGTTCTATAGACCGTAAAAAGTTAAACAAGTGTGATTCTTCTTCGTGGTATGATTATTATTACTTTTTAAGAGTCTACTACCTGCAAATTAGAACAAAACATCCACTGACTGCAACAGTTATACTAGCTCAACCAAAGAGGAAGAGGCTACAGCTCCTTAGTAGACAGGTCTCCCAGGGCTGCAGCGAATTTCAAGTCAGGCTGGAATCTAATCAGTCATACTTGGGCTCAGAGCGAGCACTTACTACCCCAATATAAATCTATTTGTCCTTTTAACGCAATATGGAACTCCCTGCCAAGCACATATTTCATGTCTTGGGTCCTATTACCAAAGGGGAAAAGCACCTCGTGTTGATTCGCTTGCCACTCAGCAGCAGAATGTAGTGGGTTCTTTCTGTTCCCTGCTGGGGCCATAACTCTTCACGAGACGTTGACCAAATGGCCTCACTCCTCTCGGTCAGTTGGTCAATGGACTGCTTCTGTGGTCCTACTATGGACCAAGCTCTAAGCCTCAAATTCCACAGGAAGCCAGGTTGTTGGATTAAGGTCTGTTTCAGCACCAAGAGCTTATGTCAAACAAGTGGGCAGTTTCTTAGTCTAACACCCCTCAGTGCTCCCAGCTTGGGCATAAATCGAGTGATATGCCTGTGGTTCCAGAGAAGTCACCTCCCAGCCAAGGTGCCCACCACCTGCACCATTGCACACAGATGAACTCCAGCCTCTAGTCCTTCCCCTTCCTCTTTCCTTGGCCGCTAATAATTTCTCCCAACACTGAGGGGAGTCACTGGGTGCAGTCAGCTCCTGCAAGGACACAATAATGGCAGACCCTGACCTCCCAGGCGCTGCCCGTCCCCTTCTGTTTGACTCTGGCATTCTCCCGCCTGAATGAGGGAGACCACTGCGGGTCAGCTCATGGGGGAAATGAACAGATATAATGCCACCTAATGTTGCATTCCAGTTTCCAGAACCAATCCTTTTGGATCCTGAATGTACCTTATGGTAGGAAATATATAAAATATCAACAAGGAATATAGCAGAAACCCAGATTCCAGGGATGTTGATGCCTTCTCGGGGTCTGTTCTTGAAAGGTTGAGGAGTGCGGGGCAAAACCACAGTCGTTACAAGGCTCTGGATCCACTGCTTCCCATGAGAAGGGGACACGAGGGATCTCCAAGCACCTGAAAGGAGGGTGGTGATCTGGCCTGGGAAATTCTAACGACCTGAGTAAGCGTCAAAGCCAGCATTTCCTCCCAGGGAGTTCCACAGACCCCTGTGCCCATGAGATGTCCCTCATTCCCACCCTGAAACCCTCTCTCCCAAAAAACAACCCCTAAGTGAAGAAATGGCACTTTGATTCCCTTACTTGCTTGAGTTAGAAACTGGCCACCACTTGGCCTCTCCCTCACACCCACACCTCCATCCTGACCCATTCCACTGCCTCAAGATTTCTAAATGCATCTCCATTTCTACCACAGCCCTAGTGAAAGGCCCCATCATCTCTGCCCGGACAACCACAACAGCCTCCTAAGCCAGAGTCCACATCACATCTGTCTCCCTTCCAATATTTCCATTTTTCTTTGTAAAGTAAAATTCTCATTCACATCCCTACTGGCAAGTCCCTGTCCTCTCCACCCTCCACCTCCAGCATAAAATCCTTTGATGGATTTTCAGCACTTTCAGGATAACAGACGAAGCCCTGCTGTGGCCTACAAGGCTCTGTACAAGGGGTCTCTCTACCCAACCACGGCCTCTTCTGATTCCATCTGCCCCTTGCTCACTATCTTCCAGCCACCCCGACCCCGCCACCTTCTCTCACCAGTGCGCCAGGGGCCCCAACTCCGGGGACAGAACCATTAGCCAGATGAACCCCTCCCAGGAAGATTCCAGGCACTGTGATTCATGAGAGGGAAGAGAAAAATCACAATGCGCTTTCAGTGAGATGCGTTCAAACGCTTCCTTCTGCGCTTTTGTGGGAACTGGACGTGCTCTGAGCCAGGTGTTTCCACACAGCCGGCCAGCGCGACAGCCCCTGGAGAGATGTGAAGCCTCAGAAAGGAATGCAGTCCACACTGCAACCACAAACCAGATGCATGGCACAAGCCAGGGTCCGCGTGGGCTCAGTTGGGTGCCCAGACCCTGAGAACTGATTCCTATCCTCCGGCCTCTCCCTCCCATCCTGCAAAAAGCCCATCTTTCAAAAGCCCCCTTCCAGGAAGGCAAGGGCCCAACTCCTCCTGCCACCCTGGGACTGTCTCCAGAGCCAGAGGGGGGCTGCTGTCCTGATGGGGTTACCTCCCCAGCCGGGGGGAGAAATGCCCATAGGTCCCACTTAGCTCAAGTGCCCAAGTGAACCTCCCGTGAGCATTTTGGAGAAGTTGCCAACCCTCAAAGCCATAAACTCAAGGAAGGGAGGGAGGAGAGATGAAGGAGTTGCCTGCTTCTCCGCCAGAAACACAGAGGGGATGACCACATAGGACTGAAAAAAGAAAACAGCCAGGAGAAAGCGCCAACCCTGGCGTTTCTCTGCCCTGGGCAGCAGGCAGGCAGGCGGCCCTGGGGTACAACCACCAGCAGCTTTGTGGGCAGAGCTGCACTTTGTTCATACAGAAAAAGGACACCTAGTCAGTGTCGCCTGTCATTTTCTTGGGCTACAGAAACATCTTTATAGAACAATTTGCTCCTGACCATCTCATCGCCTGGGCAGGCACAGGAAGTGCCACGGGGTAAAGCCAGACTTGTCAAGCAGCTACTTTGGCAAAGGTGGCCCGGTGTCCAATAATATCTTACAGCCACACGGTGCTCAGTGCTTTTCAAAACCCAATTACATGCATTATTTATTAGACCCCACACGGCCTCCAGTTCACAGGGGAGAACCTGAGACGTGGGAAACAGGATGTGGGGCTGGCGGGTAGGTGCCTGGTCTCACCATCCTCCGTCTTTCCACTGCCCCATGCTCCTCCCCAGTCCTGCTGGGCAGGTGTCCATGGGAGAGCAATCCTGCTGCCCACAGCACAGCACCCTGCAGATGAGAAACTGCTTCCAGACTCGAAGTGGGAACCGAAGAAAGGATGAGTGAACTCCTTGTCATGATGTGGGAAGGACAGGCTGGATGTCCTCATTCCCATTTCCCAGGTGAGGAAATGGAAGCTCGTAGCCCACCTGACATGTGTGATCTCCTGAGGCCCCAGCCAGTGGTGAACTATGACCCAGGGATTTGTGATTCCCGGTGTAACAGGTTTCGTTAAAGGCCTCTAACTTCTTCAGCCCCACCCTGTAGCCACAGTCTTTGCCATGTTACTTCACAGTTCCTCTCTCACTCGAGAGGTGACGTCTGTTTCCCCACCCCTTGGCTCTGGGCTGGCCTGTGACTTGCTTTGGCCAAAAGAATGTGGTGGGCCAGGTACAGCCTGGGCCCTGGAGGCCCTGCGTGTTTCCACCTACTCTTACACACCTGCCCTCGCCAGGAGCACGTGCCCAGGCTAGCCTGTGGGGGGACAGAGACACAAGGAGTGAGCTGCACTGCCCTGGTTGCCCCAATCCCCCTGCCCCAAAACAGCCAACTTCTGACATGTGAGTGAGCCCAGCCGACACCAACAGAGCTGCCTAGCAAACTTCCCCACAACTCCAGACACACAAGCAATAAGCACTTGCTACTGATGCCACTGAGTTATGCAGGTGATTGTCTGGACAATTCTGTGGCAGTCGCTAACTGGCACATCCCACCCATCCGTCCACCAATGCCTCCATCGATGCACTCAACATGTATCTGGTGAGGGTCTATGATGCGTCCAGCACTGTGAGAGGCCAGGGACACAGTGGTGAGCACTGCAGTACGGAGTATGCAGACCAAGAAGGGAGGACTGATAAGCAATTACGATTCACAGAGAGGAGGGTGGGCTAGGAGGAGTGACAACGAAGCAGAAATCTATGGGCTGAACAGGAGCCCGTGGGGCGAGGAGGGGTGACAGTGAGAATGGTTCAGGAGAAAGCCTGGCAGAGGCCTGACGAGACATCTGGTGCTGGAGCCCAGAAGCAGGAAGTGGAGGGAGGAAAGGGGGCTCCAGAGGGGCTGTCATCAGAGGGACCCCATCATCATCCCAGACACTTTTTCTGTATTTATTTTCAAGGCCAACTGAAACCCAGAAGAGGAAACAGGAGCATTTTCCAAGCACAGTTGGAGCAATGAAGGCAAAGGCCACAGAGCATTTCCAGGGCACACCAGGGCAGCAGGGCCTGAGGACAGCCTTCCGAGGGCAGCAGTAGAAGTTCTTCCATTCTGACTCTATGGGAAGTTTGCTACCTGCCTAAAGCCGCAGGTGCTTGGCTGTTTCTCATGCGACAGAGTCAGGAAATGAAAGCCTGCTGCTGGAATCTACAGCACTCCTCTAAAGCAGCCAATCCGAGGGAGACAAAGGTACGCTCATCTCTACAGAGAAAAATGGGGAGAAGAAAGTCCTGGGGCCGGGGGCTGTATGTTGTGGTATTCATTCATTCATCCATTCATTCAGTCAACAAGTCCTCCCTAACTGGCCATATTCTGCCAACAGCAAGGAGGACTGAAAGATGACTGGCCCTTGGTCCTGTCCTCAAAGATCTCCAGTCCAGAAGTGGGGCAACTCCAGACTTTCTATACCAACAGAGCCTAGAGGTGGCAATCTGCTGGATGTGGACACATGGAAAGTGCTTTGAAGCTGGCTGAGAATACAGAAACCCGATTTTTACTTAGATGTTGTGTTTATCTGGGGTGGCTTGGGGAGGGGAGGTTGAAGTCATCCTTTGGATCAGCCACTGGGGGAGATCAAATATGTGTGAAATGGCCTGCAATACCATTAACAAGGGGTAAGAGTGACAGCAAGATTCAGATGGAATTTGAAGAGTTCAGAAGAGGGCAAAATGGGCCATTACTGGCTAAGTGAATCAGGCAAGGTTTCTAGAAAGAAAGATGAGTCAAGGACCGAGGAGAATGAGGAAAAGGTTTAGAAGGGCAAGGAACCCCCCAAAGGCAGGGAAGCCCAGAACCCACCTGGGGACTCACTCTGGATGCCTGGAGTCCAGCCATGAACAATAGGGACAAGTAGAAGGTCCGCTGGAAAGGCAGCTGGAACCAGATCAAGGAAGCTCTGAGATACCAAGAGAAGGAAGCTGAGCTTTATCCAGAAGATAACTGAATCAAAGACTGTGACATCAAGGGTGCATTTCAGGAATATTACTCTCAGCGACTAATGGGTAGGAAAAGAGAGACTGAACCCAAGAAGCCAGTTCAGAAGATGCTGCCAGAATTGGTTGAAGAAGAGGAGACAGATAGGAGAGAGTGTTCAGAGGACTCAATGACTGGCTGGCTGGAAAGAGAAGCACTGAGGGTCCCCCCAAGGTTCCCATCCCAGAGGATGACTGTGAAACCCACTGCAGGGGGGAGACGGAAGGGCTGCACTTTGAAGGCTGTGGCTATCAGACACAGTGGGGGTGAACTGGCTGAGGGGTGGCCGGCAGGGAGCTTGGAGAAACAAAGGAAGGTAAGAAGATGCTGCTGCCCTTGAAAGACAGGCCAGGTTTGGAAATGAGAAGAAGAAAGCAACGTGGAGCCAGTCAGAAGGAAACTACTGAAGCTGCTGGGGAGAGAGAAGGTACTGACAGAACCAGGAGCTCATCCCGCTTCCCCCGCTGCATCGTGTGCCCAGCAAAGCTCTGCTCTAGGTCCCCAAGGCCTGCCTTGACCGGATCTTATTCATTCTTCACAGTCAGTCTCCCCTGAATAGAACGTGCCCTCCACGAGGGACTGTGATCAGCTGATTCTCTGCAGCATCCACTGCACCTCAAAGACAGCCTGGCATATCAAGGGGCTCCTAAGTGCCACACAGATGTGTTTTATGGTGCCTTACCTGGCCACCACCCCTGGAAAGGAGCGGTACAACAAGATCCAGCCCCCACCTCCAGTGACTGGACTGGGAATGGATGGTGAGTCACATGGGAGGTGGGGAGGGGGTGTCCACGCACAGGCTGGTGGAAGCCGGCCAGTCTCTCTCAGACATTGGAACTCAGACCCAAGGGTCGAGGACAGTCGTGATGGGCCCTGGAGTCTTAAAGCCATGCAGGTTCTGGGCTGGTGGCCACTGTGGGCCACAAGCAAGGTGAGAAAGCCAGTGGTCAGAAGAGAGGCAGGAGAGTGGAGTGGAGAGAAGCCGAGACACAACTCCTGAGAAATGAGCAGAGCGGCCTCCACTCTTAACCTCCCAGCGCCAACTCTGGAAGGACTGGCTGACCCTCCCTTTCAGCCCCTGGGCAATGTGTGGGACATGGAAGAGCCAGCAGATTCCCCTTCAGGAAGGAAGGCTTCATCCCCTGACTGCTGGGAACACTCCTGGAAGACCACCCCCAGCTGCCTGCCTCTCTGAAGACGGAAGGACACTGCCTCGCCCCAGGTCCTGCTCCTTCCAGGGGCGGCCCACGTCTGTGACCGAGCAACATGGGCGCCTAAAGGCCTGGGCCCCTTCCTCCAACCTGGGACAACACTGAAGGGCCTCTCCAAGTTCCAGAATGTCCCATGGAACGGGCTGAGGCCTTCGCTGAGACTGCCCCAAAGCACAGCTGCTCCCCTTGGCCAATCCCACTGCCTTGGCCTCACTTCCATGGGGGGTGATCCCAATCAAACTCCCCAGTAAATACCCTGCATACTAATCGCCATCTCAGCACCTGTTTCCCAGGGAACCTTATCCTTACCAGCCCTAATGTTGCCTATGGTATCCTTAAAATAAACTCTTTGCACACTAGCCAGCACAAGGAAATCTTGATTAGACTGCTAGTACCAATTTTTTTTTAATCCTAAGGGCACTTACTATAGTGTTTTGCAAATAATAGCAATAATAATAATAATAAGTGCCAGAAATTGTTCTAAGCATATTACAAGGATCATTTAAAGGTCACAGCACCCCTATGAGGCAGATACTATTATCCCCATTTTACAGATTTTAAAAGAACAAAACTGAGGCATACTTTCCCAGAGCCACATAATTAAGCAGGAGTAAAATCAAAATGAGAACTCACTCTGCCAGACCCAGAACCTGTGTCCTTCACCACATTCAGCCCTGCTGCCTGCATCAAGGACATTCAACCACAATGTCAAAGAAAGAGTCAATGATTTTGAGCTGAATGGAGGCCTATACATTATCCGGGCCGCCCATTTCATTATACTGAGACCCCAAGTGACGGTTTTTTTATGCTCAAGGTTATACAATCCAATTGTGATATGTGAACATTTAACTGATACAAAGTCAAAATATACACGCGTCAAAAAAGAGTGATAAGAAGATAGTTTGAGTAACGTCGTTTTCTGTACAATAAATGATCTTGTTACAGGGACTGTACTCATGGCACTATGTACACTGCACCTATACACACATTACTGTATAGCGTTACATACACTAAACCATGTACGTTCTATTTTAAGGGCAATTTCAGGGTTTGGCACCAGCCAACATGCTGACTTTGGAATCCAAACCCCTGCAAGATGGGGCTGAAAAAAGCACCACGAGTGACAAATAAAAATAAATTCACATCTAGACATATTGCCTCTAAAGGAGCCCATGGTGAGAAGCAGGCTGGAACTGGGGTCTCCTGACTCATGATCCAGCTTCTTTCCACCTCTCCCACCCATGTCCCCTCTATCTGTTTATCTGGTTTTATTTCAGAGAAATCAACTGGTTCAGAGCGTTGCAGCACTGCCATTTAGAAAAACTCAGAGCCCGAGGCTCAAGCTACTGAGAAATCCACGTGAACTACCGCACTGCAGCCACGCTTTCAAGATCACTGTTTCTAATTAAAGGACTGGCTGACACATTATACAGCTCCTTGGGAAGCATCCCATCACACCGCACATTCTCCCGGACGTCCCTGGATTTCTCCTTCTTGCCTCTTTCATTGACGCGCTCGCCCTCATCACCTAGTAGTGCTGATTTACTCACCACTGCCGTCCCTGGGGAGTGACGTAAGGCACTAAACAGTGTGACTCAAAAAAGATCGGCTTCCAGATCTTAAGGACACAAGGATTCAAGACAATATTCAAACATCTCTGGCAAACCTTCCTCCTCCCAAATCAGACCCCCACCAAATTCATTATTTCGTGAGCCATCGCAAATGCATTCCTACCTCGAGGTCTCAAGTGCCCTTCCTGCTCCTCTCCACTTACTTAAATCCCATCCCTCCTTCAACTCCTAGTCCAAGCACCACTTCCTCTGAGAAGGTGTCTCTGCTCATGTGTTGGAGACCGGGGAACCAAAGGGACATTTAAATATTGCCCATACCCGATGTCACCAATTGCAGGCTGAATGGCTGTATAGTGTCATATGCTATGTATGGCTGAAGCTTTCTTGAATCTACAAAGTGTTGTGTTAAAATTTCTTGAACCCTTAAAAAGTCATGAGATTTCACAGAAAAGTTCTGGCTGATCTTGAAAGACCAGTGATCTGGAAACCTTGGAGTTATGTCTTACATGGCGACAATCAGATGAAAGGGGGAAGTTGCCCTCTCCGCATTTTTTTTTTTAACACAGAAGTTTTGGTTTTGCGCTTTTCAGAAACATAACCCATGGTTATCTAAAATCTGCAATCAAACTATTTCACCAATTTCTAGGCTCAGGATTTTTCCCTGCGTGCCATTTTTTAATCTCGATGTTTCCGTCTCACTTTCCTTCTCGGGTGAGTTCATCTTTCAGTATTTCTTTCAGCAAGCCTCGGTGTGTACTCCACTTTCTTCTTTCTATGTATTTGAAAATGCCTCTCTGTCGCCCTCACTGCTGAGTGCTAGTTTAGCTGAGCACAGGCTTCTGGGATGACAGCTGTACTTGCTCAGCTTTTTCAAGATGCTTTTTCACTGTCTTCTGGCAACTGCTGTTGCTGATGAGAAGTTTGCCGTCAGGCTAGCTATTATTCCTTTGCAGGTAATTTGTCTTTTCTCTGGGGAGCTTTTAAGAGTTTGTCTGTGTTCTGGAGGTTCTAAAGCTGCACTACAACATGTCTAGATGTGAATTTATTTTTATTTGTCATTCATGGTGCTTTTCTCAATCCTAGAATTCACATCTCTTCATTTATGGGAGAGTGTGTTCACTATCTTTTGTCAAGTGTTGCCTCCCGTTCATCCCCTCTACTGTCTTCTTCTGAAACTCCAACTGATACATATTGGAGCCTTTTGATCTGTTCTCTGTGTCTCCTAACTGCTCTTTCTTGTTTTTAATTTCTCACTCTGGGTTGGGTCTCTGATGAATTCCTCAGTACTGACTTCTAACTCTCACCGATGCTATCTTCAGTTACATCCAGTGTTGAGTCTATCCCAACTACTGAGGTTTCATGAAGAAATTCACAACCATATACAATAGCCAAGACATGGAAACAACCTAAATGTCCATCGACAGAGGACTGGATAAAGAAGCTGTTGTATATTTATACAATAGAATACTACTCAGCCATAAAAAAAGAATAAAATAATGCCATTTGGAGTAACATGGATGAATCTGGAGACTGTCATTTTAAGTGAAGTAAGCCAGAAAGAAAAAGATAAATACCATGATATCACTCATATGTGGAATCTGAAAAAAGAAAAAAGAAGACACTAATGAACTCACCTACAAAATAGAAACAGACTCACAGACATAGTAAACAATCTTATGGTTACCAAGGAGAAAGGGGATGGGAAGGGATAAATTGGATTTGAGATTTGCAAATATTAACTACTGCAACAGCAAGTTTCTACTGTACAGCACAGGGAGCTATATTCAATATCTCCTAGTAACCTATAATGAAAAAGGATATGAAGACAAAGAAATTCACAACTATACTTTCTGTTTAGACATCAGTTGGTTCTTTTTACATCCTATGCTCTTGTTTTGTTTCTGCTTACTTTCTTCCTTCATTTTTTTCTTATTCTTTTTTATAGATTCTGTTCTATTTTATTTCTTCAGCACTCTGAGAATCCTCCTCACACTTATTTTGAAAACATCATTAGCTTTTGCTCTTATTTCTTATAGTCCAAAGTGAATTCATCTCCCTCTCGTTGACTGTGCTGACCATATTCCTTTCTTTCTTCCTCCTTTATCCTTAGCAATAATTTTCCACTCAAATATTTTGGAATTTGGAACTGTAGGCTCATCTTGAGTGGGAGGTTTGTTTTGTGTTTGTTGCATTCTCTATCTATCTGGCACTTTGCACTTGGCTTTTCCTGGACCACGAGAGAGCCTAGAGCAGACCAGACCCCAGTGGCAGCTCAGGGCTTAAATCCCATGGTGATACTGGGGACACTCAGGCTTACCACTGAGTGCTGGGGGGCTTGCCAGATACTGTCTGCAAGAATATATCAGTGCATTGCTTTGTATTTGCCATAGCCTTAGGCAGAAATCGGGAGAAGCTTTTTTTCAACCTGCTTTTCCAGGTGAGGGAACCCCACTTCAGCCACAGATTTCAAGCAAGAAACCTGGCTCTGGAACCCTGCCTCTCATGGGGCACTTTGAAATCCCCATCTCCTCCCCAAAATGTATTCCAGGGGAAGCTGCCACTTGGTTTTATCTTTCGACATTGAGGCTCCAGCCCAGGATTAGGGAAGAACTGTACCAGCCAGAGGAGTGGGACCTAGTAACACATTTCCCAAGGGACTTCCACTAGTTCTGGAAAAGTGAGGGCAGTAGGGAGAAGCCCAGGTACACATTTTAACAAAGGATGCAGCCAAGCAAGCACAGCAGGGCTGAGCACCTCAAAGGGGCATCCCCTGTACCTTTCCTTCCCAAATAAATGAAAATATTTATCAAGACTGTACTCTGTACCCCCAAGAGCCTTAGCTTTCTTCAGTATTCTGAGTATGGATCCATGGGTTTATCTGAACTTTTCAAGATGTTTATATTTCTAGGGCATATATCTTTCTTGAGAGTAATGAATACCATATGTGCTACTTGGGAAAAAAATCCTAAAATTTATTGAGTGTTCATTGTGCATTAGGTACTACCTAAGCATTTACGCACATTAGCAACTTCCAGCCTCAAAACCATCCTGCGAACCCTGTGAGACAGATACTGCTGTTACCCTTATTTATGAAAGGAGAAACGGAAGCTTGGCCAAGACCCAGAGCTAGTAATGGTAAAGTCTGGCCCCAGAGCTCCCACGCTTGGCCATTACACGGCCGCCTTCTCTAGTTTACACTGGGGGACACCAGGAACTAAAGTAAGAAGACCCCAAGACAAAAATGAACTCCAGGCCAAAGTGTTGAGGACAACTCATGTATCTCTAACCTGCTCGTACACAGACACCAAGCAAAATACAAACTGCTACAGGCAGAAGGGAAAACTTCCTGTTTCATGGGAAGTAACAGAGGAAATAATCCTACAGGAGTATTTTTAGAGTCAAGGGAAGAGTCTTCAAGGGAAAACTCATACTCAGAAGTTGCTCATGTACCATTTAATGAGTAACAGCCGTTGTTATTTTCACCTGACCCTCCTGCGGTCTCTGTGGAAGTCCAGCTACAATAACCCTTTCAGGTTACCAAGAAGACCCACCTGGGCTATGCAAGAGTGAAGCCCCTTTCTAGCTGGGATTCCATCTGGCTCTCTCCTCTGCTCGAACCTGGAAGGCTTCTGAAGGATAGTCTCACAGAAGACACTGGTCCTTTACAAAGAGCTGGTGGTGGGCAGGGATTCTACTTCAACTGGAGGTTTTATCAACCAGGACCATCTTGAGTTTTTGCTCCGTGAGCCACGGGCTCATCATGTCGGTAGCTCCCCTGTGAACATGATTGGGACACCGAGGTTCCTATGTAAAGAGGGGCCCACTGACAATATTAAGATCTTTCAGCTGTCACTGGCTGGAGTTTATTTCACAGTAATATTCCCTTAGGTTCACACAGCACTTTGCTGTTTGACCAATTACAGTCACGTGTCTGATTGAACCGATTCTCCCCAGAATGCCGGGAGGTGGATATTAATTACCCCCTTGTCCCAGTGAGAAATTATCCCAGATCATCTGCCTAAGATCCCACAAGAAGAAAGCGGCAAAGCTAAGGCTCAGATCACAAACTTAGACCTTCTCTGTAGGGGAATTTAAGAAGCTTTTCCCTCTCTTTACACAGAAGGAAAAGTACAGAACTGCAGGCAGGCTTCTACGGCAGTCGTGCTCCTGGGGTCTCATTCGCAGTGTGAGACTGGGTGCCTCCTAAGGGATTCAACACTGAAGGCCCTTGAGAGCAGCTCACCCTCACTCCAGCAGGAGCTCCAGCGAGAAGTTCCACCTCCTTGGCTGTTAACTCTGCTAATTCTCCTACCTAATCCTGCCTTCTGAGGCCAGGTGCTTCACAGCACTCACCTCCCCTGGCCGGCTTTTCTGGCCTCACCACCAGATATTTCCGACATAGTGTCTGTCTTTCATTCACCTAAGATACAATCAGCAAGCAAAGCGGGGCACCCTGCTATGCACTGGGGTGGCAGATACCCTCAAAGTGGACCCTCTCGCCCTAGGTAAGCCCTCAGGTGACTGCAGCCCTGGGATCTCAACTGCAAGCTCACTAGAGAGCCTGAGCCAGGACCGCCCAGCTGACTCCTGATTCCTGACCCATGGACACTGTGTGAGACAGTAAATGTTTGTTGTTTTTAAACTACTATGTTTGGGGATAATTTGTTTCACAGCAATAAATAACTGTTACACATGTGAAGAATTTATATATATAAAGAGTTAATAAAGAGACTTAGAAGAGTGCCTGGCACATGGAGAATGCTCAGTATTATTATCATTTCAAGTTACAATCACACTAGTTTATGTATTATTCTCCATGTTTACCAGGTATTTTAAAATCTATTGAAAAACAGTTTGAGCATCAAAAAAATAATGATTGTTATGGATTATAACTCACTGAATAAAATACAAATTCATGAGTTTCTGCTGATATAAATGAAGGAAAGAATGAACAAATAAATAAAGGAGGGGTGAAGGCTCTACCTTGTAGCAAAATTACAAATAGTACATGTAGAAAGAATGACAAAATCATAAAATCATGATTTGACAAAACAAGATGCTAAAACTACAGAGTGAAAGTTTGATGAGGAACAGAATATATACATAGTCTCCTAGTAATTCCCACAAAATGCTTATTAAATAGCTAATTAATTAATCAGTATAAAACACTTGTTAATCAACTTTGCAATGGAGAAACCTGGCAGATACCATCTTAATCAACTGATAAATGTCAGTATTACCGGTCATGGGACAAATGAACATCATGTGCCTCTTGACCTCTTGAGAAGAACTCCCATTGACCAGAGCCTGCCCTGTTCATCTCTTTATCCCCAGCAGGGCCTCGTGTATCCGCAGCTCCTGTTCACTGGGCGCTGTGTGCCGGACACTGCACCAAGATGCACTGGACACACATCAGCTCATCGGATCTTCACAACAACCCTAGGCTCTGAGAAGCAAGAAAATTACCCTAGGGCATACAACCAGGAAGAGGCAGAGTAAGGTACAAACTCTGCTGCAGAGTAAGGTACAAACTCCACACTGGACTGGCTCCCTGAGCACTCAATAAGTGATGAATCCAGTCCTTCCTGCATCTCCAGGAGGTTTCTGGACACCTAGCAGTTGCCCCCAGGACACAGCTACCTTCTCCTTCCTTCCTTTGATAAATACCACAGCGAGAAAAAGCACTGGATGCAGTGTCTGAAGGCTGTAGTCCAGTCCCCTCATGCACAGGTACCTTACGCACACTTCCTGGGTCTCCAGCTCCCCCAACTTTGGTCCAGCGCAGTTGTTTTCAAATTTCTTATAGCAACTGAACTTTTCCTTTAAGCAAACTTTTCTACAAAACCTCAATATATCATAGCAGTGTTATTTGCAATAGCCAAAAGGTGGAAACAACGGAAGTGTCTATGGACGAATGACAGAAAAAATAAAATGTGCTCTACACATATGATGGAATATTATTCAGCCTTAAAAAGGAAGGAAATTTTAACACAACATCGTAAATCAACTATACTTCAACTTAAAAAAAAATGCTACAACATGGATGCACATCCAAAACATAATGGTAAGTGAAATAAGCCAGACAAATATTGCATGACCCCACTTACATGAGGTCCCCAGTGTAGTCAAAGTTATAGAGGAGAAAGTCAAATAATGGTTGCTAGAGCCTGGCAAGGGGGAAATGGGGGGTTAATGTTTAAAGGATAGTTTGGGGAGATGAAAAGTTCCTAAAGACAGATGGTGATGATGGTTGCACAATATGAATATACTTAACATCACTGACCAGTATATCTGAAGTGGTATTATTAAGTGGTAATTTTATGTTATGTATATTTTGCCACAATTAAATAAACAAATACCTTAGGGTGTGCAATAGATGAAGCAAAAATAAAGACTGAAGTATTAAAATGCTCCCTTAACACCAACCCCCCAGCGACCACAGACTCCCCCTCCCTGAGGAGCACGTGAGCCACTTTAATCCTAGTACTGGGCGCTCTGGGAGCAACGGCTGCCCGTGGAGCCTGCAGCCTCCAGTTTCAGCCCTGAGCAGTCCCTGCTCCCTCTGTCGCACTGGCTGCTGTGATGAAGCTCACGAGTTAAACTACGGTGAGGACAACGCTCCAACATAGGGACAAAAGCTCCCGGACGATCTGGCAGGTGGGCGCCCTCCCAGGGAGCTGGCAGGGCGAGGAGGCCGGAGCCCAGTGGCACAGCTGCACTCATCACTCCACAGCTCCCTGTCCAGACCCTGGGCCTGTCAGTTAGCATCTCGGAGCCTCAGTTTCCACTTCTGTAAAAAGGGGACAGTAGCAGCAGTACCTACCTCAAAGGGTGTGTTGAGGATTAACTGAGATAATGTACACAGAGGTGCTGGCCCAGTAAAGGATTCAAAAAGGGTGATGCTCTATGATGGGGGCAATGTCCTGGCGAAGGGCTGGGCTTTGGAGGCTAAAGTTCAATTACAGCTCTGCCCTTTACTAGCTGCATGATTTTGAGAAAATTTACTAACCCTGTCTGTGCTTCACTTTCCTCATCTATAAAAAGATGGTTATCATACCCACTTCCTAGGTTGTTAGGAAGACTAAATGGGCTCACAGAGGTAAGGATGGAGGACAATGCCTGGTCCACAGCAAGTGATCAGTAGATGTGAATCATCTCTCCTCCTGTCTGACAAGCCTCCTAAGGCAGTGGTCTGGCTGGACAGAGGGGGATGGAGCCCGCATAATGAGGCTGGTGTGTCTGGACCAAACCCAGATTAGGCCAGCCAAACCAAACACAGGCCAAGGGGGCCTGCTCCCACAGCCCAGCGCCCCCAACCCTGGGAGAGAGACCGGCTCCAAGATGGGGGGCAGGGAGGGGTTCCTCAAGGTCCAGTCAACTGGGGAAGCAGACGAAAAGGAAGTAAGATTGTTCTCCAGTCTCCCTTCAAAAACAAGCAGAGAGCATGGACCCCTCCAAGGGCCTCAGATTTGCTGTTTGTGGTCTTGACCAAAGGTATTTTGAAAATGTGCCTCCCCCTTGGTCTCTACCTGTGGCTCACCACTGAAGCCCAAAGGCTAAATTTAGGCCACTCAGCTGCTCAGGGCCAGTTGGAGGGCTGCTGCTTTCAGAGCAAAGAGGGCAGGGGGTGGGAGACAGGGGACAGATAGGAAAACAGAGGCAGACTCCACCAAAGGGCCTGTGGGTGCTGCTGGGATCCTGGCCATCGGCCTGGCATGAACCACTGCAAGGATCTCGGCTCCAGGCCTCCAGCAGGCCGTGGCCTGGGGCAGGTTGGGGAACTGGGGCCTGTGCACCAGCAGGGCTGAGTCAGAGACCCCGGGATGCCACCGGTGGGAAACACTCACAGGAAACTCTGACACTCTCGGTGGAAACCCCTGTCATTGTCACCACTGGGAGAGACTCAGCCCAACTCTTTGCAGATGGGGAAGTTGGGGCCCCCGGTTTCCATTTCATGTGCACCCACTATTCCAGGACTGCATGAAGCACCTTAGGTGTGGCGTCTCCTTTCAATCCCAGCAGCGACTATTCAGTATCGTAAGTCCACAGCTGATAAAGGGCTTGGCAGGATTTGAAACTAGGTTGATCTTTTTCAGGACCTCGTGCCTTTAAACATCATAATCTACCACATAAATTAGGGAACCGAACGGCTCAAGATCTCCCAGGAAGTACTGTTGGTGCTGAGCTTGGACCCCTAAACCCCCAGACTTCCAGACCAATGAGAGTGGGCACTGTATCTGTTTTCACTTATGACTGTATCCCTATCACCAAATTCTTGCTGAGTAAACAATGAATGGATGGAAGGATGAATGAATCTCCCTCACAGCCCTCTCCTGCGAAGGCTGCCCAGCCCCCAGCCCCCTACTAGGCTATGGGCTGCATCAGGGCTGGCATCGTGTCTGTCTCCTTCTCATCTATATCCCTAGTACCCAGCATGTAAGAGGTACTCAATAGATATCTGCTGAATGAATGATTCCCCATCCTCAAAGTCACCTGTGCCAGACTGCTAGATGGGCCCACAAATTTTGTTCCCTCCTTCATTCACAGGGATGGAATCTTAACTGAGCACAGAGCTGTCCCAGAAAGAAACTTCCCAGCCTCCCTTACAGCTAAAGGTGACCCTGTGCCTAAGTACTTAGTGGTCATCATGGGACCCAGCATCAGCCTATAAGTAAGTGTAACATCCTAGAAAATGGCCAAGCCATACTACACAAGTCCCGAATGACTTCATGGAGCAGAACCTGGCTGACAGCTGAAGCCAGCAGGACTGTTACAGGAGAGAGAAGTCAACGTCTGTGGCATTTAAGCCTAGTTAATTTGGGTGTCTCTTTCCTAACTAACATGTCGTCATTTCCAGATCTCCAGGCCACACTCACGAGAGCAAATGTGGACGTGGCTGCTGATACCCCTCATGACATGCACTTGCCTGAACGTCCATGCTGAAGACCAGTTATCACTCTGACTTCATTTCTTTGTCCTCACTAACCCAACAATCTTCTGCTCCACCCCTTCTTGGAGCCCATGTCACATGACCCCATCCCGACCTGGTCAGCTCCCAGGAACTGCCCTACCTCTGACCTCCTGAACTGGAAAATTTCTCTTTATAGCTGCAACTCATTTCTTTCTTTCTGCTACCACTTGACTCCCAACCACCTTTGTTCTCCAGCCTCCCGGAGACCTCTAGTCCTGGATGCTCCATCCTTTCCGTGACCCAGTAACCTTAAAGAGATAGGACGTACTCTCGCCATCAGCAGAAGCTCACTGATGGCAGAGATTCCCACAGGCAGAGAAAGAGGCCAGCAGTCCTTGCAGGGATGCATCTGGTCCTCTGGTGGGCTCTTCCCAGCACCCCTCTGTCTGCCCTCCCTGCTGCCCTTGCTAGGCTGCTATTCTCTCCCACCACACAAACCACAGGGGGCCATTGCTCATCTTGCTGGTTTTCCATCTAATGCCTCTTCCCTCCTCTCATTCCCCACTGCTAGTTCCCTTCTGAAACTTGACATTGGGTTCCCAAGACATCATTTCTTTTGCTCTCTCTACTCACATTTCACATTCTCCTTAAACTATCACGCCTGCACCTGTGCCCCTCCTTCACACACGTGTTGACAACACCCACATCTATGGCCTGTTCTTTGACCTTGCTCCTCAGTTCCAGGGGCTGAATTCCCTACTGTCTCCAGGACCCCAGCTACGAGATGCTCCTCACCCTCGATGTGTCCAAACAAAACTTAGCATCCTCTGCTGCTCCCCTAAATGTGAGCTTTCTCCTGTGTTCCATGTCTTGAAGAAAGGTACTCAACACATATCTGTGGAATGAATGGAAGTGTGACTAGTTCTGCAGAACGGATTTTATTTGGACAGGCGTGGGAAGGATGTGCTGGATGGAAGGAACATCAGAGCGCGAGTGCGGAGGTGGGTGTGAGCATGAAGCAACTGGCAGACAACAAAGAGACCAGCCTAGAAGGAGAGAGAAGCTGGGATCTGCATTCTTTGCCAAATCCCTGGCTTTGGGCTGGCTTCATCCTTGGGATGTGCTAATCGTAAGGAACATCTCTGGGTATCCAGAATGCAACATAAAGAAGGAGGAGAATCCAGCATCTAAAGTCACATCTGCTGAAGACCATCGACTTTGCCACTTCAGACTGAAAAAAGCAAAAACCGTTTTCTCCACTTCTAAACAAAAGCCCCAGCCTAAAAGGCTCCCCGTCTTCTGCCTGCCTGGTTGTTTTCTTCCCACCCTACTCCTCCGTCAACACCACCTCCAAGCACACTCAGCAGATGCAGCTGGGAGCAAAATGCCCCCAGGGAATGGCAAGAAGAGCCACCTAATGACAAATAATGGTAGTTAGAGCATCTGCACAGCCCTTCCCAATCCACACAGTGCTTTTTTCATGAACACTGGCTCACTGACTCCCCACCACAATCCTCTGCAGCAGGTGATATTCTCCCCTTCTGCTGGAGAGTAAACAGAAGCCCAGAGAGGTTAAGAGATCTGCCCAAGGATGCAGCTAGCAAGCAGCAAGCTGCAGCTAGCAAGCAGCAGGCTGCTGTGTCAATAGGAGGTGTTACAAAGTCACAAGTCAGGACCAGAATGCACAGTTTGACTACTCAGCCCAAAATTCCATCAGAGAGAACTTTGTCCACAGGCTTCTCCAGTCCCTGTACAAACTCAGACGTTTCTGTAGACATTTCATCCTAAAGCCCCGCTGTTGCCTGTGACAGAGGCCCAGCCATCAGCTCCACTGTTATCAGCTGCTGCAAGTATGCTCAGAAAGTCAGCAGCCAGCCCACCCCACTCAGGACCCACTGAGGCTGCACTGGAGAACCGAGCACTTGTGCACCGCAACTAGACCCAGGCCCAGCATTCACGCGCAAGCAGAATATGCAGTTCCTGCAGCTGGTTTCAAAATCCAGCCTTTGTTTCAGTTCACCTGCGGTTTTTTAAACACCCGCTTAACAACTGTCAAATGTCCAAATTGGGAGAATGAATTTACTTAGGATAAAAGACAACCATTTCTTTGTACCTGCTACAAGGCAAATCAACTAAAAGATGTGCTTCTTAAAACAAGTAACCTGTTAAGTGATGACCTGTTCCTGCAGATATGAGTAAAAAGGAAAAGAAGGAAAAGGAAAAGCGTCTGGTTCATAATCTCCCTTTCATCTACATTTGGGCCCCTACTCTGTGCCAGACACCAGCAATATGAATGCGTATTTGTATTCCCAGAATGTCCCAGTGGTTAAGAGCCTAAACCTGGAGCCAGATCTAATGGTTGTCTGTGTGCCCCTTCCTCCCAGTACTCACAGCTCTGTACCAAGGTGAGAGTAAGATTTCACCCTCAACTGGCCCCTCTCCCAGATGCCTTTGGGCAGTGCGCAGCCAGCTCAACTGTGTACGTGGCAGCACTGACTTCAGTCCTGACTCTGCTACCTACTGTGTAACCTCGGGCAAGTTTCTGAATCTGCATTTTTTTCTCTTTATTGACGTATAGTCAGTTAACAACTTTGTGTCAATTTCTGGCATACAGCATAATGTGTCAGTTGTACATATACATACATATATTCCTTTTCATATTTTTTCATTTCACTACAAGATACTGAATATAGTTCCAAGTGCTATACAGTAGAAATATGTTGTTTATCTACTTTATATATAGTTGTTAGTATCTGCAAATCTTGAACTCCCAATTGTCCTTTCCTACTCCCACTCCTCCCTGGTAACCGTAAGTTTGTTTTCTATGTTGGTGAGTCTGTCTCTGTTTTGTAAATAAGTTCATATGTGTGTTATTTTTTTTTTAGATTCCACATAAGTGATATCATATGGTATTTTTCTTTCTCTTTCTGGATTACTTCACTTGGAATGACAATCTCCAGGTCCATCCATGTTGCTGCAAATGGCATTATTTTATTCTCTTTTATGGCTGAGTGGTATTTATATATATATATATCCAGTTATGTATATTATCCAGTCTTTACCCAGTCATCTGTGGATGGACATTTAGGTTGATTCCATGTCTTGGCTATTGTAAATAGTGCTGCTATGAACACTGAGATGCATGATTTTTTTCAAACTAGAGTTTTCTCTGGATATATGCCCAGAAGTGGGATTGCTGGATCATATGGTAAATCTATTTTTAGTTTTTTAAGGAATCTCCATACTGTTTTCCATAATGGCTGCCCCAAACTACATTCCCACCAACAGTGCAAAAGGGTTCCCTTTTCTCAACATCCTCTCTAACATTTACTGTTTGTGGACTCTTTAATGATGGCTCTTTTGAATGGTGTCAGGTGATACTTCATTGTAGTTTTGATTTGCATTTCTCTGATAATTAGCAATACTGAAATTTTTTCATGTGCCTATCGGCCATTTGTATGTCTTCATTTGGAGAATTGCTTGTTTAGGTCTTCTGCCCATTTCTGGATTGGGCCGCTTGTTTCTTTGTCATTAAGTTGTATGATGAATCTGTATCTTCATCTAGGAATAAGGAAAAGTAGTAGCATCTATCTGATAATGTCATGAAGGATAAAATGAGACAGTGCATGGAAAATGTCAGCATACAGCCTGGCTGCAAGGAAGTGCTTTTTAAGTACTATTATTAGCATTGTATATAGGACATTGTTCAGGCCTTCCTGGAGTTTACAGTCTAATGGGAGAAGCAGACTGCAGAAATATTAAGTTGGGAAAGAGTGGCAGACATGAATCAATAAACTGTTCTTGAAGGATGAGTAGGAGTTCGCAAGACAGAGAATAAGAGGAGGCTGGGATCAGGAGTGAGAACATTCAGGGCTCTAAGAACAGTGCGTACAAAGGAAATGAGGCGTTACGTGTCATGGCATGTTCTGGGACCGGCGAGACGTTTCTGCACTATTAACTACTAATTATGAATTTTTGCTGAGCTCAGGTGCATGGTAGCAGAGCAAATAACTCCCTCTGGGTGCCAAACTTATGAGTCCAGACAGCTGACTTTGAAATTCAAAGGAGCTGTACTTTAGGCCAAAGCCTTTTGAAGTAGACAACGGCCTGAATGAACCGACACCACTTTTGCCAGGTTTAGCCAAAATCTGGGATATAACTGCAAGAGCATTGCTGAATAAGGGCTTCCCCTGGTACCCACTGGGCAACTCCGAGCAGCAGTTCAGTGCTTCTCTGAAGGGAAGGATTGAGCAGCAGAAAAACCCTGGAAGTCAGGACATCTGGGGTCCAGTTCCTCCTTCTAGGAAGTCACCGTCCCCCTTCCCAAGCCTCAGTTTCCTCACCTGCAAGATGAAGGGACTGGGCTAGAGTTTCTTCCAACAGACAGAACACTGTAACTGCTCAGAACCTGGACTGTTAAGTCAGACAGACCTGTGTTTGATTGTTAAGAGGATAAAATAAGGACTTAATATATGTAAAGCACCCCACGCAGTGACAGACCCACAGGAAGTACTGAAGAAAGGACAGAGGGTTTCATCATTGCCACAGAAGCAGTGCTGGCATGTGGGATGTGTCCATGAACGTTTCAGAGCGAACAGCCCTTCCGTCTGCACCCCTGGAGAGTTCTGAAGCCTGCAGAAGCCCCGCGCCAGCGCAGTGCAACAAACTCCATCCACTTCAGACTCAGTGATATCGCCTTTCTGTTTGGTTTGAATGGGTTTTCCAGATTTTTTGACACGGAAAATATTCACATGACAACCTCAGAGCAGTGGTGGTGGCGGGAGCGGGCAGGGAGGGGTGGAGTGGAAAGAAAATCTCTGGTGCTAGAAACCAGAAGAGTTTTCTAAAGAGGCCAAAAAACTGCGCAAGAATTTGAGTCCCACCCTGACACAACAAGACAGAGGCAAAGGGAGCAGACAGGACTTCTCTTTAGGAAGTGGCCAGTGGTTCTTGGTGGCTCCTCACGGAAAGAAGGATTTATGGTACTGGCCCCAGACTCAGGGACATTCACTGTTAGTATCGTCGTGAGTAAATCGAGGTCAGCATTATGAAGAGCTCCTACCTGTCCTCCCCTCCTCCCTTCTGCCCAGCAAGGTGGATGATCCCATGAGGCCATTTCACGGGTGTAAGACCTGAGACTCAGCGAGGTCAAAGGAAACTTGCCCAACATCACGGTCTACAGAGGCTTGAACTCAGGCCTTGGACTCCACCCCTTATGATCACTCCTCTTCCCCAAGCTCTTCACTGACTGATGGGTCATGGGCACTTTCAAAGTCCCGCGGAGTGTGACACAGTGGCCCAGGACTGCACATCAGGCCCTGGCTTGCTGAGGGTCAGGCCATGAGACTTGGTTCTGCTCAGCCCCTCTGCAGGGGGACAGCTCACCATCTGAGTGCTAACCCCACCCTGGGGCCAGCCCTGCCTGCAGCCTTTCTCCACCTGCTGTGCATGTCAATGACCCATCAGGGCCATTCTCACAGTAGGACCTCACTCGAATAGGGTCCCAAGAATCTTGGAGGCCCCCTGTGGCCACCACAAAGTCCTCCAAGAACTGGAAAGGTCCCAGCAAGCAGATGGTCCCTCTTCCTTGTTCCTGAGAAAGGATCCAAAGACTGTGTTAATCCTCAGGTCACCAGGCAATGGCTCAGCTGCCCTTGAACCACCCCTTCTGCTCCAAGTTCAGGGACAGCTGTGAGGGCAAGGAAAGAACAGGGGACTGAAGTCAGAAGGCCAACATTTAAATCCCAGCTCTGCCACGTAAGACAACCGTGGAACATCTGTGAGCCTCAGTTCTCTCCTCTCCAAAATGGGAATGCTCACAGGGCTAACCTTACACAGTCGCCCTGAGGGTCAAACGGGATAATAAATAAGAAAGTTTTTTGTAGACTGGAAAGCCCTATGAAAGTATATGTGGGATGATGGGTCATCTTACCCCTTGCCCAGCTCTACATCAGTTGGAAGGATATAAAAAAGCTCCTTATTAGAATCTTATTAAAATTCTCATTAGAGTCTTATTAAAAATTTTTATTATTATTATCAAAATCATTCCCAGGATACCACAAAATTGTCCCTATATGTCCAAACTAAATGAGATGAGAGGAAACTTGAGAGCCAAAGCACCCTGTCCCCTGTGAGAAGTGAGAGGCTCTGAAGGCACTCAGATACTGTACTCATTTCCTGGGACTGTCATAGCGAGGAGCCACAAACTGGATGGCTTAAATTGATTGCCCCTGGTCTTCCTGAAATAAGGTGCCAGCAGGGTTGGTTCCTTCTGAGGACTTGGAGGGAGGATCTGGTCTGGGCTTCTCCCCCAGGTTTTGGAGACTTGCTGGCAATCTTTGGCACTCCTTGGTTTGTACACACATCACCTCATCTCTGCCCTCACCTTCACATGGCATGCTCCCTGTGTGTGTCCAAGTCTCCCCTTTTATAAGGACACCAGTCATACTGGATGAGGGCCCACCCCAATGACCTCAACTGAACTTGCAAAGACCCTGCCCCCAAATCAGGGAGCATTCGCAGCTCTTGAGGGGTCAGGACTTTAGCATCTTTGGGAAGGAAGCAATTCAACCCCTAACAAATGCCTTCCCCCAGCTCTCCGGGGCACTCCAAGCCTGGGTCTCCAGCTCATGTCTGCCTCCCCGTGTGTCTACCTCATTCACCTGTTTTCAGTCAAGTCCTGGCCACGTTGGAATGTTCATCCCATGACTTAAAGATTAGCCCATTCTGCCCTCGCCCCCACACCAGGAGCTGGTCCCCTTCTGGGCACTTGATGGAGGAGCCCAAGATACATTATAGGTTTAACATGAAGAAGCACACAGATCCTTCTTCACAGCCGTAGAGAGAGCTAGGCGTGGGGTGAGGAGCACAGGCTGGGAGGGTGAGCCAAAGACAGCACGCGCTCTGGAATGAGGCCACCAGGAAGGGGCCGTTGCAGGGGCTGTGTCTAGTGCAGCAGATTAGACTGGAGGTGGCATGGGGACGCCACAGGCAGGGAGGCCAGGGACAGAAGTAAACAGACACAGAAGTCATGTGAGAGGAAGCTGGGAAGCTACCAAGGCCACCGAGAGAGGTGGCGGGGCGGGGCTCTCGGCCATCAACCCCTGAGCACTGGACATCGTGGCCCAGCTGAATCGGCTGGGCTGGCGCAACAAGGCTGGACACCTGTGGGCCCAGGCAAACGCTGCTGCTAGGGAGGTTCGGCCACACCTGGCCCAGCCCTGGCAGGATGCTTCCTACACTCCCCAGTTAGGAGGCCACAGAGCAGGAAAGCTTCAACCGGCAGAAACGGGCAGCCCTGTGCACCTACGTTGGCAAGCAAGGGGCACATCGTGGGCGAGAGCACAGAGGAAGAGCTTCCATGCTGAGTCCAGTGTCCTCACGCCTGTCCCCTGCCCAGCTCTGGCCGGCTCCAGACGGCAGGGGTTCCTTGTTTCGACGGTCTTGGGGCACTGCCAGTGAGACAGCAGGCCCTCTTCAGGGGAGTGTCTGTTAGAGTCACTGACACCTACCAAGATATGCAAGGATACCCCACAAATAAAATAATAGTGCCTACATTCAAGCAGCTTACTGGCCAGTGGGAGAAACAGCTGAGCAAAGGGGCAGTTTGAGTGGATGGAAATAGTGCCATGGTGTGGAGAAAAGAAGTAAAGTGGGCCTGGGGGTTGGCAGGATACTCCCCAGAGAAGGGTACCACCAAGTGACACTCTGAGGACCGAACTTCCTTCAACTCCTCCAACCTGAGGAACTTCACACATGCTGTTCCTTCTTCCTGGATCTTCCCTGCAACCCCCACCCCACCCCAACTCCTCTCCCTTCAGGCCACTTCCTGAGGAGGAACCTTTACTCCCATTTGACAGATGAGGACCCTAAGGTCAGTGAAATGACAAGTTTAGGCTTGTCCCCAGGGCTCAGGTGAGTCATCTGGGAAAACGGAAGTGACCTGGCAACACTGGACACCAGAAAGGCATCCTTCCATGGGCTGGGGGACAGCAGGCAGAGGCAGTGGGCGACGGCATTCTATACAAGCAGACATTCACCACCAAGATGTGGTTAGCAGCGCAGGCAGAGGACACCTGTTGAGCCAGCACCTCATTCCCATGTCCCTCCTTGCCCTGTGGGGCAGGTGGGCAGGAACTCCCTGGGAGGTTTTCCAAACACATGGCTGCTCACTGCTGTCAGCCAAAACACCTGGACTTGCCCATCGTCCAGACGTTCCAACATCTTTTAGGCATGAGCTTAAATCCCAAACCAAAATCAATTTGGTTAATTAAAAAAAAAAAAAGCAAGCAACCGTCATACCTCAGAATTCACCCAGCACTTCTCAATCAATCTTGTATTTTTTTTTATGGTTTCCTATGCACTGATTTGTCTCTCCCACTAGACAATAAATGTCTCAGGAAAAGACAGTATTTTATTTGTCTATGTGTTCCCAATTCCCAGCACAGGTCCCAGAGTACAGAAGGTCCTCACTAAACATTTACAGAACGAACATGTAAGTTTTGCTATGAACTAATTCATAGATGTGACTCAGGACAGGACTCCACTAAGGGAAGACAGAGCTGAACAGTCCGAGGATGATCCGGAGACAGGCGGCTCTCGGCGGAGCAGCCCAGGAGGGACCCAGGTCTGCTATGGGGACAAGCTGGGCAATGAGGGTATGTCTTTGTGCCTACTAGTACCACACTTGGCACAAGGGGTGCTCTGGAAATATTTGTGTTTATGCCAGGTGCACTTTTCTGGTCTTAGTTCTACTTCCACTCAGCATGAATTAAGACTTCACCAGCATGTCCCAAATTAGGTGCGATCCTTGACAACTAAATGTTTGGAGAGAAGAGGGGTTCCATTATCAACAAATAGAGGTTAAACAAAGGTAAATTGGTTCCACCACAGGATTTCTCATGTCTTCAGTGATTAAGGAGACTGGACACCCATCAGATTGCTGGGATTTGAGCTCCATATCTACCACTTCCTAGAAGACAACTTGGGATTCTTAATTCATCTAAGCACTCATTTCTCTTCTGTAACATGGGTGACGATGGCAACCACTGCATAAGGCTATTGTGAGATTACATGTGAAAAAACACGCAAAGCACCTAATAAGGTACCTAGCACGTAGTAAGCCCTTGATAAATGATAGTTATACTAATGATAATTCTTAAAAATACATATATTTTTAACATTTTTAGAGTTATAGTTATTTTACAATGTTGTGTCAAATTCCAGTGTAGAGCACAATTTTTCAGTTATGTGTGAACATAATACATATATTCATTGTCACCTTTTTTTTTGCTGTGAGCTAGCACAAGACCTTGTATATATTTCCCTGTGCTATACAGTATCATCTTGTTTATCTGTTCTGTATATGCCTGTCAGTATCTACAAATTTTGAAAATATATTATTATTAATGTATGCTGTAAGTCTCCAAGAGGAGGAGGATATATCAGATTAGACAGTTCCTCCCGAGTTATCTGACCACAGATTTCACTGAAACTAATCACCCATGGGACTCCACTTAGAAGAAATCAACTTAAGTCAATGTCACCTAGATTATCAGGAAAACTGGCTCGGGTAAGGGGGAGGTCCTTATTTGCATGGCCCTGCTTTAAGAAAACTGACTGTCCAATGCCTTCATTTTTCCGTTTTTTATTCCTAGGTTCTTAACTTAAGGTTAGAGGTTCAGAGACTGACTCTAGGAAGGTGTATGCCACTAAAAAACTTACGGGAAATCGTATTTTTAAGGGTAAATATTTATCCGTCTACTATTAAGTATCAACTATGTACCAGACACTCTACTGGGTACTACAGACATAAAGGGAAGCAAAATCAGCTCCCTCCCCCTCTTTCTGCTGAGAGAGGTGAGTATTAGCCAAACAACCATATAAACAATTTTAAACTGCTCTTGAATTAGGGACCAAGGAGAAGTTCATGATGCAATGGGAACATACATAGTCATGTTAACTCGGAGGGAACAGCAAGTTCAAGGCCTTTTGGAGGGAGGAAGCATGGTGAGAACAGGGACCAGCTAGAAGGCCAGTGTGGCCAGCTGGTGTCTGGGGGAGGCAGGAGAGACCGATGGTGTGGCACCGCAGGGTCCATCCCAAGGAGTTCCGTTTGTCTTTCTAGGGAGGGGGTTCATGGCTTTCATGGCATTCTCAAAGGGTTCTATGACCTTGACACGGTTTAGAGGGTCCCATTGTCATGGCTTCATTTACAGACAGTCAGGGCAGCCCTTGGATGCTGAGGAGGGCATCTGCGGTTTTGCCTGCCTGACATGCATTCCCTCTTTTTCTGGTATCAGCCCTTCGATGTTCCTTTGAGGAAATCATCCCCTTCCATTCTCATTCCATGTGACTTCTGTGAGACTAACTCTACCTCCAGCTCTAGGAGGGGAATCATGTGACCTAGTCTGGCCAATAAGAGGCAAGCAACCCTGGCCACATGACCAAGCAGAACCAATGAGCATCTGCCCTAGGGCTTCTGCGGGAACTACTGATAGATGCTCTCCCCCTGTGGGCTGCATGGTTGGCGGAAGGTAAGCCTGGAGCAGTGGCAGTCACCATGAGATCTCGAAGGGTGAGCCTGCCTGTGACAGAAGGTATCTCAGTGGAGAAGAGAGCCAAAGGATGGAGAGAAACAGACACCCAATGATACCATTTGACACTCCAGATCCAACCTTCCCTAGAACCAGAACTATCTCTGGGCTTTTCAATCACAAGTCAATAAACCCCTGTTTCAACGTCTGAATGATGTTCCTGTCACTTACAACCAGTAGTTCTTACTGATACATCTCTCAAGTCACAGTTCAGAAAAGTGAGGCCCAGAGAAGAATCTGTATTTCACCCTCACAACACTATACAGATCACAGCACGCAGGTATCCAGACTCCAGACCAGTGCTGGCATGCCCAGCTCTCCCGACTTCTCCCTGGGCCTGGTCCCCTCCATTCTCCTTCCTCCTCCCTGACTCTGAGATGAAGCAACTCTGTTTCTCCTCTTTTCTAACCTCAAGGCCCAGAATGAGAAACAACAAAAAAGGACATGACCTTTGTTCCACCCCAGACCCGGAGGTGTCTCTGGGTACTAATTTCCTTCGGTGGCTAGGGCGTGGGCTGCTGGGTCACAGCTGCAATGGCTGCTGGAACAAACTTCAGCTCCCCTGATGCAGGTAAAGCCCATCACGTCTCCCACTGCTCCCCCAAAGGCACCCACCAGCCAGAGTCCCCTCCTCATCTCCCTTCCTTCCCCAAGTCTCTGCTCTTCTGAACTTCAAATCACACCCATTGTTCGAGATGCACCGTCCCAGTAAACCTAGGTTGCAGGAAGCCATCCCTCGTGATGCCCACAGTCCCCACTGCCCGGGTCACCCCTCTGGGGTATGTGTGGGGTTGTGATTACTGCCAGTCTACCCACTTCCTACTCCCTTGTCTACTTTCTGGTTATTTGGGGCACATCAGGTTGAGATGCCCCACTGGATAAGCAATAGCACAGAGGTTACAAGTCTAGGCTTTGTGGTCAGACACACCTGAGTTTGACTCCTGACTCTGCCTTTTCAGAGAAAAGTGACATTGGGCAAATGACTTCTTCTTGCTGAACCTCAATTTTCTTATCTGGAAAGTTGGGCTCATGATAAGCCTATAAAGGATTTAACCCAGTCCCTGGCATAGAGTAAGCAGCTGACGAATGTAAGTTTATGAATGCTCTTGTGGTTGAAAATGTCTGTAAGTGCTATCACCCGTGAAAGCCTGGGGCAACAGCACACAGTAAGATAGAACAAACCCACAGCTCAGGAGCTGAACATCCAGTTCCTGCCCCTGCTCTTCCACCTCTTGGAGGCTTTGCTTTCTCATCTGTAAAATGGGTGTAACAACTGCTGTGCCCATCTCACAAGGTGCCTGAGATGATCAAGTGAGGGAATAACAGCTGACGGCACCACCTCCACTGAGCTTACAGCTTACAGCACTCTTGCAAAGTGCCACTTCAGTCACTGCAAGACATGATTATAATACAGAGGTGAGATGGCAAGCTCAGGCTCACACCGCTAGCAAGGGGTGGACCCATGGCTGGCACGTGGTCCTTCGCTGTCTTGTCCAGTGCTGCGTCCCTGAGTCCAAGCACAGGGCCAAGCACCTAGGAGGTGTTTAATCAAGACCTGAGTTCTGTCCACAATGCTGTGCCCCCTCCCAGACTGAAGCCTGCAAGGCCATCACTTCTGGCGGCCCCCACAGCCCGTGGCTTCTGCGCTGAAGGGCGCTCCAAGACACGTGGGATCAAGGAAGGGCGTGAAGGAGCCTTCCAGCTCCCCAGGGAGTTTAGGTCTGGGGAAGATACACTCCAAATAGCTTCAGCCATGCAGGGGACAAGACTGAGGAGGGGACACCCCAGGCTCAAGAAGGACAAGTGGAAAATTGCTAAGGAACCTCTACTAGGAGGGCAGCTGCCCTCAAAAGACAGGCTGTTTGGTTCCCGCCCACAGAAAGACAAAGAGGTAATAAGAGCTACAGCGGGTAAGCAGGGAAGCCACAGGAAGCAAAGCCGGGCAGGAAGTCGTTCTCCCCCGGCATTTCCCTTACCCCTCCGCTCTCCCACCACTGTTCTCTTGGCTGCAGAAGCAAGCAACCGCATGGTGTGCCCTGAGCCACCACGATGGACTCGGGGGGTGGGTGCGGCCAGAGGCCGTGGGGTCCGCTCACTTCATGTTTGACCTAGTTCCTGCATGCAAGGTTCACCAAAGCAACTGGAGTCGGAAGGCGTGGGAAGACATGTAACCTGCAATCACGCCAGAAACCCAAACACAGCCATCCCCTCCAAGTCCTGCTCAGCCTGCAAACCCCAGCACAGATCAGCCTCCTCTGTGAATCTGCTCTGGGCCAATGCAAGTCTCAGTGAGCGTTCTCTCATCTGAAGTGTGGTACCAAAAGCTTACCCCACCTCCCACTGTAGATCCTGAACTGAAAAGGGCATCAGGTGCCAACGTCCCTCCCTGGATGGCAGGGATTCCCTCCTCGGCACACCAGGCAGACTGACTACGGGTTTCTGCTTGAACATTTCTCAGCAAAAATAAGCTCACGATCTCACAAGGGGCCCAGGCCTTCGGACGGCTGGAACTGTGTTCAGACAACAGGTGTTTTGGGAAACAGAGGCAGCCATGGGCTGTGGGGAAAAGCGGCTATGACTTGGAAGCAGGAAACCTGGTTTGCAATCCCACCTCTGTGAAGCCGTGAGCAAATCACCACCTTCATTAAATCACATGGTTTCCTGCTTTGTAAAATGCGGAGAATATCCCTGCATCTCACGGGGCTGCTGGGAGAAGCAAGTGAAACTTTGTAAGAAATGCACCAGGAAATACCACATTCTGCACAGGGCGGTGGTATTTTCGAAGACCCAAGAAAGTAAACGTGAGACCCCAGGAATTCCTATCACTGGCCATGTCTTTGGCTTGAGGCACTGACGGGCCAGTGAAATGGGAAAGTAACTATATTCTTTCTGTTACTGACAGAACACATTTTTACTAACTTAGCAACTCAATAAGCACAGATTTATTATCGCACAACTCTGAGGCTCAGAAGTCCAGACTGACTCAGCTGGTTTTCTGCTCAGGGTTTTACAAGGCTGAAATCAAGGTGCTGGCTGGCTGAGTTCTTATGGGAAGATTTGGGGAAGAATCCACTTCCTCACTGATTCTGGCTGTGGTAGAATCTAGCTCCTTGCAGCTGTAGGACTGGGGTCACCACCCCCTGGTCGGCTGTCAGCTGAGGGGCACTCTCAGCCCCCAGAGGCCTCTCTCCAATCTCTGTACTTGGACAAGCCCTGATGTCTCAGAGCTAGGGGTGGTGCTGACTTCCCCTCTGGGCACTTCTCTTCTGCCTCCAGTCGGAGATGGTTCTCAGCTTTTAAGGGCTCGTGTGAATTAGATTGGGCCTACCAGAAAATCCATGACAATCTCCATATTTTAAGGTTGTTATGGGTTGAATTGTGTGTCCCACCTGCCACCCCTCAAAAAAGACAGGTTGAAGTCCTAAGCAAATATCTCAGAATGTGGCCTTAATTGGAAATAGGGTCTTGCATAAGTAATCGAGTTAAAATGAGGTAATTTGGGTGGGCTCTGATCCAAGATGCCTGGTGTCCTTATAAAAAGGGGAAACTTGGACATGAGACAGACATACATGGAGGGAAGACAACGTGAAGACACACCAGGAGAAGACGGCCACGTGACTGGAGTGATGCACAGACAAGCCAAGGAATGTCAAGGACGCCAGCAAACAGCAGAAGCTGGAAGAGGCAAGGAAGGAGACTCCCCTAGAGTCGGCAGAGAGAGCACGGCCCTGCCAACACCTTGATTTCAGACTTCTAGCCTCCAGAACTAGGAGACAATCAATTTCTGTTGTTTTAAACCACCCAGTTTTGGGTGCTTTGTTACAGCAGCCCTGGGAAACTCATACAAGGGTCTTGATAACTTAATTATGTCTGCAAGGTCCCTTGCCCTGGGGTCCCAGGGAATCAGGGCGCAGGGCTCTTTGGGGGACCGTTATTCTCCCCACCAAATTCAGCCAGTGGCGATCAGTCCTTATGTTCTAGCACACCTTATCACATTCTCTGAGCAAACGATGCCCTGAGGGCAAGGCAGTGAATGGGAGAGGAGGAGGGGGTGGTGGCGGGGCCAAGAAAATGGCCCAGCACAGACATTCTGCAGCAAAGAGGGCACATATGATCCCCCTTCATTATAAACAACACAAGCACAACCAGTAGGGAAGCAGATGCACATTGCAGACACATTTCTACACCCGGCATCTTACTAAGTCTCACTTTACCCAACCAGTGAATGGGGATCATAATACCTAACTTCACAAAGAGGGAAGAATTATATGAGGTCGTGGAAACAAAGAATATCTCGTACTTACTATAAAGCCTGGCACATAGTATACATTGAATAAAACTTAGCCATTATGGCTACATGTCTGGTACTCAGCTGTTTAATTATGTATCTAAAACACAGTACACACACACACACACACACACACAGGCACACCCTGTCATATTCCCTAAAGACCTCCTCCCTCTCATCAGCCTTCACCCCAGCCCCAGTCCCGGCCCCTCGGCCCCTGCAGCTGTACCCAGAGATGAAACTTAGTCCTGTTGGCCTTGGCTTTTTGGTGGAACGACTGCAGACCCTCCTGCTCTGCTCTCAGTTTGCCAAGCCCCCACTCCTTTGAGCCCCTCACCCCCTCAGGAGCTGTGCTCTGAAAGGCTCTTTGTTGCCAGCAAAGTGCTTTCAGAGGCTGTTTGAAAAATGCCTTCTGCAGACATTTCCATCCATTCCCCAGGCTCCCTCTGCAAGGGGCTGGAGGAAGGAAAGGATGCTAGTCCAGGTGGCCTGGGTTGCCCACCCCCTCAGTCCCTGTCTGCTCCCCTCCCCCGTTCAATCAATCAATTAATTCACATACAGAGATCATGCAGTGATGCCGGAGGCTGCGGTGAGGACAGAGCGTGGTAATGCACTGCAGAGTCACAGCCCTTAACAAAGACTGGTTTCAATACATTGGAATGATTTTATTTTACAGTACAGCACAGGGATTAAAAGTACAGACTTGGCATGAGACTTCATTTGAATCTGAACTGCAACAGTCACTAGCTGTGTGACCTTCAACACTGGATTTTAAGTTCTCTGAGCCTCAGTTTCTTCATCTGTCAAATGGAGACAAACTTGCCTCAAGGTCGTAACATGAGGATTGAATCAATCATACACGTGAATCTCCCAGCACCCAGAAGAAGTGCGCAAATGGACACTGCTGTTGATGTGCTTATTGTTATTAGAACTGTAGACACAGATCCTGCCCTGGAGGTGCTGTCGGTCTAGGTGGGAGGTAGGCAGAGCCCCTTGAAAGTTCAGTGAGGACTTGGCTATAATGTAAAAGGCATTCAGAGACTATGGATCAACAAATAGTAAAGAGCTAGTTCATTGCTTTACAGGAGAAATTAGAAGAGGAAGGTTATCCAGTCCCTCCAGGCTCCTCATCTTTGCACGTCTCTTCCCAAGAGCCTTTACGCCACTCCAGAAAGATCTCTACCAGACAGAAGGTATGAACCTGCCCTGCCCCCACCCCACCCTGTAGCTCAGCAGCACAAATCCCAAACTGACAGCAAGGACCCGCCTTGTTCCCAAGCCCTGGTGTGGGTGCTGGTCCAGCCACCTACCTGATATCTTGTTCTTACCATCTTCTCTCTCCGGGTGGGGTCTTCCCCTCAGAGGCTCTGCACTAGATCCCCAAAGGTCCCACGCCCAACCAGCACTCCATCCACCTACTGGGGCATCTGTGGTTTCAGAAACACTGTGAACCCCCTGTCTGCCTGGAATCCCAACTTCCCAGTGACATACTGGTGCCCCTGGACACCCTGCCCTCCTTTTCCACCAGGTGTGCCTCTCCAGCCCCCTGTGCCTACTCTCAGCCAGATCCCAGCCCCTCTCACTAGCTACCCTGTGTCCCAAGAGAAGGCAGAGAAGATCATGGCTGGCAGAGCCAAAGAGACAGGCTCAGTGGAAGAAGGAACCACCCAGGAACTGGGCTGACTGCAGGGGGGAAGGGCATCCCAATGGCACCCGATTTGTACCAGAGTGAAAGAAGGCTTAGAAACAGACTGCAATGAGCCTGGGCTGCCAAGCTTGATCCCTGCCTCCCAAAAGGCTCTGGGGAGGATGAGATGGAGGAGCAGGGGTAGGCTGGCACACAGAGAAAGATGAGTGCTGGTAGCGCTCCACTTTCCAACCACAACAAATGGCACGGGCCGTTTATTCCCCAACCCCATCTCCCCTCAAATCCCAGGGCTGGTGGAAATAGTCACCAAGGCCATTTTGCTCATGTCACACCACACTAGCCAGTGCTTCCTCAAAGAGTACCAAATTGTCTCAAACCTCACTGCCTTTGGACTAGCAGTCTTCTCTGCCAGGAACATCTCTTCCCCACTCTTCTGCCTTCAAGGTCTAACTTGAGAGTCTACTCCTCTAGGGAAGCCTTGTCTGTCTCTGCCAGAGGATCCACCATCCTCGCCTTCATGTTCTCACAGAACTGAGTGCCCCTCTATTACAGTGTTTACCACACTGCCTTGTGATTATTTCCTGAGCTTTAGGACCCTGTCTTTACTGCTGCATTGCCAGCTCCTAAAGAACAGGAGTCCTGTATCATTCATTCTATAACAGCACCTGGGATACTCAATAAATGCTTGTAGTATCGTCAACATCACCTTTTATCGAGTCCTACTACATGCCAGAGATGACACAAAGTACCACTGATTAAAAAAAAATCATTTATGAAGTAAGGCTCCTTCTGGATACATGCCCAGGAGCGGGATTCCTGGGTCATATGGTAAGTCTATTCCCAGTCTTTTGAGGAATCTCCATACTGTTTTCCACGGTGGCTGCACCAAACTGCATTCCCACCAGCTGTGTAGGAGGGTTCCCCTTTCTCCACAGCCTCTCCAACATTTGTCATTTGTGGACTTTTGGATGATGGCCATTCTGACTGGTGTGAGGTGATACCTCACTGTAGTTTTGATTTGCATTTCTCTGATAATTAGTGATATTGAGCATTTTTTCATGTGCCTATTGATCATTTGTATTTCTTCCTTGGAGAATTGCTTGTTTAGGTCTTCTGCCCATTTTTGGATTGGGTTGTTTATTTTTTTCTTATTGAGAAGTATGAGCTGCTTATATATTCTGGAGATCAAGCCTTTGTCGGTTTCATCGTTTGCAAAAATTTTCTCCCATTCTGTAGGTTGTCGTTTTGATTTACTTATGGTTTCCTTTGCTGTGCAGAAGCTTGTAAGTTTAATTAGGTCCCATTTGTTTATTCTTGCTTTTATTTCTGTTGCTTGGGTAGACTGCCCTAGGAGAAAATTTTTGCAATGTATGTGAGATAATGTTTTGCCTATATTTTCTTCTAGGAGGTTTATTGTATCTTGTCTTATGTTTAAGTCTTTGATCCATTTTGAGTTTATTTTTGTGTATGGTGTAAGGGACTGTTCTAGCTTCATTGATCTACATGCTGCTGTCCAGTTTTCCCAGCACCATTTGCTGAAGAGATTGTCTTTATTCCATTGTATATTCTTGCCTCCTCTGTCAAAGATTAGTTGACCAAAAGTTTGTGGGTTCATTTCCAAACCCTACTTCAAAAAGATACCTGCACCCCAATGTTCATAGCAGCACTATTTACAATAGCCAAGACATGGAAACAGCCTAAATGTCCATCGACAGATGACTGGATAAAGATGTGGTATATTTGTACAATGGAATAATATTCAGCCATAAAAATGACAATATAACGTCATTTGCAGCAACATGGATGTCCCTGGAGAATGTCATTCTAAGTGAAGTAAGCCAGAAAGAGAAAGAAAAATATCATATGAGATCACTCATATGTGGAATCTATAAAAAAATGAACATAAATATAAAACAGAAACAGACTCATAGACATAGAATACCAACTTGTGGTTGCCAAGGGGGCAGAGGGTGGGAAGGGACAGACTGGGATTTCAAAATTTGTAGATACTGACAGGCATGAGCAGAATAAACAAGATTATACTGTATAGCACAGGGAAATATACACAAGATCTTGTGTTAGCTCAGTGAAAAAAAAGGTGACAATGAATATATGTATGTTCATGTGTAACTGAAAAATTGTGCTCTACACTGGAATTTGATGCAATATTGTAAAATGACTATAACTCAATAAAAAATGTTATAAAAAAAAAGAATCACACAAAAAAAAATCTCATGTAATCCTCATATAACTCTGCAAGCTAAGTATCACTTATCCCATTTTACAGATAAGGAATTTGTCCTTTGGAGAACCTCAGCTAAATGTACGGCGAAAGCAGGAACTTCAGCTAAACATGTGCTGTGTCCATAGGTAGCCCAAAGTAGATGCTTATTTCCAGTTATTGAAATCTACTCAATCTGAGTCAGTCCAATCGATAAACTGCTCTTGAATAAACATCGGGGGCATCTGTTATTCTACAGAGAAGCAGCCTGTCATTTGGACAGCTGCAGAGCAAGGTTAATTAGACCTTTCTATAGCCAGTAGGTACTAAATTCTCCCTGTATCTTACTTTTTCTTCAACAAAAAGAGCTTTAATCCCGATCTCCCTAAAAGGCAACATACCTCCCAGATAAAAAGTGGACAAGAGGTGACCCCATCAGTGGATGAACTGAGAAAGTGGCCAGTGGGATTTAATCATTGTCGCCCAGTAATTGAGGGTAGATGAGAGGTAATCAGGGGAGAACCACACCAGCACACACACACAAACTGCACGCTAAGTGCTTTGCACCCATTGTCTCTCCCGCATCACCTCCCTTTCACCTCTTCAAAGAAGCACCATCCTCCCCAACCTCCTAATCACAAATCCAGTGTCCTGTCAGCCCTAGTCCTCCTCATCCTCTCTCTTCCTCCTCAGAACTTGCCACCCCCTGCATCTCCACTCCCAACCCCCTTGGCTTATATGAATCTAGTGCCTGCTGCTTCTTTCTCTCTGCTGTTCCTCCTGACAGCATGTGCTGCGTTCCACCTCACTCCCCTCCTCCTGTCTCCTTTTCCTTTGCCAACCTCTTCAATCAGGGCCTCAGCCTCTGTCTCATTTCACTGAATGTGTGCTCCCTAGGGATCTCATCCAAGCCTGTGTGCAATGTGGCTTATACCAATCAGTGATGCCCTTAGAACACTTGAAAATCTTCGCATTAACCATAATGGTGATTAGCAAACAACTCCCTGCCAGAGGCCTATGGAAGCAATAGATCTGGGACTCTTGTCCAGTCCCTTTTGGTATCCATCCCAAATTAGAAGAGTGTGGAGAGAGGGGAAAGAGAATACAAGAAAATGATCGTAAAAGCAAGGGCAGAGCTGTACACTTAATCAAACATTCACTTATCTATATGTATATTATACTTTACAAACTTAGGTTTTTAAAGACACC
This sequence comes from Vicugna pacos, assembly GCF_048564905.1. Classification (NCBI taxonomy): domain Eukaryota; kingdom Metazoa; phylum Chordata; class Mammalia; order Artiodactyla; family Camelidae; genus Vicugna; species Vicugna pacos. The sequence goes on from NC_133003.1 coordinate 48,988,078, forward strand.
TTCAAATAAAACAAAAAAGAAATTGTTGAGAAATCCAAGGCCTAGATCATCAGCACTGGATAGCTAAAGCAGGAGAGAGAGATAGAAATATTAGTTCACTTTCCTTTTCCTATTAACATCCATGGAAAGACTGCCCCTTATGGATAAGGAGCAGGTAATTAGTGTGTCCATTTGTAATGTTACACAGCTGTGAGTCTTCAAAAAGACTTCGGCACAGAGTCGCAGACCTAGAGGGAGGGGCCTTTTGAAAGATCATCTAATCCACCTTTTCATTTTATAGGTGAGGAAACTGAGGTTCAGAGAGGAGAAGAGCATTGTCTCAGTCCAGTTATCATCTACCACTCACGCCTCCTCTGTATTCTGATCCACTGGGATACTGATCGAAACTGTGACGAAGGCCCTAGGAGAACTCAGGTGCACCCGCCAATATCTTGAGGGCTTAGAGGAAAGCTCACAGCAGCCTGACAAGGCCAGTTACAGCAAAGCACACCCCATCTCTTTGGTGCCATATCTTTTTTCCCTTTGATGTATGATCACTTAATTCCCTCCTTGATTGCTTTTCAAAAGCAATCTAAATTAATGTGAACCCACAAAGGGCAAGGCTCTCTGTGAATAATTAGTGCATGATGATAAATGTAAATAGGGAAAGATGCAAAGTTGGGCTACGAATTAATGCTCCCCGCTCCCTGACCCACTCATTCTCTTCTCATTGGGAATTCTCTTTACACCATTCAAGAAAGGATTCTGAGGAAACTTGAGAAAGGGTAGTATTTCTAAATAGGCCACTGGGTTCACCGAAGGATAGCCAGAAGGAAAAAACAGAAGCTGAAAGAATCAGACCAGTGATTTGCCATTTGCTACCAGATCCTTGCCATTTTCATAGCTTCTGCTGGCAACAAAACACAAGTCCAAATTTCTGCCATTCAGAGAGGAAACATCATCACAGTCAAGGACCCACTGTTGCTTATATCCCATCCATGAAGGATTTCCTCCTGCAAACGTTTGGTGCAGCCAATCTTGTCTCCTTTCTGAGTTAGCCTAAGGCCAAGTGGTTCCCATACCTTTACTCCTGCTTTTGTCCTTCTCTTAAATGCCCTCCCTACTGCCTACCCTTTGACAAAGTCACATCTCATAGATCTTTCAGAGCCCTTCTCAAAGCCTTCTCTGGCAACTTCACCCTTTTGGGAAGCGACTATGGTTCCAGGGCATGTGGTAGAAATTGATAGTGTCCACCAATATCTGCATTTCTTCCCTCTTTCCTGCGCACACAGTAGACTGTCTCTCCCTGTCTTCCTTGCAGTCATGTGTGTAATGTGCCTGAGTTCCAGTCAATAAATGGTGAGCAGAGTAGTGCGTGCCTTTTCTAGGCCAAACCCATAAAGAATTCTCAGGCATGGTCCTCACTCTCTCTTTCCCCATCTATGGATGAATGGAAAGGATTCCACAGGCCTCGAGGAAGGGCTGAGTCACAAGAAGGAAGAAGCTTGGGTCCCTGAATGACTGTGTGGAACAGACTTCCCTACCAATTCAAAATGAGTCTGAAATAAATTTTCACTGTGCTAAGCCACTGACATTTTGAGATTTATCTGTTAGAACAACTAGCTTTACATATTTTAACTAACATAGGATGGCATATAGATTTTACTACATGTGCCAGTTCTCACCTCTGGTGGTGGCTGCTTGGAACTCCATGCTGAGAAGGATCATCAGGCAGCATCTGAGCTTCCCAGGAAAGACCGTACTGATTGATTAGTTATGTCTGTCAGGCTGTGTTTTCCTATCTCTGGTCTATAACATATGCTTTAGTACTTAATTTAGCAACTGATTGTATACAACTTTGTACTGTTTTTCACTGCCCTGTGTGCCTCAATCCTGCCCACCCCCATAAAGTGGTAAAGTCCTTGAGGGCAGAAGTCAAGCCCCATCCACATCTGCCTAAAAGAGGACATACAGATGCAAATACTTACAAAGGCGGCTTAAAAATCAAATTCAAAGATGGAAATAAAGTGTGTTCAGATCTTCAGTAGGACAGTCTTGAACATTAAGCAGAGAAAACTGAGGTTTAGGAAATGTTGCAGCCAATAAGGCAAGACTCTGCTCATTCCCAGCTAAATGGTATACAGTGAGTCCCTTCTGGAAGTCAGTTTTTATCTACTGTCATACTTAATAGGCAGTTATATGGGAAGGGGATGGACTGTCTGTAGAGTCTGAAAACTGGGCTCCACTCACCCCTTTATTCAAGATTATAGATTATCAGAGTTGGAACATCATCTAGTCCAGGGACAGAAAACAGATTTCAAATCAGGTACCACCTAATCAATTTATAGTAGCTGCCTGGAGAGCTGTATTAAGGAGATTCTGAGATCATATCTGAGACTGGTGGGAAACAAGTGAGAAAATCCAGAAGTTCTATGCCCTTCATATACCTATCATTCCCGATCTAATCCACCCACATCATTTTTCTATAACCAAATGAAGTCCCAAGAGGAGGAGCTAACTTACCCAATGTCACAGAATAAGTTGGCAGAAGAACCAGGACTCAAACCCAGGTCTCCCTGCTTCTCCTATTTTCCTAGTACTCCAGGGTTTAAGACAGGAGATGGGCCTGAGAGTATAATTTGGAGATATGGAGAATCACAATACTCATAATCATTTACTAGCACTCACTATGGGCCAAGTACCATCCTAAGTACTTTTCATGTATAATCTCATTTAATCCTGTCAGAACAGTGAGAAAGATGTTATAATCATCCCCACTTTACAGACGAAATTAAGGCACAACAGAGGTTAGTTACCTGGCCATGATCCCAGAGCCAGCAAGAGGCAAAGAAAGGATTGAAGCAGAGAGAGAAGGAAAAACCCAGAAAAGAACAGAACTGGGTTTAGAAATATCCTCGTCTAATCAGTGAAGAGTCTGGTAATTTCACCAACACATACAAAGTCAACTAACACTGGGAAAACAGCCCAGGAAGCCCTAGTGACCTTTTCAAAGCACCTAAAAGTTGAGGAGCAAAGTTGAGAACAGGGTAGAGACAAGTCCTTCTTGCAGGGGCGGGGAGCAGCTGTGAGAGACTGAGAAGATGGGAAATGAGAACAGGTGAGTAAGCAAGACTCAGGTGGGACACGGAGCTCCTGGCATGCACAGGCAGGTCTCACCATGATCTCAAGCATGACAGGTTGGCCCCAGAAGGTCTCACTGTGCTCAAAAGACTCCTTAAAATGAAAAATGCGGTGCCTGGAATAGAACCGGCTGGCTCTGATCCCCAGGGCTGGTTGTTTCAGAACAGACAGAGGTGCCCATTGATATATTTATGGGCTTAAAGCTCGCCTGCAGTTAAGCTGCCTGGGGTTGCCCAACATCTGTTTCAGCGCACATTTCCCCCAGTTTTGGATTTCACTAGGTTTTAATCAGCCAGTTATTTTGAGTCTAAATTACGATTTCACACATATCCAGAGCCAAATGACATAAAAAATAAAGAAACCCCATGACTAAAACAGAACTTGGGGCCAGAAGCCCAGCAAGGGTAGCCCCCTGGGAACAACTGCTGCCTGGGATCCAGGAAAATCAAGTGGTGTGTCCCGTCAGAGGGCTGGGGACGCTGGGGGAAGGGAGGCCCCTCAGTGCTGAGCTCAGCCAGCCCAGGCCATGCACAGCCAGTCACCTCTTTGGTCCATGACTTTGGCCTGGAAACCTCTTTCCTCTCCTTCCTCGGCAAAATCCTCAGTTCTTTCAAGGCCTAGCCCAAATGCCAACTTCTTGGAAGTTTTCCCTCACTCCATCCCTACCCCATCTCTATTTCCTGCAAAAAAAAAAAAAAAAAAAAACCAAAAAACCAAAAAAACTCCCTCCTCCTCCTCTGTGTTGCCAGCTACTTTATCACATCACAGTGAGCTGTCCAGGGTCTGTCTCCTTGACCACAATGAGACCCTCAGGACAGGGGCTGCATTTTTCTCAACTCTGTCCTCAGCTCCCAGCCCTTTCCACATGTTTCTGGATGACATGCGAAGGAGGAAGGGAGAGAGCACAGCTGGGAACCACCCTCGTTCCCAGCCTTCCCAGGACTAAGGCAACATCAGACAGCAACGTGGAAGCAGAGGCAGGTCCAGGGCCTGTGGTCACTAGGATTATTATGTGGAAAGCACCACAGAGGAAAAGTTGAGAAACAATATATTGCCCAAATTTTTCTGCCACAAGCAAGTATTACTTTTATCACTGGAAAAATACAAAATAAACATTATTTTTAAGGGACTACAAGTTCCCCATCCTAAAAGAATTCACAGTGTTTCCTACTGTTCAAGAAATAGACACTGAATGACCTACGATGACAGAAGACATTTACAGGGTGCTTTGGGTGCACAGGGAGGGAGCAGCTCAGCCTGCCTGGGGACAACAGGGAAGGCTTCTCACAAGAGGGGATGCCTCCTTGGAGAGTTGGGGACGACATGAGGATGAGTGAGATCTCAGCAGGTAGACTAGGGCAGGAGACGTGGAAAGGAATTCCAGGCAGAAGGAACACTGTATGTGAAGGCACAGAGGCATGAGAGTGCTTGTACTGGATACAGCTGGACTATCGGGTGAATGGGAGAGAGCGGCGGTGGATGTGAGTTTGGAGCATAATATAGGGTTAACTCAGCAGACCAGGGGTGCTCCAACCCTGCATGTTCCAAATAAAGGACTGATTCTTGACCAGCTCCTTGGAGATTACCTCTGAGCTCTTGGAATATCCTGCCCAATAGTGTCTGTACACTTGGGGCTTTGGGCCACACCAGATAGTTTATGCTGACACTGATGTTCAGTGAAGGCCTGAGTTTGTTTCGTAAGGTCAGTCACACAGGTGAACCATGCCTGTGTGACTGACCCCCAATAAAAACCCTAGATACCAAGACTCGGGTGAGCATTCCTAGTTGGCAATACTTCCTACGTGTTGTCACACAACACTGTTGGGAGAATGAAGCACTGTCCACAGGACTCCTGGGAGGAGATGACTGGAAACTTACACCTGGTGTCCCCTAAACTCCGCCCCACACACCTTTTCCTTCGCCGATTTTAATCTGTATCCTTTCACTGTAATAAACCATAACCCATGAGTACAACAGCTTTTCTGAGTTCTGGGAGCCCATCTAGTGAACCAGCTAATGAATCACCTAACCTAAGGGTGGTCTTGCAGACCTCCACATCAGAGGGTCAAGCAGGAGCAGAGCAAAAAGGGGCTGGGCCTGTCCGGCTCATGAGTTTGAGTTTCACCCTGGCGGCAGGCATCACGGAACTGAAGGGCTCTGACTTGGGGGCCAGCATGTTGAGGTTAAGTGTGCATTTCTGGGAGATACTCTGGACTACAGGTGGGAATGGATGGGAGGAGGGAGCAGGGCTGGAAGCAGGAAGACCAAGACCAGGGAGGAGGCTGCTAAGCCAGTTTAGGCAAGAGCTGGCCAGTCCTCGGTAGCAGGCAGTGGCCATGGCCATGGAGAAGTGAAATCAAGAGAGAGCCAGGAAATGGATGGCACAACTAGGCTCCGGGGCAAGGGAGACAAGTTTCTGGCCTGGACAAATGGATGAATGACCATATCAGTCACTGAAGTGGGAATCCCACAGGGAAGAGTTGGGGGCTGTTCTGACTACCAGCCTGGCTTCTCTCACTATATTCATCTCTTCCACTCAGGGCAGAGAGACTCTGTGTCTATTCTTTTTTGTCTCCCTGAAGCCATCCCTTCAGCCCTTTGCCTTCAGGGATCATTCACAGATTGCTCCTCCTTAAAAACCACCAAAAGGTGTACTTGGCAGAACTCCCTGCCCTCTGAGTCTCCGCTGGCAGAATCACAAGAAAGGCATTAGCGCCTGCTGTGCAATGGGGAGCCAGGCAGAGGAAACGCCCGGGGTGGGTGGCAGAGGCCTAAGGAAACAAGAGACATGTGAAGAGATTTCAAACACTGAGATGGGTCCTGGGCCAGACACTGGAGAGATGAGAGTCAGATCCCCGGTACGTGGAGTGGGGGTGTGGGACTGAGGGGAACAATGAGGAGAAAAGGCTCTTTGGGCCGCACAGCCCAGGGCCCCAGGTGGCAAGGAGTCAATGTGAACTGTGGTCCCTCCGCGCTTGGCCCCAGGACCAGACATCGCTGAGTGGCCAGGCCCTTGGGGTACCAGTGATCCGACCGGTCACCAAGCCCAGGGTGCATCCCACATGTCCTGGCTGTGCTCTGATGGCCCAGCAGCCCCGACAACGGCACAGCGCCTGCAGCGCCCCTGGGGAGGCATCCTTGGGGAGGCACCCCTGGGAAGTGCTCAAAACCAGCCTGCACTGCTCCTCCGCGCATCACTGTACATCCCAGACAAACGGCTGAGTGCACAACTGGCTTCCAGCCCCCTGGCCTTCCTCCTTCATTGGCTTATTCAACAGTTACAAAGGCCTGAGCTGCAAAGGGCTTCCAGCCCATTCTACCCAGAAGAGGGCCCAGAGTGAGAAAGGCAGAGAGGAAGTACACAGGAGGGGAATCAACCAGCCTCTAGGTCCCAAACTGGGACCCAGTGTATCAAGAGCCCCTTATAAATTCATTCCCAATAAGGGAATATGGGAAATGGTGGAAAACTCAGGCTCTGGAATCAAGGAGTCTGAGCCTGGAATCCCAAACTGGCCATTTACTAGTGACTTTCTTATCTGTAAAACGGAGAGAACCCTACCTTTCAGGGTTGATACACGGATTAGATCAGCTAAGGCCTAAAATCCCTCATATAGTAAGTGCTCAATAAATGCTATCTGTTTTTACTGTTGGCTCTCTAAGCCTGGGGGTCGGAGAGGAAACTTTTGAGCGTTAGGTCCTGCAGGTATTACAGTGAGACACAGTTCCCACAGCGCTCCCAACACAGGCCAGATGGGTGAGAGGATCACATAGTTTGATCAAGGCTGTGCCGAGCGAGAACCCTCTTTGAGAGACCATGTGATCCCTCCTTTCATGGGTGAGGAAACAGAGATGTGTAATAGCTCCTCCAAGGTGTCACACAGCAGGGCAGCAGCAAAGCCCAGGCCAGAACCCGGGGCTCCAGATTTCTATTTCACTGTTTATCTCCCCATGGAAACTTACAAAACCAAAAAAGAGGATGTCACAAGTCAGGTCATGGAAAAAAACATTAAATGACTCGCTGTGGTGCAGGGTACACAGTTAGCGCCCTATCCAGATCCCCTCTTCCAGGCCATGTACTTTCCCTCCGCTGCTGTGAGTACTGGCTGCTAGTGGCTCACAGCTGTCCCCTCCTCTGGACAGTCAGCACCCCTCCCCACTCCTGCCCCACCCAGCTGATGGAGGCTGCCTCGCCCAGATTACACCCAGTGTTGTGCTGGCAAATGGTGAACAACTGGCTTTTTGGTGGTAGGGGAGAGGGGACCCCTGGTTTGTGTGTTTGCCACTTTCTGTGGTGTAAATACTCCCACGGTGGCCGTTATCAAGCCATTAACATGACATCACTAAATGTAGAGTTTCAAGGAGACCCTCCATCATATGGTATTTCTGCCATGAAGATAAAATAGACAAAAATAACCATAAGAGCCCAGATAAGAGAAAACTGTAATAAAATAAGTGGGAAGTGATGAGTTTCAAACATTTATTACTGTTGTTTTTAGTACTGGTTATTTAGTTATAAGCTGATATAATTTAATTTTAATAGTGGCTCACAAAACTCCTAAAACTTTGACAATTGGATCCTCCGAGGCCATAGGGGTCAGGTCCAACACATCACTGACTGACACTTTACCCCATTCCTGACAGCCCAAGGCCAGTGACTGACATGAGGGTGCAAAAAGCTGGCCCCTAGTCTCATCTAGGGAAGAAGTCTGTTATATGATTAATTTTAGAGCCCCAGTGAATCAGGCTATAGTTAGACTTTACATCGGGTCACTTCCTCCACTGGCTCCTCCTCTTTCCCTATCCTGACCCCCCCACCCCTTACAGGTTTTTCAAGAAATCACATGTACCAGGGGGAAGGTATAGCTCAAGTGGTAGAGCACATGCTTACCATGCACAAGGTCCTGGGTTCAATCCCCAGTACCTCCTCCAAAAAATTAATAGCTAAACCTAATTACCTTCCCTCCAAAAAAAAAAAAGAATTCCAGGAGGCTTTCTGAAGGAGGTGGGATTCAAACGGTGGGTGGGATTCAGGTTTGGAAAAGAAAAGTGAGAAGATACTCGAAATGAAGGAAGTGATTTAATCCAGGTTACACCAACCACCGTGCAGATGGCCAATCCCTCCACCAGGCTGGCAGAGTTCTCACAGTGACAAGACATGGACCCTGGGGCCACCCATTAGGGACAGCCAAAGCTGGAGGCGAGGGTGTTTCTGTGGCTACAGTCTGATGGAGAAAGTTAAACTGTTCCTCTGTTAAGATGAGTGACTCCGTGGCAAGGACATTGTGGCATCCTCGTTTGCACTAAAACATGGAGCTAGAAGGTCATTTTCAAACCATCAAGTGCCACTGATGAATGAAAAACTTGAGGTGGTATGAGAGTACATAGCATTAATTTTAATCATTACATTGCCTTTGCTTTTTTAAAAATTTTAATTGTGGTAAAATAGATATTAATATAGAATTTACTGTCTTTGTTTTTGCTTTTAAGGTTACCTTCAACAGACAGCAATAATGCTCACTTTTCATTTGCAGAAGTATGTAACGTTTCCCTTTAAACTAACTTGTACAGAATGAATCTATTTCAAGAAAAATATGCAGAAAATATTAAAAAATTGATACAGATGTGGAAAATTCACAAAGGCAGAACACAAAAACCCTAAATTTCACCAACTAGCCCAACATTATCATTTTAAGATAGAAAAATTGCACACAGAAAGGATAAGGGAAATTTAGCAGTTCCTTGCTAAGTTAACTAATTAGTTGTAGAAACTAACTAGATCATATGACCAATTAGTTGCAGAAACAGGACTGAAACCCAGGTCCTGGAATTCCTGTTTTCATGTTTCTCACTCTGTGCAGCTTCTCTTTTAAAGACGGATGAAAAACAGTACGTTCTTTTCTAGAACACACCTTTCCAAAGCTTTCATCCTCCCTCCAAAAGATACACAACACAGAATCTACCAGGTTTTTTTCACTCAAGACAGGAAAAAGCCACCTTCCCTGTCAAATCAACCTCACTGATGGTTTTCAGAGTAGAGAAGGCACTCATAGATAACAGGGTGTGCTGGCCTGGAAAGGACACAAATCCTCTTGAAATCTGTCACCTCTGAATTCATCATTCTGCTAACAACAGATATCAAAGCTGGAAAGGAAAGAAAATTTGGCATTTTGATGCCAGCGTCTGCCTCCAGCTGTTCCACTGGGCATGCCTGTCAAAGAGGTAGCCTGTTTGTTTTCTAAACTAAAACGTACAAGCAGAGTGGTTTAAAATGCATCTTGATGAGAACCATGAAGCAGGAAACTGACTGCCTTTGCCATTAAACGGCTTTGAAATGCCAGGCTCCCTCTTAAACCTCTCCGGGACTCAGGTTACCCACTCTCAAATAGAAACGATCATTCTTGTTTATTTCAATACTGTTTCAATGGCCACTGAATGTTCTGCAAGACAACTTAACAGTTTACGTAATGTTTCCTCAGACCTACTGTCTCATTTGACCTGTACAATTGTGTTGATGGCGGTTTTATTATTTAATGGATGGGGAGACAGTGTCCGAAAGAGACCATGTGACTTGTTCATGATTGTAACTGGATCTCAAACCCAGATCCTGTGACTCTAGACCACCCGTCTTTAAAAAGTTGGAAGGATATCACAAATGTTTCCCAAAGCATATTCTTCAGAATCCCTGTAGATAGATAGATAGATAGATAGATAGATAGATAGATAGATAGAAAGAGTTGCTAATTATTACTTTTAAAAAGAGGTGCCATAAATAACATCGTATTCAAAATTTCAACAGCTTCTTTGCTGCCACAGGGACTTTCATATGAATTGCAAATCTCCAAGAGGGAACAAAAGATGAAGCATTGCTAAAGCTGATTTGTCAAACTGTCAATATTGTCAAATTTATCTCTCTTTAAAAATCAATATTCCAGAGGACATTTTGGGAAATGCGAGACTATCCTATTGTAGTTACTCTTAGTTCTATTATTGCTTTCAGTTAGGTTATCTGTTGCTTTATAGAAACTGCTAAGCTGTCTTCACGTTAGCATACAGAAAACAGGCCTTTCTACAAAGCCTGTCTTTCAGGCCTATAATAACTAGGCTATCCGTTTGCTGCATAAGGCAAAACTTTGAATGGCAAAGCTTTCCATCATCATATTTGATTATGTCCAGATATTTTCAGAGAAGCTGAACATTCTGTGTATGTCTGTGTGGCTGAGCTGCATGTCTCAAGCAACCAATATTTATTTAATATTTATCCTGCCTTTTATCTGTGTTCAGTTGTCTCTCTGTGGGCCCCCTGAGTCAAGAAGATACCCTCCTCTCCTGAGGCCGCTCAACTCCCACACACAGTGATAAGAGGACAGAGATCATAAGGAAGGAATAAACTCTAAATAATTTTTGTAATCAGAGGTCCCACATTTTCATTTTGTACCAGGCCCTGCAAATTTATGCAGCCAGTCCTGAACAACCCATGTTTAACATAAGCTCCATGAAGGCAAAGACCTTATCTGTCTATTCCCAGCACCTACCATCACGCCCAGCACAAGAAAGGGACAAACGATGTATGTATTGAACCAACAGGTACAAGGAAAGGGCTGCAGAGGGGAGCCACCTGGTCCTTCCTCTTCCTAACAAAGTGTAGGACCCCCCCTTATATTTTGAGGGCATTCACATGTAAAACAGGATCAGTCACCGACTGGGAATGAAAACTCATACACAGACAAGGCCGGCTCGTGAAATTAAAACCCAGCCTGTAGGAAGGCAAGCAAGCAAAAGACAGGAAGCAGGCAGACACACTGTCCTTTCCCCAGATAACGGTACATTTTCCATCACTTTTCCAGGCGACAGACAGTATCAGAAAAGAGCCCTAACCTGAATGTGATGCATTTTCCTTCCCATCCCCATCCAATATCTGCCCCCCTTCCTTCCCTTTCTAAGCCAGCTATCTCTGATCCCCAGCACCTCTCAGCTGCTAAAAGCCTGAAAGGTTTAATCTCCAAGAAGGATGCTCCAGGGCTCTGTTATCAGAGTTACTTAATTCTGCATTTGCCATGGGCTTAATCATCTGCATCAGACCACACTCCCGTGACTCATGCACACACACTCGCTCTCCAGGAGCTGAAAGTTGTTCTCACTTCATCAGCACCTCAGAAGCATTAATAAAGTGCAAATGTGCAGTGGCAAAAGCGGGGGCCAGGGAGGAGTTCAGTTTTGTGTTTTTGTTTCTCAGTAACACTGATGTTCTAGCAACACTGACTGAAATTTAAAAAAACAAAACAAAACAAAACAAAAAAAACCAGTCATGGCATCTCACCCCAACAACCAAATGAAAAGTATTCATTTTCCCATGTTTCCTTCCTTATTCTTTATATATCATCGCCATGACAATAAACGCTTTTACATGGTGCTACAACACCTTCAGAGGCCTCTTGTCTAAAGGCTGGGTAATATTCCACCAAATGGCTGAGACCATCTGCTATGGATTAAATGTGTGTGTTTGCCCCAAATTCATATGTTGAAGCCTTTAATCGCTCCCCCCACACCATGTGATGTTATTTGGAGGTGGGGCCTTTGAAAGGTAATGAGATTAGATGAGGTCATGAGGGTGGGGCCCCTATGACAGGATTAGCGTCCTTATAAGAAGAGGAAGAGACCAGAGCTCTTGCTCTCGCTTTTCTTCTTTCTCTCTCTCCCCCTCTCTCCCCTCTCCCTCTCTCTGCCATGTGAGGATATAGCAAGAAGGCAACTGTCAGCAAACCAGGAAGAGTCCTCACCCAGAACTTGACCATGCTGGCACCTTCATTTTGGACCTCCCAGCATCCAGAACTTTGAGAAATAAACATCTGGTTTTAAAGCCACCCAGTCTGCAGTATTTTGTTACAGCAGCTCAACCTAAGACACCATCCAACACTTAACTATTCTCCTCCCACTGGACATTACATAGGTTTGTTACTATATCTAGTGCTGCAAAATCATTTCTGAAAGGGTGTTAGAGGGAGTAGAACTGCTCTGGAATTTTAGCTCTTACTAGCTAGTGAGACCCTAGAGGGGAAACAGTAGTTTTCTCTGACTCGAAGAATTGCTGATGGGAAAGTGCTTTACAACTATATAGCACCCTACAAATTTCATTATGACTAAAGGTGCCAAGCCCTGTCCAAAAAGAATTGCAAACACGTGGTCCCTGCCCACTGGAAACCAGCCATTGAGACAAAGCAATGTGAGCTATTAAAGAGAGGAACCATGACAAAGAAGCAGGAGACTAACCTCTAGGCTTCGAAGTATAAACGTTAGAGGAAAAAAATTAAGTCTTCAAAAAGGCCTTGGGAATTACAAAATGCAATACAGGTTGTAGGCTGACTAGTAACCAGAAAAATGGCATTTAAAAGCAAACTGTTTAAAGTAGAGGCTAATAATTTGGCAGTTACATGCAAGGCGTCATTTGTGGGCTTGGAGAAAAAATAGCTGCAGCCAGGAAGATAATAAGCTGTGTCCTTTGGAGATTAGAGCCACGAGCCATGAGCCATGAAAAGAAAATCTGTCCCTTAAATATCACTAATATTTTTTAAGATAAATGAGCTATAGTATCAAAACTAAAATTGTATTTTTTGAATATATTTTATGAAGACCCTATATATAGTAAGAGTATGTTGTTAAGGGGGCTGGACAAGGATTCTTTTGTTCAGTTAATAAATATTTATTGGTGCCTATTACATGCTAGTCTTACATTTGAGAATGAACAAAAAATGAAGAAGATGAGCTCCCTGCCTTCAAGGAGCACATAAAAGCCCAGGATAAACGTGAGATCTGCCATCCTACAAAATACCTGCAAAGTGCTGTGGAAGCAAAAGGAGGAAGCAAGTAATTCTACCAAAACAGAGGGGGAGTTCAGAAAAATTCTCGCAGTTGAAACCACGTTTGATCTGGATCTTAACGGGTCAATATTCTCCCAGGCAAAGAAGAAAGAACATGGATATGTGTGCCCATCCCTAGGATAGAAAGCAGAAAAAATTCCAGATCCCAAAAAGACAGAGTTCCAGGCCATCTTGTTCTGAGTAGTCTAAATTTATCTGCATCAGCATTACTTTGGGTGCTTGTTTCAAATGCAGATTGCTGGGCTCCAACACACACCTACTAAATCCCATGGTGGGGTCCAGCAGTTTGTACCTTACTAGACTCCTCCAGTCACTCTGACACATAACAGCATTTAAAAACTAGTGGTACCAACAACACAATAGCACTTTCCAAGCACAAATCAAGTCACAGCTGTCCCCTGATGTAATCAGCTGTCAATGGTCTGGAAATGCACCAACAGAGCAGGAGAGGGGTGAGCATGCTGCCACCTCCTTCAGGTCACCTTCAAAGACTCAAACCCCTGACCATCCACTCATCCTTGACAGCCAGCCAAGGCTGGTTGAGATGGATATATTCCCTAATCGGGCAGACACCATTTTGTTCGCTTAAAATTGGTTTTCCAACAGGAAGGCTCAGTAACAACAGATGAGACACGAAGGACAGTGGCAGGAGCCAACCAAGCCCCACTCTTGTCATCTCTCAACCACTGCCTCTTACTCTCACAAATCAGACTGGGACACCCGAAGACCCTGAGTGAGGAAAGGGGAGAGGGAGCTCCTCTGACATCCACTGGTAGTTGAACCAGTGTTGAAGCTCAGGTGATGGAAAAGCCCGGAAGCCAAAGCAGATGTTCAACCCAATTAAGTGGTTCCATGAGAAAATGAGAGCTTGCCTGCCGAGACATCTGGTGTCCATTAACCTCCTAAGCAGAGCTGTAGCAGAGCCATCTGCCGGAATAGACTCTCTGGAGGCAAGGAGCTTCTTCCCCCACCTCTGTGTGCCCTGCACGCTTTCAGCAAAGGCCCGGCCTTAAGAAGAGAGGGAAAGACATTGGTCCATTTGATTCCTTCCAAACTCAAGGGCCAGCAAAGAGCATGGTCAAGAGACACCCTACAAGGCTGCCGTCATAGGACGTGATGCTTGCCATCAGGGAAAGTAAACTGATATCAAGGAGAGCTTATTCAGTCTCAATTGTGTATGAGACTCAGGGAGACCCTGTACAGACTGGGTGCTACTAGAGAAAGGTGGTGTCTAAGTGGTGCAACTGACCAATACAGAGGGAGGAAAGAAAGTAACATTTAATTTGAGGACCCACCATGGGCCAGGCAATGTGCCAGGCATTTCAGGTACATTTATCTCATTTAATCCTTACAACAACTTTATGCCCTAGGTGCATTTTACAAATGACAAGACTGGGATTCAAACGCATAACTTTTGGGAAAATTTCAACGCATCTTTTGCCAGATGATGGTGCCACAATTAAGCCAGTGTCTTTGCTTCAGAGGATGGGTGGGAGGGATGGGGGAAGGGCTATAACAAAAGCTATTTGTGGGACTATAACAAAAGATTATGCATGGATGAGGTTTGCTGCCTTTGATGCTTTTGAAGATGACCAGACTGAGGCTTGAAATGTATCCATGGAAACAGCTACGGTAGGAGCAGAGGCCAAATTAGTTCACCCTTGAGGCAGTTGAGCTGGGGACTCTGGAGACTGTTCCTTGATGGAGAGAGAGCAGTGTCAGCTCCCACTTCATCTTCCAGGCTCTGCCTCCCCTGCCCCACAGCTGGACCACCGAAAGGCTCTGTCTCCTCCCAAGACACCAGCCAATCCAGTCACCAGGCTTTCAATGAAGCCAAGCCTTAATCACCTCTGAGCCCCCAGTTCCACCTCCCAGGGAGGCCCCAGGTCAGGCTGTCCCAGTGGCTTGTGCTAGTCGGCCCTGCTCTAGCAAAGACTCGGGCCCCACCCACGAACTCTGGTCTGGAGCAGAGGATTTACCGCCTCTGCTCAGACCTCCAGATAGAAGCTGCCTGCCTGCCTCACCCAGCCCCCTCCTAGATGCCTGCCCTAGCTCTGTCCAGCCCCTAGGAGCCCTCCCTCTTCTCTGTGAGAAACCCTAGACTGACATTCGGCCTGATTCTCCACTGAGCCTGCAGGCCTTAGACTCTGCCTTCACTCTACTGCTTCTCCTGCCAGCATCCACTCTCCATACCAGGATGGTGGTCCCGTTCCCCAGCTGCCTGCAGGGTTGGCAGCCCACAGCCCTCAGCTGAGCCCATCTCCAGACGCCCTAAGCCTCTCCAAAGGTCACAGCCCCCTCTGGGGGGACGCCAACCCCAGTGGCAGGTTGCTGTGGGGGTATAAGTTCAGCTACCTCCCCAATTTGAGACAATTCTGGAGGCCACTCCAGCTTCAGCTCTCCTTGTGAGATCGGCTGAAGCTTCTGATGTGATTGCACAGCAAATCAGCTCTCCCTTTGCCCAATCCTGCTTCCTTCCCTCCTGCGCAGATGTTGATTTTAAAAGCAATCCTCGATAAACCTACTGCACAGAAGTCTCTGACTCCAAGTCTGTTTCCCAGTGAACACAGCCTCATAAAGACATATTTGCCCTCTTTAAACTGGGGGGCACTATATCCCATGTCCTCCCCAGCTTGTCCCTGCAGCTGCAGCTTGTCCCTATACTGGAACAATCACCCACTTCCCCAGGCTCAGGAGAATCACCTTGAGCACTGAACCTGGCTAATGCTAATCCTAATTCCATAACACACTTGCTGGGCACCTTAGGGAATTACTTAACCTGTCTGAGTCAGTTTCCTATCTATAAACTGATAAGTGAACATGGGGCAGTAATCATCCTTGTAGCTCATAGCATTTTTATTTTATTCATCAACAAACACTTATTGAGAACTGACCACATGTTTTCATCCCTCAGACCCCAGCTTAGATGTCACTTCCTCCAGGAAGCCCTCTCAAGCCCCAAAGCTGGGATATATAACTTTCTTCTGTGTTCCTGCAGTCCCTGATCTTACCCTTCCTGTAGTTCTTACCCCCTGAACATAATTACCTACTTTATGCCTTTCCCTCCGTTGTACCATGGGCTCCATTTATTCACCTTTATCTCCTCCATGCCTAGTGCAGAGCCTGGTCCATGGTAAAGGTGTAAAAATCTTTGTAAACTAACCAAGTCATTAAGCTAGGGCTGCAGGGAAGGCAAAGACAATATCCTGCATTCACGAAGCCCTTTACAATGTGCAAATTGCTTTCATACCCAGGTCTCATTTGGTACTCAGAACCACCTTGCAGGGTAGGCAGGGCTGGAACAGTATTCTGATTCCATAGATGTAGATGCAAAGGCCAGACTATGCCAAACTGACTTACAGACTGTCAGCAGGTGCACCTCCCTTATAATCCCCCTCCCCCACCAAAACAGCTAGTGGGAGGCCCGCCTCGACTCCACCATCCCCAGCCCACTCTTGGGATCTGTGACTTCCCTCATCCAGAGACCAACATCCTAACACTGAATGAAGGAAGCCATGAAGCATCTGGAGACCCATCTTGGGAACTAAACTATTTAGACCCCCAAGGCGGACTATCACATGTGACAAAAATCCAAGGGAGCGGGGCCCTGCGTGACACTCAGGAAAGCTGGCAAAGGCAGAGGGCATGCCTGCCTGAAGCGCTGCAGGAGTGGAACCCTCAGATCCTGGCCTCTCAACTCTGAGCAGAGTGTTAGCTCATAAAGCAGGAAGCGCACCCCAAGAGAGCAGTGGGGATTGGAGCCGCGCCCCCAGTCCTCCTGTGCCATCCACAGTGGGGCGGGGCGGGGCGGGGGTGGGGGGACCCCCTCCCATCCCGCCCTACCCCCTCCCCCAGGCCTGCGCTAGCTGTGCTTTTCTCCCACTGGCTTCCCCGCTGAACTTATCTCCATTTCTGTGTGGAACACTCGCTGTCTCAGCTCCCTCAATATCCTATCAGTCGGGAGATAAAATGAGGAAAAAGGGAGGGGCCTGCACACAAAAGCTCTCTTCCAGCTGCAAAATAGAAATTCTTTTCTCCTCTGCCCCATGGGGGAAAAGAATTCTACACCTAAACACAGTACCAAACAGATCTTAACTCTCCCTAGGGTCTTTTTTTTTTTTCCAGTCCTAAATAAATGAATGATTTTTCTCTAAAGGAACTGTGATAATACAATTAGCGATACACAGAGGCCTTAGCTGGGAAATCACTGGCCCTCCCATCCCCCAGCCCCGGCCAACGTAGGAGTCAGGCTTTGAAAAGAAGAAATCTATTGTCATTGGGGAACACGGAGCTAAATCACCAACCCCAGCAGAGTGGCGGTGCTGAAACCTCCCTTTGTGGAGGGAACCAGGAGGCTGCACGTTAACGGCTGGACATTATTTGCGGCAACACGGAGGCCTATTCTTCTTGTTTAAGCTTGTTTAAGCTTCCATGGGCCATAAACATTGATAACCATTTAGACTGCAGCACCTTCATGATGTAAAATCATTTGTCCACCTGGAACTCTGGGAGAAAATCTCCTTTTAGACACCAGCCAATCATGGGAGGAACACCCAAAGAAATGCTGATTTGGATCTGAAAATGGGTGGTGAACTCTAGACCACAGCTACCCAGTCGAAATCTGAAGCAAGCTACTGCGCTATTTTAAGTTTTCAGGTAGTCACATCAACAAATAAAAAGACGGAGAGGAGGGGTGGGGGAGGGGCAAAATAAGTAATGGGGATTAAGAAGTACAAACTACTAGGTATAAAATAAGTTACAAGGATGTAATGTATAGCACAGGGAAAATAGCCAATATTTTACAACTTTATCTATTAGAATACTGAATCACTATGTTGAACACCTGAAAGTAATACAATATGGTAAGTCAATTATAATTAAAAAATAATAAAATTAAAATTAAGAGGTAAAATTACTTTTAACAATACATTTTGTTCAACCCAACATATCCAAAATATTATTATGTCAACATGTAATCAATATAAAAAATTATTACTGAGATTTTAAAAATTCTCCTTATTCTGTAGTAAGTTTTCAAAATACATATGTATTTTACATTTATAACATGTCAAGATTCAGACTAACTGCATTTCATAGCTCTGTAGTCAATTGTGGCTGGTGGCTACCATGTTGGACAGTGCAACTCTAAAGTTTGCAGAATGTATCTAATTTGATCTTTACAGCAAGTCCCCTGAAGCAGGCATTAGCATCACCATTTCATAGATGAGAGAGTTGAGGTTCAGAGAGAATAAATGAGTTGGCCTCATGCAAATTCAGAATCTACATCTCCTGTCTCCTGGTCCTAAGCACTTACCATTTTCTCACACTTACACAAAGCAGGATGAAAATAATGACAAAGATAAATCCAGTGCTTACATAACACAGATGCAAGATTCATAACAGCCAGAGGTGGAGGCAACCCAAATGTCCATCAATGGATGAATGGATAAACGAAATGTGGTATATGCATACAACAAAATATTATTCAGCCTTAAAAAGGAAGGAAATTCTGACACATGCTACAATATGGATGAACCTTGAGGACGTTATGCTAAGTGAAGTAAGCTAGTCACAAAAAGACAAGCACTGTATGATTCCTTATGTGAGGTCCCCAGAGAAGTCAGACTCATAGAGACACAAAGTAAAATGGTGGTTGCCATGGTCTAGGGGAGGGTCATGGGAGTTACTGTTTAATGGAAACAGAGTTTCAGTTTGGGAAGATGAAAAACATCTGGAAGAGGATGGTGATGATGGCTGTACAACAATGTGAATGTACTTAACCCCACCAAACTGTACACTTACAAACAATTAAAATGGTCAATTTTCTGTTATATTTTTCCACAATTTTAAAAATTAGCTGTAAAGAGAAATGCAGGTGCTGTGTTAAACTCTAGAAGCATATCCACATCTTATCCTCATAACAAACTCACTTCATAAAGTAGGGTAGGTTATTATTTCCGCTGTACTGATGAGGAATTTAAGGCTTAAACACATTAAGCAAACAGTTCAAGGTCCCACGGCCAGTGAAGAGTACAACCAGGATTTGAACTCAGGGAGTCTGATTCCCAAGCTCGTGGTCTTAAATATGATGTCCTCCACAACATCCTCTCTGATTGTCCCCAAATAGAAACAGAAATAGAAATAATCCAGGAAGGAAATGGAAATGACATTTTTTACAATCTATTCTCAGCACAACAGTCACAAAGCCCCCCTTGAAACATAAATTTGATCAGGCCACTCGCCTTCTTGGAGCCAGCTTGCAATTAAGTCCAAGTTCTTTATTCCCAGCCCCAAGCCCTGCAGGATCATGGCCCCTTGATACCTCTCCAATCTCATCTCCCCCTTGGCTCATCATGCCCCTGCCACTGGCCTCCTGCATCTTTCTTAAATCTGCAAAGCCCAGGGCCTTGGCACACTGTTCCTAACTCCTGGGAGGCACTTCCACTGACATCTGTACGGCCAGTTCCTCTCCTCATTCAGGTCTTTAGCCAAAGGTCTCCTTATCCCAGAAGGCTTCTCTGTCCCCTGTCTCTAAACTAGGATACTTCCTCACTCTCAGCCCAGCACCCTCCATCCCTCTCCTCTTTTCTTCATTTTCCTTTGTAGCACCTACCATTGCTTGACATTGTAATGTGTACATGCTTGTTCCATTGCTGTCTGCCTCCCTCAGTTCATTCTACTATGGAGCAAACAGAAATCCCAGAAGGGTCTTACAGACTCACCCACTCTTCCTGCCCCCACCTCCTCAGACTCTGCTGCAAACGCATGCCTTCTCTCCTCATTACAAGAGGAGAGAAGAGTTCTGGGGAGTTGTGACTAGAACCCACAGATGTTGCAGCTCAAGTCAGTGGCTCTCTCACTGTACCATGCCACCTTCCAGAGGATCTGCATCCATTTTTAAAGGCCTCTTCAAATATCTCCTTATTGGTCAGAACTCAGTCAACCCCCTAAATGCTTGAAAAGAGAAGATGAGGGAGTCCTGGTTAAGCAGAGGCTCTGATGTCCAGGTGACCCCAAGTCTGAATCCCAGCCCCAGTGTATGCCAGCTGTATGACTGAGCAAGTCATCTGAAGAACGCTGTCTCTTTTTCCATGGGGAAATAACTGTACCTATGTCATCCAATGACGGCAAGGATTAGTGGGAACAAACGGCAGACAGTATGCATTCAATTAATGTCAACTGTCATAATTATTACCAGCAAGGGGCTGGGAGGCAAAAAATATCCAGATTTAGTTCTCAGGTTTTGCACTAATACGTGGAGTCTGTGCTTATATGACACCAAAACAACCATGTAAAGCGTTTGAGAAGGATCTCAACCATTCAGATGTTTGGTAGATGAAGCACATGTTGAATTTCACAGCTTTCTCCCCTATCAATATTTTACCTTCCTCACATCCTTCTGGGGATATTATAAATATCTAAGTGATACTTGTAAAGTGTTCACAGATTCTTTTTTTCCCTAACAGATATGAGTACTTAAAAATATAAAATATCTTTATAGCACAGCTACCATGAACAGTTTTTGAGGTAGAAAAAAGGATAAGCTGAGGAATGAAAAATTTGCAATTCATTTTATAAGCGAAGAGCCAATTTCCTAAAATACAAAGAGTTATTTCCAAGCCATAGGAAAAGATAAACAACCCAGTAAAAAAGTAAGAAACTGACATATAAATGGTCAACAACTTCTCCAATAATGAAAGAAATACCAATTAAAATGACAATGAGATTACTTTTCACTTATGAGATGAGAAAAAAATGAAAATATTCACTCTTGCACACAACAAATATGTGGGAAAACAGTTACTCTCACATGCTGCTGGGGGTGGGAGGTAAAAACTGGTGCAGCTTCCCTTGGAAGACAACTTGACACCAGCTATTGAAATGTCAGATGTTTACATCTGTTGACTCAGAACTTCCCCTTCTAAATATATATCCTTTCAAAACATTCACCCATTACCACAAAGATACATGTATAAGGATGTCAAATACACAACTTGTTTATTTATCAAAAAAATCAAAAGCCAAGTAAGCGACCACCGGTGGGGTTTGGCTAAATAGGTTATGGGATAGCCATAGAATGGACCTCTACACATGCACTCAAAAGAAAGAAAGAAAGAAGAAGAAACATGTATCTACACAGAGACTTGTACACAAATGTTTGCAGAAGCATTATTCATAATCGCCAAAAACTGGAAACAACCCAAATATCCACCAACTAGTAAATAAACAAAATGTGGTATATCCTAAAATGGAATAGTATCGAAAAGGAACGGAAGGTCTGTTACATGCTATAACATGAAAGAACCTCAAAAACATTATGGTCCATAAAAGAAGCTAGACACAGACAAAAATATATACTGTGTTTATGATTCCATTTATATGTAAGCCCATAAAAGGCAGATCTTCAGAGGCAGAAAACAGATTAGTGGTTGCCTGGCAATAGAGATGAGGATGGGGGTGACTGCAAATGGACACAAGGAATCTTTTAGGGGTGATGGAAATGTTCTAAAATTGAACTGTGGTGTTAGTTGCACAGTTCAGAAAATTTACTAAGAAGTCAATGAATTATACACTTGAAACAGGTGAATTTGATGGTACATAATTTATACCTCACTAAAACTACTTTAAAAACAGAATGAAATAGATTGATAAATTCTCACATGCGAAGATGTCCGAGATAAATCATTAAACTTTTCTAAAAGAAGGAAAACAGTATGAATAATATTATGTGATTGTTAAGGCAATCACAATGATAGATCGTCATACACACATAGAAAAAAAAATCTGGAGGAATAGATACGAAACAGGTAACAGGGATGTTCTCTCCAGGAGACGGGACTATGAGAAACTTTTACTTTCTTTATGGGACAATTCTGATATATCTAATTTTTTTCTAATTAGGTACTTTTGCTGTATGTTTGAACATTTTCTTAGAAAACATTGTGGGGAAAGTGGGCATTATTTTTATAATCTCAAAAACACAATATAAATATTAAAATAAGCAGGTAAATAAAGGAGTGTTGCTTGAAATTGACTCTGTTTCGCTGATACTGCTGAGTCCGAGTGAAAGATGTCACATCTGGTCACAAGATGTATGGAATCGCTCATTCTCCTGGCTCCACCACAGTCCAGAAAAAAAATCTGAAAGCCGCCCAGCTCTCTTTCTCTCATTCCAAGCTCCCCAAACAAACTATGACTAATTCTGTTCCCCGGCCACCTTGAAGCTGGAAAGAATGAACGCCCAGCAGAGGGGTATCCCCCAGTGTTAACCTATCTATGGATAACAGGGCTCACAAAGCAATTTTTTATAAGTTTGGCTGGGGAAAAAAAAGGATTTCTCAAAGGCTGATAAAATAATCCAATTATTCATTAAGCTGAAGAATGGGGTCCAGGGCCAGAGGACCCCATCAGGATGCAGAGACCCCTGGAAGGCCTAATCTGCCTGACCCACCTCCCTACTTTGGTCTCTCCAAGCTCAGACTCTGGCAGCTCAACAAACTTAAGCAGTTCTTTTCTTAACTTTTTATTGAAGTGTCATAAACATACAGAAAAGTGTACATATTTTAAGTAGAATTATTATGAAGACTCTAAGGATAAATCTTCCCATTTTCCAATGGCCTTTTTCCCCTTCGGCTTCTCCCAGAGGTGAATGGAGCAGCTGAGCTAATAACAGTCTAGATCCACGCTGGACCCACCTCCCTGGAAGTCCGGACTAAGCTGCATGTGCACTGTGGGTGGCAATCATTGTTTCCCACCCCCAAGAGGTGCTTCCAAGTCAGATGCCAACATTTCATGTCTCACAGAACAGGGGTTGAGATCAGCTCAGGCTTTCCCCTGCAAAAAGCTCTCCAGCTGTCATGAAGAAAGATGGAATAACCTCTACCAGACTGTAAGCTCTTCAAGGGCAAAAAGTGTGTCTGTCTCTTCATTAATATAAACTGGTGCCTAGTACACAGTAGGTACTTAATAAATATGTGCTAAAACAAATGCTGATTGACTGGAATAGAAACCAGGCCACAAAGCAGAAACCCCAAGGGCTGGGAAAGGGCTACTGCTAACCCAGATGGTGCGTTGGTGCCAATTAGTAAGAGAAAGCCCTTTCTCCCGGCTGACACACCGCCATGCCAGGGCAAAGTGCTGGGTGAGCAGAGTGTGGACTGGGTTTCAGGCCCTATCTCTCAACCAAGTGCCCTTGTGTAGGGGGCAACCTGCATGGCCATATGGTGGCCTTGCGTTGGTATCTCTACTGCCTCTTGTGCCCATTGCAAGTACAAGTTGTGCAGGCTATCCCTTGCCAGGCCTCTAGGCAGATGCCCAGTTTGTCCACAGGAAAGGCTGACCTGAAGTGAAAACCAAAGGCCTAGAAAAAGCCTTCCTACAATCAATAAATGCTTGTCAGTTAATTATAGGAACATGTAGTCCCAAACCCCGCATCATCTGAAAAGGAAACGCAGAATTTCCCTCTGCCCACTTCCACTCCCTCCACACTCCTAAGCAAGAGCAAAGCAGATGGGAAAAAGAGAAGAGAGAACATCCTGCTTCACACCACAGACTGTCCTCTTCCTATGGAAACAGTTCCCTGAGCTTCATTCCCAAACCCCTCAAGGATGACTTCATCCGTGCATCATCTCTTGCCTAGACTACGACAATAGCCCCTAACTGGTCTCACTGCTTCTCGTCACCTACCCACAATCTATTTTCCACATTCTAGGAGGAAGGACCTTTCTAAAGGAGAAAACTGAACATGTCATCTCCCTGCTTGAATTCTCTAACTGCGCACAGAATAAAAACAAGCTCTTAACATGGCTCATAAGGGCCACTATGACCCTGTTCTGGCCAGCCTCTCCCAGTTCTTGTAACGCTGTCTACCCTCACTGATTTTTTCTTGCTGTACCTACTTTGTTATAGTTCCTTCCCCATTTTCCCTTTTTAATTCTCCAAGCTTATTGTTCCTGCCACCTGGCCTTTGCACTTGCTACCTCCCAGGCCTGGATTCTCTTCCCCAATTTTTCACATGACATACAAGTGTTAACTCAGAGAGGCTTTTTCTGATCTTTTATCAGAAATTCCAACACCCTCCCCCTTCATCCTCTATTCTATTATTGGGGCTTTTTGGTAATGGTTACTGTTATCTGAATTTATCTTGTTACTGGTTAACCTTTTTATTGCCAGTCTCCCTGCCTTCCCTAATCCCCCTACACCATCCTCACCAACACACACAAGAATATAAGCTCATTTTCCACTCTATCTCTGGCATCTAGAACACAATAGAAACTCAATAAATACTTTTTAAAAGCATTACAATAATTATAACTGTAAGGCTCTTAACAGTTTGCAAAGCATACTCGTATTCATTGCCTACCATAACCTTAAAAGCAATCCCACAGTGCAGGTAGCACAACCCTCATTTTACAGATGAGGAAACACAGGTTCAGAGAGGCCAACCAGCCTACCAAAGATCACACAGCAAGGAAGAAGCTTATTTTACATTGAGACCAGGTTTTCTCCCTCCAAGCCTGGAGTTTTTCCCTCAATATAGGGTTAATATCCAACGGGGCTTTATTCACGGAGCAAAACCTTTACAACACCCAACAGGAACAAAGCAGTTACTTGCAAGATTGGGTTAAGCTCCAAGACAAAAGAGAATATAAAGTTATGAAACCATTTTGGAAGTCATCAAAATAGACAATTATATAAAATGAGCCCCCTCTGAAATCCATGAAGAGAGAAGTTGCAAGGCGTCCAGATGTCGTATCTTAAATCTGATCTGCACTTATGGAATTCCCTGATTCAAATGAAGGCTGGGGAACTTGGGAGTGGAGAATATGGAGAGAGATGAAAAAGGCTGTATCTCTACCCAAGAGTGGCAAAAAGAAACTATGACTAATGGAGAAAATTCATTGTAGGAAACTAACCACATGCTACAGGAGGATCAAATTTCTCACCCTTCAGACCAGAAAGTTAAAAGCATAACAACCAAGGCATGTTTAAAACTATCTTTTCAGCTTCAGCTCAAAACGAATGAGAGTAAAAATCTCTGCGAGGATAAAGTGGCCTTTGGGGAAGGGGAGCTGGGTGGATGGGAGCAAATACTTTCTACTATGTTCATAGTGCTTTATATGTGCCTATGTTATATATTCAAAGAATGAATTAAATTTAAACAAACAATTAAAATGAAAAGGATGACAGGGGCCAGGAAGCAATTTCAACAGGTCAGCTCTTCCAATTCCAGCCTCCCTATCAGATTTCATTTTTTCCAACACAAACAGAGATGAGCCATCAGGTCTATTCTTCGCTATTCATAGCATGACATGTAGGAAGTTCTTCCTTCGGTCTCACTCAAATCGAGGGCACTTCCTCTTCAACTCCTGGAGCTATCGAGCGAAAAAGAACTGTCTTCTCCATACCCTCCACTTTACAGATGAGACCCAGAGAAGGGAAGAGATTTTTCTCAAGGTCCGCAAACTGGTTAGTAGCAAAACTGGAGCTTGACTGCAGATCCCTGCCTCCCAGAGCTATGTTCCTTCTGTGACACCAAGGCTCCCTCTCTGTTCAACATCCAGAAGGCCCAAATACCAATTGCTAATATGCACAGACTGAGTATGAGCCCACCAGGCCATTCTCTAAAGGTCCCACGTTTCCACACTGCAGCTACTTTCTGCCTCCGACCATTCCAAAGCACTCAGCCTGTGGCTCTCCCCTGCAAACAGGACCATCCCCCAAAGGGAATGCAAAACTTGTCGGGCAATGTCACAAAAGCTAGGGAGCACTACCAGAATTTAGTGGGCAGGGGCCGGGGGTGCTAAACATCAGTGGGGTAGGGGACAGTCCACGCAGAGGACTGCCTTGCCCAAAATGCCCTGTGGGGTGCCCCTTCCCCGCCACCTCTGCCTCAGTCTCTGAATCCTTTCCCACCCTTCAAAAGCTGAATGCCCACAGGGTAGAAGCCCTGATAAACGCTAGCTGAATGTTACCAGAAAGAACTACAATAGTGAGCAGCACTGGAAGGATCCTGCAGCTAAACACTGGCGCAGACAATCGTTCCTACAACCCCAGAAAAAAGGACACAGATGTTTTAACTTAACCGATGAAGAAACTGAGGTACTGAGGGGTTAAGTCAGTGGCCAGAGTCATGCTAAAAATTGACAAGGCTGGCACTCCTTAACTGTCTCCCAAATCCACAATCCTAAACACTATCACTTTTAACATACATTGGGCTGTGGAAAATTTAAATTACTAATAAATCACCCATGGCCCAGTCTTATGCCTCACAGACCTCATTGGGATGGCAGACTGCATCTTCTAGCCCCTCCGGAAGTCATATTGAGTCCTGATGGGTCTCACCTCAGACAGGGCTATAGTTTTAAGACCAGATTCCACAGCTCAGTAAATTCCCCCTCCCCCTAAAATGGGATCCAGGGGTGTCTGCAAAGGGTGGCCAACTTGCAAAGGGTATTAGGGAGGAAAAGCTACCCCAGCTGTTTAAGAAAAGATAATTTCACACACACACACACACACACACACACACACACACACATCAGAGAGAACATAGTTTAGAATTATGGGCAGGTTGTTAATTACACACAGGGAGCTTTATCGGGAAGTCCCTGCATCATCCTTAGGCTTTCCATGTCGCTGCAGAATGGGAGACACTTCAAGGACTGACAGTGGTCCAGACCTTTTGAGCAGACAACCTCATTGTGACAAGAAGACCTGAGGCCTTTGGACCTCACTGTACTGGCTGCAGGTCCTAGTCTTGCTGAAGCCAAACCACTGAGAGAGTCACAGAAGCAGAAGAGATCAGTGATGGCAGAAAAGGGGCAGCAGGGCGCTCAGCTGAAGTTCTTCTTCCCATGAGGAGCCCTGTGCCAGTGGTCCTGACCTGCAAGACAGGAGAGGAGAGCAGAGGGGCTGGTGCACAGGGGCTCTCCTACCCTCCTCCCTTGCCCCTCCTCCTGCCACCTGCAGAATCAGAAGCAGAGTCTCCAAGCTGCAGCTTTATAAACACAGGAAAAAAGCTAAAGCAACCTTTAAGCTGCATTACCAGGATCAAGGGATGTGTTATGAGTCTCGCTGGCTTCCACACAGTTCCGAGTACTTTTCAAAGACAGTGCTTAGCTCGGGCTCTGTATTTTTAAGGCATATTAATAATTTGGAACATTTTTCAGTGGCTGCAGACTCAAAAATGGTCCTGCTGTACTTGGGAAGATTTCCCAAAAGATACTGCTCTAGGAGAAGGCCTAGTCTGGCCAGCCAGATTGGTTAAATCTGCCCTAGAAATGAAGTGGATGGAAGATTTGGCAGCCAGACGGCTTTGAAAACGTTGATGAGCTGAAATGTGGCAAGAAGAAGAGAGCAGAAGGTGAGGAAACAAGTCATCTGAAGCATAAAGGAAGAACCTAAGCGTGAGAATGCCTAGCAGAGAAAACAAATACTTCGCACATGTACCACCACGGCCCACCCCCAAGTCCGTGGCAGAGGTGGTCTTTTCCTACAGACCCTGGAACACAGCCTCAGAATCCTTCTCAACCCAGTCCTCCAGCAGCCACTACCAATCCATCACAGTTAGCACTCGGCTGGGGAGCCTTCTATCCTCAGAGAAGAGTTCTCTCCATAAAGGGACACAAAGGGCATGTTAGATATGAACAATTCCCCGCCCCTAATTTAGGAATACACGAAAGTGGTCTTCACATCATGGAAATGTTACAATGGGGATAAGCTTAGACTTACTCTGGTTGTTTCAAAGGACAGAGGTATCTTGCAGTTCTATTCAAGGAAGACCTTTCTAGCAACTTTTCTAGCAGTGGAATAGCCTGATTTATGAAGTGGTCAGTGCTTTGCTACTGGAAGTTCCAATCATTAGCTTTACAGCTGTCAGAGATTCCTGCATAGGGTGGGCATTCAGGCAAGTTCTGTGATTCTAAGTAGGACTCGAGGTTCAGATATAACAACCACATACTGAATATCTAATATGTGGCAGGGACAGGCACGTAGGTTATCATGGTGGATGCTGTGACCCCATTTACAGAGGAGGGCGCTACGGCTCAAGGGGACTGAGTAGCTTCACCCAGTGAGGGACTGGTGGATCAAGAATTCAAATCCCCATCTCCTGACTCCAAATTCTGCATCGCGCCCAGCCCCCAACCACTGCCTCTTTTAGTGGTAAACAAACACCAGGATGAGGCCTCCTCTGAAGCTAACTGGTCCTCTGACAGTACCTACCCTGGCTGCTTTTTCATCCCTAAAGATAACGCCCAGTTGTTATGTGATAGCCCCACATCTGCTGCTCTAAAAATGTTCAGGTCCAGGGCCAAAGCTCCCTCACTGCTAGACAGCAAGCATGTTGTTTGCTCATTCTATCACCAAACTAAAGGGCACAGATGGAATCTTTGATGTTGCACTTAGTATCTCTGCCCTGAAATCCTGGGCATTTTCATTCTTTTGGTTTGAGGCATTTGTGGCTTCTGTTCTAATGCAAAAGTCCCTAAAATGGGGTGACACCTGCATGGATCACTGACTCCCTAGCTAACTGTCAGCTGCGAGGTCCTGAGCAATGGGAGGGAAGACGGAAAACTTTCAATGAGGGAAAGGGAAGAGGGTAGTTTGAACTCCGTGCTCGTCGGCTGTCCTGCAGCAGCATCGTGGCCAGATTCAGATTCCCCGGAATTCCACCTTGTACCTCAATCCCCACTCTTTCAAGTCCCGCCTTGTCCCACTCTCTGGCAACAGTATCTGCCTTACTCCCCAGTGTCTGGGTCCTGTCTCTGAATTGCCCAACCCCATGGCCAGGCCCTGCTTTTTGCAGTATCTTGCTGGTACGATGCAGTATCCCCATCCCAGACACCTGACACTCCCACTTGCATAGACCTGCACCTGCTTAGACTTCCTCTTGCCCCTGTGGAGCTGGGGGCCCCCTCTCCCAGGGGGTGTAGTTATAGCTCCCAGGCCCTCCTGTTACAGCCCCACCTGCCTCCTCCTGCTCCAGTCAACACAGACCACCGTGGACTATGTCTCCAGCACTATTTCCCACTTTCTTGAGTGGACTTCCCACTGCTCCCCGAAGTCACCTCCAGACCACATTCACATCAGTAATTCTATGTCTTTATGCGTGTCCATCTACCTAGTCAGAAATTTCTGCTTCCCACCAGACCTCAGAGAATATTTATCTGTCGCCTGAAACCCTTCCTGGTGATGCCAGTCCCCAGACTTTTCCTGTCTCCCTTTTTGCACTCAATGTCTGTACAACAAAATTAGTCCCTTATTTACACTATTGTCTTCTTCACTGCCTAATGGAACAATTTAGCACACCTGACAGTCTCATCACCACTGAGTATTTATTTATTTATATGTCCAAATAGTTTATAAACGTCAGTGGGTAAAAATATTCTACTTCCCTCTGCACCTGCTCAGCGCCTAGCCAGGGCAGGGTTATAGTAGACTTTCTTCTCTGGAGAGTGCTTGCCCCACCAACAGGGGTAAGATCCTGGCTGGCAGAGTTATGTTGTAAACCCCACACATCACTGTTCACAGCCACTAGTTCACGGGCCACCTAAGCTGGGCCAATCAGAGTCTCTTCCCTAGTGATACCGAAGTGAAAGAGGAGGAAACAAAGGCAAGTGGGAGAGAGACAGAGAGAATGAGTAAGAGACAACCTTTCCATGTGTTCATGCCAGGTGAAACACGAACTTCAGAGCTGTGGGCAACCACTGTCTCCTTGCCGTGTACAAGTATCAGAAAGAGCCAATTTGCTAAGAAGGAAGAGTAAAGCAGATGTGCAGAGAGAAGCCAAAATGAGAGAAAGTACACCAATTAATGTCTAGAGCAAACCAGGGCTCCCCAGCACCCGGTTCCCTGTCCCTGGCCATACCAGGGCCAACTGCATTTCTCCAGCTGCACCTTCATACCCTGCACCTTCATAATAAATGCCATTTTCACTACCACCAGCTTTAGCTGACTTTCGTTGTCATAACCAAAAGTTCTAATTAAAGTGAGGGTACGTGTTAGGTGTTCAGTCAATTCTTGCACATTGACTGAATATATTCCTGATTTCTTACCACAGGCCTCAGTTCAAGTAACACTGGTGAACCTCTTCAGCCTCTCCCACTAGGTGCTTTGAAAAAGGCTTCTAACTAGATCACTTTTCTACTGGCCACATTCACACGTAAGAACACAATACTAAGGTCATTCTCAGACCCACTTGCAACACCTACATGCACCTACAAGCACATCACTTTGACTGCACACAACAGCGACTCGGTACATTTTGCCCTCTTCCTGGGTCTTCGCTCCAAAAAAGACAGAAAACAATGAAAAATAAATAGAATTTATAGCCAAGAGCCTGGGTGACATCTCTGTGGCGGCATTTGGCAGTCGTATACCATTCAACCTCTGAGCCGCATTCAGTAAGGCACTACCACCAGGCCAGCTGTTCTGGGGGGCAGGAGTGGAGTTCTTACCTAGGACTCTCTGGACACTTCAAGCAGCGTTTCTTGAAAAATGTTTATTCTAGAACAGGGATCAGCCAACTACAGTCCATGAGTCAAATCTAGCCCACAGCCTATTTTCACAAATAAAGTTTTATTGGCGCACAGCCAGCCCCATTCATTTCTCCACTGTCTGTGGCTGCTTGTGCACTCAAGAGCAGAGCTGAGCAGAGACCACATGGCCCACAAAGCCTGAAACGTTTACTATCTGGCCCTTTATGGAAGAAGTTTGAGTATCTCCAGGAGATGCCAATAGGTGTACTGTAAAAAATAAAGAAGTAAATACTATCTCAGTTGATGAGTTCAGGAAACGATGGGTTAAATAATGTCTTTTTCCCACAGGACTTATCAGAGCCTTTAATGTATAGACATGCACTATGACCCTCGAAGGAGGGAACACACTAGAATGCCTCCTTTCCTTAACTGAACATTCAGCCCTTTTTACAGAAGACATCTTGAGGACTGGTGTTCCAGAGTACAGAGAGTTCTTTATCTGTAAAATAGAGATGATAATAGCCCAGCTCCACCTGCCCCGCAGGGCTGTTAGAAAGATCAAATGTAACAATGACTGTGCCATGCAAACCACAGACAAATGAGAATTATGCCTTCATCCAAGTAACTTGAAGCATTTTCTCTCTACTTCCCACCAGCCACTCTGAGGATAGACACAAATGGCCTCAAAGAGTCAAATGCTGCCAAGAACCTGCTGATTCTGAAGAACTCGCCAGGCCTCCATAGAAGTTTGTTCACTACTGTAAGCATAATGGGAAGGGCTGCTGAGAGATTCGATTTGTTACCAATAAAGAACATCAGTTAATCTTGATTTTGGATGGATGGAAGGCACCTCTCCTCTTGAAGTTTTGGCTCCCCACACGACACAGGAGTGACCTGGGCTCCACTCCAGATAGATGGTTTCCTCGTGCAGAGCTGGTCCACAAGCCATGGGCTTCTGATGGGGACAGAAGCTCCTGCAGAAGGAACATCTGATCTCCCCTCACAGCAGAACCCTCCATGCTCCTACATACAGGCTCCCAGCCCCTAGTTTTTCCACGTAACGCCTACAGCACCAGCTGGATTTGGTCACCAAGCATTACCCAAGCCCAGTTAATGGAACAACTCTTTGAGACACAAGACCTCTTTATTTCTGACTCAAATGCAAGGACGTGCCCAGGGAAGACCAAGCATGTCAGGTAGGGAATGGCCACAGCCCCAGATCAGGAAACAACAATGATGTTGTGCTGTGATGACATGCTGTTTACAAATGGGTGTCGCTATTTCCTTTTCCACAACAAGAAATGGGGAGTGTGGGGAAGAGGACAAGGAAGAAAGTGGGAAGGGAGACGGACAGATGGAAACACCATCCTGCAGTCCTAACCCTCTCCAGGCAGTTCAGATGGCACCTGCCTGCCTCCTCCCCTACCACACTGATTCCAGCATCTCCCAGGTGCCAAGTAGTCACAGGTAGTCCCTGGAATTCCTACAATTCACAAATACCCCTGTGGAAGAAAAGCCCTAAGCAGGGGCAAGTCTTTAAAAAAAAAGAGATTAGGGAAAGGTGACAGGGAAATAACAGGCAAAGGACGACTCAATAAAAGGACACACACAGGCTACCACAGCAAAAACATAAAACTGCTGCCGGATGGCTTGAACCATGGAGAGCCAAACAAGACCCTTTGTCTACACCAGAAATAACTCAGACCAGCAGGGCATTTCCTAAGCGATAAGCTTGAGGTCCCAAGCAGGAAGGGGCTCGCTCTGCGAGGAAGTAGTGCTGGAGGGTGTCCCTAAGGGTTTTGAAGTCCCAGGCTGGACAATTTCAGTCTGAGAACTGAAGAGCAGAGAGACAGACTCGAGCAGGGTGAGGGTCTAGCAGATTCTATCTTGGAGCCGAGAAGCCGATCAATAAGCCTACAGTGGGCCTCCCTCCCCGTCTCCTCGCAGCCATCAGACACTGAGCTCACAGGCCTTGAACATCCTTTGCTACTGGTGAAGTTCTTGCAACTTCTAGACCCAATACCACAGCTTTCCAAGAAGATTCCAACCTTCTCGGTCTCCCTCAGACCCCAGCAGCTGACAGAGACGTTCTGAAGCTGGCACAAGGAGCCTCTGGAGAGCAAAGTGCTTCATGTGAAACTCGGGCTTCCAAGCAGCAGTCGCCCAGCTTGAGACCCACCTGAGAGCAACTCTGTCTCACCCATCTCCTTCTGGTCTCTCTGTGTCCCCACCCCATCTCATCAGAGCAGGGAGTGTCATCCAGCTGACGAAACAGTGCAGACCACTAGACAGATATCCACAGGGCTGTGCTATGGAAGGGAAGCCACTGTTCTGCACGGCTCCAGATCAAGCCCACAGTGTGGAAGTTACAAGGGAGATCTGGGTCAATATAAGGAAAACCACCAGAAGCAGTTCAAAAGAAGAGCCAGGGGTGTTTGCTGAGATAAATGAAACGGGGGCTGCTGGTATATGAGCCACAGTTATACATTTAGGAACAGCTGTAAAAGCATCTCTGCTCCCTCCATCCTACTTCCAACCCTCCCCTGTGGACCCCCGCTGCCCACCCCCATCATCAGGGAGATGACCAAGAGGCATCCAGGACTGCACCTTAAGGAAGTGCAGGGCATTTTGATGTGGCCTTGAAAACAAACCACTGCCTAATGTATTGGTCATGCTTAAATAAACAAATAAATCCCTTCTGCTCCTTAGAGTGAGGCATCCTCTATTGAGTTAGCCCTGGGAGAGAAATTTCAATTTGATGTTCAGGTTGTTGCATTCTTTGCTGTACCGTCTTGACACCTATAGCAAGTCTCTCCTGAGATACAGATTTTATCTTGGTTCCAGCTACTCTGAAGATGCCTATTCCTCTTTGAGGTACTGCACCCGACTCACCTCCTAGAACGTGAAATCCAGGTGAACCACAAAGGCTGTATTTTAAGTCAGACCATTCCAAACATGATATTCCGTCCAAAGTGGGAGAAAATTTATCAGACTTTTACGTAATGAAAATAAAGTTCAGTGACATTTTGATTAAAATCAACAATAATGACAAAGCCACAGCAGAGGCCACTTACTCCAATACCTATAAGGGCCTGGGGCGTCCAGGTGAGGTTAAGGGGATGAGGACAGGGCCAAGTGAGAGCTGGAACCCTGTCAGGGAAGGGCTCCGGCACTCGGCCCGTCTCGTGCTGCCACATGGGAACGCAGGCCCAACGCTGTCAGACCTTCTGACTTTTTAAAAAGGTGCTGGAAATCCAGACTTTATGTGAAATCTCCTCATTTTTACATGTTGGCATCTACTTCACATTTTTCAAACACTCAGTTCAGGCCAAATCAAACACATCTGAGGGCTGGATCTGGCCTGTGTGCCGTCAGTTTGCAAGCTCTGCATAAAAGTTCAGCTTAAACAAATTACCAGAATGTGCAAAACAGATCCTCCCCGGTCACCCCCTCCATCTATGAGAAATGAGGTGGGGGGTTGTCAGGGATGGTGACACAGGTGAGCTGAGGCTCAGGGATGAGGTAAGGCCAGTGGCATGTGTTGTCCAAATTACAAGGTGTTCTAGAACCAGAAGTTTACCTTCCTGTTTTGACAGAGTCTGAGCAAAATGGCTGTCGCGTCAGTGTGTCCTGCTTTCTTCTAACAAAATGCAAAATTTTTACTTTTGTTATGGAAATTATCTCCCTCCACTGGACAGCAGAAAGCAGAACCTCAGGGTTGGCAGAGACCTCCTATGTCACCTAGAACAAACCGCCCTCTGATGTGTAAATCCCCACTCTGACCATCTTTTCCAGGGGCCTGTCACCCAGCTTCAAACACCTCCTACACCAGGGAGATGGAGGCTTCCTGAGGCTGTCTGCCTGTCCTTTCAAGACAGCTCTAACTGTCAGAAAGGTCTTCCAGACACTAGACTTCCATAAACCCAGCCCCAAATCAGATTAGGTTTTTTGGCAGCTGCCTCCCTATGACTCACACCAAACTTAATGTCAACGAGAACCTTAAGCCTTTTTCATAAGGTCTGCTGCTAAGCACACACCTCTCCCGTCTGTGCTCGGCCGGCCAGCTGAGTTCTTAGGCAGAAGGGCAGGCTTTACACTTTCTTCCTTATTAAATTTCAGCCCACCTGCAGGTTGCGATGAGGTGGCCGTCCATTCACAGGCACAAACCTTTGTTAGTGTCCCAGATTCTTTTTAAGAGGACCATGACCCCACCTCTGCCCCACGGATTGTTGAAGCTGAGGGCTCTGCACTTAATCGGTAACACAGAAGGCAGTGGGGGCATTTGCCAGAAAATACGACCTACTGCCTACCTTCTCCAAAGCCTGGTTGCTAGAAACATTTATGGAGGATTGAATGAAAGTTGGTCCACTCCTCTGCACTGAAAAACCCAAATGTCCCCAGGATCCAAACAGGTAACAAAAATGAGTGAAGTGGACTAGCTGGGACCTGGAACAAAGTGGAGCCTGTGCCTTAGTTGGAAGGGGCAGCCAACTTTTGCCTCTGTTGGAGAATGAGGGCCCCGTGTTTCTAGACCTTCCCATTTCATAAGAAATGCCAGAAATCTAGATTTTTATGTAAACTCTCCTGATGTTTTAAAAAACTTTCTTAGTTAATTAATTCACTTGCATAAATGTTCCAAAGTCCACACAAAACACACCAGCGGTTCCTGCAAGCTGCTGGTTCTGCTGTAAATGTTCTAAATTCCACTCTTTGAACAGATCAAGGCCTCCAAATCTGGGCAAGCACAACAGCAGAGTGTGGCCCACATTCCAGCAAGGTACCCATTTTAAGGAGGCAGACGCTGAGGCAGAGAGTGGTGAGACAACTTGCCCAAGGACAAGCAGTTGTAAGTGATGAAGCTGAAATTCCATCCCGGGTCTGTCTGACTTCAGAGTTCACTGCAGAGTTCCTGGACCACACTGTCTGAGCAGAACTGCTCTTAGTGAAGTGTGCTTTGGTGTGCAACCTCTCAACTTACATTGAGGGATTTTTAACTACTGAAAATGTGTTGTGGTGACTACTACAGGGGTGATTAAGGCCACCATCCACCACATTACTGGGTCCTTAACAGCCTCCAGCAGCTGAAGGGCCCACCAGCCCACGCTCCACCAGCTCCCCTCAGGAATGGGTCAGAGGCAAGCACCACAGCACTTCTTCTTGGAGGAGAGCATCTTGCCCTTGACTCCAGGCTTGAACTCATCCATGAGGAGAAGTGAAGAAGGATTTATTCAAAATAATGACAGAGAGTCTCTATTATGAAATTTGAAAGGATGGTGGCAAGTCAGAGGCATTTCTACATCACAGATGTTGAATCATCTGTTAACACCGTCACATGATTCTCACTGTACAATCCTAACTAATGAGCTTAATTTGAGAGAGAGGATAGACTATAACTTCTTAGCCTTATTAAGAGGTGGCAAACCCAACTGCCCACAGAAACCAAGGAGCTTAGGGACACGAAGGAAGCAGTGGGTGTAAGATAAGAGGGTGTGGGGACCCAAGAGCTCCTGGCCCAGAAAGTAGAAGAGACTTAAGTGTGCATCTAAGACAGGCAGCTGCTACTCAGCTCCTGCTGATTGGTTGCCATGAGGGAACGGCGGGTATCAGTGCACCAGATCATCTGGCTTGTCTTCTAACAGTCAGAAATAGAGATTTTTCTATGAAGTTGCCCCATTTTTGTGTGCATCTCAATAAAATACATCACTGGCTTGCAGACCACCTCTTGCTTGGTGATCAGTGCTGGTCTGGAAGAAAATAAGTTGAATTTTTAAACTTAGTCTTGAGCTGCTTTAAACATCTGGAGAAAGAAAACGACATCAAAGAGGCATTCTTGAACCTTTGCGGGCTAAATACCCAGCTCCTGGCTGCATGGCAGGCACACTGTGGAGCAGTGCTGAGGATGCAGCCTGGGCTTCGCTAATTCTCCATCCATTTCTTCCACAGAGGGAGGTAGCCACACCCTGAGTTGATTATGAGCTTGCTCCTGGGGGTGTCAGAAGAAAGGTTAACAAAGACAGGGAGGGAGGGGGATTTTGACCTCCAGTGAGCTGAAGGCCAACTCTTTTCATTTCTCCCAAGTCAAGATCACAAAGAAGGGCATGGAAATGCATCCACGGGAAGGAAATGGTATTACGGACTGGCCAGGTTCTCGGCACCTTTGCGGACCAAAACTCCCAGACGTTATACTGCCAAGAAGATCGAAGGTCAAGTCTGGGCGGGGTCCAGGCTTCTGACTCTCTCTTTTCCCTTGTGGCTGGTTAGGCCTGGTGGCATCTCAGAGAAAAGTCAGGGCAGTTTTCCAGGCTAGTCCCTCTAGAGAAGGCGCAGAGGTTCAAGCTGCAGACCAGCTTCGGTTACTCGGGAGCAACAGAGCCACGCTTCCAGTATGGGCTTAGAGGGGAGCCCTGCAGGCCCAACCCACCTGGGCCAAGGGAGTTCACGTGGAGAACAGACTGCTGCATTAGGTGTTGAACTGCAGCTTCGAGACAGGTGTCCATTTCCCAGTCAGTGGCCTCTATCATCTATTTCCCTCTGGAACCTCGTGGGGAGGGGCCAAGAGCCTCCTGGACAAGGGACAAGGCTGGGAGCAGGGACCAAGGTCTGGTATCCTAACCAAAAGCCAATTTGTTACCACCTCATTCATGTTTCTATCTATTCAAAGGAGAAATTCCTTTCTGGGCTCAATATTCAAAAAAGTTACCTTGTCTTGAAGAGCTGGTGGTATTCTCTTGAAGATACTATTAAACTCACATTTTCAGAGTCAGTACCTCATCCCATTCTCTTAAGATCTCTCTGCTTCCTGGTTCTGTCCACCACAGGATGTGATGTGTCTCTTAATGATAACCACTGCTTATGGAACATCAACTATGTGTCTGTTCCGGCGTGAATGCTTTACAGAAACGCCCGAGGTAGGTACTATTGTTCCCATTTTACAGTGGTACAGCGAGCTGAGCCCCAGAGAGGTTAAACAATTTGTCCGCAACTCATAAGTGGCACAGCTGGAATCTGAGCCCAGGTCTACGGGACTCCCAGGCTGCCGTATTACTCTTATAGTTGTGATTCTTAGCCGCAGTAGCCAACGCTGAGTCCTTGCTATGTGCCAGGCACCGTGTGAGGGCTTTACACACATTATCTCATTTAACTCCATAGATACCTCTTTGGGAAAGGAATATTATCTTCACTTTACAGATGGGGAAACGGAGGCCCAAAGACACACAGCGGGAAGGTAGCTGTAACCCTTGGGCAGTCTGATACCAACAACCATGTCCTGATCACTAAGCCTGCCTTCCTTGGGTTTCCCGACATTCTCAAACTGGATAGGCGTGCTCATGCATTCATCCAAAAATCAACAAGTATTAAAACACTGCGAGGCAGAACCTTTTGGCAGGCCACCAGAGACTTCACCTAGGCTGACAAAGGTCCGTGCAACAACCAGTGCTTGTTCAGACAATTATGAACCCACTTAATGGTGCTCCCCAGCCGTCCTGTGCTTAGGGAACTGGTACGGGAAAGGCAGAAGAAGTGCGGCTTTGTGGCAGCCCTGGAAAAGGGTCCAGGTTACCAAAGCTGAGACTGGTCCCCTCCTTCATAACTGCAGGTGTGCATCAGGGCTCCATTTCTAGACTTGGCCTCAGTCCTCCCCTCAGCCCATTTGGATGATAATTATCTGGGTCTTAGGGATACTGGAGCCCCCAACATCGGGCCTCAGATAACCCTTCCAGTTTCGTCAAGCAACTTACTTTCCAGGGGAAATAACGGACTTTGTGGCTCACCAGCTGAGGCCCGGGGTAGAGGCCAAAGAGGCCTTTGTCTGAGGAGCCCGCAGAGGTTCTACCCCTGGGCTCTGACAGACAGCAAAGGAAGCAGTGACCCGGGAGGCATTCTCATTTCTTGGGGGACATCTCTTCAGAGGCATCGGGATTTGCCCTCTGACAATCTTTTTTCATTCATCTTGCCCTCCTTGGACACAGCCATCCTGCACTTGACAGTAATGAGGATGGAGAGATGTGACCATCTCTTTAGAAACTGGGCAGTTAAATTTTCCCTAATGAAGTTCCTTACCTTCTCCGAGCAGTATCATTTCTGTTGGATTTGGATGAATTTTTTTTTAATTCCTTCAAATAGAAATAGAAGACAGTGCTTCCTGGAAGAGCATCTTGATATTTTCATAAGCCTAAACCTAATTGTGCATGTATTTTTCTAACCTTGATAGCTGTTCCAGAACTTGCTTTGAATGCCTCCTGTGTGGCAGGCACCAGGCAGAAGAATTTGGGGAATGAATAAAACAAGGCCCCTGTACTCAGTGAGCTCACAGGGAGACTGACACATAAACACCCCATGGCAACAGCAGCAGGTCCAGGGGAGGAGATGGGCAAAAATAGAAATAATTAACATTTCTGCAGCACTCTAGAGTTACCACCTCATTTGATTCTCACAGCAACTAGCCTTTAAGGTATGGAACACCCTCATTTTATGGATGAGGAAGCAAGGACGCAGAATGGAGATATGCCTTGCTCAAAAGACAGATCAGAGATGGCAAATCAGGTCAATGCCTCTAAATCCCAAATTCTGGACACAACACCACAATGGCCTCTGATTTAAACCCAATAAATTAAACGGTTGCACAGGACTATTCCACTATATTCATCTCTTAGAATTTTGAAAGAGCGGAGAAAAACATCCTCACTATATGGGGGAATAATCCAGGAAAATAATACATTTCATTTCAGCAATCATTCTTACAATATATAATGAACACCACAAGAAGTTTAGTATAACTTAAATATCTCTTGCAGGTGTATTTCTTTCTTTCTTTCTTCTTTTTTCTTTTATAAGTTGATGTCGGAGCATCCTCCATAGTGAGGAAATTTGTCATATTTCTTATTGTCAACTTGGTGTACTTGTTAATTAGAAAACCAATCATGCTCACTATTTTCAAAGTCAATCAATATTGAACAATGTAAAGGAAAAAGGTCTCCTTTCTGCTGTTCTCTGTCACTACCATCCTGTCCCCATCCCTGACCTCCACCCCATTCCTAGTCCCCAAGAGTAAACATCATTACCAATCAGTAAGAACTATCAAACTCTTTTTTACACACACCCAAATACACAAAGACACACATTTTTACAAAAACAAAAAACCCCGCAGGATTGTAATACACACATACACACACAAACACACACACACACACAGGGGTTCAGGTTTGGGGTTTTTTTCCTCATTCATCAGTAATCTACGTGACTACTAAATATCCTTTGACTTTCAAAAGAGGATACAGCAAACTTAAGGTTACCAGGAGGGGAAGGGGGCAGGGAGGGAGAAATTGGGAGTTTGGGACTGGCAGATACAAACTACTATGTACAGAATAGATAAATGACAAGGTCCTACTGTATATGTACAGCACAGGAACTCTATTTAATGGTGTATAGTAACCTGTAATGAAAAAGCATATGTATATACATGTGTATAACTGAATCATTATGCTGTGCACTAGAAACTAATACAACATTGTAAATCAACTATACTTCAATTTAAGAAATGGGGGGGGGGTGGCGAGGGGAGGGACACATAGACAGTAATGCTGCTGAGTTTACTACAGTCCAGGTCCAAGTATTTCAAGTTTATGAAACCTGGGGCACTTGTAAAATGCAGGTTCAAAGGTCCCACCCCCAGAGATTCTGAAGCAGGTGGCCCAGGAGTCACATTGGGGAAAACACTGAAATAGGCAAAGAGAGCACCATGCCTGTCTAAGACTCACTAGAACCTTCCTTTCTCAGCTGCCCATGCTGGTAACACCGCCTCTACTGACGGCTTTCCAGCACTGCCCCATTTTCCTCTCCTCTCTAATCTGCACTCACGGAGGGCGTCACCTTAGGCTCAGGATCACTGGACTCAATGCTGGTGACCTTCTTATTGGTTTAGCTAACATTTCCACTGTTCAGTGACCGCTCCTGCGTGCCAAGAAGTGTGCTGGAAAATCTGATGTGTGTTATTTCAACTAGTTCATGCGCACACACACACATACACACACACACACACACGAGTAAGGTACTGCCATCCCCATTTTTCAAATAAGGTAACTGGTGAGGAATTATCCCTAGCTTTCTTATCTTTCTTGGATTAAAAACAACAACAACAAAGGACTTACTATTCAGCTGGTAAGCCATAAGCAAGGCTCAAACCCAGCTCTGTGCAATTTAGTCCACAGCACAGTCCCCCATCACAGCTGCCTCCCTCCACAATCCATATTCTTGTCTCACCTTCCTTCTGTGACTTTAATATAACTCTATCCAACCAAGATGGATTTCAACCCTCTTCAGTTGATCCCTGGCTTTAATTTCACCTTAAATCACTTATCTTACGATTATATTTACCAACTGGGAATA
Source organism: Vicugna pacos (assembly GCF_048564905.1). Classification (NCBI taxonomy): domain Eukaryota; kingdom Metazoa; phylum Chordata; class Mammalia; order Artiodactyla; family Camelidae; genus Vicugna; species Vicugna pacos. The sequence continues at coordinate 49,028,936 of NC_133003.1, forward strand.
ACTATTATAAAATTCCTTTTCTGGAACCATTTTTATCTTTTACACAAAGAGTTGTGTGTTTCTCTTAGAAGCAGCACTCTTCCTGGCCCCTTAAATATTTTCATGGCTTCTGACCCTTCTCTAAATGGAAAGATGGTTCTCTCCAGATCTTAAATAACTCAGGAAATAACAGGGGTGAGATAAGCTTGGCCAATATGATTAAGCTTTACAGATCAGTAGCAGAAATCACAACATTTTCAGCCATTTGGATCCACTTGCTATAGGTAACCCCAAGAACTCCAAACCACCCTTTCATTAATACTCAACTGTTTGGTAATTATGAGTTAAAATTTGTCTTCCTCACAGAATAATAAAATCTATGAGGGCAAGGAACATAGTAGGAACTCAATAAATACTTGCCAAACTAAATCAAAGTGAACTGGCCCACCAGATACTCAACATTTCTTTCCCACTATTCCCAACAGCCTAACAATTCTGTGTCTCTGGCAGGGAGCAGTAGGGCCTCCACCATTTTTGGTGTAGAGTTTCCATGGCAACATTACGCCAAGTATGAGACCTAGCAAGACAGAGATACTCAGGATAAGGCCTGAAGCAGAAGGATCAGGCCAAAACTAAAGCCCTAGATTAGCTGAGGGACAAATACACTCGAAAGACCACAACCAGGCAAAAGGTCAAGAGTCTAAATGACTGGGGTCGGAGATCAAGGAGTAATCAGTTACCAGTGTCAGAAGTGAGAGAGCAGCTCTGGTTCTGCCTTAGTTTCCCTGAGATGATCTATCTTCAGGAGATTCAAAATGGACTGTCTGGAGAGGCCACTGATCACCATAAAGATGCTGTGAAGTAAAAAGTAACATGCTGGCCAACTCTGCTTGGAAACGTCCTGCTGGGACAACGGTTGGGGAGCAGCCATGTTGCTCGGCCAGTTTGCACTCTTCACTACAAATGAAATCAGAGAAGAGACACCCATGCTTTCGTGTCCCTGAGGGATCCTGAGGGGCTTCACTGGTAAGGGTCCTCTCATGGCATCTCTCTCTGGTTCCCCGTAAGGCACTCTTTAAGCTACGGTAGGTCCCTCCACGGAGCTTCTCCACTCACCAAACTCCAATCTCTACCCACCTACAGGAATCTTTTCTTTTTGACAAAGAGTTGGACAACTTGCTGATCTACAGTAAAATGTATTCTGAAAATACGCTCACTGGCCATCAGAAGCAAGGGGATGGCAGGTTACCACTGCTGGGAGCAGACCAGCAATTAAGAGTCCCAAAAGTATCACCGATGACCAGGGACACGGGCAGAGGAACAATGAGGAAAGGTACCAACATATTCTTTGCCTTTGACAAGACTCTCCTTTTAATACTTCATGCCAAAGGCAGGAATGGCTGCCTGGGTACCAATAGGGAAGTGAGACTCTGAGGGACCAGGAAGGGGACATTTGTTAGCTGAAAGTAGCTGGCACAGATGTGGAGACAGGGGAAGTTCTTGCTGAGTGTTATACAAATCTGATGGGACAGAAGTGGCCTCCAACAGACTAATTCCTAGTCCTCATGGACCATCAAAAACATGAGGGAGGTCACGCTTCTTGATGGATATTCTTACTTGGAAAAGTCTGTTTATTTTTAGGCCATACTCTTATTTCAAGCCCTAGGCCTATAGGCCTATGAAGATTTGCCTATCTGCTTTATTTTCATAACTTTTCATTAAAGATCTATGATCCCATTTTTGTGATATATAGATATAAAACAGATCTGATAGAGATATGAAGTTTGACAGGTAATATATTGAATGTTTACAGTGATTATCTCAGGTAGTGGCTTCTAGATTCTTTTTTCCCTATATTTTCAAAACTTTCAAAATAATGTGCATGTATTATATCCAACCAGAAAAAAAATGTTATCAAAAAAATAAGACCCTCATCCACTATCTCCAAGGTAAAAGGGTCACAGGAGCCACTAGTTAGAAAGGAACTTCATACTCCACTCACTGCTAGACTTATCTCCCACCCCAGCTACTTTGGATTTCAGCCGCATCAAACTTCTCACCACTTCCCAAGTAGCCAGGCCCTCTCATGAACCCCATGCCTTTGCACATGCTGTTCTGTCTTCATGAAATGCCTTTCACCACTTGGAGAGCTTCTACCCATCCTTTAAAACCCTACTCAAAAGTCCTTTCTTCTAGAATAACTTCTCCAGGCTCTCCCCAGTAAAGCTGTTACTTTCACTCAGAGTTTCCAAAGTGCCTCAGTACTTACTATACTGGATTATAATCAGTTAATCTATTTTTGTAACTATCTTTCCTAGAAAGCTGTGAGTCCATCAAAGTCAGGGACAGGCATCATATTCCTCACATTTTTGTGTCCCTATATCAACCACATACTAGGAACTCAATTAACAGAAAATAGGAAATTCCCTGTAGCATCCTTGGAAGTGTCCACCTGGTCTCTCTATCCCGTTCCCCTCTAAGCCATTGGGTGGATGCCTCTGCATAGATACAATTGATTCTTCCTTTGATTCTTCATCTTCTTGAATTATCTCTCAGTCAGGGCTTGGGGAAGCCTGGATCTGCTTTATTATGTGCCTCTAAACTGAAATTCCCAGTATAATCCCATGCACCCTGAAACAGAGCAGATACATGTGCTTATGTATAAAGTCCATCACAAGGGCATCAACATTCACCACTCACCCAATCTTACAGTTACTTATTACACACCAAATGCTGTTCTAGGTACTAACAGAACATAAATGAACAAAAGGTCTTGTTCTTATAGACTTTCATTTCTGGTCAAAAGAAACAAATAAAAAAGAAGGGACAGTATCATACAGCTATAAGTGCTCTCCTGAGACTTCAAGTCAGCGGATTGAATAGGTGCTCCCAAGCTACTTAAGACTGGGTGGTGAGGAAGTGACATGCAAGCCAAGAGTTGAATACCTAGAAGGAGCCAGCCATGTGACAATCCAGGGGAAGAAGATTCCAGAAAGAAGGAAAAACTAAGTGTGAAGTCCCAAATAAGGTACCAGGTTGGAACCAAGGGAGTGGAGAGGTGCGGGAGCCCAAGACGGGCAGACCACAGCTTTGTAAGCCCAGCTGGGAGGCTGGACTTGATTCTTGAGCTGTGAGATGCTACTGGAAGGTTTGAAACTAGGAAGTGACATGGCTAGATTTAAACTATGTAAGGACTGCTGCAGGCTGCAGTAGGGGGAGCAGACTGTGGGGACAAGAGAAGAAGCAGGGAGACCAGTTAGGACAGTGACTTTAACTGGGGCCTATTCCCCCCGCCTCAGGGGGGCAACAGGGGCAGTGTCTGCAGACATTTTTTGTTGTCACAACTTGGAAGAGGGAGGGTGCTACTGGCATCTAGCGGGTAGAGGTCAGGGATGCTGCTCAACATCCCACATTGCACAGGACAGCCCCCTCCCCAACAAATAGTGATGCAGCCCCAAGTGTCAGTAGTGCGGAGGCTGAGAGGCTGTAAGTTAGGAGGATGCTGCCTTGGTCCCAGCAAGAGGTGATGGTGGCCTGGGCCAAGATGGTGCAGATGGAGAAGAATGGAAATTTACTGCATTTAATATTTGGAAATACTGAAGTTTTTTCTCCCATATATCCTTAGACCTCCTAGACCTTATTCAGGCAGGGAGAGAGGGCATTGTGCTCAGTGCCTCAGGGGTAATACAGAGAAAGACTGAATTCTTGGCTTTTGACTTTAAAAAACTCAGCCTTCAGGGAGAAATGAAAGAATGTGGGTTATGCAGAAATTGACGCAACATTGTAAACTGACTATACTTCAACTAAAAATAAATAAACAAAAACTGAAAAAAAAAGAGTTTAAAAAATATATATCCTGATAAGTTTTTATTAAAACATTAAAAAGCACAAATAAGACAGATTTGCTCCTTTAAGAAAAAAGCAAAAATGCTAGATTGTGGTACTCACTTTAAAAAATTCACTTTAAAAAATCCTTTCACTTCCAAAAAAATGGACACTATCAAAGAAACTATGTACCATTTCACTCAATACCTGCTCTGCAGCTTCACCTATAACTTCATGGATGTGGATACTTTGTTCCTCTAATTTTAATGTACTACTTGATGCCCAAAAGGTTTTCTTCCATTATGGTCAGCCTTGTTAGGGCCAAAAAATTACTCATTCATAAATAAAATACTACGAGAACAGGAAAAAGTGGACCCTAACTTTGAGAGAATGTCTAAGGACAAAGAGCCAGGGTGCCACCTCTCCTAACCCCCGCATCCCTCCCATTCCCCACACACAGATAAAGATTCTGGGAGTCAGCAAAGCAAGGTGTGTGTAGACATGACAAATCTGTAAGAAAATAATCTGCATCCTGCCTCACCTCTGACAAGCCCGAGGAGAGAGGGCGATGAGGGAACATCCATACAGATTTGCAGACTCTGAGAACGGAGGAGCTGCGCCACTTCCCAGGCAGTGCTCTCAGGAGACCCTGAAGGGGAAGTGAGTGCTGGGCATGGCAAGACAGGCCTGAGACTACTGTCCAGAGTCTCCCTCCACCCAGCATGGTGTGTGAGCCCCAGGATGGCCCCTGGTACCTGCAAATCTCACAGAAGGAGCTGAAGAGGGGAAAGTGCAAAGCGGCCTCAGGTTTGGAACAAAGAAGGCTCACTGGCAGGATCGACCACTGAAGACCCAACAGAAAGGAAGGTATCCCAGTAGTTGCCAAAGCAGGCTGATGATAAACCACAACAGATGTCCCTTGGCACTGCCCTAGTCCCCCTGGACCTCGGGAAACAACACAGGAGGAAAGGGGAGGAAAACCCCAAATTCACTTGGATTTATTTCTGCCACCCCTAGTAGAAAAGAGATGTGAAACGTAAATCAAGTTACCAAAAAGTCAAGAAAAACATATTTTTATTGCACCTGGATTTGTGGCTGAGATCTGTTCACTCTGAGGCACCACAGGCCGCGGGCTTCTGTGGGTTCATCTGCACCATTATCACCTGAGATCGACTGTACAATCTCAGGGACAGCGGCCAGGTCCACTCAGGGCCCTGTGCACGCTACCTGCAGCTGAGTGCACCCCCAAACTGTCACATGCAAATGGGCACGTGCCACACACATTGATCAGAGGAAAGCTATGGCAAATCACCATTTGAATCAATGGTTGAGTGCTCAGTAATTGGAAATGTCAAAACCCACATTTTCTAAGTGACCTCAGAACACCACACTGATGTCACTTAGATAAGCTGGACATACATTTGTTTTATCTCTTCCCCTCTTCAAATGGTTCTTTTAGAAAAGTATAAGAATTAGGGAACTGTACAAAAGGCAAAAAGAGAAAGAATCTGAATAATCCACAAATTGCGTAGCCTGACACTGTCCAAAATGTCATCTCAGGAACAGTCTTGTGGGATTGCCCATGAAAAAGGTTTACAAGACTGAATAAGTTGGAGGGAATTTTGTGGCCCCCAAATTCAAGGTTCCCATAAGTCCTGTGGGAAACAAACCAATTTAATTCATTTTCTACTAGAACTTCCAAAATCTATTTGACCACAGAACAATTTTTTCCACCCAACACCCCTTTACATCCAATTTAATGGAATACACCTCAGGGAACACCACTCCAAATACAAATTGGCCTAATGATTAAACAAATGAAGAGAACAGAGCCAAACCCCCACTGTTAGCCAGCCAAGATATTTTATAAACACCAACAAGCCATCAGGAACAAATCACTTACAAGTGAAACCAAGCCCAGGATACAGCTTGCTGGGGCCTTTATTAGGCCAGGGGTTCTGAACTGAAACTCAGCACCTTTCAGAAGTCAACCCCTGTCCCCTTCCTGGCAGCTACCAGGACAGGACCCAGTTTCTGAACCAGCCTAACCTCATCTCGTCCTGACTTCTCCCATTCTTACCCTGTTAGATCCTCACCTCATCCTGTTTTCCAAGGTACCATTTAGCTCTGTCTCCCAGGCAACCATCACCATCCAGGCTTGACCCACTCACCAGAGCAATTCAACTCCATACGGTTACTAATCACTCACTAGATGCCTGGCACAAGGCTACAGCAATAAGCCGAGAAGACAGAGCTTTCGCCTTCATGGAAATATGGTCTGGAAGTACCTGCAAGCCAGATCCCTTCTCTGCACATCAGTTTCCACAGCTGGAGAGGAAAAAGAGTGGGAGAGTTGGACCAGAAGACATCTAAGAGTTTTGGTTCTGTATCTCCAGGTTGGTGGAGCCTCCATCAAACTTCCAGTGGGTACCTTCCCCAAGATGACTCCCTAGGGTGGGAGTGAGGGATCTGACACAGCTAGGTGGCATCAAGGGAAGATCGGAGAGGTGGGATTAGAAGGAGCACAGAAGTGTTAGGAACGGCAGGAAGTCAAAGTCTAAGACCCACCCCGGACTGGCCACTCAGTGAAGGAATCCCTGGGTTTCAGAGCCAAGTTGCCCTGGCATGCATCTAGCCTCTCTGTGCACAACCAGAAGGCAGAAAGCCTCCACTTTAACCCTGAGCTCTGCCACTGTTCGCTGAGCCATCTGATACAACTTACCTTATTTCTCTGAACTTCAGATTTGAATCTATAAAATGGGAATAATAATGACTATCTCACAGAGTTCGGGGGATCACAAAATGAGATATCATATATACGACAGAGACCTAGACAGAAATAAAAATTAATTACCTCCCATTGCTAAACAAAGCTGTATAACCTGAAGCATGGCTTATAACAGTTACTGAATGAGTGAGTGAGTGAGAAAGTGAGTGAGTGAGTGACTGAATGAGTGAGTAAGTGAATGAGTGAATGAAAACCTGAAGCATGGCTTTAACAGTTACTGAATGAGTGAGTAAGTGAGTGAGTGAATGAACAAATAATAGAGGTTTCTGGAAAGGAAATGTCATCTCTAACATATAAACTCTGGTGGTGAGATCTCTGGAAACAGCCAATAAAAAATCCCAGATCCACTGATTTCTCAGACTGGGAGGTGCCTGGTGTGCAATGCTCCCCAGCCACATCCCACCATGACTGTGACAAACATCACCTCATCAAACACCACCTTGGCTTTCAACACATCAGCCTTCACCCAATCTCCACAAATAAACATCTCCCCTATCAGAGAGAAACAAGGAAATTCACCAAACCATGAGGAATATTTCCTTACCCAATAAAACCCCTACATTCAATGGAACAGAAAGTATGATGTTGTTATAGGTTGAATGTTCATATCCCCCTGAGATTCATATGTTGAAGCCCTAACCTCCAATGTGATGGGGTCTGGAGGTGAGTGGGGCCTCTGTGCGGTGACTGGGTTTAGATGAGATTCTGAGTGGCGCCCATGATGGGATTAGTCCCCTCCTAACAAGAGGAGGAGAGAGAGCTCTCTCTCTCCACACACAGAGGAAAGACTGTGTGAGCACAGCAAGAAGGCAACTGTCTACCATCCAGGAAGTAGGCTCTCACTAGGAACCAAGTCTGCTGGCACCTTGATCTTGGACTTCTCAGCCTCCTGAACTGTGAAAAATAAATGTCTCCTGTTTAAGCCACCCAGCCATCCATGGTATTTTGTTATAGAAGCCCAAGCTAAGACAACTGTCAAGGAAAATGTAACTCGAGCTTAGTAACTTAGCAGCCATTCCCTCAAACTGGTTGTATTCCAAGCATACTGGGGAACCAAAAATGACCACAAGCATTTGTGCCCTCAAGAGTTCATGGCCAAAGGATGAAACACAAAATTGTAATGAAGAATAGAATAATAAGGCTCAGAATAGAGGGGCAGATGTGAGGGAACCACTAGTTCTGCCTAGAAGAGTTATTAGGAGGGTGTCATGGAAGAAGGGATCATTTGAGCAGGCATTGACAGATGGTCAGGAGTTGGCCAGACGGAAAAGAGGGGAGGAGGAGAACAAAGGCATGAATGAGGAAGTACTTGGAGGTGAGAAGGGGTATGAAGAATGCAGGGATGAGGAACTGGTCTAGCGTGGTTATGAGAGTGCAGGCCTATTACAGAGAAAACAACTGAAGGTGGAACAGTTAAGTCAGCTGCCGGCCCATCACCAAGACTCTTTACGGACTTCAATTTGTAGGCCAGAACTGCAGGCTGGTGGGCACGGGCTGAAACTCTGCTATGGACAGGCGTGTTCAGGTAGCACAGGGTTTCTTAAAAACCTTAGAAATCAGGAGATTTTTATCATAGCCTTGGATTTGGCAAAAGATTCTTAGATATGACACCAAAAGTATGAGAAAAAAAGAAAAAAATAGATAATCAGAGATTTATAAAAAGTAAAAACTCTCGTGCTTCAAAGGATTCCCTTCGGAAAAAAAAGAAAGGGAAAAGATAACCCCCAGAGGGGATAAAATATTTGCAAATCATGTATCTGATAAAGAACTTGTATCCAGAATGTGGAGAAGAACTCTTACAGCTCAATCATGAAAAAGGTGATCCAATTTTTAAAATATTTTTAAGTTAAAATTTTAAATATTTAAAATAAAAATCAGGAGATTTTGTTTTAAAATCCAGCTGCCCTGGAAACACTGAAAGAACTGACCACTCCGGGCTCACAACCCTTCATGGCAGTGATAGGCTAGAGCTGAGCTGTGGCCACCTCTTCTAAGTGAGCTCCCCAGTCCCCATTACTCCACAGTGTTCCCCAACTCAGCCTACTTTCCTCACTGAAGCCTACTGAAGGTGGGGAGGGCTCCTAAGGTCATCATCCAATCACTCTATGGCATAATCTCTTTAAGATTAAATTTATTCTGGTGCTGAGCTGGAAGTTTTTTGTGTTCTGTTTTTTTTAGTATCTTTTTCTTCACTGATTTTATCAACATATTCCAAGCAAACTCTTAGAAAGCCAAGAATATATCATATATTTTGCATTTCTCACAGCACCTAACTCAAGACTAAGAGCAAAGTTGATACTCAATGTTTATTGAATGAATGCATATATGAATGAGTAAATAAATGCTTCTCTGTGATCTTCTTCAATATCTACTCTTCTTGCCCCAAATTCTAGACTTACGCCATTAAGAGGATGGCCTAAAATGAATATGGATGCGTTAAAAAAAAGCCAAAAAACACTGAAGTCAATCACTGCATTTCCATTTTCATTTTCTGTTAGAGTGAACTGGCAATGGGAACTCCGAATAAATGCAGAACAGACCCTTATGTCTGACAGCAGGATGAATTAGAGCCCAAGATACCGGAGAATACCCGCAAGTAAGATTGCCAAACACTATCAGTGATCTTTGAGGGAACTGGGAAAAACAGGATAGGTGTCAAAGAGCTGGAGATGGGCAAATGTTCTGATTTTCAAAAGGAGTAAGAAGTTATAGCTCACCAGCTCCAGACTAGAGAATATAATGTCACTCTTGAACAGATTCATAAAGGGACACTTGCGAGCACCTGGGAGAGGAAGCAGTGTCCACCTGGAGCCAGCACAGGGCCACCAAGAACAAGTCACATTAAATTCATTTCATTTTCTTCTCTCTGGCAAGGTTCCTAGCCTACTGGTTGGAGAAATATAACAGATATATATGGTGCAATGAGGGGGTGGGCAGTGAAAAAGGCTAATTCAACCCTTGGGCTATATTAATAGAAGCATTACGTACACCATAAAGGAAGTGATAGTTGTTTCCTTTCTCTGACCACATCTAGAGAATCTTTTAGAACTCAGTACCACTCTTGAAGAAGACTTTTGACTGTACTGTATTTTGGAGGTCCATTTGGCAGTCTCTTGAAAAGCATAAAGCTCGGTTCCAGATTACTGACATCTGTTGAAAAAACTGAAAGATCCGGCTAGGCCTACATTCTAAATGGTAACAACTGGCTGAACCCAAGTGGTGACTGCCCATTTGGACAGGACACGCGCTCTCGGGCCTCCCATCATCACCACGCCCTCTTATACTGCCCTGGCTGAGGTGGTAGGCCAGCTGCCACAAATCATCTTACTGAGCCGGCTTCACTCATTGATTCTATTTGCCAAGAATTCAAAGACACTGGAGTTTGCAACCCAGGATGCAGTAGCTCCAAAGGAGGGTGAAGATGATAAGCAGCAGCGAACCATCTTATATGAACAAATGAGAAATAAGCATAGTCCAGGGATATGATCAGAATCTCCAAACACCCAATGGGCAGTCATGGGGAAGAAGCACCTGTCTTGTTCTATGAAGTCCCAAGTTATAGAACCAAAACATGGATGAGAGACATACTCAATGCAACATAAAAACTGCTTACAACAGCCAGAGCGATCCAAAACCAGAATGTGTGGGCTTGGGAAGTGGTGAGTTCCCCATCACTGGAAATGTGCAGACTATGGTATACTACTGGGTTGCAGGTAAATAATCAGAAGGATTCAAGTGTCTAATGAGGCAAGAGAAGATTCTGAGATTTTTCACAATAGAAAAAAAAATCTGTTTTAAAACATTCCTTTTTGTTAGCTCAGTAAATTCTTCAAAAAGAGAAAAAAGAGACTCAGCCAAGAAAAAACTCAGTATCATTTTTAAAAATCAAAAGTTCCCCTCAGAAAATGCACAGAGAATAAAATCTGTCAAACTAGGTGGAATGTTTGCACCAAATTCGCCAAATGATACCCAGGGAGAAAGGTAATTGGCATCAGGCATTATTTTGGTGATTGGTCAAACGCTCTTCAGAGGCAAGCAGCAAAGGCAGGGGAGGAAAGTAAGAGGGTAAACAATGGACCGTGACTGAGAGGCAGCCAGTCCCCACCACAAGACTGCCATCTGCTACTGACATCAATCCTTCAAGGGGCAGCTTCAGGCAAACAGTGTACTGGGGACACTGGGCCTGGAAGAAAACCAGCTGCCTTTCATAGCTCTCACCTTGTGACCTTGGGCAAGTCATGTAACATTTCAAGGCCTCAGTCTCCTCATCTCTAAAACCGAGCTCCTACATACCCCTTCTGTACTTGGTGTACGCCAAGGGGGGTGATGTCTCAAGCCCTGTACACATGTCAGTAGTTATGATGAGGATGAACAAACAGAATTTTGAATGAAAAGATTCCAGACAATTTCAGGCACAGCAGCATCCTGACCTATATTGTGTGGTTGTCGACCCTAAAGGAATGAAATTAAATTCCTTTAGCCAGAATGCAGAGACATTTACAATCTGGAAGAGACCAGCTCATTTGAACAAATTTCCTAGTGAAATATATTCCCTTGCCCTTGCTAATTAGTTGTTAAAATAAAGGTGAAAGGTAAAAAGTAAAAGAATCAGCCAGAGCAATAAATGCCTAATTGATCCTCAAACAAACTTTATGGGCCCAGGGGTAGCAATCCTTTAAAAATGAGATAAGCACATTTCCTACCAAGACAATGTGTATAAAAATCCCAAACTGTTCAAAACTCAGCATACCCTTCTCTATTACGGTATTTTTCAGAGGAAACTCCGTTTAAAAAAATAATAATAATCAGCCAAGTTAGTCTTATAAAACGTAGACTCCCTAAAAAAGTGTATATGCAAAGGCTGAAACCAGGCTTTTGTATTGAGCAGTTGGGAGAATTCAGATCTCTGACCAATAAAGGGCTGGTTTCTAAATTTTCAGCAAGGCTGAAACATCTTCAAGTCCCTGTTTTCTACATTGAACCGAAAACTAAAGAGGAAGAGCCCAGGGATGAGCTGGGTTTTCTGCTCATTTCACCCTGGGGATCCACTGAGAGGTGATTCGCATGCCAGGTTTGACCAGAACTAAAAGGCACAAGACGGCTAGTTAGACTGGAAACAAAACAAAGCTCTCCCTTGATGGCTGCTCCCCTCCCAAAGTTTCCCAAGCATCTTAAGTGTGTACAGCAGCTGTGATGTGCGGCCTCCCACCGCTCCTGGCGAGGCCACCCGACTTCCTGGGTCACTGAGCCTTAAGCAGCAGCAGCACCCAGAAGCAGGTGTGGCAACCTCAGGTCCCTGGAGCCCAAAATAACCAGCTTGCTCAACAGTCCGCCCGTAACCTCAGGGGCAGGCCTCGGCATCCCCTGAAGATGTATTTTATCTTTACTCTTTCTACCAGAGACCACAACACACCCTGTGTCACAACTCGGAGAACCGTGACAAGAAAGAAAACAGATGCCAAGAGTCACAGGCCCAGGCTTCCCTTGGGGTACACCCTGGGAGAAACCGTAAGTACGATGGATGGTGCTTTTAGGTTTCCCTTGCCAAGGCTGAGCCTGGAACTCAGGAGGGAGAGAGAAGCCCCAGTCTGGCTTGAATAAGGATTCTGCCTGGGTTTGTCTATGCGATTGTGTCCGGTTTCCTCTTTCGCCTTGCAAGTGTGGATTTAGGGAGCGGCTTCTGAGAGGAGTGTGCACCCAGTGAACAGCACCAAAGCTGGAACAAGCAGCCAGAGGTCATCTCACCCTCCTGGCAGGCTTCCCCTGGCAGCACGGAAGCCAGGCAGCGCCTACCCGCCGAACCCGCACACTGAAGCTGTTGGCTTTCAGGGAAGGCTGATGACCCTAAACGCTAGTGCACAGTGGTGATCGGGGCTGCACACTGCGAGAGAATACATTTTCTGCACCAAGCTCCCTTTTTATGCCTAAATGCCTGCATTAGTTTGGATCAATATGCTCCACAACAGTTAACCCATGGCAACCCAGGCCAGCCGAGAGTCACCGACAAAGAAGTGCAGCCCAGGGACACCGTTTCCCCGTGCACATGCATGTGAATTCCAGCCCAGAGAAAGGGGCACAGGCGAAGCAACAACAAAAACCAAAAAGGAGAAAGAAAAAAAAAGCAGATCATAAAATAATATGCATCATATTTAAGGGCTTTTTTAGGGCGGGGAGGGGAGGAGGTAGTGACTGTCAAAATGGCCTTAGAGTGGCATGTCACGGCCAAGATGATGGAGTATCCACGACACTCCTAAAGCCGGGCGTAGGAGCCTCCTCACACACCTGCAATGCAGTGATTGCAGCCCATTCTACAATTTGTCCTCCCAGCGCCAGCGGTCTCTGCAGTTGAAACCAGTCCGGACTTGTACAGCTGCCACTGTTCCTCCTCACAATAAGATTATTGATGCATAACAACATTTCAGGATGGCAGGGAGGAAAAGGGGAAAATAGCCAAAGCAAGAGAAAAAGGAAAGGGGAGGGGAGGCATGACTCCCCAGCCCAAATCTCACCTTTTATTTGGGCTTCATATTCGGCAATGATCTCTTTGTCTTTCTTGAACTTAGTTTGAGATGACATCTTCCAACGTGGCCAAAGGCACTGACAGGCTGTTGGATTTATTGCTCTTTTTCTTCCCGAGTCCTCTCTCCAGCCCTGGTAGTCACACGGCTCTGGTCGATTTCACAGGTGTAGGGGCTAATCTCTTTCACGGCTGCAGAGCCAGGGGAAAAATCCCTCTCGTTCTCAGAGGAAAATTCTCTTTACTCGCTGAAAAATGTCTCTAGTAGCTTGGTCCGATCAGCTCCTCTTGCAGAAGAACCACCACCCTAAGAGCACAGTAACCTGCCCGAGATTTTCAAGATTTTTCTTCCAAAAAAATAATAACTGAGAGTACTCTCACACACACACACACACACACACACACTCTCACGCGTGCACTCGCAGACTCATCCAGACACACACACAGTTGTGATGCACACACACACCCTCACACTCGCTCACACACACTCACACACACACACACACACACATCCACGAGAGGCGCGGCGCCTCCTTGGTTGTGCAGTCAGCCTCCGGCTGGCTTTCAACGGCTCTGGTAAGGAGATGGTCAGGTTGCCAAAGGGCCGGTCATCTCGCATCCTCCCTCCCTTCCACGCCTCTGGTCTGATGTACAGTGAGGCTCAAAGCCAGGAGAGCGAGGTGGAAGTTCTCCTGCTGCAAGGCTTAAGCTCGGGTGAACCAGGGGCCGGACTGCTCGCCCTGCAGGGCTGGCCGAGCGCTCCCCCACGCTCTCGTCATCAAGCTCCACCTCCCGGATTTTATAACAACTGACACATTGTAGCCTACAGGAGAGCAGAACTCACTGCAAGCAAAAAGGGGAAGAAACGCTCACAAAAGGGAAGGAGGCAGGAAAAAGAACGGAGCTGGGAGGGCCTGAGAGGCCCCTGCAAACTCCTACCATTATAGTTGGCTGAGGGATTTTTCCTCCAAAAACTCCAAAAGGTCCACCTTTTCTTTGCAGTGTGCAATTTAATTCAATTTCTCGAAGCATGACTAGGTGACAGTTTGTCACTCTGCCGGAATTGTCTAGCAGAGGAGAGGGGCTGACCCATGTAGGCAAGCTCGTTAATATGTGCTGAGCAATTACAGGGCCACGGGAGCAATGCCAGGCGTCTCAACGCAGCTTTGCAAAGCCAGTGGGTGCGAGCTTGAAACCCAGCTGCCTCAGGGTCTTGTGGGCTTTAGGTAAATCAATGACTCATTGAGCTTCAGTTTCCTCACCAGTAAAATGGGTTCTCTCTGGAGGCTTTTCATACTTTCTTTCGACAAATATTTACTGAAAGCTTACTATAGGTCAGGCATTGGTCTGGGTATGGGGACACAACATTGACCAAACTAGGCAAAACAAAAGCAAAAACAAACAGAAAACTACACAAACACACACACAAAAAACCGCTCCCTGCCCTCCTGGAGAGCAGGATCTCCAAATCACCCAAATCTAGAAAGTCAGCCCCAGTTGTGTTAATATTCTCAATAAAAGCAGCCCTGTGCAGAACTCAGAATGCATTGTGAATGGTGCCTCTTGAAGTTATACAAGACAAGAGGCCCTGGGAGGGGATGAAAAATAAACAAAACGAGTCAATTATTATAATACGGCAGAAGATGAATGCTATGAAGAAGATAATATTGTAAGGGCATTCAGAAAGGAGGGAGCTCTTCAGAGGCTCGAATAAGAATGCGAAGCTAAGCTTAGCACAGAGCCTGGTAGTGAGCACTCAGTGAGTGGGAGCGATTATTATCACCCACGATATCCCCCAATGACCTCACAACATAGTGCAAGCATCCCTCTTTCACAGGTAAGGAACAGAGGCACAGATATGGGAAGTGACTTGCCCAAACCCAGGCTGTCTGATCCCAGATTCTGCCCATCAAACACGCCACACCTCTGGCATTCTACTAGAGATTAAACCCATTTCACATGCACTTAAGGCAGAATGAGAACTGTTCTGTAAAAATGAAACTGCCACTGGAATTTCACATATTAAGATCATCATTAACTTGTATTGTCCCGAGTGTATTTTCACAAATTGCTCAAAATAATCTTTCATTTGCCTTTTTCTGAGTGTATAATAAGTGATCTGATTTGGGTTCGGAAACGAATAGGTTATCCATGATAGTCCATTTAGACTTCCTAGAGAAAATGTGAGTTGTAGTGGGTCCTCCCAGATAGGAATGGGGAGGGGAAGGGATTCCTACGGAGCAAACAGTATGAGCTAAGGCCTACAGGTGGGAACGCCTAGGGTCTTCTTGGAGAAAGCAAGGGAGAAGTCCAGCTGGTGAACCATGGGGCTTATTACAGCTTCATGCAATTCATAAGGAGATGCCCACAGCCGTTGCCATCACCCCCAGCCATCACCATCACCCCCTGGCCTCTCCCTTCCCAGATGCATGCTCAGGCCCTATGCAGTCCCATTCTGGACCACTGTAAAGCAACGAAAGCCACGCGTTACCTCAGAAAGATGTGCTCAGAGATTAGCATCCAGGCCTCAGGCCTAGACTCTCAAAGGAAAATGGGAGTTAGTGCCTGGCTCTGGCATGGACTAGCTCCAAAAACCGGAACAAGAGACTTAACCTGCTTGTTGCCTGTTTAAGGCAGGAACTAGTCCAAGTCAGCTGTTCTCCATGTCCCTAAAATTTTAAATCCACAAAGATTTCTGGGAGACCCATGCATAAGGCACGGAGCCACAGAAATGTCACAAAAAGCCATACAAAACTGAAGCGAAGTATGGTATTGAGCTATGTGCTGAACAGCAGAAGAAGCTGGATTTTGGCGTAAGGCAGATGGTGATTTAAATTCTGGCTCTGCCACTTACCAGCTTGTGGGGGGCCTTAGGTAGCTCCTGTGCTTTCACTGAGGCTCAGCTTCCTCATCTATAAAATGGTGGGGATCTAACTCCTCGCACAGGGTGCGACGTGATCATGGATTTAAAGTGCCTGGCATTTAGCAGAGGTCCCACAGACATTATTTCTTTCTTAGGGCCCAATCATGCTGAGTCTAGGACCATAGTTGGGGCTCTGCGGATCTCTTGGTTGGGAACAGGGAGAGAGAAAAAAGAAAAAGGGAAAAAGAAGAAAAGGGTTGTGCCTTCCACAAATACATCACTGCACAATGTGAACCCACAGCATCCAGAATCTTCCTTTCCCAAGAAGAGGGGGTGGGTGGGCCCTTGCTCTATTCTTCCCACCACACAGCTCACCCCAGCCTCCCGGCTGCCCTCTGTGACATCCCCCCCGTGTGCCACTTCTTCCTCGCTGTATGAGGACCAACTGCCACTGTGAATGATTACCCTTCACGTGGCAGTAACAGAAACCAGATTGCTCCAAAAATAACTGTGGTATCCCACGGGACAAGGGGTTCCACCATGTGATTTGATCTGTGCCACCCCCCCAAGGATGGGACTACCCCCCTGGAAGGGTATACTGCCCTTCCCTCAGGCTCATTTCCTAGATTTGTTTAGATATTCCTGAATTATACTAATAGCTAATATTTATTAAGACTTCATTCCATACAGACACTGGGCCAAGTACTCTGTGCAGATTTTATCACTGACAAAAGATTTTATTAGTGGGTCAGGTGCTGTAATCACCCTTGTTTTACAGCTGGGGGAACGGAGGGACAGAGCAGTGAAGCAATTCGCCCAGGATCACACACCCAGCTACCAACTGAACTGCACGCAAGCCCAGGTCTGGCCCTCCCAGAGCCCAAGGACGCAGCCAGAACCCAATTTTTCCTACAGCAGTCGGAGGAGTAATTGCTATCAAGTAGGTGACATTTTTCTTCAATCAATATACTGTTCAACCTAAAGTCTGCCATGAAAAAAAAAAGCATTTAGAGTTAAAAATACAAGGAAAATGTCAGAAATGGCCATTGATGAGGCTTAAATTACAATTACAGCTGAATAACAAAAAACCCACTGAACTGGTTTCTTTTCCTGGTAGGGGGGAAAAAAAGACTCTACTTAGAGAAGGAATGACCAGAAGAGTTTTTGGTTTAAAGCAATTTTATTTTTCTGGTCAAATAATGAAATTCTCCCAAGATGACTAATAAGGGTTGATATATTTTGTGACATTCTCCGATGCTGCCAACTAATACATCCTTGGGTGGCTTGATGAGTAATTCTGCCCTTCAGTCTCTGCCCTGCAGCTTTGTATTTTATAAAGCCCCTTCATATTGTTTCTCTTATTTAGTCCTCACAATAACCCCGGTCGGGGTGGGGGGAGGCTGTTTTTAATCCCTGTTTGACTGATAAGGAAATGAGTAAATAAGTGGCCGTTTTAATGGGAGAATTATTTTATAACCTTGAGTTAAGGATGGCCTTCCTAACTGTATCACAAAACCCATAAGCCATAAAAGCCTGACAGATTCAACTACATAACAATTTTTTCAAATTTGTGCCTGACTGAAATCACCGTAAGCAAAGTCAAACACGGACTGCAAACTGAGAAACAATATTTGTAACATCTATTGTAGGCCAAGGACTAACTTCCCTAATATACAAGTTAAACAAATACTTGTGCATGAATGTTCTAGTAGCACTGCTCACCACAGCCAAAAGGTGGAAATAATCCAAATGTGCCATAGTGGATAAATGGATAAATCAAACACATGCTGTCCATACAGTGGAATATCATTCAGCCATAAAAAGGAATGAAGCCCTGATGATGCTCAGTAAGAGAAGGCAGACACAAAAGATCACATATTGTAGGAGTTCATTTATATGAAATATTCAGAATAAATAAACCCATAGAGATAGAAAGCAGATTAGTGGTTGCCAGGAGCTGGGTGAGGCAGGGAATAGGGAGGAAGTGCTTAATGGATACAATTTGGTGATGATGAAAATGTTTTGGAACTAGGTAGAATTGACGGTTGTTGTACAAGACTGTGAATGTACCAAATGCCACCAAATTGTACACTTTAAAATGGTTAATTGTATGTTCTGTGAATTTCACCTCTATATAAAATAAATAAATACCAAAAATTTCCTTCAAATCTATGAGCAAAACACCAAGAGTCCATTAGAAAAATCACTAAAGGATATGAATAAGGCTTCACAGAAAGGGAAAAATATATGAAACGCTAATCAATCTCATTCATAATGAACATAAATCAGGCATGGCTGGGTCCAGGGGCTCTAACAATTTCAGCAGGACACATCTTTCTCCAGCTTTCCATTCTGCTTTCCTGTATGGTGGCAGGCTCTCTTCCCACAAGATGGCAAAGGTGGCCACCAACAGCTCCAGGCTTACATTCTCCAAGCTTGGCAATTCCAGCAAGGAGGGCAAAGTCTTTGCCGGGAGTCCTAGCAAAAGCCCCAGGAACAGCCAGCTGGCCCAAGCTGGGGCCCACGGCTATCCTTGAACCAATCACTGTGGCCCGAGGGATAGAATGTTGTTCTGCTTGGCCAGGCCTGGATTGTGGACTTGCCCTTGGAGCTGTAGGATGGGGTCAGATCCAAACAAACAATGTGGCCCCAGAGATTCCCAAAGAAGGAGGAATAGATGCTAAATGAGCAATCAACCTGCGTCTGCTATGAAAAGGATGCAGGAAAGAAAGAAGGGGGATTCACAGAAAAGATCCACAGAAAATGTGATAAAGCAGCTTGAAATTATCCAGCTTTGTTGTTTATAAAGCACTCTGTCATCCATTATCTTGATCCTCATAGAGCCCTTTGAGATAGGTATTATCACGCCCATCTTACAGATGAGGAAATGAAGGCACAGGGAGGCTGAATGACTTCCCCAACCTCCCATGGCTCATAAATGGGAGCCGGGCAAAAAACCAAGACACCTGACCCCACACCTGGTGTTCCTCCCCCACTCATGCAGGCACCACATCCTACTGAGAGACACTGAGATACACAGGAGCTCACAGGCCTCAGGCATCTGCCTGCTTGGCTGTTAAAAAAGGGGAGAGAAAGCAGTCTCAGCAATCAGGACCTGTCACTAAGCCTGAGGAGAGCTGCTAGGTCCTCTGACTTTCCAAGAGCAGTTCCCGACGTGCAGCCCAGCTGTTCTCCAGTCCTTCCAAGGGCTGGGCAGCCACAGAGACAGTGATTCACAGCTAGGCCTCAGGATCCTGGTTCTGGAGGAATACAGAGAAGGGCTTTAAAACACCTGAGCCCTTGACGCCATTACCTCAAGGATGAGGAGGCATTTGGTCCACGGCCCCCATGGGGTTCAGGAGAACACTGGAGAGACCTTAGCTGGATGAACACTTCAGCCATTCTCCCCTTCCTCACTCACTGCACCCCAGAGGAGGAAAGTGACTTAGCAGATTTGTGACATTGGAAAGAGAGACTGAGTTCACCCCTTAATCTTGTCTTTTTGGACCTTCCTGCTCAGAGGGAGGACTGACCTTGCAGTAGGAGGAGCAGGGCTAGCTCTGCCCCTGTGGAGACATCTGTGGGGGCCACAACCAGCTGGGAGAGGCTAATTCAGGGGTAGAGAGCTGACCTGTCATTTTGGACATGCACCTAAATCATGTCCTCCAATCTAGCTTAATCATGAACAAAGCTTACATTGTAAGAAGCAGAATAACAAGAAGTTTCTGGAGCTGGGTTGGAAGGCTGGCTCTGCCACCTGCTAGCTGTGTGACAGTGGGCAAGCTGGTCAGCACCTACTAAGTGCCACATATGTGCTTGTTACATAAATAACAAAATCTCCCTCTGCTTGTCTCCTTTATCTACTTCTCAGTTGGTTTGAAATTTGAAAGGGGAAGAACAGGGTATGATATATTGACCCTATCAAAGTCCAACACTAGAGAACTTATACCTTTTCAAGTTTTTAAACTCTAAGGTATGGGGTAAATCACAGCAATGCGTAGTCCGAGGTGCTTGGTCAAGTGGCCCAGGATCAGTCTGTTCAGCCTGCTGTAACAAAATACCACAGACTAGGTGGCTTATAAACAACAAACATTCATTTCCCACAGTTCTGGAGACTGAAGTTTGAGACAAGGGTGTCCGCATGGTCGGGTGAGGGCCCTCTTCCAGGTCACAGAATTCTTGTGTATCTCGGCTAGATGGAAGGAACCAGGGAGTTCTCTCATGTCTCTAATATAAGGGCACCAATCTATTTCTCAGGGCTCCACCCTCACGACCTAATCACCTCCCAAAGGCCCATCTCCTAATGCCATCATATTTGGTGCTAGGATTCCATCAGGTGAATGGGGTGGGGGTACATTCAGACCACAGTACCAAGGTACAAGGACTCTGGCTAGAGCCTTCAGACCAACAAATGCATGCACAGGTCACAGGTCCTCAAGATCAGACAGGGCATCAACTGCCAGAAGATTCCAGGCGAGAAATGGGAAACTCATGTCATATTCTCACCTTGTCTTAGAGTTACAGGCAGAATGTTTGTGTCCCCTTCAAATTCATATGTTGAAGCCCTAACCACAATGTGATGGTGGGACCTTTGGGAGAAAATTAAGGGTGAGGGTGAGGCCTTGTGATGGGATTAGTGCCCTAACAAGAAGAGACACCAGAGAGGTCGCTCTCAGTCTCTCTCGACTCTCTCTTCACCCCCACTTCTCCTGCCATATGAAAACACAGCAAGAAGCTGGCTATCTGCAAGCCAGGAAGAGGGCCTTCGCCAGAACCATACCATGCTCACACCTAACCTGGGCCCTCAGCCTCCAGAACGATGAGAACATAAATGCCTACTGTTTAAGCTGCCCAGTCTGCAGTAATTCGTTACGGTAGCCTGAGCTAAGACACTCAGGCTGGGAAACCTGAAGAATGGTTGATCCAAAAAAAATAACAATAATGGGAAAAAGAAGGATATAGAGAAAGAAAGTAGCTGTACCAAGGGTTATAAATACAAGGTTTTTTATTAACTCGTTCACCTACTTATTCAACAAACATATCTTAAACACTTCATATGGGCTAAGCACATGAAGAGCTAGAAACAATTATGAACCACAGTCCCAGCTTTCACAGCGGCCTTAGTTTAATGGAGTAGACAGGTAAACACACAGTTATGATGCAACGCGAGGAAGAAGTAGAGGGTTCCATGGGATCTCATGGTAAATGCACCTGACCTACACTTGGAGAGCCAGAGATGGCTTCTCAGGGGTGGGAATTTCTGAGCTGAGCCTAGGAAGACAGAGAGCTGAAGACAGCAAATCCAAGACAGGAAGGGAAAGTGTTCTGGGCAGGGGCAGCAGCGTGAGCTGAGCGGTGATGATTGGCATAAGTGGGGCCTGAGCTCAAGGTGGAGCATGAAGGGGACGATGCGGAGAGAGACCTGGGCCAAGGTGTGAAGAGCCTCCTCAGCCACACTAACAAGTTGAGAGGTGAGCCAGGGTTCATTCGGGAGCCTCTGAAGGGAACTGACCTCATCAGGTTTGCCTTTCAGAAAAGGTGACTCCAGTGACACTGTGGAAACTGGGCTAGAATAGGCAAGACGAGGGACTAGAAAGCAGAGGAGAGGCTGTTGCCACCATCGGGGAGAGACAGGGAGTTACACAGCATAATGCCACATACTGCTGCTCTGTGAGGACTGGGTGCTTTACAAACATTGCCTCACTGAGTCCTTGTATCAGAGACAGTACACACTGGGTACCACCACTGTCCCTGTATCTTCAGATGAGGAATTACCTCCTGCAGAGCTACCCCTCTGAGCTTAGCTGCTGCCCCTAGCTCCTGATGCCAAGGCCCCAGTTTCTCTCACCTGGACAGTTATAAAGGCTCTTTCCTGGTCCCTCTGCCTCCAGTCTTGCCTCCCTACAACCCAAGATCCACCCAGGAGACAGAATAAGCTTTTAACGTGTAAATCATATCCTGATGCTTCGCTGGTAAATACCCTGCAGTGGCCTCCCACCACTTAAGAGTTAAATACAGTAGGGGGAGAATATAGCTCTACGCACACATGAGGTCCTGGGTTCAATCCCCAGTACCGCCTCTAAATAAATAAAACCTAATTACCTACCCCCCGCATTGATTAAATAATACAATAATAAATAAATAAAATATTATAAAAAGAGTAAATGGACACTCTCCCCCATGCCCCCCACGACTGCGCCTCTACCTGGCTCCTGTGCCCGTCACACTGCTCTCCCCCTGGCTCCCTACTCCAAGCCACAGCAGCTCTCCTACACTTCTGGAATGCTCCAAGGACTTGCTGTTCACCCAGCTCCTTCCAGGATTGGCCCAGGTGTCACCTTCTCAGAAAAGCCCACTGAGACCATCCTACTCAAAAGGCAACTCTGGCCCGGCCCCGGGCTTGTTTTGAGTACCACCACATCCGACACTATCTTTACCTACATGTTTGTTCGCCTAGTGACTGTTTCCAGACCTTCCGCACCCCACCCCTGCCAGACCAGTGGGTCTAAGAGAACTTCCTGTGATGGCGGAAATGCCCTGTACCTGTGCTGTCCAGTACAGTGGCCGCTAGCCTCTGAGCACTAGAAATGCTCACATGTGGCTGAATAACGGAATTTTCAATTTTATTTTGTTTTAATGAGTTTACATCTAAATTTCATGGTTATTGTATTACAGCAGCTCTAGAGTATAAGCTCTAAGAAGGCAGGGACCGTGTCTGTCACTGTGTCCCCTGTGCCTACACAGTACCTGACACTTAGTAGGTGCTCAATAAATAATTCGTGAGTGAATGTACAAAGATGTGAACATGTGAACGATGAAGTCCCTTCTGACCTCCTCTTGGCTCGGCTCTCCACCTCTCACTAGAGGCCCAGAGGCCTCCCTCCACCCAGCCAGGGAGGGGGGTTTCCTTGCTGTAGTGACCTCAGGCATTTGGCAGAAACACCAGGTGCCAGGGCAGCAGAGTCAATTACTCCCTCCACTGCACTCCATTTGGAGCTGAACACCCCCTGTGAAGAGGTGGGGTGGTAATGAGGCCTTACCAGGACTCAGTAAATACTGCAGCTGTTTCCTATACAGTCATTTGGGCTTTATGGAATGTGGAAGTGGCTCGGCTATAAATCCATGTGAATCGCTTTATTTGTCTATTCCTCCTCCTCCCTTGTCTAATGTTGGAAGGAAGGCACTAGGAGGGAGAACCAAGTCAGTGTCAGGTCAAGAGGCTGAATTCAATTAAAGTCTTATTTAGACCCAATCTCTTTAAGGAAATGAAATCAGCATTGGGCTGAATAACATATTTTTTGCAAGTTAGGGTCTCTCCTGGGCTCTGTTTAGTCAGAAAGATAATTCAGAACAGACATTCAGTCTGGTCTGATTTCTGTACAGCGAGGATTAGGACATCTACATGATCCCGTGGCAGTAAGACGAAGTTATACCTCCCCCCGTAATAACCCCAGATGATGACTGAGAAAGATACGGTTCCCAAGGCCTCTGGAAAGCACTGCTTCACCTTGTTAACTGTGCTCAGGATCAGCTGGGAAAGGAGCAGACACAGATGCTTTGAGATAGGAACGAAGATGAGGCAGAGAACAGACAATGGTTTAAGAGACAGGATAAACGGAGATGCAGTGAGCGAAGGTGGCTCAATTTAAACTTCCTGGATCATCCGTGTTGTTCACAGGCAGTGGATGCCGGAAGGGGTCTGGTTTCTAGGGATGTGAGAGGAAACTCTTGGGCCTGCTCTGAGAGGCCGACATGGAGGGATAACAAACGACTGCTGTATACTTCATGGCGCACCTCTGAGAACTGCCAATCCCATGATCCGAGATGCTTCAAGAAATGAGCTGCATTTTCTATGTGGTTAGAAATTGTCCTTGATCTGGGGAAGACTCTGTTATAGCAAGGGACAGGGCATATTCTCATATGGACAATAGCCAGGCTCCAGAGTATTAGATGCTTGAAAAACTATAATAATAGTAACAATAGTTACCATTTAGGAAGCCCCAACAAGGTGCCAATCTGTGCAAAGCCATTTTCTACATTGTGTCAGTGAATTCCCACAACTCTTGGAGAGCTATAACCATCCTCATTTTACAGGGTAAAAAGGGGCCTGCCTTGTTGGAGAGGTCCACGTGGAAGAAACCAAGGGTGACCTCCAACCAATAGGTAGCAAGAAACTGAGAACCTCGGTTCAAAAACCCATGAGGAACTGAATCCTACCAACAGCCACATAAGTCAGCTTGGAAGCAGACCTGCTGTGGACTGAATATGTTCCCTCCAAATTCATATGTTGAAGCCCTAACCCTTAGTGTATGGAGATAGAACCTTTGGAAGGTAATTAGGTTTAGATGAGAGCATCAGTGTAGGGCCCTTATGAAGGGATTAGCGCCCTTACAAGAAGAGACCGGCGATCTTGTTCTCTCTCTCTCCACCATGTAAGTACATAGCAAGAAGGTGGCCATGTGCGAGCCAGGAAGACAGCTCTCACCAGAGCCCACCACGCTGGCACCCTGATCACAGACTTCCAGCCTCCAGGAATGTGAAAACATACATGTCTGCGATTTAAGCCACCCAGTCTGAGGTACTTTGTTACGGCAGACAGAGCTGACTAATATTAAGACTCTTCCCCAGCTGAGTCTTCATATAAGACCTCAGCACTGATACCTCAGTTGCAGCCTCATGAGAAACCCTAAAGCAGAGGACCCGAAGGAACTAAACCTGGATTCCTGACCCACAGGAACTGTGAGATAATAAAATGTATATGTTTTATGCCACTTTTGGGGGGTGTAATCTGTGACTTGGCTACAGATAACTATTACAGTCACATTACCCACAGGGGGTCTCCTCTCTGATTCTAAATCAAATCAACCTGCTCCCAAAACCCACTCACAATGCCTTTCATATTTTCTTCCAACCCTTTCCCTAGAAGTGCCAATACAGGTGCCTATTGATCTGAAACAGCCTGATACTGACCCCTTTCCTGAAGCCCTGCCCACCAGGCATAAGAATAGGACCACTACAGAGTGGAAATCAGACCGTATCTGGAGGCAGGTGATTTAGATTGTAATCAAGCCAATGCCAGCATACCTCAACTGTGAGACTTTGAGCAAGTCACTTCCCCTATCTGAGTCCTTATAGGCCATCTTTTGAAAGATGATTTCTTGTCAGATGACTGGAAAGCCTTTATGTGGCAGGATATACTTAGGACAACTATGGATAAGGTCTCCTGCCCTCTTCTATCAGCCTAACAAAAATCATCGCAAGATAAGAACAGTCAAGGGGCCTGCCAGGCTGGAGTCTCCCAGTGGACACCGTGCTGCTTAGGAGTGTTGGGTCGTGAGGCAAGAGGGAAGTTATGCCTATGTTATGTCCAAACATAACCAAGGACCCAGACACTGTCCCCAACAGAGCCACATAGTTACCTTTCCTTCAAGATGTCTCCTCTGCCATTGGCACATCTGTGTCTGCCCGCCTAGATTGCTGAAGACCAATCCTTATTTGGGAACAAGTATCAGCCCTCTGTATCATCTGCCTGTATAAAATTATTTGCCAGTCCTACATGAGACAAGGTCTGTCTGTAAATCTTCCCAACTACACCTGGAGTCATTCCACCCAAACACATGTCCAGCATCTTCATACTAAGTGGTGATGAGAGCCAGTAAAGGAAGCTGCCCACAGATGTGGTCGAGTTGGGAAGTAGTTACCCCAAGAGAAGGCAAAAGCCAAAACAGGCCACATGTAGCCTCATTACTACACTTACAGACCATACCAATTTCTCTTATTCTGGATAAGTTAACTCACTACCTGTCACGACATGGTAATGCTTCTGATAAATTGTTACATCAAAATGTAGAATGTGAAAATGTGAGCATGGCATGATCTCACCTAGGAATGAAAGGAAAGAAAAAGAAAAACATTCTAAGGAAATGGTTCTCAAATACCCATGTAGCAGAGACACCTGGAGGACTTCTTTTTTTTCACATTTTTTTTTTGAGTTACAGTCATTTTACAATGTTGTATCAAATGGAGGACTTCTTTAAACACACTGTTGGGCCCCACCCCCAAAGGTTCTGATTCACAAAATCTAGGATGAGGCTGGAAATTTTGCATTTCTAACAAGTTCTTGAACATTATTAGTCTGGAGACCAAATTTTGAAAACCACAGTTGTAAGAAAATATGCCAAGATTCAGCAGTTACCTATAGGAATGGATCTAAGGACAATAATTTTTAATACTGCACAATATTATTTGATATTTTTGAATGTTGATAATAAAAGGATATAGTTTTTATATATTCGGAAAAGTACAGGAGTAGTATAAAGGAAAGGATAAAATATACGTGCATCAAAAGAGTCAATCCTCTATACTTCCTTTCCTATAAATTTCAAAAAAAAAAGACAAGACTCATCCATGATCATAAAACTCAGACTCTTGGCAATGACTTTTTGGATATGACACCTAAAGCACAATCAATAAAACCAAAAATAAGAGGACTGAAAAATGCTTCTGCACAACAAAGGAAACAATCAACAAAATGAAAAGGCAACCAATAGAGTGGGAGAAAATACCTGCAAATCATCTATCTGATAAGGGGTCAATATTCAAACTATGTAAATACAACTCAATAGCAAAAAACCAAAAAATCCATTTAAAAATGGACAAAGGACCTGAATAGACATTTCTGCAAAGATACACAAAATGGCCAACAGGTATATGAAAAGTACTCTCAGCATCTCTAATTGTCAGGGAAATGCAAATCAAAATTACAGTGAGGTATCACCTCATGCCTATTAAAATCGCTGTTATAAAAAAAGCTAAGAGATAACAAATGCTGCCCAGGATATAGAGGAATGGAAACCCTTGTGCAATGTTGGTGGGACTGTAAATTGGTGCAGCCACTATAGAAAACAGTACGGAAATTTCTCAAAAAATTAAAAATAGGACTACCATGTGATCCAGCAATCCCATCTCTGAGAATGTACCTGAAGGAAACAAAAACACTACATTAAAAAGATCGCTGCCACTCCCCCCCCACCATGTTCGTAGCAGCATTATTTATAATACTAAGACCTGGAAACAACCTAAGTGTCCATCCACAGGTGAATGGATAAAGAAATTGTGGTGTTTATATCAAATGGAATATTATTCAGCCGTAAAAAAGAAATCTTGTGGAATCTAAATATAACAAGAACAAAACCAAACTCAGAAAAAGAGATCAGATTTGTGGTTACCAGAGACACAGGGGTTGGGTAGGGGAATTAGAGGAAGGTAGTTAAAAGGTACAAACTTCCAATTATAATATAAATAAGTACTAGGGATGTAATATACAACACGATGAGTATAGTATCTGAAAGTTAAGAGAGTAAATCCTAAAAGTTCTCATTACAAGGAAGAAACTTTTTTTCTTTTTTTGTATCTGTACAAGATTATGGATGATAACTAAACTTATCATGGTAATCATTTCACAACACATGTAAGTCAAGTCACTATGCTATACACCTTAAAGGAATGTAGCACGTATGTCAATTATAGCTCAATAAAACTGGGGGAAATTTTTTAAAAAAGAAATCAGAACAGGAGTTGCTTATGGGGGTTGGGATTGACCAGTAACTTTTCAGAGTGAAGGAAATGTTTCCCTTGACTGGGGTGGTAGTTACTCAGGTGTATATATTTATCAAAACCAATCAAACTGTATAATTTAAGATCTGTACACTTCTCTGTATGAAATTCAACTCATTTAAAAAGCCACTGTGATCAGGAAACCATTGTGTTGTTTACACAGATATAATACAAATATCATATATACACACATATACATAACACCTATAATCATAATTATATAAAATTGGTATGTGCATAAGGATGATCTGACCAGATAATAGCACAGCAAGTGAAAACGAGCAGTTCAGAAAGAAGGTGGCAGTTTAATAAAATTTTATTTCTATTTTTCTTGTTATAATATTGTGTGAGCAAGAGATTTTTTTTGAATTAACAAAAATTCAACTCCTATTTTTTTCATGCTGTCAGTAATTTGTGCTACCTTTCCAGGAAATGGCCTAAATCTTGCACCAATGGTATCTGAGGATGAAAGCAGAGGATTCATACAGTGTCTACGTGTATGCTGTGCCACCCAGGTCCCCAGCAGGAATGAGGCACTCACTCCGCAAATGCCTAGGAGTGTTGGCTATTGAGGGCTCCCAGCTACAACTTCTCAGGTCTTGACCTCAGCCGAGGAGAGCTACTCACTCCAGGTTGTGCCCCTCCTCAGGCACTTGCATCAGTGACTGTGGCATAGGTGGTCCCATCCTGTTGCCACACTTTGGACAACTCTGAAGGACCATCCCAGCTTCAGAGCTTCCCGTAGGATCAATTCTGCTGCCCTGACTCCCTCATAGGTGTTGCTGCTGAAAGCAGTCCCAAAAACCTACACACAAAGCTCCAAAAAACTTAGGACAATTGGTTTCCCCATCGAACAAAAGGTACCATTTTGTAGGATGGATTTCCATGGCATCAGCCTTGCTAACAAGTCAAAACGAACCCTACAGCCAAAGCAAGATGCTAGAAGAAAGCACAGAATGGCAGAGGATGGAGAGAAGAATTAGGAACATAAACCTCTGTCCTGTCTCCTGGAACATATTAAGTCCACAGGAAATGTCTCAAGGGTGAGTGAACAAAGAGGTACTCTATTCCTATCTCTTTCATGGTGCTTCTCATACTGTAATCACAGCATGGAAGGTCTGAGACCTGCTTCATTCTGATATTACAGTAGTTCTGGAGTTTGCCTATCTTAATGCCAAAGTTTGTTTAGTCTGACTATGATCAAACTGAAGTCATAAAGTCACAACAGATAAATGTACAATAACTGTCACAATTAATGTAACCTCGAGTCCATTGCAATGTTGTGGCCATTGTCTACAACAATCTGCCTTTGGGCAGTCATCACCTGTCAGTCACAGTCCACTGGATCACACCATCTCCTCAAAGTACAAAATGGTGTCAATCTTTACAGCAGTGTGATTTTTAAATGAGTAGTCATTTTTTTTTAACTTAAAATTTTCTTTAAGAAAATCTGTAAGATTTACCAACTTAACCATTTTTAAGTGTACAGTTCAGTGACATTAAGTATATTCACATGGTTGTACAGCCACCATTTATCTCTGGAACATTTCACCATTCCAGACTGAAACCCTGTACCCATTAGACTCCCCAGCTCCTGGAAACCTCCACTCTACTTTCTGTCTCTGATTTTGACTATGCTAGGTCTCTCATATAAGTGGGATCATACAGTATTTGCCCTTTTGTGACTAGAACATTTCTCCTAGCATAATGTCATCAAGGCTCTTTCATGTAGTAGCATGTGTCAGAAGTCCATTCTTGTTTAAGCCTAAATAATATTCCATTGTTTGCACATTCCACATTTTGTTTATCCATTCATGGATACTTGGGTTGTTTCTACCTTTTGGCTACTGTGATTAATGCTACTATGAACACTGTTATATAAATATTTGTTCAAATTCTGCTTTCAATTCTTGCATATATATATATACACATACACACAAGGATATATGTATATATATCCAGAAGTGGAATTGCTGGATCATACGGTATTTCTGTTTTTACTCTTTTAAGGACTGCCATGCTGTTTTCTGCCGTGGCTTACAGTGCATGAGGGTTCCAATTTCTCCATATTGTCACCAACACTTGCTATTTTCTGTTTTGATAGAAGCCACCTTAATAGGTGTGAAGTAATATCATGTTTTTGATTCACATTTCTCTAGTGATTTGTGATGTTGAGCGTCTGTTCATATGCTGGTTGGCCATTTGTTTTTCTTCTTTGCAGAAATGCCCTTTGTCCATTTTTCAATCAGGTTGTTTTTTGTTGTTGTTGAGTCATAGCAGTTCTTTATGTATCTGGATATTAACCCCTTATCAGAGAGATGACTTGCAAATATTGTCTCCCGTTCTGCTGGTTGCCTTTTCACTCTGTTAACTGTGTCCTTTGTTGCACGTTTTAAATTTTGATGTAGTCCAATTTATCTATTTTTTCTTTTATTGCCTTTGCTTTTGATTTCATATTCCAAAAATATCACTGTCAAATTCAAAGTCATGAAGATTTCCACTTATGTTTTCTTCTAAGCGTTTTATAGTCTTAGCTCTTACATTTAGGTCTTGAATTCATTTTCATTTTGAGGTAATTTTTTTAATATGGTATAAAATAAGGAGACAATTTCATTCATGTGCATGTCAGTATCCAGTTTTCCCAAAACTGTTGAAAGGACTGTCCTCTCCCCATTGAATGGTGCTGGCACCCTAGTTGAAAATCATTTGACCATAATATAAAGGCTTATTTCTGGGCTTTTTTTTCCGTTGGTCTATATGTCTGTCTTTAAGTGAATGATCATTTTTAACAACCTTTTAGAACATCTCTGATGTTCAGCCTCCCAGATTAAAGTCTTCCACTGTAATCTGTTTCCATTCATGCTCTGCCAAAAGACTGTACACTCCTGAGGAGCCAAGACCATGTCTATTTGTCTTCGTAAACTCAGTTCTGGCACTGTACCTGGCACATAGTAGGTGCTCCAAAAATATGTGTCCCAGATGTGGCAAGATCTTTGTGGGCAAGTTGGGCTTATCACATGCCCACCTTGAACTGCATCACCATTTCAATGCATTCTAAGAAAAGGTTAAATTCTATAACACATTAATAAGTATTGTCTATTTTACTGAAGAATTCTTAGGGAGGCAGGAAGGAAAGCTTACATTGCACAGGATATGACAAGATTTCATAAAAGTTCCTTTAAATATATTTCTTCTTTTCCCGCAGAGTCCTCTCCCCTGCCAGCTAATTTATTTCTGCTCCTTCTCTTCCTCTTCCTTTTTCTCAGCCTCCAAAAACTATGCTCCATTGTCCCAAAGCTATTCACTTCTCAGTCTTACAGTCCCAACCCACTCAGCCAAATATGAGCCTAGTGGTTAGTTAATGGGCCAGAACCATCTATCTATCATTCTTCAAACTGAATGCTTAGGAACTCATCTTCACCCCCACCCCAAGAAGCTGATCAAAGTGTTCACTCACGTATGTGGGTCTCCTGAAATGAGGAGGGATAGGCACTGCGAAGCAAGGGAAGAATCTACCGCTAAAAAAGTAAGACTTTTCTCCATTGGGTTACTAAGATATTATTGAATGGATGAATGAAGATTATCACCATCAAGCCTTAGTCAAGGTCAAGATACAGATGCCTGCCAGAAGCTGCAGTTCCACCTAATTCTAATCCTTTCTCCTGCAGGGCCCCAGTCGACCACTCTTCAGTAGGTTCCTGGCTTAATGGAAACCACAGCAAAGGTCCGGACCTGAGATAGACCCCTCCTGGGTCACTGATCACATGCATTGATTTCATTTAATCCTCACAAAAATCTTCCAAGGTAAGTATTATTCTGACTGGTTTTACAAAAGAAGAAACTAGAGTTCAGATAAAGCGAGTAACTTGTCCACGGTTGCAGAGTCAGTAAATGCCAGAAACAAGACCTAATCATGGATCTGTCTCACCCCACAGACCCCATGCCCTTGCCATCGTGTCAGACCTCCTCCAAAGGCAACTACCCCCAAGGTACAGAGTGGTCAGGGCTCCTTGGGGAAAGTAAGAGACAAGAGGCCAGCAGCTGGGGCAATTCAGGCAGTGACAGAGGGAGATGGAATGAATATTAGACCAGACTTAAAATAAGCAGCCCCACTTAGCCACCCACTAGCCAAGTGCACGTGCAAACAATCCTCAATGCCCTCATCTAGAAAACAGGAATGATAACACTGTGCTTATGACAATAAAAATAATGAGCCCTGGGCTGGGAGCAGTAAACTGCTGTGCTTAGCCGTAAGTCACATGAAAGTACTCTGCAGATTGTGAAACGTGTCGCAAAGGTAATACTACTATCCAAAGTCAGCATGGGAGAGTAGAAGAGACAGCCTCTGCAGGCAAGAGAAATTGGGTCACACTGCAGTGACTGGGTATCCTGGGCAGGTTATTTCACTTCTCAGAGCTGCTTGAATGGGGATATATCAGACTCTTTCACTTGCAAACGACAGAAAACCCAACTCAAACAGGCATTTGCATAAAAAGGGAGTTTATTCTGACGCACGTATTTGGATTTCAGTTGAGGCATGCAAACAATGTCACCAAGTCACGGGCTCTCTCTAACCTCTTAACTCTACACTCTGCATTGCTTCATTCTCCTTAAATTGTAGGCTGTCCACATCAGCACATCAGGATTACATACAATACCCACAAACAACCACAGAGCAAAAAAACAAAAAAACAAAAACAAGAAACTTCCTTCTTGTGCAAGTTCTGGAATTAATTCTCATTCACCTGGCTTGGATCATGTGACCATCCCTGGACCAATCACTGAAGCTAGGAGATGAACATACTCTGATTGGCCAGGCCCTGGAATGAAAACAGTGGGATGAGCCCCACTAGAGCTGAGAATGGGGAAGAGGAGTGGTTCCCCAAAAGACAAAATGCTACTGTTCAAAAAAGGGGAGAATGGATGCTGGGCCAGCAGCAACAGATGTCCATGACAGAGGATGATATGGCCACCTGATGGTGTTGTCTCCAGGTTTAAATGAGCTGTGCATATAAGTAGGAGATTGTGATAATTACAGAGGAGGGCAGGGTTCTGCAGAGTAACAATCAAGCTACTGAGAAGTCAGTCTGATGAAAATAAAATCAGTGCGCTGATGAGCCCAATGGGAAAGTCCCAGGACAGGCAGTAAGGTGGTAGACCCCGCACTGGACTGGTGCTGGAGCAAAAGTCAAGGTCAGCCTCACAAGGGGCAAGATGTAGGGCTCAGAATGGGCAGGTGATGAGTTATGGCTGGGACTGTGGCCAAAAGGCCAATGCTGGCAGCGCTGTGCCTCTGGCTTTCGGTTGAATGGACAGCATGTCCCCCTAAAAAGGCCAGTCCCAGCAGGCGAAGGAAACCATAGCAACCACAAGTTAAGGAAGATGGATGAAAAGCTTGTAAACACAGCTTCCAGCCATGTGGCATAGCTCTGGGCTCCTAGGAGACAGCCACATAAAGACCAGTCTGGCTCATGGCGACCAGGCATAGGAGACTATTTCTGGACTCATCTGTGGGCTGATGCAGAGTCTGCAAACCAGACAAGCAAACAGGCAGCACAAGCAGACATCACTACTACAAAAGCAGAGCCTTCACGTACTGTGCTTCTAGTTGCTCACGTGTGCCACGAGGCCAGGTTACTCTCCTCACCCACACCAGCTCATGCCCACCTCCCTTTCCTGTCTCCCTACAAACTTCTGACCCAGCCTCAGGGCTGGATGGAAAGTAACCGTTTATGGAGTGGTGGCAACTGGGAAACCTACTAAGAAGCTCCGTGTTTCTCTGTCATAAATAACCAGCTGTCTCCTCCAATTTCCTGAGCTGCACAACCGGCAATGACAACCTGCCTTTCCATCCATCATCAGGCAGTGATTGTGGGTCCTCAGCAGGATGCTGACAACTCCATTTTTCAAGGCCATGGCCAAGCCCACTTTTCACCACTGGAGAGTTAACCATTACTCTGCAATGCTGGGTATGACAGTAACTACCCAGAACATACATTTAATAGGAAAAAAAAAAATCTGCTTTTTTCCAATCTGACTTTCCAAAGAGAAAAGGAGAAAAATCAGCAAACTCTTTTTGCCTGATAAATACTTGTAATTTTAGGTGCACAGAACCCAAACAGTAACTATGGCAACGCAAGCCACTCCAATAAGACTAACACAGATTATTTCCAGCACAATAGCCTAGCTTGTGCTCAGAAAGCAGAGGTAATGTTGGCTGAAAGCAATTCCTGAATTGGAGGGGATAAAATCCTCCTGCAGTGGAAGCTTCATGCTTAGGTTTCCGGTTTCAGGCCTCTAGGATTCAGCAGCAAGACGAACTAACTACTGGATTAATATCATGCCACTCCACACTAATGAACTGGCAGCCTCTTCATCCTCTGTTTGGGCTTCTTCACAGAGTTAGGCAGTCTGTTTTTTTTTTAACTGAAGTATAGTTGATTTACAATGTTGTATTAGTTTCAGGTGTATAGCAAAGTGATTCAATTATACATATATATATTCTTTTTCAGATTCTTTTCAGGTTTTTACAAGACACTGAATATAGTTCCCTGTGCTATACATTAGGTCCTTATTGTTTATCTATTTCACATACAGTAGTGTATATGTGTTAATCCCAAACTCCTACTTTATCCCTCCCCCTAACCCCTTTCCCGTTTGGTAACCATAGTTTGTTTTCTATGTCTGTGAGTCTATTTCTGGTTTGTAAATAAGTTCATTTGTATCATTTTTTTAAGATTCCACATATAATTGATACTATTATTATTAATGGCAAAGCCAGAACTAGACCAATTACTCCCTAGAAGACTTTTGCACAATCCAAGGGGAAATCCGACTTCATCTTAATCTATAGAACAACTTCTTTCCATACCCCGTCTTCTTCTGACATAAACTAATCATTTAATCCATCAAATTTAATAATCTTTTTCTTTAAGGCATTGGTTCTCAAACATTTTGGCCTCAGGATCCTTTTCCACACTTAAAAATCACTGAGTGTACCCAAAGAGCTTTTGCTAATATGGGTTTTCAAAACTATTTATTAGTCTATTTTAAAACAACAATAATAAACTCATTACATTTTAATATTAATTACATATTTTATGAAATGTAACTATTTTGTAAAACAAAAAAAAATTTGATGAGAAAAATGGTATTGTTTTACATTTATGCAAATCCCTTTCATGTCTGGCTTGATAGAGAGCAGCTGGGTTCTCATATCTGCTTCTGCATTCAATCCATTGTAATAAGTTGTTTGCATTAAAGTATCTGAAGGAAAATACGGTCTTACACAAATGTATAGTTTGAATACGAAGGAATATTTAATAGACTGTTCAGGTAACTGTGAATTTTCTTCTTTGATAATCAACTATATCAAAACTCAGCAAGTGTTAGTTTATTAAAGATTAGTTGCATGTAGAATCTGAAATTATATCAATGAACTGTTACATTAAAATCAAGCCTATCATACACTTTGAAAGGATTTTTTTTTATCTATGCATTTTGTTTAACATCATGCATTGGTCATTTGGAAAACACTGACTCACTGAGTTATGCAGACTTTCCAAATATTGTCACATTTCACTATACAAGATCATATTCATTAACATCACTACCAGTCTTATGAGATAAGTCTTTAAGTGTTAGGAAGCTGTCAAGTTCACAGTGGCAGATATTCTAATTTTCACTTGAAACCTTGGATTTGATCCTTGGTAACAAATACTGTCAGTGTCTTGCTTGACAGGCTCATTTCAATTATTTCTGAGAAATTTTGTGCCACATACCCAAGCTGGAGTAACTATAGTTTTTTCTTAAAAGATAATTTTTTAAAAGGTAAAACCATAACTCTCCTACAGATATAAAATGAATACACGTTAAAGATTTTATTTAAGTCATAATGAGGGAAACAGGCAGATGTTTGAACCAGTTCAAAGGAGAAGTCAAAGAAGCACAAATTTATAATGAATAGAAGAATGCTGAAATGAATGTGCACATGGCACAAAACTGGCTTTTTCATAGAGGGGGATGGGATATCCCTCCACCAGACACAGCTCATTTGCATATCTATAGGAAAGAATTATTTTGCATTGCTATCAGTTATCTACAACTTACAGAGTGTAAAGTAGCTCCACAGAGTCATAAGCAGCTAGGCATGTGTTAGAGACCATGCACAGCTTTCCTTTGAAGCTCAGATCTTCCTTGCAGTCTTCTATCACTCATTCTTTCAAGTGACAAAATGGTGTTTTGTTAAAAAAGCAGCTAGTTCAACTCACAGCTCAACAGTTGCAACAGTGCTCTTCCTGAGACAATCATTCTACTTTGGTATGCAACACAAGTAACATGAGGAAAGGTTGGTGCCACCGCCTAGATTTCTAAGGTGCCAGAGGCTTTAGCCATCATGGCTTTTGCACCATTAGTGCAACTGTCAACACAGTGAAAAGGCAGATGATAGTCTCAGAATTAATCTAAGAATAGTTTTGACCTTGAGGACCCCCTGACAGGGTCTTGAGGAATCCCAGGGATCTCTGAAACTTTCAGAATCACTGCTCTAAAGTATGTTGTTGATCAAGGTAATGACCTAAAAAAAGAATGAGCAAAAAGAAGCAAAGAGGCAGACATCTGCAAATTGAAAAATCAGACCTCTCATGGGTCACTGCTTGGGGAGGCGAAAGTGATCAGTGAGAATCTGGGAACACTGGCATGAAGTTGGGGGAGTGGAGAATTTAAACACAATAATAAAATCCACTAAGAGTTGGTATGCTTTGTTGTTACTGTGTACTGGCAATTCCAAACAATGCCAGTGATAAAATACTCCTCCCTGCAAGGGCACACCATTCCCACTGCTCCCCACTTGCTCACCACCATCCAGAACTATGGACCTGAGCAAGACACAGGGGTCTACTAGCATTAGAGCCACAGACTATGAGATGGCAACCATTCTGTTCCTATTCTCTTAGTAATTACCTTAGAAATGTTAATATGGATGCTTGTCAGAATCCAAATTGATCAATATCTTGATCCTCCTCTCCTTCCCAAAATAAGGATTATAACCCTTTAACTTTTTTCTTTCTTTTTTTTATTGATTTATAATCCTTTTACAATGTTGTGTCAAATTCCAGTGTAGAGCACAATTTTTCAGTCATACATGAACATATATATATTCATTGAGACATTTTTTTTCTCTGTGAGCTACCACAAGATCTTGTGTATATTTCCCTGTGCTATACAGTATAATCTGTTTATCTGTTCTACAATTTTGAGATCCCGTCTATCCCTTCCCACCCTCCACCCCCTTGGCAACCACAAGTTTGTATTCTACGTCTATGAGTCTATTTCTGTTTTGTATTTATGCTTTGTTTTTTGTTTTTTTTAGATTCCACATATGAGCGATCTCATATGGTATTTTTCTTTCTCTTTCTGGCTTACTCCACTTAGAATGACATTCTTCAGGTGCATCCATGTTGCTGCAAATGGCATTATGTTGTCGGTTTTTATGGCTGAGTAGTATATAACCCTTTAACTTTAATCATATCCTCCCCCAAATTTTGAACCATTTTTAATCATACACGTTAGTTTTACCTTGGTTTTATTTTTAACCTCACAAGACTTGTTATCATCTTATAGAGCTGATTTTTTTTATTCATTCATATATTTATCATTTTCTTTGCTCTTCATTCTTCTTACATCTTAGACCTTCCTTCTGCCTAAAACATATTCTTCAGAATTTCCTTTGGTGAGAGTCCACTGGGGATAAATTCTCACAGATTTTGTTTGCACATGTCTTTATTTTCTCCTTCTTTAAAAAAAGTTTGCTTCACATACAATCCTAGGCTCACAGTTATTTTCTCTCAGCACATTTAAGAAATTTCAATGGTTTCCATTATTGCTGTTGAGAGGAAAACTCTCAGGATAATTACCATTCTTTAAAAATCATCTGTCTTTAAGATCTGATTGCTTCAAGAACTTCTCTTCATCTTGGTGTTCTGCAGTTTCATTTACGCTGAGTACAGGTGTGGATTTCTTTTTCTCTTACATGAGATTCACTGGGCTTTCTGAGTATGTAGACCGGTATCTTTCACTAGTCCTGGAAAATTCTCAACTATCATCTGTTCAAACATTATCTCTGTAACACTCTTTCTCTCTTCTTCTGCAACACCAATTATACATGTGTTAAATTATTTCATTCTATCTTCTAGATCACTTAATCTCTCTTTCATATCTTCCATCTCTTTGTCTCTCTGCGCTGTGTTCTGAATACATTTTTCAGAACTCTCCCCTAGGTCACTGATTCTCCCCTCAGTTGTGTCTAATTAACTGTTGAATCCATAGTATTTTTTATTTCTAGAGGTTCTTTTTTTAAGTATACTTTGTCAGTTTCATAGTCTGATTCTTTATTCATAATTTTATTTCTTATTTCTTTAAACATATTAAAATATTTCTTTTATACTCTGTGCCTGATGATTCCACTCTCTATAGTCTTCATGCTGTCTGTTGTTTCTGCTGGCTCAAATACTCATGCGGCCTCACTTCCTTATGAAGTTTATCATTTTAGAGCATGAGCTGAAATTTCTTAAGACTTTATCATGAAGAATTCCTTGAGGCCTGGGGAAGACAAGTTCCTCCGAGTGGATGTGCATTTGGTTCTGCTAGGCTCCTCAAGGACACTCTCAGTCTAGAGTCACTTTCGTGGTGTGAATTCATGCTGTGGATCCTCTTAAGCATTGACTTGTGATTACAAATTCTCAGAGAAGATTTTTTTTGACCCTCCACCCTGCCCCAGTGTTCAAGACAAGCAATTGTTTTTATCCTTCAGGTAACATGTTTATTTCTAAATCAGCCTTGCACTAAATCACCTTTACACTGAGGTATGGCCATTTGAGATCCTCACTTTATGGAAGGGGTCCTATTAGACCCCTACCTTGGGCAAGTTCTAGGCTGCATCTTCTGTCTCCCCATGACTGAAGCCATAAAAAACTAAAGCTTAAAAATCAGCCAGCTCAGCAAGTATCTTTGAGGCAAAAACCAGCTTTGGGGCACTGCTTACTTTTCTTACTTAGTTTTTGGCCTTTGTGGATTCCTTAATAACTTGCTGGCTCATGAACACATTTTTAAAGGCTCTTTATGTCATGCAGCACATTTAGTTGTTTCCAGCAGGAGGATCAATCAAGGTAAACTCTTCCACTATACTGCAAGAAATGAAACTCCACATAAAAGCAATGTGGTGTGTAAATGATGATTTACCTGATGCAGTTTGGTTGTCTGGACAGGAGTGAGGTGGGGGGCAACAAGACTGCAGCTGGGGATACACTTGAAAAGCTCAGCAGGGACTAGCCAAAGACGAGCCTCAAATGTCACTCTACATTTGAACTTCATCCAAGTAGGTAAGAGTTTCTTCCAAATTTGGGCTACAAGATTTGTAACATTTTTCATATACTAATATCTTAGAATTCCATTATTGTTTCCCTTTAAAATAGCATTCCTCAAAGTGTGGCCAAGTTTACCTGCATCATAATTATCTATTTCACTTATCAAAACTTGCAGATTTCCAAACCCCACCCCAAACCTACTGAAGCAGTATCCCCAGAGAAGGAAGGAGGGGAGAAGACCATTAGTGGATTGGAAAATCATTTTTTAATGAGATAGCATAGAGTAAGAACACAGAGCATTTCTCTTGCTATAAGGATGAGTATTATCTCATTAAAACCTTTGTTTAGGTGTTATGAAGTGGGTGTGTGTACACGTGTGTGCACACACACTAGGCCAAGCTGTAAAATGTGCCTCGTGTGCTGAAGAAAAAAAAGTTAGAGGATCATTGCCTTAGAGGATGCCCTTTATATTGTTTTCCAGATTTTACCTGTAATTAAAATACTGTGAGAAAAGGAATGCAGTATAACTTCCCCTTGAAAAACCCTACCCATAGCATGCTGAGACACATCTATGTTTGTACATAAATCAATTAATTTGGGCACTTCCTGACTCAAAATGAAGTGATGAAAAAGCAGCTCTATGAACCTGGTATGGGTGGAAACATGGTGTTAATTGTCACCTATTCAAGAACTGTTTTCTTCTTTTCCTCAAAAGACTACAAAGCCTGTGTTCCAGCTCTCATCACGTCTCAGCAAACCTATACTTTAGGAAACGAAGGATCACAAAGTCCTGGCACAACTGACTCCAAAGGACTGTGCAGGTCCTTCTGCTGTGCAGGATTTTGTTGTACTGAGTACTGCTCCCACAAAGATCGTAGTTTATAGCCTGGAATACCTTTTGCTATATGAATACTTTTTTCCTTGCACTGTGCTTGCTTAGATCTGTGGCCTACTCTCCAAAAAAAAAAAAAAAACCAATAAACAAGAACAAATACAAATTCATCCATTCAAGTGTCAGCACCAAACACACATACACACACACACACAATTGTTGTCTTAAATACACTTCATAATTTTTATCATTCATATGATGACTTTACTATGTTTCCCATTTCCACATACCTTTAGAAATTTTACCTTTTTTCTTAAATTGAATCACATTTTTACATAAAAAGGTTTTCTTAAAGAATACTTTATATTCCCTTTATCAAAGGAAAACAAGTATCACTTGCCAAAGGAGAAAGTAACTGTAAACATGAATGCGACGGAAGGAGAACCAAGTTATCAGTCAAATTGGGTTCCGTTATCTGCCAGGTCTCGGAACCTGAAATGCAGCCTGTTCTTGTTTGAAAAAGAGACTCGAACGTTTCTTTTTAAAGACCCAAGAGCACCAGACTGTGCTTTTTTCTGTGATGCTATCAAAAGGCATGAGAGATTGGAAAAGGAAATAACTTTCTTGACAGTGATTCATTTTGTTCTAAGACTCAGCAGGTACCTCTCAGAACTATCCCTTGTTTCATTACTATCTCAAACTTCAGGAAAGGACGGTATAGATCTTTGGTTTTCAAACTGTACCGTGCAGCAGAATCCCTGAAGGGCCTGTGAGACCACAGATGGCTGGGCCTCATTCACAGTATCTGATTCAGCAGGTGAAGCCCAGGAATTTGCATTTCTAACAAGTTTCCAGGTGCTGCTGATGCTGTTGGTGCCCACCACACTTGGGGAACCGCTGCACAGACACATCCTCCACCTCTTTCATATCCCTGTTTAAGCGAGTCCCTCCTTCCCTGCACTCTCCATCCACAGCAAACTGCTCCTCATCACTTCTTGTCTGTCTTCCTGATTCCCAAACATTTTATTATCCTCCCTTCACAAATCCCGTGCTTGAAATACTTTTTGTCTCTCAAACAAAACACCGTTATCAAGTAATAATTCATTTTCTCATGTTTTATTAATCAAAGACAAGGGTAGCTGCCAATCAGCTTCCAGACAGCAGGGGGTAACTGGTGTTTCTACACTGACTTGTTATAATTCTAGCCCAGAACAAAGAAACCCGATGTTTTAATTTAAATAGACTGTGCATCTAATCTCTGGTAAATATGAGCTTCTAGCCTTAGTCTTTTTTGAAGTCCTGAAAATAGCTCACAGGCACCTCCTCCCTTCTCCCCTCATCACGCTGCGGGGCTGCAAAGCTCAGGTTGGGACCACCTGGTATCTATCACTCATCTGGCACTGATTGTCTTCTGCCACTTCTTCTATTGTTGTCCCTTCACAGCACGAAAGGGCTGCATCTGGCCCTTCTTTGTAAACTGCACAGTACCTTGCTCAGGGCTTTAGAATATTAGCAACTGCCCCGAAAAAAGAAAAAAAAGAAGAAAGAACCAAGACTATTTTATTTCATTGGTATGTTTGACTATATACCACAATTGTATCCCAGGGAGAGCAACACAGTGAAAGAACACGTGCAGTAAAATAGACCAGTATTGTAAACAGGAGACTTCAACTCAAAAGTTACCCTTTGTGGGAGGAAAATGAGTCAGCAAAACAATTAATTTTGAGGGTTGGTAAAGAGACTTGAAAATAACTGCTTGCCTGATTAAGTTCACCAGGATATGATTCCAGTGGCTTGCCCTGCCTGGGGCCTCCTGGTAGGCTGTTAGGAGGAAATGTTTGAAACGAGCCTGATTTAATCACAAGCAGAGCTGAGGATTTGGAGTGATGGTAAGAACTTAATGAATCAGAAATAACTCTGCCTTCCTCAAGACGATACGACTCTTCTTTTATCCAAAACTCTACTTAAAACTCTTGTCCTCTTGGAAGCCACCCCCGGTGGTGATTACCACCACCCCACCCCCACATGATTCTATCACTTTCTATTCTGAACTCCCTTAGCGATACGGATTCACTGCGTGCGGCAATGAAATTGCTACTGAAGCTTTTTCCAGTGTCTTATGTGTTTGGAAAGGTGCCCTTCTTCACTCCAAGAAATAGCTCCCTACCTGTGACAAAGACCTAAAGCTTGACTGTTACAATGTCCTTATTTGATGACCTCATTTATGCCGGGCCTCTTCTTTTAAAATGCCACTGACAGAAAGGTGTTATCCATCATTAATCTGTCGGTGCCCCTTCCTGCCCTTTGCTGATGAATGGGATGCTCAAACAGTATCACTAGCACTGCTTTGGATAGTTCCACCAATGAAATTCCAAGGAAATCTTTTGACTCCAGAAAATCTTAAAGACTCCAGAAAAGATGCAAAAAGCAAGGTTTTAGGTTGTTGTTTTTCTCGTTCCAAAGACTTATTAGATTTAGCTAATTACACAGCTTATCAAAGTAAAAGATCTCTGGGTGCCATGTGATGATCTACCCCATTATTCATGCATGATTGAATAACATGGTTAAAATCCAAGGATCTCCTCCTCTAATGAAGTTCCTGCTCTCGTCTGTTGCCACGGCAACTTAGGGCTATAGTCCAAGATGACAGCAAATATATTAAACAGTGCCGCAAATCCATTTTCTCCCTGCTTTAGTGACCTCAAAGCCAAAATTGTATTTGATAGCATACAAGTTTAGAAGTATTGTGCCTGCAATTTTTTTCTTTTTCAACATGAAAACCAATCACATTTATATTCTCAAGTACAGTGCCATCCATGTAGCAGGCACTAAAAAAATACTTGAGGAGAATTAGTTACACATGATGGACTGACCACACATATTCATCGCCTCTGTTTCCTGAGACCCCACCAAAATGACAGTAAAAGAATTAAAAAGGAATATGTTCACACAGATAAAGAAAATGGGAAATGACACCACAGTAAGCAAGTAATTTCCATTATTTTTTCAGCTCTTTTTTAAATTGTGATAAAATAAACACAACATAAAATTTGCCATTTTAACCATATTTAAGTGTACAGGTCAGTGGCATTAAGTACATTCACATTATTGTGCAACCATCACCACCATCCATCCCCCAGAACTTTTCATCATCCCAGACTGAAACTCCGGAGTCATTAAGCAATAACAACCTATTCCCCTTCCCCTCAGCCTATGGTTACCACTATTCTACTTTTTGTCTCTATATATTTGGCTACTCCACGTACCTCATATAAGTGAAATCAGATAATATTTGTCCTGCTGTGACTGGTTTATTTCACTGAACATAATGTCTTTAAGGTTTACCCAAGTGGTAGCATGTATCGGAATTTCATTCCTTTTGTTTTCCGTACTAAATCAGATTGCATTTCATTTTCAGCTTTACTGAAGAATAACTGATAGAATTTAATTTGTTTTTGAGGCTGAGTAATATTCCATTGTATGGATATACCACCCTTTGTTTATCCATTAATCCATCAATGGACATTTTGGCAGTTTCCACTTTTTGGCTATTGTAAATAATGCTGCCATGAACACTAGTGTGCAAATATTCATTCAAGTCCCTGCTTTTGAAACTTTTCAAAACAATTGTAGCAGTAGAATTTTGGATCAAATGGTAATTCTATGTTTAATTTTTTGAGGAGATATTTTGCACAGCAGCTGCACCATTTCACATTCCTACCAACAATATGCAAAGGTTCTAATTTCTCCACATCCAACCCAACACTGTTATTTTTTGTTTTGGGTTTTTTTTTTTTTAACAATAAGCCATCTTAATAGGTATCAAGTGGTATCTCATTGCACTTTTGATTTGCATTTGATGGTTAGTGATGTGGAACAGCTTTTTATGTACTTATTGGCATTTATTTTGTTCCTTTTTAAAAGATGGAAAGCAGATGAAGGAATGGTAACACCATAGCAGAGCAAGGGAGGGGGAGTGTGGAAGGGGAGTTACAGATAAGAAGCAAAGTGATTTGCCTGACAAAACC
Organism: Vicugna pacos; assembly: GCF_048564905.1. Classification (NCBI taxonomy): domain Eukaryota; kingdom Metazoa; phylum Chordata; class Mammalia; order Artiodactyla; family Camelidae; genus Vicugna; species Vicugna pacos. The sequence goes on from NC_133003.1 coordinate 49,072,747, forward strand.
TTTGAAAGATTTGGGCCATAATGAAAACATGGACCAAGGTGAAGATCAGGGCTGAAAACATCCTCTGCCCTCAAAGCCAAGCAGTTACTCCTCACCCAGGCAGAAGAACAGAAGTTTGATCCCTGGTAAATATGAACTGGGGAGGCCATAGGTTCCAGTGCAACTGACAGAGCAGCCAGCAGGAGTGAGGTAAGGTCTGGAAATGGGGAGACTCAGTGACAGTGCATCCTGAGCACTGAGGACCCCCAGTCCTCTTTCCCGACTCTGTTCCCAAAATGCAGGCAATGTATGTTACCTCCAGATAACAGATGAGAGCATTCTTCTCCTAAGAAACTGAACTGCCCCAGGAGAAGAAACCCATAGACAGTAACATTTGGGGCTCCCCTAACAAAACAGCAAGATCTCCACCAAAAACCCAACAGTAAAGGCTTCCAGTTGATAAGCTCTGTCTCTGCACACAGGGCTTCCAATTAGGTCATGTGCCTTACCCTAAAATATGCAGTGACAACTAAGGGTCACCAGACACTGAAGGAGAGCCCACATAGTGAAAGATAGAGACCAAAACAAGACCCCAAAAACTGGATCGGGAAGAAATAGATGATGCTAGAAACAGAAGAAAGCTTCAAATAAAAATTACAATTAATACTCTTGGAGAATTAAGAGAAGACATTACATCCATCAATTTTTTAGAAACAGCATACTATGAGAAATAAAAAGAGCCCTTGGAAATCTACAGCGAGCATCAATGTTAAAAAGTTAACAGACAGGTCAGAAGTAATAAAACTGCAAATTGATGGAAAATAAGAGGGATAGTATGAGAATTCAGCATCCATATAAGAAAACAGAGGAGGAAAAGATTATCAAAGAAATAACTTAAGAAAAATTTCCTGGAATTGAAGAACTTGAATCTCCTATTGAAAGCCTAATAAATGAGGAAACATGAATGCCAAGTTCCAGGATACCAGGAATCCAGAGAAGAACGACAAGTGTCTGGATAGACAAGTCACATGCCAAGAAATAGGATTAAAAATGGTATTGGACTTCACAAAAATGAACTTAGAAGCTAAGAAGACGATAGAACAATGCCTCCTAGGGAAAATAACTTGCAGCCTCAATTCTACATTGCAAATCCAGAGCGAGGTTAGGAAAAAAAGACATTTTCAGATAAACACAGACTCAAAAAAATGCATCTCCCATGTGCCGTTTCTTAGAAAGCAAGTGCCACCAAAAGCAGGACGCAAAGCAAGACTTGGGGCCCTGGAAAGAGGGATTGCAGCATAAAAAAAAGCAAAGAGAACTTTCAGAATCACAACTAGGCGAAAGGCCTGAAGTAAAACCCATTTATACTGGAGCAGGAGGGCTGTAAGCAGGCAAGTTCCAGACAGAGCGGTGTACACTCTTGAGCATGAAAAACTACTGGTAGGCCATGAGAGCTCTAATTGGAAAGAAAGTGACAGGTACATAGAAAATCATGCAAGCAAAACAAAGAAACGAATAAACATTATCAACTCCAGAAAAGACAAAAAATAGACAAGGAAGGAAATATAACTACAGGACACTTTTTGGCTTTGCAATGGATAATAGTTACATAAATGCTATATAATATCAATACATACTGATTGTAGGAGCTTGCAGGAAAACTCCTATAATCAATAGGACAACTGATAGACATTTTTACTTCGGATAACAGCAAGTCAGTAGATGATTTCTATAATTGATAAATAAGAAAAGTATCAGTATTTTATTTTGATTCATAGCAATAAACATCTTCATGGTTGCAACTGAAAACTTCTGGGGAAATGATGGCCTAATGGGTCTTCTCTGACTTAGATTCTTTTTGTAGAAATAGCACAGTTTCATATTTTTAAATTGAAGTACAGTTAATGTACAACATTGCATGTTATAGGTGTATAATATAGTGATTCACAATTTTAAAGGTTATAGTTATTATAAAATATTGACTATATTCTCTGTGTTGTATAGTGTATCCTTGTAGCTTATTTTATACCTAAAGTTTATACCTCTTCATCCTCTACCCCCATATTGCTCCCTCCCGCCTCCCCAATGGTAACCATTAGTTTGTTTTCTATATCTGTGAGTCTTCTTTTTTGTTATATTCACTAGTTTGTTGTATTTTTTAGGTTCCACATATAAGTGATATCATATAGTATTTGTCTTTCTCTAACTTGTTTCACTTAGCATAATACCCTCCAAGGCCATTTATGTTGTTGCAAATGGCAATATTTCATTCTTTGTTATGGCTGAGTAGTATTCCATTGTGCATATATACCACATCTTCTGTATCTATTCATCTGTTGATGAACACTTAGGTTGCTTCCGTATCTTGGCTATTGTAAATAATGCTGCTATAAACCCCAGGGTCTATGTATCTTTTTGAATTAGTATTTTGGGGTTTTTTTGAGATATATACCTAGGAGTGGTTTTGCTGGATCATATGGTAGTTATATTTTTAGTTTTTTGAAAAACCTCCATACTGCTTTCCACAATGGCTGCACCAATTTACATTCCCACCAACAGTGTATGAGGGATCCCTTTCCTCCACATCCTCATCAATTTTGTTACTTGTGTTCTTTTTGATGATAGCCATTCTGACAGGTGTGAGGTGACATCTCGCTGTGATTTTGATGTACATTCCCTTGGTGATTAGTGATGTTGAGCATCTTTTCATATGCCTGTTGGCCATATGCATTTCTTCTTTGTTAAAATATCTATTCGAGTCTTCTGCCCATGAAAGAAACTGAAGATGACACAAACAGACGGAAAGATATATCTTGTTCTTGGATTGGAAGAATTAATATTGTCAAATTAACCATACTACTCGAGGCAACCTACAGATTCAATGTAATCTCTATCAAAATGCCAATGGCATTTTTCACAGAATATAAACAGATAATTTCAAAATGTGTATGGAAACACAGAAGACCCCTAATAGACTAAACAACCTTGAGAAAGAAGAACAGAGCTGGAGGAATCAGGCTCCCTGACTTCAGACTACACTATGAAACTATAGTAATCAGAAGAGTTTATTCCTGGCACAAAAACAGACATATGGATCAATGGGACAGAACAGGAAGCCCAGAAATAAAGCTACGCACTTATGGTCAGTTATCTACGACAAAGGAGGCAAGAATGTACAATGGAGAAAAGACAGTCTCATCAGTAAGCAGTGCTGGCAAAACTGGACAGCTACCTGTAAATGAATGAAATTAGAACATTCTCCAACACCAAAGAAAAAAATAAACTCAAAATGGATTAAAGACCTAAATATAAGACCAGATACTATAAAACTCCTAGAGGAAAATACTGGTGGATCACTCTGACATAAATCACAGCAATATTTTTTTGGATCTGTGTCCTAGGAGTGATGGAAATATAAGCAAAAATAAATAAATGGGACCTAGTTAAACTTAAAAGTTTTTGCACAGCAAAGGAGATCATCGACAAAATGAAAAAAAAAAAAAACCTCCTGAACAGGAGGAAATATTTGCAAATGATACGACCAATAAGGGGTTAATATCCAACATTTATAAACAGCTCATACAACTCAACATCAAAAAAACCCCAAACAACTCGAGTATAGGTTCATTCTTCACCAGGTCCCCAGAGGCAGTTTGGAAGCATGATAGGTAAGAGTACACGATCTGGATTCAGACGGCCTGAGTGCTCAGCTTGAGTCTGCCACTTATTAGCAGGGTGAATCTAGGCAGGTTAATGCACCACTCTGCCTCAGGTTCCCCATATGTGAAACAGGAAACATAACAGTACCCACCTGACAGGATCACTGTGAGAATTAAATAATGTATGTAAAGCATTTGGCATTCTGCTGGCACACTGTACACATTCATGAAGTATTAGTAATCCTCACTATCATCCCCTAGCATGGTTCTATCAGGATATGCCACCCCTGCCACCTTTAAAAGAGCCCTTCTATAAAGATCACGATGACACAGTGACAGGTGAAGGACACAGAACAGGTGACCGGAATTCAACCCCTGTTTCTCAGTTATAAAAAGCTAGGTCCTAAGTGCAAAGCTCTCCAGGCTGGCCGTCTTCTCCACCTGATTCTTTTCTGCTTGGGATGAGAACTGGAGACAATGTGGGGTAATAGTATAAGGAGTAGTTATTAAGAGGAGCCTGAAGTCAGGCAGACCAGGTCAAATTCTGGCTTCCCACCTCTTAACCTGATGAGCAGAGGCTAATTCCCTGATGCAATGGGCTGAACTGTGTCCCCTCAAAATTTGTATGTTGCAGCCCTAACCCTAAGCCTCAGAATGTGACTGTATGTGGAGATAGGGTCTTTAAAGAGATGACGAGGGTAAAAAGAGGTCATGTGGGTGGGCCCTAATCCAATATGACTGGTATCCTTGCAAAAAGAGATTAGGACACACACACGGAGGAAAGACCACACGAGGACGCAGGGAGAAGACAGCCAGCTACAAGCCAAGGGGGAGGCCAACCCTGCCAACACCTCATCTCGAACATCCAACCTCCAGAACTGTGAGGAAATACACTTCTGTTGTTTAAGCTACTCAGTCTGTGGACCTTTTTTATGGCAGCCCGAGGTGACTAACACACTTGATCTCAGGCTTCTGAAAGGTAAAATAGGAATGTGCCTCATGAGCTAACTGTGAGGATTAAATTGTGTATGACAGTACTCACTCACCACAGTGTGTGGCATACAGTATGTGCTCAATAAATGTAGGCTAGTATGATTATTGTTATTATTATTAAAACACAATTTCACTGGTTTTTCCGCAGTGACAGAAGGCAGAATCTGAGTGACGAATTCAACCAAAGCTATTACAGTGACTTTGTAATTCATTTTCATGTCTTTAGTCTTGCTGTCTTCAGTCCACCCCCACAATGTTGCTAGAACATTCTTTTTGGAATAAAAATCTGGCTGTGATATCCGGTATCTAAAAATGGCCTCAAACGATTCCACTCCTGCCTCCCTGTATGGGCACGCCACTCCTCCCATCAGCGGCAGAACCCATGACCCCTTCTGTGAATCTGGGCTGTGCCTGTGACCACTCTGACCAGAACCATACGGCAGAGGAAATGACACCCGGGGACTTCCGAGTCCTCAGCCACCGAGCCACCAAGAAGAAGAGGCTCCTCTGCTGGAGAGAGTGGTCATGGGGAAAGGCCCACAAGGAAGACAGAGGGAGAGGAGCACCATGGAGGAACATCCAAGTGGCAGACATCCAGCCCCAAGCCACAGAGACAGCCACCATCCCACTGCTACTGCATGAGAGAGCCCCAGCCAGATGAGCAGAGGAACCACTCAGCTGAGCCCCAGCCAACCCACAGACTCATGCAATATGATAAAATGGCATTGGTGAAGCCAGTAAATTTGGGGTGGTTTGTTATGCAGCAAAAGATAATGGAGACACTGCTCTGCTTAAAATCCTTGGCTCCTGAAATCAAATTTCCATTAACTTTCCCAAGCTGAATGGCCTGGGAAAGTTACATAATCTCTCTGTGCATCATTTTACCATCCATAAAGTGGAAGTGATAATGATATAACCCTCAAAGACTGCCATGAAGATTAAGAAACAATACACATAAGACACTTAGAACAGTGTGGCACATAATGTGTGGGGGTTTTTTTAAATTTTTAAGATTTTTTACTAATTAATTTTTTAATGGAGGTAGCAGGGATTGAACCCAGGACCTTGTGCACACTAAGCAGGCACTCTACCACTGAGCTGTACCTTCCCTGTATGTGTTAACTTAGCCATCATCACTGTCCCCAGCAGCATTCTCGCCCTGCCTCTCCTCTCTCCAGCCTGCTCCCTAACCACACCCCACCTGCACCCTGGGACACAGCCACAGTTGAATACTTTTTCCCGCAGCATGTCACACTTCACAACTTTGACTTTTGTACATTCCATTCCTTCTTCCTGGAGTGTCATTCACCCACCTTGCCTGCCAGAAAAATTGCCGTGTCCTCCTGTGAAGCCTTCCTGGACCTCCCGTCAGCGCAGCAGCTGCCGCTGTGCCCTTGGAACACCCAGCGCTTGTCTCTGTGTGACCCTGTCTGTCTCCCCCGCTGGTCTCTGAGTCCCTTAAGGACAGAGCCCATGCTTGACTCATGTACCAGCAGAGCATGGCTCATAGCAAGTTCTTAATATGTGATTCTGATCAGGAAGGAGCCGGCTTTTAAAGCACTGGTTCTCAACAGGAGGGGGGAGTGGGGAAGGGAGCAAATGTCCCCCAGGGAACATCTGGCAATGCTCAGAGAAATTTTTGGTTGTCACACGACTGCAGGAGTGCTATGGCATCTAGAGGGTAGAGGCTCAAGATGCTGCTGAACACAGGACAGCCCTCACGACAAGGAATTATCCAGCTCCAACACCACTAGTGCTGAGGTTAAGAAACCCTGTTTTCCAGGATCATCACGTATGAGACAGAGAGCACTGAATGCACATGCACTCAATGGCCTGGGTGCATATTCCCACCTCATCCCAGCTCAGCCTCTTCTCGGCACCTCTGGGAGCTGCAGGCACCAGAAAGGGAACCGAGGGCAAGTAAGGGCTTAAATCTGATCTCCTTTCTTCCTGCTCAGTGTGATCCTGACCCTTTTCCCTGCACCCTACGGTCCGTTCCAGCCCTGACTGACTTTCTGTGATTCTGCAGTGGTAGGTTGGTGCCTGCTTTTGCCTTCTTAGCTTAAAGATGTCAACGCTGCACAGGCTCTATCACAGGCCGAGAGAGGAAAACTCCCAGGTAGGCTGGCCGGAGTCACTGAGAGCTCGCCTTACATCCTGGATCGCCCAGAACTCAGCGAACTCACGCACCTGAGATGCAGGCACCCACCCTGCCCAGGTAAGTGGCCTGCAAGCTGCAGCAGAAATGGGAGGGGAGGAAGGTGGCCCTTGAAGGCTGTGTGGCTAACTCAGCTCTAATCTTAAGAGGCCTTTTTGTTTGTCAGTCACAGCATGTCATGTCTCTGCCCGAAAGCAGGGAGACATCTGTGAAATCTGCTCCTTTGTCCCCCAGGATAAGAGTGATAGGAAACCTCACCCTGCAGGACTGCTTCTCAGAGAGATAGGTCCTGCAGAGGGGCAGTGAGCAAAGCGGATGCCTGGGGCTTCTGGGAGGACCTGAGGTGATTTTGAATTGGCTTCAAGAGGAGGTCAGACAGCACAGTGGTAAAGAGCCTCAGCTTTGGCATCGCTCAGGCCTGAGTGTGAGTCCAGTTCCGTCACACGCTGTGTTGTCCTGGCTAAATGCCTTTGTCTTGACTAAGCCTCAACCCTGAGTTGGGAACAGTAATAGTATCTACGTTGTGGTGGTTCTGTGGATTAACTGAGATAATGAGGTCACAGGTTTGGCACACTGCAGAGCCTGACTGCAAGTAGATGGCACTTGTTGTTATGGAAGGATACTACGGATGAGCGAAGAGTTGAGGACTGTGATGAGTCACACTGAAATTCTCACTTAAGCTCCTATACCCAGGTAGGATGCTGGTGAGTTACAACACTGACGACTAACGCTTTTATAGTTCTTACCACGTGCTTACAACCGCTCCAAGTGCTCTGCACATATTAACTCAATCCTCACAAAGACCTTGTGTGACAGGTACTTTATAACTCCCATTTGAAGGGTGGGACAAAGAGACATAGGTTTACTAACTGCCCAAGACACAGGACTGGTAAGGGGAAGACGAGAGTTTGGACAAAGGTGATGTGGCTCATGGGCCCCTGCCCTCAGCAGTACACATATTGCCCTGAAAGACTGTAGAGAATGGTAAGAAATGGGGGGCTACCCAGCCTTCCTCACCCCTGCCCTGCTCCCAAACACCCTCTCCACTCCAGACAGCAGAACACAGCAGGGAAGCACCAAGTTCTGCAAGGAAGAGTCTAGAAGTGGCTGTGGGAAAGTGGGCAAGAGATGCCACAGGGAGGCAGGAAGCAAATGAGTCAGAAATGGGCAAACCGGGACCCCACCTCAGTGCCACCTGCTGTCTGTGGGTGCCTCTGTGCCCTGAGACGTATCTTCTCAGAGCTTAATTTTTCTCTCTCTAAAACAAGGCTTAGACACGGTCAAAATCCTGCTAGCTCTAGAAGGCTCGGCTCTCCTCATGAGAAGAGGCTGCAGCTGGAGCCTTGGCCAGATCCTACCCTGGGGTAAGAGCGCCCTCTGGTGGGCGATTCCAAGAACGTCCCAGAGCTGCTGGGCTGAGACTCTAGAAGACCTGGCTCCTAGTGCCTGCTCTGCCCAGATTTAGCTGGGCGGTCCCTGGCAAGATGCTTCAGCTCCCTGAACCTCAGAATTCCGATTGGTAATATAACACTGAAAAAACTAGCAACGATGATAATACTTGTAATAGCTAACACTTTTCCCCCCACATTTTTTCAGCACCTTATTTAAACCAATGTGAATGATAAATTTTAGAAGTGATATATTTGTTCTGGGCATTCTAATAAGTTATAACATTGCCTCTGTTTTTCCCTATGTATATTTTTGTCCTTCATGGGCTTTTTTATTTTGATTTTGGTTTGTGGGGACTTTTTTAATTGTGGTGAGAACAATTTCTGACCACAGGAAGAATTTAATTATGGTGATACCTATTCTCTTAACAGGTTAAGTGTACAATTCAGTGCTGTTAACTGTAGGACTGTGCAGCACAGCAGGCCTCCAGAACTTATTCATCTTGCGTTACTAAAACTTTCTACCCATCGTTTTAGCTAAGGCTTTCTGAATGTCTACTACATGGCAGGCCCTGTTCTAACAGTACATACATTTACTTAATTAATCCTTCACATATCCATGTAAGAAAGTTCAGAAAGATGGCACAGCTCACTACATTAGCCCACAAGAGACTGCATCAATTTGGAAAGTCTACAATAATGACGTCTGTGAGGTGATTTACATTTGATGACCCCACTGACTCCACCCACCACCCATGAGAGCAATGTTGTTCTACTCATTTACAACGGGAGATGGAAGACCACTCAATCAATACATATTTGCCTGTGTGTGTGGAGTCCTGCACCAGACCCTGTGGGCGCACAGGACTCGGGCGCTCAGGGCCCATGGCCTCTTGGAGTTCTCTGTCTGGCAGGAAGGGGAGACACGAGTAAGCACCCATGGGATGCATGTGTGCTATGGAAAAATCTGAAACAAAGCCAGAGGAGCTTCACTTGGTCTGGGAGGGGAGCAATGACAAAAACCAATCCACCCAGGGTCCCATGCTCCCAAGCTGTGTGTCGCCTCATCATGGGACCAGCACACTGTTTGCAGACCTGTTTGTCCACCCCTGGCCTCCAGGTAGTATCTGAACTCCTGAGCAACAGTGCCTGTGTCCTAATCACCTTCATAAGCCCAGCACCCAGCAAAGGGGCTGGCATCTGTGGCTGCTCAGTAAATATTTGCCCAGTGAAAGCCATACTCCTTCCATTCCCCAAAACCCTCCCTCCTTTCATCCCGTGGACCTTCCTCTCCTGCACAATAACCCACAGAGGTTAGGACAGTGGCTCCTTAGCCCGGCCCTCACCATTAGTTTCCAACCCAGAGACGTTCCACTTATGTTAACTATTCCAAGTATAATAGAATAAAAGTGTTGTGTGGGGAGGAGAGGGGCCAGCAGTTTTCAGACACTTACTCTGTGCTGCACGCTCTGTCTTTATCACCTTCAATCTCCTAACGAGCCGGGAAGTCGGTAGGAAGTGGCAGGGCTGGGCTTTGCCCCCGGGCAGCCTGTCTCTTGTGCTCACGTGCACTACGTTCTGCGGCCCCTTGGCTCCTTCCTCCAAGCGTCAGTCAATGGCCAGTGCTGCTCTCAGCGAAGGGCAGACCTCAAACACTGTCATTTAGGCTTCTTCCCCTACACACTGGGACCTTCCTAAAATCAGAATATTCTTCTGGAAGCTCCATGCTCACTTTCTGAAGGCCACAAAGCATCTTCCCAGGATTTCACATCTCCAGTCTCTGGCCTCTTGTTCCTGAAGAAACTCTAAAGGACACGGGGATCCAGGCGCAGTCCACTGGGTTGAAAAAACCAATGAAACTGACTCCTGAAAGATACCATTCCCCATCTGCTCACCTGGGGAGTAAAATCAGTGAGCGTAATAATAATAGAAACAAGAATGTATATCCTTGACTGAGCTCTTACTGGGTGCTGGCCTTCTGCTAAGCCCTTCTCTAATATCATCTCATTTACTCCTCACAGCGACCATCAGAGGTAGGTACTATTTGATCTCCATCAGGTAAAGTTCTTGAGAACAGAGCTCTGTTGGTTTGGGCCTTCCAGGAAGCAGACACCAAGACAGAATTAGACATGCAAGAGCTTTATTGGGAGAAACATCTCTGAAGGATAAAGGGGAAGGAGCAGCGGTAGGCAGGAAAGCCTCTGACCCTGATCCAAGTCTGATACCTATGGGGGTGGGGGTGGGGGGCAGGAAGGGCTGAGATGGCAGAGCCCAGGCTGCAGTGCCCCAGCGCCCTCACCACAGCCTCAGCACGAATGCGGTGGTGCAGTGGAGGGAGGCAAAGTTAGCTACTTCACTGCTCGCAAGAGTTTCTCTCTTAAAGTTGCTCTGAGCAGCGTGATCCTGTGGCTGCCACAAAAGACTGAGTTCCCTGCTGAGTCCCTGCACCCAGGATAGCACCTAGCATGTTGCATTCAATAAATATTTATTGAATTAATCTGTTACTTGAATTAATCCCCTTTTACATATAAAGAGACAAGTGCAGAAAAGTTGAGTGGCTGGGCCAAGGTCACAAAGCTGGTAGGTTGCCCCGCCCAGTTCTAAGTCCTGGTTTCCCCACTCCAAAGCCCACACACTTAAGGCCGTGTTCCCCTGTAACTTGGCCTTTCCCACCTCCCTCTTCTCTCCCCGCACTGAGCACCAAAACATTGCCTGGCTGTAGTATCAGGATATTTTCTTGCCTTTACTCACTCAGTCAATCACTCATTCATTCATTCATTCACTCTCTCACTCATTCATTCAGCAAATATTTCCCAGGGTCCTGCACAGGATACCTGGGTGACACTGACCAATAGGAAAGGTCCCTCCTTTGAGAAGCTCACTACCCAGAGCAGGGAGGCAGTCACATAGCAAAGGATTAGTGTGTAATGTGACAGGGTTACAATGGCAGGGCACTGCCCAGAGTTAAGTCTCAGGACGAGGAAGGCCAAGAAGTGGAGTGAAGCCCACCTACATACAGCTTAAAAGGAAGCAATCTCATTGGAGAGTCAGCCTGGAGGTTTGCCTTGAAACTTGTTTACCCAGTACCTTAAATATGACTGAGATGATGCCAACTGTTCATATCTAAGGAAATAGAGGCTGACGGAAGTGACAGAGAACTAGTCTTCTCAAGTGAAGACTTCTCAAATGGCTCTATCAAAGGACAAAGTTAGTCAGCTAGGTCACAAGGATGTGGTCAACATTCTTGACCTGACCGCTCTCCTCCACTCCAGCCCAACCTCACTGTCCATCAGTCACGTACACCTTTGCCTCACTCTTCCAGTGGGCTCAGAAACCAGGATCCCTGAGCCTCTATAGTGGCTCCCAGTGAATCCTGCATTTTGGTATTCACATTCTTTTATGGGGTTCCTTCCCCTGGGCTTGGCCACATGGCTTGCTTTGGCCAATGAAACATTAGCAAATGTGATGCAATCAGAGGCTAGATAAGTACTTGCACACTGAGGCCTGTCCCCTTGGAATGCTCCCTTTTGGACCCAGCTGTCACATAAGAAGGTTGGGCAAAACAAGTGAATGATGAGAAACCACACTGTGAGAGAGGTTCAGCCACAGGACATCCTGTGTCCTGCTTTAGCAGCCACACAAGGGACCTTAGGGTGAGACAAGCACAATAATTGCCAGGTCAAACCACAGAATCATGAGAAATAATAAACTGGATTATTAAGCCACTAAGTTCTGGAGTGGTTCCTTATGTGGCAGTAAATAATTGAAATAGCCTCTGATCCCCATTTTCCTGTTAACGCTGTGATGATCTCAATCACTACTCCTCTCCCTGGAGTGCCACCCACACTGGCTGTCTTGCTATTCTTCAAACACACCAAGCCCCCACCTCAGGGCCTTTGCACTTGCTGTTCCATTCACCTGGAGTGTATTTCCCCAAGATATGCACATGGCTTGTTCACTCAACTCCTTCAAATCTACCCAAATGCCATCTTCTCAATGAAGTCTTCCCTCACCAGTCCATTAAAAATGATCATCTTACCCTGTCAGTCCTTATTCTCTTTCCTAACTTTTCCCCTTCACATGTTTCCACTTTTTAAAAGCTTATAAGTTAATTTTACTGCGTATCTCTGCCAATTAGAATATAACTCCTTGAAGGCAGGGATTTTTGTACTGTTCACTGCTGTACCTTCAGTGCCTGGAATGACACTTAGTACATGGCAGGCACACAATAATAGTTGTGAATAAATGAATAAAAATATAGTACGAAAAATGTGATGCTCAGTACATAAAAGAACTTATGGGAAAACTGAGGAGAGATGTCTAACCCAGTTATGGAAATTAGGCAGAGCACAAGAGGGTGGGAAGATGTTCAGGGCAGAGACCCAAAGTAAAGATATACTCTCTGCTCTGGTGGACACCCAGAGCGGGAGAGAAAAAAATGGTCCCTGCAAGAAAAGAGAAGTAGCGCAGCATGAAGTTTCTGCCTTACTACAGCCCCGCACAGTATGTGTCCGGCCTGCCCCTCTCCTCCCTACAGCTGAAGGGTTGTGATCCCTAGCTCCAAGTCCCATTCTGCTCCTAGTTTCCAGGACAGCCCTGACCTGAGATGGCAAGCCCATAAGCTGCTCTAGCACCCCTCTACAGAAACATCAAGTCTCCCTCGTCTGGGCAGGAGCCAGACAGTGGGGGGGAGGGTACTGGGGCCCAGTTCTGATGACCAGGCTCCAGCTTCATTCCCAGCACCTGGAGCCTTGTCTTGGCAAATTCCCAGTACCTTCGGACTCCAGACCTGCCTTGGTATGACCACTCTGAGCAACAGAAAACTCAACCCAAACTGGCTTAAGCACTAAAGAGGTCTGGTGACTGGAACAACTAAACATTCTGGTGGTGTGGCTGGCCTCAGGCACAGGACTCAAATGATGTCACTGGGACTGAGTTTCTCTCCATTTCTTGGCTCTGCCTTCAGTGGGGTTGGCTTCATTCATCCTCAGGCTCTTCAAAGGCCTCCAGCCTCTGCCATAACTTCAGGCTTTTACTTCAGAGTGTCAAACTGGCTGCTGTGTCTCCAGCTCCACCTTCTCCCAGACTTTAGAATCAAATGGGAGAAAAGCACCTGCCTTTCTCCCACCAATCCCAGAAGTCATGGCTGTATTTCATTTGCTATGGCTGGACCAGGTGATCCATCCCTAAACCAATCACTGTGCTTTTCCCCTTCCCCCATGCTGTGTGTGAGAAAGGACTTGCTAATTTGATTGGCCAGGTACGGACCATGTGTTCCAGACCTGGAGCTGAGAGTGGAACCTCACAGAGATCAGTAGCTGAGAGAAGGAAATACAAATCTGGGCTGGAACCCAAAGGAAAGGGAATGGCTGCTGAAGGGACAGACAGTAACCTCACACTCCAAGTTTAGTTCCATAGCCTGGCCTCAAGCAACTCAGCCAAAGAGGTAAATAACAGTCCTTGACCGAAGAATGTTTAACACCTCTGCCACAGTCTACAAAATTCAAAAACAAATGGAGAAAGTGTATCTTTTATGGTGAAATGAAAATCAAAAATGTTCAAATATACGTAAGCCATGGAAACCTATGGGGACCTAAATGATAATAATGATTTTGCAATATAATTTGCTTTCAGGATTTAAAAAAAGAATGTGATGCTATTACCATTCATCTTTGAAAAAGTAAGATGAAATTCAGGAAGGGAAAACAAAGATAACCTAAATCATGTCTAGTATCAAAAACCCATTTGAACAGATTCCAGAGGCTGTCTGGACTCCTCTCTGGTAATGCAATTTTGCTCTGTCAAATATTTCATGAAAGTGGGTCACTGGCTAGAGCCAAAAACTGGTTTTTGTTTTTTCTTTTTCAGTGTAACAATTTGTCCCATATGATTTTTTTTAAAGCTGGATTCTAAGATTGAGCCCATATTTTTGGCCATCTGAGGAATGCATCAAACACATTTGTTTAGAAATCAGCTAGCCTAGTGATTTCTAAAATTGTTAAAGAAACATCTGATTTAATCATTGTTCTGCCCCTTAACTACTTCCTGCTAAGCATCTTAAGGCGAGAGAGGCTGGATAAAGGTTTGGTTTGGGTTTTTTGTTTTGTTTTTTTTTTTCAAGCCTGAGAAACTGGGACTTCCCTACATTTCAAAGCACAAAGGCCTATTATTCAAGGAAAGGGGCCAGGGAGGCAGGGCGATTCAATTTTGTAGGCCACTGAGTACTTCTTCCTTTCTCCTGCCAAATCAAGGCTCACCCTGTCCCAAGTGGACTACACGTGGGGCAGTCCTCTATGAAAAAGTGAAAGCAGTCGAGGAAAAAGAAAGAGCGGCCAGCCAGGAGAGCCTGGGGAGCACTCATTATATCTGAATAGAGCCAGTGAAAGGGGCTTTTTGCTGAGCTGCCTGGGTGAGGCCACTCCATTCAGGCTCCCATTGTAAATTCCATCTGTGCGCTATCATTTCCTGACCCAGAAACAGGGAAATGTTTAGGCCATAAATTTCCCTAGGACCTTGCCTGACCACAAAAATCACTCCCTCTGAAGTTCACTGGCTCCTTCGAAATTTGGTGAAGGTTTAAGACCATGTTTGCCTTGATTCCCTCTCCCCATTTACTGAATGGTCTCCTCCTCATCTCCCTATTTTCCTTCCAGAAATTAGATCCTCCATGAAGTGAAATGAAACTGGGATGTTTATGAGGAAAGCTCTGGGGGAAATCAGAAGCTCTTCTGTCCTCGAAGGAGAAGCTTAAAATGTCTGGCTGGCCCAAAGCCAAAGTTAGTCAAGGGTCAAATGGTAATGTAACAGTTTGTGTTTGAATAAGTCTGAGAAACTGAGGATGTAAATAAGAAGAGAAAACAGAAATGATGTAGAACAGTGGCTGTCAAACTTTAACACGCATCAAAATGATGTGGAAGAGCTTCTGATTCCAGAGCTGTGGGGTAGGGTCTGAGAATGTGTGTTTCTCACAAGTGCCCAGTGGCGCTGACGCTGCTGGTCCAGGGACCAGGTTTTGAGAACCCCTGATGTACGGGGTGACTGTACCAGACCTCACACATCCAGCAGGACATTAGATACATTCAAAGGTTCAATAACATCTGGACTCAGGCTCAGTAAACGTAGTCTGGTACCTACCTATAGACCCAGGCTGAGTGCTTTCTATGGTAGTAGTTATGGCTAGCAATCTACCACACAGTTATATACAAAACATAAAAATATTTTTATAACTCAACTTCACTTTCAGCCCCTATTCAACCAGAGTAATAAAAATGTAACCTCAGCTAATGTAAAGTCTTTCTCCCACTTTCAGGGATGCCTCTAGGTGCTCAGTGTTTATGAAAAATCATGGGATTGGGGGCGTGTGGGGGCAGGGCATGCATTCTGGTCCTTGCTGTCATCTGTCTACTAGGCTGTCAGATGAAATCGCCATCACCTTGTTTGGCCTGTAGGCGTCCATCCTCACTGATCATCACTGACCCGTCCCTCACACACAGGCAACATGACCCCTTCTGGTGCAGCACCATTTCCGGGCCACTCTGGGAACTCAGAATCTGCCAGCCATGTCCTTTCTGCTCCCCAGGGCTCTGCCCAGAAAGCAGGGCACAGGGGCCCTCTCTCTCGGGCCTGCTGCATCTCTACTTGTATCATACCCTCTCTGCCTCTCTTTCTTCCCACCCTTACCGCCCCTCCTCTGCCCAGAACGGCGGATTTTTTCTCCTCAAACCCCTGGCCATGTCCAGTGCTCTCAGTGTTCCCCTTAGGGCTTTAGACTTTTGAAAACCAAAGCAAGGAAGATTCCTACTTGTTTTTTCTGCTCTGACATTTCCTTCCCAGAGTTAATGAGCACAGAATGGCCTAGCTGCTTAAGTGGGGAAGCCTGCATAAACGAAAGAAGCTTAGAAGGAGAAAAAATAAACTAATCTAAAATACACACACATTAACAGTTTAGAATTATTTTCTATTACTATTTTGTAATATCTACATTCTTCTCTTTCATTTTCAAGGCAATTCTGTGAGGTAGATATTATTCTTCCCATGTTACAAATGAGAAAATTGAAATGCAGAGAGATTAGGAAGCCTTGCCTGAAGTCCTGTATGCCAGGTTTTGAACTCAGGGCTTCTCGGTTTGAATCCAAGGCTAATTCCATTTATCTTGGCTTTTCCTCCCAAAGAAGCAGCGGAGAGAGGGAGGCCTGTCAATGTAGAAGTCATAGCCCACAATACTGATCAGTGTTAGGGAATTATTTGGCCCATGAGATACTATTAAGCCAAGACTTAGTGGTAACAAGGCAGAGTAATAAAATAAACCAAGAGACAGGATGCGAGGTAAATAAGGGGTTGATAGGTTTGTGAACACCAGAGATTAAGGAGTCAAAAGGCCCCAAGTCAAGGCCACAGGTCAAGGAGTAACCATTTCCTGACTATGAGAGACAGGTTAGGAGTTCAGAAAATTAAGACCCAAACCACAGTGCCCTGAGCCCCTCAAATCCTAAGCTGGTCAGGAGTCAGGAAGGCAGGAGTCACAGAAGTCAGTTAAGGCATCAACAGTAAGAGTTAGACCTTGGACTACAAAAGGGTGCATTTGCCCTTTAAGTTGTTTTCCTGGAAAACTCAGAACCCACAAGCTGAATAGGAACATGACTGTGAAAGTGAGGACTGGCTGAGTGGAAATCCAGGACAGGAACGGGACAGCAGAGATTAGAGAAAGTCCTTGGGGCCAAAAAGCACGTTGCTGTGCACAGGGAATGTCTGCTGTCTTTGTCTAGCATGCCTGCTTATGATAACAAAGCCCATCTCAGCCTTTGGAGGAACAACTTCTCCCAACCTTAGCTCCTGGGTTCAAGAGGGACTGACTGCCCACTGACCAGGCCAGGATTCCACATACATCACAGTGACTGGCTCAGGGGTGAGTATGTGACCCGAGGTAGGCCAGTCAGCATGGCAGTTGTCTGGATGTCTGTCCCACCGAAACTCATATGTTGAAATCTTAACCCCCAAAGATGAGGGTATAAGCTGGTGAGGCCTTTGGGAGATGCTTAGGTCATGAGGGTAGAGCCCTCATGAATGGGACTAGTGTTCTTGTAACAGAAGAGTTCCTTTGCCCTTTCCACCAGATGAAAACAGAACAAGAAGGTGCCACCTATGAACCCAGAAGTGGGCCCTCATCAGACACCACAGAGAATCAGCTGGCACCATGATCTTGGACGCCAGCCTCCAGAACTGTGAAAAGCCGACTTCTGTTGTTCGTAGGCTACCCATCTGTGGTGTTTTGGTATAGCAGCCTGAAGGGGCTAAGACAAGCGTCAACCTCGCCACTTTCTGGAGTGACAGGAAAAGAGGTAACCTGGTCTACTGAGCTTGCTAAGCCAGTAGAATATAATGGTGCTGTCCACTTGGACCACCTCCCCAGGAGGGCTTGCCTGACAATAAAACCAACAGAGCAGGAAGTCGGGCTAAAACACAGGGGCAGAGCAGAAGAGAAAGAAACTGTATCCTAAGAACATTCTTTGAGGCCCTAGATCCAATCATAATAAATTCACCTCCTGGAATTTCTCAGTTAAGTGAACCAATAAATTTCCTTTTTTGGTTATCTGTCAATGTCTGAAAGACTCTGATTAACTGTGCATAAAAATTTGCACTACATAATGAAAATATGGACAGATGCACTGAAAGCACAAGACTTTTTTGTGGAATTACACAGGAATAAGCCCTAAACATGCTTACCCTCAGTTTTTTCTGTCAGAGGTCTGATCTCTGGGGCTCTAGGCAAACCTCTCACTGACAAAGGGAGGTGTCTTTAAGACCTAAGGAAGGGCAGAGAGGTTAGATTCCAAGGTAACTCCCTCCAACCAGCAAATATTCACTGTGGGCGTGCTGGGTAAAAGGCTCCAGACAATGCTAGCTCCAAGTGTTACCACTGAAAAACCTTAACTCCAACACTTAATTATTCATAGTGCTATACAAGGCCCACACAAAGAACACCATCTATGTCCAATATGTGCACAACATCTGGTGGTTTTAAAATATGTCCACAAATTATTTGACGCTCCCTCCTTTAAATTTGGAGTTTAGTTTACTGCCCCTTGAAAATGGGACAGATTTAGTGACTCACTTCTAAGAAACAGAATGTGATGAAAGGGATGTTTTCTGACACACTCTCTCTCTCTCTCTCCATTCTAGCCTTTGGAACTAAGCAAGGCACCACATTTTGAGGGAGCCCAAGTTACAGGGAGAGGACACATGAGGATGTTCAGACAACAGCCCTAGGTAGGCCCTCAGCCAGCAGCCACAGTAAAACATGAGACAAGCAAGTGAACAAGCCTTCAGATGACTTCAGCCCCAGCCTTCAAGTCTTGCAACTGAATATGCCCCCAGGCACAGTGGAGAAAGGACTGCCATTCTGCTGTGCCCTATCTTAATTCTTGACCTGTGGAAATTATGTGAGATCATAAATGGTGTTTATTATTTTTTAGCCACTGTGCTCTGAAGTACTTTGTTACACAGCAATACATAACTAAAACACAGTCCAAGAACAAAACAGCAAATGATTATCAGCTCATATGCTAACTCCAATCAACTGACAGTTGTCTGGAGAAAGGTGCATCAGGGCTGAGAAAGAAAAAGAAGATGGAATCAAACCAGCGAAGTCTACCATAAGCATGGAAGTGGGAAGTGACAATACTGTTTTTTTTAATTTGCCAACCTTGGTCTGAGACAACTGACTATAGACCCAGGGGGAAAAAAAAAAAAGTTCCAAGAGGGAATGGGAGAAAAAGGCATGTAGAGTGGGCAGCAGAAAAGCACTAGGCTTGGCAATAAGATACAAGGATTCAAAGCTCAACTACGTACCAGCTGGGAGAACTTAAGCTAGTTGTTTAATCTGGCCCTCAACTCCCTCATCTGCAAAATTACAGAACTGTTGTGAGAGTTAAATTAAATGTGATCATGATACAGATGTCTGGCAACAGTAGGTCCTCAACAAATGGGAATGTGGTGGGAGTCCTGGCAGAACTTTAGCAAAATTTGGATGTGGGAAGGGAGATGGATTGGAGGTCAATTTGACTCTCAAATACAGCACTGTCACGTGACATTCGAAGCCTTCCCAAAGCTTTATTTCCCAAGTGTATTCTGTGAAATACTAGGACTGTCAGACATTAATAGCACATTCTGTAAAACACTGGTTCTGTGGATGTTTAATAGGTGTTACACACATAAAAAGAGTTTGCTTGTATCCACTTACCATATGGCTCAGCAATCCCATTTCTGGATATTCACCTCAGAGAAGTCAACATTTATGTTCACACAAATACCTGTACATGAATGTTTATCGCAGCTCTATTCATAATCCCCAAAGGCTGGAAACAACTCAAATGTCCTTCAACAGGATAAACAAACTGTGGGACACTCATACCATAGCAATGAAAAAGACCGAACTCTTGATACATACAACATGGATGAATCTCAAAGGTATCACCTGAGTGAAAGAAGCCAGTCTCAAAGCCAGTATAATTCCATTTATATGACTGTTTTGTGAAAAAGGAAACTATCTGGGGGAAGAACATGTCAGTGGTTGCCAGGAGCTGGGGGGTAGGGGGTGTGACTACAAAGGGATAGCACAAGGGAGTACTGGGGTCTGATGAAACTGTTTCATATCCTGACTGTGGTGGTGAAAGGGAGCAGGACCCTGTGGGCACCCCCAACCCCTGCCTCTTGTTTCTAGAAAAGCTGAAGTCTCCCAGGCCTCCCTGAGTCATAGAAGAGCAGGCTCAAGCAGTTGATTAGGACAAGCCTGACTGTAGATCTCACCCCCTCCCCCTTCCGAACAGACCAAAGGGTTCTTCTTCTGAAAACAGAACTGTGTACAACTGAACAGATACTGGTAACAAAGTGTGGAAGATTATGCAAAAAAGAATGTCAAGAGAGCTCTTTCTACATGACAGCAAGAAACTGTTTACAAAGGAAAATGTATGCTGAAACCAATTCACTTTTTTCCTTTGCTTTTATAGCACATTAGGTTTTTCTTCCGGGATTTATTGAGTCATGAAACACATTAACTGTGGCAGGCTGAGTTTCAATTAAAGGCAGGAGGCAAGGGTCATTTACCTACAACTAAATACTTCTTCAATAATAACAGACTCATGAACAAAGGGAACTTGTTCTGAGGAGAATATGAGGAATTATGACTATAGCCATCATTTTTATTCAGACACAAATGACTCTAGGCCAGAAAATCATATTAGCTGAGAACATAACTTGGAACCCACTGCTAATACCAGGAAACGTTCCTTGCATGTGGGCAACTCGCTACCAAAATCAGCAACCATGATGATTGGGGAAAAAATACCCTAGCTTCTCAACTTATCATCTCTCTTGACAGGATGACTTAGATTTTAGTTTTACAAAGGACCAGAATGTTATCATAGACTAATCAAATTCTTAAAATAAAATGATAGTCCACATTTTAAAAGCAACACCACCACAAAATACTGCAGTGGTGTTTGGGGTTTGATGATGACGATCCTTTTCAGAAGAAAGTGTCTCAGGAGGAGGAGGCGGGGGAGCACAGATGGTGTCTGGTGGCTCCTTCACTGCAGCTCACTTTGCATTCCTTACTCTCTTGTAAGCGCTATCTGCAGAACTCCGTCTCAGCCTTCCTTCCTCTCCCTTTCTCATATTTCTTGGCCTGTTCCCTTTGTTGATTTCAATCACTTGGCCCCTTCCAATACCTCCTTTCCTTGAACCTGAGTCCTCTCTGTACTGCCTTACCTGATACACAAAGATTATAACTGCTCCTCACATGACAGCCCTGCATTCTCTGGTGTTAGCACAAAGAAAGAATTCTGTCTCAGGCAGGATCTGGTTACACAGCAATTTCCCATGTCCTTTTCTCAAAGCTACGAGACAGTCCCAGTTAGTCTCTCTCCCTCTTTCTCTCTCTCTCTCTCAGCATCTGATCTCTGATAAAACAGTGAGTACATCTGGTTAATATTCAGGTGGAGTGAAAGTTGACTTAGTCATGAGCAACTTTTAAAATCTTTTCCTAAACTGGTAACAAACACAATTTCTAACATATAGAAGTGACAGTTACATTCAGATCAATAATTACTGAGTGTCTACCACCTCACGCTGGGGATAGAGCCAACCCCCATGCTGGGGATAGAGGTCTACATAAGGGTTAGACTCTGCTGTCACGGAATAAGCCTTGCATAAATTATAAAGAAAAACAGAGAATCACAATCAACTCTTCGATGGAAAACGGGGCAAACATCACCTGAGTAACACCAGTCTGAAAGAAATTTTCAGGATACTGAGCTTCTGTTTATTTTTAATACATATATAATGATATTAACAATAATACTTGCTTCTCAGGATGATTACTATAGGGGGTCAAATCAGAATGTGATTGAATGTTTCTTGCAACTATGCAGCTGAATTTCAATTCCATTCTATTAGCATTTATTCGGCATCTACCTTGGGCCAGGCCCTGTGCTAGAGAGATTGGAAATAAAATTAAAATAATCCCTGAAACCAAAGCACCCAAGGACTGAGGTAGTAGAAAAGCACATGAAAAAAACATAATACAGTGTGATTATGTGCTGTAATAGAGATACAGAAAATGTACCAGATCATACATGAGAGATGACAGTATCCAGCCAGGGGCATGGAGAGCAGGGAAAGAAAGCAAAGGGCATCAAGAGATGCTTCTGAAAGAAAGCAGACGATAGGTAAGAGTAACTGTCTCTCATTAAGGCCCTTCTATGTACTAATCACTATGTTAAGCACTTTACAGACAATATTCACAATAAATAAAGACTAGATAGAGGGTTCCCCTTCTTGATAATATGCTACCCTATTAACTTACAGAGTATAGCTTTGGTGGCAACCAGGGCTACTAACCTGGAGAGACTGACAGTCATCTGCCCAGATGGAAGAGGAGAAAGCACTGAAGTAGAAGTAAAAAGTGATGGGTTCTTATCCTGTTCTGCCACTTTGTGGCTCTAGGGATGTTCCTTAGCTCACTAGTCTTCAGTTTCTTCATCTGCAAAACAGAGATTTAATACCCGCTGACCTTGTGAGGTTGCTGGTATAATGGATGTGTAAAAGACTTTCAACTCTGTCAAGGGCTCTTCAGGGTAAGGCCCAGGCTGAGACTCACTTGCCCACAGGGCCCAGGGAGGTAACATAACTGGGTGAAACAGGCTGTGGGGACACTGCCAACTGTTGTATCAGTTAGCTATTGCTACATAACAAATCACCCTACAGCACAGTTGCTTAAACCAATAACAGTGTACTACCTTTTCACTATTTGATAGGTTTGCTGGGTGGTATTTCTGCTGGTTTTGCCTGGGCTCACTCATATGGCTGCGTTCGTCTAGAAGGCTGGCTGGGGGCTGCACTCATTTGGAATAGCAGGGCAGCTACTCCTTGTTGATTAATGTCAAATGTTGCCATGTAGGAAGCTGAGCCCCTTGCTGCCAACTTATTTTTCTTGAAACATTAAAATATTTGTCTGTGTGTGTATACGTAAATGTATGTGTGTGTACAAATCCCTGATTTTTAAATATTAACTAATTTTTATAATGGAAAAACATTGTGACCCTGCAAAATATATCTATGGCCTGGATTTGGGGTTTGGGTCACCAATTGATAACCTTGGAAAAGATTATTCAACCTTGGAAAAGAAGATGGGGGTGCATTAGTCCCAGTTCCTCCTCAAGGGACATACACAATAATCTGACAAGATATCAGTGTTCTACAGAAACTAAGACCTGCTCACAGTGGTGGAAGTTGAGGACTACATGCTGACCACAAGCACATAGACCCCAGAATGATTAAGACTCCTGAAACATCAACCTGTTACCTCGCCATTAAGCAGTCAGAAGAAATTCACGTACCCTGCAGCCCTCACCCCGAATGCTGCCTTTAAAAACCCTTGCCTGAAAGCCACCGGGGAGTTCGGGTCTTTTGTGTATGAGCCAACTATACTCCTTGCTGGGCCCTGTAATAAATGCTGTACTTTCCTTCCCCACAACCCTGTGTCAGCAAGTTGAGTTTACTGTGTAGTGGGCGAGTGGACCCAAGTTTGATCTAGTAACAGTAGAAAACTTCAAAGTTTGAACCGTGGTAAGTGAAAGAATACATAGCCACTAATGGAAAAAATGGAAAGAAGAGGCTAGTTTATGCTCAGTTTCCAGTATGTTGGTTTTGGAGTCATGGTAGACAAAGGATTGTGAGAGATATCTAAAAGGTTATGGAATTATGAGACTTGTTTGAGAGAAATCAAAATTATAGATCAATATAGGAAAAATAAAGACAGAGCTGGAAACTAAATTACAAAGATACACCCTTCCATACTTCTCCACTTGTCTCAGCCAGGCCAGTCCCTTCTCACTGAAAGGGGCTTCATTTTAAGGGGCACGCTTCCTACGCCAGCTTCAGGTCCTCCTAATAAGCTTCCCAAAGGAGCACTGAACTGCGTTTATTCCTGAGCACAGCTCTGGGCTCCAGGGCGGTAACCAAGTGCCAGGAGCAGGCAGTTTAAGGAAATAAGCCCTGGAGGAAGTTCCCTAGATATGCAAGGAGATTTAACTTTGGGATTTCGCCACATTCATGGGCTCAAGTCCACGGTACACAGAAGCAGCATGCCCTCCTTGTCAGGTGCCAACGGTGCCCTCTACAAGGGTCTCATTATTATGAAATCCCAAAGTCCAAGGCACCCAGACACCAACAGGTTTTAAATAAATTTCAGAAGCTAAGAACCATGCTTGCAATCTTCTGGCTGCTTGTACTCACGAAAATACGTAAGAGTATCATCAACCAGTTCGGTAAGTACTTACAAAGTGCCTACCGTGCATTTGGCCCTGAATGACCCATGGTCTTTTCCTTCACTCTGGACCTCTGGAATCATAGCCTCATTTTAAATCCCAATTGTAACCTCCATTGGCTCTATGAGCCTGATTAAATTATTTGACTACTCAGGGCCTTAGTCTTCTCATCTACAAAAATGGGATTAAAATGGCTCATTCATTTATCTTTGTGTTCATGGGTATGTTCATTCATTCAAAGTTCTTACCATGTAGCTTGACTACACTAAGCGCAGGGTATTCCCACAGTGTTGAGGAAAAAGGTTTTCTCGACCCTTTTATGGTACTTAGCTGGGTCTGAAAGTTAAGCTGAACGACAGATTAACAGGAGAAAAGCATACAAGTTAACTTAATATAAGTTTATCATCACACAGGAGTCTTCACAAGGAAATGAAGACCCAAAGAAACAGACCTGAGCGTGTTAGCGCCAGCTCTGACGAAGAGTGCGCGGTCAGGGGGGAATATGACAGGGTAAGGAGGGTGAGGGAAACAGTGAGGTCTGCTTGTTGGGCTCCTTCTCAGAGTCCCTCTGTCTTCAGAGATAAGGATGTGCCTTTCCTCTACACAGATACCCCCTGCTTTTTGAAAGTTTACTTTACACCACTTCACGTTTACAAAAGACCTGTAACTTCCTGCTTCTGCTAACTGGAAGACACTGGAAGAGGATTTTCACTTTTAAGGGGGAAAAAAAAAAACGAAAAATGAAAACAGCCTTTAGCATTCGCTTTGCCGCAAGCTGTTGTTGAGGCAGCCAGAGTGGCTCCGCGAAGCTCCTTCCCTGGGAACTACACTCAGCATCTCAGCATCAAAGCACCAGAGCTTTGAAATATGTCCAAGCGTCTGTGCTTTATCTCGATTTACTCTGTGCGTCCATTAGCAAGACGTGTCCTAAGGTAATTGCATAAAGCCGTTATGACTTACGAAAGGTTTCACAGGAACGCACTACTATCGGACAACGGGGGAAACCTGTATAGAGAGTGCACTTCTCACGTGGAGGTTTTATGACTTGTTTCAGGGGAGAAGGTCAGAGTGACCTTCCTGCTTCTGCTGTGCTCTCAAAATTTTTTGGCTTTCAATATGTCAAAGTGCCATATTTTGGGGTATGGTCCCTGTAGCATTGGAGCGCAAATCTTACCGAGTTGTTAGGAAAGTCAAATGAGACCATATGTGCAAATTACAAGACACAGTGGTTCATGTATAGAACGCACATTCAATAAATGCTAGTTTCCTTCTAACAGGTACCAGGATATGCCATCCCAAAATATGCCTCTTTGGCATATGGATTATTTTGAGCTAAAGGCAACTGAGAACCAGCAGAGGCAAGAAAAGCCCTTCACCTCCCTCTAAGTGCTTGAAAATAGAGTATAAATTTCCCCTTTTGTAAAGGAAATTTACATTTATGAAGGAACTTTCCATTTGTAAAGGTGTCTCTGTACCAGGAAGAACGACAACTTTTATCACCTAAGAGTCTCTCATCTACGTAACAAGACAATTACTTATTTCCTTGTTTCACTTTGTCATAACTTTCCTCTCCTACCCAGAAGCCCAAAACCCCTTTTCCTTTGTTGAGCCTAAGACAGTATATAAACCTCATCGTCTGGCCACTTCCTTGAGTCTTGTTTCCCTGTGAAACTCCCTTGTTTACCTATACAATCAAAACTGTTTTTTTCTCTCATTAATCTATATATCATCAATGCGATGCTCGGGCATAGCCATGAACCTAAGAGGGTAGAGGGAAAAGGCTTTCTCACCCCTACAGGTTCTTCCTGTAGACCATGGGACACAAACTCAGGTGCCTGTGCTGGCCAACATAAACAAGTACAGCAGCAGGGACTGTGTCCACCTGGAGACCTCACGTCCCCACCAAAGGGCAATGATCC
The DNA here is from genome assembly GCF_048564905.1 of Vicugna pacos. Lineage (NCBI taxonomy): Eukaryota > Metazoa > Chordata > Mammalia > Artiodactyla > Camelidae > Vicugna > Vicugna pacos. The sequence continues at coordinate 49,098,667 of NC_133003.1, forward strand.
ATACAGCATTAGGCGATCATTTCCGGGAGGAGCTGCAGGGTCAATGTTCCAGATTTTCCAGTTTTAAAGAGAAGCAGGAAAAGTGGATGTGGAGTATCCTTATTTTTAAATGTTGACAACTAATTCCAAACCCTGAGTAGACTAAACAAAATACATCAGACCCAGGGGCTGCCTGTTTGCAACTCCCCCAAGAAGGCAGGGCACTCAGATAGCTCCCAGTTCCGAGCACCTTCTGAGGCGTCATGCAGCAAGACAGAGGGACTCTCCAGTAAAATCCTTACTTCACTCCAGCTTGGTCTCAATCAATCAGCCTAACTCTTCACGCTCCAGTGAAACAGGAACCTAGTGTGACAGGATCATTATCACCAGAGGAAAGGACAATCTCATCACGGGTCATCAGCTTGCATTATATAAATGAATCTAAGGGCTCGATACGAGGAAACAATGAAAATGCACTCAACAGGCCAGCGAGGCACAAGGCAGTTCAGGAACCAAATTGTGCTGATCAGACTCACAGGGCCAGTCACAAATACATCAGGAACATTCAGTCAGCACTTTCAGGTGATATTTTCCCAGCGTGATACACACTGCTTCCTTCATCCGTGACTCATTCTTTCCAGTTCAATCTATTCTGTTTTTAGATTTAATATCTGGCACTATTCCTCTAAAGAGTTCACGATTTCCCTCTGTCTTCTCTTCCCCCTCCTGTTTCAGGGCAGGGCAGATGGAAAACCAAAGAGTAAACAATGTGAGATGTAAAAAGATACAGATATTTATATTGCTTCAGTTTGGGGCCCTCAAATGAAGCTGGCCCGACAGACACAACATTGGAGCTGGCGCATCCCTTCCAGAAGAGTCTAAGCATCGTTGCCTCTGACAAATGACTTGCTTTATAAAGCCCAGTGATGATAATTCTGTGCTGAAGACCCACACTTAACCCCTGAGTGTGTTTCTTCTATTCTGCCACTTAAGGGCAACTGAGCTTTCTGTGAGTTAGAGATGACCCAAGAGACGTGAGGCATCTAGAAGTCCACCATATGTGCGGGGAAGACCAACATGCAGTAGTCTTCTTACCTGTTGGGGAGGTTTGGGGGCAGTAAGATTGGTACCCAGTGCGCTCCTTGACATGCACGGGACACAAGCGCCCTATGGAAGAGATGCTGAACACAGCCTACAACTGGAATATACAACCACCCCATAACATGGACAGGGGAGTTCCTTTAAAAGGCCCAACTGTTAGAAGAGACAATAGGGCCACTAAGAGAAAATCACCACAAATGAAGGAGTCTGGCAGGGTGGATGCCTTAGGCAGCTCAGGCTGCCACAACAAAATACCACAGCTAAAATAAATATTTGGATTATGTTTTGTGAGAATGAAAATGACTTTCATGGGAATCTGAGCTTGGTAGGACCCTATGGGTATGGTTGCAAGTAGCCCTAAATTGCCAAATATAGTGGGAACTTTTTAGCATTTATATTACTTGATCTCTCTGGCATCTGATATTGTTGACAATTCCTTCCCTGAAATTCTCTCCTCCCTTAACTGCCTCTTCCCTCTGAACCCTTCTGGCCACATTTGGTACGCCATGGCCGCACCTGCTGCAGGTGGAGAGGCAGTAAGAAGAGAGAATGCAGAAGGATGTGCCTGTGGCACAGCAAGGAACTGCCTTAAGCGGTAGTTCCTACACCCTAGAGGGCTGCCAGACCCCTTCCCCAGCCTGAAGAGCAGTGCGTGGCAGATCAGACTTGGGAGGGACTGCACTGACCCCTAAACTCTGGTCATAACTCCATGAGGAGCAGAAGAAACCGAGCATCTACTCACTCAAGGCTTGTATGCACATCCGGTAGTAAGCTGAAAGGAAAGCAACCTTCACCTTGTCCAATTGGTCATTCTTGCCAGGTTTTGAACACGGATTAGCCTATTATGGGCTGGCCTAGCCCATCATTCCTCAGTCTTCTCAGGGACCTCCTCTTCCTCGTCATCCCCTGAACTTCTGTGGTTCCACAGGGTTCCATGCTCAGCCCTTTTCTCACTGTTCACTCTCCAGGCAACCTTAACAACCACCCAGTTTTAACAATAGCTCATTTACTGATGATCCCTAATTCTGTATCCACTGACCAGAGCATGAGCTTCAGACTCATGTACCACAGCTTGGTACACATCCCCAAACCCCTCAAAACGCCACATGTCCAAAGCTGAATTGATTCTCTCCACAATCCAGTCTCCCTCTTCCATTCTCTTTCTTGGTCATCTGGACCCCCATTAATTCAGCTGAACGTGCCAGAAAACTGAAACTCTATCATCAGAGTTGAGTTTCTTTAAATGCATATTAGAAGATACTATAAAGATATAGATGAATTATGTTGGCTCTCTTAAAAGATAATTTTGTTTTGACTTGGGGGTGTGGTGTGTGTTTATAGTTCTCAGAGGACTACTGACTGTGTCTTTAGTAAGCTTTTCCTTCTCTATCCACACTGCCATATCCTTCGTTCTTACCTGCACTGTTTTTTGCCTGCATCACTGCAGTAGGCTCTCATGCAATCTCCCTCATTCATATTCTAACCACTGCTGCCAAAGTGATATTTTTTTGAGTTCTAAGTATATTTAAATACCTTTCTTTTCATTACAGAATTGATACGTGTTTATTGTGGACATTCTTTTGGGGTGGAATTGCCAGGTCAATGGGAATGCATATTTTTAAGACTCTGAAACTTTGCCAAATACTCCCTGGAAAGGTTTTATCTATTACACTTCAACCAGTAGAGTGATCAGTTTAATGAAGAAATAAGATTGTTATTCAAAGACTCTGAAGAAAGTTACAAGTTCAAAAACACAAACCAGAGGAGGCTCAGAAAGAAGGCTGTCACAGTCATAGGGCCAGCAAGTTTCCAAGTATAGCTGTGGCTCACTAGAGTCTTCCTGATGAAACATGAAGAGGTCAAAGTATGAAGTTCTTTCCTCAACTTTTAGGGCAAATGCCACGCAAGGACAGGGACTTTCATTTTTACACATGACTAAGTACTTAATAGCTTCCTTTGTTAATTATTAAGAGTGGTTAAAATTTTATATTCTCAAAAAAAATGCAGTACTGCCAATTATCGAACACTTTGGCTGCTGCAGGGAGTTTGGCAATGATGCAAATTTCCTGCAGCACATGTGACAACACAGATTGCTGGAATTTCCATAGTTTTCAAGAAGAATGCTTTCTGGGGAGGATAGGGATCCTTCGTAGGGTCTTGAGTTTCAAATATAGCTCTTCTTGTACATGTTATTTCACGGATCAAATATAGTTGTTTTTCTGTTTTTGATCGTGTTTTTCATGCATTAATGTTCTGATGTTGCCATTTAGGGTTGTTATTTTGTCCCTCTCTAATTCTTTGTTATCATCAAATTCTCTTCCCACCAGAAATGAATGGATGGGTTAGGTGTATTGCGGGGTCTTTTGTGCCAATTAAGTTAACATGTTTGCAAATCGTTGATCTGAATGTCTCAAAATCTCATTACCCTGAGTCTAGGTTGATTTACTAGGTTGGTCAACCTAGTAAAGAGGCCTGGTAATTACTACCTGCAAGATGACCAGATGTTTGAAAGAAGGAAAGAAAAATACAGTGGCTGGAAGCAATTTTTAGAAAAGGTGACAGGAGACTCATAGACTTTATTCTCCCAACTCTCAATTTTTAGAACACTAGTCTTATGTGACAGAAGAATAAATGCAGGAATATATATTATAGGAATATGTATTATAGGAATATATATATATGTTTTTTACATATATAAAACAGGACTCTATTAAACATTAGCAGGGCTGATGCTACGTATTAGCTTAGCAGAAACATTAAGAAGGCTGTGTTGAGAACTGCATCAATACTGTTTTGTACTCAGCGCAAACTACCCAGCCACTGGCCTGTACACTCATGAAATTCTTGATCTGAATCTGAAAGACTAGTAGGAAAGAGGAGAGAGATCTTGCTACATGAGTGACTAACCGAGGAAATGGAGACATTTGTATAACTGGTTCTGAAGATGGGTCCAGAGCTTCTTTTCCCATCTAGAGCTGGGAAGTCATGATTTTAAAATATGTAAGATTTACCTTGACAAACAGCTTATGAGAGGATATGGGAATCCGGTTTCCACCCGTTCAGCTTGCTTTTCAACAGGAGTTCTGTAATGTTACCAGCCTGAGAAAGAACTGCTCCACTGTGTGCCAGTACATTTCCATTGCCTTATGGAGAAAAACGGGAAGAGAAAATTAGCTAAATTAGTTCTACTTGATTCTGCTCACATCCTACTGCCAAGTTACTCACCAACAGGCACTAGAAACATCCACATACCCAGAGACAAGTACAGCCAAGCATTTGTTAGACTGTAACTTAATAAGCTTGCTGTTTTCCATTATCTAGGCCCCTGGTTAAAACATTCAGTAGCACCAGAATTGGGCTCTCCTCAACATCAGAATTTTGTGTGCAGCCCTAGGTTAGCTAAAAATCACACGTAAGAATAGAAAAAGAGAATTCAGGGAAGGGGATATAAAGGAGATAAAGATCAGAGTGAAGTATCATTCTCAGATGCTACATTAAGAGGAAGAATCTCTGTTCATGCCCCAACTCCTCCAATATAAAGACTTTAGAAGTTCCCACCATAACCAACTTAGTGGAAAGTCTGAATTGTGAATGTTTGAAGAAATATGCTTCTGTATTATTTCAAAAGTATATAGTAATTTGAAATGCTAACAAAGTATTTCTGAGTAATATTCAGCAATATTCTATTTAAATAAAAAGATAAGACATATTTGTAATACAAAACACTCATCTGCACATACAACCCTTGTTTCTCCCAGCCTACCCCAGTGAAAGGTAAAAAAAAAAAATCAGTGACTTATGAAAAGATAAACCAGATATTTGTCTGAATTCGTCACCAGCACCAATTATAATACTAATAGCTAACATTTATCAAGGACTGTCTATTTGCTACATAACAAACTATCCCAAAATGTAGTGGTTTCACAACAATGAATTATTATTTCTTGTGATTTTTAGGCTGGCAGATCAGTGCTGGTCTCAATAGCTGACTCGTGTGGCTGCATTCAGGTGGTAGGCACAGCTGGGACACTGGCTCCCTGGTGCGTCTTCCTCCATGTGGTCTCTCACCACAGAAGAATCTTGGCTGAGATTCCTTACACAGGGGCACGAGTGGTCCAAGAGAAGAAAAATGGAAGCTGCCAGGCCTCTTAAGACCTAGGCTTGGAACTGGCCAATGACATACCTGCCATGTTCTACTGGTCAAAGTGAGGCATAAGCCCTGTCAGATTCTAGAGAAAGAGAAATAGATCCCATCTCTTGTTGGGAGGAATAGTGGTCCTTACAAAGATGATAATTGTTGGCAAACATTTTGTAGGAAGGCCATCTTACAATTGTCACATACCAGGAACTGTATATTATCTCAATGATTCTTCAACAGCAGCTTATGAAATGGTCACCATTTTATCCCTATTTGACAGTTAAGGAAATTTAATTCCTAAAAGGTTAAATGTCCTACAACTGGGTAGTAGATCTAAGACCAGATCTTAACTATCTTCAGAGTTCCAATTCACAACCACCCCTCAATACAGGGGTCAGTAGACTTAGAGGGGTTGAACCTCAAGCCCCCTCTCCCCTAGGGAAGCAGGAAAGCACAGTAATGAAGAGCCTGAACTGGGGTCAAACTGCCTTGATTCAAATCTTGCCTCTAAGCCTTACCAGCTCTGTGACTTTGGGCTAGTTATTTAGTCTTAAGCTCATCAGCTGTAGAACAGGGCTGATAACAATATCTACTCTACAGGACTATTATGAGATAATGCATGTAAAGCACTGCCTGGACAGAGTACGTGCTCCATAAATGTTAATTACTTTTGTTGCTCCCTGAGTGTCCTGATTTTACCCTGAATCAAGCAGTACTAAAGTCCCAAGGCCGTGGTCTCCAGGGCTGTTGCTGACCAGCAATCTTAGTCTACGTGACTTGATCACCATTCTCCCCACCAGCCTTGCTTCTGATTCTGCTTTACCACTGGACCCATGCTCCTCCTGCAGTGACCACTGCTGAGGGTCCTGCCTCACTGTGGTCCCTCTCTGCCCACTTGCTGCACTTTCTGCTTCCTTATAGAGCTGCCGCTTCATGCTAGAGACCATGGCTGTCCACGTTTACCGAACAACATTCTCCCTTTGTCAGTGCTGTTAATTCTCCCAATTATACAAAGAACAGCTCTCAGAGGCTAATCCCATTAATACCTTGTTTAGTATTTGACTACTTTAAAAAGGTTCACGAACATCCTTTTTTAACAAGGGAGGAAGGAATGGAAGTTTCCCCTGTTCAGAACACTTTGCTGGATGTTTCCTGTACTCAGTTCCTTTTCTGCTGTGAATTGAAAGAACCGCAGTGCTTCAGAGTGAGTAACCACTAGGTGGCAGGGGCGTTCCGCTCCTCAGCTCATAACCTTCCCCTTAACAGTCTCAATGACAGCCAAGACAGTTCCTTTCAAAATGATTGAGCTGCTTTTAAACGAACTTACTTATCCATATGAAGTTCAAGGTGAACAATAAATTTCAAGTACATTCTCTTGAAAGTTCACAGTGATGTCACTAATTCTATTAGAGAGTTCTCACAGGAATTGTATTACTAAAGCAGTTTTATAGCCTTTGGCTTGAAAGGGCATGGGAAAAGTAAATAAATCTCAGCTTGTTTAGGGCACAGCCAAAGCTGATTGTTTTTCTGTAGAGTTGTTATCACCTGACAGGCCAAAGGTTTGTTGGGTTAAGAGTTCATGGACTCCTAGTCCATCATATCATTTCGTTAATAGAATTGTAGACACATCACTCGTTTCCTAGTGAGATCCCAAAAGGCTTTCTTGGGGAAGATGGAATTTCAGTAGCTCCTTGAGTGAGAAGCAGGTGTAGGGGGATCCTTTCTTTCAATTACATCCCACAGGAATCCAAGTATCCAACATGCCAGGTGGAATCCTCTCCTAACAAAACAGGCTGGGAGCTATAAAGAAGGAAGGTAGAGAAAGGTACAAAGTAGGTAGAGGAAAAGCCTGGAGCTCTGATAAAACCCTCACTTTACAGCGTGGGGAATCCAGGGATGCTGTCTCTAGCTGATAGAACAAAATGTTTCAAATATCACTTAAATTTACTCCAGTAAATTTAACATAGAGGAACAAATTATACTGGATTGTAACTTTAATAGGAGGAGAAGGGAGGGGGAAATAGGATGGTGGGACATTAACAGGCTAAACCTCAAGTACTCTAACAGAGTTCACAGATAATGCCTAAAATCGAAAAAGCAAGACATAGAGCTACAAGCGTGTCATTTGGACATGGAGGAAATCACCATGTGAACTAAAGGCAGAAGTCCTTAATGATCTTTGCCCTCCGTCCAAGAGCAAAGGAAGGCACTCAGCTGGGGAGTGGCTGTTCTATTTAACTTTCTAACCATGACATTGTTTTACCCTTAAGAACAGGTGAAGACAGACAGCTATTAGGGAAAGAGAGGTATATGTGTTCACAGGAGCAACTACCACTCACTTCCTAATTTGTCTCACTATATCCGAAAGGAATTATCAAAGTTAATCATTTGCTTATTTACTTGGGGGTCACTTTAATATAAGCACTACTACTTGTTAGAAAGAAATTAGAGGCTTCAGTTTCCACAGGTATATGTCACTTATCCAAAACTGGCATTTTTGAGCAAGAATGCCAGTCAATATTTTTACAGCAGACCATTAGTTTTTCTGCTATAAGCTAAAATACTATTAGCCTTTGCCATGAACCAGAACCAGAACTCTAAAGAGGAAATGTGTTCATTTTTACTTCCTCTGTAGCATTTTAGCCTCAGTTCTTGAGCATGCAACCCCCAGCAGAATATGGGCAATTCAAATCTGCTAGGCCTGACCCTTAAACTTCCTGTTCTTTACCCTGTTTTCAAATCTACATCCAATTCATTAACAATGACAGGTCATCCTTCAAAATACACCAGAATTCGGCATTTCTCACCACACCCACCCCTAATATCCTAATTTGAGTCATCATTAGTTCTCACTTGGACTGCTGATATGGCCTTGGTAACCACTTCCATTCCTGCCCTCTACCGTTCTCCATGCAGCAGCCAGTGATTCTTTTAAAATCTAAGTCATGGTGATAATTTGTAAAACATTGGTTTACATGACAGACCCACCCCATCTCATTTTCCACCTCTCTCCCCTTCATTCTCTCCTCCTTGGCCACACTGGCCTCCTGGCTGGCTACTCCCAAACCCTGCTGAACATGTTCCTGCCCTTGGCCTGGAATGCTCTTCTCCCGGATATGCAAATGGCTTGCTCTCTCATTTTCTTCAGGTTCTGCTTTGAACCTTATCAAAGAGGCTTTCCTGACCACCTGATATAAAATATGTTTTCCCCTCCATCTCTCCAGCACTCTTCATCCTCCCATCTTGCTTAGTTTTTTTCCGTAATATTAATCATTACAGAAATGTTATGTCTATTTTTCTGTATTGTTCGTCTTTTTTCCATTAGAATATAAGCTCTATAAAAAATTGTCAGTGCTGTACCCTTAGTGTCTGAGAGTGCCTGACATGTAATAGATGTTCAATAAATCCTGTCACTTAAAAGGCAGATCTAACATGATACTATGGGTAGATAGTGTCTTAGAATAATGTTTCCCCTCAGGTGTGAGACCTGTTTATGAGCATAAGCTAATTTTAGCTAGTATAAAGGCATGCATAAAATAACACTGATTCAAGTGGAAAGAATCTTTTCAATATTTTAATCCTTCTCATTAGGTCAAGAAAGTCTCATTTAGTGCTAGTTTGTCTCTAATTCTTGGTAATTCATCCTTCTAGACAGGGAATGGACCTTACCTTTAGAGCCTACTTTAGAGCCTGTTGTAGGGAACACTATCTGGCCAGAATCTAATAACTGTTTTGTTTTCTTTGTGTTTAGTTTTAAGGGAACTATATATTTTAAATATGTGCCTGGTAACACAGTAATCTCATAACAATCTTGCAACAATTCTTATGAGAGAAGCATCATTTTGCATATGAGGAAACTGCAGATGAGTTTCCCATGAGAGTAGTTTCCTTTGAGTTAAAATTCACATTACATAAAAGTCATCAATTTAAGTATCTTAAACTGTACAATTCAATGTTTCTTAGTGTATTTGCAATGTTGTGCAACCATTACTACTAATTCCAGAACATTCTCAACACCTCAAAAAGAAACCCCATGCCCTTTATCTGTCACCCCTCAATGTCCTCATTCCTCCCAGCCTAAACAAGCAGTAATCTCTCTGTCTCTATGTATTTGCCTATTCTAAACATTTCATACAAATGGAGTCATATATATGGTCTTTTGGGTTTGTTTTTTTTCTTTTCCACTTAGCATGTTTTCAAGGTTCAGCCATGTTGTAGCATGTTCAGTACTTCATACCTTTTTTCAGTAACTGAACAATATTGCACTTTTGTTTGCCTATTCCTCAGCTGAGGGAGTGAGTTGTTTTTACTTTTTGGCTTTTATAAATAATGCTGGTAGGCACATTCATGTACAAGTCTTTGTTTGAACATCTGTTTCCAGTTTTCTTAGGTACACACCTACCAGTAGAAATGCTGGGTCACATGGTAATTCTGTTTATCTTTCTGAGGAAAGGACAAACTGTTTTCCAAAGTGACTGTACCATTTTGCTTTCCTACCAGGAATGTCTTAAGTATTCCATTGCTCCACATCCTGACTGAAACGCGGAAGTGTCCATTAAAAAAAATTTAGCCACTCAAATAGATATCTCACTGTGGTTTTAATGTGCATTTCCCTAATGACTAGTGTTGTTGACCATCTTTCCATGTGATTATTGACAGTATGCATGTTAGGAGAAATATTCAAGCCTTTGCTCATTTTTAAGTTGCATTATCTTTTTGTTGTTGAGTTGTAAAAGTTTCCTTCTAAAATAAGTTTAAAAATATATGTTCAAAGAAAAACGCTAAGTAAACAACAGTGCAGTTGGGCAAAAATAGTAAAGGCAATGTACAACTCAGGGACTAGTTTGAGCAGCACTGGCTCAGATGTTAAGAGCAAGAATTCTGGAGTCACATCATCCAGGTTCAAATTTCAGCTCTGCCTCTAAAGTGCTATACGTGAAATCCGGGGCAAGATGTTTAACCTCTTTGAGACTCAGTTTCCCAGGCTTTAAAAGAGGGGTGGCCCCTGGCACTTGAAAGAGCTGTTGAAACAAAAGAAATGACGTATGTGAAGCGCTTACTCAGTACTCTATAAAGTTAGCTATTACGACAGACGACGAGACCCGCGGCTCTCCAGGTTCAGCTTGCAGAGGATCCTGTCCCTAACCGCAAGAGCGGACCACCCAGTACTGGGCGCCACCATGCAGAGACCTTTACAGAAACATTCCTGCCACCACAGCTTTGCACGGGCTCCCGCCTCAAGCTCCGAACCGTTGTGATCCCGCCACCAGACTTCCGTTTCCGGGGCGCCGGGGCCACTTCCGGCGGCGTGACCCGAGCTCGCTGAAACGGCGGGGTCCCAGAGCCGGAAGGGTCTGCGCTGGCGGCCGGTAACCGGGCGGCGGGTGGGAGTGGCCGGGTGGGGCGCCGCTGACCCTCGGGAGGGAGGGGCAACCTTCGTCTTGCGACCCGGGCCGGCGACGGGCTTCCTTCAGCCGGATCCACGGCAGAGCCCTTCTCGCTCCCCATGTCTGGGCTTCACCTGCTCCCAGGAATTCCCGTTTTTAGGGCCCTGCGGGTGGAGTCGGAAAACGGGGGTTCCGTTTCAGCTTGCGCCACTGGTTGTCTCTCTGACCTTGGCAGGATATGTCCTTTCGTGGGCTTTGGCTGCCTTATTTAGAAGATGGGGGTCGTATCACAGTAATCGTGAGCTGTGTGTAATGGCAGGAATTGACTTTTATTTGTGTTAGACACTGTCGCCTTTACGGAACAAGTACAGTGTAGGTTCTCTGTGCTTACTTAAGTTGTTTTGAGTCGCAGAACCTTTGAAAATCTGGTGAGAGCTATTGATCTCCACCTCCCAGCTCTCTAGCGCCTCCCACACCCTGCCCCCTCGCAGTGCTCGGATGTAGGAAATTTGGCTTGCTGTTTCAAGATAGTTCACAGATGTCTCTTGATGCCCATCTATGGATCCCATAGCCTAGCCTGTCGGAGGCATTCAAATATTTCAGCTCACTGAATAGTAGATGTTCTGTTTGTCATTTTTTAACGCAAGAAAAACTATCCACTTCAAGGAGGGAGATAGACATCCTTAATTAGCAAGTTTTAATCATGGGCCTGGCAGTATCATGGGCCTGATAGACTCAGTTAAGTCTGTAAGCAGCTGTAGGAGAGACGCATTATTCAGTTCCCATTTTGCATATGAGGAAATTGAGGCATTGAGGAATAAACTTGTTTTCAGTCATTCAGCCTATGAATGGTGAGGGCAAGAATTCAAACCAATGTCTGAAATTCCAAAGCCCCATGTTCTTAACTGCTAGCTGAAAAAGGACTAGTTGCAGAAATGTTTTTGAATATGCTTTAGCAGCCACTGTTTTGGAATTAACTGTTGTAGTTACGTGATGGTTATTATCAAGATAGGTGATTCCAAACCAAACACTGCATGCCTTGGAAATACTCTTGTTTGTCTCTTTTTCTTCCATAGTATCTGTATTGCTGCTTTAATAATATATTTTATATCCTGCAGTTTGTTCCCATGTTATTCAGTCCTTTTATCTTTGGTAAATACTGTTTCATTTGTGTTGCCTTGTTCTGCCAGACCTCCAAAGCAGATGTTTTTAGTTATAGTTGAAATAAGAGGTAATAAAGTTTGGGCATTATTTCTTTTTCTTTTCTGTACTACTTTTAAAGGGACTACTCGGGATCTTGGAATCACTGCCAATATGTCTGATGTTGAAGAAACCACTAACCAACTCCTGGATGTGAACCTTCATGAGAACCAGAGGGCTATACAAGTGACAGAAAGTGGTCCCAGAAGTGAGTCCGAGCATCTCCATGTCACTGTTGGAGCCACTGTGCCTACTGGTTTTGAGCAAACAGCTGCAGATGAAGTGAGAGAGAAATTGGGGTCATCGTGCAGAATCAGCAAAGACCGGGGCAAGATATATTTTGACATTTCAGTGGAAAGTCTGGCTCAGGTTTGAATGAAGCAATATTTAAAATAGTTTTCTAAATAGGTCACTTTATGGTTACTTTCTAGCTTATAGACATCTCTGGAATCCTTTTTGCTTTTCTTTGCTCTGCCCCAAATGAGGTGACTTCAAAGTATTACTACATTTTCCATTAGGTGCTGATTTGTAAGTTTTACTAGTAGGTTTGCTATATTTTTTAGGAGTGATCTTAATATTTCCCAAGGATGAATTCACCAGAAAGAATCCTGTGTGACTTATGAAGAAATTCTTAGCATCTGCTACACATCTTGGAATTTATTTACTTTAGCATCTAGCTGAAGTTTAGACTTCAGTGGTAAAGCATAAAAGGAGAGATTTTTCTTTTTACCTTTATCAAAGAAATTCTTGCTCAAAAGTAATTAGGAATCACTAAAGGTGAGAAGTAAAGGTCAGCAAACTGCCATCCCACTAGAATAAAAGTTAAGCTGTGTCTCATTACCACATAGGCAACATGAGGGCATGGATTCTTGTCTGTTTTTTGTATGTTTGTTTTCTTGGTCAGTATCTCCCACACTTTTAGTGTTTGGCACATAGTAGACACCCAGTACATATTTATGGAATGAATTGGTCAGCAAGTATTTTTCATCCAGGGTTTTAGTTAATAACCTCAGCAGTTTTGTGAAGACAGGTTCTATCATTATGCTCAATAATCATTAGGCTTAGAAATAAATAATTTGCTAGTGATCACAGAGCTGGAGCTCAAAGCCTGTGCCCATTTTTTAAAGCTGTGCTGTTAACGACTGCATTATACAGTGTACCCTAGAGAGCCATGAGTGGGGTATAAAGCCCCACTTGACTGTCTTTGTCTTTCCCTTCTCTCCCAAACCCTTGTTGCCCACATAACACTTCAAGCTCCTGTCCTTCCATCTGTCCTTTTTCCTTTCCTCTAGGAGAATGTAAGCTGATGGGTAACCAAAAAGATGGGAGACTGGGGAGATGGGAAAAATTTTAAATACGAATTATAGATATTAGCTGCTTTAAAATCTTTGTACCTAATTTTTATATTTTAAATGTTGATAGTTTGTGTGCCTCAAAAGTTTTCTCAGAAATTTGTTTCTAACATTTTTTTCTCTCCCCAGGTTCATTGTTTGAGATCAGTTGATAACTTATTTGTGGTTGTTCAGGAATTTAAAGATTACCAGTTCAAAGAAACAAAGGTGAGCTGTCCCAAACATGATAGTTGATTTTCAGCCATCTTCCCAAAGAGATTATTTCGACTTTTCACATTCTGCGTATCATTTAGTATTACTGCTGCTTTTATAATGTAAAATACTGGGAAGATATTATATTATATTATATTATATATAAATATAATTATATATTGTATTTATGGAGGTAAAATACAGAGACTTGTTGACAATCCATCTCAAAAATTATTTTTAAAAATCATTACTCCAGAGGGTGGGGAATGGGTGAAATGGATGAAGGAGGTCAAAAGTTATAAACTTTCAGTTGTAAAGTATGTCCTAGGGATGTAATGTACAGCACGGTGACTAGTTAATAATACTGTATTTCATATTTGCAAGCTGCTAAGAGAGTAGATCTTAAAACTTCTCGTCACAAGAAAAATAACTTTTAACTATGTATGGTGAAGATGTTAACTAGACTTATTGCAGTGATTATTTTGCAATATATACAAAAACTGAATCCTTATGTGGTATACCTGAAACTAAGATAATATATGTTAATTATACCCCATTTTTTTAAAAAGGTGAAAAAATAGCAGAATAAATAAATATCAGTATTGAAAAACACAATTTATAAGAAGTAAAACAAATTGTTTGACTTTCTTGCAAAAGATATACACCTTAAATGAGCTTTGCTGATATATATGGTTTCAAAATAGAATTGGTTTCAGACTGTGAACGGAAGCACAAGTGACAGTTTGTGTTATGTCCAAATAACATTCCTTCACCATTCTGCTTCTGCCCTGCCTTCTTAACTTTGTTTTTTGAAATAAAGCCAAATAATATCTAAATACTCCTTCAGTTGTTAGGACAACAGTTTGTCCCCGACTTGTATTTAGCATCTGATTCCTAAATATTGAGATGCTGCCTAAGCTGAAGGCTGAAAATAGATCACAGTGAAGCTTTAGTATTTTTCCACATTGCTTTTTGGTCTGGTTTTCAGAGTCAAATGCTTGAAAACTTCTTTTTTCTATCAGTGTTATTGCCTATATTAGAAATAATCTGTTTTTTTAAAACTATGATGTGCTGCCTAATTCTCTAATTTTGATTTATTGGCAACAGGTTGATTTCCAAAACATTCAAAAACTAATCAAAGTGATATGAGCCCCCAACCTAGAAAAAATAAAACCAGACCTAAAGGAATTCAGACTGAAAATAAGATAATAATTTTATTAATTTAAAATGCAACTTTGAACACTGGTGCTCTAACCCTTCAGCCTTCTGATAGGCACTGCCAACCAAATGGTATCTACGAAACTAGTAAGTAACAGGCAGGCTGCTGACAATTTTTACTGTTAAGTATGTCAGAACTTTAATAGCCAATATTATACATGAAAAAATATTGACAGGTTGTTTTTTAAAACTATCTTAAATTTCCATCTTAAATTCTTGCCTCTAACCGACTAGAGTATTGTTAATATTTTCTTTAATGCCCATGTTTTTGCCTTCCTAAAGTTTGTATTGTTTTGAGTGCTTTTGGTCTCTCTAAGTGGAGGTGAATTTGATATGCAATGGTTCTCTAAGAGCCAGGTTTTCAGAGTTGCCTGATAAGTAACTGCAAAAGAGGTTGCTGGTGGAGTTCCCAAAAGAGGAGCAGCAAGGACTTTGGTAGATTTTCAAAGGGCAACTTCTTTTGTGTATGATGGTGAAAAATTGTTGAGTCCTTCACTTGATGGACTTAAAATGCAACATGCCTCAACTAAAATCCTGTTTAAAACATTTCCTTCTAGTTTTTATCCTATTGACCATCAGTTTTATTCTTTGTTGCATTATACTTTCTTATGTCTTATAAGCATCTGTTAGTTTAAGCATTTTAGTGGTTTCTCTTGTTTTTAAATATTCAGATGATATCGTGAATTTATTACCCTGTTTTTTTTTTAAAGCTAACATCTGCAATTTATATGGTGTTTTTTTTTTAAACTAGTTAAATATACGTACTTAGAGCAAAATTGTAAAGATTGAAAGAACATACAGTGAAAAGTGTTCCTATATCCCCATTCAACGCATTTCCCTCTTTGGAGGCAACAGCTATTACCAATTTCTTGGATGTCCTTCTAGAGGTATTTTATGAATATGTGTATTTTATTTACATATTTACACAAGTGGAAGTATTCCTTACATACTATTCTGTGCTGTTTTTTTTTTCCTCATGTATCTTGGAAATCATGCCAATATCATTGTTGGATCTGACTGCATCACAATATAATTGGTCGCATTTTAGGATATTAGGATTTTTCGCACACACCTATGTGGCCCATATATATCCTTATCCATATTCAATCTGAGGGGCATTTTTCTGTTTGATAAGTTTATTCCATTGATACTTATTGATATGACAGAAATGTTTGGTCTTGGTTCTGTCACATTTATGTTACATTCTGCTTTCTTTTTCAAAATTTATGTTATGTATTTTCCTGGCTTTTTCCACATGCATGTGTTTTAAAATATTTGGAAGGTTCGTTTTTGTTCTCTAGCTGTTACCTTTATAAATACAGCTGTTACCTTTATATTTACACCATAGTTTTTGAACCCCTACTAAAAGCAGTGATGAAATTGGCATATATTCTACATCTCTCCACCTTCCCTTTCACCTTCTTTTTAATTTTTTTAACTTTTAAAAAAATTTTTTTGCAGTGGGGAGGTAATTAGGTTTACTTATTTTGCTTTTCAGTGGAGGTACTGGGGATAGAACCCAGGACCTCGTGCATACTAAGCACGCAGTCTACCACTTGAGCTATACCCTCCCCCCACCTTCCAGTTTTATTATTTTTCTTAGTGTTGACCCCTATGCCTTTAAATCCTTTAAATATAGTTCTTTAAAAATCAGCTTTACGTTCTATCTTTTGACCCCAAGGTATAAGAGAAGAGGGTATCAGCATGCTAAATTACTTTCTACTTTTTATTACCTCTCCCCTTCAACTATATGCCAGTTTGTAACATTTACGTTTTGCTTTGTAGGCATAACCCCTGTATTTGTTTTCATTTTAGTCCTACAGTTAAACTGATGATAGGCACACCGCCTGTCCTTTTGTTACAGTTTGTATCTCTTGAATGGCATGAGTTCATAAATGTTTGTCTTTCACCTTTGTATTTGATTCATAGTTCAAGTTTAAAATTTGGAGTCACGTTTTCCTTCCTTAAGAATATCATAGGCAGTGTTCATTCTTTTCCAGCATGAAATGTTGCCATGGAAAATTCTGAAGGCATCCTGTTATTTTTTCCCCCGTATTTGTTGCTTTCTTCCAATTTTTGCTTGATGCCTAGATGATTTTTTTTTTTAATATTTGAAGTCCAATAAGTTCACCAGGATTTGCCTCCTTGTTGATAATTCTTGGTTGAGACATGTCAGTCTATAGAGAAATTCATATTCCCTTATATTTCTTGAAAGTTTTGAGTTAACTTTTTAAAAAATAATTTTAAACTAGATTTTTAAAATCCCTTCTTCAGGTATAAACCAGTTATACATATGTAAGATCTCTTTAAACTATCTTTCATGTTTTATCATTTTCTCTCTAAACTTGTGACAGTTTTTGCTTATTTTTATTGTATTTGCTTTGCTTTGCTTCACATCCCTTACTGTGTTTTCAGCAGTGGCTTTTATATTTGGTGCTTTCAATATGGTCGTCATTTTTGCATTAGTTTTATTTTCTTATTCCACTTTGTCTTTGAACTCTACAAGCTTCTATTTCATCTCCTTCTGGTGGCTCACCTCATCTTCTTTCTGCTTTTCTATCTCTGCTTTGAGCTCTTATATTGCAGAAGTATTTCCTTGTTACATGTTTTGATGTCATGTCAATATATTTGATCACAGTTTTCAACTGCTCTTCCTGGTCACTGGATTTTGGCTGCTGATTTGTTTTTCTGTCCCTTTCTTGTGTTTTTCTGTTCATATAAATCTTGTACTGATAACTTTTGATAATTGCTCATCTTTGAATGAGGGAGTTCCTGTTGGGCCTACTATTTATAGGAGGTTCAGGAACTGTTCCGGGCCAGCAAGAAACCCCCCTGGTTCACTGTGAAGTTCCTTCTGGCAAAAGGCTGTGGGTGATTGAGTTCTCCTCTTCCTTCTTTTTTTTAAATAGCTTTATTGAGGTATAATTTCCGTACCATTTAATGAGTTCTTTTAATCATTACTTCTCCTTAGCCTGGAGGGATCAGCAGCTGTGGGGTTATTCACCATGTAGAGTGTCTCTCCCCAGCTCTACTCTGTCCAGCAAATAGAGCCTGTCTGTGAGATTCCTTGTTCAACCTCCATTTCTCTCCTCTCCTTGGTACAAATAAGATCCTGGAAGCTCCCTCTCAGTGCGTATACTTCTTCCCTGCTGTTCCGAAGAGTCTATTTGCTCCTGCTTTGCAGACTGCTACACCCTTTGTCTGAGCTCTGTAGGTATTCTGCCTTTCTTGTCTTCTGCACCACTGCTTGACCTTCACCGCACCTGGGAATTCTTGTCTTAGAATTCTTATGTTACGGTTCAAGGTTACAGATAATGTAGATTCTGTTAGGATAGAGTTGGTATTTCTGTTGTTCTTTTCTTTTAGGATGGTTTCTGAAGTTAAAAAAGGGGGGGGGGGCTGTAACAGTGTTATCCCACCATCTTAAACCTATAAGTCCCGTAGGTGCATTTTATAGGGAAATTATTTGTAAATAGAATTGGATTTGCCCAACCTTAAATTACCATTATTTCATCAGGTTTCAAGTAATATCAAGGCCTTCACTTACTTCCATTTCAAGTCTCATTCCCATCAGTCCGCACTGATCTTTCTGCCTTGATCTTCAGTAACACATACTGTCTGTGCCAGCGCTCTGCAACAGAACTTTCTGATGGAAATGTTCTGCATTTGCGTTGGTAGCCACTAGCATTACAATGTGAAGTGTGGCTAATGTGACTGAGAAACTGAGTTTTTAGTTTTTAATTAAATTTAATTCATTTAAATTTCAATACCTGTATGTGACTAGTGGCTGTTGAATTGGACAGCACAGCTGTGTACCACTCATTTCAACATTTAACCACATTTTAATCCATTAGCTGTTTACTGAGCACCTTTTATATGCCAGATTGTGCTGCTCTAGATCTGTGGCTTATAGCAGTGGTCAAGACAGATAAGGTCCTTACCTCCCAGGAGGAACCTTGATAGTGAACAATACATAAACCTACTAACTTTAGGGGGTAAGAGTATAGCTCAGTGGTAGATAGCATGCCTCACATGCCTGAGGTCCTGGGTTCAATCCCCAGTACCTCTATTAAAAAAATGAATAAACCTAATTACCTCTCCCCCTCAAAAAAATGAAAAAAATAAATAAAAATTTAAAATAAATAAAAATTAGAAAATGAAATAGCTGGCCAAAACAGTTTAAAAAAATAAACCTGGTAACTTTAGATAATGCTAAGCTCTGTAATGAAAATGAAGTGGGAAAAGAATGGCTTGAGAGGACTACTTTAAGTAGAGCAGGTGTCTCAGAGGATATGCCTTTTAAATTGCTGTTAAACAGTAAGAAGGAAGCCAGCAATGTAAAAAGGCCATGTGAAGCAAGTATCTCCCAAGCATAGGTAGGAAGCTAGGGAGACAATGATCCTGAAGAGAAATAGCCAAGAGTCAGGCTTTTTAAGGAATTTAAATTTGGAGGGGTATAGTGGGGCTTTAGGCAACGGAGGGGCATGATCAGATTCACTTTTTAAAAGATGACTGTAGATACTATTTAGAAATTGGATAAATACATTTTTAACTGCTTAATGTTTGGTTTTTCTCTTTTTAAAAATACTACTTCCAAAAGAAGTTAATATGTATATACAGCACAAAATTCAAAAGGAAGTCCATCAGTGAGAGTTAAGTTGCCCTCCCTCCCATCTTTCATCCACCCACTTCCCCTCAGGGACCACTGTTAATAGTTTATTTGCTTATGTTTTAATCTTGAAGTCTAGTTTCTGATCTACCATTCTATCTTGTATGATTCTTCAGTGGCTTAATTTGTGTCAACTTAAAATTTTTTTTTTTTAATTTTCGGAGGGGGAGGCAATTAGGTTTATTATTTATTTATTTATTTTTCTAACGGAGGTACTGGCGATTGAACTCAGGACCTCGTGCATGTTAAGCACGCACTCTACTGCTGAGCTATTCACCCCGAACCTTAATTTGTATAAATCTTAACTAACAGTGAGACTTTAATTTCCTCAATTGCAGGCACTGTATTATTTACCCTTTTGTTCTGCACTCCTATCTCCCCCACCATAACAGTTAATGTAATCTTTAGGCAGAGTAGGGGTTTATTTATTCAGTAAGGGTGGTGAGAAATGAATAAGATGAATGGATTTCATTCTCTGTCTTTTATAGGAAGAAGTTCTAAAGGACTTTGAAGAATTGGCTGGGAAGCTTCCATGGTCAGACCCTTTAAAAATATGGAAAATTAACACCAGTTTCAAGAAAAAAAAAACAAAGCGCAAAAAGGTAACTCAGAATTCAAGTAAAGAGAAGACTGATAATGGACGAGGAGACAAAACAGATGAGAGAGATGTTAAAAAAGAGTTCACCAGCAATGTCTTAGATTCACAGATCTTAGACTATTATGAGAATCCAGCCATCAAAGAAGAGATATCAACATTAGTAGGTGATGATTTGGCATCTTGCAAAGAGGAGACTGATGAAAGCTCAAGAGAAGAAACTGATCCTGAATTGCTAAAGTTTAGAGTCACATGCAACAGGGCAGGAGAGAAACATTGCTTTTCCTCAAATGAGGCAGCAAGAGATTTTGGGGGTGCTGTTCAAGATTATTTTAAGTGGAAGGCTGACATGACCAACTTTGATGTGGAGGTAAGTGCTGGCTCTGATTGTGATGATTCAAGAAGGCTGTCATAAATCTGCAGAATTTTCAAGACTAACCCAATCCTATGGACAAACTGAGGTCACAAAGCTAATAGAGTATCATTAACAACAGCATGGGCTAAGGAGATGGATCTAGATCCAGATTTTGACTCCCTATTCCCTCTGAGCCTCTGTTTCAAATACAGCCAGTAATAGTTTATGCCTTTAAGTGTGTCCTGAAGGTTGACTGAGATAATACATTTTAAATGTTTGGTGTGATACCTGGTCTATACTATGTGCTCAATAGGTGGGGACTATTAAGACTTGATTTTTCTAATTTCTAGTATAGTGCTTTTTACAACATTATGTGGATTTTCAAGCTATAAAATTCAACAGAATTAAAACTGTTTTGTTTCTTTGTGTCTTGGTTGCAGAGTTTTGCCACTAAAGAGGAGTACCTTTTTGAAAGAAACCTTACCTTCTAAAATCAGGCCATCATTGCAAATACTCATCCTAGAGCCAGCTCTCCTCTTTCTTAGACTCTGCTAGATTTCCAAACCCAGATATGTCTTTTTAGCATGCTTACTCTCCTTGGTCGCAGTCTTCTGCTTTGCGGGTGATTCACATGCAGCCCATACTAACTGGTCTGTCCATCTCTGACAGCTTCAAAGGCCCCTAGCTGCTGACATTTTGATCAAGAAGTCATTTACTGTTGCTTTGGGGACACTTAGATCCGGAGCAAGTCACTTATTCTCTCTGTAACTTTTTAATTTTTTTGGCATATCAAATCAGAAAAACAATTCCCCACTCCTTTTTTTTTCCCTCATAACAGCTGTTATGAGAATGAATAGGCTAACTAGAACAGTGATGTCCAAAAGTTAGCAAGGGGGATCAGAGGACAGACTCCAGAGCTGTACTGCGTGGGTTCCAATCCCAGCTTATGAGCTGTATGACTTCAGACAAGTAGCTGACGTCTTTGGGCTTTAATCTTCTCATCTATAAAAGGAAGATAATAATACCTAGCTCAGAGGGTGTGGATATGAAATGAGGTAATGAATACAAAGTGTGTGGAACAGTGGTTTGTGTATAGCTAAGCAAGTAGTCAGCTGCTGCTGCTGTTAAGATCATGATGAGGAAATTTTAGGTGGAGGAAAGAATATACTTTATTTTTACTTTTATTTTTATTTGAGTAGTTTATATTTAACTATGTGTTAGAAAAACTATAGTTAGGACCAAGAGAAACAAAAAGACATTATTTCACAGACATTACTTCAGTGAGTCAAGTTTTAAAAAGTACTAAGAAAATACTAGGAGACAAAGCAGATGTGGTACAGCATTAACAGCTGGTTAATCTAAGTGAAGGGCATACTTGGGAGTTCCTTGTGCCACTGTTCTTGTTTGCATTTCTATATGTTTGGATTTTTTTCCAAAAAAAATTAATTCAAAAAAATGTGTATTAAAAACCTATGAACCTTCAAAATGTGTTTCTGTTATAAAAATTCAGGGGAAATCTGGTGATAGCTAACTTTTGAATGTGGTGAATTAAAAAGAGAATAAAATAGATTTAAAAATTTTAAAGTAGTATGTGCTATATGATATCATTTATATGAAGTTCAAAAAAATAAAACTAATTTGGTAGTGGTCAGATTAATGATTATTTTGGGTTGGTATTGACTGAGAAGGCTAGAAAAACTGTATATCTTTATCTGGGTGGTGGTTACACAGTGTATGTATAGGTAAAAATTCACTGCGTTGTAAGATTTGTGCCCTTTACTGTATGCAAAGCACACCTTAGTAATAAAGTAAAAAAAGAAAACATTGGTAGAGCCTCAAATTTTAAAATCTTAGTAATAAGTACAGTTTGAACAATCCTAAAACTATTTTATTCTGTTTCATAGGTTCTTTTGAATATCCATGATAATGAAATTGTTGTAGGCATCGCATTGACAGAAGAAAGTCTGCATCGAAGAAACATCACACATTTTGGGCCTACAACTCTTAGATCTACTCTTGCTTATGGGATGCTCAGGTAAGAGAAAGGGTTTGCCCTCTAGATCAAAGTGACACCATGGTTTGAATTTTCCCTTCAGAACAGACTTTAGTTTTTTGTGAGTTACTGTATTGGAATTTAGTGAACAGGATACAAAGCTAAAGATCTCTTTCTTTCCTTTGCCTCTAGTGTTGATTCCTTGTGATCCTGAAAATATCACTTAATTACTATCTCAATTTTCTTGATTTTAAAATGGGAATGATAGTTTTCATCTGCCGCTTAAATGTGGTTGCCACATTTGTTCAGAAAGGATATACTGCATTGCGTGGTGGAGAACAGAACAGATTTGGCTTTGTTTCATCTCTGTGCAGTGAAGCAGATGAAAGCAGAGATTTTTTTTTAATGTGTATCATGTATAAATGGACACAGATAGCTTTTACTCATATTTTAAAATTTTATACTCACAGGAACCCAGGAATCGTCTTGGAATTTCCCACTTTTCCAAGAGCAAGACCTAGCTTTCTTTCTCCTTTGCCCTTTTCCCTTTGATTAGGTGTTTCTTTCCACCATGATGACAAGTTGTCTTCTCTAGTTTCTTTTTCCAGACTGCAAAATGGGTTTGAGGTGAGACTTAAAGGATTATTAGTGAGGAGTAAATGCAGAAACATATGCAATATACCTGTTACATACAGTGCCTGGCATATCCTGGTAGTTAATTGCATTTCCTTTTCTTATAATCTTTGCATCCTCTTTTACCCTGCTTACCCATGGAGGCGCAGTTCAACACATGTGAAACTTGTTAATTCAATGACAATCATAGAAAACTGGGCCCATTTGATGAAGGAAGAGCTCCTAGTCTTCATTCATTTAACAAACATTTATTATCTACTGCCAGGCATTATGGTAGGAGCCAGGAATACGGAGTTATTTTGGGTGCAACTATCAGAACCCTAAGTAAGCTAGTTTAAGATAAAAAAAATTGATGATTGTGTGAGAGGGGGAAATATTGGAAAGATACTGAGAAACCTTGGGGAATCCACAGAAAAACTGAAACCTTTGTCTCAAGAAGGGTAGGAACCAGGTCTTGGAAAAGCACCAGAGGTCTAGACAGTCACTTTTACCTCCTCTGGGAGTCTGTGGGCTCTTGTCTCTGCTCTTCTGTGCAGATGGCTGTCCCTCACCTAAATTTATACACTTGCAATTTCATATAACCAGCCAGCCCCATACCACCTAGGGCTTCTAGCTCTTCATTCCCAAGTCTTGGAAGAGAATCTGACTGACATAGTTTCAGTCGTGTTCACCCAGACCCGGCAGCAATGGCTGGGAGTACAGGATTGCTTACTACCAGGAGGGTTGCCAAGGATCCTGTTGCCCCATGTGTTGAGAGGTAGGAACAAGGAAGTAGGGCTGGACAGGTATTGCAGTATGAACCCAGTGTCAGTCCCTAGGAATCTCAGTTTTGTGAGGGAGATAAACAATTACTTTACATGTGATAAATACCATAATAGAGGAAAGATTAGCAGAACAAAAGAAGGAAAGATAAACCTTGCCACCTGTCTGAGGAGGGGATGCTTCATAGACGAGGTAACATTTAAGTCACTAACAATAATGCTAATCCTGACTCTGTCACCCATTAGCTGTGTGTCCACGGACAGGTTTGGTCAGCTTATCTGTAAATGAGAATAAAATAGTAAACTATCTCACAAGGTTGTTAAGAGGATTAAAAAAGATAATGCAGGCAAAGAGCTTAAATCCATGCCTGGCAAATACTAAGTGCTCAAAGTAAAGCAGTTATTTTATATCCAGTTTATTATCTTCAAAATTAAATTAGTAAGGAAAGGAATACTGAATTAATAATTGCCAGTAAACTTATACTGATAAATGTTTTGCTTGAAGCACGTTTGAGTTTTTTTTTAATGTAACCACTACAGGTTTATATACAAAATAACTTGTATTTTCTAAAGGTATATATAATCACACACACATATTTTGAAAGATCTAGAAACTAAATTCCATTTGGGAGTGAAATGGGATTTTGGATGATAGTCAAAGGGGACTTTTAGTTACGTGTAATGTTTTGTTTTGTTTTTTTAATTGCCTGGATTTAGAGTCAACATGTAATTACAAATTGATTTTTTAAATAAATATTGATTGGTGTTTCTTCATGACGGCATAACAAGCCTTTAATCTTACAGCTTCAGGAATAGTCATTGTGGAAGTCTTGGCTGTTGAAGTCTGTTCACATAGGCTGTTTTCTTCTCTAGGCTCTGTGCTCCTCAGCCTACTGATATAATAGTTGATCCGATGTGTGGAACCGGGGCGATACCAATCGAGGTAATAACTTTTCTTCAGCTTTTTAGATAAGTAAGTGATAGGTCCAGAATGTTCTAGAACTAATGGGCAGATTAGACATGAAATCACCAAGGTTGGGTCAGTGGACCCACAAGTTTTGAGTGAATTATATTAGTAAAGCTGGAACTTTTGTGATAAGGGTGTAACCACTGATTAAACCACTGATTACAAACAGCCAAGGACTAGATTTAGATTGTTAGTCATGTATATTCAGTGGATTACAGGAGAGGCTGAGAATCACAAACTGGTAAGTCCCGTTTCGAAACAGAGAAACTGGTAGAGTTGAACAGAAAAGGTAACTGAAGGCATAGGCATCAACTGGAGAAGTTTCATCCCTGTAAAGTGAAAGTATGCGTCTTAATCCACTTAGCTTCTTGAGGGAGTAAGTATAGTTGGAAGATGGGGAAACCTATGAACATTATTTAGATTTTTTAGGAAGTCTAGCAAAGTTACAAGGTTTTTCGAAAGTATGACATTGAGAGGATTCAAAAACTGCCTAAAGCAAAGCAAGAAATAGGCATTTTCTAAGTGGAGAACATTTAACAGGAGATTCTCCTTGAATCAGTATTATTCACTCATTATTATCTATACTTTTATAATAAACAATTTAGAAGAGGTCACTCCCACTAAAATTGCTTAAATTTGTGAATACTGTAAGTTCTTACATATAGTATAACTAAAGCCAATGGGAGTCACCACAGATTTTTTTTTTTTAATGGAAGTTCTGGGGCTTGAACCCACCACCTCCTGCATGCTAACATGCACTCTACCACCGAGCTGTTCCCCTTCCCCCACCACAGATTCTTTGAGTGAGCAGAAACTGGACAGATGAGCAAGTCCAGAGCAACGCACGAAAGGAAAAATAATCTGCAGTGCAATTAGAAAATGACATCTGTTATCTGGGAATTAAAACCCCAGAAGGAAATCATAGTACTCTGGATGACCACTCTTTTCTCTTACTGCCAGCTAGAGAAATGTACTCTGGCTAAAGAGCCACACAGAGAAAACTCAGTTGTTGTCAAGAAGAATTCTGGCAACAAAGCAAAGAGTGTTCTCTAGCATTAACTCACGACGTGTCTATGTCTAGAATGGCAGGGAGGGTCACTGCATGTCAAGAAACATACAACAGAGCTAGAGAGAGTCCAGAAGAGCTCCTAACAACAACAACAACAATGACAACAAAAGATAAAAAAGACAGTGTCTGAGAGTTTGGCGTTTTCTTGGGCATGAGCCATCCCATCCTCTTTGCTCAGCCCTGCAATAAACCTTTCTCTGCTCCAAAAAAAAAAAGACAATGTTTGAGACATTTCTATGTAGGGGTAGACATGAGGATGTCAATATAGAAAAACCTAAGTTGATATATGATTGAAATGAATGAAACTATGAAAGGAATTGATGATATAGATATAGATTTGTTCCCCAAAGTATAAAGGACTTGATTTAGAATACTCCCTTTAAAACTTGGAAGTTCTACAAAACCCACCTCCTTCAGGGGCTGAAAATCTAAATATGTTTAGAAGAAAAAAAATGAAGTTTGGGGAATCGGAATCATCTGCAAGGCTTACATTAAATTCTGCATCATCCCCTCTCCATCACCCTCAAGGTTCTGGGCAAAAGAAATTACAAAATCTGAAGAATATGATCATTCAAAAGCCTATAGAATGGGGATTGTATTTTATTTTGAATTCTCAAATATTCCAATTTATCAGATTATGAAATCCAATAATCACAAAAGGGCAGAGGTTAGTCACTTTGATTTGGTGAAGTTTTCCAAACTACATTTGTATTTAAGGTCTGTGATGCTTACTGTGTGCCAGACACTTCTGGGTGAGGGAGTGAACAAAATGCCAGGAGTCCTTAAGGAGTTCCCAGATTCGTTGAGCGGCAGACAGGTATAGAAATAATTAAAAAGAAAATTAAGTGGCAGATACACATACAAAGTGCTTTTGGAGGGGCAAGTGAGAGACAGCTTGGAGAGTTGGGGTTGATGTCACAGAGGGCGTGACATTTGAGCTCGATCTTGAAAAAATGAGTAAGAGTTCAACAAAGAAAGAACAGGAGGGCATTTCAAGCAAAATTGACAACATGCAGTGTTTTGCCACTTCAGAAAAGCATTGGATTATTGGGTTGGATTGTCTTGTTTATTGACAAGTGATTGAAATAATTTTACTTTTAATCAGTCTTCTTTTGGCAGTTTGCTACTTCTGTTTTAATACATACTCTCGTCTTTTAGGGTGCTACAGAGTGGTCTAACTGTTACCATATTGCTGGTGATAATAATCCACTGGCTGTGAATAGAGCAGCAAACAACATCTCATCTTTATTGACCAAGAGCCAAGTTAAAGAAGGGTAAAAAATTTTACTTAAAAGTTTTGCAGCATCTTTTAGACTTAGATAATCACTTTTCATATTAACTTTATGAATTAATACACACAGTGCATCGTGACATCGTTATAGCCAAAATGAATATATTGTGACTCCATTTAAAATTTAACTTGATTGAAGATAATTTATATTTTAAAAATACTTTTAATTCAACTATAATTTCCTCCACCCTAATGCATCTATTTTTTTCTTTTTTTTGCATCTATTTTTATTTGTCTTTTTCTTCCCTTATTCATATATCTTTTTTCCCACATACTGTTAAAATGTATATTCATTTTAATTTCGTAAATTTTCAAACACT
Organism: Vicugna pacos; assembly: GCF_048564905.1. Taxonomy (NCBI): domain Eukaryota; kingdom Metazoa; phylum Chordata; class Mammalia; order Artiodactyla; family Camelidae; genus Vicugna; species Vicugna pacos. The sequence goes on from NC_133003.1 coordinate 49,125,887, forward strand.
TTTTGTTTTTTAATAACTGCAGAATATTCTATCGTATAGAAATACTATAGTTTATTTAGCCTTTCCTCTGTTATTTAGCACTTAAAAAAAAAAACCTCAAGAGTTGGAAGAGACCTGAAAGCCATCCCCACAGTGCTTAAATGTCCTGTAGGAGATCCTGACCAATGGCCTTCCAGCCTGTATAAACACCTCTAATGACTCTACCTCCAAAGGCTATTGATTCCACTTTGCACAGTTTTGAGTGCTGGTTATATATTTTAGGGAACTTAATATCTCCTTGTTCCTTCTACAGATGTGGTCTTTTTTCTCCCACTTGGGTCTCCCACTTGAAAAATCTTACCTCTGAGTCACAATGATGATTGACATCGGATATTTGAAGGGCTACCCCCCCACACACACTACCAACATCCCACCTTTCCAGGTCTTCTCTTCTCCAAGCAGACTTTCCCAAGGTCCTACAACTGTATCCCTTTGATATCTGTGCACTGAAAACCTGTTACCCTCTGGGAAATTTTTTTTTCCATCCAAGATATACTTTGTTAAAATAAGCCCTAGCCCACTGCTACAAATGACAGTTGACGACACCATCTGTGCCAGCCTTTCACCATTCTTTCAAAGTCTCAGCTGTCTTTGGGAAGAATTGGCTGCAATGTCACTTGGCCTACAGTTTCCTACCAGAGGTCTCATGAAATTGTTTCTCTGGTCTCCTCTTATAAAGTGACAGGAATATGCTATTTGCTAGGTTTTACAGGTGCTCCACATCCAGCAGCCCAGGAAGTCATTATATCCCATGATTGGCCGTACACCTACCTTCATAACCCCTAGTGTGAGGTTTATGTTTTTAAAAAATATTTGTTGTATACAAATATTCATATTTATTATTTATACATGATATGCCTTAATACTATTTTATGTCTGTATATTGGTTATCCTCTTTTCTTTGCTAATTTTGGTTTTTCCCTTTTTTGATTAGAATCGCCAGTGCTTTGTTTTGTTCTCTCATATACAATTTGTTCTATGGTTTATGCTCGATGCTTTTTTTTTCATTCCTATTTTCTATTGAGGTTTTAAATTTGTTTTCTAAAAATCTTAAGTTACATGCTGCAAATGTCTTCTTTTCAATAATAAAAGTTTTTATTAGAGTTGACTTTTATGCTAAGTACTCCTGTTGACCATATCCTATAGATTTTGACAAGTTCTCTATTTTGGTTACTTTCTAAATAGTTGGTTATATACTTGATTGTCTCTCTGATCTAGTTCAGGACAGTGCTTTTCAAACTTTAATATGTAAATGAGTCACCTGGGGAACCTGTTAACTACGCATAGATTCTGATTCAGTAGGTTTAGGACGGGCCCTGCCAGGCTGCAGGTCCTGGCAGGCTTCCAGGTGGTGTTGACGCTGCTGGTCTCTGGCCCAGCTTTGAGGACCAAGGGTTTAGATCATTTTTTGTATATAACTAGTTGAAAGCTTTTATTTTTATATTTATTTACATCTTATTGTGATGAATGAATTTTCATGGTATATTTTGTTTCATATTTATTGAGATTTTCTTGAGGCTTAGTACAAGACCAGGGTTTTTTTGAAACCTGATATTTTTAAACAGATTTCTTTTGTTTTCTGAGTATCTTATTTTTCACATCATCTGCACCTTCACTTTTCGTCTGTTCAACCTGTACTATCAATCTTACCTTGATTTTTAATATCTTTTGGCTTTTTTTGTGTTATTGCAGCCATTGCTGCCTGTGATTGTAATAATCATATTTTTGGTATCTGTTCTTTTTCCTATTGTGTAGTCATTGACTTTATTGCATTTCATTTTTTCTTCTTTATTAAATATCAATATTACAGCACTTAATTTCTGCTTAGTCTTTGATTTGCCTTTAATTCTTAGCCTGTGCATTATTGCCTGTTTCTTAAACCAGTAGCTTTGCCTAAATGGGGAGGATTTAAAACATTTACATTTATTATTCATTCTGTCTTATGTCATCCATTTTCTAAAATCTTTTTTTCTTTGCCATCTTGTTTTTTTTTATAGTATGGTACATGCTTTTTAATCTTAAGACCAATACCTGTATGTTTCTTTCTTTAGGTCCCCTGTTATTACCATGTAGACTCACCGGACTTTATTCTTCAGATGTGTTACTCCATCATTTAGTGTTTTTTTTTTTTCCAGTGTATGTTTCCAGTGTATGTTTTACATCATCAGTAACTAACTGCCTCAACACTGTTTTCAAAGTTGTCTGTTTAAGTTCTTTTTACAATGTTTTCCCCTTAATCTGTTTTTCTTAAATTGTAGGTGAAACAGACATCTTTTGAAAAAAATCTTAACCATTTTCAAAATTTGTCATTACAGATTTTGTCATTATTAAAGTTTTATCTTATGACCTGTGCTTTCTGCCTGCATTGCTACTTTAAAATTTTCTTCTCATTGAGTTGTTGTTGATGTTATCATTTTAGTAGGTTTTTGTATTTTACAGCAGTCTCTTTAGGAAAAAGTTTTTTTTTTTTATTTCATTCTTCAGGATATACTGAGCACCCTTCCTTTGTCCCCACAGCAAACTGTCCTGGGGTTTGCCCATAGATACTGTTCAGTGGGATATCTGCAACCTGCCATTAAGAACTGGCTCTGTGGACATTATTGTAACAGACATGCCATTTGGTAAAAGGTGGGACTTGGTTGTTTTTCTTTTTAAATGAGTTTTTCCTTTTCTTGTTTAGTACCCACTTGTCTTCTAAATCTGTTGTATTTCCTTTGAGCTTATTCTGTCAGAAATCTTCAATTTCTTTTAGCAGACGTAGCAGTTTTTCAGTGAAAAAATGTAATAATATGGTAGATTCACCCATTTTATTTTTTCTGAGAACTCAGGAACGTATTCACTTTATTTTGATCCTGACCACTGGAGGTTCATCCACTTTCTGGCCCATTGTTGAATTAAGTACTTCAGAGAAAGGTTAAGGAAAACTCAGCTGTTTCTCAGGAAAAATGTTTTTTAATCACTTGTTTGGTTTATACAATTTGACTGCTTATTCTCATTAAAAGGACAACTTAAGTAACTATTACAGTTGTCAAAATTTTTTTCCCATAACCAGTTCATCCCCTTCAACATTCTGAGCTGTTTAGTAAATCTGATCACTCATTTTGTTGACATGTAATGGCAAAACTCTGGCTTCTAAAAGGCAGCTATTTTTCATACCTCGGGATTTTCTTATTGCATTAGAATGTTTTTAATAACTTCCCATTTCATACAGTCCTAGATACTTATCTTTTGTAATAGTTAAGTGACTCATCAGACCTTCTTTTATAGGATGGGCTCCAAGAAGAGAAACTGGAACCTTTATCCAGCTTGCCTCCGGGAGATGAGCCGTGTCTGTAGACCGGGGACAGGCCGAGCTGTTCTTCTTACTCAGGACAAGAAATGCTTTATCAAGGTGTTGTACATTGGCTCAAAAACCCAGCCTGTGGCAATTTTTTAGATCTTTTTAAGTAGACTTGAGGGTATTTTCTCTTCTTCTAGTGTTTCTTACTGGCAACAAAGACCCCTGGTTGGTCTAGCAGTAGCTGTCAGCTAATTACCTTTATGCTTTTTGTGTGCACACAGGCATTATCCAGAATGGGACATGTATGGCGGAAGGTGCATACTGTCTGGGTGAACATAGGGGGCCTTCATGCTGCAGTCTACCTTCTGAAACGTACGCCTCAACCTTTTGTTCATCCTTCAGAACAAGATGGAGAAAGATCTCCTTGGTAATGCAAAGAATGAAGATGATTAATAGTATTTGTGCTTCCTAACACTGGAAATGTCAACATGAAGAACTTGCTTTGAAGGAAAAATAGTATTAATAAAAGTGGTTTGGTTTAAAGCTCTTCACCCTAGTTAGAGAAAGGTGTGAATGGAATGGAATAAGTCTTCTGGGAAAGCAGAGTTTTTTTTTTCAGAGCTGTTTTGAAGTAGTTGGGCAATTACTCCTTTTCTTAAAATGCTTTAAAAATGCTAAGCCTCCTGCAGTGCTCTGGGATTTGGGTTTAGAACATCTTATTTTCAGGCTTTACTGCAGTTCCTGTGTTCCACAGAAGCAGGTGGAAAGTTACCTTGACCTGACAGAAGGCAGAGAACACAATGAGAGCATGAGGTTACATGCCACTGCCTGTGCAGCTTTGCTGTTTAGTTGCTAAGTTCTTTACCTCAACTTTAAACAATGAAGCATTGTTACACTTTGTAAAATACTGTTTGTCCCATGACAAGATGAAATCTCACAAGGCCTACAGGGAAGTTTACCATCTGCCTTAAAACTTATAATATGCATGTTATTCAGATTAATACAGAGAACTAAAGACACTTCTATTTGTAAATAGCAGCAAATACACTGGTAGATGAAGCATGGAACTAACAAGCCAAATTTAAAGAAATTTTATTTTTCTTTCAGTACACAAAGGTGATGATGCAAGTCAAACATAAACCCATCAAAGTATTTTTGTTGGTTTCTAAAAGGACTAGAGAACAAACTGATGTATCTTTAAATTAAAAACTTCATGTAAGTTCTTTTGTTATCTTCTCTGAGTCACTTTTCATATTTAGTTGCTTTTCCGGGTGCAGAAAGTCCCGCCCAAAAACAGGAAAATGAAATAACCTAAACATTAAGTCCTTGTGAAAACAGTGCTTCTCTGGGACAAAGAGTAGCTGGGGTTTTATGTGGAATTCTGTACAGTATTCAGTTTATTTTGGAGTTTCTCGCTGCATTCAGCCTAGATTTTTCAGTGTCATGTTAGTAATAGAATAGTGCTATTCATACTAACTTTTGATGTCTCATTTAGAATAAAAGGACATGGTACTTCTTTCCTTTGGAAGAAGAGTTCACAGTTGCAGCAGAGCCAACAGTCCTACTCTGCTTTCTCTGATATACCACCTCACACTTGAGAAGGAATTAGAAATAAGACATTTTTAAGGGAGTTTTTAACCATCATCAGAATGCAGTTGCATTAGTGTGGGTTCAACATAAAACCACCTTTCACCTGTGACCTCTAAATAAGTGTTGGTCAGCAATCTGCAGAACTGGAAAAATACAGGAACCATGACTGTTTTCACCACTGCTTTCCAAGTGCCTAACATGACACAGCACCTGCCAACTTGGACATTTATTTGTTGAACAAATGGATATTTTTGCATATTGGCTATTTTTAAGTATATCAAATTGTGCTTGATCCATCAGTTTGAGCCCTATTAAAAACCACCATAAAAATGTGAACAGACTGATTTAGATGATATAGCAGGCATTGTTTGCAATCGTTTACCGTCTTCCTCCTTAGTATTGTTCAGTAATCTGGTGACAGGAACAGGAAATGAAGTTGAGATGAAGGTTCATAAAAGCTGAGATTGAGTTATATATGACACTGCCACCTACTCGTTGTGTGATGTTGGCTTTTAACTTTTGAAGTGGGCCTCCTGCACCATGGGAATGTAAAAAGATGGAGAAGGTAATCTCTAATATTCTGAACACAAGATGACTGAGTTATGGACCAGACATTCAGTATATTTTAGAGGGGAAAAAAACATTGAAACAGATTTTATAAGTTTAATCAAAGCAAAGGAAGATAGTTATCTTCCAGAGAATGACAATGTACTAGTGACAAGAGAGGGAAACACTTGTTTAAACATTTCTTTTAAAATGGTACTAAGACTTTCAGAAAACTTTAGATTCTGACATATCAGTGGCAAATCAGTTGGTTGAGATATGGTACTTACATGCAATTTTTTTGTAATTATTTATTGGTCATATGGAAAATATTGGTTCACTTAGTTATGTAAGTCTTCCAAATATTGGCCTAGCTCATTACATAATATCTAAAAAATCATACTAATATTCCCACCTCTCATTAAAAACACTAAGTACTGGGAAGATGTCCAGCTCCTGAGGGTAGATAGCAGTTTTTCCAAAATTCTCATTTTCACTTCCACGTCTGAATTTTATCATTGACAACAACTGCTGTCAGTTGTTTTCCTTTAAAGAATCACTTCCTTCATTATTTGAAAAAATGTCTGCCAAATAGCCAACTCTGACAACCAAAATTTGATATTCTTTCAAGTAAAATCGGTGTTCCAAGAAAACAGGAGCTAATTCAGCTTGCAACTCAATTGCATGAGTGTTCGTTCTTGAGACAACCACTGTACTTCAGCATGTAGCTGAACAACCGGACACAAACTTTCCATTTCATCACTGTATCAGTTATATAATCAGGGTCCAGATTTAATGAAATAATTTACTTATTTATTTTTTTTACTGTTTTCACAAGGACATTCTTAAGTGAGAATGTCACCCCTTACACTGCAAATGACTGCTACAGGTTCGTGCCACTGTGCCAAATGCTGGCAGTTTTACCCACCTTTGCTTTTCACCATTAGTGAAAATGTCAGGATAAACCATAAGATTTTAAAGATGCTGACTGGGGACATGTGTCTGTTACACTTTCACACAGGACAGTCTCTGACTAGTTGATGCTGATGGCAGACAGCTAACAGCAAAATAACAAGCCCAGCCACGTCTGTAGATTCATCTATTTTAAGGCGTTAAGTACACTTCTACTGGTGAGATACAGACTTCATGTCTGTGCACAAATCTTAATGTGACAGTTACTGTATTGTTAAAAAGAGGCACTACCATGATTGTTTACTTCTCATCCCACAGACATTCAGCAGCATCAACTGCGTATGGCTTTTTATGAAGTGTATCGGCTATTGTGTGTGTTCCACCAGCCAGTGTCACACAGTCTAACTTATCCTTTAAGATACTTCAGTAGGTTGTATTGTAGTTTCTTTGGAGAGGATTCTTCCAATGCATTATACAACTGTGATATATTAATTTCATACTTCTAACATTTTTAGACACAGATGAGGTGTAGTTGTGGGTTGAACATGTAGTCTTCCAATCTTTTTTAAGCCAATGATCCATTCTTAAATAAGAAAACTGTAAGTTGGTTTATTTTCAACATAGCTATTGATTTTGGAGGTACAACCTAAACAGTGAGTTAATTTCTAAAGACACAATATTCATACCCTAAACCTATTAGGAAATTCTGGAAAACTCAAGAATATACAGCACCACTAACATCAGTGATGATGTCATCACACATCACGTAGCCTCTAAACACCTGTGAGAATGAGTTGAAAAGGTAAATTACATCTGAGTATTATTAAGTTTTGACCCTGTGCTTAGGCAACAGGGATACAGCCCAAAACAAGCAATGTCATTCCCTCAAGGAGCCACCTTAAAAAAGCAGGAAAAAAAAACCCCAATTACTAATTACAATTGTGAGAAGTGCTATGACATAATTCAAGTCGGGAACACAATATAGGGGAGTTAAGAACGTCAAGGAAGTCTTCCTTGAGAAGTGATGTGTTGAGACCATTCTTTTCAGTGACTGACATCCAGTCAGTTATTGAGTCCTTTAACTTCCTTTCCATTTTGATTGCTGTCACTATCTCAGACCCCATCACTTCTGGTCTGGACTATCACACAAGAACCTAAGTGATCTCCTTTCAACCCCACAACCCACCTTGTGTGCAAACAGATAAATTTCCTGAAGACTGTGTCATTAGAGAAAGACAGTACCCTAAACTGGTAAGGAATACTGACTAAGCAAGTCAGGCCAGAATTTGAATCCCTGACCCTTAATTAGTTGGTGTGTCCACAGGGAAGTTGTTTAACTTTACTGAGCTTTAGGTTCCTACTCTGTAAGATGAGGTTTTATGTGTCTAAACCACACTGAATAATACACTAGCAGAGTTTAGCACACTATCTGGTACACAACTGGCACTCAGTGAATATTATTAGTTCATTTCTTCTAACCTATGTTTCCATTAGCTTTTGCCTACAGTATACACTAGAATAGGTTGCCATTACTTATTACAGTAAGAAGTCTGGGATGAGATTTTAACCAAAGGTCAGTAAAAAAGTCTGTAAAGAGTGTTGACCAAATTGACAAGGATTCAGACACTAGAGATGGGCTTAGTTAACTGGTTAAATGGGTCTATAAATGTGAACTGAAAATGTGTTACTGTTGTCAGCAGGAAGAACCAATCTTAAACATGGTTTTTAAAAAAACCTAAAAAGAACGAGAAAATAAAGGGTGATTACCAGTACAAACTAAAGGTTAGTAATGACTGTGACCTTCAGGGAGCAAAGCTGGAAAGTAGGATTAAATGTAACCATGACTTTGAGATACAATCAGAGAGGCAGAAGGAGTCTCTCTAGTCACCAGGAAGGTATACAGCATGTATCCCAGGAATAAGTCATCAAGTTCAGCTCTGGCCTAGATCAAACAAACCCAAGTATTTTATTTCATGCTTTTAACAGTTCTCTAATAATCCAGTTTCTCACCCACTCCATCAAGACTGGAAAGTCATGGCTAAGGAAAAAAAGTCTTCTGGAGAAATATGTCCTCCACTATAAAGTAGGATGCTGCTAGGGAACAAAATAAGAATTCTCAGCCTGCAAAGTCAAGTACCAAGATTCCTGGATATGTGACCTCACAAGGTACTCTACAATTAAGACCGGCCTGAAATTGATAAGATAGTCTTACTCTTGTGACACTGATCCCTATCATATTCTGGATTAAGTTACAAACCATAATTATACCAAATTTCTTCCACATATTAAAAAATATGAGAAACATGTAGCTCCAATTTTGCAAATCTTAAAAAATAAACAAATAAAAGCCCTTACAAAACCTTCAACCCTGTCATGCAAGTACAAGTGTTCACTCTAATTTTTGTCCTAGGAGTATAAGAAATAATATGACTCCACTTCAAAAGGTTAGGTAGCCAGTTTATTTTCAAAATTGTAATAAAGTCTACGGAAGTAAAACACAGGAAGAGGATAAGTGCAGTGGTTTGTACAGGAAACCCAAGGAAGAGCTGAATGGTGGACAGATGTATTCAGAGACCATGAGGCCATGAATAGGACATTAGGTGACTTGGTTTAAATATGATCCTAAAGTTTTTCCATAAAAGGAACCTTGTTTCTGTGGACTTAAACTATTATCTGAAAACCAAGTTCACACATACATTAATAAAATCAACATTTACTGAGTATCCAGCTCTGTGTTCAGGCAAGGGGGAATGAAAACCAAATCCATTATCCTTGAGGAATGCATTTAGTGGGAAAAAGACAAAAAAGGGAACATTCTTGCTCAAAAACATTTACTTGCAATATTTTAACAATCTTTTAAAAACAAAACAATCTGACCTACAAGTTTCCAAGACTATAAAATATTACTATTTTTTTGCCTTTCAAAATGTTTCCCCATTCAAGTTTTTTGGTGGAAAAAATTAGGGACAAAGTAGAGGGAACATACAGTTTCCATGAAGGTGTAATCATTTCTGTCAGACAGGCATACTGTAGCCCCAGGGCTATATCTGCAGTGTGATTTCTGGGCCACCAACATAAGAAGCATACAAGGAACTTGAAAAAGTCACAGAATTCTAGTGCCTCCTGCACCATCTTAACTGAATTCAGAATTTCTGGGTGTGCAACTGGAAATATGCATTAAATAGCAAGCCAATTGTGTGCAGTTAAATCTCATTTTTAGGAGAAATTTTAAGTAAAAAAAAAATTCTCTTTAAAAAATAAATTGAAATTTATAAGATGCTATCCATATTAGCACATAAATCAAAAAGCATTTTGGTGTTAAAATATCTTAATTTATACTTCATCAGGGTGAAAACTTACTCTGTGATGGTTTCCCATAACTTAAGATATGATACTTAGGGCCTCTTCTGATGGAAGTTTTTCCAAAATTGAAAACCTGTATAACTGAAATTTAGGGCTAGTTTCATTAACATCAACTATAGTCCTAGTCCTCACCAAACTTTTGTCACCAACTGAAATCCCACTTCCCTAAAATATATTATGCATTCTTTTTTGAAATCCAAACTAGTCAACACTTGCTTTCTCAACACACTGTTGTCCAAGGCAGGTTTATCTTTAGGAATGGTTAGATTTAGCTTTCAGCTGAAGTATAGAAATAATTATTTAAAAAAAAAAAAAGCCAAAAGCCTCTAAACGAGCCAGAGAGGTTCAACATCTATTTCCTTACTGCTCGTGATGATGAGAAAATTATCAATGTCCATATTAGGCATTTTGCAATCCACAACACAAGATTGTGGCTATAGCCACATCATCCACAGTGGCAATTTAAATTCAAATTACATAAAATTTAATCTCAGTTCTTTAGTTACAACAGCCACACTTCCAGTGCTCAGGAGTAATAGATGGTTAGTGGCCACCATATTGGTCAGTGCAGCTACAGAACATTTCCATCACTGCAGAAGGTTCCATTGGACAGTGTTAAACCACAGCACTAGCAAACATACAAAAAACTGAGAGACCAATCTATCAAACCCTATAAAGACATCTACATGTCGCTTCCTCCATTTTATTTACAATTGGCTAGACATGAAGGAATATACTACGAGCTTTGGTACAAGACTCAACAGGAGCCTGTGCCCTAAAGAAGCTCAGAATAGTTAAGAGGATTTAAACAAGCAATGACAACGACCGGAAAAGTGCTATGATTCAGCCTGCTATGGGAGCAGGAGAAAGTAACACTAACTTGTTTAAAAGGGAGTCTGGCTTAAAGGACAACAGATCACAGAAGGCACCATCACAGGGGAGATATTTGAATCTTGATAGTCTTTACTTGAAGGGTGAAGACTATCAAGGGTAGCATTCCAGAAGGAACCACCCTACAATAAGGTCTGATAATGTCATTATGCTTTGGGCAAACAGCAATCAATTCCCTGTGACTTGAGGTAGAATAGTAGTGTTTGTGGGTTTATGTGGAAAATTGTGGCAAATGAAAAAGCTGTTAAGAAAAGATGAGGTCAGGCCACTGAGGGACCTTGTATATCACATTCCTGCTGATGGAACTCATCCGGTAAGTAGTTAGGAACCAGTATAGGAGCTGCATCAGTTGTTTTCCCACTCTAACTGTATGCTAGGACAACTGTCCTGGCAATACATACAATGTAGCAGACCGAGACATTGGTTGTAGGCTATTAGCAGCTTGGCTACTGAACTCAGTTACTAAGTGATGAAAATGGTAACAGAGAGATTGAAAAGTATTCAAAGAATTTAAAAGGGAGATGTTGCTGAACCTCACGTCCAGGTCTCAGTAAAGCAGTAGTCAAGATCATCTGGGCTGTGAAGAGGGTGAGTAGAATCCCAGTTGAGGGTAAAGAAGAAAATGAAAAATCAAGGTAAACACTAAAGAACATCCGTAAAAGAACAATAAACATTGCTGGGCAGGACTGAGGCCTCTGCTCTACTTGGGTAACCTTAATTGGTTGTGGAACCTGTCTGGTTTCATGACTCACCGGGCTACCAAAACAGGAGAGGAGAAAGCCAGTATGTCTGGGGACTAGACGAGTGAGTACAACAAACAGAAAATTGGCTGAAAGTATGAGTGAGAGTTGCTAAAATGCCTGAACCTAGGGATGCAAGGGTGGGGGCCTAAATGTTAAGAACAAGATTTCATCTGAGATGCTGTACTTCGGCGATGTAGCCAAGGTCTCAAATAGGGTGAGTATAAAACCCAAGTGATCATGCCTTTAATGTACCTCCCTTTATCCCTATGAAAAATGCGACAAAAGAACCTTAAGTACTAATAGCACGCAGTCTCACTGCATAAAATCGGCCCCAGGTGATTCCTGGACTCCATTTCCCTCCTCTACCCCTATTATAATTACTTTGTGACACAAACTCAAGTCTGTGGCTAGATAGAGAAATTGGACTCGTCCTCATTTTTACACCAGCTCAATCCCCTGCAGGACAACGCCCAGGAATCAGGTTAAGCCCGGGCAAAAGAATCCCGCCCTTAATCGAGAAGGAGCGACTCGACATGGAGGCGATGACGAGATCGAGGGGGAGGGAGGGATTCTTCTAGGCCCAGGGCGGTCCTTAGGAGACTGGAGGCAGCAGAGAACTCCCATAAAGGTATTGCGGCACTCCCCTCCCCCTGCCGAGAAGGGTGCGGCCTTCTCTCCGCCTCCTCCACTGCAGCTCCCTCAGGACTGCAGCTCGCGCCGATTTTTGGAGAACATGCGCCTCCCACCCACAAACCAGCAGGACCGACCCCCGCTCGTTCCTCCACCCCCACGGGTCCTGGAGCAGGTCGCGTTAGTCTCGTCCTTCAGGCGGCCGGCGCCCAGGGCGGAGCCGCAGTCGCCACCACCCAGAAGCCTCGGCCCGGCAGCCCGCCCCCGCCTCCAGCGCGCGCTTCCTGCCACGTTGCGCAGGGGCGCGGGGCCAGACACTGCGGCGCTGGGCCTCCGGGAGGACCGTACCAACGGCCGCCTCCCCTCCGACCCGCGCAGTGGTTTCGCTCATTTGGGACCGAGCCAATAGCAAGGGGCCGTTCCTTGGACTTCAGCAGCCAATCAGATGCTGAAGCCGAGAGGGCGGCGGGTAAACCGACTCCCCCGAAGGAAGAGGAGGGTGGCAGGACGCCCGCTCGGGAGCCACTTTCACTGACCCTCCCCTCCCCACCGCGGGAGGCCGACCGCACCCGCCTGTCCAGCTCTCTCCCCACCCCACCCCACCTACTTACCCACCCACCCAGGGGGCAATGCGAGTCCCTAGGCGGCTGCGCACTCCCGACGCTGTAACTGACAGGCGCTTTACTCCAACCAAAACACGCCATTTGTGTTTTCACACACGGCGGGAGGAGAAACGACCAATCAGTGACAAGAAGAGAGCCGGAAGCGCTCCTCCCTCTGCAGGAGCAATGGCTCCATCGGATTCGAGCCTTTTCCGCTCCCTTCTCCCTCCCTCTCCGGTTGCCGCAGGGCGGGCCGCATTCCCGCCAGCCTCTGACCACCTCTTTCCAATCCAGCGTAACAAACGCTACGGTCCCAACTTCCCGCGGGAGAAGGCGCCTCCCTGCTACCAGCTAGACGACCTCAGCCACCCATCCCCCCCAATCGGCCAGGCCTCCCCCTCCACCAGAGTCCCGCTCCCCTACCTAGCCGAGGCTCTCTGAGGAGCCGGAGCCCCAGAGCACAGCCTCTTCTCTAGGCGGCCCCGGCGGCTTCCGCTGATTGGCGGCGAGCTAGCCAATGGGTGCGGGGCGGTGGGCGGAGGGGCCAATGGCGCGGCGGGAGGGGGCGTGTCCCGGGTGCCCCTGGCGCCGGCGCTGGGAATCCCCGTGCGATCAGTGGCGTTTCCGCTCGGGCAGCGGGCTGAGTGAGCTGCTGCTGCCGCCGCCGCCGCCGCCGCCGCCGCCGGGGGAGGGGCGGCCGCCGCCCGCCTGCGCTCAGAGACTCACGCAGCCCCAGTCCCGCCAGTCCGCCAACACTGTAGTGCCGGCCCCCCCCTTCCCTGGCCCTTCCCCCTCCCCGCCTTTGGCTCGCTCCGCCTTTCTGCCCCCCACCCCCACCTCACGGGTTCGGGCCATTCCCGGCCAGGAAACGCCGTGGCGCCGCGTTGGGCCTAACTCGAGTCCTGCTGCCTCTCGGGAGTGCCGTGCGCCGCAGCCCGGGCCCAGGCCTGGGACAAGGTAAGGGTCCGACAGAAAAGAGAGACCTACCCTCACGACCGGGCCCCGGGGGAGGGAAGGGTCACCTCCTCCGTCTCCCCGCACTTGCTCTCGGGACGTGGGCCTGGCCCTCTCCAGGCTTTCAGCAGGAGGATGCTGCCCCTTCCCATCCCCCTCAACACCCCCCACACACCGTTGCACCCCTCTTTCCCTGGCAGAGAGGCCCCCTTCGGAATCCAGTCGACCCCGCTACTCTTTTCGCGTCTTTCCTGGGTCAGGACGCTTCCCCTCCCCCCATGGCTCTTCACCCCTTTTCCTGGGAACTGCCTACTCCACGTTTACCTTTTACTTGAGGTTAGGCCTCTCGCTGCCCTCCTCTCAAAATACACAGGCACACTTTTTTCCCCCTCCCTAAGCCCCCCCCCTTTTCGCGCGGCCTTGTAACAACTCTGATCGCTCTGGGGGCTCGATCCCCCCCCGCCCCCGTAATGTTCCTGGACGCCTTCTCTCTCGTTCTGGGGTCCCCATCGCTGATGATTGCTTCCTTTCCCACACTGAAGGCATTACCTTCGCCACCCCCACCTCACGTTCTCGGGTTCTCAGTGGCGTATGCCCCAGTAGCTCTGAGATGGCCGTACTGAATTTGTAGGGTTCTAGCTTGGAGTTGGGCCAGGTTGTGTCGTTTTCCCTGCCTTGGGCGTGGGGAGCGATCGTTTGAGAACGTCTTTAAAGGCAGAAAAACGTACCCCTTTATGAATTCCCTTTTCCTCTGCGTGGAATCCAGGGATGCGAAGTGAATGGTGGTGAGAAAAAGCCCTGTTTTTTAAGTAGGTGAATCGCGGGAGAGGGAAAGTTTTAACTGTTGGGAAAGCCCCTTCTATGCTAATTTATTCTCTAGAGCTCCTTTGCTTGCCTCGCTTCTTAGGAATAACTGGTCTTTCCCTTGGATACTGATGCTGCAGCCAGCTCTGCTGGTCTGGGTCAGGGGTGCGTGTATGACCTGCATTTTCTGCTTTCTCATGTTACTTGTGCAATGTGTTCACCACTAACTCATTTCTTGCCCAGACCTCTGGGTTCCATTGGGCTTTGTCTATACTTAGTTCATTTTTCCAGTTTTTCCGGTGCTCATAGTACTGAAAGAATCCCCAGGTCCTCTCCTAATTTCTTTTATCATTTGATTAGACAAGATGCATTTAAATGACATATTGGTGACCAAGGTCATATTTACATTTTTTTGTTGGGCAGATGTTACATAGCTGTACTTTGGGAAGGATCCAGCTGAGTTGAGTGTTCTGAGCTTTTCAGGAGAATGTGTACCCCTATTTGGGAAAATTCCTTGATGATTAGTTTTTTGTCATTGTTTTTAGGTCACTGAGAAAAATTATAACTGGTAATTCTAGGTGTGTGGAATCTCAGCTAGCACTAAAGCAGAAGATATTCACATTATCAGAGGTTTTTTGGCCTCTTGGAAGGCAGAGGTAATTTTTTTTATTGGATTTCTACCAGTTTTCTCAAAAGGATCACTCGTTTTCTTCTATAGCCAAAAATTCTGGCCTGTTATGTGATTAGAGTGGTTTGGACAGACAGTCATTATGTATAGAAAAATGAATTATGTCCTTTCATAGGACATAACACAAGCCTCTGTCTTTAGCTGCAAATTTAGATTTGACTAAAGAGAGTGTTTGGCAAATTGGCCTTTCAAAGACTGAAGCCTTAATCTTCACTCCTAAATTGCGGGCTTAATTAAAATGGATATTTGGAATTTGGTAAATGTTGATTTTTCTAATAAAAGGCCTTAGTTCAAACTAAAAGGGAGACCTTAGGATTGTTACTTTCTAAAAGCATAATTCCAGTCCTTTTGGCATGGAGCACTGGTCCAAGAAAAAAAAAAAGAGTGTGTAAGGAGTGGGGGTGGGGTAAGGAGAAGGTTGTTCCTTTGGGTTGGATCACAGGGGTGAGTATACAAGGCAGCAGCAGCTGCTGGCTCTGGAGCTCTGGTTGCTACGTGAGAAGCTTGAGTAGTGCTGGCTGCTGTCTCCAGGGAAGGACAGCAGTGCAGCGTCCATTAATGCTGTTGGCTGCAGGGAGCTGCACTTAGGCGATGGCTGCTTCAGGACTGAGAAGAAACCTTGCTTTCCTGGGAATTTTCACTGCTGAGCTGGTTTGCATTTTACTGATGGGGAGATGAGCATTAGCAATTCATAACCTTCTACCCATTTATGGATATCCGCATCTGGAAACTGGATCATAGTTAAAGACTATTCTTTATGGTCTGGTTTTTGTTTTTTTGGCAGATATTTGGTTTTTTATCTGGGGATTTTGCTTGGATAGGACTGAGAGTTCTGTTCGAATTTTGATTTTTCAATCTATTTAAAACTAAAGTAATAAGAATTTAAGAATCTTCCTGAGAACGAGAATGGGGGAAATATCAGTTCATTTTTCTGTAACTGATGTGTTTTCCTTCATCTCTTTTGTCAGTTAATCAGTTTTAATACTTCATTGTTTGTATGTCGTCTTCCAGATGTTAGAATGATTATTAAATATAAACATCAGAAGTATTCTTTTATTTTCTGAATTAGTAATAGACTTCTCCAGATTAGATTATTTCTTTACAATTTGACCTATCATATTGATTTATTATAATATGTGTTGAATATAGTCTTCTAAGATCACAAGAATGTGTGTGTTTGGCCATGGTCCATCTGAAATGTAGGACAGACTAGAAGAAATATTCAGAAATTGAATAAATCTAGTGTCCAGGATACTTGAGAAGATGCCTCTGAGCCCCTTATGTGATCTCCCTTCCCCCACAGCTCTTATACTTTATGAAGATCTCTGATTAAGCAGAATAGTTGGTTGAGTATGGAAGTACTTAGAGGAGAACCACCACCCCAGGATACCATCAGTTACGTACAGTACTTAACAGTTGCCAATGTGTTTTCTTCCCCCCTCCAAGACTCTTGCATCTTACATTATTTTTTTTCCTCAGAATTTTGGTATTTTCAGTTTTGTGTACATGTACACAATCATCTATACTGTGTAGTATGACTCTGGCGTTTGTGGCAGGGAACCAAAAAGAATGGGAATCAGTTTTGTCATTCACAAATATGGCTTGCATTGTCTCTCAGTGATAGAGGTGGACTAAAGCAACAGAACCTTTAATGGATAATATTTTAGGTGGTTCTAAGACTTTGGATTCTCATGTGTAGAAGATGCTATGTCAGATAGATAGGGTTTCACTTACACTGGCTTTAACTAAACATAGTTAAGGTATAAATGTCTTTTAGTTTGTTATTTAATATGAAAGTTACCTTATAAAGTAATTGCTTTTAACTCGTATTTCCTGTTTGGAACCTGTTATGAGCCTAATGATTTCCTTTGAATCATAGAGGGCCTTTTCATAGGATTTATTTAACCAGTATGCTTGGAAATTTTAATATCTTTTGATAATGTTTTGTGTACAGGAACATACATACTTTCTGAATTTATTTTGGCTTTTCTGGAGGAGAGTGCCTATTTCATTTTTCGCCTTTGGACAGGAAAATTAGACAATACAAAATGTAGATGTGCAGATAGCCACTTTTATTTTACCCTCTTCATATTCATATAACTTATAAAACATTAGGCCATAGTTAATGACAATGATTATTAGACACATCTTAGTGAGAAATTGGATCGTGAATAGAATTTTCTTATAACTTCTGGTACAACTGTTGATTTGTCAGTTTAATTTGAAACTAGAAGGCCTAGTAGTGAATTTTATTTATAAATTTTTTTTCAGGTATTGAAAACTAAACTTATTGATAGGGATGTTTTGTTTAAGACAGACAAAACTTACTTTGACCCTGTTAAATTGTGAGATAGTACCTGTTTAGTAATACAACTGGTGGTTATTTGTAATTTGATGAAAAACAGCCTTTGAGTGACGCTCCTTAGAAAATAAGTATAATGTACCTGAGATAAACAGGGATTGGTACCATTCCTTACTGCCAAAAATTCCAAAATATGTGGTGAAATGGCATTTTTAACCTTTTCCTTGATGCAGTGATTGATTTCTCTCACGATAAAGATTCAGGGAAGTTCATAAAAGATTGATAGAATATCATTTCTTCATTTCTTTAACTTCTCAATACATGTTTTGTTAAATCAGTTAGAGTCTTATGAAAAGTATCCTGTTGTATATTCATTCTAAATTAAGTAAAAGATACCCAGTTACTTGGCAGGGGGCTAGGGGATGGGTTGGAAAGCATCACTTTATAGAGAATTCTGTTACTCTGACAGAGTATATTCAGGCTTTAAACACTTTGTGGTGGAAATTATGAGAGATAATAAAGGAACGATGAAGCAGAATATCTGTCTATATGAGCCCTCACTGAGCAAGGAATTTGTAATCCCATCCTGCCTCACTTTTTCTATCATATTGATACTTCAGTGAGAGACGCAAGGGTCACATTAAGTATCTGATATGAGGATAGGGAAAAGGAATTTTCTGCTTATTGGAATAATGTCTTAGTATTTTTAAAACACTTAAGATTATTGGCCAGTTTGGCCTGATACATACGACTGTTGATTTGGTCTGACTGCTTTCTCTTTCTCTTCTGTGCCCTTCTATCTTCCTTGAAGCATGAGAATTCTCAGTTTTGATGACGAATTAAAGTAATAGGAATCATTCCTTTAGCTGTGTTAGTCATGTATATACACCTAGAACTGAGGATACTCCTCGGCCAGTGTTATAAATCACAAAAAAAGCAGTGGATGTAGGAATTTATACAAAATTTATTTCTAACTGAGGATTCAAGTTTTTGATGTGCTACCTAATGGAGGGAAAATGCTGAATTCTTGCTGCTCTGCTTGAAAAAAATAGATGGAAGCATGGGAGGAGCCTGAGACCTCTGCAGCAAGATTTGGTCTGAGTAGAAAAGGAAGATTTTTGTTTCAGATTGCCAGCTGCTAATGTCAGACTGACTCCCTTATTACGCCTCTAGTTGGCCTGTCAATATGGCCCAACAGCTAGATAAGTGCGGGGCAGGACAAAGGGCTCTTTGCACAGCAGGGAGGCAGTGTTGGTGGGGGAGGGGCAGAAGGTAGGAAAGGCAGGAGGGGAGGTTCTTTTCCCTGGGAGATTATTCAGTTTGGCATACAATTAAAGAAATCATTTATACTTCCCACTCGAGCTCTGAATTTGTGCCAGTCATATATTATTAACCCCAAATTTAGTATATCCCTGAATATCTGGTAGGAATCCATCCCCTCTTGCTCCAAAGAAAAATAAAAAATTAAAGCTCTGTGTAGGTTAAAAGAAAATAAATCTCATGTTCTCCACTCTTCTAAATACAAAGCATCTCCCGAGTAGACCAGTTCTAGAGCATCTAACAGCTGAATTCTCATTAAAAAATGGAAAAGAATATTCTATACAAAAAATATTTTTTCTATTTCATTATATATATTGTCCTTAAATTGGGATTAGACCAGAATAAGTAGAATAATTTGTTTCCCATTGTGAAATAGTTGCATATTGTTAGCTCCAGTTTTATATCACTAATATGGAGAGCACCCTCCAGCATTCAAGTGTTGGGTTGCAGTCACGTGAAGTACTAACTGAAGAAAGGCTACTTATTGTTTCAGTCTCATTCCTACTTCCTGGAGAACCTGATATTCCCTGGAGACTATCCACGCCACCCCACCCCACCCCACCCCACCCACCCTTTTAGGTTAGGCACAGCCTTGTTTGATAACATATGTGCTCAGCTCCCAACTGAAGGTGGGATGGTTGCATCTAGTTAGAATTCATATGAATCATAGAATTGGAAGAGGTGTGTCGGTTATCTATCCCTTCAAGCAAAATCATAATGAAATATTTCAAAGTTTGGGCCGCTGTAGAAGTTTTCATTAAAATGTGAAAAGGATCATTGTCCTGAACAGTATTTGTAGTTATTTTTAAAATAAATGGCAGGGAATATATATGTGCCAATTCTTTTTTAAAATCCAGAATATTAAAGAACTGAATTCACAGACAAATCAGATAGCAATTATTTTGATTGCAAAAGGATTCCTACTTTATAAAAAGTACATACTGAGGATCTTTTCCATGTTTAACATTCTGAAAGAATTTGATTTTTAGAAATAATTGGTTGGAACTCAGTTTTCTAGGTATATCTGTTGCTTGAATTGAGATACCACCTGTATTGCAATGTTATTAAACTAGCCTGAAAGTTTTCCCTTCTATCCAGACTGCAGGAGAAAATAAAGGAAACTGGAGAGCTAATTTTTGCTTATGGATTCAGAGCTTGTGGCTGTTAGCAAAGAAGAGATGTTTTAACTTAATAGAGTAACTAAAAGCTGCCTTTAATGCTCATTGTAATATTAGGCAAACTTGACCAAATTTAGTGTCATTACCCTCTGTAAAAGAAAGATAAATGTGTTACCCACTTAATGTTATATTTTTAAGTGCAGTGGTCTTGGCAGTAATGGTATATTTTGATCTGAAAAGGGAAATTTGAGTGCCTAATTATTGCCATTAGTTAGAAGGTTTTTTTTTCAATCTGTAAAATAGTAACAACATTAACATGAAATTTAATGGGCTGTATTTTATATTACTATAGAAATTTAGCGTAGTCATTTCTTCTCTTTATACTTCCTTCACATGGATTATTTCCATAGATTTGTGGGACTAAAATAGAAGCCATCTAGTTCAAACCCTGGCCTCCATTCCAGACAGTTTTCTCTGCATGTACTAAGACTCACATTTGCTAGCATTAGAGTAAACATCCTTTGCGCACATGCATGTACACACACACGCACGCGCGCGCACACCACTCCTAAAATAATTAGAAGTCTCTTCCCAAATAATTAGAAATCTCTTTATCCTGACTAGTGCTCCTTTTACCTGAATCATGCCAGAGACCCTAAAACATTCCTGGCAAAAGTAGGGGGGTGCATTTTGATCCCAAAGGTTGTGTTAAATGCTTTGGCTCCCCAAACAGCTAATCTCATTTCAGTAAGACCCAGCCAGCAATAGGCTAGAATGGAGGTGAAACACAGCTCTGTACCTCATCTTGTCTGTGCAGCTGCTCCACCTTATTTCCTGCTATTATTATCCCACAGTGCCTCTCCCCAGCAAAAAAGAAAGTAGGACAAAGAGGAAACATTGGATGGGCTAATATGATTTTTATTATGGTTAGATTGTGGGTTTGTTTATATGTACCTAAATACAGAGCTAATTTGTCCTATTCTTAAAAGTCAGTAGCAAAAGAAATTTTATAACTTTAGTGATCTTCCATATTCTTTCTTGATAATCCATTTCAGTTCTTAGCTTTACAGGAAAAAAATGTTTTTAATCATACTTAATTTTTATTGGTTGTTCACCCAATCATTATTACCGACAGATGCCACTGTGAGTATTATTAGCTTGAAGAAAGGGAGAGTCTCTTCTGTAGATAATATTTGCAATTTGAATTGGGAATTACTAATTTGTGTAACTTAGATATATGACTAAAATAAGGTTAAGGAATTAAACCTTTATGTGTGTTTATCCTTTTACCTACAAGCTGCATAATTTATATTCTTCAAGCCTTCTTTTTCCCATACCACCCCCTCGAAACAAGAAATTTTATTTTTGTCATTTTTGTTGTTTTCTGATGCTGAGATTTTCTCCTCTCCACTCCTGAAATGTGAAGACTCAGATAAAACCCAGTAATCTAATAAGGTGTGTGCTCTGCTGAATATGGTAAGAGGATTATTTCATACTTCTTAGAAATTATGATCTGGTTAGAATGTTCCAGTATAGTGTTAGCATATTTGATAATGTTGATGTGTTAATTTTAATGTATGTCCAGGTGAATCTCCTTGTTTTATATTTGCACCCATTGTTTGTCATTTTGTATGAGGTTGTTCCCTCGCCCCACCCCATCTCTATGGTTTTTCATTCCTTTCCTGTTGTGATCTTTGGCCTGTGTTGAAAAATTCTATTTCCTTCCACCAACCTCTGTGCATGCCACAACACATACAGTTTGTGCTCTCACAGCTTCGCGAAGGTTGATGATCTGTAGTTAATAATCAACTGTTCGGGCATTCTTGGTATCCAGGGAAGGTTTTATTTAGGAGGAAGAACCTGGATGGACCTGCTGGCAATTAGATGGCCTATGAATTTATGTTACATTTTCCTTTATTAACGTAGGCTGTTGAGAACTGACTTATTTTATGAGAGAAACCAGACAAAAACAGAAGAGCCACAGTTAGATATGGTTTTTAAAAAATAAATGTTTATTATAACATTTGGGATAGAATCTAAAGGGCACTTTATTAAAAAAATTATACTTTAGTTCTAAAGACAAAAGAATTTAACCTCCTAAAATAAAACAAAGGACTTTTGAGACAATGAGATTGACTGCATGCTGAATGTAGCATTAGATTGTTGTATGAACACATAAATTGTTATTTTCTCAATTACTACAGCCATGCAAGTTAAATGTCTTTATGCCCACGATATGAAAAATACTAGGTGAAATGACTTTAAAAAAAAAAAATTGAAGAAATTGTAGGAGCAAATCCAAAGTTTTGAAGTCTATTTTTATTTTTGATCTTGCTAGACAAATTTAATTTATGGCAATTAGGACTTTAATGTCGTAATTTAGTAACAGAACAAAATTAAGGTAGATTGATACAGTGTCGATGCACATTTTAGCTTGAGGCTAAGTTGTATCAAATTGTTACAGGTTTTCATATTTAGGCTACTTTTATTGAAAACGTTTGCCAAATATTTTAAAACCTATGAAATGACATAAAATATTTATAGTTTAAAAGCTAGTTATCTTACTGGTGGCATATTATATAAGCAAAAACCAGTTATTAAATTACTAAATTATAAGTTACTAAAACCAGTTATTAACTAAAAATCAAAAAAATGAAAATTATGCTGACATCATCTATGGAGCTCTGCAGTTACTGTAGGCATACCACTTTATTTAGAACAAGGAGGTAATAATGCCAAACCCAAGGGCTCTTACTTTGGAGCCTGGGCTGGTTGACCTGATCAGAATGTTTTTGTTACTCTTCCTTACTTTTCTCCTAGACCATTAAGATTTGAAGTTTTGCTAGGAATAAGGTATCTGATAGGAGTCTGACTAGGTCATGTGTTGAGGCCCATGGGAAGACATGTATTTTTAGAAAAGCAAGGCTCTGGGTGAGTGTTGCTTTCCTCTCAGTTTATCTCAAACAGTTGGTATGAAAAGGAGTGGATGGAGGTTTGCGGAATACATTGAGCAACAAGAAGAGAAATAGACCTTCCACTTTATGATAGAACTATGTTCCAGAAAAGAGTGGTGAAAGTCACTTTTTGTTGTAGAATGTCTTACCTTTTCTGAACTCTGTAATATTAGGAATGTGTTACCCAAGGGGTTGAGTTGAATATCTTTTGTGAAAATGATTTTTTAAATTGAATCTTTTATGCATAGAGTGACCATATGTCTTGGTTTCCCTGGGACAGTCCTGGTTTATGCCTGCCACATAATTAGTAATAGCACCCCTTTCACTCTCAAAAATGTCCCAGTTTGGACCATAAATTATATGCTCACCCTAATTATAGAGGATCATGGAACTTTTCATCACTCCATAGTAACCCAGGTCTCTTTTATAGAGCTCTTCTGATTCTCTCTGCTAGAATTTTTCTGTTGGGCTCCCCCATTTCCGCATGGACAGTTTTAGAATGCCTTTTCTTTTGCTTTTAGTTGGCATTGAGGGAAGGAATAGATACAGATCGAATTTTTTATTATGAAAAATTCCAAATACAGGAAAATAGATGAAATAAAAAAATGGACTCTCTGGATTTTACATAAACTGTTCCATTTGATGAAGATAAGCTCCATACATTGTACTTGGTTAATAAGTTTGTGTCTTTCTAATTTATAATTTCTCTTCTTTTTTATATATAATATATTGTTGATGAAATTTATCATTGTGTTGAGTTCTTACCCTTAGATTTTGAAAAATGTTATCTTTGTGATGTCATTTAACAGATTCTGCTATTAGATGATCCCCCATATTTTAGTTAAGTTAGTGATTATCTATTGCAAGTATACTGTATAAAAGTACTGTTACTTCTGTTAAGAATTACATAATGTCTACCTGTCTGTGTGATATTAGGCAGCTTTTGAAGGCCCCAAAGAGTTTCTGTTTGTAGGCTCTATTGAGATTTACCATATTAAAAATTAAAACAGAGTATTTTAAAAATATTTATTAACTAATTTTAGAATAACAGTAACAAATCCTGCTAACATAAATAACATTTTTATGAAAAATAACTTTACAAGAAATTTCTAATGGCATTGTTTTACATTTTTGCAAATCTCTTTAGTGATAGTAGACAACTGCTTTCTCTTAGCTGCTTTTGATTTGTCATGGTATATATACTGTTTTGTTTGAAGACTATGAAGATATCTGGCCTCACATAGATGTGTAGTTGAAAGAAGAAAGACTTCACATATTCCCTGAAAAAATCTCAGGAACTTCAGGAGTTCTCAAACCACAGTTTGGAAACAACTAGCTTAGATCCATTATTTCCTTTATGGTTTTGAAGTGGTGATATTTTATCACTACTTAATTTATTTTCTGTAATATTCTTCCTCATTAATTATTTGGATACCCTAAGATATAATTTGAGTACAAAAGGCAAGATCAGTACTTGGCTTTTTACCACTTATTTACCAGTTTTCAAAAAAGTGAGTTCGTAACTTAGCAGCCTCTAGAGGTGAGCAGTGAAGTTTGGTTATTATTATTGTGTACTTAAGGTTTTATATCAGTTTGATATCTTTCAGTCCCTTATAGTTACTAGTTTTGATATTCACATTGTCCCACGTTTGGCTGTTGGTTCCTAATTTTACTCATTCTCAATCATTTCATGGCTTGCTTCTGTGTGTGTGTATATATATATTTTTTTTTAATTGAAGTATAGTCAGTTTACAGTGTTGTTCCTGCCTTATTTTGGTTGATGTCTTGCTCTCTAGTATGACAAGATGTTCCAGGACCATTTTGTACATTTCCTACCCCAAACCTGGAATTACTCATTTCTATAAAACTTTGGTTTCTTTTAGTGGGAAATGGTACTTAGAAACCATGGTCTGGATGTTAGGCGTGTTCATTGCTTTTGGGTTGGACCTTGTTTCTAGACCTTTTCAATGGACAGAACAAAAAAATAGTTTCCTTTCCTTTTTTACTTTCTTTTTAAAAAATATCAGTTGTTGATATTTGATAACTTCTGTTTTGAAGTTAGTGCAACATGATATTTACATAAACCTAATTGTTTTCTCGTGTCCGCAATCCCAGTTTCCACTAATAACCAATGTAATTACTGTTTGCTTTGTTTCACAGTACATACACAACAGTTTTAGAGTGGCAGAACAATATGATTACTAAGTGAATTGTTTTTGTTTTTAGCATATATCCCTCCAAGGATATACAGTCAATTACAGTGGTTTAAAATCACTTGAGATAGTTCTCTGTGTTGTTGATACATGATGCACAGTGAGGTTAATTTATTTTATTTCACTTTCACATTTTTCAGGGATTACTCTTTGTTTTATAATAAAATATGGATACTAAATGAAATTTACAAATCTGAGTATAGTCAGAGATCTAGCTTCTAGCTTTTTTGCACCCTGTTCTTTCCCTGTCCCTATAAGTAAGACTTGACAAATTTGTCAAATACTATTTAAAGTGGTATTTTATCATGGTACTTATATTGTAACAGAAGAAGCATTTAAATTAGTTTATTTACTAAAATTATCTGTGTCTAGATTTTTCAGTAGCTGGTGACTTTCAGGCCATTGGAAAAGGGACTTAGTAGACTTTTTTGTTCTAGGAACCAAAATTTCTTATCTTAGAGTAAACAGTTCAAGATAAGAAACTTCCTTTTTCTAGTTAAAATTACCTTTCTTCAAATGCTAGATCATTTTCCATTTGTCTCTGATAATTTCAGAAACTTTAACCTGACTACGACTTGGGACACTGGTGCTACTTGTAATAGAAATGTCGTCAATTAGCATTTCTTGAATGGTTCTCCCTTGACCTGAAATTTAGATATTATCTTGGAAAGGATATCACCTAACTTTAACTTTGTCATTTAGAAGTCAATTATTTGATTTTATAAGTTCTAAATTAAAAATCAAATTGTTGAAAATCTTAAACCTGTTAAATGTTAAATCCATTTTATCCTTTCTAATTATAATATCTAAAAGAAGTTATAGTATTATTTCAGCAATCTGTGTCACATTCTGATATATTTATAGGCTAAAAAATACTAAGTCAAGATACGCCAAATGGTGAAGCAGTAGTGGCTAACGGTGTGAGGGTTCTGAAATTAGAACTTAGTTCACGTTATAGTTTGCAGTTTTCTTGCTTAGCCTTGGACAAGTTCCTCAACTTAGTGAGTAATTCTTTGGCTAAAAAGAAGTAGTACCTTTCTCATAAAGTTGTTGTGGGCATTACATGAGCTAATGCAAAGTGATTGAGGACACAGAGGCTGTCAGGAAATAAGCATCCTGCTTTTATTTTGGAAGTTATTGTTGTAAATATTTGATTAATTCCCTAAAGTGTCTGCATCTTTGGATAAGTAATGCTTACATGACATAAATATAGCACTTGATTTTCATGACTTCATCGGTTCTGTGAAAGGAACCAACTGTTAGCAAAGGAATAATTGGTATCTAGCTAAAATTTGAGTCTTCTGACTTTACAGATGTATCAGTCCTTGCTATATAAATATGATTACATAAAAAATTTTAGCAGAGAAGGGAACTTTAAGGAAACAGAACTTCTTTTCAGGATCCAAGGTCCTTTTCAGACTTTATTAGAAGTTATTTGGGATGACTTTAGGGCACCACGTATACTGACCAGAGTTAAAGTAGTATTTTTAACTCCAGAATTTTAAGATACATCAGTGTTTAAGTGCCTCCAGAAAAAGCTATGTAATTCCAGATGACTCCTCAGTTCATGTTTTGAGTTCTTTTTTTGTTTGTTTGTTTTTAGCTTTATTGAAGTATAATTAACAAATAAAATTGTAATATATTTACAGTATACAGCATGATTTGCATACCTTGTGAAGGGATTCCAACAATTGAGTTAATTAACACATTCATCACTCACAATTATCTTTTGTGTATGTGTGTGTGTGTGAGAGAGAACCTATAAGTTCTAATCTCTCAGCAAATTTCAATCTTACAGTAAGTGTTATACATTAGATCCTTAGACCTTATACATCTTTGTAACTGAAAGTTTGTACCTTTTTACTGACCTTTCCCCATGTCTCTTATACTCCAGCTCCTGGCAACCACCATTTTACACTCTGTTCCTATCAGTTTGATTTAAAACAAAAACAAAAAACCAATTCCATGTATAAGTGATACCATGCTATGTATCTCTCTCTCATTTATATAGTCAGATGGCAGGATTCCCTTCTTTTTTATGAGTAATATTCCATTATAGATAGGTAGGTAGATAGGTAGATAGATAGTCACATTTTCTTAATCCAGTCATCTTTCAGCAGACACCTAGGTTGTTTCCATGACTTGGCTATTGTAATGCTGCGATGAACATGAGAACACAGATAGCTCTTAAGATAGTTTCTTTTTGGTAGACACCTGGAATTGGGATTGCTTTATCAAATGGTAGTTCTATTTTTAATTTCTTGAGGGCCTCCATAGTGTTTTCTATAGTGGCAGCATCAGTTTACATTCCCACTAACATTGTGCACGGGTTCCCTTTTTTCCAAATCCTCATCAACATTGGTCACCTCCTGTCTTTTCTATAATAGTCATCCTAAGAGATGGTGCCTTACTCTGGTTTTGATTTGCATTTCCCTAGTGATTAGTCATGTTGTGTACCTTATCAAGGATCTGTTGGCCATTGCTTTTGTAAATTATTTTTTTAGTTGAAGTATAATCAGTTTACAGTGTGTCAATTTCTGGTATACAGCATGTTTCAGTCATACATACACTTACATGTATTTGTTTTTGTTGGCCATTTTTATGTCTTCTTTGGGAAAATGTCTATGGAGATCCTTTGCCCATTTTTTAATTGGGACTTTCAGTTGTTGTTTTACTTTTCTTTCTTGGTTATTGAGTTGTATGAGTTCCTTAAATATTTTTGATGTTAATTCCTTGTAAGCTACATGGTTAGCAAATATTTTCTCCCATTCCATAGGCTGCCTTCTCATCTTGTCGATGGTTTCTTTTGCCATGCAGTCACTTTTAGTTTGTTGTAGTCCTGCTTTATTTTTTCATATGAATGAAATTTTAATTGTATTTTTATTTTTCATTTTAATTATATACAAACCAAAAAGCCACTTTTAATTTCTTGTATAACTTCCGTAACTTACAGGAAATGTCAGAGGAAATGCTAAAATGCCCCTGTGTAAATTTACATTTAAAATCAAATTCAGACTTAAACTGATTTGTATGAAGAGTTAAATTTTTTGAGAAAAATTTCTTCATCAGAATCATTAACTCTCTAGAAGTGCTGTGATTTATATTTTGAAATAATTTATCGGAAATTTATCCCAGTGTTGTCACGGCCTATAAAATACTCAAAACAGCTCTAGTAACAGCTGGATCAGCAGAAAGATGTTTCTCAAAGTTAAAGAATATCCAGATAAGTCCTAATTTATAGCTTTCTCTGAGTTTCTCCCTATTACATATCCTTGACACCTTTATCAAAAATTAGTTCACCATATATGCATGGGTTTATTTCTTGGCTCTCTGGTCTGTTCTGTTGATCTGTGTGTTTGTTTTTATGACGTGCTATACTGTAGCTTTGTAATATAATTTGAAATCAGAAAGTATGATGCTTCGGATTTGTTCTTTTTTCTCAAGATTGCTTTGCCTATTTAGGGTCTTTTGTAGTTTCATAAAAGGAATTTTAGGATTTTTTTTTCTGTGAAAAATACTATTGGAATTTTGATAGAGATTGCATTGAATCTGTAGATCATTTTGGATGGTATGGACATTTTAGCAATATTCAAACTGATGAACACAAAATATCTTTACATTGTGTCTTCAATTTCTTTCATCAGTGTTTAATAATTCTGGTGTACGAATATTTCACTTGTTTAAATTTATTCCTAAGTATTTTATTCTTTTTAGATGCTGTTGTAAATGGGATTGTTTTCTTAATTTCTCTTCCCTGTAGTTAGTGTGTTAAAACAATTGATTTTTATGTATTGATTTTGTATCTTGCAACTTTACTGAATTTATTTATTTTCACTATTTTTTGGTGGAATCTTTAGGGTTTTCTGGGTATAAGACTATGACATCTGCAAACAGACAATTTTACTTTTCTGATTTGGGTGCCTTTCTGCCCCCCTTCCCTTATTTCTCTTTCTTGCCTAATTGCTCTGGTTAGGACTTCCTCTACTATTTTGAATAAAAGTAGTGAGAATGGAAATTTTTGTCTTGTTCCTGATCTTCCGCTTTTCACCATTGAGTCTGATGTTAGCTGTGGGTTTGTCGAGTATGGCATTTATTATGTTAAGGTACCTTCCATCTATTCCTAACTTGTTGAGAATTTCTATCTTGAAAGAATGTTAGAATTTGTCAAATGCTTTTTCTGCATCTATCGAGATGATCACATGATTCTTATTTTTCATTTTGTTGATGTGTATCACATTGATTGATTTAGGTAGCTAAACGAACCATCTTTGCATCTCAGGAATAAGTGCCACTTATTATGGCACTTGATTATGCTATATGATCCATTTAATGTACTATAATGTACTCATTTTGTTGAGGATTTTTGTATCTATGTTCATCAAGGTTATTGACTTGTAGTTTTCTTGTGTTCATGTCTGACTTTGGTATCAGGGTAAAATGGATTTGGAAATGTTCCCTCTTTAATTTTTTTGTAAGTTTTTGTTTGTCTTAATACTTTGGGATTACAGTGAGATTGAGGAGTGCTGAAATGAATTCAGATTGGATGACAGGCTGTTGTGGATCTTGTTAAAGCAGATTAGTAACATATTCAGATGTTTCAATCTCTCCCTATTGATGCTACTTGCCTTCTGAGCCCATTTCCTCTTGTGACTATCATATGATGTATCCAACCAATGGAAAAACATAGTGGCTACAAAGATATATAGTGACTCTGTACTAAAAGGAAATACTAGTATTTTAAAGAAGTCTGTATAGATTCTAAGAAGTATTCCTGACAAGAAGATGGAGGAAGCAAATGGGTAAACTAACAGTATGTTCAGAATATAATAGATTTCATTTTATGAGATGGTTGAATTTCTGAAAAGGTATCTTATAAATACCAGATCAATGCCAAACAGTTAAGATTTCTCCAAGTAAACTAATAGGATATTTAACTAAGGGTGTAGATTATTCTGTGACTGTTAGAGAAAAAAAATTTTTTAAAGGAAATCTTCCTTTTAGTGGACTTGGCAAGTTACTAAGAAACCTCAAACTGTAGATTCCTCTCTTCACGTCATACTTTTGCCTTGGAAGCAGAAAAATGATTCCTATTTGCCTTCCTTTTGACCTCTGTTTACTTCTGTAATATTGTAATTCTACATACCAAATGTGGGTGCCTGCAACGTGCTATAAGTAGCTTACTAAATTCTCTTATGATTGTTATCTTACTTAATTCTCAAAGTAGTGCTATGAGGTAGTTTACATACAAACAAACTGAATCTGAGTGATTGCACAACTAGTAATAAGGCGAGTCAAGTCTGTATGATTCCAGAATGTTTTCTGTATACAATATACTTGTATTATTTAGGGAAAACGTCACCAATATAATTTGCCCTTTCCTCTCCTCCTGACTTTGGGTACTGTCACCCATCTGTAGTTTTTCCTTTTTTTCCTTTAAGATTCACTGCCTGAAATAGGATAAGGCTCCTGGATCTGAATAAAGAAAGGAAATGGACAGGGTTTTATTGGATTTCATCCCCTGCTAGAGTGATTATAAATTCTGGCTTCCTTGGTATTTTAAAAAGCTTAAATAGTCCTCTTCCATCATCCATACCTTATCATTCAGTCAATTGCAGGCTTCCTTTATTCCAGACTGGCTGCAGCTTAGGAAAGGGTATAGATAAGAAGCCTATGAATCCCTAGAATTTTTACCTCACGTTTGTCTGCATTTTTCTGAAGAAAAGGTTCATAGTCTTTATAAGATTCTCATAGGAATCTGTGATTACTCTTCAAAAAGGTTAAGAACTAAGGCGTCCTAGGATTTGGTTCCTCATAGAGCAACTCAACTCAGTTGATTCTTCTTTGGCCTGAAAAGGTGCCCCCCTCTCCCAATCTTTGACCTCTTGGACCAAGCAGCAAACTGTCACAAAGCCCACCTGTGAACATACTTGTTTTCTCATAAATAATCTGTGAATTCATTTTTTATTATTGAAAATTCTAATTTTGCTTACAGAGATTGAAACCTCGCTTAGTTTTACTTGTGTCAGGTTGGCATAGATGCACATTCAGCTGTGCTTGGTAAATTAGGTTTTCCCCCAAGGAAAATACATGTTAAAACAGGAATGAAAAAACGAAGGCATTAATAATAGGTCTAGAAGTCAGATACGACTTCCTAAAGGAGCTTGTATTTCTATAGAATAAGCTCCCAAACATTTGTCCTTAAAACTTTTTTTGGCTTGTAAGTTAGGATTTTTTTTGATTGTAATAAGCTGATAGCCAAATAAACATTCATTGTAGCTCCTCTCAAAGAAAAGGTTAGATAAATATTGTCTCCTTTGAACAGTTCAGTAATGCAGAATTGGTAGGAATTCAGTGAGTATGTGTGCTCAAATAATAGCTAAGTATTAAGTTTAAATCTGTTAGAAAACAGTGACAAGGTTGTTATATCCAGGATGAATTTTTGAATATTAATACTAAAGCAAATGGAGAGCTTACCTTGTGGGTTTCCTTCTTGTTTTCACATATAGGTGGGGGAAATGTTAGAATTAAAAATGTGAAACACAGTCTTGAATCTTAGTGGATTCTTAAGAAATCTTAAATTTATTGAAGAGCCATAGGTCTCACGTAGTTTTTTTTTTAGAATTCAGGGTTGTGTGTGAAGATGATAGTGCTTTAACAGGGGAACTTCATGGTGATTTGAACCAAGAGGTTAAAGGAGGGCACCTTTTTAGGCAGGGATCTCCTTTGTTTCCCTTTTATTGTCACCCTTTGTATCATCTGATATATTTACCCAAGTGTAAATTGTTTAGTCCTGTCACAGATAGTGGTCCTTAAGGACATAGGTGAAAGGATCTTGTGCAGAAATATTGTCAGTTCTCCGTAATTATTTTTCTTAGACACTAGTACTTGGCCAAGAGCCCCAGTTGCAAAGAATCTAATGTGATAGATACCAAATTCATAGTGTGTGTGTATATATATACATATATTTTAACTGTATTTTCCTAATCAACCGATAAAATTTTTCACACTTTTTTGAGGCTATAAGCCTGAGATCAAGGTGTTGGCAAGGTTGGTTTCTCCTGAGGCCTCTCTCTTTGACTTACAGATGGTTGGTCACTCTCTTGCCCTCTGTATGTGCACATCCCTGGTGTGTCTTTCTGTGTGCAGATTTTCTCTTACAAGGACACTTGTCATATTGAATTAAGGCCCATCCTAATGGCCTCATTTTTTGAAATAATTTTTTGAGTTATAATTGACATTAGTTCCAGGTATACAACATTATAATTTGATACTCATATATACTGTGAAATGATCACCAAAATAAGTCTAGGTAACATCCTTTACTGTGAATAGTTACAATTTTTTTTTCTTGTGATGAGAACTTTTAAGAGCTACTTTCTTGGCAACTTTCAAACATGCAATACAGTGTTATTAACTAGTCACCATGTTGTACATTACCTCCCCATTTATGTTACAACTGGAAGTTTCTACCTTTTACTCCATACAGCCATTTCTTCCATCCTCCAAAATTTTTACACTTTTGAAAAACTATCCTTATGCCCAAAAAGATTGGGGATCACTACTATAAAGTTGTCAGTAGTGGTCTACAAGAGATTTGTCAAAATCTGGGGTGTAGGATTAAAAAAAAAAGATGTCTTAGTTTTATTTTGGTTACCAAGTACTGGCAAATGAAATACAATATTAAGAAGTAGTAACATTCAACTTTTAGAAATATTTTACTCAGGAAAAAATAAGTTTATAAATAGAAGATGTTTTAACAAAAAGGAAAAATAGAAGCTAAATTCTGAGATACTTTGTGTTTTACTCCACTTTATTCAGTGCTAGAATTCTGGACTTTGCTGAGGGTCAAACTCTGATATGCCAGGAAAATAGCTGGGAAAATTTAGCATATTTTGTGACTGTATTTTGCATTAGAATTTGAGCAATTCACTGTAGAGTTTTATTCATTAAAAAGTACTGTTTTGTCTGTGTCGTGGGGCTAATTTATTATAAGAATTAATCAATGAGAATTTTGGCCCAAATACAGCTGAAATGTTTACTGAAACTGGATCAAAGATGCACATTTTTATCAAGGTTTTTAAATCATTTTTCATATTAAGATCTCCAGAAAATATTTTTATAATCCATTAGTTAAATATTGTTGATGTTTTTCATAATGGGAACTCTTAAGGTTCTGGGATCTCATAACAAATTACTAGCTAGTTGGAGCAAAGATGTTTATTCTTTTGGACTTCTAGAGAAATAATGTACTTAACATTCCAAAGATTTCATTTTACTTACTAACTTACTATACAGTAAGTACAAGCTAATTTTTTGCCAGGCAGAACAGTGACCATCAGTGGTTCTTTGAGTTGATCATTGTCTCCCATCATTGTTATTTTTTAAATTATAAATTATTCTGAGTTTAATTTAATTATTATCAATATAGCTTAAGGAGAGTAGTCTGTTAATAGAATGTGTGGTGGTATATATTTTCATTGACAGTGATTAGGGCCTGTTTTCCACTAAATGAATCTTAAGATATCTCTGCTTTGTGTTTCATATAGGAATCAGATATAAACATCCCACATGTTTTTGTTCTCTCTCACTCACCATTATTATTGAGTTATTTTTTGACTGGAAAGTGTGCCTTGGTCGAGTAAGTGTGCTTTTTTAACCCTAATTTTGTCATCACTCTTAAGATTATCCTAGTACTCTAAGACACTGCTCGTTAAAAAGAAAGAGAACAGCGGTCACCACCTCAGATGTGAGCCATTGCTAGTGTAGTGTAACCAGTGCTTCTCTTTAATGCACTGGTTTATCACACCTTACTTGCATTTAGGTGTTTCTTCTGTGTTTCATCCATTACTTGTTGACATATAGCATATACGTATATGAATGCTGTGTCACAGCTATGAGTCATGTATACTTGTAGTTAATTTTGCTATAAGGAGAAATCTGCATTCCCAAGAACACAAGAAGTTTTATTATTAACAAACTCATGTCAGAAATAATTGCTTGCAATGATTTCTTTCTTAAGAAAAAATGATTAAGACATTTTTAATAGCCATAAGTGTGTAATTATAAAGCCTAAACATTACTTAGCAAATCAATTGATAAATTACATTAAGCTTTTTATCCATTTTAACTTTTACAGTGGAATGATGATCTTTCTTTACCTGTGACTACCACCTGTCATTTTAAGCTGACTGCTCTTAACATATTTATGATAAACAAGGGACAGCTTTACTCAGCAAAAGTGATATATACAATTGGTATTTCTGGAATTCACTGTAAAATAATCCTGTAGAAGAGGAGAGGTTACAATAAAATGAGATTGGCTTTGAGTTCATTATTGATTAAAGCTGGTTAGGGTCCATGAGTTCATTACAGGTTTTATTTTTTCTGGTTTTGTATTTGTTTGAAAATTTTATGATAAAGGTTTTTGGTTTTTGGTTTTTGTTTTTTAAGATGCAGAAAATAGCATATCACACAGGAGAATGGTGTAAGCAAAATTTCGAAAGTGGTCTTGTTCTATTCAGGCAGAAGAGTTTGACCTAACACTTCAGGAAGCCATTGTAGGTTCCTAATAGTAGAATGGTAATGATCAAAGTCCTGCCCTGGAAGGGTTAACATCATGGATGAATGAAGAGTAGATTGGAGGGTTGAGAACCCAGAAGTAGCAAGATAATTTCATTGCAACCTTGAAATCATAAGGAGGTAAGTAGTGTTGGTGAGTGGATGGATAAAAAACAGTCTGTGAAATATTTCGAAGGAGAAAGAATAGCTCTACATCCAGGCTCTCAGTCAGGTGCTACTGCCAGCACAACGAAAAAGAGAGGGTTTTTTTGCATTTACCTAGGATTTAGATTTGGACCATATGGGTGTCTGGTGTCATAATGGAGTGTGTACTAAATGATTTGTAGCTACATTACAAATTTAGTCAATACTTTGATACTCTGTCTTCTAGCAAATCAGTATTGACAAGTTTCTCACAGTTTCAAAGTTTATTCTTTTTCCAAGGATAATTAGAAGTGAAGGCATCATACTTGATACTACCGAGGCAGAACTGCTAGAACAGAGTTTTGATAACCTGTTTGAAACTAAAGAGCTCGTATCTTCTAGGTTACTTGAATCTTTCAGTCAGAACCCTACAGATGCCAGCTAGATTAGAGAAGGCTAGCATAATTTGTTTTCTCGTTACTGCAAGAAAATTTAGAGCTTGGTGCTACCTTCTATTAAAAGAATTAAAAGTTGTCTCATGGGACAACTATAAGAAAATACTTTGGTTCTAAAATAGTGCTTTATCTAGGTTTTATTTTGAAGATCTCAGCCCAAAGTTTGTGAAAAAGCAGCTGAGATCTCATACTTTTGTATACAAGAATTTTAGAGGCAATGGTGCATCCAGTCAGTAGTCTTAAAAGTGTGTCAGAGAATTGTTGAGAATTTGCAGTTAACTTTCATCTTAGGGTTTTCTTTTAGGATGTAGAGAGTCTTCTAAGGAAGAGACTCCGAGAACTTAATTTATTTTAGACCTTACAAGAAAGCGTAGCCTTCCCACTGTGTTTGTGGGAGTGTAAAATGATTTTAAATTTCTAGGGGATGGTTTGGGATCACTAACAAGTATGTTTGTCCCATTTTAGCAGTTCCACTTGTATGAATGTGTCCTAAGGAAATGTTTATACATGTATATAAAGAAAGGCGTATGTATGTGACATTCAGTGCAGCATTGTGTATATTTTGGAAAACTAGCAACAGTCTATAAACATCCACCTGCAGAAGATTGATTTAAATTACGTCGATCCATAGGATAGAATACCTTGCTGTCATTTAAGGAAGAAGTAAATTTATACATACACATATAGAAGGGTGTTCAAAATTTATTACTAAGTGAGCAAAGCAGATTGCAAAACAGTAGGATTATCACTGTCATCTTAGGGGAATCTTTGTAAAGTGGAATTATGTGAGAATTTTGCATCTTTATGCTTTGTAGTGTTTGTATACTTCTACAGGCATTTTTTAAATAAAAAGTTAAGAATAAAGATACAGCTATTCTTAAGCTTTAAATTCCTTTACTGCTATATACTTGGCCACTTGATCTGCCAAATAGTCACATTCTGTTTGTGTTTTGAAGGTTCTTGCTGCCCATTATTATTCATTCTTAATAGAATTTTCCAGGAGACTAGTCAACGATAAGTTTTGTCTGAACAGTTTAAGAGATTTATAGAAGAATCTGTTTCTGCACTCTTCTGTGTCACTAGTAAACTATGGAGTGGTTTGGGCTTTTCTTTTTTGGTGGGGAGGATGTTTTCTCTTCAGGATGACTCATTACTTGTAGAGACGCATTTTAGGATTTTCTTTTCCCTTCACGGTTGTGAAAATGCAATACTTGGCACATAGGCAAAGCAAAAGAGTTTGCAAAGTGCCCATCCTCTTTTCTATGGATAGGAGAAACATCTTAAAATAGCACTTAACATAGTTTTTATACGTAGTAGTTATTCATTTAATGATTGTTGAATGAATGAAGAAAAACCTGACAAATCTAGATAATATAAATCCTGAGAGCTCCAGGAATGTAAATCTGGACTTGGTACTTAATGTTTTTAAAATTTGTTTTAATTCGTATGTTGCTATCTAAGTAGTAATTACTTCAGTAAATGGAACCTATACGTTAAAATCCTAATTTTCTTAACTCCACAACTGTGTGTGTGTGACTACTTAAAAGTTAGTATTTTTGTGGCTCTGGTTCTTTGTAAAATAATGAATTAGACTTTATAAACTTAAAACTAAATTTTTTATCAACTGGAGAAATTTAGCCTAAACTCCTGAAAGGATAACAGATATTAATACCTTATAAGTGTGCATAACCCACTTTGTTTGGAGTAAGTAAACATGGTTCCCATTTCGGGGTTTGCAAATGAGAAAGGTATGGACTGAGATGAGGCAAATGTAGAGGGTGGAGAGGTTCTTTTCCTATTTGTGTGGTATATGGCTCTAAAGCATGATCTGAGGCTCCAAACACAGTAGGACAGAATCTTCAGAAAGTCTTGAGAATATAGCTCTTTAAAAAGGTAAATCAAAGTTCACTGAGAGTATCATCTTTATTTGATACTTAGAAGCCTATAATTTTCCTTTGATTATTGTTAAGGGCAGAAAGAGTTTGTGCATCCTTGGTTAGTTTTAGCAGTAAATACCTGTTTATCATTGTTAAATGAGTTGTAAATAAAATATTTCTTCAGTGTCATCTTAAAGTAATTTAAGATTATAGTATTTAGTTTCATTATTTAAAGCGTGTACTCTTACTGTATTACTCACTCCCCTCCCTTCCAAGTACGACGAATATTCTATAATATTGCCGTTGCTGAAGTTTCTCATAGGGAAAGAAATTCTTACTGTGGACTAAAAAAGGATTTTTTAAAAACTGGGTTTTAATTACCATGTATTCTAGTAAACCTAGAGCTTTTATAGACATCGGTTTATTGTGCCAAGCCAGTAGCCCCTAGAGAGAGTATAAATTTAGGCAAAGGAGCCAAGGGATAAACAAGTGTTGAGGAAGAGGTGGGAGAAAAGGAAAACTTTATCTTGGCTCTAATTTACTGTATCATGATGTTTCTTTAGTGTCTTTTAATTGTTTACCCTAACACTTCTCTTTTTTCTTCTCTTCAGCCATGAACTCTCTCCTAGTTCTTTGCCTGTGTTAACTTGCTTCAGATTGTACGCCTAACTTGCAACTTACACTACCCCAAATACAAAAACTTCACAACAAATCTCTGAGCTCTTTCTCTTTTCTTAGAGTTCATCTTTTATTTTTGAGTAATTCTTACTTATTCTAATACTTACCACTTATCTCTTCTACACTCCCCCCCCCCAAGTTTCCCATATAGCCTTTTCTCACATTATTTACTATAGCAAAATTGAAATACACACTGCTGGAGACAAGTGAAAGTACTTTTTAGCCAGATTCAGGTTGTTAGTAGCAGCTCCTCTTTGTTGACACATAGTTCGAAGTTCCAGAGAGCCATTTTAAGTTCTCATTTGCGCCAGATGCTAGTCTGTGTGCACCTGTGAGTCAGCAGGACAGGTATTATTCTTTCTGTTGTACAGTGAGAAAATTGAGACTTTTGAGACGTTGCATGAATTGCCTCAGCCAGTGCCAGGATTCATAGAAAGTTTAGAGAAGGAAAAAACCCAATGAAGATTTTACTTTGAGGAATTTAAGATTCTTCTATAAAAAACGATTTTTCTGAGATTTCTAAACTAATTAAGTTATAGGCTAGAACTCAAATTTCCTAACTCTTAATATAGTACTTTTTCTTCTCTCAAGATAAAAAGCTCTATGATACAGTACGACGGCAGTGTTTTTCCTTGATACCTTAGTTTGAGGTAGAAATGGAAGATGAGCATATGATGCAGCTGACACATTAGTTCTCAAACAAGATGGTCATGTAGATAAAATGCATTTGTATATTTATTGCATTTTGAACTGTTTTGTAATTTAAAAATTAAGTTGAGGGTAATAATCATATGAAAAAAGCCTTCTAATACTCTTTCTCCATCTCCTCTTTTTACTATTTATTCATTCAAAATTAGAAAACTTAACTAGAAGTATTTAAGTTCAGCTTATGTACACAACAAATTTTTGAATAATCAGATTCAGAAGTTGAATTTTTAAATTAATGGTTATTTTCTTTTAATGCTTATTTATATATTTATAAAGTTTTTATGACATGTTTTTTCTCTTAACTAGGTTGAATTTTTCATTTATTGGCCTATTAAAGATTACTTCTTCAGTTATTCTGTGTATCTGTTGATTTTCATTCTTTAATAGTTTAAATGGTAGGTTTGGCTGAATACATTGATTTCAGAATGTATCTTAGAAGCTTGTGTTTTTTAGTGAATCTCAGTTTAAGGGTTATTACTTCAAAAAAAAGAAATTTGGTTGATTGTGTCTTCTGGCTAGTTGGAGTTTAGAGAAATGAGATTTGTTGTATGCCAGGTGTTTCATTTAGTATGACGGGGGGAAAATCCTAATTTTACAGTAGTACTGTGTGAACAGCCTGATACCAAAGTTCTGGAAAGAAACCAGGCCTAGGAGATAAGTAATCTAGGGAATATTTTTTTTTTTTACTTGAGGATATTTTAGATTCTAAAATGATAATCAGTTCATCTAATGAGAGGAAAATAATCATTAATCCTCTTATAAGATCTGAAGTTATATTATTGCCTTTGAGAAAAGTGGGCCTTGCTAGCTGTGATGATATTCCTCAACCTACCTTTTATGTCAGTCTAAGCAAGAAGAGATTTTCTCTTTTTCCGTAATACATGCCTATTTTTAACACACTGAGTTTTACATAATTTCAACAATATTTATAAAATATACCTTTCTGGCGCTGAATTAGTGTGTTTTTAAACACAAAATGTGTTTGTCTTTACTTTGAAATCTCATAATTGGGCCCTAGATTCAAGAGTGATTTTAAAATTTAGGGAAGCCACTGCATCCCGAAACATTTTCTTATGAGAGTGAGGGGGGAAAAGTGTAAAATTTCAATGTAAATACCTTGGTATTAATATGAGAATTCCTAAAGGTGAAAATGATGTCAGTGTTTTATTTAAAATTTAATGAAAGATAATGGAATTGTAAGCCCAAAGAAACTGAAGGCAAAGGGACATTTTGAGAAAATGGCTTGTTTATATATGTCTAAATATATATTTACTTACATGTTTTTGTCAGAGACCAAAATTGAGGAAGAAATTTGGCTTTTTGGTGGTTTGTGGAGTTTATCAGAGATTGCTTCTTGGCTAAGTTACTGTCTGCATAGGCTGTTAACAATTGTTTCTCTGGCAGCAGATCTTGTTCATCAGGATTGCATCATTTCTGGGAGAATGGCCAAGGTCCACAGCCACAGTACAAAGACTGTCTGAAGCATATGAGGCCTGTTCTTTTTCTGAAGCGGCACTCCTCTTCCTGCCAGTCCTCTTCATAGGATTACTGAAGCAGACTTGTTCTGAAATTTCTTTCATTGGATTGGCTGTTTATTGGACTCTTGTCTCCCAGCTGCTTCCGGCTCACCTGGCTGATGCAATTTCTTTTCCTGAAATCTCTATTGGAGTTGTTCTTAAAACACTTTTTGTCTCTCTTCTCTGAGAGTGAGTTACCAGACAGATCACACGGGTCTTGTGCTTTCAGCAAGTCATATAGGGAAGAGACTGTCAGAATGGCAAGTACAGAGACTGTGGACCATTTCTGAACCAATTAAAAAGATAGGGGTAGTTAAAAACTATTTCTGCCATGCTCTTAACAGCCTTTCCCCTAGAAACTGTATGT
This sequence comes from Vicugna pacos, assembly GCF_048564905.1. Classification (NCBI taxonomy): domain Eukaryota; kingdom Metazoa; phylum Chordata; class Mammalia; order Artiodactyla; family Camelidae; genus Vicugna; species Vicugna pacos. The sequence continues at coordinate 49,166,137 of NC_133003.1, forward strand.
AAATGGGGACTTTTCAAAAGAGTAGTCAGTAGTGGGAAACAGGCTGGTTCTGCTTCTAAGTACAGGAACGTACTAGTGTTCCTTGGGGTTCTTACGGATTTTTCTAGAAATAGTTAAATTGAAATGAAGTTGAAATTCTGGTGCATTCATTTTCTGTCTGCTGTACAGTCATGTACTTCTTTTTCTACTCCTGTCATTTCTTCTTTCTTACTGGTTGTTGCTAAAGGAGTCTTCCTTGGTTTGATTTTTTTTTGTTGTTGTTCTTCCTTCCTTTTACTGTTACCTTCATACCTTTCATTTTTATAATTCTGAGTGTGCTCTTTGAAAATTGTTTCTAAAGAATAGTTTATTTTCCAATTCTTAATAAAAAGTTAGAAATCCATAAGATATCAACATAAAGTACATTTGCACTCTACTGCTTGGTAACTGGAATCCTGCAAACAGCTCTATTCATGTATATGATATATTACATTTCAGTGTTAATACCCTTTCTGCATAATGTTAAATTTGACTTTTTTCCCCCTAACATACTGGGTCATCACCTATTTTCCTTTTTTTTTTTCCTTTCTTTTGGAAGGTAGAAGGCTAATTAAAGCTGTATTTTTTTCATCTTTCCATTATGACTACAAATAGAACTGACTCTATTTTGTCACTCTGTAGTAGGACAGGAAGATAGCGGGAATGGAGTCGGGGGAGAAAGGAGTAGTATGAACTTTTAATAGATGATGATACATCTCTGACTGACCAGAGGAAATTTGACATTTGATTAAAGAAAAGCCTCTCAATTTAGGAGTGGGTCAGTAGAGAAGAGAGGCACCTCCTAGGAGGTATAGAAAGAAGGAATCCCTTAGAGATGGGAGATAATTCTAGTTTTAAGGAAAGAAAAAGATTACCCAGAGACAATATTTACCACTTTTCAAGTCAAATAAAGGTAACTTCCTTTTCTACCCTATATTTAGATTCTGGCGTTACAGGAAAATAAAATAACAAGGTTAAAGGACAAAGATAGAGTACTAGATGGAACAAGGCAGTATACAGAAATGAAACAAAATTACCATAAAAATATTATTTTTGTAGAATTCTCTTCTGTTTGTCTATGTTATTTCTCTACTAATTTGTGTCTCAACTTTTTCTAGGTCTTCAGAGCTACTGGCAGATAATTTTGGGGGACTTCATATTCAGAGGTCTATAAAAAGGTGACTGCACCAAATAAATTTAGTTTGGTTTAATTTCTGTATTTTAATGAATGCTAAATTTATAGTTTTGATATAATGCTTATTGTAATCCATTCAGCAAATATTCTCATACACTTTCTATGTGACAGGCACTGTTCTAGACTTTGGAACTACAGCAGAGGATAAAACACAAAAATCCTTGTCTTCATTGAGTTTATATTCTGGTAAGAAGAGAGGCAGAGAAATTTAACAAGTAAAAGATATCTTGAAACTGTTCCACCTAGAGACAGTTCTTTCTCTTTTTCTAGGACATATCTCCAAACAGTGTGATAAATTAGTAACTGCTGTGAATACTAGCTTTGTAAACTATAGTAGAAGTTTGTCTTGTCTTATAGAACTAGAGTAAATATAGTAAAATATTGCATATAGATGATCTGTTGAATTCTTCAGTTAACGTTTTAATAGCTACATTTTGCAGTGTTGTTTAGGGAAGGAACTCTTCACAGAGTTATATGAGAAATTTGGTTTTTTGTTACCATTTTTTGAATTAAAAATTGTAAAAGCTTTATTTCAAACAAGACAGCCAGACTAACCTAAAATGCCTTTGTCAGAAGCCCGGAAGAGGTCATGTAAAATTACACAAAAGGAAAATGGAGTAATTCATGAAAGAGTATGAAAACTCATAGTTTAACTATTTAATCTTCCTTAAAATTATTTATCAGTTCCCAAATTACTAGGTTGGGCTTTCATTAAGGAATTTATTACTCTCTTAAGTCATTTATAAGGAGATATTATCTGAAGTGATTTTTCTGTCTTTAATATATCTTTAAAAAATTACTCTCAGAAAAACAACCACTATCAGCTTAGTTTTATAAGTTTTCTTTTATTGAGGTGCCTACTTTTTTTATGGGCATAGAATATTTTCTTAGAGCTGTGTCGTATATAATCCTTGTCTGTAGCCCATAATGGCTATGACAGGAGGGGTGTGTGTGTATGTCTGCATCTGTGTCTGTCTGTCTGTCTGTCCGTCCTTTGCTGAAATATAACACATGATTCAGATTCCTATGTTGGTCAGGGGTGGTATGATCATTATCAGTTAGACTCTGTTCTGTTTATTAAGCCGGGCAGCCTAAATAAATTAAGCCTTGGGCTTTTTGGGGGAGGAGTGGTTGGGGGGAGGGTGGGCAGTTAGGTTTGTTTGTTTAATGGAGGTTCTGAGGATTGAACCCAGGACCTTGTGCATGCTAAGCACGAGCTCTACCACTGAGTTGTACTGTCTCCCACACTTTTCCTTTTAATTTGAATTATGCAGTGATATCAAATAAAGAGTTGTGACCAACAGTCTCCAGTGTTTAAATATGCCCTTTTGAGCTTGTTTCATAAGTATTCTCTCTTCCATTAGTTGTAGATTTCATTTCAATTTCCCTAAGGATTGGAGGGTGTACTGCTCTGTTTGGATATATTGTTAGGGAAATGAAATATTCATGTGTATGATGGACGAAAACTCAGAAAGTTACATTAGTCATTTCTCTTTTATGAGCTATGAGGAAGCAGTAGATAGGAAGATTTGCCCTTTTCATTTCAATCCCAAGTGTAGCATAGTCATTTCAAGTTGAGTAGGAACAGGTGTATTGCCACGCCCAGATTTGGTAAGTTCTAGATCCATTGGTGACATCTAGCTGTTTCAGAGTTTAGGTACCCCAGGGAGGACTACTTATTTTGTAGCTGTTCTAGCGTTCTAAGATAACAATATGGAAAAGTAATATTATCTTTATGTGTTCTTAAAAATCTTGGCCTGTTTCATTGTTCACAATTGGGTTTCTTACCCACATTAATTTGCTTCATATATTAAAATAAGTCAAGCATCTCAGATCATCTTCCATTTTAAAATTTGCATTAATCCACTGGATTGAGTCAATTAATATATGCTTTTCATACATTTACTTTTTTTTTTGATACAAACTTTTTTTTTCTGCTGTCTTGTCTTATAAATCACCATGACAACCATGACTTCTTATTGTAGTCTTTTTTGCAAAAATCTTCACTAACTTGTCTTTAACATTCATGTTGACTTTCTTTCTTCCCATATAAAATGCTTCTTATTTCATCCTTTTAGTTTTTTTATAACAAAACTATAAAATCACTAATGTAAAATCAAGAGTACGATTTTTCCCTTTGTACCATACCTCCACATCTCTTAGTCTACTTTTGTTTCTTTATGCTTAAATAGTTTGAGAATCTTTCTGTTCCCAAGTTCTTCTAGCTGTGGTCACCAGCCAAGGTATTCTCACTACTTTTCCACACAGAATTTTTCTAATTTTTATCATGAAATTTTACTCTTTGTGGTTTATGGGGTTTTTTCTAATTTTTAAATTTTATTTTATTATTATTTTTTAATGACGTTACTGGAGATTGAACCCAGGACCTTGTGCGTGCTAAGCACACCCTGTACCACTGAACTATACCCTCTCTCCACCCCAGTTTATGTTTTTATTTATACCTAGCAGTGGATATTACCTCACAAATACAGTGAGACAATTATATCTTCTCCCAAAATTATAGTTATTAAAATGGTTTAGAAGGAGGAGTATTCTGTGACAAAAGAAGACGGCAATAAGAAATAGCTATATTCAGTCAAGTATAAACAAATTTATCTCTTAACATTTTTAATTTGCAAGAAATAACATTATTGCTACTGGTAAAACTCATTTATTTGTGATGGGGGCGCGGTGGAGGAAGAGTTTGAAGATCCTGAATTGTTAAAGAATTTAGTTAAACTATGATGTTTCTTTCAACCATCCTGTTTCTTACAACTTCTTAGGTCCTAGGATGCCAGAAAATTTTGTTTGATAAGCAGTTGTGGAATGAGGGAAATGTGCTTATTGGTGAGCTACGTAGACTATCACTTTCTCTTTATCTAAAAAGGAAAAAAACTAAAATAGAAATGAAAAGTGACCGTAACTTTTGCTACCTCACTTTGTGGAACAATAACATAGTTGCATAGTAAACATGGGACAATATTGATCTCTTGTTGTACCTGTTTTATATTTATCCCTTAAAAGCTTTGTTCAAAAAATGGAAAATATTCAGTGGCATTTACAATAAATTTCAGAAACTGTCTAGTTACTAGATATTTTCCTTTTCTGTGACAGAGTTCCTCATGTCCATAACATGTTGGTTAAGGCTCTGCAGCTCACCCCCACTCTCAGAGTGGCCAGTCTCCAATAATTGGACCCCGTGATTTCTGCTCTGCTGTGTTGGACGTCATGAGCATTGCAATCCCTCTGGGAGTCACCACACCAGATACATCCTACTCAGATATGGCTGCTGGATCAGAGTAAGTGCTACTTCCTAGGTAGTAGGTGCATTGCCAGTTTGTGTTGGAGACAACTTTCTTACGGGCATCTAATAATAAATATGTAGTATTTTCTAAACCCAAGCCTAGCCCACTGTAAATGACATTAGACCTTTCCCTTTCCCCCATAGAAGCTGAAAAGAAAAAAGAGTTAGAAGGGGGAGGAAAATAATTTGGGAGGATGGGATTTCTGAGTAAATAATTAATAGAATTAAAGTTGCTAAGTAGCCATTACTTTTCATTTGTTTTGATGGGTGAGGAGTATTAAAATAAGTAGGTGTCACTACCTGCTTCTGTAGAGTTAATGATTATTCTGATGAATGGAGATAAAGAGGAGTTCTCTCCAACTGATTTTCCTTGAAGGCCTCTTCCTATGTACTTCTCATTGTTCTAGAGTAAAGGGGCTGCAACTATATGGGCAGGTTACTTAGACCTTCTGGTACTTGGGGTAGAAAATGTGGAAAGCAATGTCATCTGTTTTTTATAATATTCATTGCCTAGAAAGAGGACCTTCAAAATCAGTGGTACCAAACTTTTTTTTCAGCTAAGAGCAGCTTTAGGAATTCAGAATTTGTCGAAAAGTCCAATCCCTAAAATAGACTCTCAGTTCTTGAAGAATTTAAATGCCAAATGGCAATGAAGGTAGGCCTTCATTATAAAACTTTATATATTATTCACAGTTTAAAAATTTTAGCCTTTTGTATCCCTTCTCTTTTAAGTTGTCCAAGATTCCCCCTGCTCACAGATTCCCCCTCTTGTCCTTTTACCTCCCTTGTACCCAATCTTCCTTGCTTACAGAAAGGAAGTGGAAGCCCCCTACCTTTCAAGACGAAGTGGCACTACACCAGGATGTGAAAGTCCAGCGAAAGAGACCCAAGGGGCCTAGGGGGCAGCACACCCCCAGAAGCCAAGTCTATTCCAGGCAGTACCAGGGATTAGGGTCTGGGCTGGAAAAATCCTGGTGTTTTGAATATGTTCAGGTCCAGTTCAGACTCTTGATCCCACAGCCACTTCTTGAGTGAGGTGGGTGTTGCTCTAATTCCCCTGTTTCTCTTGCCATTTTCACAGTCCCTGGGGATTCTTCCCCCTTCAGCAAAGTAAAGCAACTGTACCAGAACTCTGGGTTCAACTGCATCCCTGATAATAGTGGTTTTCTTCCTTAAAACTGAGAATATTAGTAAAGAGCATGTATATTTCTTCACAAAGCCACCTAGGATAACTTACCTGTTAACTAACTTCCTTATAAAGGAAGACTTAAAATGAAACTACCCTAAGAAGTGATATGTTATATTCTGGGGTAGTCTAGAATTGAAAGCAGTTTTTGGCCTTATTCCCATATAAAAAGAAAGATGGAGGGTGGGGGGCTGGGGAGGGGTGGATTGTGTTATTTCCAGAGCTTTTTTTCCTGTTCTGTTTTGTTTTTATTTTTTGCATGCCGAAGAGATTTAGTTATGCCAATAGCTGAGACTTCCAGTTTTCTATTTCCCAAATAAAGTGCTTAAAAATCTTCCTGCATTAATAGGTAACATAGTTGTATAGTGTTAATGGATTTTTATAAAGTCAACCACTAACCTATATAGCTTGACTAACAAGCTGTATAGGTAGACAGCATTAGCAGTAGTGGGAAATTTCAACAAAGAGATTAAATCAATGAGTTTGGGATTCGTGGATGAGAAAAAGATCTAAAGCAATTATTTTCAAAATGGGTATTTTTCCCAGGGTACAGAGCTGACTGCTCATAAATCTTGCTGGGAGTCCAGAAGTAATTGCAGAAACAAAAATACTTCTGGCCTAAAAATTTTACTCCAATGTTTCTATTTCCTGAAACATTTTCATCAGTAATCTCCAGACAGATTTCAGATACTGTGGTCATAGCTAATTACACAGTTACTTGTTTAATATTTCTACAAAGTAAGAGAATATCAACAATTAGCTTATGCACCACTGTGTTAAATTGCTGATGATATTTGTAATGCTTCACCATGCATATTTCACTGTCATGCATATTCCACCGTTCTGGGCACTCTTAAGATTAAACCTGGTATGAAGGGCAAAATACTCAACTAAGTAAAAGACCTAGATCTTACCTTATGGGATTTTTAATCTGCTGACAATGATATGCATTGTGCTTTTTTTTTTTTTTGTATGTTTGTAGGAAAACTTATAGATGTAGTAGTAGAAACAAAGGTTTTTCTCAATTTACAATCCTGTCATAAATGAATTTCAGACATTTTCCAAGAGGTAGTATTGTAACAGGTTGCCTGTTTTACTTCTTAGTACAGTTAATGGAGTATCTGTTGTAAGCATGGTTTCTGTGTATGTGCCCAATTGTTATAGCAGTTCAAACATAGGAGAAGAAAGGCTATAATTACATTTGCGTAAAGTGGTTGGCAATCCTAACACTCTAAATTTTTAATCCATATTTTAAAATATATAGATAAGAGCTGATAAATATGTCTATATGTCACGGGATATCCTAGGAAATCCTATAGTTATCTATCAACATGTAACTGTATTTATTCAGTAAGCAATATGGAAGTTGCAAAGTTTCCTTTTCAAAAGATATGAGCTTAAATTTTAGTATTTGGCACGCATTAGGAGTATATGAAATGCTCTGCCTACCTAGAAAGTATTGTGCAATGGGATGGCCTTTTAACTGCCACAATATACATTTTATTTTTATTCCCTAGACTTGCACATGAAGTGCATATGTTCATATTTACCCAGTTTGGAGATGGGTAAGATACAACCAACATAGCTCCATCTCCATGGCCATCTTTTATTCCATATCACTTTCCTTTTTCCCGTCCAAAAAAAAAAATCCATTTCTAATAAACGGCTGTCATGTTTCACCCATGTGTTCAGTGATAAAAAATCTCTTATATAAAATATGTACAGCTCTTTGGAATATTTGTTTATCTAGTAAATTAACAATACTATGTAGTTACTACTTTCTCTTAACTGTCCATCATAGAAACTAAATTCTACCTTCATTTTATTAATGCTTGTTTGCCTTTGGTTTCATTTAGGAAACCCCACCTGTTTCCTAATTCTCAGAGCTGATTGCCTCTCAGTGAGCCATGTTCAGATCATCTTTTTCTCAAGAATACTGACCTGCATTCTTGATGTATCCCCCGCCCAGTTCCCATCTTGCAGACACTCTTTAAGTAATAAAATGCATGCAGTTCACTAACAGAGAATACTTTCCTATGTCTAAAGTTCTTCTTCACCCAGAAATTACCTTTGCTGTTATTAATAAGATCCCTTCTCACAGTTTTGGAGCATATAACTAGGTGAGTTGGATACATATCTCAGAACTTTCTTTTATCACTCACTTCTCAGCTGACATTGCACCAAGTTGAACTGTGTGCTTTATTCCTGCGAAGTACTGTATAATGTGTATTTCTAAGCAGGAAAAATGCATATTACTTGAAGCAAACAGTATTCATTATTTGACTCCCTAAAAGACTCTGATTAATCACTAAAGCTGAGTTATGTGTCTTTGGAGTTTCTAATTTGTGAATTCCTGTGCTGGTTAATTTAAGTGATGGATAATCCATTATTCAGTTCTGCAGAGTCATACAATTGCATTCCTTAGCTGTGTTTCACAATTCTCTGAAACCTAACCAGGTACCTAGCAAACAGAGTTATAGTTCTTTTTGCCCCAAAACTTGATTTTTGTCCTTTACCACCTATGCCTTTTTACTGTCAAGTAAAGGCATACATCAACTTCTTAAATTTGAGTACATTTATAATTCTTTCATATTAATAAATTGTGCTTGAACAGTTTATTTTCCACTCAGCAAGGGCACAAAAAGATACTAAACCAAGCTTCTCACTGAGGCCTGGTTACTTAAGATCTTACATAATTTTCTTTAAAGGAAGAGAGTTATTCTGGTTTCCAGACCAATCAGGCATAGTAGAAAGAGCACAGACTTTGGAGTCAGACTTCGTTTCAGACCCTGACTCTATCAGCGTGTGAACTTGGTGAAGTCATGTATCTCACCACCTCAACTTCTTCTTTTGAAAAAGTGGGATACTATTTACCATGTTTAGTAGTTGCATAGTAAATGAGTTAATACCTATAAAACATCTGGCAAATAAGGGGCATTCAAAATGGTAGTCAGCACTACTGTCGTTGTCACTAGAGTTTACTTCTGAGTACAGTTTTGATCAGTCTGAAGCTCTGTGGTATTAGCATGCAGCTATTAAATAATTGTGTCCTTGATATGCTTGCATGTCATTGGTGGATGAGAAATTATTACTCTTAATATTTGAAAGGTGTTGGGGGTTCATCAAGATGAGAGGTATGATAAATATAAGATGCCGTTGTTTTTACCTGTACTTTCTTCAGGGTATCCTGTCTTGGTAGTGAATGGAAGAGGGCCTGGTCCCTGGGGCAGTGCAGAAGGCACTTTCATCATCTCACTCACTGCAAATGTCATGTGAGGTTTCATGGAAGTATTAAGAGATCCAATTAAGAAGATTAGTTCTGAGTCTAAACCAGCCCAGAGTGGCTTCTCTAGGGGAAACTCCCTGCTCAGCTGGTACGTTTGTGTTTGTCATTAGGGACACCTTGAATCCCAGGTGCCTGCCTTGAGACATCTGCCTGTACTGGCTTCATGTTACACACATACCACATTTAATAACACTCCTGCTGTTATTTATAGGCTTAGTTATGTTAATCAGATTGTTTCACTGAGTTCTTTCTCATTCTAGTGGCTGGTGGTTGTGGAAAGAGGAGGGATTAGAATGGGAAGTTAAGTCTTAGTTTAAGGGAAGATTAGGTGTTATGCTATCATGCGTTGCTTTTCGCCTTTGTGCAGCCCTGAATCTGTGGAGGCTAGTCCAGCAGTTAATGAGAAGAGCGTGTATTCCACTCATAATTATGGGACCACTCAGAGGCATGGGTGTCGAGGACTGCCTTATGCTGTGAGTATGCATTTGTTTCTCTCCAGAGCAGTGATCTTCCTGGAGTGTAATCCATTCTTATACATTGTGACTTTCTTGAAATGTTTATATGCAGCATGATGAAGTTGCCCCTTTTGCACTTCCCTGCCTCCAGCGGACGTCTAGCCCTGCATCATTGTTCTTGTTTTTATGTCCCAGTTGACCTTGGCATTTTGTTTTATCACTTTCCTGGTTGAAGCCAAAAAACAAAGGGTACTACTTTCTTCTTTCTTTCCATATGTACCACACTTTAGGGGAGAGAGGGGCCAGTGTTTGGACACTGTTGATTTAAAAAATCTTATTTTCAGGATCATAATTACGGAGCCCCTCCTCCTCCGACACCTCCTGCTTCTCCCCCTGTCCAGACGATCATCCCTCGTTCTGACCTGAATGGCCTGCCGTCGCCCGTAGAGGAACGCTGTGGAGACAGCCCGAACTCTGAAGGAGAGACTGTTCCTACCTGGTGTCCTTGTGGTCTTTCTCAGGATGGCTTCCTTCTCAACTGTGACAAGTGCAGGTAAGATCCTGTTCCATCTAAATCCAAGCCTGGGTTGCTGGGGTTAGGATTTCTTATCAGTAGGGAAAAGCTCAAAGTATTCTTTCTTGTGTTTGTTAATGTAGATGATTCCTTAGTGCTCCTTGGCTCGAATTCTCTGCACTAGGTGAGAATTGCTGACAACAAGGAATGAGAGATTGATGTTAAAGCTATTGAATTTGATATGAAATTTAATGTCCTGGAAACATTTGGTAGGTGGGAGGAAGGGGGTAGTTTATGCAGAGACGCTTCTCCCATGTGTGCGATGATGTGCTGCATGCTGTTGGAAGGACTACTTTAAGTTTATTTTCCCTCTTTAGGGGAATGAGCAGGGGGAAGGTTATTAGACTTCATCGGCGGAAGCAGGACAACATATCAGGTGAGCAGAAGATGGGTTAGGCCCATATTTTGACATATACTATTTTGTGATTTTAATATTCATCCAAGAACCCCTCTTGTAAGTTCCCATGGTCCCCAGCTCTTCTAATGGAATGAAATTGAAGTCATCTCAAGACCACTGTGTAATTCTCTTGTTGTGAATTAAATGTATCTAGAATCAACATTTTAGCCCTGTAGTCATCCAAAATGTTCCTTGTGAGCACATGCACACACACATACACAAAAACAGTTCCTTTTCTGTTACATGTGCGTTGAGGTAATGAAGCTTGGGGGACTAAATACAAGGGGAGAAATACATGCAATGTAGAACAGGATTTGTGTGCTTAATTCCAGTGATATAGGAAGAATCTTGTATGTCCTACAGATGATAGAGTTAATACTAGAAGTAATGACTTGCTGGATATAGGCTAGATCAAAAGGAATAAGCTGCTTTTAAACCACATTTGAGGCTTTTTGTACGACGTGAACTATGAAATAACCTTTTTTCAGGTGGGGATAGCAGTGCAACAGAAAGCTGGGATGAGGAGCTTTCTCCTTCCACTGTGTTGTATACAGCAACACAGCACACACCTACAAGCATCACCTTAACTGTTAGAAGAACCAAACCCAAGAAGCGGAAAAAGAGTCCAGAAAAGGGTCGTGCAGCACCAAAGACGAAGAAAATCAAGGTATGAAGGGTAAAAGTATCTTATATAGAAATATGTCTGAAATAGCTCAAATTCTGAACTGAGAATGCACCAGAATTCTTTTTAGAAGTTTGATCCAGATGTTTGAAGGGCCACTTTTGCTCTACTTGCAAAAATCAGCTAATCTGTGTTACGAACATGTAGATCAGCCTCTCTTCTGCCACTCCATACCATCACAGCTGGCAAAAAGTTTCTTCTACTCCAACCCCCGTCCCAGGTATGAAATCCTAACCCCACCTGGCACAAGTCCGCGTGTGCTGCAGCCTCCGACCTAGCTTCCACCATCCCCGCCTCCTCAACCCCAGAAAACAGTCTGAAATTCTTGTCCTGGAACATGCCCACTTTGTGTCATTGGGTAGATTGTTTTTTCCTTGTTTCAAAAAAATTCAGGAAACATCTCTTGAATGGTGTAGGCTTACTCAGTGTCGTGGTCACTTTTCCTCTATTCTTAACTAAAAAGTCTCCAGGAGAAACCTCTTCTGTTTTGTATTCTTTCTTCCCCATCACAGCAACTTTGTTGCTCTAGGTGACTTGCCCACCCCTTGTTAAGGGGATTGGTCTTTGTTTCCTTCTTAATTTCAAAACTGGTAAATCGGCAACCTTACTTAACATTTTTGTTTACTTTTTCTTTTAGTGTCAGGGGTGCATATAGGACTTAAATGATGCATGCTCTTCCCTGTTAATTACTTAACTCCACGAGGAAAAGTATTGGCATTAGCCTCAGAGTTCACTGGCCTTGAGCTACCCCTATTCTTGATAATAGTACGGGGAATTCCATTGTATTTGTTACAATATAGGAAAAAGGGGACAGACTAGAATACTAGTTCCTGCCTTAGTTTTAGTTTCAGATAGGTATAACTGTCATTCTTGGTACCAAGTTTTGTTTTGTTCTACTTGTTTTCCTCTTTGGGATAGGCATTTCGAGAGGGATCCCGGAAGTCCTTGCGGATGAAGGTAAGGGGTATTCTTCCCTGATGCTGTGTTTTACTTCACTGTGATCTTGCATTTTGGTCAGCTTCTTTCTTGACATTGATGGTCTGGGAATCTTGGACTCTGCTTTTCGTTAGTTTGTAATTGTTGCCATTCAGTTTTCGTAGAGCCTTTCTCCAAAGTAGATTTTCTTGTCCATTTTCTGAAATATTTTCCCTTTCTGTAATCAGCCTTCATTTATTAGTTTTTCATTAGCTGCTTTTCTGGGGGAAGGGATAAGTGACTTTTTGTCAAACAAAGTGAGGCTGATGTTTTCTGTCATTGTGATTGACCTCAACCTCAGGCATGAAGTTTTTCTGGTGATACAGGATCTCTTGTTCACCCACCCTAACACCATGTGGGCTTTTTAAATCACCAGTTGGAAAGATAAATTGCATCACTAGGAAAGTATATTATTGATAAGAATTATTCTTACTGGAATTACTTATTTTTGAACTGTTTTCTCCTGGCATGTCTGTTTGGTATAGCATCAGGTGATGCTGGTGTGGTTCTTTTCTTCAGTTATCAAATAAAAGAGCTTATGAGACATGATTTTGGATAATGGTTGCAGGACAGAGAAATTATGTGCAGTGGTTTAAAAGGACTTTTAGTTACTGGGTGGTAAAAAAGAGTCTGCCCAAAGGAGATTTGAATATACTGTCTGGAATTTTCTTTTACCTGTGTGTGTGTATATATATATATATATATATATATATATATATATATATATATATATATAGGAGGACAGCTTACTTCCCAAAACATCACTTATGGCTTCAAAGAATTTAATTAGAATTAAGGTCTAATTCTAATTCTGTTAGTATTCATATACCTAAATGTGTAAATGTCTGATGTTAAAAAGAACATAGGTGGCACTTTATCTAAAATTAAAGACCTTACCTTGCATATACTTATAAATAGATCTGTACATGTTTTTAAGAGATGGGAGAGGACTTAGAGCCCAAAACCATCAGAATCCTGGGGTGTCTTGAACATAATTATTTCTTTGCTGCATCTGTCTCCTGTAAGGGGCCATTTGCTTAAATAGATTTATGGGGCAGACCTATCCCTGATCCCAGCTGTTAAGTAAGCCCCTTTTCCTTTTATCAGCTAAATAGTGTAACTTGCCTCCAAAGATTTGAAACCTTTTGAAAGCTATTGACTGGCTCTCCCAGAAAACTGTATGTAAACCCCATATATTGCTTGCAGTTTTGAGATGTTGACAGATAGCCCCATAAACATGTTAAAATTTAGATAACAGAAAAATACTAGTTGGTTTATTTTGATTCTCATCAGAATTCTAAGTTGATTTATAAATTTTGTACTCAGTAATTATTAGTAGGAACTCCACAAAAAAATCAGGAGCCATAAGAATGGGAAGAATCTGTTATTTGATTTTTAATCCCAAAGTTGAACTTCCCTGCTGGAGAATAATAGAGACTGCTTTGAACCACAGTTTCTCAATCTTGACACTTTATTTTGAACCAAATAATTCTTTGTAGGGGTCAGGGTTATCTTTTGCATTAGTCTAGGCTGTGTAGCAGCATCCCTGGCATTTACCCACTGGGTGCCAGTAATACATACCCAGGTGTGATAATCAAAGATAACTTCATAATTAAGTGTCTCCTTGATGGCAGAATCACCTCCGGTTGATAACCATTGCTCTAAACCCACTGAGATGGGGTCTCCAGTACCCAGAAGAATGGAATAGCAGAGTAGACAGAGTTACGTTAGTGAGCAATAGTTAAAAATATGGCAAAGGCTTCCACTATGCATTAAGTTTAACATGCCATAAGTCTGGTATCATTACTAGATGCTTAAACCTGGGAATACTGTTTGGACACCCCTAATCCTCAGTCTCATAGGCACCCTTAAGTCTCAGGTTTTGTGCTTCCCTTTTGCTCAGCTGCTGCTAACACCTCAAGCAGGTGGTATTCTGTTGCTCAGTGTGCTGACCTTAGGTGTTTCTTAGACCCCTTTGTTTATTGTTTGTCCTTTTGGACTCCAGTGATAAATGTGGGGAAAAGTGTTAATTGTGTTGTTAATTTTTTCCTTCCATTTCCCTGTTTCTTGGGGAAAGGATGGTAGACAACAGTCAATCAAAACTAATGACACAAAAGTGAAAGAAAGCAGTTGTCATAATGGCTATAAATGTTTTCTCTATCATTCATTCATGGAAAGTACGTTTGATTTTCTTATACCTGTCTTTGCAAGTTTAGAGTTGACATGAATTTGCAGATAGCTTTGGTACTCTAGTGCCTTTTCCTTCTCGTCATCACTAGTATGACATTATCACTGTCAGTGTTTGTTTTGTTTTCTGATGACACCTTAAGTCTTGAACACCACAGAGGAGAACATGTGCTTAAGCTGTGTGTGTGTTGCTCAAGCACATGTAAAACTGTTTAGGTTGCTGTTGCTGAGATATAAGAACCTTTCCTCAGTACTGTACTGTCACAAGAGGGCAGTGGTTTTGCTAGAGAAGTATAGCAGAGTACCTCTCAGCATTTCCTACATTCCACCTATCCATGCCTCTCCCCCAACCTCACCTCTTCAGAGTGTGGCTGTTTTAAATTGTCAAATAATTTGAGTGCTAGAAAAATACACTCCAAAGTGATAACTTTTTCTACAGGAGGCAAGTCACAGAGAAAAACCGTCCTGGAGAGTAGTAAAACTATCCCAGTTTGAGCTGGCATACTGATGTTTGATAAGTATTGAAATCTAAGCAATGTGATATTTTGAAGTGCCTCTATTGTTCATTTTTATGAAGATTTTCTTATGAACTTGATGTCATTCTTTTGATAAGCTTCATTTTTATGACTTAAAAGTGGTCATAAAATCACAGTGATAGGATGGAATTGCAATTTAAATTAATTTCTCACTTTATAGATGAGGAAACTGAGCCTCACAGCTCATTGTTAACTAAACCATAATAGAAGCCAGATCCTGACTCCCAGGCCATTACTCTTATGCCACACCACTGCCAAATGAAAACAAATTTTCTTGAAACTCAGCCTGTTTTCTTCCTCCCATTTTAATGCATGAACTCTCCTAACCTACTTGACCTTTGTTCTCTACAGAATTCTCCTTCTGAAGCACAGAATTTAGATGAGAATACAACTGAGGGATGGGAAAATCGGATAAGACTATGGACTGATCAGTATGAAGAAGCCTTCACTAATCAATATAGTGCAGATGTACAGAACGCCCTTGAACAACATCTACATTCTAGCAAGGAGTTTGTGGGCAAACCTGCTATTTTAGACACTATTAATAAGACTGAATTGGCCTGTAATAATACAGTTATTGGTTCCCAAATGCAGGTAAGGATCAAAGGGTTAAAGACTCTTTAAATAAGTAGTTGAGATTTTAAAAACCCAAGAAGAGGACATATTTTGGAATCAATGTTTCTTTCAAATGTATAAGGCCTTAGAATAATGAATTAGCCAGCTATTCAGCATCTTTAACCAAAAGCAGATTATAGTAACTAGAAACTGTTCAGATACATATTTTTGAACTATATATCTTTATTAATAAAAATAGATAAATTAGGAGATTTTATACAGTCTCACTGGGCATTAATAAGATTAATAGAAAGCTTAGCTAGTACTTTCTGATTCTTACATAAAAACTAGAGCCACTAAAATCTTAATCATACATTTTTCTTTGATTTTTTTCTTTTTCTTGCCTGGGGGTTGTAGAGGTAACAGTTTTACTAGATGGAGCCTGTTTCCTAGAAAAACTAAGGTTTTGTCAAATTTTAAAATGTCTGATCATTGAGCTAAATAACTTACAAATAAAACCTAATAATATTGATGCCTTTTCCTCAATTGGGAAATATTTTAAATGTCCACTAAGCTGCTGTTGATATTATCTAATGTTAATATTCTGGTTTTACTCAGCTACAGTTGGGAAGAGTCACTCGTGTTCAGAAGCACCGGAAGATCCTGAGGGCTGCAAGAGATTTGGCTTTGGACACTCTTATAATAGAGTATCGAGGCAAAGTCATGTTACGGCAGCAGTTTGAGGTCAATGGGCATTTCTTCAAAAAGTAAGAACATCATTCATTGAGCTTAGGGCTAAAGTGGGTCTGATTAAGCAGTATGGGTGTAAAAAACCATCCAGGCTGATAGAATTCTCTTGGGGGAAAAGATTACAGCTCAAATAAGCTCATGCCTGCCTGCGATTTATAAAGAAGTACAAGTAAATCTGCAAATTGTTTAATATGTGAAGTGGCGGTGATTCCTTTCCAAGCCAAGCATTCCTTGCTTTGTGCTTGTTCTTTAATCAAAAGCAGACAAGCTTGTGATATTTTCCAAGTTTAGGCATTGCAAAGGACTGCTGCTGCTTCTGTCAGCATATGCTTCATATTTGAAATCATGGGGTGGCCTGTTTATTTGTGTTGAGAATTACAGGAATTTTAATTATATCCCTAGACCATACCCCTTTGTGCTCTTCTACTCAAAATTCAATGGTGTAGAGATGTGTGTGGATGCACGTACTTTCGGTAATGATGCTCGGTTCATCAGAAGATCGTGTACACCAAATGCAGAGGTAAGATTTCTATAGCAACTTCTCTTTGAATGGAACCACCAAAAGGACAAGTCAACTGAAGAAGCAGTCTGAAAACTTCACCCAGATTAAGGTCTGTAGGTAATGGTTATCATCTTTCATTGTAAGAGATAAAAAACAAAAATATGATAATTTTATTCTGATATGATGGGGGTAAGAAACGGGTTTTCTTTAGAGGAAGTGGAAAGGGAAAAAAGCAAGTTAGCATTTGCTAAAGAGAAACAGCTAGACTGGATAAGAAGTCAATGAGGTTGTATTAAAGAATTGCTGTGTGAAAGAAGATGATATCATTGGGCCAAAAGTAAGATGTGTGGTTGTGGTTTTTTACATTTTAGGTAATAGAATTATAAGAGAGATTCTAGATGTTTCTAGAGTTCATTACTCAGTGCATAATAACTGCAACCACATCAAATGCCGCATGACAATCCACAGAGCTTTCATTACAGACCAAGGAATTTTAGTTTTCTGGTGCTCCTGAAAACAGAGCAGTGATCTTACTCTTGATTGCTAATGTCTCAAGATTTCTCCATTTATTTCAAGAAGTATCATAAATTTTCAAACTATTATTATATGAAAGTTAAAAATGAATTGATAGAGTTAAATAGCAGGCTACCTTGACTAAGTGGGAAATATTTGGGTGAAAGGTTTTTTTCCCTTTTGTGAAAGTTCCTGGTCTTTATGATAAACCATAAATAACCATGAGCCTGTTCCCACAGGTGCGACACATGATTGCAGATGGTATGATTCACCTGTGTATTTATGCTGTGTCTGCCATCACCAAGGACGCCGAGGTCACCATAGCGTTTGATTATGAGTACAGTAACTGGTAAGACCGCCACAGCTTTTCCTAACATGAATGGCCTTTTCTTATACATTAAGCATTCCATTAAGTCGACTTTTATTCCTTGCCATTTCCTTCTCTTTTTTTCTGCCTAATCTTTCCATGAGTAATGCATTTGCTGCCTAGAAATTGTGGAGGAAGAAGAGACTGAGGTCTTTTTTCAGAGACATAGGTTTATAGTGTGACACTGCTCACCAGTCTCCTAACCATTTGGCTTATGCCTGTGTGTAGCAAGAATAACTAAAAGAGTATGTATGAGACACTTCTAGAAATCGCAGGAGCATCTGTTATTATATAGCACTTGTGCCGTAAATAAATCATATAGAATGAGGATTTAAAGATTCACCCCATCCACTTAAATCGTGTAAGCTAGCAGTGTATGACGATGCAGAAAAACAGGTAGCAAGCCATAGCTGACTGTGTGATTGGTTTTGTAAAATGGATGCTTTTTTTCCCTTTTAGGCAAAAAGGGTTATGTGGCAAATTGATTTTCTGCACAAGTGCAAGAAGAAAAGTTACTAATATTAAGTAGGGAAATCAGTAGGCAAGAGTGAGGACATGGTAAAGATAGACATGAGATAAGTACGGCCACTGCAGACTGATCACTGATTCACTGCCCACTACATAGCATAAAGACAGTTGGGAGAATTGAATTTAGTGGGGATTTTTTTTTCCTTTCCACTGACCATATATAGAAGAGTTGAGTTATAAAGAGAAACATAGAATATTTAAAGTATTCATAGGACTCTAATATATCTGTTTAACTTATTCAAAGATAATATCAGAGGAAATTACTATCCTAATATTTCAAGAGAATGAATGGCTAATATAACTGATTTTCAAGGGTACTGAGACAGGCACTTTTGGTTGTTTCTTTGGAGCAGTAATTATAAAGTGGACTGTGCATGTCACAAGGGGAACCGGAATTGCCCTATACAGAAAAGGAATCCCAATGCTGCAGACCCTCCACTCCCACCTCCTCCAAGCCTGCCCACCATCGGAGCAGAGACAAGACGGAGAAAAGCACGACGGAAAGAACTAGAGATGGAGCAGCAGAATGAGCCTCCCGAAGAGGAGAACAACCAGCAACCAGAGCAAATTCCTGAGAAAGTAACTGTATCCAGCGACCATGAGGTAATCTCCCCTGGTCAGAGGGTGTTGCTATGGTGTTGATCCTCTCCAAGTGAAGAGGATGCTGGGTTGCCACATGCTGTTTTATATAGGGAATCTATAGTAACACTTAATACCCTTCATATCAAGGTGGGTGTGCATTCATTATTCTCTCTATTTTTTTAATACACTGTCAAGAACATCCTTTCAGGTACTTTCCAAGTTTCAGTCTAGAGAATGGGATTTGCCATCTATGTTTACCATGTGGCCCCCCCATGAGTAACTCTATAAAGCACTAGAAGTTGGTTCTAGAGAGTTTTAAGCTACCAGAAAAAAATAGGGATTGATTTTTTTTTAGAGCTTAAGAGTACAGCTGAGTGGTGCCTCTGTCTTAAAGGAAATAGACAATCCAGAAGAAAAAGCAGAAGAGGAAAAAGAAGAGGTTACAGATGACCAAGAGAACCCAGCTCATGGCAGGAGGGTGGGTACCTTTTTTTGTTTCTGCTGATTCCTTCTACCTATAGCATGTGAACCCCTTCTGTTCTGAATTTGTGTCATCTCATTTCTTCAGTGAGATACTATACTATCACCTCTAGGTTTCAACTTGGTCTTTTTCTATAAAGTAGATTTCATTACAATTTTTACACGCTCACGCACATTACTCTCTAGTGGCCATTATCTCATGATGGCTTTAAGAGGTTTCTTACTAACAATCTGGTTTCCAAAAAAAAATCTTGTCAGAACAAAATGCTTGGGCTACTTGCTCTCACTTAGAAACTTCGTAAGTTTATATGAATTTTGACATCTAAAAAAAAAAAACCTTCAGTCATATGGAGTCAGAAATTCTAATTTGTGGCAGAAACCAGTTGTTTATTTCTGCCCCTGAGAAGTTGTTCAAGAAAATCTACTTGGCTTTTTTTGAACCCTGAAAGTACAGAGAAGAATTGGTATTGATGGCTGTTTTTCTTTTGTATTAAAAAGTTTCAAAATAGATGAACTTTTTTGAAAAGTTTGGGTTCGACCTTGCCTTCCTTCACAACTCTTTCCAACATTTAAAATGAAACATTTTTAATTTTTATGTTATGTTCCCCAAGATATATGTATTATCTTACTGGTAGTTTCTGTAGATGTCTATAAATTTCTGTTAATAATACTTCTGAAAAACTTCCCTTCTCCTAATTGAGGCTTCCTTCTATGCTAATGTTCCTTTCTAGACCCGGGAAGATAGGAAGGTTGAAGCCATCATGCATGCTTTTGAAAACTTAGAGAAAAGAAAGAAGCGGCGGGATCAGCCCTTGGAACAAAGCAGCTCTGACATAGAGGTCACTACTACCACCTCAGAGACTCCTGTGGGAGAGGAAACAAAAACTGAAGTCCCTGAACCTGAAGTTAGCAACCCTGCTTCAAATATTGTCATCCCAAGCACCCCGCAGACTGTTGGAGTGAACACCCGGAGGTCTTCCCAAGCAGGGGTAAGGTGAAAAGACTCTAGGCCTTAGACGTTCTTCATTTTGCTAATGTCAGTTACCTATATTTTGGAATGATCAGAATCAGCATTTCTGGCTTTGCCTTATATTGCAATAAATAAGGCTATTTTCAGTCATCTGATTTGTGAGATTCAGGGAGACATAATTTGAATGACTAGATACTTTCAGACTATAATGGAACTTTCACTGTTTCTGCCAGATAAATTGTTGATGGTGAATTCATAAAAATCATTTGGCTTCTCTATGGCCCTCTATATAGCACAGTTACGCACCTGACCTTTCATATGATTCTCAGAATTAACTAATCATTCCTTTTCCTACCTACGCTGGCCATGAATTCTAAACCTTAAGCTAAAACCTTAGTATCTGGGGGGAAAAAAAGAGGAGAATTAATCTTCTCTGCTAAGAACCCTAAAATTAGGTGGCAACTTTCACCTGACTTTTGACCTGTTTTACAAATACTTGCTAGAAAAAAAATAACTGAGACATCTTCCTATAGCCTCTTTAGCTTATTTAAGTGTATAGATTTTTGTAAGGATTACATCTGAAATTAATGTTTTTAAATGGTCACTTTTTTCACCAGTAAATACTCAAAATGCTGAAAGTGAATAGGAAACTGGGTAGAATGTTGGTGTTAAAAAATTTCTGGTAAGCCATTAACTTTGCTCTTGTTACAGGATGTTGCTGCAGAAAAACCAGTCCCCAAACCACCTCCAGCAAAGCCCTCTAGGCCCCGACCGAAGAGTCGAATTTCTCGGTACCGGACCAGTTCAGCCCAAAGACTAAAGCGTCAGAAACAGGCCATTGCACAGCAGGCAGAGTTGTCACAAGCTGCCTTGGAAGAGGGAGGAAATAACAGCTCAGTAACTCCTACTGAAGCTGGAAATACAGACAGTTCAGGAGAAAACAGACAATTAACAGGGTCTGACCCAACTGTGGTATCAGTTACTGGATCCCACGTCAACCGTGCTGCATCTAAATACCCCAAAACCAAAAAGGTAAGTTACAAATACATCTTCATAAGTATCGTCTGGCAAAGGCTGTGGCTTAGTAAAGTGAAAGGACCTGTAATCTCCAGAAGAAAAACAAGTAGTCTTAAGTATTATTAGACTGATAGTTTTAGATAAAATGCTTAGATGCGTAGGGCTAAGGCCATCCCGCTACCTTACTTTTGTTCCCATAGTTTTTAGGCAGAGTTTAAATTGCTGCTAGCTGAAAGTATTCCTCCTGTAGTGGTCATGGAGAGGGTGAAAGAAGATACGCTCGTGCTCTAAATGCACAGTACATACTCTGCAGCTGCGGAATCTACCTCTGTCCTAGTTTCTAGATGAGGTTTGTCTTCATGAGCCACACTGCTGCCCCTGACTTTTACATCTGCAGCATCAACTGACAATCTCTTTTTTTACCTTAGTATCTAGTTACAGAATGGTTGAATGACAAAGCAGAGAAGCAAGAATGCCCTGTTGAGTGCCCTTTACGTATCACCACGGACCCAACTGTACTGGCAACGACCCTGAATATGTTACCCGGTCTTATCCATTCCCCGTTAATTTGCACCACCCCCAAACACTACATTCGCTTTGGCTCGCCCTTTATCCCTGAGAGGCGTCGAAGGCCGCTTCTGCCTGATGGCACATTCAGCTCCTGTAAAAAGGTATGTCTGTGTTTACGTGGTTTGTTTTTTGGTTTGGGAGGATTTTGTTTGTTTGTTTTTTCTTTTTAACCTAGAGTGCCTGTAATCATGACGTATCTAACACATTCTCTAGACAGCCACACTCTGCCTTTGTCAGTTTATAATGAGTTAGTTCTTCAGCCATGAATGCTGTTGCATCCAGAGTCGGTGAGACTAAGGTGGGATGTATGCTGCATTTCTGGTGCTCAGTTTGTGAGTATTCACTGTTGTCTTTTCTGCGAGCCCTTGCCGTTACTGAGTTGAGAACACACAGCAGTTGGTGACTGGGTAGGGAGGGACATTCTGTTTGTGCTCTTGTGTATTGGTTAACATGTCCATTTGTGATTATTGAGTGAGATTGGGCCCCAGGTGCTCTAGAGCCCTGTTACACGGGTTTAAAAATGATCAAATTGTGTTTTGAATTAATTCATTTGCTGTTATCATTTGAATGAGAGCAGAAGAAAAATCCTATTACCATCAGCATAGTTTCTGTTCCTTGATCAAATGACAAGTTGGACCATTTGTTTATTCCCTAGTACTTTGGAACTCACTGTAAAATCCCCCCCACCCCTCTCTCTGCCTTTCTCTCCTCTCTCTAGTTATATTTTGTTTTTGGATCTAGTGGCAGTAGTATTTGATGGTGGTTTGTTTTTGGAATGCTCTTTCCTAATTCCCAGAAGTCCTGCATATTTTCCAAAGGTGTCTCTCAAGAACAGATCACTCCCTCAGACCTATAATGTCATTTTTGTATTTCTAAAAGTATAGGACATCATTTCATTTGGTCTTCCTTTGAGGTAGAGTCTGTTCCCTGGAACACCCTTTTCTCTTATCCTCAGATCTGGATTCAGGCTGCCTTCCTCAGTGTCTGCCATTGCCCTCCTCCACTGGCATCACGTACATGAGGATGCTGCATGTAGATTATTTGATGTGATGAAGTCTCCAACTCCAGGCAGGTCTTCCCTGACTCCTCCAAACTTAAAGCTTTTCTCTTCTCCCAAAGAGCAGATATTATTTCTTGGGGGGAGGGGGGCATGAAAGATGAGCCAAAATGGTGTGGGATATGGAGGGGGAGGAGGGCAGCAGGGATCTGTGCACAAAGGAAGGGCACTACACTGAATGAGCAGCAAACACTGAAGAAAGTCTTCCTAACTGCACATCTTACCTAAGTATTTGAGTCACATACTGGTTTATTTGGGGAAAATTCCCAAGTGGAATGAATCCTAAAGAGAAATATGACCGTGAGATATTTGCTGAAAGGGCTTGTGTATAATGGCATAACGTGACTAACTTTCAGGGTTTAGAAATGAAAACAATGACAGCTATCTTAAGACAAAAATAAGTCTAGAAATTTGCCTGAATGATAAAGGAGGGTTGGGTCTCTGAAGATACTTTTTTCCACTAAGTCCCTTATCCTGGATCTTACAGATTATCTGAGAAGGAAAACAAAGTATTTGCCATTTAATGAGCATTATAATTAGCCTTATTCTGTAATAATTGGAGAGTTGCATTAACTCTGGTATGGCATGCAGAACTAATCTTCCTATTGTACTTAGCTCAGTCCCTCATTAAGAGTAACAGCTCAAAATCTCAACTACATTTTCATAGTATTGAACAGTTAGAGAAGCTGTAAATATGGTCTTTAGCTTGGAGGAGCAAGTCGAGAGATGGCTTAATATATATTTGAAAGAAACTTTCCTTTTGTTCTGTCTTTGGCTGGACATAGTACTGGACTTCATAGGATGTTCACTGTTGAAGTGTCTAATTAAGGCAGATGCTAGAATTTCTTATTTTGGTCCTTTAAGTAGGGTAAACAGTCTAGTACAGGTTAATAGTGAACTCTGAATTGCAAATAGTATGGGCTAGCCTCTTTGAATGCTGCCTTGATGATTCTAATGCCAGATTACAGTCTTTATATTCCCATCTTGCTTTTTTTCAAGTAGCAGAGTTCCGTGAAAATCAAAAATATGTACGAATATGACTTCATATCTGATATAAGTCCATTTCTTGGAGCTCTTTTTACTTGGTTATGATTTAGAACTTGTATCTGTATCACATCTTTGTGTCCCCACTGGCAACAGTTAGAAATCCCATTTAACTCATATCCATGTAATGTTCTCCTAGTGTATCTGACCATCCTTAGTCTTGTTTTATACACACTGCTCTTTTGTCTGTGTCGTATTAGTTTTTTGGAAGAGTTCAGGCTAAGTATGCTGAATTATAGCAAAGTTACCTTACTTAAATTGAGTCTTTTTAAATTGTTTAAGTTTAAATCATAGGTTTAATATTTGCTGTTAACATAATCAGGATTATATTGCAAAACAAGAATATGGCTCTTTATGAGGCAAAATTAATGAAATTGGGTCTTATTAGAAATTGAACTCAGTTTTATCCTGGGTGGGGAGGGAAACAAGTTTTTAGATTGTTTAGAAAGTATTCTTATAGTTCAGATTTCCATTATTAAACAAAATTATAAATTTCTAAAATCCATAAGAGAGGAAAATAAGTTAAACATACAGATAAGAACAACCATCCTCCATGTGATTAGTTCAAGCAGTGTATTCCTAATAGGCTTCCTCTTTTATATCTGATTAAAGGAGGTAAAGGCTTCATGAGTTAAACACAGTGTAAAGTTGCATATGTATATTTGCACCTAGATTCTTACAGAGTATTTGACAGAACGCAACAAGCCTGTTATGGTATATCTTTTGTTGGATTTTACTTTACTTGTTATTTTGGAATGGAAACATGTATAAGTGGCCAACAGGCCTTTCATTAGTCTCCCTCCTTGTTCTCTCTAAATCTCTAAACTTAACGTTGTAGGCATGATAAGTCTGAGGCATTTGGTTTCCCATCCCAAATGAAAATGAAACACTGCTTTGCATTGATATTTCATTATTTACACTGTAGGATTATTCATCTGTGTATCTCTATGCACAGCACAGAAATTCAGTTGAACAAGTCCTCACTGAGCATGTGTGCTCAGTACTGTGCTACAAGCTTTCTTCACAGGCATCTCACTTAACCATTCATGACAACCCTGTAAGGTGATTATTGGTTTCAATTTACAGATCAAAAACTTTGGCTCAGAACTGTTCAGGAACTTGCCCAGAGTTAGGCATCTAGTAAGAGGCATGGCCAAGTTTCAGTCCAGATATTTAGATTCTAAGACATAAAGTAGTTTCTTGCTCTTTCCCTATCATAAAGACAATTCTCTGGCTATCTCTAAGCTTCCAAAAAAAACCTCTTCAACAGAGTTTCAGAGAAGGAAGAAACGTTCTTTTGACTTTAATACTGTAGCTGGAACTTGGAGAGATTGTCTAAAGTTAATTTGTTATCCATAGGGGTGATTGGAACTTGTTAGATACAAACAAATGTTCATGTTCCTTCTTTACAGGCTCTAAAATATTGTGTAGACCTACAACAGAGCCAGGAGGAATGAATTTGATCATGTTGCTGTGTTCAACCTTAACCTAACCTGAGCAGCATCTTATTCCTTAGAATGCTCCTGTCCTGGTTTTATTTTCCCTTTTTGTAGTCATCAGTTCCAGAATGTAAATTCTTTTATGGGTGCATCTACTTGACACTGGAAATATAAGAAATTAACTTTTCTTGGAGGAAAGTACAGTGACTCCAAATGAGTCCTGCCATCTGCTCTGAAAAGAAAAACTTGTACTAAGATATCTATAACAAAGGGTTTTCACTTATTTTGTCCTCCTGGGCCTAATGTTCCACATCTGTATAGGGAATGCTTAGGCCAAGGTGACCTCTGAAGTCTCTTCTAAGGTGTAGGGAGCATGGTTCTGACAGTTCATCTTTATATCAATATTCTGTATGTAAAACAGTTCATTCTTGGTCTTGTTTTGGCTTTTCAGAGACCTGGTCATATCCTGAAATACTGATGTGATTCAATTGACTGTTAAAATCTCTCTTTTAGATACATATTCACTCTTAACTCCTTCCACGCTTCTTACACTTTTAATTATATTTTTGTTTTTGTTTGGCAGACCACAATGCCATTTATATGATGTAAAAGTTTTTTTGGTGAAATTTTCCTCACATTATTTCCTAAGTTCCTAAGAGGGTAATAAATCTGTTAGAATTGCTCTCTTTGGTAAAGAGATTATTTACTTACCTGTAATACTTGTTCTCTAAAGGTGTAAAGTTATAATCACCTTTGCTCTTCCTATTTGGGGTAGGGTCTGATTTAGACATTGATGTTTATCAAAATTCGATCTGTCTTATGTCAGGGCAGGAGAGCCACAGAGTGGTGAGCAACCTACAACTGTGTATCTTAAGAGAACACAATTACAGGTAAGAAATTTTCTCTCTTCCACAGGATACATAGTCTTATTATCCTAATCTTTGCAGACTTACTTTCTGACCTAAATTTGTCTCCATTATTTTAGATTCCAGTATTCTGTACCAAAAAAATGTGACTGATTAGAGAGCTCTTTTTGACTTTTTCCCATTTTTGATTTCTGTAGAAGGTCATTTATTCTGGATATTTGTATTATTCATGCAAAATTTAACCAAGCTAGTTGATGGGGTGAAAAAACTTACGGGATAGTCCATCTGAGAGTAGATCTTTTGGAAGTATTTTGGTACTTGTAGTGAAGAGCTGTTTATTCTTATCCAGAGTTTTCCTGTGAGTCTTTTCTGTTATGTCTTCAGATATCCCCAGCACAGGGCAGACAACTCTCAAGAGAGCGTTTATCTTCCTTCTACATCCTTATTTTATATATTAGTTTTATCCTATATGATCAGAGTCTCTTAAATAAGGGCTAAGATTTCTTACTTATCTTTTCCCATTTATCCCATTCTAAGCAATATGAAAAGTTGAACAGTAATCTTTTTTTATTGGTTGGTTTTTTAATGGCAATTCATTATGTGTAATCCAGGCTTTCTCAGTTATGCCCTATACAAGGAATTAATGGGGCAGAATTCTAAAATGTTGAAACACAGGACAAAAAATAACTTAACTATGGACCTGAATGGAATGTGTTGGATTGCATCTCTCACCAGTTCGATATGTAATGACCTGGTTAATGCATTTAAATAGGTGTACTAAATAGCTTTAAATGATGCTTGATAATTCTTTGGTTCTTTTCCCATTACAGCGCTGGATAAAGCAAGCCTTGGAAGAAGGGATGACCCAAACATCATCTGTACCCCAGGAGACTAGAACTCAGCACCTGTACCAAAGTAATGAGAATAGTAACTCGTCTAGTATCTGCAAAGACAATGCAGGTAGGTATCTCAAACCTCTCTGAATGCATGAACAGTGATTATTTTGGATTTACATTAAAAATTCCACTATGAATACTTAAAGAGTCTGATATAAAAAAGAAATAGCATTGTTCTCTAAATAGTTACTTTACATCTGTCTTTACAGAGGAAGAGAGAGATCTCAAGTCAGGGATCAGTTTCCCCAGGACGACAAAGAAGGAACTAGACAGTGTACAGATAACAGCAGAAATGGTTGTAAAAAGGTTAGATACATTTAAAATAGTAAGTTTAGGAAATCTATATCCATATTTATAAGAGGGGAAATAAGCAGGAAAGATGTGGGCACTCTTCAGGAGAATCAGAATCATAGGTAACTGAACTGGGAGGGACTTGGCTGAAGGGACAAGGGATGGGTGACGAAAATGAGAAATTGTTATGAATCGGTTGTTTTCAAAAGGGCTTGCGCAGTTTCTCCTAGCCAATACTAGTTTAATTGAAAATCCTCTCTGTTTTTCATAAGTTTATCTCTAAATCAGTTTTGTGAATATTACAATCAAAACAAAACACCAAAATACATTAAGATGCCAAAGGTCATGCAAGGCTATAGCTAACATGATAATATTTCGAGTTTTCATAAAAACCACTTATTACTGTTCGTTGCCTTTCTGAGTGAATATGAACTTAAAGCGATTGGTACTGGTAATACCTGCTTTGTATTAAAATTCCATATATAATACTGTATTTAGAAAAAAGTAGGCTACTAAAAATACTTCTTTCAAGTTATTCACTTAGTTTATTCTTCTGTCCCTGGATTGGATTATGAATTATTGCATGTGTAACGTTAGGATAATAAACTCCCAGTGTAGAACATCTGGAAGATAAATGATACCTTGTATTTAAAATATGTTACTCTCTTCTTCACCGAAGATTAGGGAGATTTACTCAAACTAGGTTAATATGAAAAATTACTGGCACCAGAGTTCCACCAGTATTAACAGTTTATTGGCAGCTTTTACAATATAGTGAGAATACAACTTAACTGAAGTCTTCTGTCTAGTATACACGCATAGGTGTGTGTATGTGTTTGAATTTGGGAAAGGGAGGCTGTATTAGCAATTCGTGTCCTGACTGGCAAAGACTTGGGGAAAATGCCCTTGTTACTGTGTGCCCTGGTTGGAATGGTGACTGTTAGTCACCAGCCTTTATTGAATTTCTTGTCTCTAGCAATGAGAAACATCCAAAGGACACACCTTGCCTTCTAGAAGCAACATAAACAGAGAAAAATATTTAATTAAAACCAAGCAGGACACTAATGCAACTTGATATATTGCTACAAGTCAGTGTAAATCCTGAGGAATTATTTATATTTTGTTTTGTTTTGTTTTGTTTTTCAAAAAGATCAAGGAGATCTTAAGAAAAGGAGACAGATTGGTGTAGTAGAAAGAATCCAACAGACCTGAATTTGAAAACTAGCTCTACCCTTTACTAAGACTATATGATGTTAAGCAGGTTACAAAACATCTCTGAGCCTCATCTGTGAAATGGATATAGTAATACCTGCTTTATAGTTTTAATGTAAGATTAAATTAAATAATGTACATAAAGTGCCGTATCAGACCCTTAATAGGAATTATTACTGTCATTATTCTTCATAAAATTCTTTCTTGTCAAGGGTTTATGAAACAGTTATAGAAATTAGTCAGATACTAGGATATGTTAAAGATTCTAAGTTCCTAAAAGCTAAAGTTGTATAGAAATAAAAGGTATTACTATTCAGGTAGGAGAGCACACAGTGTTCATTATTTGTAAATTCTGTGAGTGTATAGCTAGGAGAGCCTGACTAATCAACTGAAAAGCTTAATGAACAAGAGTTCAGTAAAACCGCTGGGTATGCACAAATTAATAGCATTTACGTACTGAGGAAATGAATGAAGCGAAGTTTTTCATTCCCAAGCTTAACAAAACTAAGAAACTGGTTAGGAATAGTGGTGAGACATGTAGAACAAACCGTCACTGAGAATCGTTTTTTTAAGCTTCTAGGAAATGAAGAGAAATCCCATGTTCCTTAATGGAAAGAATAAATATAATCAGTTTCTTTCTTGGCTTCATATGGTTTATATCAAACTAACCTGTTTTTGGAATTTGATTAAATGATTTTGAAGTTTATCCTTAAAAAAACGAAAATAAGAAAAAATTTTAAAAGAGTGATGATGAAGTACTTTACCTAGAAGTAAAAAAACTAGCTTCTAATATGAAGCCAGAAGCTCGTAATCAAATTAGTACAGTAGTGTATAAGAATGGTTATATATATGTAACAGAGTAGCCAGAAACAGATCTTAATAATCTGCTTTATAGTGCTAATTGAAGATAAGTGAAAGATTAGGTAAATTATTCTGGTTATTTTTACTTACTTAGAGGATTAAGAAGAATTAGCCTTTTGCCAAAGTAAATTCTTCGCACATTTAATTTTTTTAAATCAAACTTAAATAAACAGTGTTTCTGTCTTTATTTAATAGAGGACAAAAGTTTTTGGATAAAGGATTTGCAGTAAAAATGATAGGAGAATAATAGCCCTACTAGCAATTTGGTAAGATTTATCATGTGCATTAAAAATATTCACACTCCCTAACCTAGTAATTACTGTTTTAGATACTTGTATAGAAGTAGGTGCGGACCAAAATTTTAGTACAAAGTGTTAGTCATAGAATTATTAATAATTGCAAGTACATATAGGATAAAAACAACCTGGGTTTCAGCCAATAAAGGAATGGTAGATTCTGTGGTTTATCTTGTATTGCACATGCTTTTAATGGGATACTATACAGTCGTATTAAAATTTTTACTCTTGATTTGTTTTATCGAATTAACTTACCCCCTCCCCAAAACACAGCATAGTACTACTTTTGAATTAGATTTCAGTGATCTGTATCTTGAATCTTGTGAGAATATTAAAATAATAGTGTATTATGACCAAATAAAAATTTTCCTCAGAATATAAGGGTGACTCAATATTTGAAAATGTATTCATATAATTTATTAGCTAGCGAATGGAGGAGGGGGAAATCAGCAGAGTAAATGTGAATTTAATGATAAATCTAATAAAATAACACACTTAATGATATTTTCTTTTACATCTACCTGAAAACAATTGCTAGTTACGCTTCATGGTAAAAACTAGTTAGATTAAACCTTAAGATGGGTTATCATCCCACTATTGCCATTATTATTTAACAACTTAAAGAATTATTATCCAAAATGATTAGGATGTATGTGTTATCACCGTATACAAATAATATGCTTATCTACCTGGGAAAGTCAAGAAGATTAACTGAAAAAATAGTAGAGATCAATAGGGTAGCTGGGTACAAAATTATGTAAACATTGTCTTATATGTTAGCAGTAACATTTAGGTAATATAAAGGGAGAAATCCATTCAGTTCACAGTAGTAACCAAAAATAGAGAACACTGGAAAGTAAATCTAATTAGGAATGTAGCAAATCTATGATAAAGAGGAATATAAATGAAAGCATGAGTAGCTGATAGATCATGCCATGGTGTATGAGAATTCTCCACAAATTACTCATGAATTTAATACAACCCCAATCAGCCTTTTTTTTTTTTTTTTTTTTTGGTGTCGGGGTAATATCAGCAATAGTTGACAGATCATTTCTGCATTCATTGACATGAACAAGTATGCTAGAATAGGCAAAATATTTTGGAGAGCTAGAGTAGCAAAACCAGAACTGCCCAAGTAGATGTACTAAAATTAAAATGCATGTCAATATTGATGCCATCTGGACAGCAAGTGTACAGGATACCATTCAGAACTAAACCCAGTACCTGTCTTATTTTAAATCAGTGGAGAAATTGTAATTATTCTATAATTACAAAAGGATTTGGAAGAATATGCTACACATTTGGCATGTGAAAAGGATAATCAATAACTTATCATAAAAAATGTTCTATTTGAATTAAATTCAGAAATTAAATACGAGGGGAGAGGGTATAGCCCAGGAGTAGAGTGCAGGCCTAGTATGCATGGGGTCGTGGGTTCAATCTGTAGTACCTCCACCAAGAGTAATAAATAAATAGATAAACCTAACTATCCCCCCCAAAAAAAAAATTTTTTAATAAAAATAAAATTTTTTTAACTTAAAAAAAACAAAAACTAAATACGGATATAAAGGGAAAATAGCCCAGTATTTTTACAGTCTTGGGGTAGGGTGACATTAGTGATGTCAGTGGCAGAAAATAAAGGAAACGACTGATAAATGTGAGTAAAGATACACATCCTGTATAGCCAAAAAAGGCTACTAGTAAAATTAAAAAATAATTGTAACGTTTTCGTCATTGTCATGGAAAGAGTTTTACTATATATTTCTGAGTAAAAATAGTAGGTTATTGATCAGTGTGATTTAGACAAGAGTCAGTAAGGCCCTGTCAAGAAAGAGATCTAAATGAAAATTCACCAGTATATTAGCAGTGCATTAATTTGTGGGTATGACTTTAAGTTATGTATGTGTTTCAGTATGTAGATGTTTGTTTATATAATATTAGGAATTATTTGAATAAAGGTTAAAAAAACATAAAAGATAGATTTTAACCACTTGAAATTTGACAGCTGTGTATGCAAAAAGAAAAATGAAATTTGGAAAAAAAATTATAAATATAGTGCTATTAATAGGAAAAAGGCAAATATCCACTGGCATATAAACTTCAGGTCAGTTTTGTTGAATATAATATCATAAATAGGTTCTCAGTAAATGTATTTTAAATGAGTGGCCTGCAAGTTGATTTGGGGGTGGAAGAGTTCATCTGATCTTTCTAACTTCCCTACAATGAACTTCATCATTTACATAATTACCGTTAGTAGTTACAGTGTTGGACCTTGCAGTATAGTCTTTTCAAAGATTCACCAATTAAGACTCCTGAAATATGTAAAAGTTATTCTAAATATAAGTCATGAATCACATTTGTTTGTTTTATACCTAGGCACTTTTCAAAAGGAGAAAAGAAAAATAAGACGGAGAACTTAGTATCTGGAACAAAAGGAAAATATGGATAATACTTCTAATCTAGGAAACTTAAAAATTCTCAGATACCAGGGAAAATATGTATCTCCAGTATTTTTTGCATTTATTTCTTCCCTATTTCAACATCTACTGCCCCAGTTCAGTACTCATAACTCCTTCTGTTCAACTACTCCACTAACTCCAGACAGTTACCCATTCCAATCTCATCCTAACCATTCCTGCCAGGGGACCCTTCCTGAAGCATAGCTCTGATACTGTCCCAAACTTTTCCTCAAAGGCTTGGGATAAATGTCAGTCCTTCCATCAAGCTCTGGGCATATAATTGAACTTTATGACTAAGAATGTAGATGGGAACTAGATTACCTAGTCTTTACCTCTCTTATACTTCAAGTCCTTTATCTTTAAAATGGGGATAATAATAATAACAGTGATGAGTTCATAGTTATTCAAGTTAAATCTGAAAATTCATGTAAAGCACATTAATATATAGTGCTTAGTATGTAAGAAGCACTTGAAAGCTTAATTATGATCACCTCTGTTGAGGTTCTTTAAGTGATATTAAACATGTTTTACGTATCTTTTCTTTTTCTTACACATTTGTAGTCTCCTTTAAATAGGTTATATGATGACCATTTCCCCACCATATACCTAGTTCAGTGGTTGCCGTATAGTAGGTATTAAGTAAGTAAATAACTTTGAACTGTAAATGAATAGAAGTAGATTTTTCCTGTGAGAAAGTGAAATAGGTGCTTTGGCCTGGGTAGTCACTAAAATTTATAGCATAGTAACTCCTTTCTAAGTGAACCTAAAAAGTGTACAGTAAAAAGTAAATTCCCATCAGAAAAAGAATACCAGCCTAGTTTTTGAAAATGGTTGGGAGTTCTTGAAGTACTCTTAAGTCAGAGGGCTGGATAAGGGTCAGATGATCATATGTAACTGTTTCCTGCTGAAGGAGAATAAGTATATAAAGAGCTACTGAAAAATGGCAGAAATCTATAAAAGAAGACAAAAAGAGTTTGGAGTTAGGATTCCAGAAGCTTGAGCTATTGACATGGCAATTCAGTAGAGAGTGGTTTTGTTTGTTTGATTATTCGGTATTGGATATTGAACCCAGGACCTCGTGCATGCTAAGCACGTGCTCTACCACTGAGCTATACCTTCCTCCTCAGTAGAGGGTGATTTTAACAAAGTGACGCAGATTTGAGATTTTCAGAAACGCTGTGTGAAATAAGTAAGTTTATATTTTCCACTACAAGAGATTATATTAACTCCAGGGATCAATCATTAAAAGTGTCAGATTCATCCGGTGATTTTTGGGGGGAGACAGTTTTGAAAGTTTAAGTGTGGTAATTAGAGTTGCTTTGGGCTTTTGGTTTAATTGCAGGAGATAACAATGGGATGAGGCCAAAGAGGAGTTAAGAGCCATTGTAGGCTAGAGATTAATGGCTACACTGCAGAGCCTCCCTGTAAACTGTAGTTTCAAACTGCTCAGCCAGGCTTTGTATTTCACAGACTTGTTGAGCCCATTAAAGAAATGGAAGTCTCGCTATCTGATGGAGCAGAATGTCACCAAGTTACTGCGGCCTCTTTCTCCAGTCACACCGCCCCCTCCCAGTGCAGGCTCAAAGAGCCCCCCGCTGACCACACCTGGCCCGTCTCACCCAGAAGAGGAGTGTCGAAATGGATACAGCCTCATGTTCTCACCAATCACGTCTATTACTACTGCTAGTCGCTGCAATACTCCTCTGCAGTTTGAGGTGATTTGGGTTTCGTTGTTGGGAGTACTGAATATGAAGATCATCATTTGCATCTCCTCATTTCAGATATTTCACTCCATGTGTTTCTTTACCATGTTCTTTGCCCATCTTAGCAAGAGAATAGGAAACCTCAGGGTCATTGTGAGCTATTGGTAGCCTCTGGTCTCGGCAGTGCCCCCATTCTTCCCAGGCAGAAGTAGTGCTCCCACTGGTGACACTCATCAGTCTTTTGCATGCAGTTCGTCAGTCTCCATAACTTTAGGTGGTAATCATACTAGATCTCCATCTTTATCTTACCGTATACCTTGGTTAATACAGGCCTTTAGCTGCCTAGTAACCATTACAATGACACCACCTTGAGAGCTTAGATTATACTAATTGATTATGTCTCCATTTCCCAGCTTTTAAATCAATGAAATGTCTTTGCTATTTTGCATTCTTGTGGCCTCAGTAGACAGATTTAAGAAGCATTGGGGTATGGTTTATGGCAAATTAGGGGTTTTTTCCTGCTCCAGGTTACTTTTCCTTGTTATAATGTGTTAGGAATGGGAAGTAGAAAGAGGCTAGCAGCATGGGTATAAGAGCTAAATTTATTACATTCACTCCCTGGATTAAGTTAGAAATGTGTCTCAGCTGTTTCAAAAAGTTAAACCTGAATTGCTTTAGTATTCGAGTTTGAGTGACATGAGGTGTACTGAATAGAATCCATGTGCATAAAAAATTTCATCTGTTTAATGTTGCTTTAATTTTTATTGAATTAAATGGACACTGTGTATTCCTTCTCAGAAAAATTTGTTCTGATGACTAAACACACCCAACTGTGACCCTAGCTTACACTTCTCTAGATGTGTTCTTTGATAAGGTGAATGTTCTAACTACTGCCACCCTACATATTCTGATTTTATGAGAGCGTGGGGATTTCTCAGCCTTTAAATGGCTAACTCAGAGTGACTAGCAGCCTTGGAAGCAAGAAGCAGCCGTATTCTGTACCCATCCTAGACCGTGTTAACTTTTAGAGCAAACTTCTTTGGGGAGGGAAAGGTCCTTCCTGGTTATGTTTGATTTCAAGGGAAGTTACTCTCTACCAAATTCCCTATTGCATTTTTTTTAGCCAGATAGCAGAACAGCTGACATGGGCCTTACTAACTTTATTTGGTCTAGTTGGAATTGACTTTTCAATTGGCTAAGTAAAGTTTGATGGTAAAATTTCATGATAGGACATTCTCTCTATTGGCCAGGAGATTATAGGAATAGAATTTCATACTTTATCATAATTAAAGTTTTTACTATAATTAAAGGTAAAATTAGAAGGTAAGTCTCTTTCTAGAACCAAGTTTAGCACTCATTAATATTTCCTACCCCTTGCAGCATTTCGGGTAACTATAAAACACTATGCATATGTAAGGTGTTGGGGGGTTTGGGGTTTTTTTGTTTGTTTGGTTTGGTTTTTTGTTGTTTTTTTTGTTTTTTTCAGTGGAATGGGAATTTCAGTGGCTGGTAATTGAATCCAGAATCTCATGCATGCTAAACGTGCACTCTACCACTGAGCTATACCCACCCCCCATTTTTATTTTTATTTTAAATCAAAGATCATTTTAGTCTAAGTATAATGTTTAGAATACCAGGAAGGGGGAAAACACTATAATAGTATTATATTATCCCTTCAAAAAGTTCAGTACGTGTTTTCACTATTTTAGTCTCATGATTTAACTAAGGACATTCACACTTTTTCATCAGTTAAAAAAACAAATTTCATGATCCTGACCATCTTTATCATCATTCTAATTGCCATACTCGTTCCTGTATTCTAGTATAGGGAGGTGGGAAGAAGCCTTATTTCCATCCAAGACTGTGACACAGAGAAATATCAGAAAGGTATCACAAGTAAAGATCAGCCCCATTGGGGGAAGAATATTTTTGGAAGGAAAAATTAAAAACATTCTAGGAGAAAAGTGAGAAATCTCTTCAGTACAAAGGGAAAGAATTGAAGAGACATAGTGGAAGAGAAACAAGATCATGAGGAGGGGGAAGCATCAAATAAAGAGTGAAAGCACCATTGGGAAGGCATGCTTAATTAGCCCCTCCTTTGCACTAGAGTAACCCTTCCCTTGTCTTCCTGCCTGGAGAGCCTTACCCCACTATCCATCTCACACATACTACCCACCCCACCAAATAAAATTTCACAGCCAGTATCCCTGCTCTGCTGAAACAGCCCCATTTCTCCTGCCACAGGATAGTCCTGCAACCCAGGCCAGCTATCCAGGCCTACAACATTAGCAACCCTCCGCTTACCCTGAATCCTAGTTATAGCTACCACCATCATCCTCTCTGCTTTTTTACCCATCATATCTTCTGTCCCAGCTCACTGCCCACTTCCTGTTTGATATGGGAGTGCTGCCTTAGGCAAAAGCCCTCAGGTAGCCCTGTTTTTAGGACCAGGGACTAGAAGTGTACACATCTGCTTTTTTTGTTGTTGTTGTTCTCCCTTCCTTTTCTCTCTATTCCTCAAAATACAATGGATTTTAATATCAGCGAACATTGGTAGGAGTGATCAGATCCATTTGGATTATGTCTAGAACTATCTAGCCTATGAGCTAGAGCCCATCAGTCATAACTCCTGCAACTCATTTGAGAGGAGCTGGCCATCTCCCTAACCCTGTGAGCCCCCAGCACGAATCACACAAGAGGATGAGCAAATGACACTGAGAAGGAGGCATGGGGTGAAGAAAAAAGGTGCCCATTAATGAAAAATAGGTTGCTACAGTTTAATCTAATTTAGACATATAATAATGTAGAATCTCACCAGTTTAACACTTTCTTGATATCTGCTTGAGATGTTTACTGATAGCATGAACCATTATAACCAATTTACCTTTAAATGCTTTCAAAGACACCAGAAAGCATTTTAACAAGTCATTCTGTCCATTGAGATGAATTCTGCATTTAAACATTTCCCTTGTGCACTTATTTATCCCTTTCCCTCCTGACTCCTCAAAAAAAGTGTGGCTAACCATCTATGCTTGCTTTTGCTTTATTTTTTGTTTGTTTTGCTTCTTTTGAGTAGATGAATAACAAGATGCTTTTCCCTCCTCTAGAACATATCCTCCCCTGAGAGTTCCCCTGCGAGTAGGCCCGAGTCCCTGTCACCCGAGGTAGTTATCACACCATCTCACACTTGGAGGCTGAGAGTGAGTGTGCATGAGTGTGTTCTTGCGTGTGTGGGGAGGGCTAGGGGACCCTAGTGAATGATGCAGTGGGCTGGAGGGTGGCCGATTGGTCACTAGAAGTTGAATGAATCTTCCCATGTAAGACTGGTTACTCAGAGCTTTCAGGGTAGATGGAGGAAAATGAAGTTTTGTGTGTGTGTGTGTGTGTGTGTGTGTGTGTGTGGTGGGGTTTGTTTTTGTTGCTGTTTGGGGGCGGGTATGGCTGATGAGTTCTTTAAAAGAAGATAGAATCTAAAAGTCAAGTTTAAAGAAACTGAAGATGTGGTGGGAACCTTGTTAAAGATCGTCTAACGAATAAAGTGTGTTTGTTAAATAAGGAAAGTTAAATCAATAATTGGTAGGAACTATCTCTTGCTATTTATTATCTTGGACTAATAAAGGAGCAGCATATATTGGAAAAATTAGGCAATGATTTATGCTTTAATCCAGGGTTACTCTGACAGCTCTATTTAACTGGATGTTTTGAGCTTTGGTTGATAGATTAAGCAACTTCTTTAGGAAGGGAGAGTCATGCCTCTCAGCTCTGTAGGTCAGCCCATGGCTTCTGTGACACAGGCCTCCATTCTGCAGTGATTGGGAAATGGTTGCTGTACAAGTGTTATCTCTTAGGATATCATCTGAGTGCTTTTCTTAGAAATCCTACTGCTGTTGAGATGTTAAATTCAGAATTTAGTGCTAGAGTTTCTTAAGTATTACTAGATTTAGACAAATGTAAGTAATGATTAACTTCATGAATTCACGTGGGAACCTTTTTACTCTTGAAGAGAAAGTTACGGTCTGTCGTAACCTTTCAGAAATTAACTGAACTGTTAACCCCTACCCTTACCATAAAAATATTAGTGCTAAACTCAGTGACAGATGACCAAATTTTGCCTCAGTAGAATTTTATATGTCAACATGAAGCTGAAAAGGATTGTTTCCTAGTGTACTAGATGTTTTCTGTGAGTTTTTTACTCTATCCTGTAAGGAACGTAAACCTCTCTCCTCAGTTGCTAAAAATTCTAAGATAGCATAATTTGGAGGCTGACATGGTATGGTATCTGGATTTCTGGTACTCTTCTTTGTATAGAGTTAGCTATAGTTTACCTAGTGGCGGAAAATCTTGATGTTAGGAGGTAGTGATGACCAAATAGATGGGGTTGTTTTTGGTACATTTCAGCATTTCAGATGCTCTGCAGTGATGGGCATTAGTGGTCTTGTGGTATGTTGACATACATTAGAGGATAAAGAAAGAACAGTTGAGTAGCCAGAAAGTTTTATGAGAAACATAGCTACATAATAGCGAAAGTGAGTGAAGAACTGGTTGGTTGACACCTTTAACTAATACCATTCTCCTTTACTGAACCAGTAACTTAAATACTTGACTGTTTGTCTCCTTTCTACTTTCTTTTACCTTTTCCCCTCCTCCCACCTTCCATCAATATTAGTTTAGAAATGAATAACACCAGAAGCCTGTTATCTTAAGACACCATTCTCACCTCTGTAGCATCCATGGGGCTCAGGTAAATCCCTGATTATACTGCCAGATTATACTGTAGTGCAGGGTGACTCAGCAAACCTGATGAAAGGCTAAGCAGGCAAAATAGTCACATTTGGCCAGTTATCTAATTCTGACTTTCCCTGTATTCTCATCCAGAAAGACTTTAAAGCAGCTTGGGAAAGGCCGGGATTCTTTGGTGATCTGGCATGGGACTGGTGCTACATGGGACCTTCACGGATGTTAATGGCTTTCTCTCTTCTGCTTCCATCCCTCTTATCTTTCCTTGTTCACCTGTGCCCTCTCACTCCCTTCTCTTCTGCCCTTTGACTTTTTCCTTTCTCCCCTACCCTATGTCTCCGTTGATTTTTATTCTTTCAGCTTTGTCATCGAAAAGATCTGGACCTGACAAAAGTAGGCTACCTTGACTCCAACACTAACAGCTGTGCTGACAGACCTTCCCTCATTAACTCGGGTCATTCTGACCTGACTCCTCATCCCTCCGTCGGGCCCGCCTCTGAGACTGGCTTTACAAGCAGGAGTGGCGATGGACATCAGACCCTTGTGAGAAACTCGGACCAGGCATTTCGGACAGAGTTTAACTTGATGTATGCCTACTCTCCGTTGAACGCTATGCCTCGAGCAGATGGATTATATCGAGGGTCTCCCCTAGTAGGGGATAGGAAGCCTGTACATTTGGATGGGGGATACTGTTCCCCTGCAGAAGGGTTTCCCAGCAGATATGAACATGGTTTTATGAAAGACCTCTCTCGTGGCTCCATGTCCCCTGGTGGCGAAAGGGCTTGTGAAGGAGTCCCATCAGCCCCCCAGAACCCACCGCAGAGGAAAAAGGTAAGTGTCACATTTTATAGGCCCTTTTGAAGAACATTAACTGAACAATTAAATAAATATTTACTGAGTTACCACTATGTTTTCAGCACTGTTCTCAGTGTGAGGAAAACAAAAATAAGTAATACATAGTCTCTGGCATGTGCAGTGAAAGACTGTTTTAATACAATTTGATGGATGTTATAAGTACTCAGAAAATTTAAATGCCGACCATGTGTGTTCCATACACTTGGCTAGGTAATTCAGAGGATAAAGCAGTGAAAAAAAGTTACGCTACTTATATGTGTTATGTAGTACTTTTCATGTTCTAGGCATGAACATGTTAAGCCCTTGTGCATTTAACCTCACAATAATCCTTGTGCATTTAACTTCATGATAATCCTGTTAAAAAAGATGGGTAATTTCCCATTTTGCAGATGAGGAAACTAAGGCAAGTTGGGTAACTTGCCCATGGTTACCCAGCTAGTATATGGTAGAGCCAGGACACTACCCAAGTCTGTCTCATTCTAGATTGTGTGCTCTTATTGCCACTATGCTGTGTTGCCTTCTAATGGAGCTTGTAGCAACTGAGACTGAACTTAGCAGATAATTACATTAATGATGATGGAAGCTCCAAAGGTATTGTTCCTATGTGATGAGAACAACTTAACAAGGGCACCTGGCTTAGTCGGATATGTGGAGAGTACTTTGAGAACAAGTAAGAAGCTCATAGCCAACTTGGAGAGGTGGTGGAGTGACAGGTGACAGGTCACTGATTTGGCTGGTCTCAGACAGTAAGTAGAATCAATCAGCCAGCAAATGAGGGTGAAGATGTTATAGGAGAAAGAGCAGAACAAGTAACTGTGGCCCTCCTCTGGGTGTGCAGTTGAATGTTGCCATGGTGTCACATGAAAAGTGAAAGTCAGGAGGAGAATGCAGAGATGGGCAGGGCCAGGCCATAGAGAGCTGGTTTGAAACTTGACTTTTGGGGGGAATGGGGGGCTTGACTTATAAGTAATGCCTATGCTACAAATTACGAAGTCAAAAATAGGCTCTTTATGTCAGTGGTTTTCAACTAGGGGCACTTGGAGATTCATGGGAGTATTTTGAGTTGTCACAACAACTGCGATTTACTTGTTAGAGCTAGAGATGCTGAATGTTCTGTGTGTGGCAGTCTCACATAATTGCCAAATACATGTGGTACTCCTGTTGAAATGTAGCCTGGTGGCTTTTTATCTTTGCAGTATAATGAAATACATTGCCAGAATTTATTATTAACTTCCTTCCAAGATTGTGTATAGAAAATACATATACAGAATTGTCTTAAACTTTGTGCTTTTGTTATCTTTTACATTTGAATGGAAAATGAGAGCTCTAAGTGGGTAGAAAAAGGAGGAAACACTGGCAGATAAGTTGGAATAAGATAGTGCTGGATTTAGAAGACTGTTGCATGAACAGCATTGACCATTAGGAATAAAAATGGTCTTTGAACTTCTGGTTTCATTTATTATGTGCAAAAGTGATTGAAATGACTTGTTATTTCAGAAATGCTGTTGAACACCTGCTGTTGGCCAAGTTCTGCACTGGATGTTAAAGATAAAAATCCAAATAAACTTAATCTTCGCCCTTGTAGACCATACAGTTTCCGAAGTACACAAGACTTGTATTAGGTTGACAGCCGGTGTAGGCACCGTGTGCTGTAACAGCAGAGAGGGAGGTGCACTAGACAGGGCAGGAAAGAATGAGGCAGGTGAATGGCGAGTTGGGGAGAAGCTTCCAAGTACAGGTTTTCTAGAGCTGACTTGCTAAAATATAAGTAGGAAACAGATAGTCCTAAATCCCTGGGTAAATCTTGAAAAATTGAGCACATTTAAGAACTCTGAAGCACTGACTTTTTCTTTTGTATTTTTTTGTGTGTTTTTCTCTTGTCTCAAAACAGCCAACTCTAAGGATTCTTGGAGGGTGAAGAAGAGCTAGCAGAATCACCAGGGGGCTTTTTCAAACTACACCAGCTCCTAACTCTTCACCTTCCATTTTTTAGGAGCTACCATTGTTGCGAATAACTGTGATAGCATACTTCTATTCTGGAACTAATCCCACAGGTTTCTCTGAAGGCAGAAAACGAGGTCTACTGGTGAATGCCATTTTTCAAAAATGTAGTCTCCTAGTGTATTCTCTTTTGTTTGCTAGTTTCTGGCTGATTTAAATACGTAGCTGTGCTGAGATCTCTCACACACCTGGAAAACATCATCTGTTGGTACCTGCTTTGTTTGCGTGGCTTGCTAGTGGTTTACTAGGGTTCCATCTTCTTTCCCCGTTGCTGGTGATCCACTAATGATGTCTGGCTAGAGTCCTGCTTCTTGTTTCCTTCCTAGGTGTCCCTGCTGGAGTACCGCAAACGGAAACAAGAAGCCAAGGAAAATTCTGCTGGTGGAGGAGGTGACTCTGCACAGAGCAAAAGCAAGCCTGCAGGAGCTGGGCAAGGCAGCAGTAACTCACTTTCTGACACTGGTGGCCATGGTGTGCAGGGATCCTCGGCCCGAACCCCATCTTCCCCTCACAAAAAATTCTCCCCATCTCATTCCTCCATGTCTCATTTGGAGGCAGTAAGCCCATCAGATTCCAGGGGCACTTCATCTCACTGCAGACCTCAAGAGAATATCAGCAGTAGGTGGTAAGTTTATCTTTGATGCTTTAATGATCAAGTTCAGGAGGGAAGTGTACGTCTAGGCTCTTTCCCAGTTTTACCTAAAATACGTGGAAACACTTAACTGAGGAAGCTGGCCAGCAGTTCACAGTACCATCTATCCTGTTCAGCTGATTTTATAGTATCAAACACAGCCCCCCAGCCTTAGAGAAGCAAAGAATCCCACCAGGCCTGCAGGACAACGTGTCGGGCAGCATATAGTTGTGAACACAGAGGAGCCATTTTATTTGCTGGGCACAACACTGCCTCTTCTGTTTTCTCCTTTCATACGAAAGGTAAGTCAGGAGTTCAGCCAAGTTCCACTTAAATTAATAACAGATGTCTTAGGGGAAAGGCATAACTCCATGGTAGAGTACATGCGTAGCACTCACAAGGTCCTGGGTTCAGTCCCCAGTACCTTTATTTAAATTAATAAGCAGACAAACAAACAGACCTAATTACCTCCCCCAACCAAAAAAAAATTTTTTTTAAGATAAAATTAACACAAAAAATAACAGATGTCTCAGATCCACACAGCTAGCATATGCAGAGAGATGTAACCTGTTCTGAAAAGACTTGTCTGGTGTAGGGGAGACCACAAATAAATTATACCAGCATCAAGGACTGATTGTCAAGTGAGTGAAATAATGAGGCATTTCAGGGATCTTGAACTTAAATGAAGTCTGGGAAAGAAGAGGCACTGCTCAAATGAGTAATGTTCATTAACCTATAAAACATTAAGTGGCAAGTGCATGCCAGGGACGTGACTTTGCAGGAGAGAAAATGTAGCATTTCAAAATGGAGGCTAAGAGAAGTAGACACCTTTAAACCTCCGTTTCCTTGATTGCTTTTTCTTTGAAAGTGCTTGTTCTTCTGAGCCTGAGGTAGACATAGGTTGAGGCAGAGAAGATAACCTTGTTTTAAATTGGTCCTGAAGGAAATAACGTTTAAGAGGGTGTTTTAAGGGAATGTATTGTACCACCCTTGTCAGAGCTTTAAAGAAAGCTTGTTCCAGACTGTTGACTCTAAAGTCCTGTGCCGAAAACCTGCATGCTCTTACCTTCACAGGATGGTTCCCACATCAGTGGAACGGCTCCGAGAAGGAGGGAGCATCCCCAAGGTCCTCCGAAGCAGTGTGAGGGTGGCCCAGAAAGGAGAGCCTTCTCCCACGTGGGAGAGTAACATCACAGAAAAAGACCCAGGTGAGCCCATTGCCT
Organism: Vicugna pacos; assembly: GCF_048564905.1. Classification (NCBI taxonomy): domain Eukaryota; kingdom Metazoa; phylum Chordata; class Mammalia; order Artiodactyla; family Camelidae; genus Vicugna; species Vicugna pacos. The sequence goes on from NC_133003.1 coordinate 49,209,337, forward strand.
TCTGCCAACCATGTTCAGGGACACATGAGCCAGGCTCCACACAGTTCACACCAAATGCCGGGCTGAGGTGAGTCCATTTCTGAAGCCGTTGGGCTCCCCCTGTGTGTGAGGTTCCAGCACAGTCTTGCTTCCACTCTTTTGGGCTGCAGCGTTCTTAAGATCTAGCATTGCTTGCTCTCTGTCTGCTCTTCTTTCCCAAGGGATACCTTTCTGTAACTCATCTCTCCAAAGGCCTGGAAATCACCTTGATGAAGGATGAAGAGAAAGAAGGAGACAGGAATCAGATCAGGCATTTAAAACAGCCCATAATTAACCACTCCTGTTGCCCCTCTGGCATGCTGCACTCACCCGATTTGTCAGAAAGAGAGCAGTATGGGTTGATGATGGCATTGGTGACTTGAATGTACAGTGGCTATCTGTCACTTATTCTCAGAAGATGAGTTGATTTTGTGTTACCTTCCAGACCCTGCAGATGGTGAAGGTCCAGAGACACTGAGCTCAGCACTCTCTAAAGGAGCAGCCGTTTACAGCCCTTCCAGATACAGCTACCAGGTGAGACGAGGAAGTGCTCCTCTCTGGACATAGGAGTATGTTCTTGCTTCCAATGTTTATGATTCTGGCCATCCTTTGCAGTTGAGATGCTGTCTTTCCATATAGTTTCAGCTGCCTTGGAAATAAGTCATCATCTGCTCACCTTCAGGTAATAAATCATGCCAGAAAAGTAAAATGACCAAGGATAGCCATTTTACTGTCTTTGATATCCTAGAAAGAACAAATGGTTAAGATGGTGATGAAGAAGTAGGGAGTTTTAAGTGTTCACGAGCTGAAATGGCTTAACAGGGACTTTTTCACCTCCTTATGCTTTTCCTCCCAACTCTCTCTAGCTCCTGCAGTGTGATAGTCCACGGACAGAATCACAAAGCCTCCTCCAGCAGAGTTCCTCCCCCTTTAGAGGACATCCCACCCAGTCTCCAGGATACAGTTATCGAACTACTGCACTGAGACCTGGGAACCCCCCCTCTCATGGTTCTTCAGAATCCTCCCTCTCTTCTGCGTCCTATTCCAGCCCCGCCCACCCTGTGTCCACAGACTCGTTGGCCTCGTTTACGGGGACACCAGGGTATTATAGCAGCCAGCCACATTCTGGAAACAGCACTGGCAGCAGTCTTCCAAGGAGGAGCTGCCCATCTAGTGCTGCTAGCCCTACCCCGCAGGGCCCCTCAGACTCTCCGACCTCAGACTCGGTTTCCCAGTCCAGCACAGGAACTCTGAGTTCCACCTCCTTTCCTCAGAACTCTAGGTCGTCATTGCCATCAGACTTCCGGACTATCAGTCTGCCCAGTGCTGGGCAGTCAGCAGCCTACCAGGCCTCCAGGGTATCTGCGGTTTCCAGTTCACAGCACTACCCACAGCGCGGGGGTGCGGGGGTGCACCAGTACCGGCTCCAGCCGCTGCAGGGCTCGGGAGTCAAGACTCAGACAGGACTTTCCTAGGGCTTCTGGACTTGGGCAGACAGAACTGAGTGAGCCCATAGCTGCTTCTTCCAGCTGCCTCTGGAACCTAGGCCGAGCATATTGCTGGGGAAGGGGGTACAAGGTGCCAGAGGATTGGGTCTGGTCGACAAGAAACAAGACTTGTGGTCGTGACTGGCTCTGGCCCTGGAGAAAGATGTAAATCTTGTCTGAAGCAGAGACTATAAAGAAGTTTCTCCCTGCTGTTAAGGGTACATTGTTGACAAGCAAATGGTGTTTTGGTTAGTAATGGTTCTAAGTGCAATGAGTTGTGTTGAAGCCTCCGTCTCCCATCCTTGCCTGTAGCCTGTAGTCACTTGTGCAGTGAGGACATCTTTTTAAATCCAAAAAAAAAATTTTTTTTCAAAGGAAAAAAGGTGAAAAGAGTCAATTTCAAAGTCTCGAGCTAGCTGAAGTGGTGTTAGGGTTTATAATGCACTTAAGTAAAAAGGTAGGTATGTAAATGTTCACCCTAAGACAACCATTCCAAAAGCAGGTATCTGGCCAAGATGTGTCCACCAAGAATATTCCCTACCTTTATCTTAAAAACACAAAGAAAGAGATGAACCTTGGAGTGTGCTCTGAGGGGTTCCTGGATCTCTGAAGAAGAGCTTGTAGTCAACTCTTGATTATTCAGGAGGAGATTGTCCTAGTGGTTCTCTGAGCCCCCAGCAGATACCATCCCACTTCCCTTCCCCAAGGTGTTTCACAGCTCAGTAACCCATGGAGTAAGTAGGCAAAGAAGACAGATATGATAAGTGAGATGGGCCAGTTTGCATTGCTATTTATCAGCTATTGGCAATAAATTTGATTAGGAAAGGTCCCAAGTGGTTTGGGAATTCTTTGAATTTTATTTTTTCTACTCCCAATTAATCAGGAGTTGATAATCTCTTGAGTAGGACCGCCTCCATGATTGGGGAGCGTGCACTCGTGACTGCAGGGTAAGCGTGGAAAGACGTGTTTGTGGAGTGGTGCCGACAGGACTGTGATTGTGTGGGGGCATGCCCCATGTGTCTTTGAGGGGGGTGCTTATTTGGCAGTGGCACAGGTAAGAGAGTTCTAAAGCCACCCAAACACCTAACACTGTTCCGGATGAGAGACGAGAGCAGACTGGCTTCTCCCCATCAGTGCATCGTGCCTGTTGTACACCCCTGGAGGAGCCCTGGGGCCAGCCAGGCGGGGTACACAATCTTTTTAAATTCCATACGGTTGCCAGCTTCTTTCTTTCACTTGTTTACTGTAATATCTGGCGTGTTTTTATTTATCTAATTTTGTATTCAGTTATAACCGTGGTAGGGGTAGCAGATACATGACAGGTGTAATCCCTGGTGCTGCAGCGGACCTTACTTCTTTCTTTTGGACAAGATAATACTGTGAGTCTCCCTCCTTCCTTCCCTCCTACTTGTTTTCTCCTTCTTTTCCCTCAGCCTCTTACATCCCCTTCCTTTCTACCCTCTCTTAAAACTATCATATGCACAGTCTTCTCTCTTTGTGTGTGACTGTTACAAAATTTCACTTTTTCAAAATTGAAATCAGGTGTTTGCAAATGAGGGGAGATTTTTTTTCTTTTTTTTTCCTTTTCTTTCTTTTTCTTTTTTTTTTCTTTTCTTTTCTTTTCTTTTCTTTTTTTTTTTTTTTTTTTTTTTTTTGTGCTGAAACTTCAGCAGAATACTTTCCTTTTTGTTGTTTCCCCCACAAACCCATCAGTCTGGGAGAGCGTTGGGAGTGGAAATCATGTTGCCTGGGATGCTGGTTTCTTTGTATATTATATAAAACGTATGTAAATGTCTCTCCATTTGGGCTGGGGTTTGCATTCTCCCCTTGGCTATTAACCGAGGGGAGAGGCCAGCGGGCAGGCGGCCCTCACCCTGCCTGGCACGTGCAGAGACCCCAGCCACTCTGTGTGGGCAGGGTGCTGTCAAGACCAGACCTCTGGGGGGGGTGGGGGCGGGGGGTGGGGGGAACTCTTGGAAGGGAAGAAGTGTCACTTCTTTCTCAAGTGGAGTGTTTACACCTTGCTGTAACATTTGAACTTTCACAAGAGATGTAATAATTTTGATAATAAAATTCTTAACCGTAATAATCATAATTTGAGAACTTATTTGTCCAGTTCTGTGACCTTGCCTTGCCTGGTTTTCCTAACACTATTTTTACCTGAAGAGGGTATGATGGACCCACGTTCAGGAGAGTGTGCTTTCGTGGAGTTGTTTTGCCCATAATGGGGCTAGGAATTCAGATTGATCTCCCTTCACCCTTTATTAAAATCAGGCCAGTATTGGGGCCATTTTGTGACAATGGAACTGAATTTTGCAAACTGACTTGAACTAGATGGAGTTCGTGACCTTGGCCTCATTCATTTGGCAGCTTTTATTGGCCTTTTTCTTTTCCATTCAGAAACAATACAAGGCATTGGTTTTGATGGTGGGTTCATGCTTATTAAAATGGGGTGTAAGAGTAGGCAGATAACGTCTCTGCTTTCACGGAGCTTACATTCTAGAGCAGGTGAGATCTAAACCAGTCCATCATCTCAAATAGTCATTAACACGTTATTGTTTCATAGCAGATGTGTAACTAGGGAGATTGAAGGGGATACTCTAGATTGATTGACCTGGGATGGTCTCTGAGAATTTGACATTCCAGCTGAGGTCTCAGTGATTAGGAGGCAGTCGTGGGACGCAGTATGAATAAAGATCATTCCTGGAGAGTAAGAACAGCCGGTGCAAAGCCGCTGAGTCAAAAAAGGCTTGGTTGGGACAGAGTGAATAACCAGGGCAGGGAAAGGGGGCAGCAGATACCAGGAAGAAAGGGGCCAAATCATACAGCAGCAAGCTTTCTGTAAAGGGCTGGACAGTAAATATTTAGACTTTGCAGGCCTTACGGTCTCTGCCCCAGCTGCTTACCTGTGTCCTTGAAGCACGAAGACAGCTATAGGCAACATGTGGCTATAAGCTAATAAAGCTACATTCACAAACACACGCGGCCAGCAGTCAGGTTTGCCCCGCAGGCTGTACTTGAATGGTCCCTAACAGAGCTGTGTGGGTTTAGTTTAAAGAATCTGGATTCTGAGTACAGTGGGAAGGTCATTGCAGGATTTTAAGCAGAGAAGAGACGTGGTCTGATTTACGGTTTGTTGGTTTATTGATCTTTTTAAAGTTACTCTGATTATTTGGGGGAGAGATGAGTAGAAGCCAGGGAACCAGTTTGGAGGCTGTAGTGGTAATTCAGGCAAGCAGCGATACATGCTGGCTTCTATTAAAACGGTGATAGTGGGGATAAGGAGAAGTACTTGGAATCGGGATACATTTTCCAAGTAAACAGCAGTGCTGGCTGGTGGGTTGGTGCGGCAGTGTTTTGCTCTAACATTTCTCTAACCAAATACTCACTGAGAGAGTTAGGATGGACTGCATTTTGCTAAGCATACAGAGAAGTCAAAGGTGGAGAAGATGCTATCCTTTTCTTACAAAGTAACCAGTTGGAGACAAAATAAAAATGCTTATCTTCTGATGATGCCTAGGTAACCTTCCACCAGCCACAACCCAGTTCTGCGTGGGCTAAGAGGAGAACGGGTACATAGCTCTCCTTTAAAAGCATTTTCATTTACAGTGTCTTATTTGGTCTCATAATTCTGTGATGAAAGCAGCCCAGGTGCTAGAATTTAAAGATGAGAGATGGAGGTCTGTTGCAGTATTCCATCTGTACCGTGGGGCTTCTGATGATTGAGTAAGCCCATCTGAGTTTTGTCAGGATTGGAAGGTCCTGCTCCATAATCGTTTACTGAACAGCTGCTGTGCATACTGAACAGCTGCTGATGGGAATGTGAAGGTGAGTAAGACAGCCACCTGCTTATTAAGAATTTCTAGTTTATTTGCTGTTGTTACCAAGTACCTGTTCTATCGCCAGGTGCTTTGCTTTTGATGTGGTATAAATGTTAGAAGCTGAACTGTATTTAAGAAATAAGCTAGTGCACCATTGTATCTTGTATATGACTTCACAGTTAATCAGGCTCTTCCCTTTATGTCATCAGCTATCTCATTCATACTTAACAATGTGTAAGGTAGGGTATTATTTCCATTTTAAATTTTTACTTTAATTTTAGAGGATATAACTATGTCCAAGATTTCTTTCTTCTAAATGGCAGGCTCAAACTGACAGTCTTGGAAATTTTGCAGTTTACCCAGGAAACAAGTAGAGACAGCTAGAGAGAGTTGCTTTGAAACTGACTAGAAATCACTTAACTGGCTGTACCCTTTCTTGCCTTAAAAACAGCAGTCTAACTTTTTTAGTCCTCAGGCATCAGTTTGATGGTATAGGATTCTCCAGCAAAGGTCACCCTGAAGAAAAAAATGCACTATTGTCCAAATGGAATAGGCCATTTGCTTTGAAACTACGCTGATTATTTCATCAACCAGAGCTGGGACAGCCTCCATACCCTGCTGTGAGACTCAGAGAAATAAGAGATCCTGTGCTGGAGATCAAAGAAACAGCTTGGAGAAAAGCATAGTTATTGAAGGAGATGATACTCCCCTGTATCTTTCGCCTGCTCCTACATTCAAAATTTACCTGGCAAAGGTTCTGAGAGAATAGTTTTGGATATTTCTCAAATACCCCGTAAAAGCACGCAGAGCAGTCATGCTAGCAGAACAAAACTCTGGGCAACTTTGCAGGAAAACCAGGTATCCCTGTGAGCCTCAAAACCCAAAGGTGGGTAGAAATAAACTACCAATAACCACAAGGTCTGCATGGTGTCACATTCTGTTCCAGAGGAAGCAGTGGTGCATCTGATGGATCTCAGAACTCCAGAACACGTTTGCGCTCACTTGGAAGTTCAGCAAGTCAATTCGAGAACAACAGTCAAACTAGGAGGGGCTTGCAGTTCATACAGAGAGTGCTTGGTTAGGTTTGAAGGGACTGGAGCAGCAGTCTGGACCCAAGGAAATTCTGAGCAGCAAAGCTCCCAGAACAGAGCTCCACACTGCAAAAAACTGATGGAATCTGAATTGAGCAGGACAATCAACCTAGAGGTGGAGGGGTGGAGGGTCACATTCAGTGGAATATTTTGAGTAAAAGTGAAACCAGGATTGTCCCTGTAATCCAATTTTATCCTTCTAGGAACAATATAAAAGTATTAAATAACTTACCTTATTCTTTACCTCCTGAGAGAAACAATTGGTCATGAAGTTCTAATTATATACTCTGCTGAATTTAAGAGCCATTGTTTGCACAGTCCTTATTAAGTACTACAGAACCTTGAAACTAGGAAAACTCATAAATCATACCTCCATTCTAAAAGTGCAGAAAAACTAACTCATAAAAAATATGTGTAACAGAAAAGACCGAAGTCAAATTCCAAGCAATTAAAAGGAAGTAAGGAGCAGGATAATATGCCAGAAACAACAGAAGCGTGCTAATGCAACAGGACAAGAAAAGGGGACGACAGGTGTACAGACAGGGAGGGAAGGAATAACTGAAGGAAAAAGGAACCAATAGAGCAGGGTTGCAGGATACAAAGTTAATGATACAAATGTCAGTTGCTTCCCTATATATCAACAACAAACCATTGGAATTTGAAAGTTAAAACACAGTAACATCTACACTAGCTCCCCCAAATACGAAATAGATATAAATATGACAAATTATTTAAAAGACCTCTATAGGTAAAACTATAAAACATGAAAGAAAGAAAAGAACTACGTAAACAGGGATATTCCATGGTCATGAATAGGAAGACTCAGTGTCAGGCTGTCAGTGCTCAACTTGGTCTTTAGATTTGTAATCCCAATCAAAATCCCAGCATGGGTATTAGACTGATTCTAAAGTTTATAGGCAGAGGGTGAAAACCCAGAATAGCCAACACAATATTGAAAGGGAAGAACAAAGTCAGAGGACTGACTTGGACTTTAAGACTTACTCTAAAGCTACAGTAATCAAGACTGTGGTGTTGGTCTTGGAATAAGAATAGACAAACAGATCAGTGGAACAGAATAGAGCGCCCAGGAACAAACCCACACAAATATACTCAGCTGATATTTGACCGACAAGCAAAGGCAATACAATGGCGAAAAGATAGTCTTCAACAAATGGGGTTGGAACTACTGGACATCCACATGCCAAAAATGAATATAGACACAGACCTTATACTCTTCATAAAAATAAACCCAAAGTGGATCACAGTCTAAAAGTAAAAAGCAGAACTATTAAATACCTACAAGGTAACAGAAAAACCTAGAAAACCTTGATTTGGGGAATGACACTTGAGATAAAACACCAAAGCCACATCCATGAAAGAAGTAACTAGTAAACTGGACTTGATCAAAATTAACATCTGCTCAGCTAAGAGTATGAGAGAAAGTACTTGCAGAAGACACTTCTAATGAAAGATTGTTACCCAACATGAAAAGAACTTTTCAAACTCAACAGCAGGTAAGCAGACAATCTAAAGCAATCTACAGATTCAATGCAATCCCTATCTAAATTCCAGTGGCATTTTTCACAGAAATAAAATAATCAGTCCTGAAATATATGAAACTACAAAAGAGCCCAGATAGCCAAAACAGTCTTGAGAAAGAACAAAGCTGGAGGCAGGCATCATGCTTCCTGATTTCACACTGTATTAAAAGGGCATGATGATCACAGCAGTACAGGATTGGTGCAAAAATCAACATGCATCAGTGGAACAGGATATAAAGAGCCAAAAAATAAACCCACCTATGTGTGGTCAATTAATTTACAACAGAGGAGCCAAGAATATGCAAGAGGGAAAGGACAATCTTCAATAAATAGTGTTGGGCAAACTGGACAGCCACACATAAAGGAATGAAGTTGGACCACTATCTTGGACCGTAACACAAAAACTAGCTCAAAATGGATTAGACTTGAATGTAAGACTTGAAACTACAAAACTCCTAGAAGGAAGCAGGCATTAAGCTCCTTGACATTGGTCGTGGTGATGATTTTTTAGATTTGACACCAAAAGCAAAAGTAGACAAGTGAGACTACATCAAACGAAAGCTTCTGCATAGCAAAGGAAACCATGGACAAAAATAAAAAGCGACCTCCTGAATCAGGGAGAATACTTGCGAGTCATATATCTGATAAGGGGTTGGTATCCAAAATATGTGAAGAACTCATATAACTCAGTAGCAAAAAGAAAAAAATATCCAGTTAAAAAGTGGGCAGAGGATCTGAGTAGACATTTTTCCAAATAAGAATACAGATGGCCAACAGGTACATAAAAAGTGCTCCACATCACTGAGCATCAGGGAAATGCAAGTCAAAACTACAGTGAAACATAACACTTCACACCTGTTACAATGGCTGTATCAAAAAGACAGCTTTTGATGAGGATGTGGAGAAAAGGGAACCCTTGTGCTCTGTTAGTAAGGATGTGAGCTGGTACAGCCTCTATAGAAAACAGTATGGAGATTCCTCAGAAAAATTAAGAAGTACCATATGATCCAGCAATTCCACTTCTGGGCATTTATCTAAAGAAAACAAAAACACTAATTCAAGAAGATATTTGCACGTCCATGTTCACTGCAACATTATTTATAGTAACCAAGATACGGAAATAACGTCAGCATCCATTAATGGATGAATGGATAAAGAAAATGTGTATCTACAATGACAACTATAAACAAACAAATGAAATCCTGTCATTTGCAACAACATGGTTGCACATTGAGGGCACTCAGCTAAGTGAAATAAGTCAGAAAAAGACAAAATATATGATCTCACTCATATGTGTAATCTTAAAACAGCCAAAAATGAACTCTCGGAAACAGAGAACAGATCGGTGGTTGCCTGAGGTGGAGGAGAGGGGGATTTGGCAAAATGGGTGATGGTGGTCGAAAGGTCAAACCTGGAGTTCATAAGTTGTAAAGGATGTAATGTACAGCATGGTTGACTACAGTTAATAATACTGTATTTGCAAGTTACTAAAGGAGTGTATCTTGAGAGTTCTCATCACAAGGAAACAATTTTTTTAACTGTGTGGTGATGCGTGTTAACTAGACGTTGTGGTGATCATTTCATAATATATACATATATTGACTCACGTTGTACACATTAAACTAATGTAATGTTATACGTCAGTTATATCTCAATTTTTTAACAAGTAAAACTTGAGGGGGAAAGTACACAGCAGACGTAAATGGCCTTCACATTTTAGGTCCAGCCTGCCTTCGAGCCTGATTTCCCTGATACAAACTTTTTATGTCAGCCAATATGATTAATTTCATTAAGGTCAGGATTTTACTGTTTTATTCTCCACAGAGTCTTGCATATAGGATGTGCTTAATTCTTCAAGAAATTGACAGAAGGGAGGTGAAAAGAAGGAATAGAAAGAGAACTTTTTGCAGAAATAAGTAGACTTTCCTAATTAGAAGATCCAGCAAAGTTGAGGTCATAGAGTACAAGTTAAGGAAAATTTTTACCAGAAGAAACTTACGAAACAAATGGTGTTGAGGGAAAGGAATAATGTTTAATTTACTAATAAAAGATGTAGCAAATCAGTCCGGCACAATTTTGTTTAAAGGCTCTACTTCAAGATACGCTTACATGTTAAGGTCCAATGGTACCACCAGTAGTTATATAAAGTCCACTACAGCTCTTCAACTCAAATAAAACTTTATTTGTGGTTATCTGCAGAATGCTTTTCTGTCACATCCTTGGCAAGAAAAAAGAAAACAGCCTGATTTTAAAATGGACAAAAGATCTGAACAGACACTTCATAATCAGATGACAAATAAACATATGAAAAGATGTTCAACATCACATGTCAGAAACACTGGCACCATATGCTGGTGAAGATGTGGAGCAACGGGAACCCTCATTTGTTGCTGGTGGGAGTGCAAAATGGTACAACCACTTTGGAAAACATTTTTGGCGGTTTCTTACAGAACTAAACATACTCTTACCATATGGTAAGTCCAGCAGTCGAACTTCTTGGTACTTACCCTAAGAAGTTGAAAACATGTCCACACAAAAACCTGCACATGGATGTTGATAGCAGCTTTATTGATAATTGCCATAAGTAGGAAGCAACCAAGATGTCCTTCTGGACATCTTATCCGGAAGTGGTATTTCTGGAAAGTGAAGTATTATTCAGCACTAAAGTGAAATGAGCTATCAAGCCGTAAAACATGTAGAAACCTTTAATGCATCTTACTAGTAAAGAAAGAAGCCATACTGGAAAGGCTACATACGATTCCAGTTACATGACACTAGATGATACAAAACTGTAGAGATGGTGAAAAGATCAGGGGCTGAGGAGAGGGAGGAATGAATGGGCAGAACACAAGTGTTTTAGGGTGGTCAAACTATTTTGTGGTTCTGTACGGTAGATACATGTAATTATACATTGTCTGAACCCACAGAGTGGACACAAGGAATGAACCCCAATATAAGCTATGCACTTTGGGTGAAAATGTGTTAGTGTAGGTCCGTCAAATGTAACAAATGTACCATTTGGTAGGGATTGTGGATAATGGAGCCTGTGCATGTGTGGGCCACGAGGAAAAAGGGAAATCTCTATATACCTTCTGCTCAATTGTGCTGCGAACCTAAAACTGTTCTAAAAAGGGAACAGAAGAAATACCAAAAGTTCTAATTTAAGAAAACTTCCTGAAATATTTCAAACTACACATTGAAGGAACATACTGCATACCTTGTAAATTCAACCCAGAATGACCAGTATCAAGACATTCTGATTAAATTGTTGGAGTTTAAAGAAAAGAAAAAAAAAACTTGAATATCCAGGCCCCCCAAAAAAGATACTTACAATGGAAAGAAAATGTATCTGTATCAGGTTTTTTGACAGCAACAGTTCATGGCAAAAGACAATGGAATGATACATTTAAAATATTCAGAGACTGTGAACCAAGAGTTCCATACCAGCTATATAATAGCAGCAAACTGCCACCTGCATGCAAGAACCTGGGGGACTATTCCCGTTAACTCTTAGGAGCCTGTTAAAACCTGAGCTGATTGAGACAACCACACTGTCTGAAGAAACAACAGAAAGTCTGGTAGTGAGTTACTCATACGCAGTTAGCTACATGCAGAACTATGAGTGGGGAATGAGAGAGTGTAGTGTCAGCTGGTGTATGTGACGCAGGCAATATAAATACCGTGCAACTACAAAAAAATAAGCAGGAAATATGTTTTTAGTAATTATACTGGTGGTTTTATATCTGAGGGCTTTAATGTGAGATAAAGCAAATGAGTCCAATGTCCTTGAGAACCAAGATTCTCGGTGTGGGGGGGAAAGGAGTTACAGATGTTAAGACAGAGGATGTTAAGCCAAAAACTTCCTTGTGTCAGTATTAACTCATGAGGTATTTTATCATAAATAGCTGAGACAGATAGATCCCATAACTATATATGTATAGGTAAGTTTTATGTGTCCATGTCTTAGCTCTGTCAACTGGAAAGGCTCAGAAATAGGGCTTCTTAGAGAAATGGCAGATTTTGGACTGAGGGAGGAAATGTACAAGGTCAGTCTGGAACATCTCGTCATACCAGAGAGCAAGGATACTACCAAGATAATTAGGGTTAGTTTTAAAAGACTCAACACCAACTTAAAGAAGCTTCTACTGACCAACGATGGGCCATTTTAAGCATCAATTATAAATGTACCAGAATCAAATACATTTAAATCCATGAGTTCATAATAATAACCAAAACATAATTGTTCATCTTGGGAGAATGTTAGAGAATCAACTCCACTTTTGAAAACTGGCAAATAAAGGGAAAGATTCCAGCATTGTTCTTGCCTTTCCTATACAACTTGTACTGCTGGCTGGCTAGATTGAAAATGAAGATGTTCCCCTTACAGAAATGTTCCCACAAATAAGAGAGAATGATAGAATTGGAGCGTCACTATTTTTCAACCCCTAATCACATAAAAGCAGTTAGATACTATGTATCTCTTGATTAAAAAATAAACTATGAAGCAGTCATTAAAATGTGCAAACACACGCTTGAATGTAAATAAGCATCTAGATCCAATTACCAGTTTGCTGGAAATACAGAGAACAGAGGAACTTGTTCAACTACACCACAAGAAGGAAGCCAGCGAAATCCCACCTGTGGAACACTGTATATAAAACAAATGGTCCAGTTTCTTCAACAAACTGCTAGGAGGGATAAACAGAAAGTGGGGAAAGACATCAAAAAAAAAAGTCTAAACTAAACTATTTTATTTAAAGATGCTCACTTGGGTGAAAAAATTGTAAGTAAAAGTTAGGAAGTGGTTACAATAAAAATCCAGGCCATGGTTACTCTTAGGGAAGTACAGGGCCAGTGTTTGGAGCACTTGAAAGGCTTCTAGGGTGGCTAGCCAGGTTCTTTGGTAACAGTTAGAAGGGTAAGTATGACAGTTCTCTGCCTGTACATTTGTTTTATGCTGCAACGTGTCTAACAAAAGAAAGAACAAAATCTAGGGGGAGGGTACAGCCCAAGGGGTAGAGTGTATGCTTAGCATGCACGAGGTCCTGGGCTCAATCCCCAGTACCGCCTCTAAAACTAAAAACAAATTAAAAAACCTTAATCTCCTCCCCACCCCCAACCCCGGACACACACACACACACAAATAAATAAATAAAATTAAAAGTTAAAAAAAAAACCATTTTACATACCCACAATAAACAGGCAAACAGCCCTGCTACTAAGTGGCCTAAGATCATTTGAGCCCAGGGCCTCAGTCCTGCTCTGCCTCCGTGGACTTGAAAGGGGTTTCAGACTAGAGCTCTGTGTGAAACTTGGCATCTGGCAAATTCTACCAACTGCATGCTCCTTAGTCACCTCCCAAAAGCTGGCTTCCCAGTGCTCTCTAATTTTATGACGTGCTATCCTTCTGTCTTTCTCTGTCCTTCTGTCCTTCTCTCCCCACTCTTCTGCAGTGCTCTCTGGACACCCCTTTTCTTTGCTAAACAAACCCCTACCTCCTCCATCTCGTCCTTTGGCCTTTACTGAATGTGGTTCTCTCCTTGGGACCCACCTCTGCAAGCCTCCACGTGGAGGCTGCTCCTCTGACATCCTGTTGCTGGGAGGCTCTCCCCACACGTTTCCAGACAAACTACATCTTGCCCCTCGGATAAGAAATCCCTGCTCCCCGATGCTCACACATTTGGTTGAGCTTTCAACCCTCTTCATTACTGTCATCTTACCTTCCAGCCTCTCTCTGATTCTTTGGTTCTTGGGCAACTTTGGCTTGTCTTCTTCACCCCCAGTTTCTGCCGTTATCCTCACCATTTGGGTGCACATCCTAACCAGTGCACCTCAAAGTCCTTTTCAAGAATTACTCCGAATATTGAGGTCACTCTGCTTTCTGACTAGTCTCCTAACCGTGCAGCTCTTTCATGTAAACTTTAGTGTTTTAGTTTCTCCATTTTCTCCATCAGCGTGCCCCACTGCAGCGTGCCCCTCTCCATTGTCCATGCTCAGCCTAGATCTGACGGTGCGTCTCTGAAACACCGTCTGGACACTTGGCTCATCTTGCACCTACTTTTCAGTCTGCAGTCTACCTTCTCTGTGCCTGCCCTCCCATCTGCTGTTCTTATTGCTAAAATAGATGTGACACTTTTTTCCCCAGCTTTTCTATCCAAGATAGAAGTTGAAAGCCTTGCACCATTTGATCTTAATCCATTAAGAGACACAACTGGTGGCCAGAGAGGAGTTTTAATTAACAAAATTCCAAAGCTTTTAACTTCTCTTCATTGAATCAAAAATTCCTTAGTAGTAACCTATAATGAAAAAGAATATGAAAATGGATACATGTATGTATATGTATGACTGAACTATTATGCAGTGCACCAGAAATTGATACAACATTGTAAACTGACTATACTAAGGAAAAAAGAAAGAAAATTGAAAAAAAAAAAAACCATTGCCACCACCATGCTTCAGGCCAGACTTCAGCTTTCCCTTTAATTACAATCGTCTGTCTCTACTTCAGTCCCCCGTCACTACAACTAGAGCAATCTTTCTGAAATGCATGTCTAATTGTGTCCGTTTCCTGCTGAAAATCCTCACATGGTTCCCTGTTGCTCTTAGCTCTGAACTGCTGTACGCAGCCTCTGAGCTTTTTCATCATCTGGCCTTTGCTGATCTCTCCAGATTACTCTCCCACCCTCCCTACCTCAGCTTTACAGTTCAGCATTACTAAATTCCTTTTATTTCTTCGCACATACCATCCTGTTTCTCACCCGTCTTTTTCCTCAGGCTGCCTTCTTTTCCACGAATGGCTTTCCTGACCCCTGCCTGCCTAACTCCTGTCCACCCTCCAGTAAAACCGTCCATCCTCTGCTCTGCTCACCCCACCTAAAGCCATGTCAGCTGTCCCTACCCGAGCTACCCACGAATGTTCATCTCCCCAGCCAGACTGACTCTTATGACAGGGTCTCTGCTGTTGTTCTTTAAGTGTTTAGCAGATACTATGTGCTCAAAATGTGGTGAATGAAGACCCAATTCCCAAGTGCAAAAATTATAATCAACGTAGCCGCCATATGGAGCACTGCCATATGGAGCAGGTTACTATGTGCCAGGAGCTGTGAAGCAATTCACACACATTCCCTCGTTTGTTCCTTACAACTTCCCTGAGATCGCTGTCTTCATCCCCACTTATCCAGTGGGGATTTAGAGAGAAGGGACTTGTCCCAGGCCACACAGGCAGAAAAGGGTGACACCTCATTTTCAGTCCTGTGCAATCAGCTGTCAAGAGAGTGCCAGCTACTCTCCTTTCTCCTTGGAAAACAACCCCAGTTTTGTCAACAGACTACATTGTTGTGTGCCATGTGACTCAGTCCTTTGGGATCTCCCGAAGTCTCCTTCCAATGAAATGTGGACCAAAATGACTAGAGCCCCAGCAGCCACCCTGGGCCATGAGGCGTCCTTGAGGATGGAAGCCTGGATTGAAAGTAGCAGTGCGCCCTGTCAGTCATGGTCTGACTCAGAGTGACGGAGGAAAAAAGTATCTTGCTAAGCCACAGTAGCAAAGCTCTGCTAACGTGCAGTCACACCTGGTGCAAGGGGTCGAGTTGAATCTCACCCCTCCTTGATCCCCTGGGGGCTGACTCAGAGAAGGAGAAGCTAGCATGGGTGATATAAAGTGTTTCTTTATTTGAACGTCATTCCACCTGCACTGAAGCTCAAATCCAGCAGCAGCAGAAGGGGTCAGGACCAAAATCAATGTTACCAAATTGGACGATGAACAGTGAGGACACATTCAGACGGAACTTACTAATGGAGTATAGACGACACCAAGCTATCCTAACAACACACAGCACAGGCCCTCTGAGGTCTGCTGGTCAGAGCTCAGGGAAGGACTGTGGTTCCCCTGCTCCCTTCTCAGGAAACTCCAGTCCCACCCGAAGGCTAGCCCTGAGCCAGGCAGGGGCCCATGGAAGTTTCTCATGCTGGGAAGACCCCAGCTGCTCCAAAGAGAGTCTCCCTTTCTCAGTTTATGCTGGAAGCTGGAGAAGGGTGATTCCCCTGGGCCTAAGCAGGAACCTCAAAAGAAGGCCAAGGAATTTTTCCCCACAGCTTTGTTTAAAAACCTTGTCTCAAATTCTTGGCTGTACCAAGCCCGAGAAGGACCCCAGTCCTACCCATGTTCCTTGCCCACTCAGGAAGAGTGTTTTCCTCCATGGGAACTGGTCCCCAAAGAGGAAAGGTCTCACACCACAAGACCCAGAAGGACTTTGGCAAGCAGTGCTCTGAACCCACATTTGGAGCTGCCTCAGCCTATCCTAGAAGTCCCACGCCGGGCAGAGGGGGCCGGGTGGTGCCGGAGCCCTCTGGCCCAGGCACAGCCCGGGAAGGGGTGTCTCCGTGGGCCGCTCAGAGTTCAGTGTCTTTCAGGGACCAAGAGCTCGAGCTGGGGTCAGGAACAGACCATCTCCTCTGCTTCAGTCCCTTCTCGAGGGCTAAAGCAAGTCTCCAGCCATGGGTGAAGGCAGATCACAACATCCTCGCTGCAATCCCTTCCTGGCCCCCCCGGGGGAGCATCTGGGCCATGGACTTGGTGGCACTTCAGCTTCACCTGGGGCCCCAGGCTGCAGCTTCTGTTTCCCGCTCTGCTCTCACCTCTGCTGATGCCTCAGGGACAGGGCTTTGGTTTGGTCCCCACTCCAGCCTCTTTCCCTTCCCTAAGTTACCTTCAGGCCCCAATCCTGCTCTCTGAACCCCAAGCTCCTGGCTGCATCTTCCACTGCCCCTTCCTCGGCCGGGGCAGCAGCTGGCTGGGTGGATGGTGACAGGAAAGCACTGTCCAACCACCCCAGCGGGGACTACCCACCCTCCTCTACCACTAACCCACTCCAGCTGTGCTAACCTGCTTAGCAGACACCTAGACTCAGTCCCTCTTAAGTGGCGCCTCGGCCTCTGAGGAGGTAGGTTCTAGCCTTCCCACCAGGCCACAGGGGTCTGTGGCCTCCCTGGGCAATGGGTGTCCTTGGGGGGATGGGCTGTCCCCTTACACAGTGGGCACACAGCAGCTGCTCCCCACTCCTCCAAGTCCTGTCTCCTTTATCCTCTCTCCCCTGCACCCCGCCTCCCAAAACTCACCTCTTCCTTTGCCTCTTTCCTACCCCTAGTCCTCCCTCCATCTCTGGCCCCCTCCCCCACCCAAGTTCTCTATCCATCACAGCCCCCTCTCTGCTCACTCTTTCTCATTTCTGTACCTCTTTCCATCTCCCACCCTCCTCTTCTACCCCACAGCTCCTCCTGCTCTTTCTCCCTTCTCTGTCTTCTCCCCTCATTTCTAAGGACTTGCTCCTAGTCCTTCCCCCTGCAGCCTGCAGCCTTCCAACACCGGACTTTGGTTTGGATCTTGGAGGAACGTACTTCTGGCCCCCACCGCCTCCCCACCATGAGGCTCCCCTCATCCTCCCACGCAGCATGGGACCCTGGTGTACAACCCCACCTCGCAGGCCGCAGCGGGACTTGGCAGGAGCAGAAGAGGGGAGCTCAGTGCTGAGGCCAGAGAGCACAGAGGGTAAGTGTTTGCACAGGAGGAGGGAGTGGAGAGGGTGGGGGCCAGGAATCCTACCAGGACCCAGATGTGATTCCAGTTAGGGTCCAGATGTGGGACTCAGGCAGAGGATTTCTAGGGTCTGTCTTGGAAACCCTAACTCTCAGGTTCCAAGTCCTGTGGAAATGAACACAAGGTTGCAAATACACGGCACTCGCTACTCTTCTCCCTCCTTCGGCTGAGGCAGCGTGACCTGGTGATGACATGCTTCCCCACTGAGCCTGCAGGGGCCTCATGCTCCCTCTCCAAGGGGCCAGGCAGCCTGTACCTGGAGACGGAAGTAGGCACACTAAACGCAGCCAACTGGCCGCCGACCTGGGGGCTGGGAGGGGCGGTCCCACCCCAAGCCAGACGGCGCGCCACTGCTGGGTCCACTAGGCAGTGAGGGGAGGTCAGAAACCCCTGCAGTCTCCTTCCTGTGCTCCCTGCCGGGGGTGGGGAGGAGCTGCCCCACCGTGGGAGGAGAGGGGAGAAGACTCCTCATCTGCTCCCCCCAACACTTCCACGCACACGCACACGCACACACACACACACACACTCGCACACACGCGCTCACACACACTCATGCCTTGGCTCCAAGCATGCCCATCGGGCTGCAGACCCTGGGCAAATCGCAAGGCGAGAGGTGGGCAAGGAGGAAGAAGAAGTGGGGACAAGGTTACAAGGCCTGGGGATGGGGACGGGGTACCCTGTTCAGAGGTGACCTGCAAGTTCAAGTTATGCAGAAAAGTATCAAAGAGGCAAGAGAGTCTCTGCCCTTGGCAGATGCCCGAGGTGGGGGGGCATGAGGAGGGGCAGAGGGGTGATGCATCCCCTAATTCCCCACTCATGGGCCCCTCTCCCCAACCCTGACAACAGGGCCAAGAAGTCTGTGCTGTACAAAACTGGCCGGGGTCAAGGGTCCAGTCACTGGTGAGCCACCTCAGCAGGAGGAAGGCCAAGCCAGCGCAGGCTGTGCTGCTTCCAGCCCCAGCTGCAGCAACCGAGCGCCACACCCAGACAGGAGTCAGAGTGCCTCCTCCCGCCGCCTCCGGGGTCTGGGAGGACAGGCCCCAGTCGGCAGCTGACCGGGAGGCCCCGGGCCTTCTCCCTCAGTGCCCCTCAGACTCCTTTGGGAGAGCTGGGAGCAGGCTGCAGCAGGAGCAGAGATGCCTCGGGGAGGCTGGTGGTACCTGGAGCTCTGTGACGAGGTGGTGGAACCACCATCAGCAAAAAAAAAAAAAAAAAAGTTAGGAAAGAGTCCGGACTGTCCTGGAGTGGGGTCTGTCCTGGAGCCGTGTCTTGGATAAGTTTCTGCAGGAGGCAGGGACCAGGGGAGGTGAGGATGGAGGCAGCAGCCCTCTAGACTGAGGGAGCCTGGGGAACCAGAACCACAGCGCCTCCCTCCCCTGGAGACTGTGGAGGGGCCCCAGGCCAGGCTAGCGGGGGAGGAGGTGGCCGGGGCTGGGGGCCGGCTCCCTTAAGTCAGTTGAGGGAGGTGCAGAGCCAGGCCCTCCCAGGTTCTGCAGGGCCTCCCCCCTCCCCCAGCCTTCATTCCAGTCCCAACCTCTTCAGAGCTTGCAGAAGGGGAGCAGTTGAGAAGTCAGTCCGAGATCTGGATCTTCCCTCAGAGTTTGAATGGAGGGATGAGAGGGCAGGAGACAGGACAAGCTGAGGGCTGGTCGATTCCCAGGCTGCGATCTCGGCCTTCAGGGTCCCTGTGAGTGAGCGACGGGACAGGGGAGGACTCCCCATCCGGAGACATCACCCCCTGGCCGCAACACAGAGCTTACTGTAGAGCCCACAAAATCTGGGAGAGAAAGAGAGAGAATTGGAGAAATTCAGAGGCCACCAGGCACTGGGGCTCCTTCAGCCACTCCTCAGGGCAAAGCTGGGCAGAGGGGTGAGCTGCACAGGTCATGAAATGCAGCCAGGCCTGACGAGCTGGATGGCCTCGCGCCAGTCATTCGACCTCTCTGAGCCCCGATATCATTATCTGTAAAATGGACATAAAAGCCTAGTCCTTCACAGAGCGATTCTGAGGGGTCAAAAAGAAATAATGCCAGCCAAGGGCTTTGCACAGCATGTGGCACATAGTATATGTAGGAAATGATGGCAATTCATATTTTACTTTTGTTCCAGAGGACTTGGGCTCAGACTGAACCGTGACGCTCACTCATTTTGAGCTCCCAGTGAGGGATGGAGATCCCCAGATGCTGAAGGAAGGTAAGCTGGGGCTCCATTACATCACTTTTAACACATTGAGTTGTTGGGGCACTTTAGGGAGGGAGGAGAGGGCTCTGAGTGGGCACACCTCACATGAGTCACATCCCCAAGCCCCCTCAAAAAAAGCTGGATGGCTATCTTAGTCTTGCACCTCTGGAAGCTGCCACCAGAGGGCAGGCCCGGACCGCACACCAAGACCATAGAAACCACCAGGTGTCAGGGTCTCCAGGAACAGGAAGCCCCAGAGAAGGGCAGTTTAGCTGCCCAGCAGCCCAGGAGGGCGGCGAAAAGCTTGGCCCCTGGACTTGGACTTGGGCTCAGATCCTGGCTCCACCACATAGGGGACCTTGGGCAAGTTACTGGACCTCTCCGGACCTTGGCTTTCTCATGTATAAAATGGTGGTCATGATGTCTGCCTGACGGGGAGACGTGAGGAGTGACACTTTTCACTGGGCATTCACCACCTGCCCCTTGACAGGCACAACCCTTCCTTGCAGGACAGCCCTGTAAGGTGGTACTATTCTCACCTCTCTCACTATAGGTAGCGCAGGAAACTGAGGCTCAAGAACGTGAAATCATTTCTTAGCTCAGCCTGCTTCAAACACAGAAAATCTGCCTTCACTGTCCGAGGGTATTCACACCACAGTACTAGAGTACCTCTTGCCAAGTGGGATGATAACCCTCACTACCATTATCCCCACTTTATAGATAAGAGACTCCAAGAGATGAATGTAATTAAAGAAGGGCACTAAACAGAGACCCAGCACATGCTAACAGCACAAGGAAGAGTGAGACTATGAAAACAACGAAATCCGATTTCCCACAGTGGAGAACGTGCACCCAGACAGGCGGGGTGTCTCCCATTTCTCGGGGGCACTGTGGGCCCCTGGGTCAGAGGACCCACCCTCCTTTAGAGAGCGATCTGGCATTATCATTACAATTGTGAGTGTGCAACTCCACTTCTGGAAAGACACCAAGAAAACACTCATGTATAAGAAGGCATGGACAAAGATGTTCACTGTGGCACTGCCAGTAATAGTAAAAACCTGGAAACCTCCCGAGCAGCCCCTGCAAGGAGTGGAGAAGAAACTACAGTTCCTTCGTCTTATGTAATGCTAAGCATTGGATAAAAAGGGCAAAATGGGTCTCCATTAACTGACAAAGGAAGATCTTTAAGATGTGCTCTAGAGTTGAGCACAAAAAGTAATCTCAGAAGAGATTTGTCTCAGATGGCGCATCTCCTAAATTAGCACATCACACTGCCGTGTATTTCATAAAGGATGTACCATGTACATAGATACGTGGATAAGCATCTGATAACAGTGGTTATCCCTGAGGCTGTGGTCTTAGGTGTCAGCTTTTTCTTTATTGTATATTAATGTCTAATTAATACAAATGTTTAATTAATGGTAATTAATATGAAAGTTTATAGGTACTATTCCAAATACAAAGCATACTGTACCAAACATCTGTGGACTCACCATGCAAGAACTTAACTCACCAAGGATTCGTACATACCTACCTGTCCCCCACCTCATACTCCTAGCTGCCCCACTTCCATCCCAACCACAGAGAACTGCCATCTAACCTTCTGTATTGATCATTTCTTTGCTTTAAAAAAAATATATACAACATTATCATAACTGTACAAATATGTTTAAACTATACATAGCATAGAGTTGCTTAGTTTCTGCACTCAATAAAAACATCACTCTGTCTTCTTCTGGAATTCAATTTCTTTCCTCTCTCTCTCAATATTATGTTTCCAGGATGTATGCATTCATTCTGTTATGTATAACTGATGTTCATTCATTTCCACAGTTGTGAACTATTCTATGATGTGAATATGTATCACCATCCTCCTGTCAATGGCCATTTAAGGTTGTTTTTAGTTGTTTTCTCCTGGGTTTATACTCATGGGAGGGTCTGCTGGGTCAGGCGTGCAAATGTTCGGATCTGAGGGATGTAACGCCAAATTGCCTTCAAGGCGCCCAGTCTGCCTGTAGGGTTTCCAGTTTGTGCTTCACTGCCGTGACTTTGAAGGTGCCCCGCCCCGCGAGGAGCCGGCCCCGCCCACACCCGCATCCCCGACCCCGCCGCCAGCCGCCCACCCGGAAGCGCGCACTCGCCTTTGTTCTCCTGCTTGAGCTCCTCCTGCAGCAGGTCTGTTTGCCGGTTGCCCAGCACGAAGGCAAGGAAGGAGAGGATGAGGGCGTTGAGGATGCCGATGATGGCCAGGATGTACGCCCAGCGCACCGAACAGTCCCCCAAGGAGTACTTCCCGGTCTTGGCCCCGCACATGTCCCGGATAGTCTCCGCGTCCCAGCCGTCGGGGAAGATCATGCAGCCCAGCACGAGGCACAGAGCTGCGGGGGCGCCGGGCCGGGCCCACCGCCACGGTCAGGAAGGAAGAGAGAAGGGGATGATTACTACCCAGGGCCTGAGGACCACCAGAAGCCCCCCTCAGCGTGGACCTGGCACTCCGGCTCCGCCCATCAACCTAGGGGCTTGTTAACGACCTCCTATGGATCCAGAAACTCTAGAGTCTGCGATGGCCTCCAGCAGAAACTTTCCAAAACGCAGTGCTTTCGCCCGCCCCCATCAAATCAACTCCTCCTCCAGGAAGCCTTCCTGGAAACACGAGAAAATAGGAAATTACGATCACCACCTCAGCTCCCTTTAGCATCTTTGCCATGCTTACCATCTCCCATCCTCATCATTCTTTATTTTTAATTTTTGTCATTTATTCAACATTTACCGAGCGCCATTTTCCTTTCCTTCAAGTTGCTGGAAACACGATCTCATTCACAGCTGAGCAATGCGCTCAGAGAACAGACTTGGAACAAGAACAATGGGTTTTAAGCTTAGCTCTTTCACTTAGTGTATGACTTGGGGGATGCCGCTTACTTGCGTCTATAGGAGGGAAATCGTAGTACTTACCTCCCAGGGTGGTTGTGAGGGTTAAATGAAGTAATGCTTGTTAAGACACTTAGCACAGCACCAGGTATTCACTCACCCTAGTATCTGTTGAGGGCTTGCTGTGTGCCAGGAACCTGACCAAGCGGGGGGGGGGGGGGGTAGTGGCTAACTTGCTGAGACTCTAGCCTCGTGGAGTTTGCAGTGCCTTAGAGCAAAGTGGTTAATAAGGGAGCTGGGGCTCAAATCTTTGGCTAGGTCTGAGCTAGAGCCAGGTCAGTCACCTTTTGAGCCTCTGTTTCCTCATCTATAAAATGGGAACAATAATAGTATCATCAAGTGGTTGTAAAGATCATAGGAGGCAGCAAATGTAAAGCACTTGGCACAGTAAGCCCCAGATAAATGTTAGCTATTATTACTATTATCAAAACTAGTCATGGGGGGAGGGTTAGCTCAAGGGTTAAGCACATGCTTAACATGCTTGAGGCCTTGGGTTCAATCCCCAGTACCTCCTCTAAAAATAAATAAACCTAATTGCCTCCCCCCAACCAAAATAAAATAATTAAATAATACAATAATAAATAAAATATTAAAAAAATAGTCATAATAAAAAATAATCATACAAATAAGGAAATAATTAGAGGAGGGGTTTGGTTTCAGATGAGAGAAAGTGGGAGAGGGAAAGAGCAGGACAAGAAGAGACTTCACATCGAAATGGGTCTCTGCAGCTTCCCTCCTTGGCACCCACTCCCTCTGAGTTCAGTGACCCACCTCTGCAAACCCCTTGCCCCGGTGATCAGGGCCCTTCCTTGTGGGTGGGACCCAAGTCTGAGCCAATCAGCACATTGCACTCCTCTGGCAACTGTGATTGGCTCAAACAGGGGTAATGCCCCACACAGCCAATTAGAGCCACCCTGGCTCAGTAGGCAACCTCCAGGCTAGGCCTTCCCTCTTGGCACTGTCTGCTAGATTGATGTTATCCTTTTAGTGTCTGACAGTCCACCAGCGACTGGGTTACTGTGTCGGAGACCCGAAGACTTCACAAGGCTCAGATTGGAGCTGGGAGACCCTTGACCCCACGCCAGGCCCACGGGATGCTTGACCTGGGCTTTAGATGACAAGTTGGGGGTGGTGGTCAGTTCTGCCCACTGTCCACGGGGCACATCCTGTCCCTAGGGTAGAAAGGGGACTCTTGGCTTTGCCATCTCCTTCCTTCATCTACTGTACGAGGAAGTGCTCCCCAGGGCCTAGGCTCCTCCCTGATCGCAAGGTGGGGGCCCTCCCTCCCTGGTTCTGCCTCTTCTGGCCTCGACCTCCACCTTCTTACAGGACAGTCCTCCCACACTCCCTCTAGCTTGTGCTCCTCATAATGATATAGGGTGCCAGTGATCACACACACACACACACTTTGGAGCAGGCCCTCCTCCCCTGTCCAGCGCTCGCGTTCTCCAAGACAATTCTCAGCTCCACTGGAAAACACCTCTCACTAAGGGCTGGGAAAGGAGTTAGTGGCATAGGAAATGGCAAATGCAAAAAGCCCTAAGGCAAGAATGAGCTTGGTGAGTTAAAGAACTGAGCAAGTTTGAAGGTGTCTGTTAGACACCCAAATGGATAAGAAACCCAGGGAGAAATCAGGGCTAGAAAGGTAAATGTGGCAGCTGCAGGCATGTAAACCCGTGGGACTGGACGTTATACAAACTGAAGAGAAGGCCCAGGATTGAGCCCAGGGGAGCTCCAGCATTTATGGGATAGGAAGATAGGAGGCGCCTACAAAGTAGGCTTGACCCATGAATCTTTCCATGTACCCCTGACACTTTGCAAGGTCCTCCAGACCCTAGAGAGGAGAGGAGGGTCAAACCTAAGGGACAGGAGAGTAGGAGACAAGGAGTCGACTCAGCCCAGCCCTTCTCATCCTCAAGGCTGGGGGAGCGGGGGAGGTGCACTCCACCTCCCCATCCTCTGGCCCTGGATCTCCAGCTAGAGGCAGGGGTGAAGGAAAGAGCCTAGGAATGGGGAAACCCATCCAGCTCCTCCGCCTCCCCTCCAGGGTATAGTGTTTCCTCTCCCGCCTGGAGCATCCCCGTCTCCATGGAAACCGCGCCAGTATCTTGCGGGTGGTCCTCCTTCCTCCGCAAGCCCTCGCTCAGTGAGGTTTTCTTCCCAGGGCTTTGCGCCTGCACGTTCTCTCAGTCTCTCTGCCTCATCACTTATGTGTCTCTCTAGTCATGTGTCTCCATTTCTTTCTTTTCTCCACCCTTTTCATCTTTTTTTGCCTCCATCTCTTCACACCCCTCCTCCTCTCTCTCCAGCTAGCCTATACCGTGCTCAACCCTCCCTCTTCCCTTTTCTCCTTAGATCTCTCAGCATTTGACATTCATTCTGCACCTCTCTTCTCTCCTCCTTCTCTTGCTTCTCTTCTCTATACCTATCCCTTTGCCCTGTCCTCTTTCCCCTTTCCCTTCATATATTCAGCAAATAAATTCTGAGTGTCCACTATCTGTCAGGCAATGTGCAGGGTACTGGGGACACTGGCAGGCATGATTTCTTGTCCTCAGGAGCAGAGGTGTGTGGAGAGGAATAAAATAAAATCAACACACAAACAGAATATTTATGCATATCAGGGAGTGCTTGAAGGAGATCCAGGATAACAGAGACACTCAGAGAAGGTTGGAGGTGGCGACTCTCTCTCCATCTCTCACTCACTCTGCCTCCTTTGCTCTGCAGTGTTTTAGGTGGTGGCTGTGGGGCCCCAGAGGCTGGTCTGGGAATAGGAAACAACCAGATGTCAAGCAAATGGAGAAAAACCAAAGACACCTTGAGGGACAACCTAGGCCAGGGAAGTGACCAAGAGGCTCAACCATCAGGAGGGGAAATAACTAGAGGTAAGGCACCCTTCAGCATCCCCATTTGCTGGATGAGGAAACCAAGGCTCAGGTCTTTGGAATTCAAGTCTCTTTTGGAAATAATGAGCTAGCTGAAGAACCAGCTGCTGCCAGGCATCGACATGGGTGCAAGGGGCAGGCTAGGGTAGGGTTTCTCCCTCTCAGAGTTTTTAACACTGACCTGGATAATTCTTCATGGTTGGGGGGACTGTCCTGTGCATTGTGGGATATTTAGCCTCACCCCTGGCCTCTACCCACCATCTACAGACACAGTAATTTTAAAAGGTCTCAAGACACTGTCAAATGTCCCCTTGGGGTCAAAGTCATCCCTGGTTGAGAACCACTGGTCTAGGGGAAAGGGTCCTCGGACAGGGCATTGCTGTCCAGTCACTCTACAGTCCACTGACTTCCCAAGCAGCCAGGAGGTGTTGTGAAATTTTTAATATAAATAACGTTAGTATTATTAATAATATAATGTTAATAAATAGTATGAAATTTAATAACATTGTATTAATAATATGATAATATTAACACATAGTATTGAGTTCTTAACTATATGCCAGGGTGCTAAGCTCCTAACATGTGTGATCTCATTTAACCATAAATCTATGAGGTGGGAAAAATGATCATCCCCACTTTACAGACGTGGAAACTGAGGCTCAGAGGAACTAAGTATTGTATCCACTCAAACAGCTAGTAAGTGGTGGGATCTGTACTCAAACCCAGACAGGTCTTAATCTTTTTCTTTGAATAGACTCACTTTTTAACTGAGAGGCATTTACTTAAAAAGTAAGCTTTATGTCACTATCAAAGACAGCTTTATATCAGTACCATCGACAGGAGGAAACTATAGACATAAGTGTCATGGAACCAAAACATTGTTCTTAGGTTCTAGCTAGCTACTTTCACCTGCCAAAAGCTCTGGGTCCGAGGGGAAGTTAAAGACACAGTAGCGCCAAACTGAGACTTTCTCTTTGAAGTTGTGAAACACTGCCTACCTTGTACTGGAGGGGAAGGTCAACTCCACTCTTAGGCAAAGTCAGTTTACCATCTGGGCCTCAGTTTCTTCATCTGGGCAATGGAGGTCATGACATAGGCCCTACTTCAGGACTTCAGGAGTCACCAAACCAGCTCTGGACTGCCTAACTCTTGAGTATGTATTTTACATAAGAGACTAGAACCTGTATCATTAAACCAAAATTATTTTGGATTTTCCTATCATGTGCAGCCAAACCTGGCGCTATCTGATATATTATTCCTTTTGAATTTTATGCTATGTGTATGTACTGGGAAAAAAAAACATTTGTATGTCCTTTGGCAAATCACATCACTTCTCTGAACCAAAGTTTTATCATCACAGAAACGGTGATACCTAGTTCTCAAGCCTAGGCAGTAGACTTGTCACCATCGTCACAGTAACAGTGGTGCACCCCACTGTCGGGTGGACACACTGCAAAGCACATCCCCTCTGCTTGGAGAACAGCACGGCAGTACCCGTAAAAGTCACAAAGGCACTTATCCCTTGACTCAGAAATCTATTCTGTGGCTAAACCGGTGCACACACACAAAGGATGGATACAAGGTGTTCACCATCTTTATAACAAAGGACTAAAATGTCTATTAAAAGGGAACCAACTAAAGTACGGGGCATCTGTGCTATGGAATACTTCAAAGCCATTAAAATAAATGGGGTACAGTTGTATCTGTTGTCATGGAAAATCTTCTAAGGTAGATTAAGAAATTAAAAAATTAGAGGAAATCATAATTTTTTAAAAATCACATGTGTAGTCGGCATTTTCTATGTGCCAGGCACTGTTCTAACTGCTTTATCTGTATTAACTTATCCCCATTTCAGACAAAGAAACAGGCCCAGAAAGGTTAAGTGATGTACCCAAGGCCACACAGCGGGGAGTCAGATCCATCCTGCCTGGGGCCATAGCCACACCCTGAACCACCTCTCGTCTGACATAATAATCAGGTAAAAAGCCCAAACTTTATCCCTCTTATTTCAAAAAAGTAGGAGGTGCTCTATGCCTACAATGGGAAGTTATTCAACCTTAAAAAGGAAGGAAATTCTGACACAGGAGACAACAGGGAGGAATCTTGAGGACATTATGCTGAATTAAATGAGCCAGTCACAAAAGGCCAAACATTGTATGATTCCACTTATATGAGGAACCCAGAACAGTCAGATTCCTAGAGGCAGAAAGTAGAATGCTGGTTGTCAGGGACTAGGGGAGGAGAGAGGGGAAGTTAGTGCTGGATGGGGACAGAGTTTCAGTTCTGCAAGTTGGAAAGAGTTGTGAGGCTGGATGGTGATGATGGTTGCACAACAGCGTGAATGTACTTAATGGCACAGAAGTAGACACCTAAGAATGGTTCAAATGGTAAATTTTATGTTATGTGTATTTTTTTTCCAGAATGTGTTATGTGTATTTTACCATGAAAAAAAGAGAGGAAGAAATGAAGGAAGGGAGAGCGGGAGGAAGGGAGGAAAGGAGGAAGCGAGGAAGTGGAACACAGAAAATGGCATGATGTGTCTTCCTCATGGATGTGCACATAAGTGGGCAGAAAAATATCAGGAAAAATAGAAATTAAGTTTATAACAATGGGGCCTCTGGGCAGGGAGGGGGTGAGGACTTTAGCCTGTTTGTAATAGTTCAGCTTTTCACGGAGTGAATATTTTCAGATATTACTCATGAAATTTAAAAAAACACTATTTACGGGGGAGGGCATTAGCTCAGTGGTAGAGTGCGTGCTTAGCATGCACGCGGTCCTGGGTTCAGTCCCAGTACCTCTGTTAAATAAAGAATAATAATAATAAATAAATAAGCCTAATTACCTCCCCCTCAAAACAAACAAACAAAATAAATAATTTAACGTACTGTTTGTTCAAAGAATACACATATATGCATATATAAGCTTGCATATCTATAAACATTTCTGGAAGGAAACAGAAGCACCTTAATGATGGTATCTCTGAGACACGGCCCAGGTGACAGAGGAAAGGAGGGGACACAGTTTTGCTTCTATGCCCCCCTGTACTGTTGAAAGTGTTTAACATTTGCATATATTACTTTTAAAATAAGAACAATATTATTATGTCCAATCCTTTTCCAGCTATGTCTGGCCATGAAATCCTCTTACACTTTAAGAAAAAAATTAAGAAACCAAGGGAAAGTTAAAAGGAAAAACAATACTTGAGTTTAGGGAATAAACCAGGACAAGACTAAGACGTGGTGAAGAACTAGTAAGAAAACATACTATACTCTAATGTTTGTTTTGTTTAACACTTTTGCTATAAATGTGCCTTGATACAAAGATTTTTAATGATGCATTCATGCTTAGCTATTTTAATAGAGTTTCATTATGATACCATAACACTATCCTTGTCAAGGGACATCCGCTGAGCTGGTCACTCCCAGAGGGAGGCCTTTGTTTATGCTCAGCTGTTCCCTCCATGCCTGACACACCGCAGCTGCTACTCATTACTAGAGGGTCAGATTGGATGTCCCCAGGGCTTTCTGTCCCTGAGAAGACTCCGAAGAGGCTTGCTATGGTCTGACCTATGTCCCCACAAAATGCATATTTTGAAGCCCAATCTCCAATGTGATGGTATTTGGAGAAGGGCCTTGAGAAGGTAGTTAGGGTTAGATGAGGTCATGAGGATGGGGCTCCCATGATAGGATTAGTGTCCTTATAAGAAGGGACACCAGAGAGCTCCCTTCCTCCCTACACCTCCCAGGCGAGGACACAGCAAGAAGGCAGCCATCTGCAAGCCACGAAGAGGACTCTGACCAGAGCCACACCATGCCAGAAGCTAGATCTTGCATTTCCAGTTTCCTGAACTATGAGAAAATAAATGTCCACTGTGTAAGGCACCCAGTCCACAGTATTTAGTTATGGCAGCTACGTGCAACAACTTGGATGCATCCTACTTAGAAAAAGTGTGATTCCATTTCTAGAACTTTCACGCTGATAACCCTTGGTTACTTCTCAGGAGGAGACTGAGGGGCTGGAGGACAGGGGAGAAGGGAGAACTTGCACTGTTAACCTGCTGCACCTTTTGAACTTGGGACCAAGTGAGTACATTACCTCCCGAAACCATAAGGTAGGTGGGAGTTGACCGCTAGTAAGTGACTGTGGCCAGAGATTTTCACACACTTGGAATGAAATAATTAAAGCAACAAAGAATCACAATGCACAAGCCAAATGGAACTCACAGAAATAATGTACTGATCACAAAAACATAAAACACGAAAATCTCTAAACCCCTTTTGACTGAGCTGGCCAATTTCTGGGAATTTACGCTCAGAAAGTGCTCAAGGATCTGCCTGAAGATTTAGCTACAAGGATGTCTATCACGTCATCACTTACAAGAGAGAAAAGACAAGAAAGAAGAAAAAGATGAGGAGGAGAAGGAAGGAGGAGAGGGAGAAATAATAAAGGATGGAAGAAAGAAAGAAAAAAGCAAAAAAGCAACTAATTCTCCAACAGTCTGGGAATTTTCTTTCATATTGTGGAATTCTACTCAGCTATTAAAATTATACTGAGGAAGATTTAATGATACAGAAAATACTCAAGATATGCTAGGTTTCAAAAGGCTATAAAAACTAACGTACAAGATAATTTCATTGTGGGAAAAATACTTCGATAGTTATAGCAAATAGTCATATAAAGTTTACCACACCAGGCACAGGATTTGCACACATTACTGCATTTAATCCCCACAACACTCTGTGGAGTAGATGCTGTTACTATTTTGTTTTTACAGTTGAAGATACTGAGGCACAGAGAGGCTAGCCAAGTTACCCACGGTCACACAGCTGGTAAACAACAGAAACAGGATTTGGACCCAGGCACTCTAGCTCCAGAGGCTGCTCATAACCAGTCCTCTATACTGTTATGAGTGCAGACCAACAGTTAAGAATGACTGTTTCAAAAATTAAGAAAAAGGATGACTGTTTCTAGGAGAGGGAGATTATGGATGCAATCTTGCTCATCTGTATTCTCCAGTTCCCATTCAGAGAACAATGATAATTTCCCAAAGCAATAAAAGTCTTAGAAAGGTGAGAGGCACCAGGCAGTAACAGAGCACAGAACGCACGAACGGCTGCTGTTTCCCCTCCGAGTCCCTCCCTCACGTTTGCAAAGGGTTTTCTAGAAAGGACCAGGCTGAGAAGCCGGGACAAGGATTTGTGTCAGTGTTGGGACCGCAGCTTTCCAAGGGTACACACCACCAGGCCCGGCGCGCTGGGGGCTGCCGGGAGAACAGTCGGACAGAGAGAGCCCCCGACCCGAGAAGGAGGTTGTTCACAAGCCCCTCGCACCGGCTCCATCCTGCTCCCCAGGGCAGGGCTTATGTACAAGGGAGACCGAACCTCTCCCAACAGTCAACTGACCCACTGGATCTAAAGATCCGGGCCCAGTCTTAGTGCCTCCATCAACTGGGGGGCTCGGGTGGGGGACTCCAGTGTTTGGGCTCCTCGCGCCCCATCCAGCACCCAGATGCTCACAGGCCCTTTCCCTTCCCTCCCTCTCCACATCCAATCCATTTGCGAGGCTGGCTGACTTGACCTCTAAAAAATATCTAGGCCTGACCTCTTTTCTCCATCTCTGCTGCCGCCATCTGGCCAAGCTGCCATGATCTCCTTCCCAGATGACCGCAGGGGCCTAACTAGTTTCTCTGCTCTCATCCTCACCCCATCATCATCTGTTCTCCACTCAGTGTCCGGAGGGAGTTTTCAAAAACAGGCGGTGCCAGTGCCCTGCTCGGCACCCTTCGAAAGCTCCCCGCTCTGCTTAGGATAAGCCTCAACGCCTGGTCCTGGCCAAAGAGGCCCCCAGCTCGCCCCGCCTCACCCTGCCGAGCCATCCGGTCTCTCGCTCCCTACATGCCAGCCATGCTGGGCCTCCTTTCTGTCTCTTAAGAACATTCCAAGTTCAGCCCCCTGGAGACCTTTGCACTAACGATTCCTTCTCCCTGGGACCCTTCCTCCAAGTCATTCAGTCCCCAGCCTGTGGTTCCTGGTTAGTAGGGGGACTGTTAGGAACACAAATAATCATATCTGGAGTCACAGATGCTGTTACGGAGAGATGGGACACCCATCACTTTGTGTGGTAATTGGGAACCATATTTATTCCACGGCCTCTGGGCCCAGCCTGCACAGAGCCCACACCTTTGAGTTTGCGGCCCACTGCATCCCCCATTGCCCTGGCTCTGCCACTCTCATCTCCAGGGCTTGGTAGAAGCCTCCGGACACCCTCCCCACAACCTGTCTGACTCCTCCTGTCTGGACCAGGCCTGTCCAGGTGGCTCCAGCCCTTCCCTGTCCCCTCTGGCTCCTCCAGGCAGCTGTCCTTTCTCAAGGCCGTTCTTCTCAGTTTCTGGGTCGCTAATTTGAGCAGCTGCTCCGGCTTCTCTCGCCAAGCCTCCTTTTCGGGCTCCTCCTCCACCTGCATCATAAAGGTTGGTGTTTCTAGGCTGTTTCCTCTTTTCCCTCCACACACTCTCCCCGGGCAATTTCACCCACACTCAGACTCACATCTACATCTCCAGCCGAGACCTCTCTCCTCCGCTCCAGGCCCGAAGAGCCAACAGCTTGGTGGATGCTTCCTCTTGCACGTCTCATAGGGTCCACGAGCTCGGCATTTCCCAGGCTGACTGGCTGTCCCTGCTGTGACTTTTGGGAATGTCACTCCAGAGACCCAATTGCCCAAGGAGGGGTGGTGGAGTCACCTGCATGACTTGCCTCTCCTTACCCCCAGCACACCAACTGGTCTCCGAAAGAGGTCCCCAGTTTTCTCCCCTAGCCTCCGTCCCTCTCACCCGGACACACCACTGCCTCCCCCGGGCTCCTTGTCTCCCATCAAGACTCCATCTGGTCCATTTCCTTGGCAGCTGCCCAACTCATCTTTCTAAACCCACATCTGGCCATGGTCCCTCCCATGCCTAAAAATGACTGCCCATCACCTAGGGATAAGACCCAAATTCCAAAGCCCAATTTTCAAAGCTCCCCAGAAGCCAGCCCTCCCTGCTCTTCCAGGCGTATCTCCCAATTCTCCCCACTTTTCAACCTTTCCCCCCTTGTTGTGGCAAAGACCATGGAATGTCGGAGTCAAAGGGTTTTGATGCAAGTCACACAATAGCTAATAACCACTGCTCACAGTTATTGAGGGTTCCCTTTGGCCAGGGTCTGTCCACATATTCAAAATCCATCCTTCAGCAGCTCCATGTGGTAGCTACTGACTATTATAGTCCTGATTTTATATAGGAGGAAACTGAGACCCTGGACTTGCATGACACTTCCTAAGAACACCACACTCAGGATTCAGATTCAGGTCGTCTGACCACTGAATCTGCTGCCTCCAAAGGAGTGGGTGGTGGAGCAAGGACTTAAATCAGCGCTCGCCGTTCATTCATTCAATAGGCACTTAGTAAACACTTACTATGTGCCAGGCACAGACCCCTAACCCAGGGCTCTCATTATATCATCCAACTGCTCTGGGATTACTTTATCCTTATACTTACATATATGTTAAATTGTTTATATGCAACATTATCCACTGAAATATTGTCATAGCAAGATATTGTAAACAACTTTAAAAGTGATTACATAAATGATGGCACAACTATACAAAAGTGTATTGTGCAGCTCTTAAGAAGAAAGTAGCTCCTTCTATACTGATTTGGAACAATCTCCAAGACGTGTTGTTGAATTTAAAAAGCAAGACAAACCAAGTGTTTAGTATGCTACCATGTGTGGTGGTTTTTAAATACGTCCACAATTTTTAAAATACACTTCCTTTCAAGAGGAGGAGCTGAATTCTCCTCCCCTTGAGTGTGGGCTGGATTTAGTAACTCACTTCTAACAATAGAGAGTGCCAGAAGTGGTCGTGTATGATGTCTGAGGTTAGGACAGAAAAGGCCGTGTGTTACGACAGAGGAAGCAAAAATACACAATGGAGAAAAGACAGTCTCTTCAGCAAGTGGTGCTGGGAAAGCTGGACAGCCTCATGTAAATCAATGAAATTAGAACACTCCCTCACACCACATACAAAAATAAACTCAAAATGGTTTAAAAACCTAAATATAAGACCTGACAGCACAAAACTCCTAGAAGAGAACAAAGGCAAAACATTCTCTGAAATAAATCGTAGCAATATTTTCTTAGATCAGTCTCCTAAGGCAAAAGAAATGAAAGCGAAAATAAACAAATGAGACCTAATCAAACTTAAAAGGTTTTGCACAGCAAAGGAAACCATAAACAAAACAAAAAGACAACCTATAGACTGGGAGAAAACATTTGCAAATAATGCGACTGACAAGGGGTTAATTTCCAAAATATACACACAACCCATACAACTCAAAATCAAAAAACAAACAAACAAAAAAAACCCCAAAACAACCCAATCAAAACACAACAGGCTATTTCCCACCTCCATGCCTTCGATCATACTGTCTCTTCTGCCCAGTTCCCCTTCTCCTTCCTTCCCATCCTCGAAGACAGCTCAAATGCTGTTACTTTCTGGAAGATATCCCTGGCTGTCCTTAACGTGTCAGAAGTCCTGTGTGTGCCCCAGAATACCCTTGCGTGACTGAATCATTTCATGTGTCATTCCCTGCTGTGATGATTGGATTTCTTCCTTGCCTCTCCCATGAGATTATGAGCTTCCTGGGAGCGAGGATTCTTACCCAGGATTCCCTGAGCCTCGCACAGTGCCTGAGACACAGAGGAGGCCATCAGTAAAGGACTGATGTGGGAGAGGAAGGAAGGAGATAGGGAGAGAGGGAGCAAGGCAGAAGACAAAAGAAGGGAAGGAGGGAAGGAAAGTGGATGGCAGGAAAGAAGGAAGGGAGAGTTGTGGGACAAAGAAATTGAAGGAGGGTTGGAGGAAGGGAGGAAAGAAATTCCCCCAGTGTGCTTGGTACTTCAGGGACTGCTGTGAGGATTCAGTAACAGTATGCAGGTAACTGTCCAGTACATGGTCAAGCATATAGTAAAAGTTCAGACAATGTTAACTGCTTTTTCCCTGATTAATAACAGTGGTAGTAGCTTCAAACTGCCTTTGATTAAAGTCCAAATTCCTTGACCCAGTATTCAGAGCCCTGCACACTTCCTGGCCTCTCCCCCTGCTGCTCCCCTAAGTGGATGCCACACTCAGGGCAGATATGGCTTTCTCACCTAGGAGTCTCTGGCCACGATCTTCCTCTCCATCAGAATGCTCTCTCACATCTCACACCAGTCCACACCCTGCCTGCCCCACTCAAGCTTCACTTCCTGACTAAGCCAGCAGCCTCCTCGAATGCCCTGGGGTTTCCACAGCACTTAGGGCCGAGCGCATATTTGTGCCCACACTGTCCAAAGTGGGGCTTCTGTCAGCACCTCTCACCTACAGGACCCTTCTTGCAGGGGTCACATCTGATTTCCCCCTGCGGGAATTTATCTTTTTCCCCTATCAGTCCACATGTTCCAGGAATGGGCATGTGGCTGAGGCCTTAGACAAAGTCACACTGATTAATTAAGAGGTAAACACTTGACCAAAACTGAGCAAATCAGAATCAGCTCTGGAACTTTGGCTGGAACACATTGAGTAACAGGTGTTCTTTTTTCTGTAGGCATTGTTAAACTGAAGCGATGAAGATTCAGAGCTGTTGGTAGCCTTACTTGTCACTTTCAAGAGAGAAGTGGACTTAAAAATGAGCCAACACAGAGGAACCAAGAAATGGAGAGAAGTTTATTCTTTCTCTCCTTTCTTTCTTTCTCCTTTTTTTTTCTTTTTTTCTTTTTTTTTTTTTTTTGGTGGGGGAAGTAATTAGGTTTATTTATTTGTTTTTTAATAGAAGTACTGGGAATTGAATGCAGGACCTTGTGCATGCTAAGCACACACTCTACCACTGGGCTATACCCTCCCCTATTTTTAATGACATTTAATGGAACCTCTGGATCTATCTGTGCCTGAAGCCAATGCTCTTGACTCTTAATTTATGTGAGCCAAAAACACTACCCTCTTTACTTTATTTCAGTTTATTTAAGCCAGCTGGAGTTGAGTTTCTGTCTCTTTTTACTGAAAGACTGCTGATCAATTTAGTGATTCAACTAGACTGTAAGCTTCCTGAGAGCAGGGATTGTATTTTATAGACCTAAGAGCCTTGGGGGCAGGGGTGATCCCAGTATTGCAACACTTAACAGAGGGATGATCAAAGAGCCCATGAGAAATAAACAAAGGAATAAGTATTTCTTTATATTTTCCCAATGGCCCAGTGCTGTGCACTCAGAAGACTCTAAAATACTTGAATAAAAGTTCACTTGAGTCGGGAGAAGATGTAGCTCAAGTGGTAGGGCACATGCTTAGCATGCAAGAGGTCCTGGGTTCAATCCCCAGTACCTCCTCCAAAATTAAATGAATAAATAAACCCAATTACCCTCCCCCCGCAAAGTTCACTTGAACAAGAACCACACAACAAGCACTCTAATTCTTATCTGATACCGACAGGACCCTTTGCTTCTCTACAGTTCCTCTGAGGATGTCTAATTTCTCACTTTCTGAATGGAATGTTCTTGGTAAAAGAGTTGTTCTAGGAACCACACATAGCTGATAGAAATACTTAAAATCCACTAATCTAACTGATTAGTCCCCCATTGTACAGATGAGAAACCTGAGGTTTAAGCTAAAAACAACTGCTTAACACTGCTTGGTAAGTCACATCCAGTCAGCTAAGACCCCATATTCCATGACTTGGTGTCCACTGCTCTGGCCTCTGCCCTAGTGCCACTTTATTAAGCAAAATGAATCAGTTACTTACCCAGAGAACTCAGATATCTCTAAAGTGGTATAAAATGACCTGCTCAACTCTGATAACCACCCTCAGGAGTGAGGCAATAACACAAGGGAGAGTGCACTGGGCCAGGAGTCAAGACTAATTTACTTTATTACTGGCTCTGTGACTTTGGGTAAGAACGTCACTTCTCTAGGCTCAGTTTCCATTCTCTAAAATGGGAGCAGCGGAAAGCAGGATTTGAAGGAGTTGATTTCTAAGATCCCTGAAATCCTATATTTACATGGTGGTTGCTGGACAGTTCATTAAACCCCCAAGATTAAACCGACATGGATTACAGAAAATTGGAAGGTCAAGAGGTCAGCAACCCATCTGCAGACTACAAATTCAGGTTGAGGAAATGGACATTCCAGCTGAGCATATATGCTTTCCAGCTTGCCTTTTAAGAGCAGAATGCAAATATATAAAATTGCCTCCTAGATATCAATAAATACAGAGATTCCCCCCACATCCTATAATTCTCCTTTCTCGCCTTCTTCAAAAACCGTAAAAGATCCCCATCTATATTGACTGGAGTGAGATGAATTTAAAACAACCCCACTAGAATGTCCACAATGAATAAATGCTGCCTCCTCAAGGTAGTCCCTTTGGGGAATTTGGGCAATTATTCCAAAGGGGCAGTAATTCCTCCCCACATTTGTAAAAGTCCTCTTGGGGAAGCAAATCAGCCTCATGATTTTGCCTTCACACGCTGGCTTTCATCTCCAATGACAATTCTCAATTTGATCTGATTACCCATTGTGTTTTATACACTTGGCCATTTCTAAAAATCCTATTCCTCTTTTAAAAGATGGAAGGTTCCCCTCAAAGATGATGTTCAAGAGAAAATACCCCACAATCCAAAAGACAATTCCATACAATGTTTTGAGCTGTGGAATCATCAGCAATTGATATAACACCTTCTCCAGGAGGTCTGTTTTGAAGGGGCTGACACTTGTTGAATGTCCCGAGGTGCTCATTTTTTAAAACCATCTCTGCTGCACAATCATCACATTTTCCTTTCTCTTTCTCAAGAGCCCTGGAGGGCTCGAAACTTTTTCCTTCACCAGACTTCATCATTCTTCTTCCATCCCTGCCATCCTCTGGCCCCACTTTGCACAGACCAACTCTCTTCCCTGCCTGCAATTAGGCAACTGCCCAAGTTGCTGAATCTTCAAAATCTGTCTTTGATCGAAAGGTAGGCGGGGATGGGGGACTCTAATGGATCCTGGAAAACTGTCTCAGCAGTTCTTATTCCCCAAATGCCCTCTCTTAGGGCAAGGAGTCTGTCTTAGCCAAACATTTCAGAGGGTCCCAGGGACACATTGCCATTGGGCATAGTACCAGAATCCTTCCTGCATTGGGTGGGGGTGGGGAGCTGGAGACCTGCCCTCCAGAGACCCATGTTGCCAGGTGTTGTCCACCACCTATATTTCAAACACTGGATAGACACTATAGACAACCCACTCCCATCTTATCACAGCATTTCATAGCTTACAAGTTACTCTTTCATAAGTTCTTGATCCCCTCTCCACCGTTTTACAGATGAGGAAACTGAGCCTCAGAGAAGTAAAGTGAAACAATCAAGTTGACAATGTTAGCAAGTTAAAATCAGAGCTCTTGATTCCACATCTCATGCTTTTTTCAATGCAACAGAAATTGCTCACACCTAGAGTAACTCCTCATTCAAATAACTATTTCCCCTAAGACACTCAACAGAGACTCTCAGAGACCCTCAGAAACTCAAACATAATGCTAACTCATCAGTAAATGCAGTCTGCCCATATCCAAGCAAAGACCCAGTTCTAAAGCTTTGCCCCCTGTCTCAAGATGTCTCTCTCATAAGATCCCCTCCCCAGTGGCTTCTTAGAGTCAGCAAAGGAGGTGTGTCTTTAGACAGAGGAACAGAATCTTTCTCTGATTCCTCCAACAAGGGGTCCTGAAAGTAAGGAGCTCTGTCCCTGGAGTCTGTCTAGGAGTCCCGCCCCCGGCCCTCCCCTACCTGCCAAGAGCTGCATCCAGGCGCAGATCTTGTAGACCGTGGCCGTGTTGCAGAAGAAGAAAAGCGCAAAGCAGGTGATGCAGCCGAGGATCAGCACCATGGAGAGCAGCACGAAGAAGGCGGCCGCCTTGAAGGCGCCGGACGGGATGGTGCTGAAGTCGGTGAACGAGCCGCGGCAGGTGAGCTCGCGGCCCGCCAGCCCGCTGCCCACACAGTAGTGGAAGAGGCCGAAGTAGCCAGGCTTGGGGGTGCTCACGCTGTCGCCCACCCAGTAGGGCTGGATGAAGACCACCACGTTGATGATGGCGAAGCAGATGGTGAAGATGGCCCATAGCACGCCGATGGCCCGCGAGTTCCGCATGTAGTGCTCGTGGTAGAGCTTGGAGGCCTCCTGCGAGGGCAGCATGGTGCCCGGGGGCGGGGCCGGCGGCGCGACTGGCGGGGGCCGCCGGCCCGGGACCGACCGCCGGGTTGCCGGGCGGGAGCTGGGGACGCACGCGAGAAGCGGCCCTGAGCCAAGGGACCCGCGAGGGCGGGGCCTGAGGCGGAGCTGAGGGGACCAGAGGGCTGGTATGGAAGAGCTAGGAGGGTGTCATGAGAGTACTGGGGGGGGGGGGGTGCTGGCAAAGATCTCCAATGGGGGTACCTAGGAAGGGGCCATGTGAAAGTTGGGGGGCTGGGATAAGGGCGCTGGATGAGAATGTGGGAGCTGAAAGTGGGGTGGGCGCTAGAAAGTGGTTATGGTGGAGTTGGGGAGTGGGCTTAGGGGCTGGTACTGGCGTTGTAAGAGGGGACCATGGGGAGACGGAATGGAGGATGGAGACCGGTGCTGGAGCATCAGCGGAGGGGCTTTGTGGAGAGGTAGGAAGGGAATCTGGGGGCTGGCATTACGGGTAAAAGGAGGTCTGGTACTGGGTGTCTAGGAAGGGGCTATGGAGAGGAGGGTAGGCGCTTCTACGCGGGGGTAAGAAGGGGATATAAGGGGCTAGTACTAGGGGACTGGAAGGTGATATGGGGGCTGGGACAGGAAGGGTGAAGTGAAGGAATCGGGATGAGGCTAGAGGGGAATCGGCGGCTGGGACTGCAGGGTCTGAACATGGGGCCGGGGTCTGGGAGGGTCTCTCAGGAGACAGGGCTGGAGGTAGGCTGTGGGGAGCCTAGGATTGGCCGGCCAGGGCTGGGGAGAAGGTTTTCCAGGCCAAGGGGAAGAGGGACCGGGGCCGGCAGGTAGGCAGCCCGGGCCGTGAGGGGCGGGCAGTGGGCAGGGGCTGTCCCCAGGGCGCGGGGGAGAGGCCGGGCCCGGCTAGGGCCGGGGGTGGGGGGGCGGCTGCCCCGCGCCCAGGCCGGACGCGCGCGGAGGCTGCCGCCGCGGGGAGGGGGTGCGGGGAGACCAACCTGGGCCTGGTCCGGGGCAGCGGGTCCGGGACTGGCACGGCCTAGGCGCCGCGCCTCGGGGCTCCTAGCAGTGGCTGCCTCGGCCCAGGCGGCGGCCTCGGCGCGGCCTCCATCTTGCTGGGGTTCTCCCCGGGGCGCGCTCCCGTGCCGAGGCGCGTGCTCTCGTGCACCAGCGCGGCCCAACGGAGCCGCGCTCCTGCCGCCGGCGTGAGGGGCGGAGCGGAACAGGGAAGAGGAGCTCCAGGTTGTGGCAGAGAGAGGGGTAGGCACGGTCCCAGGGACCCCGAGCCGGAGCAACAAGCCCCCTCCACAGTCAGGCCTTCTGAGTTGGGGGACCCCCTTCTTCCAGCCGGAGCTGTGGGTTGTGGGTCCCCGCGAAACCCGTGGGAATGGGGGAGGGTCCGCACAGGGCATTATTTGATAGGGTTTGAACTTCTATCTTGCTCCCAAATTATCTCCGTACAGCCTATCACAGTTGCACCTTAACGCTTCCAGACCTTTGGGTCTTAGAGGCGTTGAAGGTTCCCAGAGTCTCCTGGGAAGCTGCCGACACCCCTGGAGAGGGAACCCCCCTAAACTGTTAGAAGCACACGCCCGCCCGGGGATACATTGGCCGCCCGTGCGTGAAGCTGGGCCTGGAGCACAAGACCCAGGGTGAGTATGGGGAACAGCAGAGAAGGAGGCTGGGAGCGTGTTGGCATGAAGTGGGCACATCATTAAGATGTGTTAAAGAACATAGCATCACAGTCCAGGCTCACGCGCCGGGGCACTCCACAGAAGCCAGTGCAGGTCATTTGTTTCCCTGCAGGGAGATAGCTTTTGGCTTAGAGTCTGCCAAATGATCTGCTCTGACATCCGGAAAACTTTGACTACTACTTACTATCTCCCTGACCTTGCACTTGCTCTCTGAATCTGTTTCCCTATCTGTAAAGTAAAGAGATGAGGCCCTACTTCACAGGTGTTGGGAAATGGTGAAAATAATCTCTGTTAGAGAGTACCAGATACTGGACCCTACGTAGGGGTGAGACTGATGAAATTTAAATCTGGAAAAAAAATAATCATGCCAGGTTGCGAGCTGTCTTTTTTTCCAGGGTGAGAAGGGCTGTTCTTTTCCTCTGAGGTGAGGTACATCCTGCTTTCTTAGTGTTAAAAATTCCTTTTTTTAAAGAAATGATGATGATGGTTAGTGGAAGGTTTTTTTCCCCAATGTTCTTATTTGGCAAGAAAGGGAATGTTATTTCCTTCCCAAATTAAAAAGAATTATGTGAAGTCCCCCACAGTTTGGGGACTACAGATCCATGTAAAGTCATCTCACCTGAGACAGTATGCTCAATAAATTTGGTTTCCCCTTCCATTGGTTCCCCCTTTCATTGGTTCCTTTAAAGGCATCTAGGCTGTCTCCTGAGAACTTTAAGATCCTGGAACCATGAACTGAAAGGGGCTGTAGAGAGAGTCTCATTCTACACATTTTCCCACTTGACAGATGGAGAACAGAGGCCAAAGAAGGGGAATGACTTGTACTAAGGGGTGAGTCCTTCCTGCATATTCAACTGATCAACATGATCCATTCATTTTTTCAACTATGCAATAAATATGTGATAGACTCCTGCACTGCGCCAGCACCACACTGTGCCAGGCCCTGGAAGAAGGTGGTGGGTGAAACAGATGTGGTCCCTGTCCTCCTGGAGCTCACAGCTTCCTGGGGAGCTAGAAAGTGCTGAGAGGAGGGAGCCATGTGGTCATCTTCAAAGAGGACCTTAAAGTCTCTTTCTGTCGGTGGGCCTGATTTAGGTACTGTTCTGAACATAAGTTACTGGAGCCAGAAAGTCCATCTTTTCTCCTTATTCTGCCATGAATTATTACCTTTTTTTCTACCCTGCTGAGCCAAGCTATACCATCCAGGAAAAAAAAATCACAAAAGTCCACTTACTCCTCCCTCTCAAAGCAAGAACTGAGAGTTAAGATGGGACCCCAATTCCTTACTGGTTGCTCAATTCTAGCTCTGCAGCATAGAGAGCTGCCTGCCACCCACACCACTTCTGACATCAGTATTTTTTCTTTCAAAATAATCCTTTCCCCCTCACTCAGTCCCTGAGTTTGGTGAGACACCCTCCGCCACCACCATATTTCTCTCCAGAGAGGGGCAAATGGTCAGTCTCTGGGTAATGAGAATGCGCCATTGTTCTAGACACAATGACTGGCTCAGGAGTGGGCCCAGAAGCCCACCTGAATAGTTGAGAATGACATCTAGGGCATTCATTGCCATTTACCAGAAAGAGGTTTTTCTCCTTCTACTGAGTTTGTTGAGCTGGGGCTTCAGCTTCAACCTCAGGGGGCCCAAGCAGAAAGACTGTCTAAGAATAAGAGGACCACAGAGAGAAGCTAAGAAATGGAGAGAGACAGTTCTGATGACATGGTTTGAGCACCTGGATCCATCCATGCCTGAAGACTGATTCTGGAGTGTTCTGTTAGGTGAGCTAATGAATTCAGTTTTTGCTTAAACCAGTTTGAATTGGGTTTTTGTCATTTCCAATCAAAATAGTCCTAAATCATTTACCTACCTCTCCCCACAAAGAGAGCAGGGCTGGTGTACTGGATTGTTTATACTGTAGAAAAATGCCTGAAAAGATGAGCTTCTCCTGACATATTGGAACCAAAGGACCAGAATTTAAGGTACATCTCTGCCACTGATTAACTGTGTGAGCCACGATGATGGGACTGTTCCTCACAGCCATGTTTTCTTCATTTATAAAATAGAGAAAAACATACTTCCTTCCTACAGATGTTATGAGGATTAAGAGAGAGGATGCATAGAAAATCGCTTTGTAGACTGAAAATGGCTTTATAACTGTAAGTGATTGTCATTAAATTTTAATAAGTGGCTCGCCTAAGTAGTAGAAATAGCAGTGATACTGGAAAGGCTCTTGTGAGCTCTGAGTAGCTGAGACAGAACGTCTCCTCACTTTTAAAACTCACCTTGGAGCAGTTACAGAAAGGAAGTTTGAGAACTCTCTGTGGGAAGAACAGAACAGAACAGCCGTGGGCTCAAGATGGGACTGTAGAGTGTAAGGCAAGGATGATGTTGCACTGAGCACCTGGATGAGAGAAGCCCCTAGGGCACTTCCAGCCAATATCCTAGCAAAGAAAGATTTGTAACTTGCCAGATACCCTTATGTCTAAAGTATGTGTACAGTTACACTGAATAGGTATTAAGTTCTTACAAGATTCCAGATCCCCTGATCTTTGCTTTACAAGTATTGTCTCATTTAATCTTCATGATAACCCTGAGAGGTAGTGTTTTGGGCTGAACTGTATCCATCCCCTTGCCCCCAAATTCATATGTTCAGGTTCAAACTTCAGTACCTCAGAATGTGACTATTTGGAGAGAGGGCCTTTAAAGAGGTATTTAAGGTAAAATGAGATCAGATAAGTGAGCTGTAATCCAGTATCACCACTGTCCTTATAAAAGGAGATGAGGACAGAGACAAGATGATGACCATGGGGGAATAGCAAGAAAGCAGCCACCTACAAGCCAAGGAACATGCACCTCGCAAGAAACCAAACTTGCTAACACGTTGATCTTGGACTTCCAGCCCCCAGAATTGTGAGAAAATAAATTTCTGTTGCTTAAGCCACCCAGATTGTGGTATTTTATAACGGCAGCCCTAGCAAACTAGTACAGATGGGTGCTATTGTCCAGATGAGGACAATGACATGTGCCCATTTTACAGATGAGGTCACAGAAGTTAAATGACTTCCCCAAAGTCTCACATCTAGCAAGTGGAAAAGCTGGAATTTATCCCCAGGTAGCCTGCTTCAGAGCCCATATTCTTAATTACCATACCCTGTGAATCATTATATAGAGTGTTTTCAATTCTTCTGGTTACCCTGGTTTCTTGTTTGTTTCCAAAGCGTTTGATTATGAGCACATGCACTGGCATCAAGACCATCTGGGTTCAAGGCTCAGTTCTTCATTCCTTGGATCATAAACTGTAAAGATGCTAGCTTTAGGTTGTAGATGGTCATGCTCACCACTCCATGGCAAGCCCAAGAGAATAAGACCAACATGTCCTCAGAGAGATGGAGAGGTTCTTAATGCTTTTGAGAACCTAAGGCAAAAGTTACACCTACATGTCTTTCCATGGTTTTCTTAAATCCCTGTCTTTTTTTTTTTAATCCCTGTCTTTTATTCACGATGGTTTGAATTAGTTTTCTGTCTCATGTACTTGAAAGAG
Source organism: Vicugna pacos (assembly GCF_048564905.1). Lineage (NCBI taxonomy): Eukaryota > Metazoa > Chordata > Mammalia > Artiodactyla > Camelidae > Vicugna > Vicugna pacos. Next base: position 49,253,332 of record NC_133003.1, read on the forward strand.
TCCTAACAAAGGCCGTATCTTTCTCTTTGTTCTCTCAAACTCACACATTAAATCTTGCTCCTTGACTTAAGAATCAAGTCATTCATTCCTTCAACCATTCAGCTAATATATATCAGTGGCTCTTCTATTTGACAGGCCCCGTGCTAGACATAAGGGACACAAAGATGAGGAAGACCCAGTCCCTGCCCTGGAGGAACTCACTGTCTAGGAGAGGAACAAGGAAACAGATGGAGTAGAATTAGAGTGACAGAGGTTCACCCAGAGATTTTCAGAAGCATGTGAAGGGCTTCACTGGGGCTGTGATATTGAATGAGTCACCTGAACTTTTGGAATCTCAGTTGTCTCATCTGTAAAGAGACCATCATAAAAAAAATTCCTTTACGGATGATTAAGTAATGTGCTTTATACTTTAAGCAAACTAAAAATGTGAAGAATTGTTCATACAATAACAAGATGCTCATTTAGCTGTACTGTGCCTCCCCTGGTATCTCTTTTATTTGAGACCCTTGGGTTGCAAATGACAGAGACTCAATAAAAACTGACCTAAACAGAAATAGGTTCCAGCAGGATCCAGCCACTCGTGTGATAGGTTTGGGAGTCGGTAGCTCCCCACGGACTCTGCTTTTCCCTCCATGGTTGGCTCCATGCCCAGGCAGCATCTTCCCAAACCACGCGAGATAGGTTTGCTAGCTTTGTGGTCAGAGAATGTAGTCTGTGTGATACTCATATTTTGGGATTTATGGAATATTTCTTTGAGGCCTAGCACGTGATTCATTCTCATAAATGTTCCCTATGTGCTTTCAAAGAATATGCTTACCTTGTTAATGGAAGGATATTCTTTCTATGTTTATTAGCTCAAGCCTGTTCATTGCATTGTTCACATTTTGTAGATCATTGCTCTTTTTGTTCCCCCTGCTTGACCCATCCATTTCTGAGAAAAGTGTGTTAAAATCTCCCACTACGATTGAAGGGACATGAGAGAACTTTATGGAATGATGCTAACATTCTACATCTTGCCTGGAGTTTAGGTTACACAGGTGTATGCATTTGTCAAAACTCAGCAAATATACACTTAAGATTTGCACATTTCATTATATGTAAAATTCATTTCAGAGAATAAATGCAATCAGATTTTCAACTTTAATGAAGTCTTTAAGGGAAATGGAATTGATTCTGCAATTTACTTTGAAATGCATACAAAATAAGATGGCTTAATAAATGGATAGAAAGATGGAGAGATTGATAGATACATGAAAAAGTAAATACAGGGTAAAAGTGTTACTGGTAGGGTTAGGCAGTAAGTATTTGGGTGTGCACTGTAAAGTTCTTTTCGTTTGTGGTACATTTGAAGTTCTTCATTAAATATTGTTGGAGGAGGTGGACTCTCCCATTATGATTGCTGATTTGCCAGTTTCTCCTTGTCAGTTTGTTGATTTTTTGCTACATAAGAGACTAATACTAGATGCATACTAGCATTCTTTTGACTAGTATTTCCCTGGTGTATACTCTTTCACCGTTAGTCTTTCTGTGTCATTATGTTTTTGGAATATCTTTTGTAAAAATCAAAAAGCCTCATAAAAGAAACCCAAGATGAAAGTCTCTGTCTTGTAATAGGTAAACATTAGTCTGTTTACATTTATTGTGATTATTGATCAATTTGGACTTATTTATACCAACTAACTTGTGTTTGCCTTTTACTCTACTTTTTCTTATGCATCTTTTGCCCCCTTTCCAGCCTTCTATTTTAATGATTTGGTTTCTTTATCCTTGGTTTTGCTTCTGCTGGTTTTGGAGACCTGTAGTTCATACCTCGTGAGGCATTTCCCACTTAACATTTCCCAGGAGAATTCTCTTGGATTTCAATACCAGAACTTCACACAAATTACCTATCTCTCACTGCAACATCTTCTGGCCAATATTTATATGAGAAAAATTTATATTTATGTTCCTAAAACTCAGCAGAATGTTCTAAACAAAACTCAGTGCAGGAAATATCTTAAGATTAAGATACCAACTGCTATAGGTAGGATGTCAGAATCAAGTCTTCTTTGTAAATTGTGCCTCCGTGTCAACAAAAGGGGTGTGTACCTCAGATGCTACTGGTGCTAAGAGAGGGATCACCGTTCATGCTAATGCGTACAAAGCTGTTGTTTGCCAAAGCAGTATCATTTGCTTGGTGGTTAGGAAGCATGGGTTTTGGTTTTGTTTTCTGTGTGTGTTAAAATATACATAGCAAAACTTACCCTTTTAACCATTTTTAAGTGTACACTCAGTGGCATCAAGTATAATCACAGTGTTGTGCAACCATTACCTCGTCCGTTTCCAGAACTTTTTCATCATTCCCAAACAGAAACTCTATACCCATTAAACAATAACTCCCTATTTGTCCTATGGCCCCCAGCCCCTGGTAACTTTTAATCTACCTTCTGAACCTATGAATTGGTCTCTTCTATGTACCTGATCTAAGCGGGTTCGCACAGTATTTGTTCTTTTGTCTCTGACTTACTTTACTTACAATAATGTTTCCAAGGTTCATCCATGTTGTAGCATGTATCAAAATTTTATTCATTTTTAAGGTTACTATTTCACTGTATGTATATATTATATTTTGTTTATCCATTTTATCTGTTAATGAACATTTGTGTTGTTTCCACCTTTTGACTATTGGGGAAAATGCTGCTGTGAACATTGGTGTACAAATGTCAATCTGAGTTTCTGCTTTCAATTCTTTGGGGTATATACTTAGAAGTGGAATGCTGGATCGTATGCTAATTCTGTGTTTAACTTCTTGAGGAACTACCGAACTGTTTTCCACAGCTGCCGCACCATGTTGCATTCCCACCAACAATGCCAAAGGTTCCAATTTCTCCACATCCTTGCCAACACTTATTTTCTGTTTTGTTTTGGTTTTGTATTTTTTAAATACTTGTCATCCTACTTGGTTTGAAGTGGTATTGCATTATCGTTTGAATTTGCAATTCCCGAATGACTAGGGATGTTAAGCATTTTTTTCATGTGCTTATTGACTGTTCACATACCTTCTTTGGAGAAATGTCTGTTCACATCCTTTCCTCATGTTTTTTTTACATTTTTTTATTGAGTTATAGTCATTTTACAATATTGTGTCAAATTCCAGTGTAGAGCACCATTTTTCAGTTATACCTGAACGTACATATATTCATTGTCACATTTTTTGTTCACTGTGAGCTACCACAAAGATCTTGTATATATTTCCCTGTGCCATACAGTATAATCTTGTTTATCTGTTCTACATTTGAAATCCCAGTCTGTTCCTTCCCACCCCCTTTCCTCATTTTTGGATTAGGTTTTTTTATTGTTAAATTGTAGGAGTTCTTTATATTCTCAGAATATTACTGTCTTATCAGATACATGATTTGCAAATGTTTTCTCCCATTCTGTGGGTTGTCTTTTCACTCTCTTGACACTGAGTGTCCTTTGATGCAGAAGTGTTTTAAATTTTGATGAAGTGAACTTAAACTTAGTTTTTCTTCTGTTGTCTGTGCTTTGGTATCATATCCAAGAAATCATTGCCAAATCCAATGTCATAAAGTCCTTGCCCCTTCTTTTCCTAAGAGTTGTATAGTTTTAGCTCTTATTTTTTTTTTAAACATTTTTCATTGATTTATAATCATTTTACAATGTTGTGTCAAATTCTAGCGTTCAGCACAATTTTTCAGTCATACATGGACATATACACACTCATTATCACATTTTTTCCTCTGTGATTCCCTGTGCTATACAGTATAATCTTGTTTATCTATTCTACAATTTTGAAATCCCAGTCTATCCCTTCCCACCCTCCGCCCCCTGGCAACCACAAGTCTGTATTCTGTGTCTATGAGTCTATTTATTTCTGTCCTGTATTTACGTTTTTTTGTTGTTGTTTGTTTGTTTGTTTGTTTTTGTTTTTTAGATTCCATATATGAGCGATCTCATATGGTATTTTTCTTTCTCCTTCTGGCTTACTTCACTTAGAATGACATTCTCCAGGAGCATCCATGTTGCTGCAAATGATGTTATGTTTAGGAATCTGATCTATTTGAGCTAATTTTGGTGTATGCTGTAAGGTAAGATTCCAACTTCATTGTTTTTGCTTGTGGCTTCCCAGTTGTCTCAGCACCATTTATTGAAAAGATTGTCCTTTCCCCAATAATTGGTATCGGCATCCTTGTTGAGTATCAGTTGATCACATACGTGAGGGTTTATTTCTGGGCTCTCTCTTCTATTCCATTGGTCTATATGTCTGTCCTTACGCCAGTACCACACTATTTCAGGGAAGCAGTGGTTTTCATCGTATTAAATCTTAACATGATAGACTGTTGCTTGTGTGCAGGTGTTTCACTGTATTTTATTTATGTTTTAGGAAATTGTTCGGGGTTTTGTGTTGACACATCATACTTGATCATGTTTCCCCTTTAAAGTCTGGGAAGCAGACTTCCTTCCGATCTGTATTTTCACACAAAACATCTAATTTCTAACCAACACAGATTACTGATATTAAGCAAGAGATTCCTGTATTTTATTTCTACCCTTCATAGGTTACCCCTACATTTTTAAATAGATAAACTTAACATAATTTCTAAAGTAAATTAAGATCCCTGTACTCCTCTTATGTAGAAATGGACCTTAGACTATTTTAACTTAGAACCACGTTCCTCCACCTTCGTTGTTGTTGTTTGTCCATGTATTTTTAGTTCCTTCTTCTAGTTAATACTCCTCAGGGTGTAATTTTTAAAAGTCAGTTGTATTGAGGTATAATTTAGATACAATAAAATTCACTCTTTTCAGTACTGACAAACACATACAGTTGTGTAACCACTGCTACAGTTAAAACACAGAACAGTCCCATCACCCCCCAGAAATTCCCCACTTTCCCTCTGGTGTTGACGTCTCACCACACCCAGAACCGTGGGCAACGGCTTGTTTGTTTTCTGTTGCTGGGGGTTTTGCCTTTTTAACAATGTCACATAAATGGAATCATATAACATGTAGCCTTTTCAGTCTTCTTTAACTTGGCATAACGCATTTGCAATTCAACCGTATTGTTTGGTATTTATTGGTGGTTTCTTTGCATTGCTGAATAGGGACCCCTTGTGCAGATGAGCCATAGTTTATCTGTTCGCCAACTGAGGGCCGTTTGGATTGTTTCCACATTTTGGCAATTATAAATAAGGCTACTATACACATTCATGTAAAGGTTTTAGTATGAATATAAGTTGTCATTTCCCTAAGGTAGATACCTAGGAGTGAGACTGCTAGTCGTGTGTTAAGTATATATTTAACTTTATAAGAAATTGCCAACCAGTTTTTCAGAGTAGCTGCGCCACATTGCACTCCCACCGAGTGTTCTAGTGGCGCCACTAGAACTTGGTACTTTTGTAATGTACATTTCTCTAATGACTGATGATATTGTGCATCCTTCATGTGCTTATTTACCTCACTGGCAAGTGTGTGTTCAAATTGTTGCCCGTTTTCTATTGGGCTGTTAGTCATCTCATTATAAAGTTTTGAGAGTTTTTGATATACTACGGATGTAAGTCCTTTATTAGATATATGTTATGTGGCTCTTTCCTCCTAATTTGTGACTCATCTTTTAATTCTCTTAACAGTATCTTTTGAAGAGCAAAAGTTCCTATTTTGATAAAGGCCAATTTCTCATTTTGTATTTTATGGATTATATTTTTGAATATAATATCTAAGAAAAGTTTGCTTGATCTAGGTAATAAAAAAGTTCCCCTGTTTTCTTTCAGAAGTTTTATAGTTTTAATCTTTATATATTAGTCTGTAATCCATTTTGAGTTAATTTTTCTTTATGATGAGAGGTTAGGGTTGAGGTTCATCTTTTGAACATGAATATGCAGTTGGTCGGGTGCTATCTTTCCTCCTTTGAATAACCTTTGCACCTTTGTCAAAAATCACCTCAACCACATTGAGATACCTCTTCACAACCACAGAGTGGCTAAAATTTAAAAGACAGATAACAATAAGTGTTGATGAAGATGGAGAAATCAGAACCCTCATACATGGATGGTGGGAATATAAAATGGAAAGCAAATTGGAAGTTTCTCAAAATGTTAAATGGAGTAATGCCATATGACCTAGCAATTCCACTCCTCACATAGGAGAACATTGACCAGGTTACAACCTCAGATCTGGGACACAGGATGCCTGTAAGAAGCCGAGGTGATTGCTCCTGGGAAACTCTCAAAGACTAGCAGATGCCATAGAAACAGATTCCCACATAGAAACCTGGCCATCCGGAGCTTTGCATGCCCTACACACACATAGTTCAACTAATTCAGGGGTAAATGAGTGCTCTTCATATGTTCCAAGATCAAGGTCTTACCAAAGGAAATGAAAACATATGTACACACAAAAACATGTCCATGAATGTTTATAGCAGTGGTATTCATATTTTAGGCACAACAGCCTACATTAGAAGTAAACAAAAGATCTCTAAATAACCAAACTTTACACTTCAAGGAACTAGAAGTACAAGAACAAACTAGCCCAAAGTTAGCAGAAGGAAGGAGATGATAAATATCACAGTCAAAGTAAACAAAATAGAGAACAGAAAAACAGTACAAAAAAAAAATCAATGAAACTAAGGGTTGATTTTTTGAAAAGATAAACAAAATTGACAAACCTTAGCTAGACTCACCAAGAGAAAAAGGGAGAACTAAAATAAACTTAGAAATGAAAGTGGAGGTATTACAACTAATACTACAGAAATCTAAAGGATCATAAGAGACTACTATGAATATTATATGTCAACAAATCAGACAGTTTAGAAATAATCAGATAAATTCCTAGAAACATGCAACCTGCTAAGACTGAATAATGAAGAAACAGAAAATCTGAACAGACCGATAGTGAGTAAGGAGATTGAGTAAGTAATAAAAAATGTTCCAACACAGAAAAGCCCAGCATGAGATGGCTTTATGGGTAAACTCTACCAAATATTTAAAGGAGAACTAATGCCCATCCTTCTCAAACTCTTCCCAAGAATTGGAGGGGTGGGAACACTCCCAAACTCACTTTATGAGGACAGCATTACTCTGATGCCAAAGCCAGATAAGGATGCTGTAAGAAAAGAAAATTACAGGTCAGTATCCCCGATGAATATAGATGCAAAAGTTCTCATCAAAATACTAGCAAACTGAATTCAACAGCACATTAAAAGGATCACACATCATGATCAAGTATTATTTATCTCTGGGATGCAGAGATGGCTCAATACATGCAAATCAATAAATAAAAGACACCATATTTTTTGTTGTTGTTTTGTTTTGGGGGGAGGTAATTAGGTTTATTTATTTATTTTGGTGGAGGTAGTGGGGATTGAGCCCAGGACCTTGTGCATGCTAGGCACGTGCTCCACCAGTGAGCTCTACCCTCCCCCAAGACACCATATTAATGGAATGAAAGATAAAAACCACACGATCATCTCAATAGATTCAGGAAAAGCACTTGACAAAATTCAGCATCCTTTCATGATAAAATCATTCAACACATTTGGTATAGAAGAAACAAACTTCAACATAATAAAGGCCATATGTGACAAATTTATAGCTAGCCTAATACTCAATGGTAAAAGGCTGAAATCTTGCCCTCTAAAATCACGAACAAGACAAATAGGTCCATTCTCGCCACACCTATTCAGCATTGTACTGGAAGTCCTAGCAAGAGCAGTTAGAAAAAAAAAAAAAAGAAAAGAGAAAGAAAAAGTGAAAGGCATCCAAATTATAAAGGAAGAAGTAAAATTGTCTGTTCGCGGATCTTGTATACAGAAAAATCCTAAAGACCACCAAAAACCTGTTCAAACTAATAAATGAATTCAGTAAACTTTCAGGATACAAAATCAACATATGAAAATCAGTTGCATTTTTATACATTGTCAGTAAACTACCTGAAAAAAAAACCCATTTAATATCAAAAGCAATAAAATATTTAGGAATAAATTTAACCAAGAAAGTGAACGATCTATACACCAAAAAACTATAAGATGCTGATGAAAGAATTAAAGAAAACAGACACAACATTGTAAAGTGATTATAAATCAATAAAAAATGTTAAAAAAAAAAACAAAAACAGCTACAGAAGCAAATTGGATTTGCCCTATCACCTAAATAAGTAAATTAATTAATTAATTAAAAAAAAAGAATTGAAGAAAACAGAAATAAATGGAAAGATACGCTATGTTCATGGATCAGAAGAATTAATATTGTTAAAATGCCCATACTGCCCAAAGCCATCTGAAGATTCAGTGCAAACCATACTAAAATTCTGGTGAGGATGTGGAGAAACAGGAGTGTTCATTCATTGTTGGTGGGAATTCAAAATGGTACAGCTACTTCAGAAGACAGTTTGGCAGTTTTGCACAAAAATAAACATATTCTTACCATATAATACAGCAATCATATTCTTTGATATTCACCCAAAGGAGTTGAAAACATATGTCCACACAAAAACCTGCACACGGATGTCTGAGCAGATTTATTCATAATCACCAAACTTGGAAGCAACCAAGATGTTCTTCAGTGGGCTATTGGATAAATAAACTTCTACATCCAGACAACTGAATAGTATTCAGCACCAAAAAGAGAAATGAGCTATTAAGCCATGAAGAAACATGAAGGAACCTTAAATACATATTACTAACAGCGAAAGAAGCCAATCTGAAAAAGCAACATACTGTATGATTCCAACTATATGACATTTGGAAAAGGCAAAACTATGGAGACAGTGGATTATAGAAATATCCTACAGAGATATGTTACGTTTTCTCCAGCAGGGCCTATGGGTATCATCAATTCTAGACCAATTTTAAAATCATTACTTTGCTTGGGATGCTCATACTAAGGGAGTGGAATGGATTCTGACCCTCTTTGCATCTTTGCAGGTATAGCAAAGATTAAGGGTTCTCGGGTTAATTTTGTGACTCAGTAGTGTCAGCAAAGACCCAAGAACTTCCCATCTTTCCTCTCTGCAGTCCATCTGAAGTAGTCTTCGTTATGGCCACAAGGGGGCTGCAGCAGACATGGCCATGCCCAGAGTAGAGTAAGGGGACACTTCCTCCCATGCATTTTTTTCTATAAGAGAGGAGAACCTTCCCCAGAGTGTCTTTGCAGACTTTCCCTCAGATCCCACTGGCCAGGACTCGGTACCCGGCCTATATCCGTGAGAGAGGTTGGAAGAGTCCGGGCACTCTCCAGGCGCTATATTGGGAAGTGGGCTCTTACAATGGCCAAGAAGGGACAAGCTGGAGTTGGAAATGGCTTTTTAGTAGGCAACGTTTCCAAACATTTCTAGCAGTGTGGACCAGAAAAAAAGACACTTTGTCACCAACTCAATCTACCATATTGGCTGAAATTCAGTATTATTTTTATAATTAGGATAAAATAGGACTAATTTACTTTTTAAAACTCTGTTCCAAGAATCACAGCCATTTGACACAGATGGGCCCCTGCAGACTGCCGCCGCTGCAGACCATGGTACCCACCTTGACCTGTGAGTGGAATCAGTCTTAAGTCAGTCTTCAGTGAGTTGAAACTTCCAGATCATTAACTTTTTTTCAAAAAAAAAAAAAAATTAAAACTTCTGTAAGCTTCCTTAGGGCTGATATCTTATGGAAAAAAAAGTGATAATTTATCTTAAGGAAAGATTAAGGAGTCAAAATAGTTATTTTTCTCATCTGCAGTATAAGCTCCACAGCTATAGTTTAATTATGGATAAGGTGGACATTTCCAGTAAATGTGTTATGATGGGTTCCTGGGGCTTGGTGACTTCACGCTGTTTCTCTTCTCTGAGTGTTTTTTCTATATTCCTATGAAGAATAATTCTTACCTGTATAAACAGCCAACGTTGTTTTGTTTCTGAAATGTCAAATATCATCCTGGTTTGAAAAAAGATCAAAGAGCTCTAACTAAAAAGAATCCCCAAAATAAAAACTGGTTTACTAATTAAAAAAAAAAAAAAGATTGGGGAGGTATAGCTCAAGTGGCAGAGCGCATGCGTAGCATGCATGAGGTCCTGGGTTCAATCTCCAGTACCTCCTCTAAAAAAAATAAATAAATAAACAAACCTAATTACCTCTCCTCCCAAAAATTAAAATTAAATTAGAAAAATGTTTAAAATAGTATCAGTTGTATTTTTTTTAAAAAGGAAAAAAGAATGTGTGTAATATATATATATTTTTTTAAATACAGGAATCCCAGCCATTTTTCAGCCATTTTAATTAATCTCCCATCCATCCCCTCTAGCAAGAAACCCAGCCTATTTAGAAAGCCCAACTGATTTGAGTGTCATTTTGTGCAACAAGGGAAAAACATAGAAAACAGCAGTTGTTCTTGACTGCCACGTGTTGGGTCTTTACGATATGTGTTGCCTTTAATCCTTTTTGATGACTGAATGAGGTAGATGTCAGTGTCCCCATTTTACAGATGAGAAAACTGAGGCTTAGAGAATGGAAGTGCCTTGCTCAAGATTACACAGCCTGGAAACCCAGCACAGCCAGGTCTGCCTGGCTCCAAAGTCCACACACTTTTCTTTGGGCCATTCTTCCTCCTGTTTCACCATCCCAGTTATTTGAAGGATAGACTTAAGGACCAGAAATGTAATTTCTTGTACTTCCACTGGGCCATAAACATCCATCCTGAAGTCAGAAGTCATCAGAGTGGAGCTTGTTATTAAATAATCCACCAGACAGGCCCTTGATTAGCAACATAGTGAAATTCTACCGAGAATCTCTCTGGGGATGCCATTTAGCATTATTAAATTGAGGGCGTAAATTAGTCTGGCTAAAGAGTTAATTCTCTCTTTGATTCAGGCAGCTGTCCTGAGGGAGATGTCCACTGGGAACCCAGTCTTCTGGTTCAGATATTCTGCAGATGAGATTCCAGGAGCGCACACCTTCCTACAGCATCTGAACTGCTCTTACTCAGCACTCCGCTCACTGGATTGCCGCTTACCCTCTGCCTTCCCTGCAAGATCGTGAGCAGCAGAGTTCAAGGATCTCCCCAACCTTGCTCACCACCACTCCCAAGCCCTGCCTGGTGCCTGGCACGTAGTTGCGCTCCAAACAAACTTTTTTAATTAGTTGATTGATTAACAAACCATTGAAGGTACTAGCATTCAGTTGCCCCGGAATTAAGTTGGACTATTTATGCCAGGGTTTGCAAAACTCCCAATGGTCAGGTTAGAACCAGCTAGGGAACCTGCCTCCGTGGTGCCTGCTGGTCGTTGAGGGTTTCCAGGGGCAGTCACTGCAGCTCCCTGTGTCCTTCCTGTGCCCCACATCTGAGGTTGTAGCCTGGTTACTGCTCCTTTCTGCTAGACTTCTGGCTTCCTTCACTCCAGCTCTCACCTGGGTGACCACAAAAGCCTCTTCGATGGTGATACCTCCTTACAACCAGGAAAGAGGGACCTTTGCTCTTGGCCCATGTTTCAGAGGACTTCATACATCACAAACACACACAACATTTTGGTAAAGAACACACAGGCACTTCTGTCACTGGGGATCTGGTGCTCAGTCCTTGCAATGTTGGACCCATAACCCTACATGTGCATTTTCCCCAATTCAGGGCAATGCTTACCCACATCTCTAAGGAAAAGACAACTACATCCAAATGGTTTTCAGTGAACTGTGTTCAATGAATTTGTCCTTCCCCTCAGATAACATGATGCAATAGATATTTCTTGCACAATGAAACATTGTTTCCCAGGAGAGCTGAGTGTGCAGTATTTTGGGCTCTCTGTGTTCCAATCTGTGGCTCCGGAAGTGCTCACAGATTAGTTCTATATTCACAGGACTTGCACATGGTGACTGAGGAACGTTTGCGGTATTGCCGGTTTTGTCACTCTTAACTTTGCATGCATGCTTGTCTAGAAGTGGCATGAGTAATATGTGATACCAGTTCTTCACACTGGCGACAAGATGGACACTAGTGTTGCCACTGGAGTTGCAAGTGGTTTAACGTTTGTTAAAATATTTAATGAAATTTAACTGAATTTTTCAAAAGTAAATAACTTAATTATCTAAATAATTTTGATTTTAAAATTTAACATTAACTTAGTATGACTATATTTTGCCTTCTCATTTGAACGATTTTGCACATTTTAGGAGAAAAGTAACTTTTGAGAAAACATACATGAACCTTTTAAAATTTTTAATTTTGATACTTTACGTTTGCTCAAATTACATTTTGGATGAAAATATATTCAAGTTTCCTACAGTTTAACTATAACTTTTAACCCTATAAATATTGTCAATAGGACACCGATTATGTGAAAGCTCTACTTAAAATCACTGGTGATATTTCTGAAAGGACAGCAAGAAAAATAAACTTAGTAGAATAAATTCATAATTATTTCTAGATTATGTATCATTCTGTTGTTCTTCAGAACATCACAAGTCTGTGAACAAAACACTCATACAACTCACAATAATTAAATTCAGTCATCTTTAGTATTGTGTTACTCTTAGTCATATAAACCTGTGGCTTAACACGTCTTTCAGTTCTGACATTTTGATATTTTTCAATTTTGACATTATATAGTATCGAGGTCAGAGGATAGAACATGTTTTATTTAACGGTTTGTTTGCCTGACACACTGTTAAAAATTTAAACGCATGGACCGGGCCCCTGTTTGCACTCTTGTCTCCAGTTCTGCACATGTTATGGGTACAGCCTCGAGCTGGCCTCCCTGCTTTTGCCCTCACCCCAAATTCATTCTTCACATAGAAGCCAGATAGTCATTTTGTTTTCCCAAACCTGTATTAGAGCACATCACTCCACCAGCAGCTCCCCATTGTCCTTAAAATAGAGTCTGAATTCCTAACTGGAAGCCCTTTCTTGCCCTGACCCTTGCCTGCCTGCCTCTCCCACCAGGAGTCTCCTCCCAGTCTCACCCCTCCAGCTCTGTGAGCGGCCATCTGCTCTTCAAACACATCCAGTTTGCTCCAGCCTCAGGACCGTTTCTCTTGCTCTTCCCTCCTCCGGAAGGCTCTTAACACATAGTCATGCCGCTAGTTCTTTCTCGTTAATTAGGTATCAGCTCACCCACAAGTCACCCCCTTAAAAAGCTTTGCTTTTCTCTTCCCACCTCTGCTGAGCAATTACTACATGCCTGGCACGGTACCAAGTGCTCTAGATCTGTGAACCATTTAATACTTCCACCAACCCTATGAGGTGGGTACTGTAGGAGCTCAGAGAGGGCAAGGGACTTCCTCAAGGTCACACAGCTGAGGAGTTGTGGAAGTTGCGTTGCTTGGATTTGAACCCAGGCTTCCTCTAGAGCCCCATTCTTAATCCTAGGCTATGTTACTGTTCTGGTCACCCAGACTAAGATAGCATCCTCCCTGCCCCAGTCACTGTCACATATCCCTGTCTTATTTCCTTATTTTGTTTATCACTCACTGAAAATATCTTGTTCATTGTGTGTCTCCTGGCGTGAAGACGGGTTTTTTTTCCTCCTTATTTACCACCATAACAGCACAGTCAAGACAGGGCCTGGCACACAGTAGAAACCTTTAACTGAGTCATGTTAGCTGACTTTTTTTTAACCTTGAATTATTAGTTAAAAGTGTATACTGAAGTATGAATGGGTGAAATTATTTGATGCCTAAAATTTCCTTTGAAATACTCCAGTTAAAAAAAAAATAGCATCAGAGAAGAAATAAGATTCGCAAAATACTGACCATTGGGTAAGGTTGGGTGATAGATCAATGGGGTCATTTTACTATTCTCGCTGCTTTTGCATGCTTGAAAAGCTCCTTAATAAAGTAAAAACTATTTTTTCCCAAAGCCTGTCAATTGCTCTTAGGACAAGATAAACTTCAACCTTCAGGACACACAAAAGTCGTTTGCTGTCTCGGGGTAGGAAAAAGGAGGAAAACAAAGCTAGATGCAGCCAGTTTCTCCTGTCATGGGGACAAATGTTAGGAGATCCCAGGGGAGGCAATGACTAAATCATCCATGAAAGAAGAAAGGCTATCACAGGCCAAAAAGCAGTGGATTGGGGTTCCAAAGGATGCGCAGGAGTTTATTAGGCAAACCACAAAGGCATTCTAGACAGAGGGCACGGTCTATCCAAAAGCAAAAACATTTTAAGTGCCTGACACGCTGATTAAATTTGGATACTTTCAGCTGAACATTAAAGACAATTTATTAGGTTGCACTTATAAGATGATGAGAGGTACATGCTCCTGGATTGGTTAAGTCAGACTCTGTAGAATCATCAGGGACTCAGATTTCCTCCATGTCTTTGTTGTGCCCTCTTTAGCAAGTCTGGCAGCGTTGCCCTCAGGCTCACTGCCCTCAAGGCTCTGAGGACAACTTCCAAATGAAGAAGAAGTGGCATCTTTCTACCAAGAAGAAAACCCTTCTCAGAAGCCCCCAGCAGGCTTCCTCTTGTGTTTCACTGGCCAGGAATATATGAACCATCAGTGAGAAAACAGGACCACCATGACTAGCTTGGAATCGCCTTAATCCTCCTTTGGTGCTGGGCATGCCTCCCTTGAAGCACTGAGCCTCTGGAAAGGTAGGTAAAGGCTACATGGGGGCCCTGATGGGAGGCAAAGTCCAAAAATAGTGGGAATCCAGTGCAGTTTTTAAAAAGAAAGCGATTTGATTGGATCTGTGTCTTTTTAAAGGACATGCCTTGGGGAATAGGAAGTCAGGCATGAAGTCAGAAAGACCAGAGGGGATTGCCTGCTTCCAGGAGATGAGGGCTTAAATGTCTCCTATCTGCCCCTCCAGATCCTTTCTCCACCTTTCTCCCTGGCTCTCTGTAGCCCTCAGAGATTTGCCTACCTGGGCCACATTAAAGGCTCCTGTATCCTAGGCCTTCCAGCCGTTCAGCCAGTGGGCAGAACTGAGAGAACAGAGGAGGGAGTGAGAATGCATTTGGGGTGTTTATTCCCCAGTTCGCTCTACCGTGCCCACACCTATGTAACTAGTCCTTTATTAGACCTTCCTCCATTTGACCCAAATTTGATGTGTCATCCACTTCCTGCTGGGACCCTGATTGATTCAGGTAACAAGGGATCATGTTGTCAAGGGACCCCTGGCAGGTGAGGGAGACTTATCAGCCATTTGCTTCCTTCATCGTGTAGCCGACAGACTAGACCAGCTGTCAGCAGTAGAGCAGAGCTGCTGGCCTGGGCTATTCCACTCCCACCGTGTCGTTTCTGTAAGTTACAAGGGTCAGGAATAAAGGCATGAAACACCCTTCAAAATTTACCTTTTTCTCTTCAAGTAAAATTTTTGTTTGATTGCTTTCTTCCTAGCATTTCTATTAGAGAATAGAGGAAGCTTGCCCCTCAATGCCCCAAAGGAGAAAGTAAAGTTCTAACTAAATGTCATCCCTGTCATTTACCTTGGGATAAAAGAGGAGGTGGCCGCTTCAAAGGGGGTGAAGCAGGGAGCTGGTGCAGCCCACAGAGTGTAGTGAGCAAGAATCTTTCTCTCTGCACCTCCTGTTACGGGTTGAATTGTGCCCCATGCCAAAACATATGTTGAAGTCCTCACTCCCCATAATGTGGTGTTATATCTCAGAATGTGACCTTATTTAGAAATAGGATCTTTACAGAAGTAATCAAGTTAGAATGATGAGGTCACTAAAAGAATACATAGGCAACAAGCTCCTTGACATTGATCTTGGCAATGATTTTTTGTGATTGACACCAACGGCAAAGGCAACAAAAGCAAAAATAAACAAGGAGGGCTACATCAAACTACAAAGCTTCTGCATAGCCTAGGACACATGAGCAAAATGAAGAGGCAACCTACCAAATGGGAGAAAATAATTGCAATTCATAAATCTATAAGGGGTTAATATCCAAAATATATAAAAACGCATACAACTCAATAGTGAAAAAAAAAAAGATAGAGAGAAAAAGAGGATCTGTTTTTCCAAATAAAACATACAGATGGCCAACAGACACATGAAAAGATACTCAGCATCACTTACTGTCAGGGAAATGCAAATGAAAACCACAATGAAGTCACTTCACAGCTGTTATCAAAAAGACAAGAAATACCAAGTGTTGGTGAGGATGTGGAACAAAGGGAATCCTTGCGCACTGTTGGTGGGGATGTAAATTGGTGCAGCCACTATGGAAAACATTATGGAGGTTCCTCAAAAAAATGAATAGAACCACCACACGATACAGCAACTCCACTTATCCACAGGAAATGAAAATACTAACTTGAAAAGATGTAAGCACCCTCTACGTTCGTTGAAGTCTTATTTACAATAGCCAAGATATGGAAACAATCTAAATGTCCATTGATGGATGAACTGATAAAATGTGGTGTATATATACAATGGAATATGACTTGGCCATAAAAAGAATGAAACATTGCCATGGATGGAACTTGAGGGCATTATGCTAAGTGAATTAAGTCAAACAGAGAAAGACAAGTACCACATGACCTTGCTTACCTGTGGAATTTTAAAACAAACAAATAAATAAGACTCATAGATACAGAGAGCATTTTGGTGATTGCCAGGTGTGGGGGTTGGGGAGAGGGTAAAATGAATGAAGGTCGTTCAAATGTACAGACTTCCAGTTATAAATGAAATAAGTCAAGTGAAATACCTCAGTATATTTCTACAAATACTATATACCAAAAACTACAAAACATTGCTGAAATAAATCAAAGACGATCTTTTTAAAAATGGAGACACATACTGTGTTCAAGACTCAACATAGTAAAGGTGTCAGTTTTCTCCAAGCTGATCCATAGATGAATGCATTTCAAATCAGAATCCCAGCAAGACTTTTAATAAATAGACACAAGCTGATTCTAAGACATATATGGAGAAAGGCAAAGGAACTAAAATGGCAGAAACAATATTATGAAGAAAAATAAAGCTGGTAGCGTCACACTCCCCAGTTTTCTAGTAATCCAGAAGGTGTGATATTGGCAAGGGGACAGATACATAGATCAATGGAATAGAATGGAGAATTCAGAAATAGACCCACATAAATATGGCCAATTAAGTTTTGGCAAAAGTACAAAGGTAATTCATTGGTATTGGACCAATTTTTCAACAAATGGTGTTAACACAATCGGTCATTTGTATGTTCATGTCTGTTTTTGTAAACAAAACAAAAAAACCTCACCCTAAGCCTCACACCCTATACAAAAAATTAACTCAACTTGAGTGATAATGATGAGTCATACATTCATCAACTCAAAGAAATGTACCACTCTGGTGGGGTATTTTGATAATGTTGGCGCCTACGCATGTGTGGGGGCAGGTAGTCTGTAGAAAAATCTCTATCTTCTGCTTAATTTTGCTGTGACCCTAAAACTGCTTTTTTTAGAGTCTGTTTTTTTTTTAAAGAAAAAAAAAACCTCAAAATGACTGTAGATCTAAATGCAAAATATACAACTCTAAAAGAGAAGAAACAAGGGAAAATCTTTGTGACCTATGGTTAGGGAAGGTGTTCTTAGACGTGACACCAAAAGCATTATCCATAAAAAGAAAAAAAAGATAAAAATCAAAATTTAAAACTTTGCTCTGCCAAAGACACTGTTAAAAAAAATTAGAAGATAAGCCACAGACTGGAAGAAAATATTTGCAAATCACTTGCAAGATTTTTATCTTGTATCCAAAATACATAAGGAACTCTTAAAACTAAACAGTAAGAAAACAAATCATTTAAAAGTGGGGAAGAGACTTGAATAGTTACTCCACCAAAGAAGATATGCAGATGGCAAATAAGTACGTGAAAAGATGTTTGACCTCTTAGTCATTAGAGAAATGCAAATTAAAACCATGATGAGATATATACATCTATCTAAATGGCTAAAATAAAGATTGTTGACAATACCAACTTCTGGCAATGATGCAGAGCAACTGAAATTCTCATGCATTGCTAGTGGAAATACAAAATGGTACAGCAACGCTTGAAAAACAGTTTGACAGCTTCTTATGAAATTAAACATACATTCACCATATGACCCAGCAGTCCCACTCCAAGGTATTTACCCTAGAGAAATGGAATCTTAGGATCACAGAAAAATTGGTAATGAATGTTTATAGAAACCCCAGTTCAAAGTTGTCATAAGGGGTGGGTATAGCTCAGTAGTGGAGTGCTGTGCTTACATTGCACAAAGTCCTGGGTTCAATCCCCAGTACCTCCATTAAAAACAAACAAACAAACAAAAATGAAGTCATCATAAACTGGAAACAACTCAATATCCACCAAAAGAAGTGTATATTAAAACACTGTGATACATCTGTCCAATGACACGTTACCCAACAATAAAAATGAACCGAACTACAGATACACGCAACAAAACGGATGCATCTTAAAAATATTATGCCAAATGGGATACGCCAGACATCTAAAATTACATACTGTATGATTCCACTTCCATGACATTCTCAAAAGGACAAAATCACATGAATGGGTTATAGATCAGTGGTTGCCAGGGGTTAGAAGTGGGTGGAGGCTGTGACTACAACAGGAGAGCAGGAGGGAGTTGTTTGGAAGTGGTGGAGATAGAACTGTTCTGTCTTGATTCTCGTGGTTACGTGAATCTGTACATATGTTAAAACTCAGACCTATACACACCAGAAACATCAATTTTACTGTATATAATTTTTAAAAATTTACTCTGGTTAGAAAATACATGTATGATTTTAATACTTTGAAATTTGTTGAGACTTGTTTTATGGCCCAGGATGCGGGCTATTTTGGTAATGTCCCCAGTGCACATGAAAAGAATTTATATTCTTCACATTAGTGTGTTGTGTTCTATAAATGTCACTTAGGTCAAGTTGGAAAATAGTGTTCTTACAACTCTTCTACAGTTGTATTGGTTTATTTTTGTCTGCTTACTCTATCAGTTGTTGAGAGAATTGTTACCATTTCTGCCTATGATTGTTGGTTTGTCTCTGTCTCCTTTTAGTATGGTCAGCTTTTTTTTTTTACACATATTTTGAATTTGTTAGTTGCATACAAGTTTAAGCTTGTTTTGTATTCTTACTGAGTTGACTCTTTCATCATTATGAAATATCCTTCTTTATTTTTTGTAATACTTCTTGGCTTTAAAATAACCACACCAGGTTTCTTTTGGTTAGTGTTGACATGGTGTATCTTTTCCTAATCTTTTATTTCAGTTTTTCAGTGTCTTTATGTTTAGAATCTCTCTAATAAGCAGTATGTAATCAAGGCTTTTTAGGGTAATTTCCCTCTTCCACTTACATCCCTTGTCACCACCACTTCCTGATTTCCATCACTGTACATCAGTCTGTCTGTCCTTGGATTTCATATAAATGGAGTCATACAGATGGTTCTCTTTTATGTCTTCCTTCTTTCACTTGATATAATGGGTTTTTTTTTATGTTGATGAGTGTATCAGTAGTTCATTTTTCTTTATTGCTAACGGATAATCCACTGTGTGAATGTACCATGGTTTATTTATCCATTCTCCTTTTGATGAACATTTGGGTTATTTTGATGAACAGTATGAGGCTATTTAAATAAAGTTGCTATGCACATTTTTGTATTTGTCTTTATGTGGACATATGCTTTCACTTCTCTCATATCAACATCTAGGAGTGAAATTGCTAGGTTGCAGGGTGTGTGCACATTTAACCTTGTAAAGAGTTCTCCAAAGTGCTTGCATCATTTAATATTCTCCCAGGAATGCGTAAGAGTTCCATTTGTTGTATTTCCTTGGCAACATTTGGTGGTGCCTGTCCTTGATTTCCACGGATGGGGTTCAGAGCAGATATACCACTCTGGCACATGGATAATTTTGAGCTAAAAACAAGCAAGGATCAAAAGACTCTGAACCTTTGAGCTTTCCCCTTACTGCCTTAAAGAATTTAAGATAGGTGTGTCCCTGGAAGGCACTCTCACCATAGACAACATACATGGGAAGATATGAGTTAGGGGTGGAAGGGAGGAACTTAGCAAGGCCCATCTGCTCAAAGTCCTGTCTGTGTCCTGGCTGTGTTTTGGATGGCCCTGCAACATGTTTACCAAATGTCAACCCTTCATCTTCCTGTGAATTCCCTTCCTCCCCTATAAAGTCTCAGACCCCTACCTACCTCCTTCTCCTTATTCCAGAGTAATAGATACATCTTATCTGGCCTTTCTGTCTTTGGAATTCTACATGCCTATGTGGATTCCCCATGCACACATAATAAATTTTATTTTCTCCTGTTAATCTGCCTTATGTCATTTTAATTGCCAGCCCAGAGAGCTAAGAGGGGGAAGAGGAGGAAATTATCCTCCCCTGGACCCAACACTAGCATTCTAGTTATTGTGAAATAGTATTTCATTGTGGTTTTACTTTGTATTTTGCTAATGATTAAAAATGTTAAGCACCTTTTCGTAAGTATTGGCTGCTTATATGCCTTATTTCGTGATGTATGTCCTCTGGTCTTCTGCCCATTTTTCTTGGGTTGTTCATTTTTTAATTGTTGACTTGTTAATACAAATACATTATCAGCTATGTGAGCTGCAAGTATTTTTCCCAGCCTGTGGCTTGTCTCCTCATTTTTGTACTGGTGGATTTCAGTGAGCAGAAATTTTTAGCTTTGATGAATTTCAATTCATCAATTTTTCTTTATAGATAGTGCTTTTTGTATTCTTTCTAAGAAATCTTTACCTACCTCAGATCCATATATATTCCCCTGTATTTTCCTCCAGAAGATTTGTGGGTCTGAATTGTATGTTTAGATCTATGAACCATCTCAAATTAAGTTTTGTATTTATTATATAAAATTCATATTGTATGCCAAGATAAGAAAAACGTAAACAAAATTTTTCTCTGACCTTTTGGTCCTGTTCACTCTCCTTTAGTGTGAATTGTGCATCTGCGTTAAACAGACCTCCTTGGAAGATAATTTTCCTTCTTAATCTTGTAAGGGGTCAGGGTGACCCAGTACTTGCTCTGTACCTGTAGATCTGGATCATGTAAGCTCTCAGTACATTATTCAACATATATCCTTCGTCTCAAAAGATTTGTATAAATGTGCTTTGACCTCTACCGGGCTGAACAGTCCTCAGAGCTTTCTGAAAGACTGTCTCCTGGATCGTAATCCTTCAGGTCGGCTTGAATAAAATTTTCCCTTTCTTTCTTAGATCGACTACTGATTAGTGTTTTGGCGGCAGTATATAGAGTGAAATAGGGCTGAGGTTCTTTTTTTTTTAATAGTAGTTTGTGTCTACTAATCCCAGACTCCTAATTTATCCCTCCCCTCCCTTTCCCCTTTGGTAACCATATGTCTGTTTTCTATGTCTGAGAGTCTGTTTCTGTTATGTAAATAAGTTCACTTGTGTCATTTTTTTAATATTCCACATATAAATAATATTATATGATATTTGTCTGTCTAACATACTTCACTTAGAATGACAATCTTCAGGTCCACCCAAGTTGCTGCAAATGGCATTTCATTGTTTTTTTATGACTAGGTAGTATTCCATTGTATAAATATACCACAACTTCTTTATCTAATCATCTGTTGATGGACATTTAGGTTGCTTCCATGTCTTGGCTGTTGTAAATAGAGCTGCTATGAACATTGCGGTGCATGTATCTTTTCAAACTGGAGTTTTCTCCAGATATATGCCAAGGAGTGGGATTGCTGGATCTTATGGTACCTGTATTTTTAATTTTTTAAGGAATCACCATGCTGTTCTCCATAGTGGCTGCACCAAATTACATTCCCACCAACAGTGTAGGAGGATTCCCTTTTCTCCACACCTTATTCTGCATTTATCATTTGTAGACTTTTTAATGATGATGTTTTGACTGGTGTGAGGTGATACCTCATTGTAGTTTTGATTTGCATTTCTCTGATAGTTAGCAATGTTGAGCATCTTTTCATGTGCCTATTGGCCATCTGTATCTCATCGTTGGAGAAATGTCTGTTAGGTTTTCTGTCCATTTTTTGATTGGGTTGTGTGTTTCCTTATCTATGTCTTTTAAAATGCCTGCTGGAATTTCATAGGAATTGGTTAAGTCTGTGAATCAATGTAGAGATAATGGACATCTTCCAATCCATAAACATAGAATATCTCTCCCTTAATTTGGATCTTCTTTAATTTCTCAGAAATATTTTTGTTGTTTCCAGTGTAGAGACACTCCTGTTCAAAAGGAGAAAGAGAGGCACACAGGAGCCCACAGCAGTTCTGAAATCCATCAGGGCCTCTGCTGGTGGTTCCTTGAATGGGACGCCGGGCCAAGGAATTAATTCTCCATAATTCTCGGCTTTGCCATCAGGGGTCTTAGTTCCTTTTCAATGAAAGGTAGTTTGCATTTTTAGCTGAGTAGTTTTCTCTAGCTTTTCCGTGTAGATTGAAATTTGGGGGTCTTGACACCTTTTTTATTTTGTGTTGTTCCTATTGCTTTCAATCCACATTGGTGGTGTTTCTGCCACCACAATTCTCTTAAAAACTTTGTGGTCTCTTACATATCTTAGTGGGGCTTCCTATTGAACAAAGCCTCAAACACAAATATCTCCAGGACAGGTCTTTCTTTAATTTGGGTTTCTGCTGAGACTGCTTACAGACAATGTCCTTAAACTTCTTCGAAGCTATAATGTAGAAGATTCTCTAAGTAACTGCCTTAGGTCTTTCTAAGGTCTTAAAAGATTTTACATTCACCCTCTTGTTTCCATCTTTAAACTGTTTTTTTCTTCCTGGGGGTGCCCTGGATTTGATCTTTCCCCAAAAGATATTTCTTAATTTTCAAATCATTTTTCATCTGGAGAAACTGTGAATTTTCAAACCCAACAATTCCCAGCTCTCTTTTTAAAAACAGTTCTTCCTTTAGCTTATTTCACTCCTCCCACATTTTACTTTAAGCAGAAAGAAGAAACCAGGCGGCTCCTTTTTTTCTGCCTGAAAATCCTTTTAGTTACATCACCCATTTCATCGAGTGTATTTTCTACTTTCACATTACCACAGGCAACAATATTGCTAAAATTTCTTCCTCTAGATTGTAAGGATTTCCTTTCCTCTACTTTCCAGTAACATTTTACTCATTTTCTTTTAAGTCCTCACCAGAAGTTTCCCCAAAGGCCAGAAGATTTCTTCTGCTTGCCTGGCGGAGAACCCTTTTAAGCAGAGGTCTCAGAAGATGGCTCAAGCTACGGCTACCTGCTGTGCTGTCCACGTGGCGCACACGGAGCCCATGTTTCCTTATGAGGCACCCAGCGTATAGCAATGCAGGCTGCCCACTGCTCCTGCATTTTCCCCTTGTTTCCCTTTGTGCTTTGCTCAAATACGCCAGGGAACAAATCAGCAGGTCTGCTTCATACGACAATGTCCAAGAACATATGAGAAATTGTATTTAGTGGTTTCTTTGAGAATGCAGAGCTCACTCTTCCCATTACGAGACGAGAACTTGCCATTTGCAGCAGCACTTGCTGAGAAGGTCTCAAAACTGGATGCTGTGTTTAACAACAGCTGGTCCCAGCCCCCTGCCACTCAAAATGTGGTCCTTGAACCAGGGGTAATGGCTTCACCTGGGAGTTTATAAGAAATGCAGAAGCTCAGGCCCCACCCCAGACCTTCTGAATCAGATCTGCATGTTAGCAAGTTTCCAAGGTGCCTCGTGCACGTCCAGGTTTGAGAATTACTGGTCTAACCAAAGCTCAAGCAGAATGAGGACTGTGAGCTCTAGGCTAGACCCTCACTGCACCTCACTGAAGACTCCTTCCTCACCAATGAACAGGGGATTGTCTTAATGAATTGCTGACAGATGTCTGGACTCATTCCACACCATGCAGAGTGCAAAATCAATCCTTAAGGAGCCTAACTGCGATCACCCCCTACATTCTAGCACGTAAGATTCCTGGGTTCACCCCTTCAGGGAGCTCTCAGGGAATACCTTCACTGGTCAGAACTTCCCTGTCTGGCAAATGAATAAACTTGGCACTTGTTATGTTGATCACTGTAATGAACTTTGTTCTTCATTGGCAATTGCTGCTACAAAACGTTCCCATCACTGGCCTAAACACCTTGTCCAGGGCTGACTGTGGCCTAACCAGCATCACAAGGGTTTCCCTGATGAGAAGAATCACTGGGAAGATGAATTGTGAGGTGGGTACACAGAATGAGTTTGGGTTGAGTGAAGAGTAATCAGAAGGGAGAATGGCCTAGAAAAAGCGAACTGAACTATGACCACCTGTCAGAAGACAGCACATCCCCATCGGAGCTAAAATCATTGAGATTCAGATGATCGATAAGAACATCATTGAGATTCAGATGTAAATAGATGTAAACAAATCACTGAGATTCAGATTGATGTCTGCCTGGAAACCCCAATAATACTGGCTTGTTCTTTTTTTCACTACAATAGCACTACTTTTAGCCCACAAAACACTGAATGAGCCAGGCCCTCTCCAGTGGGTGCTAATGGGCACTGCTCTCCAATATCAATGTGCTTCAGAATCATGCTAGGAGCAGGCTCTTGGGCCCCACCCCCAGGGCTCTGATGAGCTGTCCAGGAATCTGTAATTTAAATAAACTCTCCAATCAATTGTAAGTATTCGTGTTTCAGAGAAAATTGGTTTTCGCTTCTCCGTCATGTATGAAGGATCTGGGGGCACAAGGTTCTCCACAGTAATCCCACCGAGAGGAAGGAAAGGGTCTTGTAGCCTGCATCCTGGCTCAACACACGACCTGTCACAGACTCCTGGAGGATGTTTGCTGAGGAAATGAGCCGAGGTCCCCACCCTACCTGCCCTGACACCGCGGAGTGGGCACCAAGGGAGGGAGTGGGCTCAGGCCAGCCCGCCTGGATGCAGAGTTCTGCTACCTTAGCCACGGACCCTTTCTTCCCCCTCACTGTGCCCTGGTTTCCTTGGATGTAAAATGAAGTCAACTAAACCCCGGAGTAAACACGTTACCATATGAAAACATGACAAATGGAGCCTGGCACAGAAGTGCATTCTCAATACAAGCGTAAGCTGGCCGTGATGGGTACTTTTATGCTGTTTACATGGGATGCCCATTATGCTTCAGGCACCTTGCTAAATGCTTGGTACACATCATCACATCTCGTCCCACCAACCCTTTGGGGCAGAGATTACTGTACCTATTTACCAGTGACGAAACAGACTCAGGGGAAATACCTGGCCCATGGTCACAGGTTGATGGAGCCAGATGTCTGTCTTCTGAGCTTTGCTGTGGCAGCTGTTTTCAAAGTGGGGTCCCTGGACCAAGAGCACAAGCGCATCATCATCACTGGAAACAGAAATACAAATCCCCCAACTCCGCCCCCAGACCAACAGAACCAAAAACTCTGATGGTGTAGCCAGCGCTCTTTGTTTTAACAAGCCTTGTAGGTGTCTGATTGAGTTCTCGTACAGATTAAAGGCTGAGGACCCCTGTGCTGAGGATGCTGGGTGATCTGGCCAAACCACATCATCTATAGTTCCCTGCATTTGGGAGGCTCACCAAGGCTTTTCAGTCTCTAAACACAGAAAATAAAATGAAGCAAGTGAACTTAACTGTATATCAAGTTGGAGACATCAACTTGAGCAGAGAAGAATTATTTTAAATGACTTTAAAAACATAAAGACTTAATGAGGAACCCTTCGTGGGATGTATCTTAAGGAAAAAAGAACTACAAAGCAAACCAAAGCTGAATTCAGTAACCATATTATGGTAACAGTCTTGTTATTGCTATTTTAGAACTGTTAAAAACAAGAGAACAGGAGAAAAAAGGTAAATGACTTTTCATGTGTTCAACAACAACAAAAGAAAATAGAAAAAAACCAGGAGAACAGGCCCAAAATGGAGTCGCTTGTGCTTAGCCCCATGTCACCAAACCAACACTTAATTCGTTTCAGCTGTTCTAGAAATGCTCCTCTTAATTGAGTTCATCAGGAATCATCCGATTGGTGACTCCCTTAAAAGAAGATGCCCCTAAAGGAAAGTGACCTTGCCACCACCAACTCCCTTTTTCCTAGTATAACTTCCTTGTTCCTGCTCTCTTCTGCCTGCAAAAGTCTTTCTTTTTACACAGCTCCTTGAAGCGCCTTCCTGTCTGTTAGATTGGATGCTGCCCAATTCATGAATGGTTGAATAAAGCCAATAACATCTTTAAACTGTACTTAGTTGAATTTCATCTTTTAACAGTTTTGGTGGCAGTGATGGGATCTGAAGGAGGTGTTAATACCCCCGAACCCGCAGTTCTTAGTCTTTCTCGCTATTTCCGAGGGCTGTAGGTAAGTTCTTCTCAGATCCCAGTTCTCCTTTCTTTGCACTGGGCTCCCAGTCTAATTGGCTTTCCAGTCCAGGGTTAACAGGTCAGTCTAGACTGATGGGAGGCTCCAGCAGAGTACCAGTCCCTAGCCCTTGGCAGTCCACAGTCCTGATCTGCTGGGTTTTGCTGGTTCTTTCCAAAGTTGCACTTTGGGAACTGCTGGCTTTGTTGGTGTGCACCTGAGGACCTTCCTTTTTTTTCCTTTTGCACAAGGCCTCCTTTTGATCAGCCTACAATACCTTCTCTTTGGTTATTGCTGGTGTCCACGGTTCTGATTCCTTGGTTACTGTTGATTTCTGTTCATGTGCACATGAGGCATAGGAGTAATAGATCTACTGTTAGTGGGAATCTCAGAAGCCAACCCACAAAAATTGGTGGGCATGGATCAAGCACTTTAAAGCTGTTAGAACCTAGAGATTATCATACTAAGTGAAGTAAGTCCGACAGAGGAAGACAAATAGCACATGATATCATTTATGTGTGGAACCTAAAAAAATGAGACAAATGAACTCATTTACAAAGCAAAAGCAGATTCACATTAGAGCACTCACCACCTAACTTCTAGACTCATGTGCTAGGATAAGTTGGTCACAGAACGGGTTATGTTGCTGGTGGATCCAACCGGTGTTCCAGGTTCTTGTCCCGTCCCAGAAAGAATTCAGAGACAAGACTTAGAGGTTAAAAAAAATAAAGTGAAGATTTATTAAAGGATGGATAATACACTCTCAAGGGGAGAGCGTGCAGGCT
Organism: Vicugna pacos; assembly: GCF_048564905.1. Taxonomy (NCBI): domain Eukaryota; kingdom Metazoa; phylum Chordata; class Mammalia; order Artiodactyla; family Camelidae; genus Vicugna; species Vicugna pacos. The sequence continues at coordinate 49,280,349 of NC_133003.1, forward strand.
CAGGTGAGCACCTGCCCTGAGTTTCTATGGCAAGTGAGCTACATAGGGTATAAAATGTGCAGACTATTAATTGAGGAAGGAAGGGCTTGGGGTTGTATTTCCTGATTATCATCCCAACTCCACCTTCCCAAAGGGAGGAGGGATTTTTGTCCATTTTTAGTCTGGATCAGAAGTGTCATGGCATCAGTGCATGATGGGTATTTCTGACCTGCAAGGCTAATTTTATTGAAATGAGGGTATAATGAGCAAAAGGTTACATTCGGACACTGGAAATTCTTGCCTTTTCTGACCTTTCTTTGTTGGTCTCCAGGCCAAAAGGTGTGGCCCCTTATCAGTCCAAAGATTCCTGCTTTTCTTTCTCTGCCCAGGGACCCCTGGTGCTTACATGATATATGTTTTCCTGCATTTGACTTGTGCCCCTCCTTTCTGCCCAGTTCCTGCCATTTGGTCTGTGCCCCCCTTTCTCTGCTCATATCTAGCTATCTGCTTGCTCTAAAAGTTAGATTGATACTAGCTCACCTGCTACCCTCAACAAAATTTCTGTGCAACAAGATATACTGTAAAATGCCAGAGAAGTCCCTAACCCAGTGGCACATCCCTCTTAGGTATTAACTTGGCCCCAAGAAACCCAAGGCTTATCTAGAGAAATGGGAATCCTCAAGTTTCGAAGAGTTGAGGACACCACCTTCTAGCACAACTGCTTATTTCATATCTAAGAACTGTCGTCCCGGAAGCTATCTAGAAAAATTGCAAAAATCTTACTAAGATAACCTAGAACTAAAATGCCCATAATGGGGATCATTCCAGTTAGATAAGATCATTCATTTAAGAAGTGCACTTGAAAGTAAGGCTTCTCAGGTGAAAAAGAATATGAAAACGAATATATGTATGTTCATGTATGTCAACTGAAGTAAATGCGCAGCCTAGAAGTTGAGAGGTAGGTTTTATTTGGCGGGAGGACTCGAGCCTCTCAGAACGCCCTGAGGGACTGCTCTGAAGAGGTAGGGGAGGAGCTAGGATATACAGGAGCTTTACAACAAAGACCAGATAGTTGGAACAATAAAAGATTACTTGTTATCTAAAGAATACCAGGCATCTCATTCCTTTGACGAGCATCTAGCTATCTAGGGCCAGTATCTTGTCCTTTATTAGTCTGAGTCCCCTCAGAGTGCCCCACTGTGAGCCGCTGCAGAGGCTGGGCTGGAGGATTTTCTCCTCTAGGCGGGGGTGGTGGCTGATGACTTGATGGCTTCAGTGTTCTTTGTTCACTGATACGGTTTGCAATATTTTTCGTTCACATGTATGACTGAAGCATTGTGCTGCACACCAGAAATTGACACAACATTGTAAACTGACTATACTTCAATAAAAATATATATACTAGAAAAAAAAGAAAAGAAAGTAAAGTTTCCCAAATCAACAACCAGAATGGGATTTAATTGGCATTGAAGAAGCCTCCAAAAGTCTTCCAAGATTTCAAAACTGTGAAGGAAAAGCCCAGCTGGGCTAACAAGCTAAGTCACAAATCTAAGTGTGACAAGTGTCGGATTACTGATCTGAGTTCTGCTGGGCTAACTCGTAAATCTAAGTTAATAAGTGTCGGTTTGCTGATCCCCTGTTCATGTTTTTGTTAGTCAGCTGTATTTTCAAAGAGACATATCTGGCCTTGAAATGTCGGTTTGCTGCCTCACTGCCTCTACTTTTGTGATAATGATGTTGCTAAAGCTGGTCCATGCCTATTGGCCGAATACCCCAAGCTTGTACTTAACCCTATAAAACCTGATGCGCACGTCTTGGAGGCGCTCAGAGCTTAGAAGCAGAAGCCCCTCTGAGCCCGCCGGCGTAATAAATCCGAGTACTCCAACCCTCCGAGTGGTGCTTGCTTCTTGGCTGGCCTGTCATTTCCGTAACAAAACAGCTTCATTGAAAGATCCATTGCAAAAAGCTAATGAAAAGCTAAAGACGTAAGAAGTACCTAGAATAAGAGATAGAAGACCAGCGTGAGTCCTGCTACTCGCCCCTTGACCCCCTCTGCCTGAGTACTCACAGTCTGCTCATCCTCAACCTGACTTGCCATTCCTCTCTGAAGAGACTACAAGACGGTAAACAGTAGTCCTTCAAGTTAGTGACTGTATGGCTGCAACAGCTCCAAGGCCAGAAATCTAAAACACACGGGGATGTTTTATTTACTTGTTTTTCCTCTTTTTTTTCAAATGAAGGGGAGGTAATTTATTTATATTTGGAGGTGGTACCGGGGATTGAACCCAGGACCTCCTGCATGCTAAACAGGCACGCTACTGCTTGAGCTATACCCTCCCCTGCATGGGCGTGTTTTAAATTGAGAATTTAAACGGAGAACATAGGAATTTCTTGATTTCCATCTTAGTTGACGATCTTCTCCCTGATAGAAAGAAGGAAATTGGGGATAAAGTAGTTGGACGATGGGTCAGCCTATGAGATCATTCAAATTGCAACCCACGTCTTTTGTTTGTTTGTTTGTTTTCACTTTGTGTGTAACATTTAATAAGCTCAATCTAAATCCAGAATGATTTACATAAAAGGATGATGTTTATTTAAACAGAGCTCAATGCAACCCAGGTCTCTGAGGAATTAAAAACAGCCGTCCTAGTCTTACTACAAGAACAAAAGCCCACCCATCCTTTTTACCATTTCCCAAAACTGCCCTATTTATCTTTTCCGTAAAATTCTGAGTTTAGGAAACAAAAGTCTTTCCTGGAGGAATTTACATTCTTTTTCTGTGCCTTTTGAGATTTTAAAGTTCTAATTGCTCTTCTCTAGGAACTGAGGGCAACACTTTGAAATGCACCCTTCAGGGAGTTCATTCTTACCTGGAGGGGAAAAAAAGAGGAAAGGCTATGGTGAGAGAAGGTGCCTTTTAAGTAGTCTGCCTGGAAAGCAAAGATTTTGTGTCTTACCAAAATAATTTACTGTATTTGACTGTATTTACTGTTACATTTATCAGGCCTTTGATCACTTAAGAAAACCCTCAATCTTAAAAGAACTAAGGATTTGGGTTTTGGGTTTTTGTTTTTTTTTTACAATTATGTAACTTTCTGTACTTGCCTTTGAAGTCTTGTCACTCTGTTTAAATGGATATTTTTGACAAACTTCCCTTCTCAAAATCAAATTCTAAATGAAGTTTTTTTTTACCTTGAACCAACTTTGGGATTTTCCAAAGGGCCCCTAGAATATTTGTTCTCTCTCCCTATAGAAAGAGAAATGTTGAGCTAATTGGCTCATTTGATATGTTAAATTACATAGGAAACATTGTCATGTAAGAAGTGATGTTTAGCTTATATTTGTATGGGTATGTTATTAACACAAGTGTTCCAGAAATTATATAAAATTCCTAAGAATCTGATAGAATGTTATCAGTCATAATTCCAGTTATCTTATAAATGTTGGGTGTCAAAAAATGTAACGATGAATATATATATGTTCATGTATAACTTAAAATTTGTCCTCTACACTGGAATTTGATACAACATTGTAAAATGACTATAACTCAATAAAAAAAATGTAAAAAAAAATTGGGTGTCACAGAAATAACAAAATTTCCTTGTCAATTCCATTATAATAAACTCTCATCTGATCTCCAGCTGTGGGCATTTTAAAGTCCTTTTTCATTTACAGGCAATTATTGTTTTAATTTAATGCTTTTGCCAAAGTGAGATTCTTGGAAAGGACTCTACCAAGTAGTCTTGATCACTACCACCACTGCCAAATTACAAGGTGTCAAAACTTAGGTACATATTTCATAACTAAAGAAGACCCCGCCTGTCTGGCCCTGTGTAAACGCCAGAAACCCCAAAATCAAGTTGACTAGAAAGAGAGGTGGCCAATATTGAGGTAGACTGCTTCCTCCCAAGAAGTCAGATTAAGAATGTTTCCTTCCATCCCTCCTTCCTCCTCTGACCATCCTTTTCCTAATTCTTCCATCCTGAGGGTCTTTATGATTCTTTTCTCCACCTTTTGCCTTGTTCTGGCCTGGAAAGATAAGTATTCACATATCTCAGGCCATTTGCAAAGGAGGAAAAAACCCAACTGTTGGATTTGCTTTGATGCTGCTAATCCTGTCGTTCTTTATGCCTGCCACAAACTTCTCCTGATTTCCAGTGCCTCTGTTTCTCTGGAACAAGCTTGCTGGATAAACATTTCTGGAGAAGTGGAGACATAGTTACACGAAATACATGAAATGCAAAAACAGGCCAACTGGCTTAAGAAGTGTCCCAAGTTTTCTAGCTGGTTTGCATCATAGGGACCCTGGCTCACGAATACTCTCCAAACCATGGACATTGTTTTGTTGCTCATAATATTATTGTCTTCCTCATAAGCTTGGACGCTTAAAAATTTTTTTAATGCATGTGGGAAGCCATTGACAGATGGTCTCTAACTGACTCGAATGATGAAAGAGAACAGAAGGTAACCTGCTCCAAGAATACAAGCCTGACGTCACCGCCTATGACTACTACACTGAGACCAGACGAGGCAGTAGTAACTGTGGGTCATGTTAACACTGGATTTTTTTGACCAAACTTCTTGAATGATCACAGGATGATCAAAATGGGGAACTGTTGAAATAAATTTCTGGGCCAAAGATGGAGCCACTCCTGCCAAGGGTGCCATGTCAACAAACCAAAACTTAGATAACTTTTGTGTCTCTGTAAATGTTCTGCTTGATCAGAAACACAGTATATCTAGTCAGTCAACTCCAAACACCAAGCCAACTCTGGGCTCTATACTTACCTCCTTGTTCTTTATTCATTTTCTGTTTTTCTCTTCCTTGTTCCTTATTTTTTATCCTATGTAAGTGTCCTGCCTTCAGCCCCATTTTGCCGGTCTCTGGACCCTTTGGACAAACACTGGCCACTTCATGCAGTATTAAAGTTTGTTTTAACACCTGAAGTGTCTTTCTTAATCTTTATTTTTTTTCACATCACTAACCTGTTAGAGATAAATACTAAAGTATTCACAAATTAAATAATAAGATGTGCTTTAAAATAATGCTACTGGATGGGGAAACATTGATTAAACAAGATAGATTGGTATATGTTGATTATTTTTGATACCAGGTAATGGATGTATGAGTGTTCATTATACTATTGTCTCCATTTCCGTGAATGTTTGAAACACTCCATTAACAAAAAAAGAAAAATAATATGGGGCTTTTTTATCACAGAATTTCAAGCCAGTCATGAGCCCCGGTTTCTTCAATAAAATGGGCTGACTGTTGCAGCACTATAATCACAGGGTGTTGTGAGAAGCAGCGCAAGCAAACTGCCCTAGGAAATGCTATTTTATTAATACTTACTATTATTGCTATGGTTGCCAACACTAATTTGTTGCCCCCAAGAGTTCCCGCCTCGTCTCCGGTTATGGTTCATTGCACGCTTTTTTCCTGGTTCTTTCCCGTTAGTTCCCGCGCTGCCCACCCCCCACCCCCCAGTGGTTTAGCCCGACTTCCCCGGGAAACCCCGGGGTGGGCGGAGCACTAGGTTTCTGTGAGCGGCCGCGGTCCCCTCCGCGGAGACCGCTTGGACCGCTCCGCGTCGGGGTGGGCCGGCGATCGTGGGGCAAGGCGCGAGCCCTGGGCTCTGATTGGTCAGCGCCGGCGTAAACATCCGGCAGGGTGGGGCGGGGCCGGAAGTGGAAGTGGAAGGCGGTGGCTGAGGCGACTCGGGAGGTTCCGGACTCGGAGTGGGTCCCTCCAGGTGCCATGGGCCGGGCTGAGCCGTGCTGAGGGGGACGCGGGGCGCTGAAAGGGACGCGGGGCTAGGCCATGGCGGGCGCTCGGGCCGCCGCGGCCGCCTCGACGGGGTCCTCAGCTTCTTCGGGCAACCCGCAGCCGCAGGAGCCGGGGCTCGGAGAGCTGCTGGAGGAGTTCTCCCGGACTCAGTACCGGGCCAAGGACTGCAGCGGGACGGGCGGCTCAAAGGTGAGTCCGGAGTCGAGATAAGCAGGAGGGGAAGGTGTCTGGCTTGGGAAGTTTCTGAGGAAAGGCTGAGGTCAGGGGTCAGAGAAAGGAGAGAGAGGGAAAGTTCCCAGGGTCTGGAGCCCAAGAGTAAGGGTCGGGTTTAAAAACCTAAAAGGAGGAACTGGGGTCAGAATAAGCCAAGGAAAGATGACCTTTTGTTTGAGACAAGGAGTTTGGAGGAACCATGTTCAGAGATTAGGGAGGAGGAGCTGAGGAGGGTTATTCCCCTGCATCAGGTGTGAGGACCAAAGCCCTCAGGTCTAGATTTGAAAATGTCTAGAGGATTTCTTCAGGTTAGAGGGGAGAATGAAGGGGCTGGAGTGTTGGGGCAGAATGGAGCCAAGAGATAAACCGAGTGTGTCGCCTCCTTACACGGTTGCAGCATGACTTGAAAATTAGGCCCATCCCTTTCCTTCTCCCATAGAGCTGGAAGACAGCCCACACTCCCTCTGTTTCTTCATCAGAAGCAAGTCTCCTCTTTTTTCTTTTTACCCCTATCCTTGGGATTCCCTTCAGTCCCCTTATTGCCAGACTTGGAAGGCTTCCCATTCTAGGCACTGTCTGGCAGTCTGTTGGGAATCTTGCTGACTCTCCCATCTTTCATTCCACACGTGGTTTTGGCAGGTTTAGCATCAGGTTTTCCAGTGGGATTCTGTTTCCTGGGCCATGAAACTGCTTTGGCTCCAGGGGTTACCTATGCTGGGACATACTGTAGTTGGCATCTGCTAGTGTCTGGAGTGACCCAGGGAAGACTTGAGTAATGATGGCTCTTCCCCACTCTCCAAACGGGGAAGTATTTTTCAGTGCTTAGCCTGAGGACCACTTGTTTCAGCATCATCTGGGATCCTTATTAAAAAGAAAAGTTCCTTGGTCCCACCCGGTCCTACTGAGTGAGAATTTCTGAGAGTGGGAACCTGGAATTTGTATTTTTTAACAGGCTTCTTAATGATACTCATGTACTTTGAAATTCAAAGATTCCTAGTTTAAACCACTGTGAGTTTTTCTTTTCGCATTGGTCTTCTGGGTGACTAGAGGGTTAGTGGTTTTTGCTGGGCCCCTCTTCCATCTAACACACCCTTGAAGATTATGGTTGTCAGAAGTTATACCCGACTTTTCACTGTAGCTGGTGTTAAACTCTTGATCTCTTGCAGGTCTTTTGCAGATTTCTTGAGATGTTACAGATCTTACGTCTTTCTCTTAGTAGGTCTTCCCCTGAACTGAGTAAACAGGAGCAGTTTTAAGGGAGCTTTTTCTTCTATTTCATAAGCAAATTGTATTATCAGCTTTGTCTGCAGCTTGTACTCATTACACTAACTAGAGCTTCTAGGTGCTGATCTATGGCCGGAGAATGAGGAAGAATCTGCAGCCAAAGGAAGATAATGGATTAGTGCCAGTTAAAGTAAACCTAGAGCAAGAGTTCTTCATATTTTGTGGATTGTGGACCCTCTTCAGAATCTGAGGAAAGCTGTAATCCTGCCTTGAAATGCTTAACATACACAATTTCACTGCAGAATTGAGAGGATCGGAACTTTGGGTTCTTGACCCAGCAACATGTCTCTTTCCAGCACTGAATTATAATCACAGAGGCATGGTCATTCCCAGTGACCTCTCCAGGTCAAGGAACACCTAATTCTCACACTCAGAACCCCAGAATCTTCTTTATGCTCAGGTCTCCTCCTCTGTGCAGGTGGAGCGCATTGAGAAGAGGTGTCTGGAGCTGTTTGGCCGAGACTACTGTTACAGCGTGATCCAGAATGTGAATGGGGATATCTGTGGCCACTACCCCCAGCACATCGTGTTCCTGGAGTACGAGAGTTCTGAGAAGGAGAAAGACACGTGAGCATCATGTAACACAAGTGGGCCCATCCAGGGAGGCCTTGACAGTTCGTCCGCAGGGTCAGGAAGTCTGCAGCAGGGCAGGGCTGACTCACTTTCCCCAGGTGTTAAGCCTTATTGGCATCTCTGTTTTCTTTGGATAGATTGGCCAGGTAGCTCAGCGTAGAAGTCAGGGTTGGGAGTCTCAGCCATGGGCTCCTATTTCACTCCCATCCTGTAACTCATTGTTCTAAGAGCTGACTTCACGGCTCACCTCTCTGAACCTCAGTGTCCTTTTTAAAGAAAGTGTGAGTGAGAGGTATGCTTTGTCGACATGCTTAAGGGCAGTTAACCATATATAGATCCTAAGAGCATGAGGTCCAGGGTTAGACTGCTTCACTCTACATGCTGGCTGCCCCCCACTTGCTGGCTGTGTAACTAACTTGGGCAGATTATTAAACCTCTTTGTCTCAGTTTTCTCATCAGTAAGTTTCTACCTGTAGAGAAGTGGTTGGTGTATTTCCTGCTGATAAATGAGGTATTACAAGTCTGATGCGTTTGCTGTAAGAATTAGAAATAAGAACTACTAATTAAGTAAGTTTATTGAAGGCCTACCGGGACCTTAGTTCTTTCTGTCTTTCTGACAGCAATTCACACCTGAGCAGACACAGAGCACCTGGCCCAGGATGCAGCCCATAGGGAGTCAGTAAATGGTAGCAGGTGTTTGACACTGAAGTAATCACAACACTGAGGCTCCAGGAAGTACTTTATGTTGATCTCAAAGTATGTTCCCCTAGTCTCCCTGCTCGCTGTTGATTTGAAGGGAATTCTAGGAGCTGCTGACAATACTGTATCTGTGGAAGCCTGGCCCCATGGCTGCACTGTTAGGATGAGTGCTATGGTACAGCCACGTGGCAAAGGGCAGCAGCTCTCCCTACTCAGAACTTACCTGCCCGTGCACCCACGACCTGGCTAGAGATTCTGAATCTTGAGCACCAGAGCCACTGAATCAAAAATCACAGCGTAACGAGATGGCCCAGTGATTTGTATGCACAGTAAGGTTTGAAAAGCACTGTTGTGGAGGGGGAGGATATAGCTCGGTGCTCTACCACCACGGGCTTAGCATGCATGAAGTCCTGGGTTCAATCCCCAGCACCTCCATTAAATAAATACATAAATAAATAAACCTAATTACCTCCCCTCCCAAAAACAAAACAAACAAAACGTGCTGCTGTAGATAAACTGGGAAAAAGAGTCACTTCTGCCTGGGGGGGTGAGTGGGCAGGCCCTGTGATGGAGGTGCCTTTCAGCTGGAATTGGAAGGACGAGTAGGAAGTAGGAGTTTCCCTGAAATGTCCTTAGTGACCAGCTTGCGTAGGGTCTTGATCATCAGGCCTAGGAGAGTGGACTTGGGTGTTAGTGGTTATTGTGCTAGTGTCCCCTGAGCACTCGTCAAAATCACAAATTCCAGGGCCCCTGAATTGAAATTTCCAGAATCTACGTTCTCAGAGAGCTCCCTGGGTGAGTCTTAAATTTTCTGTAGCCTGGGAACCACAGTGGACCTGGGAAGGCTTTACAGCAGAGGAGGTGCCAGGTCGGAGGAATTTCCTCATCTGAGTGTGGTGTCTGTAAGTGTGCTCCCCCATAGGGTCGTGGTGGGTTCACTCAGAAGACGGAATGTCTTAAAAAAGCAGATGATGCAGCGATGATAGAAACTGTATGCCTGTCTCTTCTTTCTGTCACCACCACGGCCCTCCCACTTTGTCTAGCTGGGTTTTGCCTTACAGGCCATGACACTACCATATATCCAGACTGAGTTACACAGGGTAGAACTGGACTCAGGAAGTGATTTTGTCCCGTTAACCAGCCTCCCCAGTTTAGCTCATCATCTGGGAATGCAATCCAGGATAAGAATCTCTGAAAGGCCAAGACATGTGTTTGTCAACAAGACCAGCTGTTGCCATGTGGCCGACCCCAGGGATCCAGTTGGAAGCCCTACCAGAGAGATGAAGTCCCTTTACCTTTAGGTCTGGTGGGTAACAGACCAATAAATGAGCAATGACAGTTGGCCAGATAAGAAGGCCAGAATGAGGGCAAGTGAGGCACTGGGAGTTAGTAGTTAAAGTTCTTCCTCCAGTTCCAGCTCGTGTGTGTGTGTGGTAGGGGGCTGTTCTCCGACACCAGCTAGGGGTCCTGCAGTTCAACTCAGTTCTGATACTGTCTCCCCAGAGATAGCAGCAGATCCCACAAGACAAGCATGAATATACAAGCGCACTTTTATTCATTCAGATACACGCATCATGTGTCAGACACAGCTCAGTGCTTAGCTCAGTAAGAAAAAGATCCTATGGCCAAGAGATCACGAAAGTGAAAACAGGAACCACTGAGAACAGAAACTGAATTCGTTCCTTAAGCAGGGGACCCAGGAAAATAAACCACCAGCTAGCCTAACAAGAAAATGTGAAGTCTGACTTCACATGAGACTGCCCAGAGCCCCTAAGAGGGAAACCCTGGCCTGATATCTACCGCAGTTTTGTGGAGAGTTTGCTGAATCGAAGGATTCAACCTGGGAGAATCAAAGGCACTTTCAAGGCATTTAGAGCTGAGGGAGCTACTGGTGTGAGCTCGGTGAGAGTCCCTTGAATCAGATGGCCCTGACCACATCGATGCAAATGGCCTGGGGCCACCGGAACGTGAGAGGAAGACTGCTGTGAGCAGTACTGTGTGTGCTCTCTATTTTATATTCTCATGGCATCTGAGTTCAATTAGAAGGTTGTTTCATGGAGGTGCCTTTTTATTTCACAGAGGATCTAAGTGAGAGGAAGGTTGCAGAACTTGGTTTTCAGTGAGCAGTGTGTTTTCTAGGGCCTGGCTAGTTGGCTCAGGTCATCCTACAGGCGCCTTGAAGAGGCACCCTTGCCTCTTCAAGTTTGCCATTCTTCCTTTGAAAAAGGAAAAAATCTCCATTATAGAAATAACATCTTATGTAGTCACTTCTCTATTATTTGAATCGGTTATAGTAAGGATGTAATACTTTTGTGATTTAAAACAAAATAAAGATTTAATAAGAATGAAAAAGATAACATCTTAAATCAGAAATGAGAAAAATACACCATTGGAAGTGTAAGAACTCTTCCTTTATCTATCCCTTGTTCTCTTTCCAAGATCAGCAAACTTTTTGTCCAGGTGTTTATTTGAAGCCCCTTTTTAACTTCCAATTTGAAATCCTTACTTGTAGTTATTTTGTTAGTAACTGGCTTGAGAATATGTCTATGAAGGCTACTAAGAAATTAGCAGTGTTTTTGAAAGGCTATTAATGCCAACAGCATCCAGATATGCTTTAAAAAGTACCACAGATGTTTCGAAATCACTGAACTCACTCATTCTGAAATAGTCATTTGTGTGCACGTGCTGGGCAGTATCATGGGAGTCCTCGATGGACTGGGCCGTGGAAGGCATTAAACACCCTCAGGGACTTGACCTGGAAGCTCACCCCTTGTAGGGAGGGAGCATGAGTGACTTCCTCTCTCCTCGGTTACCCTGCCTAGCTGGGATAGCTTCCCACTCTCACTGTCCTGCCTCTTGTTTCTCTTGCTGCCAGAAGCTCTGGCTGGTTGATTTCGAGCTTTTTGTTAAGAATTGGTAGGTGAATCTATGAGAGTAGAGCCTTATTTTAGGGGTCTGCTGATCTGACATGATTTAATGTAGGGGTGACTTGCTTAATGTGAACCTATTTTTTTCACCTTCTAGAAGCTCCCTTACCAAACCTGTTGCATTAATGACTATGCTTCTCAGTGCCACCTGTAGCTTCTCTCCTGCTTCCTTTGCTCCAGCACTGGCTGCCCTGGTGGCCTTTTGGACTGTTAGAAGTATTTGGACTGTTGGTGAGGTAGAGGCTCACAGCCGTGTGGAATGTGAACCTTCATCTCATCCTGCCCTCTGAAAGTTCACAGAAATGGCCCTGTGATTTCCAGGGGGTCCCCAGCACACCTGTTTTCTTACTTTGGGAGTCAAAAACTGAACACTCTAGACATATTCAACATTTGGTTTGCTCTATGTATTTCTGTATTTTATATACGTCTTCAGGGTAGCTCACTTTGTTTTTCATCTTAAAGCGTCTGAAATCAGGATGATTTCAGTTTTAACATCTATAGTATAGCCTTTTTTTCTTTTCTTTTCCTGAAGAACTTTATATATCCATGGCCTAGAATTTAGGAATCTGAGCGTTTATTAAATGAGTATTCACACACACGCAGACCTAATGTGGAGTCTGCGTGAACACGCACACACACAGTGCACGTGCAGAAGCAGGCTGACCTGCCCCTCTCGCCCCCCGTTAGGTTTCAGAGCACTGTGCAAGTGAGCAAGTTGCAAGATCTGGTCAACCGCAGCAAGACAGCCAGGTGCAGGGGACGGTTCGTCTGCCCGGTGATCCTGTTCAAGGGCAAGGTAAGAACACGGCACGGCCTCGCACGCGCGCTCTGAGACCCTCTCGTGGGGGAACTGACTTAGTGCAGAGCAGAGGATCATCTTGTTCTTGGCATTCACCAGCCTAGTGTCAAGTGGTTACTGGGTCCCTGGTGCTCCGGGAAGCACAGAGAAGCAGACCAATTCTGATACCACTGTCGAGGACGAGTCTAGGTACGGGAGGGAGCATCCCACCAGAGTCCCCCACCCTACGTTCCCAGGCCAGGCTGCCTGGGTTCAGGTCCTGGCTGTGTTACTTCCTGCCTGTGCAAGGCCTTCCTCTCTGTGGACTGGGAAAAATAACCTCGCCTACATCAGAGGTTTATGAGTAGAGTAGATTAAGTGAGTTAATACATTGTTGTTTGTTCATTCCTTCAAGCATATCATTCACCAAGTGTTTACTGAATATGTATCATGTTCTGGGCGCTGCTTCAGGTCTTAAGATACATCAGCATATAAAGTAGACACAAGTCCTTACCCTCACGGGGCTTGTATTCTAGTGACTGATGTTAATTGGCTCCCCAGTATGATCTCATGCACCTCTTTATTATCCTTTGGTGTATTTGATGGTCCCATTTTGCAGATGAAACGAAGGCTCAAAGTGGTTCAATAGATTCCCCACGTTTACTTCACACAACCTGAGAGCTGGGGTTTAAACTTACGACACAACTCTCTCAGGCTGCCACACTGCAGGTGAGGGTCGCACGGCGTGGTGGGAGAAGACCTCCCTCCAACCAGGGCAGGCAGCAGTGTGGACGGACAGACATGGCCTCAAGAAGTGGGCGGGCGTGGTGCGGCCGAGGTGCTGGAGGATAAGCAGAATGCTGGCTGGCAGGAGGGAGGGAGGGTGCTCCCGAGGGGACAGGCATGAGGGAGGCCGGGAGACTCCCTGCCCGACTGGAGTGGAAGGTCCACCTCAGAGCCGAGGGTGGAAGGGAGTGAACACAGGAGGCTGACTGCGGCCGGGGTGTTTACATTTACCCGGAGAGCCTCTGATTTCTGAGCAGGGAAATGCAGGACGGAAATGGATTTTTTTGAGGAAGATTAATAATCCAGAAGGAGTGGACTAACGTGGGGAAGCCTGGAAGAGGGGAGGGGAGCAGGGACGTAGTGTCTCTTCATCTAACAGTGCCTGAGTGCGGGCACTCCAGTCCTGGTGGCTCACGGGCTCCGGCTCCAGCCTCCCAGTGTGAGTGGGCAAGGGCCAGGGCAGTGGGGAGGAGAGACACCAGGCTTGTTTCCGTCCCTTCGTGCGTTTCTCTCATAAAATGGAAGAAGGACAGATGTGAAAGGGGAGGTGGGAAAGCAGACTCGGCCGCAGGCCTCCATGGGCAGGTTGATTTTAGGGAGAAATATGTACGGAAGTTAAGTTCCAGAAATTGATCATCTTCAAGCTATTTATTCCCTCTTCCCCTCTGAAAGGTTGCTGTTCCTGTAAGTTATCAGAACTCCAGTGGAAGGACCACTGCTCCGTGGAGCATAGTGCTGGTCGCTAGAAATTAAGTAGGAAGTACCCAAACCAGTGTTGCCCAAAGTGTGTTCCGTAGAACAGTAGTTTTAAGGATATGCTTGTGAAAGGCATTACTTGTCTAGTAAGAGTGAGAAGTAACTCATCCTTGATCAGCCTGACCCCCGAGCTCCAGATTCATAAAGCACGTCAGTACGTGGACGTTGACATAGGAGAGGCTCTGAGAAGCCCGGGGTGGCTTTGTCTCGTCTGGTATTTCTCACCCGTTGGTCTGCAGACCTCAACGAAGGGACTTTTCTGAATGCACATGGGAAAGGCTGCCCTGACCAGCTTAGTGCAGAGGGACGGGATGGTGCGTTGTGAGCATTTACGGACCTGGCAGGCCTGGGAGAAAGAGTCCTCGGGCAGCGGATTGCGGAGGGAGGGCGATGAGTTGGAGGGATTATTGTGAGGAGACTGAGGCGGTAAGTGTTGCTGAGGGCTCTGCCGTTAATCCTGCTTTCTCCTGCCTTTGCTCCATCTTGTGCAGGAGGTGTGGTACCGTTTCACAGCCTGTAGCTTCCCCTGGCTCAGTTGGTGTTCACTTGCTGAATACCTGCTCATATGTGCTTTATTCCAGTTGTGTGTTTGAACACCTGTCGTCTCCCAGCACCTAGAAAAGTGCCCACCCAGCTTCTGAGTGCAAGCCCCGTAGGAAGACACTGGTCTTGGGGGAAGCAGTCGTGGACCCTGTGTTAGCTTCTAGGGGACAGAGGACTAAGATGGTCCTTGTCCCCATGGAGCTCAGCCAGTGGAGAAGGCAGACCCGTGAACTAGAAGGACCGTGTCTGCTGCTGTGAAGTGGGGAGCTAGCTGGTCCTCAGAGATGGGGCTCCCAGCGGGCCGGCGGTGGCAGCGGGGCTTGTTACCAGGACACCCTCGGAGGCACCTCCGCCTGCCGGCCTGGGGAGGGGAGCGGAGGGGTGTTCAGAAGTGTCTGCTTCCTGCTTCCTCCAAAACTCAGTTCACGGTGGCAAGTGTGGCTGAGGAACTAAATGTTTGATTTTATTTCATTTCAGTTAATTTACATCTTATACCTGAAGCAGTGTAGAGTATTTTTGGTAAAACACAACTTTATTTTGGGATGGGATTACATTTCCCTTTAAATGCTGAAAACATGCTAGTTGAGATGTGCTCTAAGTGTAAAAATGCACACTGGATTTTGAAGACTTAATCCAAAAATTGTAAAATATTAATAATTTTGTAAATGATAGTATGTTGATACAGTATTTTGTATTTATTGGGTTAAATAAGATAAATTATTAAAATTAAAAGAAAAACTTAGTTCAAGCATTTAAGGGTGAGATGTTCTCCTGTGCCGTTTTCCCTGTCAACTCTTGTATTTGACTTTTAGGTGATTAGAATTGGGACAAGTCGTCTTTCTCTTTGTTTCTTCCCTTAAGAGATGGGGAACAGAGGTCAGCCACATCTGTTTTGTGTGCCAAAGTTGGTTACTGCATTAGCAAAACCCGCAGAGCAACACTCCTCGTGCAGAATTAGCAGCCACTCCTAATTAGGTAAATGGAGAGCATTCAGAGGGCATCTTGCTTTTTCAGTCGGGAGCTAAGCTGAAAGTACAAAAATGGCAGATTATGGAGCCGTGAGGCCAGAGGACAGGGCCAGGAGTTACTCTCTCCAGTGGGTACAGCTTCCCCCAGGCGCTGGCTGGGGACTTTGCTGCCAAGGTACCAGAAAGACAGGGACAGGTCAGATCGAAGGGATGTGGAAGAGGAACTGGGAGCAGAGAGAGGAATCTGAAACTTGAAAAGAACTTAAGAAACAGTCTCAAAGCTCAGCAGCCAAAGAGGGGTGTGTCTCCTCTGAAGTTTTAGCAGAAATAATGCAAAGAAGAGTGAAATTTGGTGCCAGCAGCTTAGGTGATGCAGAAGGGTGGTATGGTCACACATACCAGTTGAACCACACACCCCTCACCCCCATTGTCTTGCTCTCAGGAATCAGACCACCCTTCTTCTGTTGGAATTTTGGGGGTCCTCAGCCTGGGAATTGGCCCTTCCCATCTGCAGCTCCCCATTGTGCTGCTCCTGATTGCCGGTCCCTCCAGAGTAGGGTCTGTTCTCGAGGCTGGGGATGGGGCCAGGGATGGACTTGAGAGCCCAGGAAGCCCTGGAGATGTAGGTAAACTCTAGTGTGTACATTTGTATCTGGGGATAGTTTGTTATCATTTTCATCAGATTTTCAAAGTGCTTTTGGACCCAGGACCCCCCCCAGAGTGTATCATGCTCGGGCCTCAGGAATCTCCACCCGAACCCTTCTTCAGAGGCTTCCCACGTTGGTCCTTGTGCCCGGCACTGACAAAGCGCCCCACCCCACCCCGGGTGTTAGGCAGGTGGCTTTTCTATTCCCTGCCCCCTCCTGCAGGCCGCTTACCTCAGAAAGCCGGGTGATGACAGCGGTTCTCACCACACCCCTTTCCTGTAGCCACAAAACCATTTCTTTCCCACTGCCTTACAGGTGGAGAAGGAGGAGCCCTCGGGCAGTATTTTGCAGTCTTCCAGGGACCCTCTGTACGTGGCTGGGCGGTGTGACCCTTTCAGAAACACCTTCAGCCTGTCCCAATGTAATCCCAGCCACCCTCACTGCTACCCCAGCCTTCAGCTACACCCTGTGATCACTGGACGTCTCCTCCCATTCCCCCAACCTCCTGGATCTCCTCAAACACAATTTATGAAGATTCAACCTTAAAATTTGACAGTGCAGTTCATGCCACTTGCCTGGTTTCTAGAATGATGAGGAAAAGAGTGAACGTATACGTAAGCACAGTGAGAGCTGCTCCATTTCCTTGATGTAGAATAAAGAAGATAAAATTTCTTGGGGGGAAAAAAAAGACCCTGACCATTTCTCCTGTAATCAGCCCTGCTACTTCAAAGGTTGCTCACCCCTGCACTGGACAGTTTGTTCCAGTGACGGTAAATGTATAGGCTTGGGAGGTCACTGAGCTGGCTCACATCCCAGCTTGCCCCTCACTGCCCCCTCCAGTGCCTCTCATTCGGGGGAGAGAACCCCTTGATAGTGGCTGGAGGTTAAATTCTAGGCATACTTCGGACTGACTGCTGTGTCCTGGGTGCTGAGAGAACTTTTGCGGCCTGCTCCTGCATCCGTTTTGCTGGCCTGGAATAATCAGAGTCCTGGGTGGTCCCCACACTGTGTGCTGTTCAGAAAAGCAGCTGACTGTTGGTCCGAGGGCACAGACTTCCAGTTATAAGATAACTAAGTTCTGCGGATCTAATGTTCAGCATGGCGATTATAGTTAATAATACTGTATTATATCCTGGAAAATTGCAGAGATGATCAGAAATGTTTTCGCCACAAAAAAGAAATGGTAATTATGTGCCAGGAGGCCACCGGTGGTAGTTGTGGCTGTGGTGGTAATGAATTTGCAGTATGTAAGTGTATCAGATCGGCATGTGGTACACCTGAAACTTACCCCATGTCACGTGTCGATTATATCTCAAGAAAGCTGGGGCAAACAGCCAGAAAACTCCGGAAAAGCATCTGATGCCGAAAATGCTGTTTTTCTCCCAGCACATTTGCAGGTCGGCTACGCTGGCTGGATGGGGAGAGCTGTACGGGCGCACTGGCTACAACTATATTTTCTCAGGTGAGTGCTGAGCCGCACCCCCTGTGACTAAGAACCAGAGCCCAGTCGTGGAGAGTAGTCACCTGCGGCTGCAGCCGTGGTGGTAGAGGGTGCGCATGAGCTGGGGTAGCCCAGGGGCCTTCCTTTCGTCACCTGAGGAGATGACTGGGGTGTGGAGGACTGCCGGGCTCGCGAGGCCTCTGATGCTGCGAGAGATGGGAGGGTGGTCCCTGGGGTGGCGCCTCGGGGAAGGAGGCTGGTGAGGACACCCCTGGGAGCCCCCCTGGGTGGTGCTGACCACAGGTTTCTCGGTAGGGGGTGCAGATGACGCCTGGGCAGACACGGAGGACATCACGGAGGAGGACTGTGCTCTTCGGTCAGTGCCAGGTTACGTGTCTGGGCTTGTGTTGGGGGTGGGCTGTCTGACCAGGCTGGTCGATTTCATACTGACTCTGTCGCTGGTCCAGGTGACTTGTGACTTTGTCCCTGGTCCAGGTTAGTGGATTGGCTCCCTTCCGCCCGCTGACAAGTCCGTGTCCCTGGAACAGGGTTGTTGAAGTCCATCCCACAGCTTCACCCGGAAGCTGACTTGATGGTACTCGCCAGGATCCCAGAGAGTGTGCACCAGCCCTGGGGTTCCTGGTACCATGGGTCCAAGACATTGCAGACACCTGTGTGTGTCTTCAAGCCCCACAGTTTCCAGGGTGTGGCACGGCACCCTGGCACCGAGGCCCAGGGCAGGGGGAGAGGTGGACACTTGGAGTTCCACGGCTGTGTGACGGGCGCTATAACAGCGGGATACAGAGGAGTGTGTTAGGGCCCCTTACATGGAGGGAATGGGCTGGCTCCCACTCGTCCTCCCTCCTTTCCACCTACCTCCTGTTCAAAGGCCTTGAGAAAACGACACTAATAGATATTTTGGAAAAGCTCCCTAGCATGGTCTGTACACATGGAAATCTTTAACTGGTGTAAAGCATCTCTGGAATGCACACCAGCACCCTAGTCAGGTCGGGTGCGCAAAATCACAGCTTGGTGCACGAAAAGGCATCTTGCTGTGCCCGGCTTCTGCTCGTTCATTCCAAGAGCAGCAGCTCTGGCTTGTGCTCAAGAATGTTCAGCTCTTCCCCCGAGATCAGATGACCTCTGCCCCAGCCAGGCCGTCTTCCGCAGCGTCCACTGTTCCTGGAGTCTGCTGGAGACAGTACAGCAGTGGGGAATAAAAAAATTATAATAATGGTGACTGTTTACTTGTTCTACTTTTGCCTTTATCTGTGTGACTGATCCAAAGGCAGCCTGGGGATTAGGAAAACGTTATCTTCTTGCGTCATAGGCTGTGTAAGTGGAGGGAATTCACTTGCTAATATTTCATAATCACTTGATAAAATAGCTCTAAAAAGTCCACCTCCCAACAAGATTTTCAGTCTGTTACATTATAAGTAAGTCATATGGCTAAAAACAGTCATAAATGGTGGAAAGGCAGCAGGGTAGAGAGAGAGAAACGAATGAAAGCTCAAAGATTCTATCAGCCACTAGCCTGCTGCTTTTTAGAACTCAGAGATTATCTTGAGTCTTCTGGCTTAACATCAAGCAGTGCCAAAAAGCCCTTTCCCGGTCCAGCTGCAGATTGCTCCTCTTTGAAGTTCATCCCAGAGAGCAGGATAATCTCTTAGAAAGTCACCTTTGCTGGAACCAGTGGTTCTGTCTTGGCCCTCCCTCCGTCTTCCAGAGAAGCGAAGCAGCAGCTCAACTGTAGAAGCAGTGATGCTCATACTTCCTCGAGCGCCCCCCACCCCACCCCAGCCTCTGGGAATGAACGCACAGTGCAGCCTCTCCCTCGGCTCTTTGTTTCAGAAGCTCCGACACGCATCTTTTTGATAAGGTCAGAGGATATGACATTAAGCTGCTCCGGTACCTGTCAGTCAAGTACATCTGTGACCTGATGGTGGAGAACAAGAAAGTGAAGTTTGGCGTGAAGTGAGTACAGGGTGCCCCCCATGAAGTGAGCAGAGGCTCGTGGGGTCGGGGATGGAGTCGAGCCGCTCCTCAGGGCGCACTGCATGCCCGGCCTTGCGCTGAGGGCTTTGTGTGCAGCCTCCTCTCTCTATCTTCACCTAGCCCTGCTAGGCAGGTTCTAGTGTCCTCCCCTTGGAGGGGAGAAACTTAAGCACAGAGAGGGTAAGTAACTTGCTTAAGGTGGTCCAGCTAGTACCAAGGGAGCCGGGAGTCTCCAGCCTGTGCCCTGCCACCAGCATGCCACCTCCGAGAGATGGGGATCTCTTTAAAGTGGAGTCAAAAAACCAGTACTTACTTGATTTTTATGTCCCGCATGGACCCCATCTTCACACGATAAGGCAAAATTTGAAAAAAATGGAGCCTGAGTTAGGGTGATGACATTGTGGGAGTTCTTTCAATGTGTTGTTTATTTTTTCATAATATTTACTTTTAATTATGCTGAGTTTGTCTTAGGCACACTGAGGCTGAGTTACAGATCAGCTGTCTGCAGATGCCTGACTCCTGTCCCTCCCTCGTCTGTCAGAATATTCCTGCATCTCCTGCAGATGCTGTTTGGGAGGTCCCCAGTGAGCTTGGGAGAAGATGGTAGAGGCAGGAGTCCCCTCAGGGCCCCTCCGACAGAGTCTCGGTTACTTGCTTTCTTCTGAGTCCGCCCTCCAGGTCGGGATGGCCGTGCAGCCTTGTTTGAGGCGTGGACAGAAGGTAGTCCTGCAACTTCGTGCCCCTGTTATGGGTGCTGTGGCCTTAGTGGGAGAGGAAGCTCTCTCTCCTGATCAGCCTGGGGAGCCGGCAGAGGAGTTACATTTCTTACTTGGTCAGAGTAAGCCCTGCTGAAGGGAGTCATTCCTTACTCTGAAGAGTAGGCTCTGTAGCCGGAGGAAGATCTTAGCGGTTGCGGTGCTCATGGGGGATGGTGATGCCATAACACGCTGTGTCCTGTCTTGTAGTGTAACCTCCTCCGAGAAGGTGGACAAAGCCCAGCGCTATGCCGACTTCACGCTCCTCTCCATCCCGTACCCAGGTAGGGGCTCGTCTCAGGGTCTAGTCGAGCGACAGGCTTCCTAGAACTGGGGGCTCTCGGAGTGACTCTGCACTTAGGTACACAGGTGCCCCTGAGCTTTCGGGGAGGATCTGATGTCAGTCAGCCTGGGACGCTGTGGTTCTGGTCCTCTGCTCTCGCACGTAGGGTAGGACGCTGGACGCTGTTCTGGAAGCGGCTTTCCCCTCAGAGGGGCCGGGTATCGAGTCCTGGCTCAGGTGCTCCCTGCTACAGCCTTGAGCGACTGACTTCACCTCAGGTGTTCTCAGGGGTCGCTGGGACTGGCTGAGCCTTAGCTCCAATTTCACTGTGAGTTTTACATGAAGTCGTGTTGGTCAGACTGCTCTGTGTGGGTAAAGTCCTGTTTCAATGTGAAGTGACAGTGTTAGTCCTCCAAGCCAGCGGCTCTGCGCTGGTGCTGTGGTGGTAGAGGACATGGGAGCTCTGCCCCAACTGTGCCTGGCTGGTGGCCTCGCCACGTCGCGGAGCACTTGGCTGTGTTGTCACCTGGCCGCGATTGTCTCCGGCGCACAGACGTGTGTGTGACTTGCGGCCAGGGCGGTGTTGTCTACACTAGAAGCTAACCTTGCATGGGTCCAGTTGTTAGCACTGCAGCTCTGACAGTACCTCCTGGTTCAGGGAGATAACATTTGAGCCCTAACATCAGTGTAAGACTCTGTCAACAGGCAACAGGAGGCAGACTCTTTCTCCTTGAAACCTCTCGGCCTCTCAGCACCCGCATCTGCCTTCAGTCCTGTGCTGGCTCTGGTCTGCCCGTCTTGGAGCCAAGTGGCCAATAGTAGGAGCCGCTGGTGACAGCAAGTTGCTGTGTAGCTGGGAGGCCTTCTCATCAGAACCTCAGGTTTATCCAGGGCTGCTGGTACCCCAACCATGACCCCTGGTCGCCTTGCTCTCTTACAGAGGCCTCCATAGGACTCTCTTCCTTCCTCTTCTCTGCTACCTTAGCATTTGGCTGCAGGTAGAGCTGGGCGTGGGTCCCAGCCCCAGCGCAGTGTCCTTGAATGAAACAAGTCCCTTAATTCTTCCTACATCTAATTCATCCTCTGTAGAGTGAGGATGAAGGTGCTTATTTCAGGGTAAAGTGCCTTACCTGCTCCTGGCAGGTGCTCGGTAAACACCAGGTGGAGTGACGGGTACGTGGGAGGAAAGGCTCACTCTGTGAGATGCAGACTGCGATGGTGACGCATTGGGCTCGGCGGCATCAGAGCTGGGTCACGACAGGGATGTCTCCCCACCACCCCGCTGGGGCTCCGCACTGGAGCCATTGGGTAGCTCTAAAGCTGGTTTTCAGACCAGGCTCCCAACTCTCAGGAGATGCTTGGGGCCCCAGACGGAAGTTACTCTGCTGAACAGGACAGGGCTGTCCTGACTGAGGAGTCAGGCATCACTCTATTTATATTCAGGTTTTAAGTAGGACTTGGTTTAGAAAAAAATTGTTTTGCTGCAGGACTGTAGCACAATATCCTTTCTGCTATAATTTGGCAACTTGTTACAGGACTTCAAAAATACTAACACCGTCTGACCCAGTTACTCATTGGGCCGTACTCCAGCTAGCCTGGGGCCAGAGGTGTTCATCCCGGTGTCGGTGTACCCCCATCAAACACGGGGAATGTTCTCATTAACCAGAATAATTACTGTCAGTGGCGGCAGACCCATCAATAGTAGAATGAGATATTACAGAGGCATAGAAAAATGCTTAAGGTGCTAATAAAGGAAGTTAAGTAGAACACTCTCAGCTATGTAAGAGAGAAGTGCTCACACAGAGGGGTAAGAAAGAAATAGGCCGGATGGTAAGATCATGCACTCTATGGTCTTCCCCTCCTTTCTTCCCCAAATATTTATATACTGCACCTAATAGTTGTGTGTATCGAGGAGTGGGTGAGGGGGATCAATGAAAATCAGAAAGCTGTGGGTGGGGGAGATGCTGTTGCACCCCGAGATTGGGGACCGGAGAGGCACTTTTTACTGGCTGTATTTACATTCTTGAGTTTCTTTGCATGCCTGTGTTGCTTCATAAGGAGGGAAGGAAACAATTACCATCATCCAAACCATGCCCAGAAATGCGCTTTGTTTCGGGGTCTCCGTTGAGCCCTCTGATGACTTTGAAGCCCAGACAGGAGCTGTGGTGGTGTTAGTTGTACTCTGTCAAACTAACCGAGGCTTAGAAACAGCCCTTGAAAATGAAAAGTGTTCTGGGAGCATTTCCTTCCAGGCACTGAAATAGATGGGGCCAAAAACTCCCCAGCACCAGTCTAATTGGTTTCCTTCTTGAGTGGGTGGCTGTTCTCACTTCACTTTTGATCCCAAACGTTGGCCTCTCAACAGGCTCAGAAGCCTATTCAGGTAATGAATGTCAAGGCGTTGCCCTTGGTACTAAGTCTATTTTAATTCTATTTCTCACAAAAAAATTACTTCTGCATCATACACTGGTCAGAGCTCAGCCTGGAGCCTGCCGTGTTGATTTGAGCACTCAAGTTTGGAAGACTGAGCACTTCACAGGAGCGCTGAGAAATAATCGGTGTCTCTTCTAAACCTGGGCTCATAAGCTCAAGGCCTCTGTCTGGTATTTATATTTCTTCTTTCTCCCAGTGAGTCGCCCAAGAATAGACTGAAGTGTTAGAGCTAAGAATTTTTTCCTGACTTGCCAGTGAGCAGTGAGGCCTAGGGGTGAGAAGGCAACAGTGTGCAGGATGAGGGCCAGGTCTGCACACCATGTGGGCTGGATCTCCAGACCATCCTTTCCGAAGGAACCCTTTCTTTCTTCCCTGGGATGGTCTCCGACAGGAGCGTGGCCCACGAACAGCTGGAGAATTCCATGTGATTGTTCTTGGTCCGTGGCTACTTGGACAGACTTGACAAGACTATTTTGTTGCCTTTGGGGACTTCACCAGACTTGGACGTGTGACCTCGGCCCTGTACCCCCGGAGTTTGTGCTGGCTCTGGTTGAGGAACTGAGAGCACCTGCAGGAAGCTGCTCTCGGGTCCCCTCTTGCACTTGGGACCACAGCCACCGAGCCCCAGGCCACTCACTGCCAGGGGCAGGGGTGTGCCTCGTTCTCCCAGGGCCATCGTGTGCTGTCATTTAGTGCCATTTGTAACAGTGCTGTGCCACCTGTTGTATATGTACTGTTTCATTTCATCCTTAACCACTTCACAAATGAGAAAATCAAGGCTTAGAGAAGTTACCTTGTTCCCAGTCACAGAGCGGAGTGAAAGGCTGAGGCTTGAAGCTGGAAATGTTTCCAAGGCCCTTTTCTCTCCACTCTTCTCTCTATTTCTGAGGCCTTACCCTGGTGGAGTTTCTGGTAAGTTTTCTAGTGGGTGATACAGAGAGCACCTGCTGGTGAGGCTTGTTGGAGGTGGACATGTCTCTCAGGCACCTGTCACGTTTCAGGCACTGTCCGTGGTCCTGTCCTGTGTGTTCTGGTGTTCCGTCCTCGCTGACAGTCTGCGAGGCTGGCACAGGCGGACCTCACTTGATTGCGCTTTGCTTTATTGTCCTTCACACGATGCATTTTTTTTTTTTTTAACAAAGTATATGTTTCTGGCAACCCTGTGTCAAGTCTTATCAGTGCCATTTTTCCAACCACATTTGCTCAATTCATGTCACTGTCACATTTTGGTAATTCTCACAATGTTTTGAACTTTTTCATTATTACTATATTTGTTACGGTGGCCCATGACCAGTGATTTTTAATGTCACTGAAGGCTCAGCTTCCAGTCAGCATTTTTTAACAGTAAAGTATTTTATACTTAAGGTATATATACTGGTTTTTTAAGACTTAGTGCTATTGCCCAGTTAATAGATTAGTGTAAACGTAACTTCTGTATGCTCTGGGAAACCAGAAAATTCATGCAACTTGATTTATTGCACAGTTCGCTTCACTGCTCTGGCCTGAGACCAGACCTGCAGTATCCCCGAGGTGCGCCTGTATCAGGGAGGAGGGAGGGAGTCCTTTGTGACTGGCAAGTGCTGCCAGGGCTCACGTAAGCCACGCTTTTTGTTTGCTGGCTGTTGGCACTTCGGAAACATGTAGGACAGAGGGGCTAGCAGTGAGGGAGAGGTGACCAACAGCGGGTGAGCACAGAGGTACGCAGGCTGGCGGTGCCCCCTTGGGAAGGCCTGTGACTAGAAGCCTAAGGGGCATGGGAGGCTGGTTCCTGGCTCCCGCCCATCAGGCCTGGTCCCCACTCGTGTCAGCTGGGGCCTCATCTGAAGCGTGTTGTGGAGAAGTGTGAGCTCATGGCCTCCGCCCCTCAGCACGTGGGGGCGTCTCAAGAGACTGGGCTAGGAAGGGTGGTGGTGTAACTCTGCCCTTCTCTTCCAGGCTGTGAATTTTTCAAGGAGTATAAGGATCGGGATTACATGGCTGAAGGGCTCATTTTTAACTGGAAGCAGGTATGAGTGGTGATACCGCACCTGGGTCCTGGGCTTCTCTGTGGAGGGAGGCCAGCTAGTAATCTTTGGGGGAAACAACTGCCCTTTTCCTTTCTCTTTCCCCCTTAAAATTTCTCCTTCTTTAAAGGAGTTTTCAGGCACAAGGTAGGATGCTCCACCATCTGTGTGAAGAGTGGGAGCAGCATTCTGGTCCTTCCGCAGTCACTGGGAGCGGGCACAGGACCTGCCCCAGGCCGAACACTGTGCTTGGTCACATGTATCTCAGCGGCAAACCCTTGAATGGCTGACTGAAAAGCTCCACTTGGCAGCAGCATTTGGTTCTTTTAAGTTTTAAGCTGTCACTTCCAAGGTGCTGCAGGCATCTGGCCTGGAGAGGGCAAGCACTGTGGAGGGACCTCCTGCCTGCCCGTGGTAGCCACAGCTCCAGGGCCTCCACGTGCCCTGTCACCGTGGCTTTTCCTGGTGGCCAGCCTGCGTCTCACGTGTCTTTCCGTCCCCAGGACTACGTCGACGCCCCTCTGAGCATCCCCGACTTCCTGACTTGCTCTCTGAACATTGACTGGAGCCAGTATCAGGTGAGGGGCCTGACTGGAGGGCAGTGTAAGGGAGGGAGTCAAGGGGACCCCAGGTGCGTGCCCCACAAGTCCCTCCGGCAGACGTCTGAAGGCCTAGCTCATGCCCTCTGACCTCTGGCAGCCTAGGAACAGAGCGGCTGCTTATCTGTGGAACTCTCTGATTTGCTCTCTGAGCTTTCTGAACATGCCTCCCTCAAAGATATGCTTCCACCAGGGCCTTCTGTTTCCAGAGGAGGGCCTCATGGAACCTGCTTTTCAAGCTCTGGGCTTCAGTGACTTTTCTCATTTTTCCTTTTAAATGCGTGTTTCGTCAGAGGAAGTGCAGAGCTACCTGACCTCATTTGATGATAGAAACCTTAAAATTCTTCCGATTGTGCGTCTCTCCTCTGTCACCATCTGCCAAGGGAGGGGCCCCGGTCTTACCGGATGGATCCACGTCTACCACATTTGGCTCACTGTCCAATCCCAGGGTTCCTTAGCAGTCTCCTTGCCACGTGTTTCAGCCAGGACAGGCAGCCTTGTTCTCCCCGCAGCCTTCCCCGCGTCCTTCCCTCTACTGGGCTGGCCCCTCCCAGCCTCCTCTTGTCTGGCTGACACACTGTCCAGTCCAGGAAGACGTCTCTGATGTGCCTCCTCTCCCCCATCGCCAGGGGCTTGAATGCCTACATTGACGTGCCCATTAACCCCAGGGCATGTCCATCTTGGAATTTTCCACTGGGTTGTAGTCACTGGTTTAGAGATCTGCTTCCCCATTTTTGCTAGACTGAGCTCCAGGAATTTGGGGAACCACGGCTTGTGCTTCTTAGCACCGGAATTGGCCTGGAGCTGGGAAGGCTGACCCATGAGTACCTAGAAGCATCCTGTTTCCCTCCTCTTTTCATCTACCCCAGGTTTGGACAGCTGCTGTCCAGCCTTGAGCTCGTCCTCTCTCCCAGAGGCCCGGCCCGCACGTTAGACAGCTCTGTGCTTCAGTGTAACCTTGAACTTTGTTATCCTGGTAGCAGGTGCTCTATAAAGACAGAGGCCGTGCTTGGCCTGTTTTGTCTTGTACATCCAGCCCCTGGTCACAGACTAGATGCTCTGTAACTATCTGAACAGGTTAGACTGCTGTTGGGTCTTCTCTCTACAGGAGAGCAGGCGGGTTGGTTCTTGTGCCCAGAAGCCTGGAGAAGGAACAGCCCGGGTGGGGCCCAGGCTGTACCGAGACAGGCAGAGTGGCCAGAGGAACCTGCTGGCCTCCTCCTGGGCTTGCTATGCTGAGCTCTAGTCGGGCCCAGCCCAGCCCACCTTCACCCCCCCTTCTGGCTCCGTTCTTTCCCCTGGTGCAGATGGACTGGATCTGAGAACTCCAAACTCTCTCAGTATGACATGACCATCGGGCTGTGTGAACAGTGTTGTATTGAAGCTGACAAGGGTGTCTCTCTCAGGGAAGGGTCCTGTGGTGTGAGAGGTTCTTAGTGGGTAGCGGCCCTGGATGTGACCCCCGCTTGCTCACCTCTTCTCACAAGGCTCTGTGGTCTTGAGCAGGTGACCTCACTGCCCTCTGAGAGTGGGGTCGATGACACCTGTTCCTGAGTTGCGGCGAGGGTCAGATACGATCGCTGCATGAATGTGTCCTCTGAACTGCGGTGCTGGACTGACGTAGGATGATGATTAGGAAGTAGGCTCCCAGCTTGCTGACTCGAGGGGGTGCACGCTGGTAACACTGCAGGCACAGGAGCAGGAGGGTAGGGCTTCCTCCCATGATGTCCGCCTCTGGTGTTGCTCAGCCACTTGGTCTCACTGGGCTCCTCTCCCCGCCTCTTCCTCAGCCAGGTGTGCGCTCTGCCCTTTCAGCCCCTTCAGCATGGAGTCCTCCTCCTCGGCCCCCAGGTCCGCCTGTCATCAGCTCCATTAGGCTGCTGCCAGGGCGCCCGGCTGGGGCTCTGGGCAAGGCCTCTTGACAGTCCACGCCTGTATCATGTGTGCCTTCCTGCAGCCATGCCAACCTCAGGCTGTACTGAATGGAATTGGCCACAACCCACAGCACCCCCGGGCTCTCCAACACTTACCCCAATGCTCAGTTCTCAAAACGCAGGCACTCCTCCCCCACGTCCACAGCCAAGTGCTGTCAATCCTCAGTCTCGCCCCAGTGAAACTCCCCCATCCTCGCCTCTGTCTCTGTGCCACTGGCCTGATGCAGGCCACCATCATCTCGGTGCACCTCCTGGCTGAGCGTGGGGCCACACTGAGGGGCGCCTGACTGGAAATAGGGACCATAAAGCATGTGAATAGGGCCTGGCAGAGAGCAGTGCTCAGGTGATGGGGCAAGATTGTCATAGTCCTCCCTTCTTTCAGAGCTGCCGCTGACTTTCCTGTTTTCCTTAGAATAAGCCCATGGACCCTTCCATGGCCCACCCAGCTCCACGGGGTCCAGGCTTGTTCTTGACTCACTGGCCATCCCCACCCTCCTCTCCTTCCACCACACTGGTGCCTTTCAGCCCCTTAAGGGGGCGTTGCTCTCTAGATTTGCACATGCGGTTATCTCTGCCAGAAACACTTGCCACCTTTCCCTCCCCCCTTTCCATATGCATGTCACCATCTCTGAAAAGCCTTTGTTAATGGTCCCTGTGGATTAGACTAGGCCCACCTTCCAATTACACGGTCCCTTGGCATCCTAGACGGTTCCTTTTAGTCAGCACACGTGCAGTGGTTCACTTGCCTTCCCTTCCCAGCAGCCCTCAATGATGTTCACAGCAGTGTTCCCAAGTGCACAAGCAGCCGCACGTGTGTGCAGCTGGATGGCATTCCACAGAGGGCTGCTCTTTCCCTCTGTGCCCCAAGACCCCCTCCAGTGGCTGCTGTTCCCCAAGGTGGCCCCTGACCAGGAACAGGTAGTGAATGTACTTTCTCCTGGTCCCAGAGCACTAAGCCTTAGGGATGCATAGATGCCAAAATGGCGCTGGGCTGACTTTAGGAAAAGAGGCAACAGCATAACCATCACCTGCATAGTAAGGATATTGGCCAGTGGCCACAGAAGGAAACTCCACAGAGAAGATAATGGGGCTGGGCCTCTGAAGGATGAGTAGGTGTTTGCCAGCCAGGAGAAGAGTACTTCAGGCATAGAAATATAAGCCAGATGCCTGGTACTCAGCTCTGCACCCAGAGGCTTCATGGACCACAGAGGATGAGAGAGTAGGAGGTGAGCCTGGATTTCAGTGCATTTCCCCGGTCCTCCTCACCTTCTGCAACCTCCTCAGACCTTCGTTTCCCACTGGTATCAGAGGAGGGGTTCCTGCAGCGTATCCTGTGACTACAGGGCTGGGTCCCTATGCCAGCTCGCTTAGCTGTGTGACCCTGGGCCTCTACCAATCCAGTGCTCCCCGGCCTGTGGTTCCTGCCCCAGCCCTGAACGCAGAGGCCAGCGGTGTCTGCCACCACTCGGTGGTCATGGTGTCCCCTTCAGATAGCCACTGTGGCTGTGGGACTCTGCCGACCTGCACGTGGCCGCCGCCTGCCGTCTCCTAGGCACCGCAGTCCTCCCCGCGGCCCTCTCGGGCCCCTGTGCCGTGGAGCCCGGCCTCGCTCCCGTGCTCCTCGCCCCCAGGAGTCACGGTGCGGAGGTCTGTCGGCAGAGGAGTGGAGAGACCCCCGAGCCCCTGTGGTAGTAACGCTGGTAGCGCAGCGCGCCAGCAGCCTTCTCCAGAGCTGCTGAAAGTGGGTCAGCACTCTCCAGGGGCCGTGGGAGGTCAGGTGAATGAGCCTTTTTTAAATTCCTGGGAAAACCATTCCAATCACAGGTGCTGTGCTCGCCCTCCCCGGGGGAGTGCTCTGTGGCGGGCGAACAGCGCCCCCTCTGCGCAGCCCCAGACACTGCCAGGCAGTCGCGGCGGGAGGCCGGTCGCGGCGGGAGGCCAGCCCCCGCCGGGGGAGGGGCCGCGGAACTGGGTCAGGCCCCTCCGCGGAGTTCGGGCTCCGAAGTGGACTACTTCTGAGTGTCGTGTCTAGACCTTCAGCTTGGCTACAGCAGAGGTTCCCATCTCCACGGCTCTTGCTTATTTTCCATCTCCCACCTCACGGGCCTCCTGTTAAAAGATTTTTGTCTGCCAAACAGACTGCTTTTGTTATTCATCAAAAGACAGAGTAGGCAGTGAGTAGCAGTAAAAAGCAAATGAAACGTGATTGATGAGAAGGTTGGTATTTTCCTTAATTTCTGTGATATGATAGCAGGTCAAGGAATGGCTCCTTCCATTTGGTGACAGTGGCCATGGGCTCAAGGCCCTTTGTTTGCTCCTTGCCCGGAGCCCAGGGCTCAGAGGAGGCTACCATCCAGCTACTGCTAGTGGGCGCGGGGCTGTGGGCTCCCCAGGCCCCTGCCCGGCGTCCCCGGGCCTCACCCTCACACTGGGTAAGCGTGCACCGAGGGAGGGGCTGTAGCTGGGGGTCAGGGAGAGGTGAGGAGTGAGATCTCAGTGAAACTGGAGTTTGGGACCTGTGGCCTTTGACTAAGAGACTTGAGTATTTGTTGCCTCAGAGTAACTCTTAATATGCTATTTTTCAAATACTTTAAATTCTCAGTCTGAGTTAAATACCTATTTCTAGACTCCTTTTATCTTTTTTCTCCAACAGAATTGGGACCTGGTGCAACAAACACAAAACTACCTGAAACTGCTGCTTTCCATAATCAACAGTGACGGTGAGTCGGCCTCTCCCCGCCTCAGGCCATTGGATCTTCTGGGTGTTTCCAGGTCATGACACCACGAATGCATTTACTGGGGCCACACACCTACCTTTTGCTCTATGGGAGAAGGATTTGGGGATTCCCTTGCCCATTGGCAGATTTATTTCATGTCTGCCAAACCCCAAAAAACAAAATTATGAACTTGTTACCATCTGAACCACACACAGGGCATTTGTGCCCTGGGTCAGCTGGCCTTTGAGCTTGGAGCATCAGCCATGTGTGTGGGGCTGCAGTGGCCTCTGTCTAGTTCAGAAAGGTGAGAGGAAGGCAGCCTGGCTTCTTCATGGGCACGCACTTAGTGTGGGGGCCTGTTCTCTGGATGGTGCTCTAGCTAGTTTGGCTGTTGCGGTTGGATTGGTCGGGCCTCCATGCTCAGTGTCCTAGGGTGGTCTGACTCCGACTCCCCGATGTCAGTCAGGACTTTTGTGGGGTTGCACTTGCTTGAACAAGGAGAAGTTAATACAACCAAGAAGGCCCAAGAGCAGAGCCAAGTGCCTAACAGATACCTCAGAGACTCTCCCTGTCTCATCCCAGTTGGGTTAGCTTCATGGCTGGCAACCATTACAGACTTGTGTCCTGACATCTTAACTCCCCCAAGGGAGATGGCTTCTGTCCCAGAGCTCATGATCATTGGCCCATTTTGGGTCAAATGCCCACCCTTGAACCAGTCACTGTGGCCAGGTTGGCAGAAACATCACACGCTGCCCCTGGAGCTAGGCTGGGGTTCCAGGGTGGCCTGGCTCTCACGCGAGGCCAGGGTGGTGGCACATCCCCTGCTCATCAGCCAATGTTTGCTTCTCTCCTGGGCCTCCTGGTCTGTGTCCCTGTAGACGACAGCGGACTCCTGGTACACTGTATCTCTGGCTGGGACCGGACCCCGCTCTTCATCTCTCTTCTGCGCCTTTCCTTGTGGGCTGTGAGTACGCGTGGGCTAGGCTGTTGGGGTCGGGCGCATTCAGAGGCCCTTTGGAAGTGCTGGGACTGTCTCTAGAAGGCAGATGAGATCTGAAGTGAGGGACCCCAAGTGTTTGGGTGTTGTGTTTAACCCTGTCCCTGGGGCTGTTGGGCAGCCTGTTTGTCATTGGGTCTGTGGTTGTGATTCAGTTCCTGAGACGAGGAGGGTCTGTCATGGGCACATCTCCCCGTCTCTTCCAGGACGGGCTCATCCACATGTCCCTGAAGCCTGCTGAGATCCTCTACCTGACCGTGGCCTACGACTGGTTCCTCTTTGGGTGAGCCTGTGGGGTGGGACCAGTGCCTTGGGAACCACCTGTCTGTGTGTGTAGGCGTGGTGGCTCCTGTGATAGGGTGGAAGGTGGGGGCAGTCCCACCCCTTTGGGGAGACAGAGGTGCTGGTCAGGCCCACCTGAGGCTGTGGTGCCAAAGCCATGGGCTGTCCTTGTGGCTCTGGTCCCCCTTTGTCCTTTATCCTCCTTTTCGGGCGCTGCTTGCTTTGATCTCCTCGCCTTCTTGTTTCAGGCACATGTTGGTAGATCGGCTCAGCAAAGGAGAGGAGGTGGGTACCGGCCACTCCGCAGGCACATGTCGGGGCTCCGTGGGCTCAGGCCCTTGCACTCACGAGAGGGACAGGATGACATCCTGTTTGGTGTCCACACTTGGGGGGCAGTTCCTTGCTGGTGTGTGCTGGGATCAGGCAGCGTGGTGGGAACAGCACCATACCACAGCCTGTGTCCTCCTCTCGTGGAGAAGACACGCACCTTTGACCTTTGTGTGTCGGTCCTCCTCCCCTGCTGTGCCATGCTGCTTACAGATGACCTTGTTTACAAGTCCTTTTCTGTGCCCCTCATGCTTGCAGCTAAAACCCGGGAGCTCTTTCCTGTCCTCTCTTCTCTCATCACACCCACCCACCCAACTTTTAAGCCCCAGGGCTGTCTGCAAGCAGGGTCCTGCCCACTGCTCGCCACCAGCCCAGGCCCAGACCAGGCACGGCCACGGGCTCCAGGCCCCCTTCCTGTCCACGCGCTGTCCCTCCTTCCTTCTCTCTGCCCTGTCCACGCCCCGTCCTTTTTGCTGCTTTTCGCACGTTGCCTCTTCTGTACACTTGTTTTTCAGCCTGTTTTCTCTGCACGCAGGCCTGGAGTCAGACCTGAGTTTAAGCCCTCCTTTGCCACTTATTACCTGGGTGACCTTGGGTAATGTGATTAACCTTGAGTCTCCCGGTGGTGCCACCCCTGCTGCCTCACGAAGGGAATGAGTCCAGAGGCCCAGTGTGGGAGCTGCACGCAGAGGTGGCTCTTTCCTGTCTGCCCCCTGTCCTCCCTCCCCTCATTGTCCTGAAGCATCTTTCTCACCCTCCTGAGGCTGCCTCTTTCTGGGCATCTTATCTGTGCCTCCTTTCGTTCCTCCCTCGCAGCTGCTCCCCCTCCCCTTCCAGCTCTCTCCCTCCGAGCACTTACCGCATCTGCCAGGGCTGCCGAGCTTAGAAGCCTGTTCCTCAGAGGCCTCCAGGACCTGTCAGACGCGGTGACTTTGGCATTGAAATTGGCACTTAAGGCCCTTTCGCAGCCTCTCATTTTGAGACTTACCAGTACTGGCACTCAAGAACATTCCCCCATCCCCAGAGCAGGCCTGATTCCGCCTTCAGAGACTCTGGGCACAGATAAGGCGGAGCCCAGTGGGGTCTGGATTCCAAGCCTGGCCATCTCTCAGCGTCAGCAAGAGGGTGTCCTCAGCTTGGGGGGCAGGTCTTCAGGGAGCAGGCTTTTCTCTTACCCCTCCTTTCCCTCCCCCCAGACACTCAAAACCCTGATACGTTAAAAAATAAAAACAAATGTAAAGCTGGGGCCTTTTAAACAGCGCTCTGTCCCCCTCTCTTGCCTTTGAGGTTCACAGAGCACATTAGCATATTAAAGACTAAGAAGCCTGTGGTGAAGACTCCTATTTAACTTTATATAAAAAACGTTTTCATGCTGACCTGCCCTGACCTGGGCACCCTCACTCCTTTCCCATTCTTTGAGGAAGTCCTTTATGGCTCTGGGATGCTGTGTAGGTATTACCCCAGGTGATGGGTTAATGGACTGCACCTTTCACAGTCACTGAGAAGTTTGTTTAAAAGCTGCAGAGATGATACCTGTGTGCACATCACACGGCCTGCTGGGCTCGGGTGCTGGCTGGAAGGGAGAAGAGAAAATTTGCTCACGGATGTGGGCTTGGGGATGCCGGGCCAGAGGCTAGGAGTCGCCCCCTGCCTTTGCCCTCCCCAGACCCACAGCTTCTGAACAGCGTGGGCTGTGGGCCGGACAGTGGCTGCCCTCACCCCTCGTTCTCCTGAACCTCTGTTCCTGGGTGTTTCCCTGCAGAGCTGCTCCCTGTCCCTCCCGTTGTGTTCCTGCTGGGTCCATTCATCTTGCCCCCAGATTCTCTCTCTCCCAGCTGTCCTTCCCTGTTGGCCTCTTGCCCTGGGGTCCTGAGGAGAGGCCGTGGGGAGAAGGTACTCTTCTCCTCGTCCTTTTCAATAGCGTGTGTCACATGCATGTTGAATTTGAACATGGTTTGAAACATCGCTGGCTTACCGTCTTGTGCTCTCTGGAGCCCCTTTTTTCCTTGTCTCAGCCCAAGCACGTCTGCCCAGCCTGCTGCGCCCTCTGTGAGCCCTACCATTTCTACACCAGAATGTCCGGGGGGGGTCTCCAAAGCTGGGGGGTGACCAGGGCCACTGCTGCCCTCTCCTGAGAGTTCTCCCACCTAGTTCTCCCCGGAGAAGGCGAACTTCTCACGTGCTGCCTTTTGGTGTCTTCTTCAGATTTTCTTCTTCTGCTTCAATTTTTTGAAGCATATCATCTCTGAGGAGTTCTCTGCTCTGAAGACACAGAGGTAAGGAGGACCTTGTCTCACACTGGAACCAAGGCTCCGGGAAGGGGTGAGCCAGGGCAGGCAGGGCCCTGTTCACCATCTGATCCTTGCCCCGCTTCCTGCATCTTGGCAGGCTGGCTTCTGTCCCTGCCTCCCCTCTGAGGGCAGGTAGCAGTACCTGGGGAGGACCAGTGGGTGAAGAGGCCCATCTCGTGACTAGGAGAGCAGGGTGCGTTGCTGCAGGGAAAACCAGCCCCAGGGCAGGGGGACGCCCAGCTCCCCGCGCCCCTGCTGAGGCAGAAGATTCTCCTGCCTGCGCTGACTGCTGCCCTCCCTGGGCTGCAGCCAAGGTGTGTCTGTGCAGCCCACCACTGGAGAGTGGTCTGCTTCCAGCCAAGGGGACGCAGGGGTCTTGCCTGGCGCTTGGTTTAGGGCCTCTGTGAGAGTTGGCGTCTTTGCTGCGTTCCCTTGCCTTCCAATCTGAGCTCTTGGTGTGTAGGGCCGGACTTGAACTGTGAACAAGCCCTAGGGGCCAAGCTGACAGGGAGGAGGCAGGCTTTCCTTGCCTCCCCGCAGTGGGCTTGGCCTTTTGCAGCTCTCTCGGTAGGACTTGTCTCCACGGGTTGCCAGTGAGTTGGAACTTCTTTCCCAGGTGGGCGGTGTAGCGGGGACAGAGGAGACGCTGGCCCAGTCTGGAATTCAGTATTCTGACTTCTGTTACAGGAGGAAGAGTTTGCCAGCCCGGGATGCAGGCTTCACCCTGGAAGATATCTGTATGCTGAGTGAGTCACAGACCCCAGCGGACTTCCTCTAGGCATCTTTCTTAGTACAGACCATGTAGAGACTGTTCCAGAAACTTCTTTTTTTCAGCTGTATGATGTGGAAGAGGTGAGGGACCTGTAGTAGGAGAGGATACTGTGCTGACCGATGGCACTGGCTTCTTTTCAGGGCGAAAGGACCGTGGCAGCACCACCAGCCTTGGTAGCGACTTCTCTCTGGTCATGGAGAGCTCCCCGGGAGCCGCCGGGAGCTTCACCTATGAGACCGTGGAGCTGGTCCCCGCAGGAACACAGACTCAGGCAGCTTGGTGAGGGGCCAGGCTGGAAGTAAGCTTGCTCACAGCTGTGGCCCAGGGCTGCCAGCTCCAGGGAGCCCCAGGAACAAAGGGGCCCCTGGCAGCAGGCCTGAGAGCTCAGTTCCATGCCCTGCTGTCTCTCTTGGGCCTCAGAGGCCAGCCATCTGGTTGCTGAGGGCACTGCCCTGGTGGCCCAAGAGCACAAAGGGCCGGAGCTCCCTGTGGATTGAAGAGCGAGGCTGCGGGGCTGGGCAGACAGGGTGGGGTGAGGGGAGGCTGGTGTGAAAGGGACTCCCTAGGGGAGCACCCTTGTAGCATTGGCCTGGGAGGTGGGGGGCCAGCTTAGAAAGAGAAGGAAAGGGGGGAGGACAAAATGATGATGGGGAGTTGGGAACCTGTTTGAGGGTCAGCTCCTTTGAGAATTTGATGATTTTTCTCCCCAAAGGGCTCAAGATATTGTACAACATTTAGAGGGAGAGGCAGTGACTGAAGTGTTAAGATTCCGTTCTCTAGCGTGTGCTCTGAGGCCAGTTGTGGTGATCCCACAGTCCCTCTGTGAAGACCCAGCTGTTGCTGACTGTGGCCGAGCCCAAGCTTGTGCTGCGTTGTGTGCCTGCTCCATTGTGGCATGTTTCCAGTGGAATAAAAACTGGTCCCTGAGATTCAGTACAGCGGCACACGGCTTGCCTGAGGTGGCCCCTTGGCCAACAGCCCTGTCTTTTCACTTCAGGAGGAAGAGCCACTCATCCTCTCCACAGAGTGTGCTCTGGAACCGGCCACCGCCCCCAGAGGACCGCCTGCCTTCCCACCAGGGGCTGGTAGAAGCCAAGTCCTCCAGCTCCTCATCCTCGAACCATTCTGACAACTTTTTCAGGATGGGTAGCAGTCCCCTGGAGGTCCCCAGGCCCAGGTGAGGAGCTCCAAAGTCCTCATGGTGGGGTGGCTAGCCCTTCCCTCTTAAGAAGTCTGGAGAGGGGTTCCAGCACCGCAATTGGTACCCGAGGTGATGTGGACAGGGGCATGTGGTCTGGTGGGCAGTCAGGAGGCCAGAGGGGATGACAGGCTTGCAGGCTCACCCACTGTTTGGAGGATGGTTTTATGTTTGGATACAGAGCAGGAGCTGGATTGTAGAGTGGTTTGAGACTCCTCCTTCCGGGAGCCCTGGCGGATGGGGAATCCAGAAGGTGCAGTAGTTGTGACGTGATGGGCAGGGAGTTGGGGCTGCCTCCAGCTGTTGCCTTTGCCGGGTCTCGGCACTCTGTGGATTCCACATGCCTTGTCTGAGTTGGTGAGGCACTGAGGGGAACAGACAGGGAGCTAGGCTAGGTGTGTGGCTAGGACAAACCTTGCGAGGCTGCCTACCTGGAAAGGGACAGGTGTGGCTGGAGGGTACTGCAGGAACAATGTTTCCTAGATGAGATTAAAGCTGAGCACAGGGGCTTAGGATTGAGGGATGGTCTGGCATTTGGGGAAAGCATTTCTTTTTTGTTTTTAATGCAGGGAGTAGTTAGATTTATTTATTTACTTGATGGAGGTGCTGGGGAACCCAGGACCGCGTGCCTGCTGGGCATGCACTCTACCACTGAGCTATATTCCCCGACCCCAAAGCATTTCTTAGCTGACCCCGTACCACTTTTTGCACGTCATAGACTCAGGAAAGAAATCCTGTGAATTACTTTGTTTTCTGAAGCCTTGAGAATGTCCCTTCTGGAGAGAACAAAGAACAGTATGCGACTTAAGAGGTCCTTAATAGATTCCAGGGAGAACAGGACGTTTAGCAGAAAGATGGTGCGCATTGGGGTCCACTCCAGATTCAAGCCCCACTCTGTCAGGTACTGCTCCAGAATTGTAGGTCTTTCCTTTAGCAGGCCTGTTACCAAAAAGGAAACTGAGCCCAGAGGTCACAATCAAATTATAAGGAAAGACCCCAGACTTCTGTAATTCTCCTCCCATCACTGTCCTCTGGTTTTTCCTTTCTGGGCAAAAGCAGACAATGGAGGAAGGTGGGGAAGAGCACCGTACCCCGTGGGCTGAGCGGTCAGCTGTAGGTGAGTAGGGGCTGCACTGGCCGGTGGGCTCCTGTGCGCTCTCTCACCTCTGGAGCTGAGCCCTTCGGCTCAGGGCATCACCGTGTCTGCGGCGCTGTAGCGGAGGCTGTTAAACAAGGGCCGTAACCCTTCTGCCCCCCCGGGCTTGGTGAAGGTGATGGAGCAGAAACAGTGCTGGGCAGACAAGCCCACGTGCCCATGCTCCGACACTTCCGCCGTCTGTGCCTTCCGCTGTGCCACCTTGTCCCCACGCCCCGCTTCCCGCAGGGCTGCTGTCGGGCTGCTGGCGGTCGGCTGCGGCCCTGATGACCCTTGCTGTTCTGGACAGGGGCTCTTGCCCATCGCCCCTGCCTCCTGCCTATGCAACGTTGCTGGACAACTAGGAAGGAAACCAGAAGATTCCCCCTGTCCTCTGGGTCCTGCCCTGGTCTTACCTGTCCAGTTGACGGTTCCCCCAGTCCCAAGGCAGCACCCCATCACCTCTTCCCACACCCGAGTTTTTAATCATTCCTTTCTGCCTGACAAAAGAACCTAGCTTCCAGTCTTGTGATAGTTTCCCTCAGTCTCACTGGTAGTCGGCCACCCTGGCCCCTCCTGATCTCACGGCACCGGGAGCTGGTCCCTGGTCCAGGCTGGGATCGCTGGACCAAAGTGGGGCACAAGGCCTTGGAGAGGCATGAAGTGGACTGCTGAGGTGTTTGATAGCTTTGCTGGTCTATTCTGGGAATGCCTGCTTGGAGTCAGGCGGGGGGACAAGGTTTTGAATTGGATGCCTGTTAGCCAGAGGTTTTGAAAGACTAGATTATTCAGATTCGGAGCATTCTAATTATGTATTTCCATTAACATTAAAATTAATTTAGTCTCTTTTATCTTAAAGTGCCTGAGGGATCCTGTCATTAGCTTTCCTGCATCTCTTAGGTAACAGTAGCCAATCAGCTTTTTAATGCAGCAGGGGAACTATATGGAAAGAAACCGTTTAGCAAAGCTCTCTGGCAGCCCAAATTCCCCTCATAATGTGAATTCTCTGGGTTTCATATGCTCCAGATTCCCAAATTCCACAAGCATTTTTCTTTTGAAACAGGACTTCCCTGTGAAAGGAATTGCTGAAGCTTTGTTCAGAGTTAAGAAATAAATAGATAAACGAGGTCCTACTGTATAGCACAGGAAACTATACTCAATGGTTGTGGTAACTTGTAATGAGAAAGACCATATACATATGTATAACTAAATCACTGTGCTATATACCAGAAACTAATACAATGTTGTAAATCAACTATACTTCAATTTTTTTTTAAGTTTTTTTAAAAAAATGAAGTATCAGTTTGGGAAGAAAGTTCTGTGGGGTGCTGATTCGTATCCAGTTCCCAGACCCATACCTCTCACTGGTAAGATTGGTGGCCCTTTTGCATTATTAGCTTCTAATTGAGCTGCGTTCTGGACCGTTGTTTTATCTCTCATCATCTGCAGGGCTGGGGGCTAGAGAGAGGCAGGACCAGTGCTCTGAGCTCACACGCCTGCCCAAGCCCTGGTCAGTAAGTCACCCGGCTCCGTGTGGTTTGGTCTCTGCTTCAGAGCCAGACATCTTTGGGGGTGGGGGTGCTGGCACATGCCTGAGGAGGGAGTGATGGTGCTACCGCTGAGCCCAGCTTGAAGTCGAGCCACCTGAAGAGCAGATGAACTTGACGGAAGGACACCCCGCAGCCTGGCTGAATAACTAAGTAGCAACGTAGGGACCGACCTCTGCTGCCCACCTGGCTGCTTTTCCCCATCCTCCACCCCCTACCAACTGCTTCATATGCAATGAGCTCGATCCAGGCTGTGTTTAAAGAGGCAAAGAAACCAGACTGCTTTCTGTTACACATAGGGTTCCTGGCCCATGTTTGATATGCTCTTGCATGAGGCTGCAGCTCCAGACCAGGGATGAGTGGCGGGAAGCCTAAACACGTTGCCAGCTTTAGACAAAAAGAAAATTTGGAGCCTCAAGAGACTTCTTGGGCTGTTGCAGGAATGCAGAGGGCCCTGGTTGAGACACACACCCGCCCCAACACTTGAAGTCCAGGCTCGGGAGAAGTGATGTTTCTTTTTTCAAATCTAGTAAAGCCTGTCCTAGCCATCTCTGAAATAAGATGTTCTGTGAGGTCAGATCTTTGTTGAACTGAAGGATTCTTCCCTGAGGCCTCATTCGCTGGGACAGAGGCTGTGGGACCGTAATCTGGAGGCCTGGAG
This sequence comes from Vicugna pacos, assembly GCF_048564905.1. Classification (NCBI taxonomy): domain Eukaryota; kingdom Metazoa; phylum Chordata; class Mammalia; order Artiodactyla; family Camelidae; genus Vicugna; species Vicugna pacos. The sequence goes on from NC_133003.1 coordinate 49,319,660, forward strand.
GTGGTCAGGGGCAAGTATAGATTAGGTGACATCCAAGCTCTCTCATAGTCTTGGATCCTAGGTTTTGGCTCAAACATTCATTTCCTGTATGACTTCAGGCATGTCACTTGATAGCTTTGGGTTTCTGTTTTCTCATCAGAGGGTTAGGCAACTCCCGGGTCTTTCTTAGCTGTGAAGCTTCAAGCCCTTTATCAGATCAGGTGCTTTTAGAAGCAAACCCATCTTAAAGGAGTTTAAACAGTAAAGGAAAACTGTTGGTTCATGTGGAAAAATCCATTGGAAAAAATTCAGCCTCAGGCACAGCCTGATCAAGGCTCCAACTCCATTACCCTGTGGTTCTTTCCCCTTGCCGCCTTCCTTCCACATGCTAGCTTTGTCTTCTGGTCAGTTGCTCCACGTGCTTCCTTTCTCACATCCAGGGATCACATGAAGGCCTCTTTTCCAACTATTAATCAGAAATCTTGTGTTTTATTCCAGTTGGAAGTTCCATGCCAATCCCTGAGGCCCTACCCCCACCCCTTATCAGAAAGGAAGATCATTGTATTATGGGGCTAACATGGGTTTTGGTCAGACCTGGGTTTCGGTCCTGGCTTTGCCACTGGCAACTGTGTGACTTGCAAAAACTTTTCATCCCATCTTTAAAGTAGGGCTAGTGATCCTGGCCTCCGTAAATTTGAGTTTAAGTAAAATGATGGAGCAAAGTCCCTGGCACATGGTAAATACTTACCCTTTCCACAAAAGAATGTCAGGGCACTGGGCAGCTCAGTAAAAGGCCAGGCCAGGCACCTCAGGTCAGGCCTCTTTCTCTTTGCCTTCGCTGTGTGGACTGGGCCAGCTCTGCTTGTCTGGATGTACCCTGTTCCGAAAAGACTAGCTAAAACAGACCGGCCTGAGCTGGCTCACGGGGTTTGGGGAAGGATGGGAGTTGCAGCTCTGTTGCTGCTGTGAAGATGGGCCTAGGTCATATCGCTGAAGGGAGTGAAATGTTGGCAAGAATCCAACCTCCTGGGCAGAGGTCTGAGCCCGGGGGATGAGGGCAGGTGACCTTGGAAGCACTGTCAGCTCCACAGTATCCCATTTGAGGGTGGTTTGTCTCAGTGTTTCCTCTGGTCTTGTGGGTAGGTTGGTGAAGATGGAGCACAGACCTCTTGCTGCTGTGTTTGTGCTTGTAAGGGCACAGGGCAGAAGAGCGCGGGAGCTTCTTAAGGCTGACTGTGTTACCTGTGTACTGAGGCTAACTTGATGGTTTTCCCGCCTTTGACCAGGCAGGTGCAGGTGCTTCCTTTCAGTGACTGTTTCCTGTCACCTCAGGTGCTCCCTCTAGTCAGCTAGTCAGACTGGCACTTGGGAGTACCTCTGCTTAGCACAGCCCCTTGCTCTCAAAACCAGGAACTAAAACAGTTTTTGCAACCCCTTCTTTGACGAAAGCCTCAAGCAGGAAGAATCATTTGGAGCCTGTGTGCTCACTGTTAGAGAAGATGCAGAAGATGGCTGCTTCCTGAGATGGCTTTATGCCCCCTGGGATCACATAGCCACTTGCTATCTGTGCTGCCTCCTCCATGCTACAGCTGTCCCCTGCTGCTTAAAGCACGGTTCTTGCCTGGTGGTGCTACCTGCCAGACACAGGAGGTACAGGGGGCGAGCTTAGGGGACCAGGAATCCTTGCTGGGAGCTTCTCTGTAACCGTAGTCCATCTGTCTGCTGCTTTCCTGTTGGCAGTGTGTGTCTGGTAGTCTTGAGGGAGTGGGTTTGGAGCAAAGAAACTCCCATGTTCCCTGCCCCAGGATCCCTCATCACCCACCCCCAGCCTCCTCAGCCTCACATTCCTTTCATTCCCTCAACACTGCTGTTCAGCAGTTGTTTTCCCACAAACTGCTGAAACTGGAAAAGAAGCTCTACCTTAGAGTTTGAACAACAGATGAGATTTGTGGAGCCAGGCTGACCTCAAGAGGGGCTGTGCTGACTGAAGACCCCAGCATGACCCTGAGGAAGCGCCGGGCAGGCACCAGACTGTGGTGTGTGGCTTGCTCTTTCCTGGGCAGCTGTCTCTGATTTATGGACAGCTAAGGATCACCAAAGATACAGTGTCTGGCCTGAGCCCCCCCCCCCAAGTTTCTCTGCCTAAAAAGAAGGAAGCCCTGCTTTGTTGGTGACCAGGGCTTCCACCAGGTAGCAGACTGTGTCCTGTCTCATCCCCAGTGCTGCTCTCACACCTTCCAGAGAAGAGCAGGAACGGTGACTGTGACAAGTCTGTATGTTACAGAGGGTTCCAGTTCATGGCAGCTTTAATGTAGAAGGCCACCTGTTGTCCCTCGTCTTAGGGTGGCCTGTTGTAGGACAAATCTGTGATCAGGCTTGGCTTTAAGAGTCTCTTCCTGTGCTCACTAGCCGTGGGGCCTTGGGCAAGTGTCTTCACCTGTCTGGGCTGCCATTTCCCTGTCTCTTAAGATGGGGATGATTTCGGATCACCAGAGATGCAGTGCTGGCCAGAGTGCCCTCAGCTTGGCAGCTGCTTGAGGGTAAGACTGGCCTGATGACCCATGTGGACTGCACCTCAGGCTGGGAGCCCTTGACACCAGCCACCCGGGTGGGCCAAGGTCAATGAATTTTTCAGTTCCCCGCCCCCTATGCCACCGTTCATGCTTCTGCTCTGTTTCTGGGTCCCTACGGGAGCACCTTCTGCTATTCTTGAATTAAAGAATAAAGGGTCAGGCATCAAAGATGCTGCAGCTCTGGGGATTGGGACCTGGGATAGCTAATGGAAGGACCTTGTTTGATGTCTCCTTATCTCCTCCCGTTCCCCCGCCCTCACCGGCTGGGCTGCTGTCCAGACAGCAGAGAGGGTTTGGCTGTGAGTGGGGAGGAGGTGGCAGTGGTAGGTTCCCAGTGCAGCTTTCCTTTCCCTGCACCCCCAAACCTGCATCTGAAAAAGAACTGATGAAGCTGTCAAGTTGCCTGCCTGATTCATCCCTTCCCTCTGGGCATAGCCAGTGAGTTTGCTGGGTTGATGCTTGTGAATACAAACTATGGCTCCAGGAAGGCGCTGCCGAGGAGGAGGAGGGCCTTGGGGCTCCCATCACCTTAGTCTTCAATCTAGGTCACCACCCTCCACCATCCCCAAGAGGCTTATCTCACTCCTCTCCGACAGGACCTCGGAGGCTCTGGGTTCTGTGTCACCCACTCTGCCAGCCTGCGTGCCAGGGAGTGTGGGGCGATCGTGGTTCCTGGGGCATCCAGCCTTGCTCACTTCCTTTTCGTGCGGTTGAGATTTCACTTGCTTCGTTGGCCACCAGGACAGGCACACCCTGACCCTGGGCTCGGTGGCTGACTCCCCTCTGCCACCGTGCTTCGCGCTGGTTCTGCTGCTCCCGTCAGTCTTGGCGCGAGGCCTTATCCTCGCAGCTGAGCCTGCCTTCCAGTCTGTGGTCTTCTTTCTCGGTCACAACCTCTCCAGCCGTTTCTGCACTTTGGTGAAAGTTGTTGACTTTACAGATGCTCCAACAGACCCTTGTGGCCGTGTCCCAGGGCTGCCACAGCCCCCCCACCCCACCCCTCCAGGGCCTTCCGTCAGGCATATGACTGACTGCATCATCTCCCCTCTCTCTCCTCTCTGCCCCAGATCAGTGGACCATCCCCTGCCCGGATCCTCTCTCTCCACAGACTTTGGCAGCTGGCAGATGGTAACAGGCTGTGGCAGTATTCAGGAGCGGGCTGTCCTGCACGCAGACTCCTCTCTCCCTTTCAGCTTCCCGGATGAGCTCCCTAACAATTGTCTGTAAGTGTCTTGCTTGAGAAGGCAGGATGCCCCCCTGCCCACATCAAAAGCTGGTGAGCAGTCAAGAGTGCTGGCTAGGAGTGAGGCAGCAGCTGGCCCCAGGGAGCCGGCCTGGGCTCCCTGCCCCTCAGTGTCTCAGCTAAGTATACCTCGCTGCTCCTGGACCCTCATGGGCTGCTCAGGAAGTGCGTTGCGGTGTGTTCACTCTCTCGAGTCTCCAGAACCCATCCATGGGTGTCTTGGGGCACACCCTTAGGGAAAGCTGGCTGGGCTGTAACTATAGAAGATTCTATTTCTGTCCAAGGCTTTGCCTGACATGAGAAGCCTTTGAAAGCAGAACAGTGGGGTGGTGAAGGTAGGTGTATGGTAGAGACCAGAGCCACAATGGAGCTGGGTTAGCCCAAGGGCTGGGCTCCTCCCAAGCAAAACCAAGGTTTCTTTGCTGTCCCCTCCCCACTTTTGTCATCTGCTTTTGCCTCTGGTCAGGAAGGAAAATTGGATGGGGATTCTAAAGCCAAGGCCTGTAAAATTCTCTCCCCTCAGGGCTCCAGTCCTGGGATTCCAGCTCTTGCAGTACATCCACTTGAGCAGCCGCCTCCGTGGCAGCCACCTGCCCCCAGCCTGCTCTGTTGTTTCAGGGATGTCAGGCGGGGGAGAACCTCCAGCGGCCTGGGGGGCAGGATCTGCTGCTCGGCTGTGGTTGCCCGAGGACTCTCACTTCCCCCTTGGGCTGAATGGACTTCAGGGTGCTAGGTGTTTGTCACCACTACCAGAATCCAGCTCGTTCCCCCCAGTGCTGGCTGACTGGAGGCAAGTTGCTTTTGGGAGTTGAAAAGGGTCCCTGCTGAGGGCAGGCAGGGGCAGGCCTTGGGACTCCCGGATGGTGCTCATAGGTCCGGGCCTCGCAGCTAGGGAGTAGCCAGGGACTTCAGAGGCCACTGGCATCTGGCACAGCCTTCTCTGTAGCCAGATCCTTAAGCCAGAAGCAAGAGCTCTACTTCAGCAAGACAGCCTAAGAGCCAGTTCTGGAGGAAACAGATCTCTGCCCCTGCTTGATAGCGCTCCTCACTTACCTGACATTAGCCACCGAAATGGGCGACTCCAGCCCCAGATCCTAAAATTTATGCCTTGGGCAGCTCTCTGAGTTCCAGGCTGGCCCTCAGGTTCTGGATGGTTCCCAGAGGAGGGCTAGGTTCTGTGTGATCCCGTGGCTTCAAGATTGTAGGACCAGGGTGTGGTCAAGGTGGATTCCTGATGAGGTTGAACAGTATGTGGGTTCAGTATTTGGGCTTTGGTATCAGAAATTTGATCTAAATCCTAGCTGTTAACGCTCACCAGCTATGTCTTGGGGTATCAGCCTTGCCTTCTGAGCCTGCTGGCTCATCTCTTTGAGAGGGATTGGCACTGTGGTAGCTCTAATCTCTGCCTGCCTGTGTGTATTATCTGGGCTCCAGTTTTCTTGCCTCCAAATAGGTTGTGATCTCTCCCCCTTATACCTCCCAAAAATGGCGGGCACTGGACCTTTGGATATTCCCTGTGAATACAAAGTACTGATCTGAATTTCTCCTGGTTATGGTCTCCTGCCTGTGTGAAACCTAATTCGGAAGGGAAGAGGATCTGGGGCCACAAATCTCCCCCAAACGCCAGGAGAGCCTTTGGAGTTGTTCATGGTGTTGCAGGAATGCAGTATCAGCCCCATGTTCTTAGAGCTGCTGTGAGAGAGGTTTGACTTGCCTTGACCCTAGAACCTGCTGCTTCCAGCCCCGCCCCCGTCACTCCCACGGGTCTTCTTTCCTTGGGACTCTTCTCCCCACACTTACCCAGGACTGTCATTTATCCTCGTATCTCCATCTCCTTCCCCAGGCCCTGGGTGTAAGTCATTTGGGCTTGGAAACTGAGGGCATTGCTGCTGCTTCTGACAAATTCACAGGAGGACTTACCTAGGAGTTGGTCTTCTGTGGAAAATTTTGGAGTAATTTAGTGTTCAGGACTGGCCTTGTTGCTTAGGTGAATGGAAACGTGAGTGCTCATCCCTTGTAGATCTGTGACCTTTCCTCTGATTCCAAGTCCCTCCTACCCTTAGACTGCATAACTTTGAGTCCAGTGGTTGGCTCTGGCTGGTTCCTTAGGGCTTTTCTATTAAAGACCCTTCAAGTTACCATTCAGCCGCATATGGAATTCACACTTGGATAAGCCTGACTTTCATTCACTTGTTCCCCTTCTTGACTTACGATAAGTGTCTGTAGGGGCCAGGGAAGGAAAAGCAGATAGAATCAGAACAGGAATCCTGCTGGAGAAGTTTACCTTGGGACTACAGTGACTGAAGGGGTAGCTAGAGCCTCAGGGGTTTCTGGCAAGGACCCTGGCCTCCTCAGATAGAGACGGCAGCCTGAGAGCTGAGAGATAGTTTAAGAGGGGAACAGGGCCACATATTTGGGGCCTGAACCACAAGGGGGCTACAGCCACAGGGCAGATGCTGGCACTGGCTTAGGAGTAAGGATGTTGGATGCTGCTCCAGGGTAATGCATTCATTCTCTCTCCCTCCCTCACCACAGGCTTTCAGCCCTGAGTGAGCGGGAGACTCGGCTGCAGGAGGTGCGCTCAGCCTTCTTGGCTGCGTACAGCAGCACAGTGGGGCTTCGGGCAGCAGCCCCCAGCCCCTCCGGTGCCATCGGCGGCCTGCTGGAGCAGTTTGTCCGTGGTGTCGGACTTAGGGGCACCAGCAGCAGCACCTTGTGAAGCAGCCAGCCCACGACAGCTTCCTGCTCCTCTCACCTGAGCCCTGAGTGGAATCAAAGCCATGCCCAGCCAAGGGGTGCTTCAAAGTCAGGGGAGAGTCTCCTCCCCTTCTCCATCATGCACATGGCAGCCCCGAAGCTGAGCAGGGCTAAGGACATGGTTCTGCAAGCCCCAGCTTCCTGACTGGTTTCTGCCGCCCCACCTGTCACTGCCTCCCACCCACTCTAGTCTTTGATGAGATTCCTGTCAACTCTCAGAACTGTGTGGGGTTTCCCTGGGGCCTAGTGGAGGCCAAGACTTCACAAAAGATCTCCCTTCCCATTCTTGTTTCCTGGGGAGGAGGGGTCACCTGCACTGAGAATGAGGCAGTTTGACACATCACAAAATAAAATCAAAGTCTTTTTGAACAGCTACTTTTGGCATCATCATTTGGTTGCTGTCTTTGTGGAGTTACTTGGAAGATGCTCACTATCCTTTCTTGTGCTAAAAGTTATTTTTATGGAAGGGGGCAGATGAAGCAGGGTAGAGAACGGGAGACCTGGGCGTGCCTCTTAATTCCTGAGCCACGAGAGTCTCCGGGGAGATGGGGACAGGTAGTCACAGGTTGTTAAGGTGGAAGCAGTGGTCCTCAGGCCTGGGTGGGCCCTCGTCACCTAGGGAGCCTGTTTATTCCTGCAGATCTAGGGCTGCCTAAAATTTAGACTTGAAGTTGCTGAGATCTTCATTTCTCTGGGAAGAGGGTGGAGGGAATTTTCATTTTTAATAAGTACAGCAGACAGTCCACTCCTGGTACAGATGACCTGCAGCCCCTGCCATGAGGAGCCCTGCCTATAGTGAGGGGTTGGCTTCCGGGACTTTGGTGGCCTTAGGTGATGTGGGGAAGGTGGGTCTGGCTGCCCGCCACCCTCATCTACAGTATGACTTAAGAGTGGGTTGCATCCTCACAGGGTATGTGTGCGTCTCGAACACCATGGAGGGTTCAAAGACATGGGCAAAGAGCTTTGCACGGTGCTGTAACAGCCACCACTTACCCAGCTCTGACTCTTAATACAAAGGAGGTCATCAGCGTGAATGCCCAGAGGAAGGAAATAACACCAGTGAACATTTCTTGAGTACTTACTGTGTACAATCCCCTGTGCTTAAGTCCTTTCTGTGGATTATCTAAAATTTTACACCTCAAGTAGGTGCTATTATGGCTTTAGACTAGTGAGCTGACTGCCACAGAGATGTTGAGGAACTTGCCCAAGGTCACACAGCTAATAAGAACAAATGTGTAACTCTTCCTATTCTGAGGAGGGAGGGCAGCAGTGGGAAAGGGAAGCAGATTGTTGAGGGAGCAGCTCAGGAAGAGGAGTCTACCCCAGCAACCACCAGGCACCCTGAACCTTGAGCACCTCAGACAGCTCTCACGGGGGAGGGGGAGGGGCTTGGGTTTCATCCCAGTGGCAGACGGGCTCGAAGGACTATGCCATAGTGTGGGTTGGATTTCGGGTCCTGTAAGGTTCCTGGCAGGCTCGAGGTTGCTCCAATGGGGCGAGGGCCACCCGCAGGGCCGGGCGGGGCTGTGTTGCCATCTGGAGCCACTGCGCCGGCGGCCACAGTGAAGGCGCGAGCAACGAGAGCGCACGCAGGGCTGGAGGGAGTGCAGCCGCTGCCGGCGCCGCCGCCGCCGGCCCCGCCGCTGCCGCTGCCGCCTCCCCTAAACAGCCCCGGCCCTAGCAGCCCCCATGTCGCAGCTTCCCGCGGCTCCGGCCAGCAGACCAGCCATGTCTCTCAGCGGAGCCTCTGAGCGCAGCGTCCCGGCCACCAAGATTGAAATTACCGTGTCCTGCCGGTGAGCGGGCCACGCTGGGGAGGGCTTAGGCACCGCTCCAGCACCACCTCGCTTCGGGGCTTGGCGCGGACAGGGACTAGACCCCAGGGGAAGAAGAATCCGGGGCCAGAAAATCGCGGATGCAGACTCAGGGGAGTCGCTCGTGGACTTGGGGAGGGGGTTTCCTTGAATAGCCTCAATCGCAAAAGAGGTCTCAGCCTGCGGGCTCAAGGTGTGGGTCGCGGGGATCCAATAGGATATGGGCCCCACGAGGACAAAGTTCTGGGGGTAACCCTCTTTCCTGGGCCCTTGGAGGCAGTATGGACGTGTATGCGTCCAGTCCGCAGAGATACAGGTCTCAGGCTGAGATTTCCGGTGTTGTCCAGAGTGCTGACAACGCGGACTCCGGCTGGGGATAGTGAAGGGAGAGGGAGGAACAATTTGAACCCCATGCCTCCCCATGTACCCATCTCTGGGCAGGGTGGAGGCGATGGGCTCCAGGATGATCCACCCCTTGTCCGTCTGTCTGTCACTTTCTCTAGGAACCTGCTGGACCTCGACACCTTCTCCAAGTCCGACCCCAGTAGGCGTCGCCAGCGCCGGGAGGGGGGAATCTTGGGGTCCGGTTGCGACTGAGGGGCGGGGATGGGGTGCGGGCCAAACTGACGTCCTTCCCTCCCCGCCCCCACTCCCGCCTGCAGTGGTGGTGCTTTACATGCAGAGCCGGGCCAGCCAGGAATGGCGGGAGGTGAGACCTAGAGCCCTCACCCTGCCCAGAGCCGCCCCCGGGAATCACCCGCCCCCTTGCAGACTTTGCGCTGACTCTCTGCTCCCCATTCAGTTTGGACGGACCGAGGTGATCGACAACACGCTGAACCCAGACTTCCTGCGCAAATTCGTCCTCGACTATTTCTTTGAGGAAAAGCAAAACCTGCGCTTTGATGTGTGAGCCCCGCCCAGAATTCTGGCTTGGACCGCCCCCCTAACCTGGATCCTCCTCCCCCACGCCCACTTTGGTCACACTCTGAAGGGCTCCTCTCCAGCCTTAGCTCCGCCCCCAAGTCTAGGTTGGCCCTGCCCTTAGGTCAGATCCAACCTAGTTCACTTCCCAGGCTTGGTCTTGCCCTCCCAGTCAAGGACACTGCTCCGCCTCCGTCTAGGCCCCGCCCCTGACACGACCCCGCCCCCAGCAGGCCCCTGACTCCCCCTCGCCCCAGGCCTGACTCTGACCCTGACTCCTGCCTGAAGGAGGTCCTGGTTGAATTCGCGTCCAAGGCCACCCTCCCTCCACCCACAATTTTAACCAGGACTCGAAATCTGACAGCTTTTCCAGGCTCTCTCCCACCAGCCCCGCCCCACGTTGGTCCACTCTCTTTCCAGGTACAACGTCGACTCTAAAACCAACGCCTCCAAGCCGGTGAGCGACCATCCCCTTGCGGGTTGGCCGGGCACACATGCAGCGCTCAGTGTGTTAAACGACCCCCTTAGAACCCTCCTACCCCTCAAATCCGATTCGACCTTCTTCAGCCCCAAACCGCCCTCCCTGCCCTGCCCTCCTCTCCGGTTCCTGCTTTGGTTCCCCGCCCCCCCCCCCCGTGCCTTTTATTCACTTCTCCTCTTCCTTCTTGACTGCTGCTGGGGCTGCTGGGACCCTCAGAAGGTGAAGCTGAATTGGGGTGGGCAGGGGTGGGATGAGTGTGTGAAAGGGTGGGGTCGCATCATGGCTTAAAGTGATGGCAGGGCCATCTCCTTGCCTGGGGATCCCCTCCCTCTCCTTTAAACCACGGGCTGGGTGGTTCCGCTGCCTCCAATTGCCCTGGTCATGCAGCAGTATCACCAGGGCTGGGATGGGACTCTGTGCCCCAGCCCCTCCAAGCCTCGCTGATTCTGTGTCTTGGTGTAGGATTTCCTGGGACAAGCTTTCCTGGCCTTGGGAGAGGTGATCGGAGGCCAGGGCAGCCGTGTACAGCGAGCCCTCACGTGAGCTGAACTGGAAGGGGAGCGGGAGGGGGGAAGGATGGGTCCCCAAATTGTCCTCCCAAAGAGGCTGCTGACCCTATATCAGTGGAGGTTGGGATTTCCCCTGGTCAGGAGCCTTCAATGGCTCCCATCACCCTCGTGGGAAAATCCAGTCTCCAGGGCTTTGCTCAGGTCAGTCTCAGGTCTGACATGTCTTCTCCCTCTCTCTCTCCTCTCTTTTTCTAAGGCTGATTCAGACTTTAAGGTCCACTTCCAATCCCTTCTCCTCCAGGAAGCTTCCCTCACTAAATCAAATCCTCTGGAATTTCTATTACATTCACTCACTAAATATTTATTAGCCCATTTTGTATGCCATACCCTGTGCTAGGCACCAGCGATTTATCCATTCCACAAATACTTCTGGACACATACTCTATGTCAGCCACTGTTCAAGGGGCTCGGGTTGCAATGACCAACAAAACAAAGGTTCCTGCCCTCAGGGAGCTTATTCTACAGAAGGGGGAGAAACAACACAAAGTTTATGTAATAAGTAAGTAAATTACATAATATGTTAGAAGGTTTTAAGTGCTGTGGAGGGGGAGGCAAAGTAGAACAGAATTAGGGGGATTGGAAATGCTAGAGGGTGGGAGTTGCAATGTTCAACAGAATGGTTGAGTACGTCTCATGCAGAAGTAACTTCGGAGCAATGACCTGAAGGAAGTAAGGGAGTGAGCTGTGCAGATATCCACAGAGGGATGTTCCAGGCAGAGGAAACTGCCAGTGCAAATGTCTGATAGGTTCAAAGAGCAGCAAGGAGGCCAGTGTGAGTGGAGCTGGATGAGCAGTGGGAGGAAAGGAGGAGGTGAGGGTGGAGCGCTCACAGTTAGGCCCTTGTGGCCCATGTAAGGACTTCAGCTTTTACTCTGAGTTGGGAGTCATTAGAGGGTTCTGAGCAGAGGAGTGATATGATTTGACTTGCTTTCAAGGGATGATTCTGCTGCTGGGTTGAGACTAAACCTTGGGTGGACAAAGGTTGAATCAGGGAGTTATTTTACAGTAATTCACAGTGCTAGCAGCAAAGGAGGGGAGAATTGCAGATTCTGGGTGTATCTTGAAAGTGGAGCCAACAAATTCCTGACAGATTGAATATGGATGTGAGAGGAAAAGAGAAATCAAGAATGACACCAAGGCCTTTGGCCTGAACAAATGGAAGGATGGAGTTGCCATAAACTGAGATGATTGAAAAATAAACTGAAGGAGGGGTAAGCTTCAGGGGGAATTCAATCAGTTCAGTTTGACATGTTGAATATCATTATTTTAATTTTTATTAGGTGTCTGAATGGACAAGTCAAATAGGCAATAAGAAACATGAATCTTAGATGCTCTTTAAGGAAGTGAGATGAGATCACTAAGGGAGGGAGGAGAGAGAAGACCAAAGACTGAGACTCTGTGAGTTGGAACTAGGACGGGAGACTGAGAATGAGAGGGGAGGGTAACCCAGAGAAGGTGGTGTTGTCCTGGAAGCAAAGTGCAGGCATGTATCAAGGATGAGAGAGTGACCAGGCATGTCAAATGCTGCTGCAGGTCAAGTAAAGTGAGGACTGGAAATTGGCCATTGGAGTAGCAAGGTGGAAGCCGCTGGTGACTGTAACAAGCAGAGTTTGGAAGAGGAGACGGGAGTGACAGCCTGGTTGGAGAGGTTTAGAAGAGAATGGAAGAAGGGAATGGGAATTAGGAAATTGTCAACTTGTTTTGCTGCAAAGAGGAGAAGAGAAAAGGAGAGGTGGCTGAAGAGGAAAGTGAGAGGTCAAGAATTGGTTTGTAAAATTGTTTAACATGAGAAAAATCATACCATATTTTTATGCTCATGAGAATGATCCAGTAGAAACTGAAAATTTGACACAATAAAAAGAGGAGAGAATTGCTGGAGGGATGGCCCTGTGCAGGCGAGAGGATGTGCGATGTAGCACACAGTGGAGGGACAAGTAGGCCCCTGGATTGTCGTTTATAGCAACGGTAGGAAGGCGCTGGTGTGTGGGTGGAGACACTGGGGGCAGGGTAGGTGTGGTGGTGGGTCTGTGGACATTGTCTTCTGGTGGCTTCAGTTTTGTCAGGGAAGTAGGAAACAAGGTCACTGGCTGAGGCTGAGGACGGAGGAGGAGGAGGCTCTTCGCGTTGAGGAGAGAGGAGGAGTGGAACTGCCATCTCATGGAACCGGAGAGTGAAGGGGCCTGGTCTGTACAGTTGATTAAGGACCCCTTGAGGTTTGTGGCCATGCATTTAAAATAAAACCAGTTAGCATGAATGTGCATTTTCCTCTGGCCATATTCAGCTGCACAGGTGCAGCATGGGTTAGGCAGAGGATCGGATTTAACTAGGGCTGTGGTTCTGCCAAATAAGTATACAGAAGTGAGAGAAGGGCAAGGAAAAAGGAGCAGGATGCAAGAGACTGATCATTACAGCCCGAGTGACTGTGCTTCACGCTGGGTGAGGAGGTGAGGGAGAACAGTGAGAAGGCAGTAAGATCGGCGACTTGGTTCTGGATGTGCAGGTGGAGAGTCCCTGTACTCATCACACTCTGCCTTTTTAAAGCACAGAGAGTCAGAGATCAAAGGAGCCAAAGAAATTGTTCAACAGTCTCATTTTAAAGATGGGGAAAATCACATAGCAAGTTGGAGTCGAGACTTGACAAGTGCTAGCAGTTGGGGATAGGTGTCCCAGTATGTATCCTTCAAGTACATGGAAGTGTCCCTTCTTGAGTCAGAAGAAGATAAGGCTTCCCTGCTCTTTTTGATCTCACTCTTCTGTCTTCAGAAAGCACAGCATCTTCGACCTCACAAACCAGCCCTTTTGCCCTGGGTCTGAACAGAAATTCCTCTCCCTCGTTCAGGACTGCTACATCACACTCTAATTGCCCATTGGCTTTGACATCCCACCTCCCCCTGAAGCTCCCTGAAGGTAGGGTCTAGCAGAGCCAGAGAGTGCCAACCAGCCAGTTCATACCTAGCACAGTGCCTGGCGTACAGTAGGCACAAGGTCTGCTTTGAGAAGTAGAACCACCTTCATATCTACCAAGCTTACCAATTACTTTTCCTTTCATGCACTCATTCCGATCGCTTCACAACCCTGAGAAGTGGGCAAGATTCCCATTACCTAGAGGAGAAAACTAAAGCCCAAAGAAAGGGGAAATAACCTGCCCAGAACTCTAAATCCTATGCCTTTCCCACACTACCATGATGAGATGTCCGCCCAGGCTAGGTTAGCCCCTTTCTTCCAAACTGCAGACCCCTCCCCAGTCAAAGTCAGGCCCTTCCCCAGCAGGAGCCGCCTAGGATGGAGGTGGGTACACTCAGGGGACTGTCAGTAAATGGCAAACTGCATCCCCTGGCCCACCCAGTCCCAGGCTGGCCACCCCAATCCTTGTTTCCTACTCTCCCCCCCTCTACAAAGAGGCTTTTTCTGCTTCCAGGGGTGTACCAGGCAAGAAGTGTGGGACCATATTGCTGACCGCAGAGGAACTTAGCAATTGTCGGGTCAGTAAGGGCCACATATTAGACCCAGAAGGCTCTCTTCTCTCCCCAGACTCCCTTTAGTGGGCTGTCTGTGTGTGTGGGCAGTTTGAGTGGCACTAGCCCAATTTCATCCTAGGATATTGCCACCATGCAGCTGTGTGCAAACAAGCTGGACAAGAAGGACTTCTTTGGGAAATCAGACCCTTTCCTTGTGTTCTACAGGAGCAATGAAGATGGCACGTGAGTCACTGCCCCTGTTGTGACCATGGGCCCATAAGGGCTCTTAGGCTGGGGCATCTCAGACTCCACCAGGACCTGAGCACTCACTTCCCTCTCCAGATTCACTCAAGGCAGCACACAATATGCGTGTGTGTGAATCTCCAAGAGTATCAAGCCCTGTCTCTGGGCTCAGTCCTACCCTAAAGGCAGGTTCCAGTCCTCTTGTTCTTCTCCAGGTTCACCATCTGCCACAAGACAGAAGTTGTGAAAAACACGCTGAATCCTGTGTGGCAGCCCTTCAGCATCCCTGTGCGGGCATTGTGCAATGGAGACTATGACAGGTCTGTTTCAGCATAAGCTAAGGATTAAGGAGACAAGGACATGACAATGGGTTTCCTGGGTCCCAGAATCAAGGCAGAAGTGTCATAATAGCATTAGAGCATCCTGCTTAGTGAGAAAGAGATTTGGGCATGGAGACGGGTGCATGAGGAAGCAGATGTATAGTCACATGGATGCGTAGGTGAGTAGGTGAATGGATGGATGGATGGATGGATGGGAGGGAAAATGAACAAATGAATTAGCAGATACATGGATGGATGGTCAGATGAATGGATAAACTGGTGAATGAATAGGTGGGTATATGGATGTATGTATAAAAGGACTGGTGGGTGGGTAGAAGGGGAGATGGATGAATGGATAGCAGGTGAGTGGATAAGTGGACTGATGAGTGGATTAGTAGTTGGACAGATGATGGATGGATTAATGGATGGATGAGAAAATGGATGATTGGATGGATGGGTTTATGAGAGACTGGTAGATACTTGGAGAGGCAGAGGGATGACTGGAACATCAGGAGGATAAACAGGTGAAGTGACAGGTAGATTGACGAATAGACATATGAATGAATGGTGGAGGGACAGATGGATTAGTGGGTCAATTTGTTCATGTATGAGTGTAAAGTAGATAGGCTGACCATATAAACAAACAAATGGGCAGCATGAAGATAGGTGGGTGGATAGAAGGATGGAAGGGACCATAAGTGGATGGTTATACTGATGAATGGATACTCAGATGGACAAATGTCAGATGGCTGGGTGGTTGGATAGATGAATGGACCGACAGATGGATGCATACATGTATCAGTGAGTCAGTGAAGGGCTGGATGTATAGTTAGATGGGTGGTAAAGATAGAGGATTAATAGGTAATCAGATTGGCAAATGTATGGGTAAATGGGTGGCTAGATGGATAGACAGATGGTTGAATGAACTGCCACATAGATCGATGGACATACGGGATGACTTAGGCATAGTAGTTAAGAACATGATCTTTGGAACCAGGACGTCTGAGTTTAAATTTCAGCTCGGTCACTTACTAATTATGGTCCTTAGTCAAGTTACTGGTTTTTGTGCCTCAGTTTCCTTATTCAAAAATAACAATAGTAGTTACTTTGTAAGGTGATTGTTAAATTAAACTAGATAATGTGTGAAAGTTCTGAGAACAATGCCTGGAATATACCAAGACTCATAAGTAATGAAGAATAGTAATAGTACTACAAACGACAGTAATAATAGTGGTAGTGGCGGTAGATAGTTGGGTACGTGCTTGGACTGATGAACGGCTAGGACAGACGGGAGGAAGGCTGACAGAAGGACAGATGGGCAGATGGGGGATGATCTGTGTGTAGTTAAGTGGGCAGGGGCATCTCAGCTTTATCTCACTCACCCAGCCCATGTTTATCTCCTGCATTCCAGAACAGTGAAGATTGATGTGTATGACTGGGACCGGGACGGAAGGTAGCACTGCCCCACATGATACCACCTTTCCTGTATTTAACCCAGTTCCCTAAAAAACTACGTAGTACATTCGCCAGGAGCCCCAGAGTGCCCCTGGGAGCCAGGAGGGGTGAGGACAAATGCCAGGACCTTGGGTACAACTGACCCCCTCAGTTGTCTCTCTGGTACACTCTCTCTTCCCCTCTCTTCCCGTTAGTTTGGTCCCACTTCTGGGACCCTGCAGCCCAAGAAGAGGCAGGGGATAGTGGGACTAAAAGACTGGTTTCAGGGGTAGCTCCAAGCCAGCAGCAGCGGCTGCTCACCTGTCCCTGGCCTCCTTGCAGCCACGACTTCATCGGTGAGTTCACCACCAGCTACAGAGAGCTGAGCAAGGCCCAGAACCAGTTCACCGTGTATGAGGTGAGAGCTCCAGCCCCGCCAGGTTGCCCAGGCCCTCCGTCCTGGAGTGTCAGTCTGTGTTCCTCTTCCTCTGCTTCCCACCGTCACTGTCACCTTCTTCACTTAGGTACTTAACCCCCGGAAGAAATGTAAGAAGAAGAAATACGTCAACTCGGGAACTGTGAGTGCTCCCTAGAGCCCCGGCCCTCCCTGGATCCTTCTGTTTCTGTCCCCACTGACACAGCATGACATGACAAATGTTGAGGGTACGGGAAGGCTGTGGACACAGATTACTTGGATATAATAATGTTGGGTACAATGTGGCACCACTGTTTTTCTTTCTTTTATTCTTTTTCTCTCACCTAAGGAAATTTTTTTGATCTTTACTCTTTTGCAGAATTTTTTTGAAATTCTAAGTTATACTTCCCAATTTAGTATACTTCTGGAAATCCAAATATATATCTGACAGCTTCCCCTTTTTGCCCTTTCAGAAACTGTGCAGGGTGGGGCAAAGCGGGGCGGGAGGTGGGATCCAGGCGCCCCTCTCCCTTGTTCCACCCCAACTACCCTTTCCAAAGTAGCCGGCTGCCTCTTCTGTCCCACAGGTGACACTGCTCTCCTTCTCTGTGGACTCTGAATTCACTTTTGTCGATTATATCAAGGGAGGGTGAGTCACAAGCCAAGCTCTGGGCTGAAAGTCCCAGTTCGGAGCCTCAGTTTTACTATTCATTAATGATCAGGGTCCAATGAGATCATGAAGATAAACTGTAAACCACTTGCAAAGTATAAAGTGCTCTGTAAAATGCAGAGTGCCACCCATCTTAGTCGTCTCCACGGGGCTGCCTTTCAACCCTGGCTTCCAGTACCCCCTGGGAGGATGCCAGACCAGTGGTCTCAGAAGTGTCCCCAGTAGCCTGACTGGGCCCCAGTTAGAACTTATGGGCAGGCAAGAGGGACAGGCCGAGAACAGAGGGAAAGACAAGCCGACTGTAGGGGATGTTCCCCTTTGTTTAGTGGAGGCAGGCAGACCTGGGGAAGGTATTTTTCTTCTCTGAACCTCACTCTTCTCCGATGTAAAAATGGAGATATTAATTAGTGTTCAGGGCTATAGTGAGGGTTAATTTAAATTATATGTAATATACTTGTCATGCAACGGGCATTTAATTCTGCTACGCAAAGTGGGTCCCGTGGCCAGCAGCATTTGCATTACTTGGGAGTTTGTTAGAAATGTAGAATCTCATGCTCCACCCAGACCATCCAGATCGTATTTTGCATTTTGACACAATTCCCAGGTGATTCATATGCACACTAGTGTTTGAGAAATTCTGGTGCAATAAGTACTAGTCCCTCACTTCTCAATCCATCTATTTCTCCAACAGGACACAGCTGAACTTCACAGTAGCCATTGACTTCACAGCTTCCAATGGTGAGGCATGGATGGGGGAGTGGGGTGTGGAGGAATTCTAAAGATCAGTGGGGACTGACCTGGATTCCCACCTGGGGATGAGCGTTCACCTATTCTGGAAGCCCATGCAGCCTGATACGGGGGCAGGAGTGCTGTGGGGAGATTATTGGGTGTAAGGGGGCCACCTACCTGAATGCATACAAAGATAGGCCGGTAAATAGATCGATGATCAAGGTGACCATGAGGTGGGGCTTCTGTTTCCCTCCAGGGAACCCCCTGCAGCCCACCTCCCTGCACTACATGAGTCCCTATCAGCTCAGCGCCTACGCCATGGCCCTCAAGGCAGTGGGAGAAATCATCCAGGACTATGACAGTGACAAGCTCTTCCCAGCCTACGGCTTTGGGGCCAAGCTGCCTCCAGAGGGACGGATCTCCCACCAGTTCCCCCTGGTATGGTATGGGCCAAGCCTAGACTCCATGCCCTGGCATCTGGCCCACCCAGTCTGTCAGAATTCTTCTCCTTATGTTTCCTCTAAGGTTCAAGGACCTGTAGAGCAGCGGGAGCTAGGGGAGGTGGCAGAGCAGGGCCAGAGTTTGGGGGGGAGCATGAAGGAGAGTGATGGAAAAAAGAGAGAGTGAGCTGGGATCAGAGCACTCCTGGCTGTGCCCTGCGTGGGGTCAGCCCAGCAGGGCATCTTCTCTGCAGAACAACAATGATGAGGACCCCAACTGTGCAGGCATCGAGGGCGTGCTAGAGAGCTACTCCCAGAGCCTGCGCACAGTGCAGCTCTACGGGCCCACCTGCTTCGCACCTGTCATCAACCAGGTGGCCAGGTAAGGGAGCTGGGCGGGCTTGGGGAAAAGGAGGGGACCCAGACTGGAGACTGCTCTCCCAAGGGTAGTCAAGACTGCTCTTGGGTGAATCTGGGCCTTGGGGAGAGGGGGAAAGTTTCAGTGTTGGTCAGGCTCTGGTATAAATATGTTACATAATGCCTTATTCTGAGGTAGAGAGGATGTCAATAAACTACCCCATCCCCACTCCCTGGGAACAACCACCCAGGCCTCAAGTTTGGGGAAGACAGAAGGGACTATAGCACAGCGGACAAGGCATAAGCTTTGGCATCAGACCTGGGAGTGATCCCCGGGTCTACTACTCACTAACCACGTGACTGAAGCAGCTTAGCTTCTCTGAGCCTCCATCCATTTCATCCTTGTAAATGGGTAAGAATAGATAACAATAGCATTTTTTTTTTAGTGGAGGTACTGGGGATTGAACGCAGGACCTCAAGTCTGCTAAGCATGAGCTCTGCCTCTGAGCTATTACCTCCCTCTAACAGGACTTTCTTTATTGGGTTATTGGGAATGTAAAAGTAGACAACAATATGAGAATGATCAGCACAGTGCCTGGCCCACAGCAAGTGCTCCCAGAGGATTAAAATGAGCTCAAGTGGTAGATTAAAATACAGAGAGTAACTTCTGAAAACAGAAGAAAGTGCCTCTTTAGCCCAGTAGATAGTGCTTCAATCTCTTAAAAACGGACGAGTAACTCCAGATTTTCAGAATAAAAGCATACAAAGAAAATCCAGCTCACATATCAAATGATTTTTTTAAATACAAATAAAATACAAGACAGAACTAAGACCAAATGTATGTAAATAAACATAAATTGGATAAGCTCACCTATTAAAAGAAAAAGCCTCTCTGATAGAATAAAAAAAGTAATAAGTAGGCCCTACTGTATGCTAAATAGAAGAAACCCACCTAAAACAAATGACCTCAGAAAGCTTGAAAGTAGAAAGATGAAGCAAAAAAGGGAATAAAAGTGGAAGGATTTTCAGGAGATTCATATGTCCAGAGGGTACCTTTTTCTCTAATAAAGATTAGTTTATTTTTCTAACTCATGGTGAGGATAATAGTTTCTTTAATTATAAAAGTAACATAACATTGGTGTAGAAAATTTCAAGGAGGGAGAAATTAAGAAACAAAAAAAAAAAAAAAAAAGAAAGAAAGAAAAGAAGTCTCCCAGAATGCTGCCTGTGGGAATGTGGACATACATTTAGTTCTTGACAGTCTTTTCCTTACACACCGCAATGGCAGTCGAGTTACATGTAATATTTCACTACTGACTTTTTCACTTAATAATGGAACCTAAGCATATTTTTTTGTTGTTATTAAACAGAATTCTTAAATACTATCTTGGGAGAGTTCACTGATTCATTCACTTGGTAAAGGGGAATGTAGCATGAATGTGGGCTGTGCAGCTAGACTGGCTAAGTTAATACACCTACTCTAGCCCTTACTAGCTGTGTGACTTTGGGTGAGACTCTTAACCTCTCTGTGCCTGTTTCCTCAACTGTAAATGGGGATAATAATATCCACATCATAGGGCTGTTGTGAGAACTAACTAAAGTAGTATTTGTCAGGCGCCTACAACAGTGCCTGCCACGTCATAGGTGCTATAGGTGTTAACTATTACTGTTACTATTATTATCATTATGACTATTCAAAGGGCATCTGCATGTGCTCAGTTCTCTGCTGGGGCACTGGAGACGCACAGATGAATCAGATCTAGTCTCTGCCCTTGGGAACTCCTGCCTTGGTGCAGGAGATAGAAATATAAATAAATCATTACCTTCTGTAAGCCAGAGCTTCCCAGACTTTTCCAGCAAGTCGCCTGTTGGCAGGAGCAAATGACTGCTTCCCCTAGAGGGACCAGGGGGCACAGGTGAAAGTAGCAAGCTGAAAATGTCTTTGAAATCCCTGTATTTTATCTTAAAAATTCATCAAATTTTATATTCTTCTTACATTGTGTCCATGTTTGCTGTAATTTAGAGGGGAAGGGGTGTTTTAAGTGTGCTTAGAATCATCTGGCTTTATCCACGAGATCATACAGTAGAATGGATGCTCCAGGTATCTTGTGGCCTTGGGCATCCCTGGGCACACATGCTGGTACCCTTAGGGGTATAACAACCCATCTGGAAGGGCAGACAGCCCATCTTGGTGGGTGGCATCCTAGAAGGCAGAGGAAGAGGAGGAGAGTCTGAGACAGCCAAGTCGGCCTAGTTGTGGAGGGGACTACTTGGCTGGGTGCAGAGGGCGAACCAGAGTTTATCAGAGGAGGAAGTGCAGAGTAGGCCCGGAAGAAGGAACTGCATGTGAAAAGCACAGAGACATTAAGGGGCAAGCAATAATTATTTGCAAAATGAGTGACAGGAATGGTACCAGCCCAGGCCTATGAGGAGGCTGCAGCCACAATTCAGGAAGGCAGCGGGGGCTGCTCCGGAGGATCATGGCCCACTCCCACCCAGGACCCTAGGCAAACTGAACTATAGCTATTTAACTTCTCTGCTTTCACCATACTTTCTTCTCATTGTTTGATATCAAGCTTAAATACCAGCACTGTGCAACAGAACTTTCTGCAGTGATGGAAGTGTTCTGTATCTGTGCTGTTCAATATGGTAGCCACCAGCTCCATAGGGATATGGAGCACTTGCAGTGTTACTAGGATGAACGAGGAACTGAATGTTTAATTCTATTTCAATTAATTAATTTAAATGTCAGTAGGAGCTGGGGGCTACCTTGCTGGATAAGGCAGCTCCATCCTTTCCAAGCCACACAGGGCTTCAGACTGGAAGTCGAGAGACCAGGGTCTCCCACGGCCTCTGTGCTAACTGAGGTCTCAGTTTTCGTATATGTAAAATAAGAGGAGTGGACTCAGGGACTCCTGAAGTCCTTTTCAGATCAAAGAATCTTGGACTTGGAGACTGATGATGAGAGAAGGAAAAGAGCTCTGGGAGCGGCTGTTAGCCTGGCTGAGGACGCAGAAGCCTAGGCAATGGGATGTGGTCAGTAGAGGGGAGAAGGGAGAGAGGAGAAATGGATGAGAGAGGAAAGAAAGGAGGCCTTCAGTCTTTGGTCGTGTGTAGTTGGGCCTGCCCCATCTCAGTCACATGGTCCACTCTGCTTCCCTTACCTCCTGGGCTCCAGACAGGGTGGGCTTCCTCCAGTACCACTGTAGGGCCTTTGTCCCTGCTACTCCTTCTGCCTGGAATGAACCCCCCTTCACTTGGCCCCTTGTCCTTCCTCCTCTCCTTCATCCTCAACATTGTTTCCTTAAAGAGGCCTTCCCTGACCTTCTGGGCCACGTCAGATCCTTTACGCAACACTCATGGCAGTGTCTCTTTCTATCCAACTCTCACCACAAATGTAATTTTATAGCTATTTCTATGATTCTTGCATCCATTTCCCTCCTCAGGAGGTCTGGATAGGATTTGTTTTTTCTCACTGTGAACCCCCAATGCCTAACACAGTACCTACCATACTAAGTGCTCTTTAAATGCTGCTGGAGAAATGGCAGGCAGGGCAGACAGCCAGATCTGGGGAAGGAGCATGAGCTTCAGAAGCCCTGGTCCTTGCCCACAGGTTGCACACTGGCCGAGGGAGCTTTAGGGATAGGGTGTTCCCCTGGCCTCTCGGGGCTTTCAGCTGGATTCTGATCTTGGCCTCTCACCCAGGGCTGCAGCCAAGATCTCTGATGGTTCCCAGTACTACGTTCTGCTCATCATCACCGATGGGGTCATCTCTGACATGACACAGACCAAGGAAGCCATTGTCAGTGTGAGTCTGAGGAGGAAGGCTTGGCAGGGGTGTGTGTTGGGGGGCACTGTTAATAACTGTGAAGGGGTGGAGATTTTACCCTACATACAAGCTAACAAGTTAGCCTTCCAGTTTCATAGATGCTAGCAGCAGACAAGACCTCTGGATCAGAGGCAAAAGACTTTGCAATTCCTAGCAATAGCAGTAGTTCAGCTCCCAGCATTTGCTCTGATTCTCTAAGTTCCAGTTCCCACAGGTTGATGTGCAGAGGGCCACATACCGGTACCCACAGTGGGTTGCATTATTGAACAGAAACCCTGAGCTTAGGGAACGCAAGTCTATTATAATGGGCAGTAAGCATGCCTGCCCTTTGTTCCAGTTTAAGACATTATATCATACTGACAGTAAACCTGCCCTTCACTCTAAAGGAAGACATTGTATCTTTCAAGGCTGTTGCATGTGCAGACATCCTTGAAAAGACAGTCTGGCACAAAGGGAATCAGTGCCTCGGCCTGTAAGATGTGCAGAAACATCACACGCACACGCACACGCACAGAACTGTCTCCCAACTGTCATCTCCCTTGTTATGCTAGCTCTTACCCCAACCATTTACCCTCTTTTCTTCACAGGCCTCCTCACTGCCCATGTCTATCATTATTGTCGGTGTGGGACCAGCCATGTTTGAGGGTGAGTAAGATGGGGGGCGTCCGTGAGTGGGACCGAGAACTGGGGAAAATAAGGGAGGATCTGGGCACACAGGCCTGCCTTACAGAAAAGATAGGATGGATGTCTGTGTTGAATCTTGGCCAAGTCACAGACCCCTGAGCCTGTTTCCTCATCATAACTGAGGCTGTTGATGCAAATACTTCCCTCCCGGGGAGATGGAATGCATGGGAAAATATAATAATAACTCCATCACAATGCCTAATATTTGCAGGACTTTGCTGCAACCATTAGACATTCTCATGGTGACTCCAAGGGGGAGCTAAGAGGGAGGGGGGCAGCGTGGGTTGGTGTGGGAGAGGCCAATCAGCTGAGGGGTGTCTTTTCTGCAGCGATGGAAGAGTTGGATGGTGATGATGTGCGCGTGTCCTCTAGGGGACGCTATGCTGAGCGGGACATCGTTCAGGTAGACCTGACCAGGCAGAGGAAGTCATGGAACCAAAAGGCATGGTGGGGAGGAGAGGCTAAGTTAGCAGCCATTCTCCCTTACTGCCTTTTTAATCACTTGCTTTTCTCCCCCTCACTCTTCCGCCTTCCTACATTCATTGAACAACTTCTTTTTGAGAAACAGGCAGGTTGCTGAAGCCATTGTGGAGTCACAGTTTAGGAGATCCCCAAGGCTCCTGCCCTCTAGTGGAGGCAACCAATTATAATCACACAGCTAAATAATAGTTCATTAGAATGTGATTTAAGTGCTCCAGAGGAACGGCAAATGCCACTCTGGGAGTCTGTAACAGGGACCTGATTGGGTACGGTCGTCAGGAAAGGCTTCTACGAGGAAATGACATTTGAGCTGAAACCTGAAGGAGGGGGTATAAGCATTACAGGTAGAGAAGCAGCATGTGAGAAGAAGGCTCAAAAGAACTGGCCCAATCTGGAGAAGGCAAGAGACCAAGGCGGCAGGATCACAGTGAGTGAGAGAAGCAGGGAGCCAAGGCCTTGCCAGTGGTGGTAAAGTTTGGGGCTTTGTTCTAAAAGAACTGGAGCGCTCTTAAAAGATTTGACATAGGGGAGTGAGATGGTCAGACTTGTATTTTAAGACATACAGAGATGCTGCGTGGAGAGTGGATTATAGTAGGGCAAGAGAGAAGTAAGGAAGCCTTTGCAGTAGTAGAGGGGAGACAACAAGGGTCTGGGTAGGAATGGAAACAGTGAGGATGGAGAGAAGAAGCAGGTTCAAATGATTTTTTAAGAAAAATTTACAAGAGTTGATGGTTTGATTTAACGGTGATATGAAGGGAAGGGGGCTTCAAGGATGACTCTGAGTTTTCCAGCTTGAGCAACTGGGTGAGTTATAGTCCCATTTACTGGGAAGGGGAAAGCTGGAGGAGCAGCAGATTTGGCAGAAAAGCCCAGAGCTCAGTTGTGAACATAATGGGTTTGAGGTATCTAAGACAACTGAAGGGAGACGAGATATGAGCAACTAAATATGAGGCTCTGGAGGCCAGGGATGGATGTATAAATTTGGGAGTCATCAAGGAATAGTGTTTTTTTAATTGAAGTATAGTTGATTTATAATATTATATTAGTTTCAGATGGAGAGCATAATGGTTCAGTATTTTTATAGTTTATACTCCATTAAAAGTTATTACAATATAAAAGCTATTAATTCTCTGTGTTATACAACATATTCTTGTTGATTATTTATTTTATACACAGTGGTGTATATCTCTTAATCCAGGGAACAGTCTGTAAAGTCATGGAAGTGTATGAAATCACCCAGGAAGAGAACTGAGAGAAGGGACCAGGTTTAGAAATCAGGTAGACCCAGGGGAATAGGGGGAGGAAAAAAAGCGTCCAGAAGAATGTAGTGTGTCCAGAGTGGGATGTGTCCAGAAGATTATGGTCAAATGTAATGGAAAGCTAGAGGAGTCAGCAAGATGAGGACTGACAGTCGTTGCCCTCTGGACTGATTTGGGAACGTGGTGCTGTTGATATTGTTAGCAAGAGCAGTTCCAGCAGACTGCCTGAAGCCAAACTTGAGTGGGTTGAGGGTGAACAGAAGGTGAAAAAAAAATGGATAGGGAGAAAGCAAATGTAAAAGGCTCCTCAAGAGAGGGGGTGAGAAATAGTGTGATATTTGAAAAGAGATGCTAGGGGTCAAAGAGGACTCCTCCCCACTGCACCCTTCCCCACCCCCCTCTCTCCTGGCCACCACCCACATATGATTGTCTGTGCTTGTCCCAGTTCGTCCCATTCCGAGACTATGTCGACCGTTCGGGGAACCAGGTGCTGAGCATGGCCCGACTAGCCAAGGACGTGCTGGCTGAGATCCCAGAGCAGCTACTGTCCTACATGCGCACCAGGGACATCCAGCCTCGCCCTCCACCCCCTGCCAACCCCAGCCCAATGCCAGCTCCAGAGTAGCCCTGCAGAGCCCCCCTATCCAATGCCTAGCAGTCTGCCTGCCTGCCCACTTGCTGCTTCTGCTGAAAGCCAGAGGCACCCGGAGCCCTGGACCTCACTGAGAGGCCAGCTTGGAGGATCAGTGCTGGCTGGTCGAGCTCTCTACCCTCTCACCCACAGAAGGGCCTGGCACTGTCACCACCTCCCTGCCTTCATGCCAATAATAAAGCTGATCTTTACTCCACCTCTGTCTCATGGGTCTTGGGGAGGGAGACTAGGGGACCCAGGGCCTGGGGCACAACCAAGAGAAGGAGGGAGCAAGGACAGATTCATCTTGGGTTCATCCCCATCCTAACATATATTGATTTAATCACTTCTTCAAACATTCTTCACACACTTTAAGCAATAAATTAAACTTTATGTGTGTACATTTTTTTCTGAGGAAAGAGGCTCGTAGCTTTTATCAGATTCTGAAAGGGATTCCTGACCTCAAAGAGGGTCAGCTGTAAGATTACTCAGTGTAACTCTGCTCTAATCCATCTACTCTGACTTTTTCGAGTGAGTATTCACTACATATCAGACACTACATGCTAAGTGATAAGCATCATCTTATTTAATCCTCACAACAATCCCATGAGGTAGGCACTATTTTATCTCCATTTTACACATGAAGAAACTGAGGCTCAGAGGGGTTAAGTAAGTTATTGAAGAGAACCCATCATTTTGACTCCAGATCCCAAGATCTTAACCAGCAAATCAGATCAGTGTCGATTTTATTAGGATGTTTTGGGGAAGATACTGCATATGAAAACACATACTTTATAGTGGGTTGAATGCAAGGTTTGTATTAAGATAAAATAGAAGTTTCCAATGCTTTGGGCTTTGCCTCAGAGCCCTGGAAGACCCTTTCATGCTCCTCTTGGATGGCAAAACTGGAGAGGCTCAGGAACAAGCATTGTTTAACAAGTGGACTCTTCCTGGCACCCACGTCCTCCGAAACCCCCAAGAACTGACAATGGAGTTTTCGAGCTCCACTTTACGAATAAGTTATAGGAGGTAGGAAGAACTTAACAACTTGCCCAAGTTCACATAGCTACCAAGTGACCCAGTCCATTAAAACCAGCTCTGTTCGTAGCCATTAAACATTTCCCGCCAACCTTAAGGATTCCCAGCATCTGAATCCCATTTTAGGTACACAAGCCCTTTCATACCCCACCAGCCCCTGCACCGCCCCCAATCCAGAAGCTACTTTCGGAGCCACACCTTTCCCTCCAGCCCCGCCCCTTTACCTTTTCTAAGCCCCGCCCTTTCCCTTCAGCGTGGCCTCCTTTTTCCCAGCTCTATCTTCCCCAGCCCAGCTCCAAGTTCCGTGCCCATCCAAAGCCCCGCCCTTTCTTTCCTGGGGCCCACTCTTCTGTTTAGTCCCACCCTTTACCCGGTGCTCAGCCCCTATTCGCCATACTGGGGCCAGCTTTACCGATGGCCCCGCCCACTCGCTGCAAACCCCGCCCCATAGACTGGTTTATTCTCTTCCAACCCCGCCCCGCCCCTACCCATAACTCCAGGTCTCCCTTAGGCTCTAGCCCGCGTCCCTCTTGCTCCTGGCCCTGCCCCCAACCCCGCCCCGTAGCTCCGGCCCCGCCTCGCCGCCTCCCTCGGAGACCAAGGCCAGGTCCCTACCGCAGCCGCGGCGCCAGCAGGAGGGAGGGAGGAGGGAGGGAGGAGGCAGAGGGGGAAGGGAGAAGGGCGGGCTCCTCACGCCTAGTCCCGCGCTCACCGTCCGTGGCCGCAGATTCGCTACAAACGGTCCGACCACTCCGGATACCGAGTACCGGGACTTCAGTCTCCAGAAACTCAACTCTAAGATGGAGGTGCTGGAAAAGCCCTGTGGAGTGTCCAGGGGCCCTTCCGAATCTCGGAGAATGGCCTCTCGAGCCTCAGTGGGCGGGCGGGGATCTGTGGCGAAAGTGCAGCTCGGCAGCGCCGCGGCGCCGCGTTTACCCTGCGCAGACGCCGTCGCCGCCGCTGCTGCCGCCGCCGCTGCCACTGCCTTTGCCGCCACCGTCTCAGCCGCCGCCGTCCCCGCGCTGCCTCCGGGAACCTCCATTGTTCCGGCGGCGCCGGGTCCCGAGGCCGAGCTACTTAGGGGCTCTCGAAAAGGGCGGCGGCCGCCGGAATTGAGACACCGGGGCGCCGGCGGGACTGGGAGCGGCAGGGGTCAGCGCGGGAATCCCGGGGAGCCGGGCCAGAGCGTGGGGCGGCAGGGGGCCAGGGTGGCTAGGTCTGCAGTCTTTGGAGTTGGGGCTCCCCTCCCCGCCCCGTCTTTCCCCGCCGGCCTCCCCAAGTGGGGTCGAAGCCCCGGCGGGCGTCCCCGGCGATGAGCCCGGACTCGAGGTGGCCGGTGAGTGCGGGCCTGGGACCAGGGCGGGAGTGGCCAGAGGGGAAGGGGTAGGCTACTTTCGTGGGGCGCGCACTGAGCTGCCCGGCCCGAGTGTCCCTCGGGCGACTCTGGCCCAGAGAACTGACAGTGCATTGGTTCCCAGCCGGCATCCCGGGGCTACAGTGTATCCTTCGGGGCTGCCTGGGCCAATGGCAGGAGGGGAGCCTGGTTTAACTTGTTACACTTCGACAAAGGGGAAACGTAGCCGCATCCGGGAGAGGGCTGCGGGCACCTCCTGGGCCTGGCCTGATCCCTCTGGCCTCCGCCCCCTACTTCCTCCAGCCCTCTGAGCTCCTGGGCCAGATGCCACCGCCATACTCTAGGGCCTGGGGCCCTCCCCACGGGCTTTCAGATCTGAATTCCCATGTTTCTCCTCTGTGCTTCTGCTGCTGAGTCCCAGCGGGACATTTGCCGGGGGCTCTGTGCTGCCTAGGGAGCCAGGGTAGCAGAGCTGCTGCGTTCACCAGGGACCCATCGTTGAAAGAGGAAAGCTTGTTTGTGCCTTTGATTGGTTTGTGTTTAAAGACACAGCTGCAGGTAGAATGTAGGAGCAAGTTGGAGTCAAAGGAGTAGTTTTAGTGCTAGGGCAATCAGGGGCTTTACCAGAGAGGCTGGAACAGCTCACTAGATTGGTTAAGTCGCAGGAGAGGGGCCAAGAAGGGTCACTGTTATTCAGGGAGCTCAGGGTGGCTTTGCCTGGAATGGTGCCAAGCTCATAGTTAAATTGTTGAACTCAACTAGGCCTGGAGAAATTGGGGCAGTCTCTGACCAAGCTGGACTTCCTGGGGGCTGGTGCCATCTGCTGACTCCACTCATCCAGGAAAGGAGGAGAGGAGGAAGGGAGGGCCTTGGGGACCAGCATGGAGCTGAGTGTGCCCAGATTGTCATGTTCCTGTTTGTACCCTTGGGCCTGGTACCACTCCCAGGGCCAGGGCATAGGCTTACCCTCAAGACCTCAGAAATGAACTAATTTTTCCTATAACCCAGTGATTTCTGCTGGAGCCCAGGACCACATCATTGGCTACCCATTCAAGCTTCTATATGGGCTGACACTAGCCTTCAGCCATCACTCTCAGCTCCAGATCTGGTGATCTTCCCATTTAGCTACTCATTCAACAGGTTATTTATTCATTTGCCAGAACTACACTACATGCCAGGCACTGGAAATACAGGCATGGGTAGGCTTCGGTGTCTGCACTGCACAGCCTCCAGTCTTAACAGGAAGAGACAGAGAACTTCCATTGTGGTGAGTGCCATGGTGGAGGTGAGAATGAAACCATGTGGAAACACAGCTCCCCATGGGAGAGACAAAGAAGTAATAACAGAAGAAGTGACATTTGAGCTAGGTTTTGAAGAATGAGTAGGAGGTCACCAATCAGAGAAGATAGAAGGCATTCTAAATAGAGAGCATCTTGCAGGAATAAGAAGTTATAACATTCAGGGAATGGCAGTTTGCCCTGGGTGGACAGAAGTACAGCTGTAACTGGTGAAAAGAAGAATCTAGAAAGGAGAACTAGGGCCAGACAGTGAAAAGAACACCCCGAATATCACCGTAAGGAGCTTGGATATTATCTTGAAGTAAGTGGGGAGCATCAGGAGACTTTTAATCAAGAGGCTCACATGATCATTGCTACTTGGTAAAAAGATCATTCTGGACACATTATGTGAGATGAGGCTAGAACTGAGACATAGGGCAGGATGGCCAGGGAAGAGGTGATAAGGCTCAGACTGTGGCCATGGTGTGGAGGAGATGGCATTTGGAGATGCTGGCCAGGACCCTTGAGGAGAGGGAGGGCTGGAGAGATTGGAGTGGGCAGCCAAGCAGTCTTCCCCAGGCCAATGCTAATTGATCTGTACATTCTAGATGTGACAGCATGGGGGTGGACTTTGACGTGAAGACTTTCTGCCACAACTTGCGGGCAACTAAGCCGCCCTATGAATGCCCAGTGGAGACCTGCCGCAAGGTCTACAAGAGTTACAGCGGTATTGAGTACCACCTGTACCATTATGACCACGACAACCCACCACCCCCACAGCAGACTCCACTCCGCAAGCACAAGAAGAAGGGACGCCAGTCACGCCCGGCCAACAAGCAGTCGCCTAGCCCCTCAGAGGTATCGCAGTCACCCGGCCGTGAGGTGATGAGCTACGCACAGGCCCAGCGCATGGTGGAGGTGGACCTGCACGGCCGCGTCCACCGCATCAGCATCTTTGACAACCTGGATGTGGTGTCAGAGGATGAGGAGGCCCCCGAGGAGGCCCCCGAGAACGGCAGCAATAAGGAGAACACCGAGACGCCGGCTGCTACTCCCAAGCCAGGCAAGCATAAGAACAAGGAGAAGCGCAAGGACTCCAACCACCACCACCACCACAATGCTTCTGCGAGCACCGCGCCCAAGCTGCCCGAGGTGGTGTACCGCGAGCTGGAGCAGGACACCCCTGACGCCCCGCCCCGGCCGACTTCTTACTACCGGTAAGGCCCCCTCCACCTCCCGACTCTGGAGAACTGGTCAAGCGGGGCTCAGGAGGCAAAGACAGGTGACAGGCAGCAGCTCACGGAGTGGCTGGGATGGAGGGTAGCAGAAGCACACTGGGCCCGCCGGGCAGTGAGAGGAAGCGTGCCCCAGCTAATGACGGTGGCACTTACCGTGCACGGCTGCGTGCCCTGTGTGGGGTGGCCCTTTCTGTGCTCACAGGTTACTCAAGTGGGTATTGTTCTCATTTCGCAGATGAGAAAAAGGACCAGACCTACCAAATCACGTGCCAGTAGATAACTGAACCAGGTTCAAACCCAGAGCTGACTCCAGAGCTGCACTATGTCCACAGTAGCAGAAGCTCCAGTTATTTTTTTTCCTGACCCTTTCTGTTCCATCACTGTGTGACCTTGGGAAAGGCATCTGGCTTCTGCTGGTCTGGTGACCCCAGCTGCAGAGGAGGTGTAGCTTTCCTCTGCCAGCCTATAGGTGCAAGACTAGGGACACTGACTTCATAAGGTCCTAAAAGCGATTTGTAAATCTGCAGAAGTAGTTTTCTTATTGCTTGTTCTATTACTGTCACCCATTCTTTAGCATGTGTAAGCAGTATTTGTATCACCTATGTCTTGTACTTCTCCAAGGACCCTTTTATTTGTTTCACTTAATTTTTTCTTGGTACCCTACTTCCTTCCAAAAATTAGTCACAGTGGCTCCTAATAAAATCACAGGCATAAGGCTAAATTCCTTTAACAGGAGGTAAAAAATTGAAGGAGTTGGGGAAGTATGACGGTGAAACTATATACAGAAACCCTAGCGGAAGGATGGAATAAAAACCAAGTGTGAAACTTCTCCCTGAGAGTCTTGGCATCCAAGGCAAAGAGGGCGTTCGGATGAGTTAGTTAAGCAACAGTCTTTGGTAACAGCTAATCAGAAGGCCTGATCTCTGAGAAGGGCTTGTTGTAAAGGTTCTTATGTGAAAAGTAGTTTTTACCAAAAGCGCAACCCACGTGATGTTATATTAAATCTCACTTCTTTTTAAGCAAATCTTTGGGAACCCAAGTGATTTGGCCCAGTGTGTCGCTTTCCTCCCACCCCATTCACACATCAGCCAGTCTCCCCTTCCTCTCCTCTGTTCTTTGGTCTGTCCACCCCAGCTCCAGCTCCTTCTGGCTTCCACTGTCTCTCCTCTCTGTTGGTCCTGACTGCCGTGCTCACCCCTCTCTGGGCCTGCCCTCCCTCCTGATGGCTCTTCAGTGTGCTCTGTGCTCTGATAAGCAGCCCAGCTCAGCTCCTTTTTGCTCCTTTTCTTCCTCCCTCCACTCAGATTCACTCTTTCCTCCTGGGGATTAGATCTGTTCTCCAGGCAGCAGTTCTCAGCTGGTGCACTGCAATCAGTTGGGAGGTGTGTTGCATGTAATTTGTTGCTACTGTTAGCAGAACTGCCTGTTTTGGAAATGATTTGCTTTTTATATAAATTTGAGAAGATTTGAGGTCATCTCTCTAATAATACCATTTTCTCTTGCTCGCATCTGATGTGCTTTCTTGAGGGGGAGAGAGAGGGCGGAGTGTCAGCTGGTGTGCCAGGAATTGTACATAGCATGCAGCCTACCTTATCTGTGCTGCAGTCTGTAATCTGGGTGCACCGTGGGAGTGTGTTATGCACCACCACGTAATGTCGCGTATGCCGTGGCAGAAAAGAGGTTGAGAGCAGGTGCCAAGGCCTAGAAGGAACCAGATGGTTCACACTAGCCCTGAGCCACACCCTTTTTCAAGGATGAAAACATTAAAGCCATCTTGGGGAAGAGGTAAAGGACTAAGGAAGGCGCTGCTTCTGAGAGACGTAGCATTTTAGCATTTTAGTCTCTCCTTTCTTCCACTCCCAAAATGCCTTTCAAGTGAACAACTGAGCGCCTCTTTCTGTGTGGTGAATCAGACATGGTCCCTGCCTCTGTCCAGCAGTGGAGAAGTTAAGACACATGAACAGTACAGTACAAGGCAAGGTAGGTCAGAGCTATGCAAAAACTAATGACAAAGCTAAGATAAATTGAGTACTTGCTTCATGCCAGGTACTGTTCTAAGCACTCTACCTGTATTAACTCGTTTAATGTTCACAACAGTGCATGAAAGAGGTTAAGGTTAGCATCACCTCCTTACAGATACAGAAACCAAGGCTCGGGGTGGTTAGCTCCCTGGCCTGCGGTCGTGTAGACCGTGGCTCTGGGGCCCTTGCCCTCTTGGCCTGCTCTGTTCCCCAGAGCCCCATTTTCCTTGTGGACAGGAGACAGGAGCGGCAGGAACTAACATTTTATCTAGGGCCTGCTGTGTGCCACCTGATTGAGCCCGCTTGTTTTTGTAGTTCCATTTAATCCTGACAGTGTCTTTGGGAGTAAGCAGTGTTATCCTCATTCTACCATCGATAAAACAGGTTCAGAAAAGAGCACGGATGTCCTGAAGGTCACAAAGTAGCAGAGCCAGGATCTAAACCCAGGTTTCTTAGAAGCTGAAGTCCTGTTCTTTCCATCATAGCTCCCTGTAGCTGTACAGGGTGGGAGTCAGGCTGCCTAGAGCGTACATGTGTGGCCGAGGGTGGGGAGTCTGCTCTGTACCCCAGGCATGTGGAGCAGCCCTCTGCTCCAGTCCCGCTGGCCCCATGCGTGCCAAAGGGTGGAGTTTAAATCCTTGCTCTGCCATTCCTGCTTGTGTGGCCTGTCTGTGTTGGGCAGTTAATTAACTTCTCAGAGCTTCAGTCTCCTCACCTACAAAGTGAGGGTATTAAGAACACTGACCCTATGGCTGTGGGGAAAATAAATGTGATAACTTAGTACCGTGCCTAGCTCACAGTAACTGCTCAGTAAATCTTACCTATTCTGACTCATCTCCCAAGGCTTTTCAGAGAGCAAAGACTACCCAGAATTTGAGGGAGCCCTGAGCTGATACTGGCACCAGCTGACAGAAGACCCACAGCAGCTCCATTCAGGGACACGGCCAGCTAGTGCTAAAATAACTTATATATAATTTGCAGGTGATAACTGAGGACCTTCCTTCCCCTGACTTTGCACCATTACCCAGACTACCCCAGTAATGGGTCCTAGCTGCACCACCCTTGTCCCTTCAGGGGTCTGGCTGAGCCTCTGCACCTAGAAGGAGACAACGTAGCCGCTGGGACACGAGCTTTGGAATTGGCAGGCCTTGGTTCATCTCTCAGCTCTACCACTTTCACAAGAGACAGAGGGCTAGGGCAGGTGAATTAACCTCCCCAAAGGTTAGGTTTCCTTTTCTGCAAAACAGGAATGACTGTAGGACTGGTGGTACCTGGGATTGAGTTGAGGGTAGAATGAGACGACACATATGTGAAAGCACAGGTCTGGCACAGAGTAAGCGCTCAGCACCTGGAGCCCGTTGTCTCTAAGGGAGGGAAGGCTCAACCATGTGATGCCAAGCTGCCTGTGTGCACTGCAGGTACATCGAGAAGTCAGCAGAGGAGCTGGATGAGGAGGTGGAGTATGACATGGACGAGGAGGACTACATCTGGCTGGATATCATGAACGAGCGGCGGAAGACGGAGGGTGTGAGTCCCATTCCACAGGAGATCTTTGAGTACTTAATGGACCGGCTGGAGAAAGAGTCCTACTTTGAGAGCCACAATAAAGGCGACCCCAATGCGCTGGTGGATGAGGATGCTGTGTGCTGTATCTGCAATGATGGTGAGTGCCAGAACAGCAACGTCATCCTCTTCTGTGACATGTGCAACCTGGCTGTGCACCAGGAGTGCTACGGTGTCCCCTACATCCCTGAGGGCCAGTGGTTGTGCCGCCGCTGTCTGCAGTCACCCTCCCGTGCTGTGGACTGCGCCTTGTGCCCCAACAAGGGTGGTGCCTTCAAGCAGACAGATGATGGGCGCTGGGCCCATGTGGTGTGCGCCCTGTGGATCCCTGAGGTCTGCTTTGCCAACACGGTCTTCCTGGAGCCCATCGACAGCATTGAGCACATCCCACCAGCTCGCTGGAAGCTGACCTGCTACATTTGCAAACAGCGGGGCTCAGGGGCCTGCATCCAGTGCCACAAGGCCAACTGCTACACAGCCTTCCATGTGACATGTGCCCAGCAGGCCGGCCTTTACATGAAGATGGAGCCTGTGCGGGAGACAGGT
The DNA here is from genome assembly GCF_048564905.1 of Vicugna pacos. NCBI lineage: Eukaryota > Metazoa > Chordata > Mammalia > Artiodactyla > Camelidae > Vicugna > Vicugna pacos. The sequence continues at coordinate 49,353,983 of NC_133003.1, forward strand.
GCTAATGGTACCTCCTTCAGCGTCCGCAAGACTGCCTACTGCGACATCCACACCCCCCCAGGGTCAGCACGCCGCCTGCCTGCCCTGTCCCACAGTGAGGGGGAGGAGGAGGAGGATGAGGAGGAGGATGAGGGTAAGAGCTGGAGCTCAGAGAAGGTCAAGAAAGCCAAGGCCAAGTCCCGGATCAAGATGAAGAAGGCGAGGAAGATCCTGGCAGAGAAGCGGGCGGCGGCACCTGTGGTGTCTGTGCCCTGCATCCCGCCACACAGGTATGTGGACAGGTTGCTGTGAGACGAAGTTGTGTTGGAGACTGACAGCCCCTGAGTGGAGTAATAGGGTTGTGTTATCTTCTTCCCATCAGGAGCTACATAGAAAATTTTTTTAAAAACAACAAAAACAATTTCAAAAGAAGTTAGATCCAGCAGGTCACTTGTCTTTTACATTAGGAACCAGAAACTTCATCTGGCAGAGCTAACAGGTGTTTTAAACTGCCTTCCATTTTGATGGTGTGGTTTAAGTTGGGAGAAAAGATAGAATAGCCCCAGCCCAACAGAAGCAGTTGTCTGACTCTGAAGGGAAAAGTGGAACAAAAAAGGGGGAAGGAAACACGCAAGGAGTTGTGAAATGGTTACCGCCACAAATAAGTCCAAATGAGGGCTGTGATGTTTTTGACTTTCTCTTACGCTCTCTCGCCGATTTCCTGTAGCTTACTGCTGTGCAGTAGTACTGCATCTTAAAAGCCTCCCAGGCTCAGTCTGAGTTGGGTCTTCCAGGGTCAGACAGAACTCTGGGCTTCAGTGACAAGAGCACTCATAGGGGCCAAGCTCCCTGACCCCCTTGGGGAACAGGGTTTGGGATCTGACTTAGTGCTGGGAGCTTGGCTTCCTGTCCGCTGAAGGCCGTTGGTGGCTCCATTTGCTTTTCTGTGCTTTAAGCCCAGTGTCACAGGCCTTTTTGACAGTAGATTTAGTCCCTATTCAGCCCCACTCAGAAACTCTCACTGGCCAGAGCCCCCTGTTCTGCTTAAGAAAATCAGGCCCCAAGAGTTTTTTTCTCTTTGCTCCCCTGCTTCCTAGGCTCAGTAAAATCACTAACCGCCTGACCATCCAAAGGAAGAGCCAGTTCATGCAGAGGCTGCACAGCTACTGGACGCTGAAGCGGCAGTCACGGAACGGGGTCCCACTGCTGCGTCGCCTGCAGACGCACCTGCAGTCTCAGAGGAACTGTGACCAAGTCGGGGTACTGTGTCAGATTCCCTGTGGGCGCTAGGAACCAGTGCCGGGGGGGGACGAGGACTGAGATTTGTGACTGTAGTTTCCAGTGTCTGAGGGCTTGGGCTTTTTCCTCCTTTAAGCTAACCCTCAAACCAGGCTCAGGATGCAACCCTTACAGAAATGCATTGTTCCTAGGTGTTCATCCATTCATTCACAACATGCACATTCCAAGCACCGACTGTGCAGGGCCCAGGGGACACGTGGGTTGAGGAGCTTCCACTTCAGTTGGCGAGCCTGCCAAAAAGTCACTCTGCTCCCTCCTTTGGCTTTACCTGCCCTCGATCCCAGTTTACAGGGGTTCTTTTGGTTCTCCTTCCCTCTCGCTCTCTCATCATCTCCTGATCTCCCTTTTGCGTCTACAGAGAGATTCTGAGGATAAGAACTGGGCCCTCAAAGAACAGCTTAAGTCCTGGCAGCGGCTTCGGCACGACCTGGAGCGAGCACGGCTGCTGGTGGAGCTGATCCGCAAGCGGGAGAAACTCAAAAGGGAGACGGTGAGGCTCCTGAGCCAGCTCTTTTTTATGGTGGGGAAAGCAGATCCGGGAAAACCGAAAACAGAAAAACCATGTGTCTCTTGGCTGGGAAGCAACAGGGGTGATGCTGGAGTCAAGTCTCCTAGAGCTCAGTGTGCTCTCAGGCTCACTGAAAGCAGAATGTCACAGGAGAGTGTGAACAGAATCCTAAATTATGTGATGCAGGTAGCTGGTGTTGGGCGTTAAGAGAGGGAAAGTCCAGAGTGGTCACGTAAACCTAGCTGCAGGGAGTGGAAGGAAGACGAGTTCCCAAATCAGCTGCAACCATCTCCTCAGACCTCTCTGCCAAGGGACTGGCCCAGGCCTGGCTGATTGGGCCTTTGTGTGTGTCAGATCAAGGTCCAGCAGATCGCCATGGAGATGCAGCTGACCCCGTTCCTCATCCTCCTTCGAAAAACCTTGGAGCAACTCCAAGAGAAGGATACAGGCAACATCTTCAGCGAGCCGGTCCCTCTGTCTGAGGTAACCGAATTGGACGAAGTAAGAATCCCTTCCCCTCACCCCACCTTCTTTCTGTTCCTCTCCCAGTTGGACCCCTGCTGCAGGTCTGGGCCAGGGACTAGGAGGGGGCCTTGAAGAGAGGGGCTGGTGGCTCTGGGGCTCCGGAATGGACTGGAGCCACATGCATCACCTGGACTCTGTCTTGTCCCTGTCATACCTCAAGGCCCAGAATAGGAGGCAATCTGCACTCCTACCCCAGAGGCAGGGACTGAGTCTGCCAAATGAATAATCCCAGGGCAGGAAGACACTTTCCAGGTGCTGAACCCTAGAACGGAGAATTTAGAAGGCTCAGCACCTAAAGAACCATCTCTGAAGCCCTAGGTCCTGACTGGCAGACTCTTCTCTCTAAAAGGTATAAAACGAGAAGCCTGAGGCAGCAGCCTTCCTATAAATGTCAATAATAAGTTAAGAGAGCTATAGGAATGCAAGGTGGTGGTATTTCCAGAGGATTCCTCTAGCCATTTTCTTGCTAAAGCCTCATATGGCTCTAGAAGGTAGATAGAGCTGTAATTTCATTACTGTTTTCCAGGTGAGGAAAAGAAGGCCCAGAGAGGTTAACAGACTTGCCAAGGTCACATAGCTTGTGACTAGTAAAGTCAGGACTAGAATCCAGCTTTCCTTTCCCCTGAGCTGTAGGCCTGCCTCTAACTGTGGTGGGAGGAGGTTGCTGGATACATTCCAGGGGGTGTTGTTAGGAACAGGGGTTCGGGGGAGTGAGGAGCATACCTCCACTTAGCTACACCTGCCGTGTCCTCCCAGGTGCCTGACTACCTAGACCACATCAAAAAGCCTATGGACTTTTTCACCATGAAGCAGAACTTGGAGGCTTACCGCTACCTGAACTTTGATGATTTTGAGGAGGACTTCAACCTCATCGTCAGCAACTGCCTCAAGTATAATGCCAAGGACACCATCTTCTACCGGGCAGCAGTGCGGCTCCGTGAGCAGGGTGGTGCTGTGCTCCGCCAGGCCCGGCGCCAGGCAGAAAAAATGGGCATTGACTTTGAGACGGGCATGCATATCCCCCACAGCCTGGCCGGAGACGAGGCCCCACACCATGCCGAAGATGGTGGGTGAAAAGTCACACACACGCATAGAGGCCAATGCCAGGGATGAACAGCTTTCCAAAAGTCCCCTCCTGGGAGCAGGCAGTATAGGCAGGAAGCAGCTAGGCTGAGCAGTGGCAAGCTATCCCCAGGAATGCTGTCCAGGAAGCCAGACTAGGTGAATGGACAGCAGTCCTCACCATTCCACATCTTGGTGCTGCTGTTTTACAGCCGTTCCTGGTGAGAAGCGGAAGGGAGAAGAGTGGGTTTCTTGCTGCCTGCCCAGGTTTAAGGGGCCCAGAGGGCTGCCCTGAGCCTGACCTTTCCCCCCATCCCCACCCCCAGCAGCAGAGGAAGAGAGGCTGGTCTTACTGGAGAACCAAAAGCACCTGCCAGTGGAAGAGCAGCTGAAGCTGTTGCTCGAGCGGCTGGATGAGGTGAATGCCAGCAAGCAGAGCGTGGGCCGCTCACGGCGTGCAAAGATGATCAAGAAAGAGATGACGGCCTTGCGGCGGAAGCTTGCCCACCAGCGGGAAGCTGGACGGGATGGGCCTGAGCGGCATGGCCCCTCCAGCCGGGGCAGCCTGACACCCCACCCAGCAGGCTGTGACAAGGACGGGCAGACGGACAGTGCCGCCGAGGAGAGCAGCAGCCAGGAGACAAGCAAAGGTCTGAACCCCATGGCGTGGTGGACCCCAAGGCCAGCCAGACTTTGACTCTGCAGCAGACGCTCGCCCCCTGCCATCCCCTGGGCAGAGGTCCCTCCTGCACAGCTAGCTGCACTTTCCCCTCATTCCCCAACTAGGGGCCTCTTAGCTGCCTCTCTGGCTCTTTGTGTGAGACAGTGTTCCCAGCTTCCTGCCCCTCAAATTATCTCCCCAAGTCTAGCTGGACTTACAGTCCTACACACCCAGGGCATACCCTGGACATATGCCCTTCCCATACCAGGCCCCTCACCAATCTCCTTCTCTCTTTCTCTGCTCCAGGCCTGGGTCCCAACATGTCCTCAACCCCCGCACATGAGGTGGGCAGGAGAACCTCAGTTCTGTTCTCCAAAAAGAACCCGAAGACAGCTGGACCGCCCAAGAGGCCGGGCCGGCCCCCCAAAAACCGGGAGAGCCAGATGACCCCCAGCCACGGAGGCAGTCCTGTGGGGCCCCCCCAGCTCCCCATCATGGGCTCCCTGCGTCAGCGCAAGCGGGGTAGGAGCCCTCGGCCCAGTTCGAGTTCAGACAGCGACAGTGATAAATCCACAGAAGACCCCCCAATGGGTGAGCCTCTCCTTCACCCAGCCCCCCAGTAGAGTTAGCAGAGCTACCATTCTTTCCAATATAACTCCCACCTATCCCTTTATTTGCCCATAATATGTCAGTGCTATAAGGACCCTTAGGAATCCTTTAATTCCTTCACTTTACAGATGGGGAAACTGAAGCCCAGAGACACTGACCCAGCTTGATTCCCATCCAGGGCCCCCTCCATTGTATCACTTTACCTTTTCTCTTCTTACCCTTGTTGGGGAATCTCCTGCCCTTTAAGCCATTTGTGTCCTAAGGCCAATAACTGCCAAGGGAAGTGTGAGGGGTGGGGCAGGGCTGTGGCCAGCTGTGGTGGACACTGCCCAGCACTAGCTCTGCTGGCCAAGGTTGGAGGAATTTTCCAGCACAGAAGGGAAAGCCAAGCTCTAAGCCCCTCTTATCCCCAGTAGATCTCTGATCTACATCTTCCTGACCGATTCCTTCCCTCCTCCCCCTCCCCCCAACCAAGACTTACCAGCCAACGGCTTCAGCGGTGGAAACCAGCCAGTAAAGAAGAGTTTCTTGGTATACCGTAATGACTGCAGCCTTCCCCGGAGCAGCTCCGACTCTGAGTCCAGCAGCAGCAGCAGCAGCAGCGCTGCCTCAGACCGGACCAGGTACCAGCCCTCCAGATCAGGCCTGCCTCCGGGATCCCCTTCCAGATTTCCTTATGGGGAGTGCGGTGGCAACCATCCCAGCTTAGATTAAGGTGGCTCAAGCCAAAGGTTCTCTGCAAAATAAATGGAATAGATGAGACTGTCACCATAATGGAACACAGGGGACCATCCTGGGTTAAGCCCATATTTTAGAACAGGGGGCATAAACTGATGCCTTGTGGCCTGGATTTGTCCTGCAGACATATTTTGTTTGGCCAGCATGTTTTTTTTTGTTTTTTTTTTTTTTAGTGAATCCAGAAGTACCATATAAAATTCCCAGTTTCTGTATTCTCTTTAAAAATCAGATCTGGCTGAGTACTATTCCATTGTATACATATAACCATGTCTTCAATTCTGACTAGTGTTGCCTTAAGATAGGGCGTCACTACTGCTAAGTCCAGCCCATGTCAGTCATATCACCCCCAAGTCCCTGAGGGCTGTGAGTTTGAAATTCTTCAGTTAGCCTCTGCTTTCCAGAAGTCTTAGCCCCTGGGGGCTTAGAGAAGAGAGGATACCCACCATGGCATTCCCCCTACATCTTCCCATCCTTTGAGTTGAGTTTCTGTTTTGTCCACAGCACAACACCCTCAAAACAAGGCCGGGGCAAGCCCTCCTTCTCTCGGGGCACATTCCCAGAGGACAGCAGTGAAGACACCTCAGGCACTGAGAATGAGGCCTACTCCGTGGGCACTGGCCGCGGCGTGGGCCACAGCAGTAAGTACGCCCGCCCAAAGCCAGGGATGCTGGGGGCTCAGTGTCAGGGCCTTATCAGCCCCCTGGCTGCTGATCCGCCCCCTCTCTCCCATTCCTGTGAAGTGGTGAGGAAGAGTCTGGGCCGGGGAGCTGGCTGGCTGTCAGAGGATGAGGACTCCCCCCTGGATGCTCTGGACCTGGTGTGGGCCAAATGCCGAGGGTATCCATCGTACCCAGCTCTGGTAGGCTTCTGCTTTTTTTTTGTCATACCTCTTGCCTTCTAACCTCATGACACAGACTCAAAATTAGCAGACTTTTCCTACTCTCTGCTGAGCAGCAGAACACAGGTATTTGGCAGATAGACACTGAGAGGTCCCTGGTTAGTTGCTCCATCTTTCTCTTTTTCTTCCCTTTGGCCCTTGGGCTCTGAAATAGTTCAGCCTGGGAAGAAGCCAAGGGTGAGCATTGCAGCCCTAGTTGTATGATAATCTTTTTCTGTCTCCACTTCAGAGGTAATCTGGAAATTCTTGGATAGGGTAAGCCTTGGGGAAGGAGACTGAACTAAACCAAGGTCTTATTACACCCTTAGATCATTGATCCAAAGATGCCCCGGGAAGGTATGTTCCACCATGGGGTTCCCATCCCTGTGCCCCCACTGGAGGTGCTGAAACTTGGGGAACAAATGACCCAGGAAGCCCGAGAGCATCTCTACCTCGTCCTCTTCTTTGACAACAAGCGAACCTGGTAAGGGAGGAGTGGAGCATTTGGTGTGACTCACAGCCACAGATGCAACTCTGGGTATGGGGGCAGGCTGCCAGAAAACTCCAGCAACAGACAGACTGGGCTATCTATAAGTCACTGGGGGAAGGACTTAGATCTTTGAGCAAGTCGTGTCCATGAGTCTGAGAGACTGAGTGAGCAGCAGCTGACAGACAGCTGTAGCTAGAAACCAAGTGACTGTGATAAATGTGGAGGTGGCTCCCCACCTAAAGTGGCTTCTAGACTTAGTGTTCCTACCTCTGCCTCCATGGTAACAAGACAGGGATAAAGCAGGCAGAATCTTTCAGGCTCTGAGTCCCTGTTCCATCACATTATGTATGTAGTCTTTTGCTCTTGTTAATTGTAGAGGATATTTATTGTCAGTTTGGTCTGTCTGGAGCCCACAAGACAGGGCACCTATTTCAGGTTAGGTCAGGGCTCCTTTCTTCACCCATAAATACCCTGTGGTTACCCCCCAGTGTGACTGTTGACTGGGCTTTTTCATCACTAGGCTAAGCAGTTCCTTAAGGGCATGGACTGCCTCTCTTGGTTTCTGTAATTCCCACCAGAGCCTGGCCCAGACTGGGCACTCAGAAGGTGGTTCTGAATGAATGATCAAGTGAAGAAGGCTGGTGCTTGTTACTTTCCTACAGATAAGAGATGACTCATTTGATCCTCACCTCATCCTACAGGCAGTGGCTGCCCAGGACTAAGCTGGTTCCTCTGGGTGTGAACCAGGATCTCGACAAGGAGAAGATGCTGGAAGGCCGCAAATCCAACATCCGCAAGTCAGTACAGATTGCCTACCACAGGGCTCTGCAGCACCGCAGCAAGGTGCAGGGCGAGCAGAGCAGTGAGACCAGCGATAGTGATTGATACTGTCCAGCACAACCCAACCCACAGTGCCCTGCCACCTCCCTCCTTCCCTTTGCTCACTGTCTTGGAGTGGCACCGGCCTCTGCACTGACTCATTCCTGGTCTTGAGGCCAGTCTCAGGGGAAGCTGGGTGGGGGAGGTCCCTCCCGCCCTGAGTGCAGCTGGACTGTACAGAACACTCCAAGGGCCCATGGCGGCTCCACGCAATGAGAGAGGAGGTCCCACAGGCCAGAAAGCTCCAGAGACCTCACGGCATTGTAGCGCAGGGTGGTAAGCCAAGGTTAGGACACTGCGTAAAACAGGCCATCCCATCACCTACGCCTGCTCGTGCCAGGAGAATCCCTAACCGCCTAGTGGCCTGAGGCCTCTGAGGTGGTAAGGTGAGGGGGCATCTGCCCAGCCTAGCAGTGGGATTGATGTCTGTCCAGCCTGGAAGAGGGGCACTAGGTGACCCCCTCCCCTGCTGTTGTAAATACTGTAATTAGCGGAGAATTTAAATTATTCTCATTTGTAACTGCGTTTCCGGGTCGCGCCAGAGTCATTTGGTACTAAAAAATACAGGGGCCTGTCCCCATTTCCCTTCTTCCCATAGATTCCCCCACCTTTCAAACTGGTTTGTATTTATTTCAAAGGAAGAAAATATATTGATTCTTAGAAAATGAATGGTCTGTTTGGAATTCTTGGTTCTTGCTTTCTGCCAAGGCAAAGAGATGAAAAGGTAGGTTCTGTCTCCCAGGGATGGTAAATAATTGGGCCCAAGTGGTTGCTGACTGCTGTGCCTGCTGCATTTATAAGATAACAGCAAAGATAATATGAGAGCTCCTACTTCCCATGCACTTAACTGAGTGGTAGACCCTGTGCTGAAGCACCTTTAGGTACAGTTTTGTATAATCCTTGCAATAATTGGGGCAGGGTAATAGAGTAGTTGTCTCCACAAAGACACTGAGGTCTAGAAAAATTGAGTAACTTGCGTAAGTTCCCACAACTAGGAAGTTACAGAGCTAGGATTTGAACTCAAGTTTGTCTGTCTGCAAAGCTAGCTCTTTAACCAGTATGCAGATCTGCTGGCAGAGTGTACTGCCCATTCTTTCATAAACTGCAGATGCTTCAAGTCCTTGCCAGTGGATCGTCCAAGTGCTGCTTCAGAATCACTATAGCTGTGACCTCCTTTTAGCTTGGGACCAAGCAGGTTTCATTCATTCCCAACCTTGACACCTTCTCTTCCAATTTAAACATTTATTGGAGAAATGCTCTCCAAGCGCTGTGGGTGTGCATGCCTACAGATGAAATGACCACAGGAAGCAGCTGTCCCGGGGCCTTGCAGCTTCTTCCAGGCTCCCAGGGGGCCCCAGCTAGGAGCTTTGGATGGGTGGGACACAAAGATAAATCAGCTGCCAATCTTGCCCTTGAGGAATGTGCAATCTAGTCATTCAAAAATCACTGGGCTAGAAGGGGAAAAACACTCAAATAGAGTTCTTGTCTCCTTGTTTTTTATTTATTATGTAAATAATAATATTTAATATGTAATAAATATGTAATTATGTAAATAATAACCAATAATATGTAAATAATTTCCAGAAGGGAGGAAATTACATAATCTTTCCTGGGCCAGGCAGCCGGCCCTGGCAACTGGGCTACCCCGGGGCACACACTGGTCCGTGGTCCTGTAGCCTCCCTGGGCTGCCGGGCCCTGCCCCTACACATGCCCCAGTCGGCAGGGGGGTGCGAGGCAGGGAGGCCCTAGAAGGAAAGAAGCAGCCGAGGCAGCCAGAAGGCGGGGACAGTCCCTGGACAGGACAATCCGAGGAGGCAGACCTCTGAAGGGTGTAGTCTGTGAGGAGGCCTAACGCTGCTCAGGAAGAGGCCTCGGAGGGGGCCAGCTCAGCGCAGGAGCACGAAGGCAGAATCCTCGGGCGCCCGACGCTGTGGAGACACCGCAGGGGCTCAGCAGGCCCAGAGGGGGTTCATGGGAGGCGGACTGAAGAGAGCGAGCATCGGCCTGGAGAGGCTCGGTGAGGAAAGCTCCCTGAGGTCGGCGGGGGACAGGACTTGGTTCTGCGGGCCGGCTCTGTGATGAGGCAGTGAGGGCTGGGGCCTGAAGGCGCGGCGACCGGACACCACGCCGTGCCGAGTGCAGACAAACCCTGAGGCCAAGAGCGGGCAGCGAGCCCGTCGCGCGCCAACCGCTGAGGCGCCAAGGAAAGGCCTGCCCACTCGCCGCCAAGCCGGATTCTCATTGGCCCCTCTCATTCCTCCGCGGATTGGTTACCTTTGGATCCAATTAGCCGGGCTTGAGCCCTACTTCCGGTGAGGGAGTGGTCGGACCCCGGAGAAACCGGAAGTGTACTCTCGAGCGTGCTTCCTAAATTCACCGCAGCTCAAGGGACAGTGGTTCGAGCTTCGAGACGGTGGAGGAGGGGGACCCTACAAAAGGAGAAAGGGCGGGAGGGTCGGGACAGGAGGTGGGACAGAGTTGGGGGGGACGGGGCTTTGGGAGACGGCAAGGGGCGGGGCCTGCGGGGAGTGGAGGAATTAAATAAAACTGGGCGGGCCTTAAGAATTAAGAGTCCATGACTTGGTGGGCGTGGCCTTGAGAAGCGTGGCCTTGGTGGGGGTGTGGTCTCTTGGCTGCGAGAGGAGCTGTTCTGAATGGGCGGGTCCATAATGGGGCGGATCCAGACGTGGAAATGTTAGCCCTCTCCCTTCTGCCGGGTAGCATGGGGCATCGTACTCTAGCCTCCGTCCCTGCCCTGTGGGCCTCCATCCCCTGTCCACGCACTGAGCTGCGTCTGGACCTGATTCTGGCTTCTGGACAGTCTTTCCGGTGAGTCGTCCTGGCTCCTGACTCCTACTACTGCAGGTCAGGGGTGCAAAGGAACGTTGTGGGTAATAGAAGGAAACTATGGGATACAAGAGACTAAGGCACGGGTAGTGACCCTGTTTACCTCCTATATAATTACGCAGGTAGTAAGCCTGCGCAATTTTGTTACTATCATTAAATTATATAATCGATGTAAAAGAAAGCATTTTTTGTAATTTGTAAATCAGTTTTGTATACGGAGCAGCTATAGGGTGGGAGGGCCCCAAAGCGTGCAGGAAGGGACTGAATGCTAGGTCTGCCATGTGCCTGGGGGCTCAGGTGGATGGAGCAAAGCCCTGCGCACTGGAGTGGCGTGCTGGCGGACCAGGTATGGACACTGACCCAGACTGAGGAGCAGCTCTACTGCACTGTGTACCGAGGGGACAAGGGCCGGGCTGGCAAACCCACACTGGAAGAGCTAAAGGCCGTGCGACAGTACTTCCAGCTGGATGTCAACCTAGCTCAACTGTACCACCATTGGAGTTCCGTGGACCCCCACTTTCAAAAGGTGGCTCAGAAATTCCAAGGTGAGTGTAGGGCCTGGAGCATGGGTTGGGGTGGTTGTAATTTGGTTAAGTTACGCAATTTCACCATCTGTAAAATGAGGATTATCTCTACCTCATAGTTTTAGAAGGATTAAAGAAGCTAATACATGTAAAGTGCTGAGATTAGTGCCTGACACATAGTAATTATTATTACTGTTATTACTGTCCTGCTGACCACCATAGTGGAGTGACAAGGAGATTGAGCCAAATCCTGGCTGTGTGACCTGGGGCTGGTGACATCTTTCATTCTTTTAAATGTTTACAGAGCATCTTCTTTGTGACTGGGGATACAACAGTGAACAAAACAGGCACAAATCCCCACCCTCATAGTGCTTACATTGTGGCTTCTTCATCTGTGGAGTGGGATGATAACCCAGACCTCACAAGATGCTATGAGGAATGAGAGCTCTAGTGTTGCTATCTCTAACAAAGCGGACTCTCATTCCCCTGGGATCCCCCTGGAGCCTTGGTGCCTAGGATCTGAGGATGAGAGGAGGCCACTCCCAACAGCAGATGCTTTCTGGTCCCCAGGTGTGCGACTCCTGCAACAGGACCCCATTGAATGCCTTTTCTCCTTCATCTGTTCCTCCAACAACAACATTGTCCGCATCACTGGCATGGTGGAGCGGCTCTGCCAGGCCTTCGGACCTCGGCTCATCCAGCTTGATGATGTCACCTACTATGGCTTCCCCAGCCTGCAGGCCCTGGCTGGTGAGTAGGTTGCCCCCAAGCCCTCCAACAGCTTTAAGGGTTTGTTCAGGACTCCCCTGGTGCCTGTCTCCCATCTCAGAGCTTCATGCCTTCCCAAACACTGCCTTCATCCAGAACCACCCTGCCTCATCTGATTAGCTCCAGGTATATCTCGTCTTCCTTATCTGTCCCTGAAATGTCAGCACCTGTGCTTTTTGCCCCATGGGTTCAATGGCTCATCAGAAAACATCTATATACAGTGTACAGTAGCTTGGGATTAAGAGCACACATTCTTGTCCCCAGGTGTGCTACTCCTGCAACAGGACCCCATCAGCAGGAGACAGACTGCCTGAATCTGAATCTGAGCTCTGGCACTGGACTTCTAGCTGTACGACCTTGAGCACATTATTTAGCCTCTCTGTGCCTTAGTTTCTTAATCCGCTGAATAGGGTAACAGTAGCCTCTATCAGCGTTGTCACGAGCGTTGATTAAAGGAATACACAGACTGCACCTAGCACAGTGTTTGACAACAATTCTGTATCCAAAAACACACATGTTTTTCCTTGCAGCTCTGTGGGGCAGTCGTCTTACAGAAGCAAGTATGTCAGTTGTCAGATGTGAGAAGTAAGCTAGAGGAAGTGCCTGGGGACTGTATAGCAAGGAGACAGCCCCCTCCAGAGAAGAGAGAATGTTTTTGATGCTCAGAAACCCAATCTTGGGTCTCAGCTTCCAGCTCAGTAGTTATAAAGACCTCCAGAAATTCATTCAACTCTCCAAGTTTCTGTTGTTTATAGAACAATTTTTATCCAGAAGGATTTGAGGGATGAATAAAACAATCATGAGGTAGCGTAGTATTATGGGTTAAGAGCACAGGCTTGGCGTCCCAGACCTCAGTGCAAGATCCCACCTCTACCATGTCTGTTCCTTTTTTCTCCCCCCAAGTTATCTTTTATTTATAATAAAAAGGTCATTTTAGCAAAAGACACACTGAGAAAAGAGTCGCTGTGACCCAGCATCATGTCCTTTCTTGAGCAAGTTTTTATTTGACCTCTTCTAAGCCCTCATTTTCTCCATCTGTAAAATGGGGAATTGTTGTCAGGGTCCTTGAGAAAAATAAGCATGATAATGTACCTAAAGCACTTTGCTCCAGCGTGATACCCAGCACTTGATAACGGAAGTTGTTGCTATTATTATGGCTATTTTTTTAACATCATAAATGTGCACACCCTTTGGAAAGGTTAAGGAACTCAATGGGGGTGTTCCTCCAGGGCAGCAAGTCATTCTCAGTATCTGCCCCAATGCACAAAGCATAGTAGGTACTCAGAAAACATTTGTAGAGGGGCAGAACCCAGGCCTTACCCCTTTCCTTTGTACATGCAAGTGTCCTGGGGTCTCCCAGAAGGTGCTGAGGTGGGAGAGAGCTGCTTAGGAAAAGCATTCCTATGGGGTGGAGGGCTCACACACTAGCCTGAGGATAGGAAGGATTTGAGAATGCTTGACCCCTGCTGTCCTCCCCACCATCCCCCAGGACCGGAGGTGGAAGCTCAGCTCAGAAAGTTGGGCCTGGGGTACCGTGCCCGTTACGTGAGTGCCAGTGCCCGAGCCATCCTGGAAGAACGGGGCGGACTTCCCTGGCTGCAGCAGCTGCGCAAGGCCCCCTACGAGGAGGCACACAAGGCCCTCTGCACCCTGCCAGGGGTAGGCACCAAGGTGAGGCCCCAGGGAGTAGGAGCTGGCCTCACCACCCATGCAGAGAGTGGCAGAGATGGAGACAAGGCAGGCCTGAGAGTTGAATGTGGGCTTAGCTTCTGGAGGCAGAGCGGGAGGAAGAAAGGATACCAGCAGATGTTTTATTAGAGAAAATGCAGAGTGCTGCAAAGGTATAAGACATTGATTGCACTTTGAATGCATTTTTAGAAAAACCATTTGTTCAAGTACATATATACACTGCTATATGTATGTGGAAATTTCTTGAAGGAATTATAGGAAACTTAAGAATGGTTTCCTTTGGGAAGACAGATGAGATGTTTCCACTTTTCATCTTGTTCTTCTCTTAAAATTATATGTACTTATAAAACTTTTTGTTTAATATCAACAGGGTTAGCTATCAGTAAGATGATGGGAAATGTGGCATTTAGTGGTTTCTTTTTTATACTTCTGTGTAGTTTAGAAATGAGTTTTTGTTTAAAGAACCATTTTTAATTGGCCCTGAACTCCAGCCCAGCAGTAAATCTTGGTTATGCATCTTCCTAGCAGTGTAACTTTGGCCAAGTCACTTCACCCTTCAGAATCTCAGTTTTCTTGTCTGCAGAAAGCCAGCACTCTCATCATAGCTGCTTTTTAAATTATTAATAGAAAATACAATAATAGTAACTTCGGTATAGAGAAGGACGCAGCTGGCTTTGGGGTTAGAAGGAAGTTGCTGGCTGGGTCCTGCCATTCCTCCTCTGTGGCTCACTCTGTATCTATCAAAGGTGGCCGACTGCATCTGCTTGATGGCCCTAGACAAGCCCCAGGCTGTGCCTGTGGACATCCACATGTGGCAGATCGCCCAGCGTGACTACAGCTGGCACCCCACTACCACCCAGGCCAAAGGTCCGAGCCCCCAAGCCAACAAGGAACTGGGTAAGGAGAGAGAGCGGGATGTCAGGGCTGGCAGTGGGCTGACGTGGTGGGAAGGTCCCACACCTCTCCCTGAAGCCCCACCCTTGTGGATGGGGAGCCGGAGGGGCCAATTAATGTCACCTCATCACTTCTGGTTTAGGAAACTTTTTCCGGAGCCTGTGGGGACCTTATGCTGGCTGGGCCCAAGCAGTGAGTGTCCCTAGGTGTCCCTTCCTCCTCTAGCCCAGACCCTATACAACTTCTCCCCCAGCCCTGAGTCCAGTGGACTCTCGTTGCCCTGGCCCTGTCCCTCATGAGCGCTTCTATCTCCCTACACTGCCGCCAGCCCCACTGGCCCTGAGCCCAGTGTGCCCTCACTCCCCTCAGGTGCTGTTCAGTGCTGACCTGCGCCAAGCCCGCCGAGCTCAGGAGCCACCAGCAAAGCGCAGAAAGAGACGCACGGGGCCGGAAGGCTAGGTGGGGGCACTGGACACAGGGATTCCCCAAACACCTCCCCCTCCACCCCCTACTTCTCTCCCCAATCCGGTCTTGTTGGAAAGAGGGCTCCCTGCAACTATCGCAGGGACCAGGCACCCTCAAATCAAGCAGTTTGGCACCCTCAAATCAAGCACAATATAGGGTGTGGATTGTCGGGGGAACAGAGCTACCTGTGGTTTTAACCTCTTCCCTTTATTACAAGAAGGAACAATAAAATAGAAACATTTGTATGGAAAATGCGGTGGAGGTGTGGTAGGGAAAGGGGTGCAGGGAGGGGGGCCGGGTAACCTGCCAGTTCAGAGAGGGAAGGGGAGCAGGCTGCCCCTGACCCTTCCCACACAGGGGCTCCTGACCCCGTATCCAAGCCCCTAGAGCTGGGGGGGCAGCGTGGGGGGCAGTTCCGGGCCAGGCTCCACGCAGCAGTCTCGACAGCAGCAGCCAGCCACCGGCCCTACAAAGGGAGAGAGAGCAGAGCTGGCTGTAGTAGACCGTGCACTCTGGCCCAGGTGCCCTCTGTGGACCGCCCACGCCCTTCCACAGAGCCCTGGTCCTCACCCCCGGCTGCTGATGTCAGCAGCTCCCCGTGGCTCGCCGTCTGTCCCTGCCCATCCTGGCTGGTGCCCAGCTGTAGCTTCCTCATGTGCCGCACCACGGCCGTGGCATTGAAGGCTTGCTGTGGGCACAAGAGGGAGAGGGACTTCTGAGAGAGCGGGGAATCGTGGGGCGGGGTCTGATGGTGGAATTCTTGCCGCGGTTCTGTTGTTTTCATTTAGGGGATATTGGTTGATCCCCTAAAAACCCCTGAAACCTCTACAAGGTTTTATTAAATTATATTCAGCCGTATTCTATATTGACACACACTCACACGTCTATAAAATATATCTATATAAACAGACATGTATAACTTTATATATAATTAATTTGTATTCACACAATAGTAAACACTTCATATAGCATTATGTGTCAGGCATTATTCTAAGCACTTTACATAATAATCCACTTAATCTTCACAAATGTCTTTGAGGTGGGCACTATTACTGTCACCGTTGTCAAAGGAGGAGACCGAGGCACAGAGAGGTTAAGTAACTTGCCCAGATGTGTATGTAGCATTCTCTGTTCAACCTATCCACAGAGCTGTCCCCCAAAATCACCATGTCCCAAACCAGTCATTCCCCAAAACAAGTTTCTGCCCCTGTGATCACCATCCACCTTGTCCCTAACTGGAATCTTAGGCCAGCCCTGGATATCTCCTCCTCTCTCCCCCAACATCGATTCTTACCATCACTTCTTGTCAATTTTGCCTCCCAAACGACTTCTGAACCAACCAGTGTTCTATGTTCCCATTGCCACTGCTCTGGTCCAAGCCCTCACCGTCTCCTGACTGCACCTCTGCCACAGCCCCCTAAGGGGTCTCCCAACCTTCCCTCTGTGCCTCTCTGCATCCTTTCTAAAGGGCAAATTCCTGCTGAAAATCCTGGGGCTCCTCGGTGCCCTCAGGATCACATCAGTGCTCCACCGTGGCCCTTGAGCCCCCAAGCAGCCTGGCCCCAACCTGTGTCTCCAGCCTGGGCTCCTCCCTGTAGCCCCTCCAGTCCAGCCAGGCTTAGCACTTGCACTGCCCTGAATGACCACACTCTCTCTTGCCCCTGGTCTATGCACACTAGTTCCCTCTGCCGCAGACATCATTCTGCTGTGCCTGACTAATTCCTACTTGGCTGTCACGTCCAACAAGTCTATCATGTCCTTACCACCTTTATACCCTTTCAAGGACCCTGTAGCTTGGATTAGATGTCTCCTTAAGAATTATACACTGTTCTCCCTCTAGACTTGGAAGTCACAGACCATCACTGGAGTAGAGTAGGTGTCACGCAGCACTAAATGAGTGAATGTGTTTCTTCAGTAGCATCGCGGAGCATTGATTGTGTGCGCCACTTGGTGTTAGCTGCTGTGTGAGCTGAGGCCTGGATGGGAGTGGGGAGGAGGCCTGGGGAGGCTGGGACCCAGGACTAGGGACATGGGCTCACCTTCCACTTGCTCTTGGCAAAGTTCTTCTTGATCTGCTCGCTCACCGACTGGTGAATATTCTTATCTAGAGCCGTATCTCCTGCAATCCTAGGATAGGTGTGTGTGGAAGGTTGTCAGTGAAGGCAGAGGCAGGCCTGGGGGCCCCACACACCCCCAGCCCACAGCTTGTGGGAGCTCTCACCACGGGTGCTGCAAGGCCTGCTCACAGGTGAACCTCTTCTCTGGATCCTTCTCCATCAAGTGCCGGATGAAGTCTTTGGCTGAACCCCCAAGACAAAAGCAAAGACAGCATGGTGGTGCCTGAGAACACCCCCAAGATAGAACCCACCTCCTCAGGTCTGACCTGGTGTTGATGGAGGCTGGATCTGCCTATGCACTGCCCCACCCCTCTGTCCTCTTTCTCTAAGCCCCTGCCCCACCCCAGCCCTCCAGCGCTCTCCTTTCTCCCTTAAGGAAAACATATTATACTCTGTGTATTTACACTGATGTGTAAATGATTGATAATGGCTACACGGCTTTGCATACTAATTGAAGGCACAAAAGGACAGATGAAAACATTAATGGTGATGTTCTAGACATTAGGAGGTCAGTGGGGGAGGTATTTTCAAAAACACTGTTTGAGGACTGAATGGATGAATGCCGACAGTTTCTCAGTCCAGGGGCCAGGCAGAGGAAAGCACCCGGGGTAGGGTGTCTGGCCTCGAAGACGGCTCTTAGTCTGGGGGGGTGGATCTGACCAAAGGAAGGCAGTGAGGAGCCCCGCAAAGCAGGTGAGGAAGGCACCCAGGGGAAGAAAGCAGGACCCCAGATACCAGAGTCAGAGATGTCGTCCCAGTAAGGAGAGTCGAACTCATACTCGGCCTTCAAAATCTGTTCAAAGAGTTTGGCATCATTCTCGTCGTAGAAGGGAGGGTAACCACAGAGCCTGGGCACGGAGAAACATTCTCATTTCCACTTTCAGTGCAGGCATTGGCTCCGGGATGGAGCTTGGGGCAGTTTTAAGGGTCAGGCAGGACCCGCCGGAAGGAGTTTCCCCCTTTACAAAGGAGGGAAACCTACCCCTCTCCGCCTTGCTCACTCCTGTCCAGCTACACTGGCTTTCTGTTCCTTAACACGCCACCATCTCTCCTCCCTCAAGACCTTTGCACTTGCTGTTCTGTCTGCCTAAACCACTCTCCCTCCACACCTCAGTGTCTGGCTCCCTCACTTCATTCAGGATGCCACTCAAATGCCACCTCCTCAGAAGGGCCTCCCTGACCTCCTCCTCTAAAATAGCATCCCATCCCCATCTCCCTACCCTGCTGGCTTTTTCTTCATAATATTTCTTACCATCTGACATTGTTTTATAGATTTATTTACTTGTTTATGGTCTGTCTCTCGCACTAGAGTGTCTGCTCCCTGAGGACAGGCACTTTGTTTGCTCTCTGCTAAATCTCCAGTGCTCCACACAGTGCCAGAAACCTAGTATCTATTGAAGGAAATGTTAGTCATTGATTGATAGATGTAAATGTGGATGGCAGGAAGGAAGAAATAGCAGAGAGGAAGAAGAGAGCAAAGTAGGGGAGAGGAGAACTTTAGAGCCACGTCCTCAGTGGCCAAGCCCCCACTCACAGGATATAGGCGATGACCCCAATGGACCAGCAATCCACCGCCTTGCTGTAGGGCTTCTGGGCCAACACCTCAGGGGCTGTGGAGGGAAGGGGACATATTGGTGACAAATCTCTGCCCTGCAGCTCTTGGTTCCTCCCCAACGCACAGTCCCAGCCCAGAGCCCTCCGCACCCACGTATCCTGGGGTCCCGCAGGCTGTGGAGAGCACACTGCTGGGGTCCTCCATCTTGGAGAGTCCAAAGTCGGAGATCATGATCTTGGAGTCTTCATCCAGGCTGTAGTATAGCAGATTCTCTGGCTGGGAGGGTGGGAGGGTGGGGAAGGGTCAGTCAGAGATGGCCAGAAGCCAGGAGAACTTTCTAACTCCCCAAGCACCCCCTGAGAAACAGCGGGTCCCCCAGAAGCCACTGTGGCTTCACAGCTGCTTCACATGGTTGGAATACAATAATAGCACAATTCACCTTTGTGTCCACTTGAGTGTCTGAGCTGGAGTGGGGAGCGGGCAGCTTAGGGCTTACAGGGTCATTTTTGCAGATGGGAAGCCAAGGCTCAGCAAGGGGGTGAGAGGTGCCTAAGATCCCACAGGAGTTTGCAGAAGCCCCACCCCTGGGTGCCCCAGCTCCCCACACACCCTCACCCCCCACCTTGAGGTCCCGGTGTACGATGCCCAGGTCGTGCAGGTACTTGACGGCATCCAGCACCTGGAAGATGAGGCGGCTGGCATCCCGCTCTGTGTAGAAGCCTTTTTCCACAATTCGGTCAAACAGCTCCCCGCCCGACACCCTGCATCCGGGAACAGAGCAGTTGCCAAGAGAGCAGGGGAGGCAGAGAGGCCAGGGCGGGGGCAGCGGGGAGAGGTGTGAGGCAGGGGCTGGGCCACTCACAGCTGCATGATGAGGTAGAGGTGTCCCCCGCTCTCGTAGATGTCGTCCAGGGCTACAATGTTGGGGTGCTTGATCCTGAAAGGAGAAGTCAGTTGGTTCAGAGCTGAGGACAGCTCAGCCACCTTCCCACCCTCATCTTGAAGACCATCGCCTGCAAACCTGGGTAGAACAAATCAAGGATCTGGGTCCCAAACGGAAAAGCTGATTTACCATGATTTATTATAGTGTAGCGGGAGCAGGAAGGCACAGAGGTTAACACTGGGCTCCGGCACTGGAGAGACCTGGGTCCTCATCTGCCTGTGCCTCTGCCTCATGCTGGGGGGTGGTGGGGGGCAAGTCTTTTCAGCACCTTATAGCGCTGATCAGTATATGATTTTAACATCTGTGTTTATAAATTTGTCAGCCTCCCTACTGGAACATCATCCTCATGAGACCGGGAGCCTTAACCTGCTCACCACTGTTCCTCCAGCACCGGGTGCAGAGAAACTGCTCACCAGTAGTCACTGAATTGAGTGTAACCCCTCTAAGCCTCAGTGTCTTCATCTGTAATATGAAGTCAATGAGAGTACTTCTCTCAGAGTGCTGGGGTGAGGATCACTTGAGAAAATGCAGGTAAGAATCTTGGCACAGTGTCTGGCACACAGTAACCACTCAGTAAATGAACCAGTGATGGTGACTGAGTTTGATGGAAGATCTGGCTTTGCCACAGACTTGCTGTGTGACCTTGGGCAAGTTAAGTCCGCTGCCCTCTCTGGGCCTCAATCTTCGTGACCAATAGTGGAAATGATTATTTCATCCCTGCCCAGGGTGGTTGGAAAGCTCAGGGGAGAGGCTGGAAGTGAAGATTGTATATAAGCTTTACAGCGAGGGCAGCAGGTTTCCCATCAGCATGATCAATTCAGAGACCACGTGGTTGTTGATTGAGTAAGGGTGCCAGCAGACAGGCATTTTTAAACTTGCTGAGTGTTTTAATATGTGGGGAGAACGTGAGGTAGATCTAGAGACAACATCAGTTGAGATAAATGGGTTCAAGATATGGTCAAGGATTGACTTTTAGATCTGATTGGACTTTAAATTACGGTAAATAAGCAGTGGCATCTCAGTCACATCTGTCATGTTAGCTGCTGTGCCAGGCACTTGAAATAAAGGACCTCTAATGCGCTCTACACCCCTACCAAGTGGAGATTATGACCCCATTTTACACACGAGCAATTTGAGGCTCAGAGAGGTTAGATGATTGGCCCAAAGCACAGGTAGGAGGAGAACGGGAGGGGTTAGGATAGGGACAGGACATGGGCCACGCACTTGTGCAGGACAGCGATCTCATTCTCCATGCTGCCCTCCTTGCCCTCCAGAGCCTTCTTGGCGATACATTTGATGGCCACCAGCTTCTGAGTCCTCTTGTCTTCTGCCAGGATCACCTCCGAGAAGGCCCCTCTGCAAGGAAAGGGATTCTTGAGGTGGGAAACTGGGACCTCAGCTTCCCTCCAGCCTCTCCTCCATCCCTCTATGGGTTATGTGACCACCCTCAGACCATGGAGGTGGGGTGCGCCTCCTTCCCTGACTCATTCACCAGCCTGGTGTCAGAAGTGACCCAGCCTAGCCAATCAGAGTAGTCTATCCCCTGGCCACAGTAATTGGGTCCTGTGATGTAAGCCAGGTTACTGGCACTTTGAGAATGAGGTAGGTGCTCTTTCCTGCTAAGCTACTAGGATGTAAACCTGGAGCATCTTTGCTATCACTGGGGGAGACCCTGCTTGAGAATGAAGCCAACACAAAGGAAATCAGAGCTGAGAAACAGTCAAAGACAATTTCCTGATAACATCATGTGAGCCCCTGGATTCAGCTGTTCCTAAAGTTTACCCACTAGGCTTTTTATTATGTGCATGACAGATTCATTCCTTTCTCTGCAAAAGCCAATTTGAGTCATGGCTTATTTAACACCCTTTAGAACAATGAAGAACCATCAACATCACCTGGGAACTATTTAGAAGTGTGGAGTCTCAGGCACCACCCACCCTAGACATATTAAATCAGAATCTGCCTTTTAACAAGATCCTCTGGTGTATGCTCACTGAAGTTTGAGAAGTGCTTCTAACAGGCTCTTAGAAAGGAACAAACACACTCACTTGCATTAAAGTTCACTGATTAAGAAGGGTTTACTAGAGTATTCTTTCAAGGACTCTTTGCTTTCCCTGGGTTAAGAAGTCATAAAGAAAATCATCTGTCATGGTGAAATCTCAATCATCAGAATAACTAGTGACTGTAATAGCCTCACTGCTGATTTCTGGTCTTGTCCATCTCCAACTGAATTGAAAATCTGCCAAAAAGTCTTAAATGTCTTCCTATGGCTTGTAGGATTAAGTCCAAGTCCAGTCTCCTTAGCTTGGCTTTCAAGGCCTTGTATGACCAGGTTTCTCTCTCTTCTCAGCCTCTTCTTTCACACTTCTCCCAGCCTCTGATTACAAGCTCCACCAGACTTTACCTCTTTCCGCACATAACATGCCTCTGAGCCTTTGCTTATGCTATTCCTTCTGCCTGGAATGCCTTCTCCCTCTCTGACAAGTGCACTCCTACCCATCCTTCAGTCCCCAGCTCTAATGGCCCCTTCTCCAGAAAGTTTTTCCCCACACAGAAGCCACTGCTGTCTCTGGGCTCAACAAAGTCCACATTCCCGACTTAAGCTGGAACACAGCTCACACCCTGTTGTCATTTTCCATGCGTCTGTCTCCCTCACGTGTTTGGGATCAACTTGAGGGGCAGAGATCAGGTTTGAGTCATTTCTGGATTCCTACAGCTGAGAAAAGAGCCATGCCCAGCTTCAGTTCCAAAACCTAGGCCAGAAACCCCAGTTCTTGGCAACAAGTTTCAAAAACTGGCTCCTTCATTCACTTCTACTTTCTTCTCTTCACAGGAACCCAGAGCTGTGGCAAGAGCAGCTCCTGTTCCACCCCTTATCAGCCAGAAGTGAAAAGCCAGGGCCAGTCAGGCCATGCAGGGCCACCACGGGGCCTGGAAACAGGAAGCAGTGATCAACTGACCAGAGGAAGTACCACCCTGGACTCAGCCACCCCAGCCATCCAGGCCCAGGAGTGAGGCCCTTCCCCACCCCCAGCCCCGCCCCAACCCACCAGCTCAGGGACGATTCCCTCTTTGCTCCTGCCCTGAGACTCACGTTCCCAGAACATCACGGAAGTCGTAAATGTCCCTAATGTCCTCCGCCTGCTTCCAGATGGGGCCTTCCACTGTCCCTGGCATGGCCCACTGCCCCCTGGCCACAGCCAGGGCTCCTGGGAAGGGGAATGGAAGAAGGCTCAGTGGGGCCCAGCCTTATTCGTGGGAACTCGCTGGGGGCCCCGTTCGGCCATTCAGCCCACATGTATTCACTCCTTGATTCATTCATTTGACAAAAATCATTCAACAAACATTCATTCACTCACTAGTCATTTCTTCACTCAGCAACATCCATTCAGCATAACCTTATCCATAGAGGAAAATCCTTCCGGGTGGCAGCAAAATTCTTTACTCAACAAAGTCACTCATTCATTCATTTATTCAGCTCACCTTCCAGTTTCTCCCTCTCCAAATCCAAACACTCGGGGGACACTGACCTCTGGAAGGCCAGCAGAGAAGACCCCAGAGCAGCTTGTAGAAACACACAGTCCTGAAGGATCCCCCCCGTCCCCAGAACTAGCGATGTCCCAGCCCCACCCTGGGTATCGCAGGGGTGTTCTCCTCTCCCTCCTCCTGCCTGCCAGGCCTCTCGGAAATCAGGTTTCCGGCAGCCTAGCCTTCCAGCAATAACTCAGCCACGTTTTTAAATAGCTCCTTCTGCACTGTTACCACAGCAACAGCAGCCACAGCTGGAGCTCCCCAGGCCTCCTGTTACCCCCTCTCCCTCCTGACTCCCCATCTGGGTCCCAGCAGCCTAAGAAATGGTCCTGCCCAACCTGTCCCCTCCTGGCTTCATCTCACCCTGATCCGGCCTGTACTTCTCTCCGTTGAGACCTCTTTCAACCAGCAGTAGAGGGTGAGATTTCTCTCCCCAGTTATCGGATGGAGAATGGGGAGACTGAGGGCGGCCATGGATAGGGTCTGGGTCCAGAGTTGCCCAGTGACACCCTAGCTAAGCTTGCTGAAGGCAAAGGCCTTGGAGGAGGCTGCCCTTAGTTGGTCCTTCCAATATACAGACTGGGACCCATCCAGAGAACAGCCTCTCAGCCCCATCCCAGGCTCGCAGAAAGAGGCCAAAACAGAGCCCAGCGTACCATGTGACCAGAGAGGGCACTTTCCTTCTCTGTTTCTTCTATGGGAAAATTCAGGAAAAGTACCCTGACTAGAGCCCCTGGTGTGAGATTGCACTCCTTGGATGGGACTTTGTTCCCCGGGAGGGGGGAGGCTGGCCACCCATCCCAGGGGCAGAAACTTATAGGAAAGGAGACTTTATGGCAATATCTGAAGGCAGAGTTTTAAAACTCACCTGGAGGCCTAGCAAATATGACCCTCACAGTTCTGCACATATCCCTACATCCAGATACATCACACCAAAATTTACCCACACCCCTGAACCCAAATACCTGCCCCCAGATCCAGCACATTCCATCCCCAGATACTCTGACACCTGATCACACATGCACGCCAGGACATCCACACTCACATCCAAACACACACTCACCCAGGCCTCCCTCTCACACCCCGAAACACACATCCTCACACACCTTAGCAAGACCACACCTAGACACACACACACCCCTCACCTGTATACCAGACCTTCCAGATTCTTTCATATGCTTCACCTTCCAGCTCCTGTACACCTAGAAGCTCTTAAACTCTGAATCCAGCCCCAACTCCTTACACACCTAACTCCAAATATCCTCAGTATACAATTGTATACCCGCCAACTCTGACTTCCTACCCTTTGAGCCAGATACCAGCACACACGACACCTGGACACACGTCTGCGACAAAAATACTGATTCCCAGACATCCCCACCCGGACAGATACCCTTACACATCAGCATACCGCAGCTTCATATCTGATTCACTCTCCTGTGCTAAGACATTCGCATACCAAAACAGCCCCCACACATCCGCACCCCCAAATGCCCAGTCCTTCCACATTCAGGCCCTGCTGAATGCAGACACACAGCCCTCCCCACCCCTCCCCACCTTCTTCTTTTACCCAGTTTCCCACCGGCCGCCTGGCACCTGCTGGGCCTGGGACAGAGGTGGGGAAGAAAGGCCCAGCTCTGCCCGTCTGGAGGCCAGCACGCCCAGGCACCCCCTCCCATCCCTGGGGGAAGGTACCAGCGGCTGAGGGGTCCCGCCGCCCGTCACTGCCCCGGGTCGGGGCGGCGCGGCTCCCACGCTGTACCTGCGGCTGCCCCGCCGCGGGGCTGGCTGGGAAGCCCGAGTTGGCTGGTGCGGAGCTCCGGACGCCCGCCGCCGCTGCTGCGCGCCCGGCCCGCCCGCCCGCTCTCTCGCTGGGGCTCGGTTCGGGCTCGGCTGGCTCCCTCCTCCCGCCTGCGGCTCTGATGTCAGTGGAGGAGGAGCCTGCGCCGGAGGGACTAGGGACTGGGAGGTGAGGCTCCGCTCCGGGGCTGGGGAAGGGGCGCAGGGGGCGGGGGGAGCCCAGGGAACCCTTAGTTCAGGGCCTGTCCTCCGCTGGACTCTTCCCAACCTTCGTCTCCCGACAGGGTCCCAGTTTCACAGAAGGAACAACTGAGGCACAGAGAGATGAAGGGTTCAAAATCAGCAGTTGGTCAGAAGCGGAATCGAATTCGAACCCAAGTCTGTGTGGTGCAGGAAGCTGGCCAGTTTCGCCCTTTGGCCTTGCTGAGTTTCTTTCAGGCCAGTTCTGGGAGCTCCTTTAGGGAAGGGCTCTATCCACCCCTTCCCCCCCGGCCCCCGCCACCGGAATTACGCCCTGGGAAGGGTTTAGGAGACTGATGGAGGTGGAGGGATGGGATAGTAGGGAAAGGACTAGGCAAGAGTTGGCAATGAAGAGAATTGAGGCAGTCGTAGGAGAGGGCCCCATTTGACAGGCTTGAAAACTGAAGCCTGAAGTCCCTCTCTGAGGCAGAGCTAAGGCTTTAATTCCCTACACCTGCCGGGTGAAACGGGTGTGGTGCCCTGAGGGACTGGGGCTGGGAGGGGAGGGGGAGGAGGGAGAGTTAAATCAGGATCCCAGAGGAAGCGGCCAAGGATGACCACGTGACTGGGTAGGCGCCAGGGGCCGGTGGC
Organism: Vicugna pacos; assembly: GCF_048564905.1. NCBI lineage: Eukaryota > Metazoa > Chordata > Mammalia > Artiodactyla > Camelidae > Vicugna > Vicugna pacos. Next base: position 49,379,575 of record NC_133003.1, read on the forward strand.
TCGGGGCCAGGTTAGGGAGGGGAAGCACGAAACCACTCCTGGGGCGGCAGGCAGTGGGCCAAGGGACTTGACCGAAGTCCTCTTGTGCAAAGCCTTCCTTGGGAAGAAGTGGGGGAGCAAGTCCTAAGAAGTAGCGGTGGGGCCAGAGAAGGCCTGTTGCTGAAGACCCACCCCCTCCACCTCCATCACCTCCCAGTGCTGCTCCCAGTCTTGAAGTCCTGCATTTTCCTGCTGGAGATGGGGAAACGACAATGCTTACTCCAACTCAGTTTCAACTGGTTTTCCCCTCTCTTATCTTCAGGACTATGTCTGAGAAAGGTCCGTTATTTAGGCCCATTAAACAGTGAGAGGGGAAGATGGCTGAGGTTCCCGGAAAGGCTTTAGAGACTGACTTATCTGAGTCACACTTTACCTCTCTGAGCCTCAATTTCTTCGTTTGAAAAATGGAAATATTGATGACTGACTTAGAATTCCCCTGAGAATTCTAGGAGATAATGGATGTGAAGTGCCTGGAATACCATTGGGGTTCAAAATATGACAGGTAGACTTTACTTTTACTTTAGTGTAAACTGAGGCTCAGAGAAGGGACCTGAGTCATCCAGGGACAGGTGCTAAGGGACAATTTCCATCCCCCAAGTCTCATTGCCACAGGCTAGATTCTTTCACTTGTCAAGTAAGAGAATTCCAAACTAAGCCAGCTTCACCAAAGAGAAACCTATGGCTCACTATGACAGAGGCAAGACTGAAGGAAGGACACCGTGGATCAGGGTCTGAGACTGGAGTTGGAGACACAGTACTCACAGGATTTGCTTTCTCTCGCCTCTCCTTGTCTCGATTTCTCTTTACACCTTGGCTTCCTCTCCCCTGCAGAGTGATCTCTACCTGGCAGGAAGCCTGGTGTGAAGCAGTCCCGGCTTTCCAACTGAACCCAGCCAAAGGACAGCTACACCCAGTTTCACGTGTCAGTCTCAGGAAGGACTCTGATGGAGCAACGTGCCTACCCCTTTACCCCCATAACTGCTGGCTGGGGAGTGAGGTACTGTACCAGGTAAGGGCGCTTTAATGGTCAGCCACACTAAAATCACAAGGAATGAAGACGGCTATCTTGCCTAAAGGAAACAGCAGTGCTGGGCAGGCACTACTAACAAATCCATCCCAGCCCTGCTCCCATCAGTCAGAAAAAAAGTGTTAATATATTTTGGTACTTGTTCTTCCAGACTTTTTTGGATACGTGTACAGCTACGTATTTCCTCCTACAGCTCCCACCCCCAGTGAGCATATTTCAAGGTACGAAAACAAAAAGTGAGTCAAGGAAAGTCAAATATATAGGGGGGAAAAAAGTTAAAGGAAATAATCCCTTTCTCCCCTTTGCTATTAAAACATGACAAAACAGCTCAGACATCTCTATCAATTCTTGAACCCAACAGAATATAAGCCATTAGAGGAGTGAATAATTTTTTAACACTAGAGAAAATGGAAGAAATCATGAGGGAAAGAAAGATGGACAGGTTTATTTACAAAACATGAAAGTATTTTTAACTTTAACTTCTGTTGCTGGAAATAAGTAAAAAAAAAGAAAGAAAGAAAAAAACCCTGCTCTACTCTAAAATCATAGCTAACGGTAAAAGGCAAACTTCAGACTGGGGAAATGTTTTACAGACAATGGGTTAGTATTTCTATTATGTAAAGAACACATAAAGTTGATAAGAGACTAAGAACCCAATAAATGGTCAAAGGAGACAGATGAAACACAATGACAATGGAATATTCTCTACCTCATAAGTAGTCAAGGAAGAGCAAACTAAAAAAAAGAAGCCATTTATAGCCTTTCAAATTTGAAGTTTAAAAAACTGGTAACACTAAAAGCTGGTGTTAGTGTGAGCAATGGATATTTCTACATTTCTGGTGGGAATATGACCTGCTAAATGTCTTTTTTGGAAAGCGGTTTGGCAGTACGCATCAAAGGCTTAAATGATGTCCACGCCTTTTGACCCAGGAATTCCTCTTTTGGGAATCAATTTCAGGGAAATAATCCAAAATTAGAACAAAGCTGTACTCTCCAAGATGTTTGAAGAAATATTTTTATAACAGCAGAATTTAGAAGAGATCACCCAGAAGGGAATGATTAAAAAACATAAGGTGCATCCATCAGATGTGATATATTTCACAGCTCGTAAATTGATGGTAATGCAACGTACTTAAAAACAGGAAGAAAGTGCGTATAATGTCAAGCAGGTGTGCAGTTTGACAACTTCAATGTTAAACGCAAACCACAAATTATTCATAGCAAAGAGCGGAGAGGAACACCGCAGATGTTAATAATGGTCAGAGAATTATCTGATTTGGTTTTGTTTCTTTTGCTTCTCTCGACGTGTTTGTATTCTCCACACATTTTTTGTTGAGTAATACTAACTTTATAATCAGAAAGTCACTTAAAAAAATTATACCAAAAGCAGTGGGTGTGTACCAATTTGATGTTCAGTTATTTAAATTATATTTTAACAACAACAAAGAAATAGAATGGATTTAAATGTATTCATCACATCTTTTCATTTTTGCTGTTGAGACAGTAATGGTGCATTGGAAGGTTTGGAGTCAGACAGATCTGGGTTTAAACTCCAGCTCTATCCTCTTACCAGCTGTGGGAACTTGGACAAATCATTTCACGGCTCGGAGCCTCAGTTTCCTCATGTAGAACGTGGCATAATTACACCAATAATCATACCTACTTTGTAGGCTTATTTTGAGGATGAGACAACTTAGAAAGTGCCTTTCACCCAGTAGGCTAGTTCTCCTGTTGTCTCTTGGGTTCCCAACACATACTTGGTACACAGTAGGCACTCAGTAGGAAATGAGACCCAGGAGAAGAGTCTTCTTCTTTTCGAGGCATCAGCTGCCCTAGGACAGCTGCTTTCAATCTGGTTTCTCTTTCCATTCCTGAAGCTCCACAAGTTCTGGTCAAGCTCCAAATCTGGGATTTCCCCTCCACCTTCCTGGTGCCGACCCCTGCTCCTCACCATCTCAGGAGCAGCCTGTCTTCAAAGGCTCAGAGTTCCCTTTAACATTTACCAGACCTCATGATTTCTCTTGGCTGACACAGGCATCTTCTGGGGCAGTGATTCTAGAACTTTTGCCTGATTCTCACCCACAATACATACAATTTTGTACGTGGTGGTGCTGGCAGGCCCAGAGAGGGACGTTTTGAATAGGGCGTCCAAAGTCTGAGCCCTGGCTGACAAGGCTGGCTCAGTACTGTCTGTCCGATCCGGCCCTTCCCCTTTCTGTATTCTAGTTTCCTCATCTGTAAAATAAGGGTAATAGGATTACCATGCTTTCAGAATCCTTGACCTCAAGAGTAAAACCCACGTTCCTTAACCCACCATTCAGAACCTGTCCCAGCCTGGTCTCAACCTACTTTCAGCCTCATCTCTCATCCTTCCCTCCCCCTCCCCACACCCAGGGCTCCAGTCACACTCAAGTTCTCACCTCTCCCTAAGCAGGCCAGTTGTTCGCTCCTCTGGGCCTTGCCAGTCCTTTTGTTTGGAATGTCTTCTGCAGCTTCCTTTCCACATCCTCCCTGAAGGCTTTCCTGACCCGCTAGGCCGTTCTTCAGCCGTTCTCTGTCCTGGGTCCCTGCAGATTTTGTACATTCGTCTATTACTGTTTTTATTGTCTTGTGCTTTGATTGTTGGCCCAGCTGTCTCCCCATCTTGGAAACGTTAGTCACCTACTTAGCTCTCAGCCACGGCAACAGGGTCACTGAGTAAGGAAACGGAAGTATGAATAAGGAAATGCAGGCAAGTCGATGGGGTGAATAAATGAACTAGGTGAGTGAAGAGAAGAAATGATGACTGAGTTAATACGTGAGTGAGTTATGCTCCATTTGTGCTTAGTTCTCTCCATTGAGTCCTGAGCCGCAGACCAGGAAAGGAATTTACTCTCTGACCATGTTTCCACAGAGTTCCATCTAGCACTTCCCTCTTAGCAGAACTCACCTGGGACCCAGCATCCCCCAGTCAGACTGCTCAGGAGCTGGCAAGGCCTGGGGACCCAGGCTGGGTCTTGGTCCCTACGCCAGGGCTTAACTTCCACCCACTCCTGTTCTCACTTACCCTAGTGTTTCTGAAAGTCAGTTGTAAGGTATTTGGGACTCAGGACAAACGACGATGGTGGAAGATTTTCAGAGCCAAGACACAAAAGGCTTTTTCATCAAACTGATGATAAGGTATCAATATTGTTTCAAATTAAAATTGGAGCTTTGATGTGCTGGAACTAATCCCCACCTCCTCACAGGGAACCCAGCTTTCTCCATACCCCATGAAGGAGGCCTTCTTTGGCTCCAGCAGACAGGAATATGGCTGTAAGAAGGGACTCCCTGTCCCGCTGTGGTTGTCAGCTCTTTCAGGGTTGGTGCTATCAGGGTGTTAACTGTTCCTGCACCAAGGCTGTGTATCCTCAGAAGGCAATGAACCTTTCTGAGCCTTGGCGTCCTCCTCTGCAGGGTGGGCAGGTGGCTGTTCCCCTTGTAGGTGTGTGGTGAGCAACAAGTAAGACATGGGAGTGAAGGGTCCAGCACAGTACCAGGCAGATGGTAGGTGTGCAGTAGAGAATAACTAGAATTCTCACAGCTGATCCTTAAAAGTTCAGTCTTTTCCCTAAGGAACCAGTCAGTCTTCTAGGGTTCTTCCTTCTATTTATAACTTCTCCCTTCCCCGCTCGCAATTCTACCTAATTTTGGGACTTCAGCTCCCATCTTGCCTCCTCCACAAAACTGTCTCTGTTCCTAGAACACTTTACTAATGACGCCTACCATACTTATGGTCTGTTCTCATGAACATGGAAATGAGTAGTTAATTAAGAATAGGGTTTCTGCAGGCAGGGCTGCTGTGTACGGCTGCACAGGCTGTGCACTGCTTCAGCCTAGAAGTGCCATTCACAGACTGAAAGGGGAGTGGAGCCCCGACAGGTTATGTAACGAAGAGGCTCTGTCTGCAGGTCAAGTGGACTGAGTATGAATCTTGGTTCAATCACTTATCAATTGTTTGAGGAAGCAAAGTGTGTAACCTCATAAGACTCAGTTTCCTTGTCTATGAATGGGATGTTATTAGTACCTACCATGTGGGGTGGTTGAGAAGATTCAGTAGCTTGATGAGTTTAACAGTGCCTTGTGCAGGGCTGAATTTCCTGAGCAGTTAATTTTATGAGTTAATTCATGAGATTAAGTGTGGGTATTTTTTCTCTCTGAGAAGGGTATACACAAGCTGGGGTCAGTGAGTCACTGAAAACCTGGCCCAGCGCCCCGCCCCCGCCTGTAGTAGGATGCAGGCCCTCACACTGTCCTTTCTCTCAGGACCCTACTCCACCTTCTTTTTGCCAATATCCACTTTTATTAGTCAGGTCTTTTTTAGTTGACAAATGACAAAACTCCAAAACAAACTAGCTTAAGACAAAACATCTGTGGGCGGATGTAACTGAACTCCAATGGAGGATCCGGGGGCCCAGCTACATCATGCGAATTCGGTCTTCTTCTCCATCTCCTGGCTCTGTTTCTGTGACTTGGGCTTTATTCTCAGGCAGGTTCATCCCTGTGGCAGGAAGATGGGTTACTGGGTGGTTCAAGCTTATATTCTATGGCTTTTCATACAAAAGAGGAGAATTCCTTTCTCTGAGCAACCATGGAGCAATCTTATGAAAGGCCTCTGATTTGCCCGGCTTGGCTCACATGCCCGCTCTTTGGACCAATCATTGTGGCTGGAGAGATGGCAGCCTGAGACTGGCTAAGCTAGGGTCATGCGTCCACCCTCGTCTGTCAGTCTCACAGAGCCACATGAAACGGGGAAAGGGCAGTTCTCCCACAGGAGAGGTACTGCGCATACAGGAATGTTGGCTGTCCTGGCCATGGTTCTTTATGGCTCAGTTCACAGGTCGCTTCCTCAGGGAAACTTCCACTCCCCTCCTCCATGTGGACCTCAACCTTCCCACAGTAAATTGCAAATGACTCTCTGACACTATAGTTTGGGAACAACTGAAGACAGCGACAAGAGCGTAATTATTCATCTGTAACTCCCAGGCCGAGCTTCCCACCCGGGCTATGGAAGGGACGTTGTTGATGGTCTTTCCGGCCTTTTTCTCCTTCCTACTCAGATCTTTGTTGAGTTCCACCCTCTCTCTACTGCCTTAGGCTTAGTGAGGAAGCAAACTCCATTCTCATGGGGAATGGTTGAGTCTTCCAGTGACTGGTTCAGGAATGGGCGCATAGGGCCTAGTTTGGTCTGGTGGGACGTGAGGGTGTCTGGGAAAGGCTTTGTTATCTTTTGGGTGGGCCAAGGAAGCCAGCTGGCGCCTTCCTGCCCTCTCTCATGCTAGACGTAAATGAGGAAGCCTTTGGCCTCCATCAGTCAATCGCTACTGGCTGCCACTGCACAGGTGGAAGGGACCCCACTTTAGGAGAAACCCTCGATGGCCCTGTTGAGTTGCTGGATCGCCCAATCCTGGATGCCATCTGCCCCAAGACCACCAAACCCCTAGCTAACACACCTCCTTCTTGTTAAACCACTCTGAGCTGGGGTGTTTGGTTACCTGCAGCCACAGGTATCTTCAGAAAGTTCTCCCTGAGTGAACGACATGGGTGAGTGGCCGCAGACTGAGAGCCACCAAGCACGCCCTCCTAAACTTTGCCACCCACACCAGTTCCTTTCTACCCCACAATAACAGGCATTCAAACATTCTGGATGCTTTTTAAAAAACCACAGCAGTTACTTTATTCTTAAGTTTGCACTTTACAAAACCACAAGGGAGAAGTCCTTGAGGGTGAGAGGGGTGAAGGAGGGGGGTGGTGAAGAGGGGGATGAGGAAGACCTAGAAATGAAGCCCCCTCATCGTGGGGACCAAGCAGGGGCTGGGGCCCGGCCAGCCCGGCGGGGCCTCCCGTGTCCTGGCTGTACAGAGCTAGGCCAGGAGGCCTCAGGGAAGGGCCACAGCCTCTAAAGACTGCTGCCACTTGACATTAGACAGGCTGCCACAGGCCACGGCTTCTGCAGCCCAAATAAGGAAGTGGGCCTCCCCCTCTCAGGCGGGGTGAGGGCTACCCATCCAGCAGCTTTAGGATGCTCTCACGCTCCTTCAGAGTCTTCCAGGCCTGGTCCTTCTCCTTCTTGGTGGGAGTCCGCTTCTTCTGCCGGGCAGCCATGATCTTGCGGAAGGCGTCCATGACCTCGTTGTCTGCCATGCGGACACGCTGCCTCAGCTCCTGTCGGCTCACCTCCTCTTTCGCCAGCCTGTGGGGACCAGCAGGCCGTGTGCCATGGGAAGCCCACCAGAGTAGGGTTCCTCCCCCTCCCAGACTGAGCCCACCCACCACCCCAGGCTGCCACTCCCATGGACTGTTTCATACCAAAAAGCAAAGTTACTGAGCCACACTTACATGGTGCCAATGTACCAGGTACTACCTTACTTCAAAAATATTAGCTCAATCAACCTTGAGGTAGGTGCTATTATTCCTGTTACCAGTGAGGGACCTGAGGCTCAAGGACATAAGAAATGCCTCAAGATCCCACAACTAGTGAGTAGGCGACCTGAATCAAGGCAGGGAGGCTCCAAACAATCTTCTTTAAAAGGTCCCGGTGCCAGCAGAAGACCTGCTTGCTTCAGCATCCACATTCCAGAGCAACCTCAGGGTCTAGGCAGACCCAGGTCTACAGGAGGTGAGTGAGATACCAAACTGAACCCTCGGAATGGAATCTGACTTATAAATTCAATTGACGGTGGAGCTGGAAGGTCACTTAGAGATCTATCTCGTCTAACCGGTTAATTTTTCAGATGGAGAAGCTGCTGCTCGGGGCAGGGTTGTGCCTTCTGATACCCCCAGGCCAGTTCCTTCTCTGCCCATGACTTCTGCATCTGCAAGTCCTACTTCTCTCTCTCTCACCCCTCCCCCTCCCCTCCTCTGCACTCTTTCATCCGTATTTTCTTCTACTTGCCCTTGAGAGGGAACTAGAAGGAGGCTTTAGATTCAGCCTTGGGCTCAAGTCACAGCTTGGCTGTTTCCGGACTGTGTGACCTTCAGCAGAGCACTCATTTCACTGGGCCTTTATTTCCTCATCTGGTAAACAGGGAAAAATACCACCTACTCCCTAGGTGGTAGTGGAGATCAACTAGGAGGGTGTACACAAACTCCCTGATACCAGATAGGCATTCAGTATGCCCTCATCCTTAAATGCCTTAGAAGCTGGTCAGCAACTTCCTCTCTTTCCACTGGCCTTCACCAACCACTCATGGCGACTGCAAGCCCTTTGCCCTGCCTCTCTTCCCAGCCCTCAGTCTGGGAGACAGAGTGGGCCAAATGGACGAGTGTGCCCTGCCCTTTTGGGCACCTGTCTAGGAGAAGCAAGGAGACTTCTCTATCTTCCCAGGAAAAGGGCAGCCTCTTCCTCCAGGTATCCCCCCTACCCTTGTTGTGACCAACGCAGGGCAAGACAGATAGGAATAAATACAAAATGAGAAACATTGCAACCAGTTCCTTGAAGAACTGGTCCTAAAACACTGGTTAGTTCCTGGCGACGGGCTGATAATAATCACAGATGTCCAGCAAAACCTTAACAGTTGATAAATCGAGGTGGAGCATAATTGGTGTTTACTGTACTACTTGATCAGATTTTCTGTGTCTATGAAATGTTTCACAACACTTTGGGGGGAAGTTAAGCATGGAAAGACTTGCCTGTGGTGAAGCTCCTGGAAGGTGACCAGCGGTGGCCAAAGCCTCGCTGGCCACCCCTGGCCGCGTGCCCCGCCAGCACCCACCTCAGCAGGTCGTGTTTCTTGGTGCGGTTGTGGGCACTGAGCGCCTTGAGCTCGGCCTGCCGTTTGCGCAGTTCTGCGAGAACCTCGTCCTCCGAGTCCTCTGCGGGGCGGTCCTCAGACTCCAGCAGGCCCTGGGCGATCAGCTCCTCCTTGATGCGGCTCTCCAGGGACTTGGTGTGCGGCACACTGCCGGGCAAGGCAGCGCGCAGTTCAAGGGCCAGCTTGGAGGGGGGACCCCTCAGAGGTGCCCAAGGTTAGCAAGCACCTTCCTATCTCTTTGTGCACCCCGACCCCAGAGCTACCTAGTCATAAAAATATAGACAGACACACCTGGTCTTGTTTCAAACACAAGCAACATATATCAATGTTATGTAATATAAAATACAGAAAAGCCTATAATGCCAACGACCCAGAGAGAACAACTATTACTTTATCTGTTACTATTACACATACTACTATTATCTTGTTATGTGTTATACACACAAAATATATATATGTATTTTATGTCATTAATACTATATATTCCAAACTTTGTTACACATTATTTCCACTTTTACTATGTACTATTTTAGCTTTTTTCCCCTTATGTACACACATTTAAATCTGTCTCAAGTAAAAATAGGACCCTTGCTGTCTGTGCTGTGCTACAGCTGACATTTTCCCCTTATCACTCTATTGATATCATTTTTTCATGTCAATTAACTATATTTCTCTAATATGATTCATAGTTGCAAGTTATTTCATCACATGGAGTTATGACAGTTTAGCCAACCATTCCCCTTCAGTTGGACATTCACTACTGACAGTAAGGACAGTGCCACACTGAAAGCCCGGTTGCAGGTCTGTGTGTGTGTGTGGAGATGCTGGGCCAGCACACACATCTGACTTTTGTTGGGCTTCATGATAATGTCCTCAGCCTCTCTATTAATAAAGGCTGTCCCAAGCTGGGATGGACAGAAGCCAACAGAAGCAGCGGCCAGACTGTGGGGCGTGGACAGGGTATCACTTACCTGAAGGGCTTGTTCTGATTGCGGGGAGAGGTGCTTGCCCCGTCAGCGCCCGACTCTTTCCCAGACATGTCGGGAATGGGAGAGTCCTCCATAGGGGAAATAATATTTTCCTGGAAGAGCATAGAGATGGATGGAGGGAGAAAGAGCTGTAGTCTTGCCCTTTCCCTGCTCCCCTCTGACCTACAAGGACAGTTTCTGCAGACCAGAAATACCCTTTTCTCTTTCCTATTCCACTCACTTTGGGAAGCCTTCCCAAATGGACTCAGAAAAGCTTCGATCGTTTAAAAAAATCCTTTTTGGGGGTACTGATACAGAAAGAAGGGAGCACAGAAGAGTGATGATAACATTCAGCAACAGGAACGAGAAGACCTGTTTGTCCATGTTTGCAGTGCACCAGGCGCTGAGGTAAGCGTGCCGTGCCAGCGGCTGCTAGCTGCCCCAAAGCCGATCTCGCCTTTCTTCTGTAGTCGCTGGGCTTACAGCGGACTGTAAGCTGCCCGGATACACCACACTTCCCAGCCTCCCTTACAGTCAGGTGTGGTCATGTGACAAGTTCTCTCCAGTGGAAAGTGATCAGAAGAGATAAGAGCCACGGCCAGTGATGACCTTCACACGCTCCTCCTTGCTCTTTTTCTGTGGGCTTGGAGTGGCAATCACACTTGGAGTGACCTTGTGCAGAGTGTATGTTTGAGACGGCAAAGCTGGGGTCCCTATCTGATGGTGGGGAACAGAGATCTCCCCCACCCCAACTTCAGCCAACCTAGAACATGTGCCCAAAATGTTTTGTGGGAGAGACACTGTTGTGTTTGAGCCAGAGATGAAACTGAGGCTCAGTGAGGTGAAGAGACGTGCCGAAGGGCAGCCAGTGGGCATAAAGGGACCCTGAACCTGGGTTTGAGTCCTGTTTCTAATTATTAGCTGTGTGACCTCAAGCCAACAGTTCCCTTTTTTCAGCCTCAATCTTCTTAGGTGTAGCACAGGGCTAACCACTGTCTTTGCCTCTAATGAGAGGATGTATTGAAAGCCCCTGCACAGGGCCCTTAGCCAACACTCAGCAAGAGTAACTGTGGAGTAGCGGCTACCTTGAGGGGAGGTTAAAATTTGGAGGGGCTTCTAGGATACTGGTGTTTCATTTTGTGATCTTGGGGCTAGCTGAACAAGCATGCTCATCTGTGGAGACTATTAAGCTCTATGTTTATGATCTATGTACCTTTCTAAATGTATAATATACGTCAATTAAAAAATAAACATAGAACATTGAAACAGAAAGTAAATGTAGTTCTTTTTTTGGGTTGGGATGCTCACCTCCACCAAGGCCTGCAGGAGGCGCTGTGTCAGGGCACCAAAGGGGCATCCGTCTTCCGGCTGCTCGTGCTGGGCCTCAGACTTCTTTAGCAGGGCATCCACATCTGAAGCGGGCAGAGAAGTGGTGGACAGGTAGGCTGAAGTTCTGGGAACTCAAATCCTGGTTTGGGGAGGGCAGGGAGGTGAGGGGTCTACCTTTAGTGTCCAGTTCGGTCAGTGGCCCCATGAGGCCTTTCTTCTTGTCAGCCACGGCTGCTGCCCGGGCTCCATCCTTCTGCTCCTCCAGCAGGTCCTCCTGTGCCCAGCGTTGGGAGTAGTGCTTCCCCAGGGGCGGTATCTGTGGGAGACACCCCACCCAGCCCGAGATGGGTAAACACGGACCAGCCATGCCTGGGGTATGTGGGGGCTATCTGTGCACTTGGGACTGCCAACAGGCTCTTCGTCCATTCCTCACGCCTTCACTTGTCTGTCTCCCAAATACCCAGCCCAGGGCCGAGGACTGTGCCTGGTACAGGTGAGAAGAGACGAAGAAGACAAAACCTCTCCGCTCACAGTCTAGTCAGGAAGCCAGGTACGTAAAGAACTGAAACACACGCTGAGGGCAATATGGAACAATTTCCAAGATACAAGGTGCAGAAGGGTGTGTGTACGTGGATCATCCCAGATGATAGCTATTGTCTCCAGAGAGAACTGGAGGCCTGAGGGTCAGAAGTGAGAGGGAAATATTGTTTGTGCTGCCTGAACTTATTACTGCCTGAATGGATTACTTTTTCAAGTTAATTTTTTAAAAATTCAGACAAGTGAAGTGACAGAGGTAGGTCAACGGGTGGTAGCAGCACAGAAGACAGACCAGCTTCCTGCCGGAGAATCTGCAGTCATTTTGGTAGCAGTAACATGCGGTCAGGGGCTTGAAGGGTGTCAGATGGCCAAGCAGAGAAGTGCATGAGCGGAGGCCCAGAGATCAGCAAGGACCGAGTGTGGGCCCGGGGTGAGGGCAGGGTGCTTGGTGGGGCTGGTAAATACAGCAGTCAAGAGGGGGCGTGGCCAAGGAAACTAGAGAGGGGCCCTGGGACTGTGCCACCAAGGACTGAGACCTTGGACGTGATTCTGGGGGTAACGGGAGCCAGGGGAGGCCTGGGAGCAGGGCCACATCATGAGCACATCCGACCATGACAATGGGAGAATGCCCCACCAATGCTTTCCTGTATTTTCTACATTTTCTGTTATGGAACCTCCTTTATTTTCATCATAAAAAAAAGTAAATTTTTACACATTAAAAAAAAGGAAAAAGCCCCTCTACAGGCAGGAAAGTGTTAGAGGCCATTTAGGTAAAAGCTGATGAAGGCTTGAGCCCCAGCAGAGGGGATGGAGTTAAGAGGGAAAAAGGGAGGGCCTCCCTGAAGATGCCGCCTTAGGACATGGTGACCATTTGGATGGGGGCAGAAGGGAGGAAGCTGAGAGTTAGCACCTGGGTGTCCGGGTGGGTTAATGGAGCAGACAGGAGGCTGGGCAGGGCAGGGGGAGATCTTTGATTCTGAGGCACCTCGGAGCCCTCTTGTTCTCCCTCATATCTATCTAGGCCTGGGGTCCCTACCTTGTAATGTTCAGCCTCATCTTCTGGGGGTTTCAGTAGCTCCTCTAGCGTGCGCACCTCCTCACTGGTGATATCAGCACAGTAGGGCTCCACCGAAGCCCAGAATCTGCAGGGAAAAGCAGATCTTGAGTGGGTGCCCATGAGCCCTGGCCCCGGGCCCCTCCATAGCCTTCAATGCCCGAACTCCGAGCCCCATCTATGTTCCCTGGCCCAGACCTGTTGGGGGCGTCATTCTTGGGAATACGCGGCACGTCAATTGGGTCATCAGTGAATTCATATTCCTGGATCTTGGGTTGAAGGTTTTTGGATTTGGGTCGCCCAGGACCAGGGCCTGGCCCATGTCCCGCCTTCCCTTCCAGTTTCTGCTTCTTGGGCTTCCCATGTTTAGGGGGAGCTCCAAGCTCATGGTCCCGACCCAGCTTCAGGAATCGTCTGTCACCTTTTTTATCCTGCCAGTCGGTGAGGATCTGAAATTCACAGAGACTGTCACTGAGGGAGAGAAGGGAAGACACAGGATGGTTCCATCTCCTAGTGAAAAATTAGGATCTAGAACTCATGAAGGCTCCAAGTCTTTCCCCATCCCCTTTCTATCTAGCAAACTCCTACTCATCCTGCAAAACTCAGCTTCTTTTCTGTGCCCATCTCATAGGATTTTACTCATACATTCTCATCTTTCGATTCACTTGTTTGCCTGTGCTAGTTCACCTCTGTAACACCCAAGCCAGTTACAGCATTTAGCAAAAAGGTCAAACAGATGATCACATCTCAGTGCACGTTAGACCTGGGAAAATATGCCACTGGTAACTTTTTGGTGAAGGCAAGCAATCCTCCCAGCAAAACTTCACTTCAAAAATCACCACAACTGGGAAGCCCTCTCTGCATCAGTTATCCAGCTTCTTAGATGCTAAAATACAAGTGATTGTGCCACAGCTTCGCTCAAAAAGCTCCAGTGGATTCCCAGGGACCACGAGTTAATTTTATTCATCTTTTGAGGTCCAGTTAAAATGGCATCTTCTTCCTCCGTAAGGCTGGTCCTTCATACCTCCACTTGTAGGCCTATTCGTAGTGTTTGGTCATAACTAGAAGAAACAGAGTACCTTGTCTCCCCAGCAAGTTTATAAGCTACTAGAGACCAAGAAGTTCATTTTAGCCATCTCTGTCCCCTAGGATCTGGTATAGCACCTGGCACACAAGGCTCCGAGGATGCTTATGCCATAAATAGAAATAATCAGAGTCATAGCAATAAATAACGTTTGACATGCTTACTTAGTGTCAGACATTGGGCTGAGCCTTTGCAAAAAGTCTGTCTTTTAATCCTCACAAGAGCTCAGAGGCAGGCCCTATTATCCAGCCAACTTTGCAGATAGAGAACTGAACCTCAGAACTAGCAGATAATTTTCTCAAAGTCACACAGCTGGGAAACAGCAAGTCCACAGTCCATCCCTAGAAAGTGCTTAGGCCAGGATTCAAATCCTCCCCATGCCAGTTCCCCTAGGACTCCTAATCACAACAGCACATCACCTGGTACATGTCTGACTTCCCCTCCCTTTGGTTGGCAAACTCCCTGAAAGCCAGAATTGTTCTAATTACCTCTCTCTAATGACTAGCACAGGACCCAGAACATCGTGGGAAGCAGGGGTCAAGAGATGCTTAGTGAATCAGAAATCTTGCAATTTATGAGGATCATGCACATTCCTGCGTATTTTATATGTCACACAAGCCCAGTTTGGGTCTCTATCCCCCTATGCTCCCCTGCCCCAGGCCCCAGCAGATGGGGATCAGTGACCGATCCCATTACTTGTCATAATCCATCCCTGGTGATGTCCCCTCTGTGGGATATCACCTGGGTTTCAGCCTCGAGCACCCGCAGGCGTCGGCTGGCAGAGGAAAGCAGGGTCTCAAGCTCCAGCTGCAGAGTGTCCAGCTCCTCGATACCGATGCCATCATCCTCAGAGCGGGCCAGCACCGCTGTGTAGCGGGGACAGACCTTCAGGTGGTCCACAGACTTGAAGTCATGGAACTGCAAGGGGCAGTCCTTCAGCTCACTCATGGCCCAGGATAGGGGACCCTGTGAAGCTGGAGAGGAAAGGACGACTGATGGAGGAAAAAGTGTCATGAGAAAAGTCCAAGGGCTCCTTCCATCCACGGACAGCCTCACCGAGAAAGCCAGGCTTCAGTATCCTGTTGACAAGGTTGATGGCACAGCTCCAACAGTGCACTGCGCTAGATGCATTTTACTAGCTTCTCATTGAATTCCTCACCCAACCCCATGAGCAGGGACCTTGGGGATCTCCGTTTTACAGATGAGGAAACTGAGACTCTGTAAGGGTGGGTACATGTCCAAGCTTACCAAGATACAGTGTGAATCCAGATAGTTTTGAGTCTTTGCCCCTATCCACCATGATATACTATGCCTGATGCTCTTCCCTTCAGTTCCAGTCTTCCTGCGTTCTGCTAAGCCCCAGAGTTCCAAGCATCCCATCCTTATAACGTAAATGTTCTTTGTGCCTCCCAGTCTCTCCTTGTCTCACTGCTGCCCACCTTTGTCCCTTCTCTTTGCATCTGATAGTAGTTAAGAATGTGGGCTGGTAAGCCATATACCTGGATTCAAGCCCAGGCTTGAGCATTCTCTGCTTATGTAGCTCTGAACATGTTAATTAACTCTCCTCTGAGTCTCGGTTTTTCCATCCATAAAATGGGGACAAAAGAGTCCTCAGCCTGTTTCCCCATAAGAAGTCTGAATCTGTAAAGTGGGGATAACAATAGTACCTACCTCCCTGGGATGTTCTGAGGATTAAGAGATGATGCCCGTCAAGAGCCCAGTTCAGTGCCTGGCACAGAAAAAGTGGGACTGGTTAATGGCTGGCCCCACCCATGGATCGCCCCGTGTCCCGCCTTCAGGGCCCCCGTCTTCTAAGGACACCTTACCGCGGCCCCCACCCCCTCTACCTCCTCCTTGCGGCCTTGTACGGCCCCCCGGCCGCGGGAGGGGGCGGGGTGTTCCGGTCGGTGCGAGCAACCGCCCCGGAACTGGCTATGGGCGGGCCCCCTGCAGTTGACGCGGGGGCGGGAAGACGCGAGGGCCAGCCCCTGAGTCTTGCGGGGGGTGGGAGGGGGTGAGAGTGCGGGCCGAGAGCGAGCCCGCTGAAGGTGGGATAGAGAGAGTACGCCTCGGGCGTACCCTAGGGGACAGTCCGGGCGCCGGGGGGCGGGGCTCGGCGGCCGGGTTCGCGGTCGGGCAGTGAGTCCCGCCGAGCCCGGAGGGCAGCAGGTAGGAGGGACTCGGAGAAAGGATGGGGGCGCAGAACCGGAAGGAACGAAGGGCTCCTCCGCCTCGCCTTGTCCTAATATGGTGTCCAACCTGAGGCCGGGCTGCACCATTGCATGACTGTGAGGGAAGACGGCAGCAAAGACGACAAGAAGGCCAAAGTCACAAGCGAGAGCTGCAGGGGTAACGGGAGAAGCTTGAGTAGTGATTTTAAACTTCAGAAGTCTAAAACTACCAACACAGTCCTAGCGGAAAAACTTCCGAGGGGTCAGGTTTTCCTAGCCTCCCCCTCCCCCGCTCGGAGCACAGATGGTACCGTCCGAGAGCCCGGGCGGAGACTGCGGCTGCGCTCCTCGCGAAAGGGCAGGCGTCGCGGGGCTGGCCACTTCCGCACTTCCGCTTTCCGGCCCAGCCAGCGCCCGCGATGGTGAGAGAGCCGGGCCCCGGGCCAGGGACCCCCGCTGTTCTGCCTCAAGGCTCCGGGTTTGGGGGAGATGCGGCTTTGCAGCGGAGAGGCCTTGGCCGAGGGATGCTGGGGGTGTGGGGGCACCGTGAGGCTGGGAGGAGGGTGGGGCGGGGACCGAACTGAGGAAGGGGCGGTCGGGGGGCCGCCCTCATAAGAAGCAGGCCTTTCCACTCCATAGTCTGGCTTTTGAAACAGGTCGGGGATACTGAGGCACGGAGGAGGCCGGAAGTGGGCTGGAAGGCACGTAGTAGGCCTCATAGCCTGTAGTAAGGTCGCCGAGGCATGTAGTAGGGCCACCTCCCCACCCAGGGTAGACCTTCACAAAATCCACTCTCCTGTTCTCTCTTGCCCGCTTGACCCCACAGTTCTTTGAGGGAAGCGTCCACACTTCCTTATCCCATTCTTGATGTTGCCCAGCCTTGTTTTCCCACTGAAGGATCTTTTTTTATGCTGCTTCCACCCAGGCCCTTTCCTGGTCAGAACTCAACCGTTATCAGCCTTACTGTAGAACGTAAGCTCTGATACTGCTGATCCCTCCCTTCCTGGAAATCCCATTTGATAACTGGGTGTTCCTGGCTCTTGAGACTTTGGCTCACTCACTACCTTCCTTTTCTTTACACTCTCCCTGGCGATAGCTATTTAATATACAGGCCTTCATGACCACGTGAATTCTGGTGATTCCTAAATCAGCCTTCCTAGTTCTCTGGAGGTTCACCTGGATATCTTAAAGACACCTAGAAATTAGATCTCCAGATCAAAACTCATCTTCTCCCGCTAAACTTGCTCGTCCTCTTGTGTTCCTAATGCTGGCTTTGTGTCCTTTTACCTCAGCTGGAATCCTGGGATATTCTTCTAATTGAGGCCATGGCTCTTGGTGTTTTAAATATCAAGGTTGTTGAGGTATTACATGAGGATGTACTATTCTCTTTGTGAAAGGGCAGGCGTCACAGGGCTGGCCACCTAAAATTCACGCTTCTCAGGTATGCCGTCTGTGAATTTTGACAGATACAGTCTTGCTTGTCTTCCATTGCCCCAGGCCAAGCTTTCATTAGTCTCTTTAAGTAACCCTCTCTGCCTTCTGTCTCACTTCCCTCTCCAGCCCCTTCTCCACAGATTCGCCAGGCAGCTGTAGTCCTGTAACTTCCCCCTCAGAAAGCCCTAGCAGTTCTTTACCACCTTAAAAGAAGAGCTAAACTCAGTAGCCTGGCATTTGAGATCCCTGATGACTCTCCTAAGCTACCATTGCGGCCTCATCCATTGAATCTAAAATGCTTCCAATATACAGAACATTGTACTCATTACTACTTCTAGAACTCTTAATGTCCTTTTTTGTTATTCTCATCTTAAGTTATTTCTATCATTCATTCGTTAGTAAGACACTATATGTAAGGTACTGACTGAACTAGGTGCACAGTTTGTAGATTTGAATAAAATAGACATGGTCTATTGACCATGAGGCTTACTGTCTAGTGAAGGAGAAATTACTTTATTAAAGACATATGAAGGGGGTGTCATTTTAAGTTATAAATGCTGTGAAGAGGGAAGTAAAGAAAAGCCTCTCTGAGGAAGGAAGGGCCTTGCCCTGAATAAGCCAAGCTCTAAAAGATGACTTAGACAAAGAAGGGGGAGAAAGGACTGCAGATAGATAGTTCAGCATAGGTGAAGGCTTGAGGTGAGAAAGAACTTGGCTAATACAAGGAACTGGAGATAGGCCCGTGTAGCTAGATGCTGTTCCTTCCACTGGAAATGTCCTTTTTCTACTTATTATTGTAAAGTCCTCCTAATCTTTTTTCCATCTCCAAATCAAAATCAGTTTCTTCTGCAAATATAATTTGTAAATCTACTTCACATTTCACTCCTTGTATTATAGTTACTTTCTCTGCCTCCCTGGCCCAGTTGAGCTGTTTAAGGGTAGACATGGCCCCCGTCATCTTTGAATTCCCAGCCCCTACCTAGCTCAGTGCCTGGCACACTGTAGATTTATACGTTTGTTGGCTCAAAAGGCAGATTGAGGACAGTCAATCACCTGTGTGCCTTGAGACCAGAGTTTCTCAACCTCAGCACTGTTTGGGGCTGAATAATTCTTAGTTGTGCATTGTAGCAATGCCAGCGGCACCCCCACCCCCAGTTGTGACAATGAAAAATGTCTCAGTGTTGCCAGATGTCCCCTGGCAGTCAAAATGGTCCCTTGTTGAGAACCACTGCTCTAGACTTAGAATGAAAGTCACCTTGAAGGCCTACTCTGTTCTGCTCACTGTGGTGCCTGAGAGTCAGGCGTCGACAGTACTGCCTGGCTCCTGTGTAGCTGGAGTAGGGGACCAGAGGGTTTGCCGAGACAGATTCTGATCCTCCCTTGGGGTTCTTCCTGCAGACTGCCACTCTCCGCCCCTACCTGAGTGCCGTGCGGGCCACACTGCAGGCTGCCCTCTGCCTGGAGAATTTCTCTTCCCAGGTCGTGGAACGACACAACAAGCCAGAAGTGGAAGTCAGGTAGGGAAGGAGAAGGGGTGGGGGTGATGGGTGCTGCAGCACCCAGAGATGGCTGTTGTCTAGAGGGTGCCATGAACTTCCATCCTGGAGTTGTCAGGACAGCTACAGTTCACGTATTTTGTCTTGCCGCCAAGTGAACAATGGTTCCCAGTTTGAAGCTGAGAAAATAGGGTCAGTGGGTTAGTAGGACAAAACCCAGGGGAGAAGCTACTCTGGAGCCAAGATTACTTGATACAAGGAGTGACTTTATTGAGCCCTCTGGCAGTTTAAGAGAAGACCAAGGTTTAGTTATCCGAGATACCATCTCCATTCCTTTCTAATTGAAAGCTCGAGGATTCCCCCAACCACCACCACCACCAACCTGGACTGTCATCCCCCTGCTCCAAATGTTCTGTGCTGTGGGTTATTTTCCTCTTACCTAACTTAATGTTTTATAAATAAATTATTCTTTTTCCCCTGTAAAATTTAATCTGGGACATACACACTGAGATAAGTGATGTTACCACACTAAGTTGATGATTTGAATATAAGAAAACTGACCAGATATTAGATGTGTCATGTTGTCCTACTTAACCTATTTGGTTTCCACTAGACATTTTTTTCAAATCTTTTTATTGAAGTATAGACAGTTAACAATGTTGTGTCAATTTCTGGTGTACAAAACAATACCTTAGTCATACAGGAACATACATATATTCGTTTTCATATTCTTTTTTAACCATAAGTTACTGCAAGATATTGAATATAGTTCCCTGTGCTATACAGTAGAAACTTACTGTTTATCTATTTTGTATATAGTAGGTAGTATCTACAAATCTCAATCCCCCAATTTATCCCTTCCCGCCCCCTCCCCCACCTCCACTAGACGTTTTTCAAGGTTGACAGTTCACAGACACCACCTCCACAATTACCAACCATTATAGATCTCTAGGGTCCAGAGGCATCAAAGTGGGAACTGATCTGAGAGGGGTCTTAGTGCCGAATAAGTAAATCATTCTGGATTGATCATTAGCAGAGGCCAAACCGTTTGATTTTAGCTTGTCCTTGTCTCTAAGGTTCTCTCCTCATTCCCTAAATGGTTTGCCTATAGTTAGTAACAGAAGAGCCGTAGTTTGTAAAGCTCCTACAATGTGCCAAGCACGCTATTAGACACTTGACCCTGTTTGATCTTTCTCAGTCTTCAGCAGTGAAGTAGAAATCAGGCTCATTTTTCAAATGAGGAAATTGAGATTCCAGCAGGGTAACTTGCCCAAGGAAAATAACAGAGGCGTCTGGATTTCAAAACCTTTCGCCCCGACTCCAGAGCCTGTGCTCTTTCTGCCGGAGAACACTCTCGCTGGCCCCCACCTTGGAGCACCCCTGCTTGTGAGTCTCCTCTTCCTTGGACTCTGTGGTCCCAGATAGTGATTCTAGGACCTGCCATGGGGTCTCCCTGAGCGTTTTGTCCTTTTATAATACAGAGGCCTCTGTGACTTTGTGTTCTCAGGAGTAGCAAGGAGCTCCTGCTACAACCCGTGACCATCAGCAGGAATGAGAAGGAAAAGGTTCTGATTGAAGGCTCCATCAACTCCGTCCGAGTCAGCATCGCTGTGAAACAGGTGAGCTCACCGCAGCTCCCTGCCTCCCTGAGAGGCCAGAGACCCCTATCCGAGAGATCATCGTGCCAGATTCAGGGTGCAGAGAAGCCCAGGCTCTGTTTCCAGGGAATGATTTGCCAAACTCATGAATTCAGTAGGATAAAGAAGGAGTAGCCCCGTCTCGCAGGCCTTACTCTGGATTAGGAGGTGGGAGATGCAGCAGCCAAGGCTACGGGCCAGTTTGTTGTCAGATCATAGAGACGTTCTTTTCTGAATTGGACTTATTCTTCAGTCCAGTTCAGAAAAATAAATAGTACCGGTATCAATTTATAGCTGTAAACTCCAAAAGTAAGATTTAGGCTTAAAAATGAAGTGCGGTTTCTTGTGTTTCCTCAGACAATGTTTCACAAATGTCTGACCCTCCCACTGCGCCCATAATTTCTGCCACATTTATGTACCCTCTGGACAGTTTCTTACTTAATGGATTTCTTTAAATTGATTTATTTTATTTAAATTTGTTTGAAAAAGAAATTTTGTGCCATAAATGGAAAAATATGACTTGACAAGTACAGGGCAATTCTAAAAAATAAGCACAATGAAAGCAAAACAAGGTTGTTAAGTTTAGACTAGACACTTTTGCCTATAGAAAGCTGTAATGCTAGGGCCTGCTCTCTTTGTTAAAAGGGGAGATTAACAAATGTTGGGGGCAGTTAAGGGCATACCAGCACCTTGTTGCAAAATTCTTCCTTCAGAAATATTCAGCAGGGAGAAACTTTGGGGATTGATGCTCATTGTCAATCAAGCAGAGACCACCGAGGGTTTTCTCTGATAGCCTTCATAGTATGTATCAGATTTTGGAAAATGCAGGACTAGTGAAATGAGAAAGGAAAGGGCAGTTTTGAATATAGTTGTGGACTCTGGAAGGAGCAGGCGAAAGATCTGGGCTTACCAAAATTACCTTTCTGGAATGGGTGAAGGTAAGATCATGATAATGCCCCATGAAATTGGAGGGCTCTGATGTAGTAGACCCTCCTTTCAGTTGGCAACCGGTTACCCCATGATTTACAGTTCAATGATTGTTCCCAGTACCAAACCCCACTGGCTCCAGCAAACCTGAGGGAGGTTGGAGTCAGGAGACCAGGCTATAGATTTCTGTTGCCTTGAGAGTTGGCTTTAAGGAAACACCTTTCTCCTTTGCTCTCACCAGGCTGATGAGATCGAGAAGATTTTATGCCACAAGTTCATGCGCTTCATGATGATGCGAGCAGAGAACTTCTTTATCCTTCGAAGGAAACCAGTGGAGGTGAGACCGTGTGACCCATTTGTTCATAATACCCAGGATTCTACTACTGAGTCCACTATCCCTGGCCTGGGATTGTTTCTGGAACCAGGACTGCTGCTCCCCCAGCTGTAGGGCACCCATGGCCTGACCTGAGAGTTGGCTTCCATTTCGGCTGGCGTGAGAATAAGAGGGATAAACTTAGGAGCAGTTGTGTCAACCTCAACCATGGAAAAGGCAAAGAAGATACCTTCCCGGAACCCATAGTCTAGCAGCAGAAAGGGCAAAATGAATCAGAAATCCAGGCTCTGCCACCAACTGAATCATTGTCTCTCAAGGCCACAGTTGACATTGGGTCAGTTGTTGCCTGACTTTGTGCTTGAGTCCTCTCCACAGACTCCCTGCCAGATTGACTTAAAACCCCCCGTGGCTGAGCCACTACCACACAGAGCAGCAGGCCCCATCATCAGGCACATCTGACGTGCTAGCCAAGCTTGTCCTCATCCTGAGCAAAAAGCTTTCCTGGTCCTAGATCTGATCTCCAGGGACACCCACAGTAAATAAAAATTGCTCTTTTCCACACAGCCCATCTGATGGTTAAAGACCTCAGTCCCATCCTTCTCCCACAGCATCTCTGGACTAAATGTTCCTGTTGTTTGATGAGATTCTTCTGTAACAAGATTTCAGGTCCCTTCACTCTCCCTTGACTCATTCTGAATGTAACTGTTTGTGCCACAGGTAGTCTTCAGAGATGTCTGATAGACACAAAATTCTCAACTGGGTCAGTTCCTTTGGATCCAGCATAGACACTCCACCAGAGTAGGTGGGCTGCTGACTGCAGGGCATGTAGCTTGGGAGGAGGTCACAGGCAGCCGGAAGCACATGACTGAGAGAACACATAGAACATGGCCAGCCAAGTGCCCCCCGGATGCTGATTCTCCCCTGTTTCTTCGCTCCCTTCTCCCCACTGTCTTCCTTCCCTAGGGCTATGACATCAGTTTTTTGATCACCAACTTCCACACAGAGCAGATGTATAAACACAAGTTGGTGGACTTTGTGATCCATTTCATGGAGGAAATTGACAAGGAGATCAGTGAGATGAAGTTGTCGGTCAACGCCCGTGCGCGCATCGTGGCCGAGGAGTTCCTCAAGAATGTAAGTGAGGGGCCTTCTTGGTTTCCTTTCAGAAGTAGAAAGACCCATAGGTTGTGCTGAGAAGTTAGCATCTGGTGGGAAAGCAGTGTGTGTGAATATTTCCTGAGGCTTTTAGGACCTTTGGTGGGCAGCGGGTCAGCCAGGTGCCTTAGGGCAGGAGGAGAGCTGCAGGGCATTTTTCATCCCTGGGATCTGGGAGATGCCTCTCTTAATCGCTTATGGGGACTTAATCGCCCATTACTACATCTCAAAATGTATGGACGTGGAGAGGGTATAGTTTAGTGGTAGAGCGCATGCTTAGCATGCATGAGGTCCTGGATTCAATCCCCAGTACCCCATTATAAATAAATAAATGAATAAATACATATATACATACATACATACCTAATTACCCCCTCCCCCAAAAAGGAAAAAAGTATGGAGTCCTTCCCTGTATCTATTTCAAACCCAGAGTGAGGCAAGTTAAATCCACATGTGAATTTTCTAGGAATATAGGACAGTTAATCATAATGTAATTCCACTTCCCAAACTGACTTGAATAGTTTACTTCAGCGTCTGTTTCTCAGTCATGAATTCTTCAACCTGTTTTCCATCATTTTTCATGTCGTAAGCCCTCCAGATCCCTCTTCAGCTATTTGTGCCTTCCTAGTGGAGAGAACTGCAGCCCTCTGAGGAGGACGAATTGTTTACATTAATGAACTGATGACACAGTTGTTCTTGTTTAGATGTTCAGGACATGCCTTCTTTTTTTCCTTTCTTTTTCCAAACAATCTTCAGTTTGTTGACATGTTCCGCTCAGAGTTGACTGTGATCCCTAGATGGTAGAATTAGTGTTTACTCCTACTGGCAGACAGATCCAGCCCAGAAGGAGCTCAGATTCCTAAAAATGGAAATTACATCCGCTTCCCCTGGGCTTTAATTATACTGCGGGCAGCCAGTGTACAGAGCCTCTGTGCTGTGCACCCAGGGGAGCACGCTTGTTTGGGTCACACAGACTGTGGAGTCAGACCACCAATATGTGTGTCCAGCTCCACTGCCTCCACGGATATGTTACAAAAACCCTCAACTAAGCCTCAGTTTCCTCGGCTGTGAAATGAGACTGTTAGTATGTACCTTGCAGTGTGGTTGAGCAGTTAAATGAGGAAATGTATATAAAGCATATCACCTGGGTCATAGTGAGCTTTCCATGCACTGTAGCACCAAGGTTAAACGACTGGGGCACTGGGAGTCCTCTAAATTCCACTGATGAAAAATAGTTCCTGTCCCAGTGTGATATTTGGCTCATTCACTCAGCAGTTGTTCAATTATGATAATTGCATTTCAGCTTAAAAAAGCACATTTTCGCATCTCAATACCTAAAACAGTCTTTTTTCTCAGTTTTTTATTCCATTCATTTGTACGAAGTACACCTTTCTCTAATGTCCTAATTTTACCAAGAAACAGACGTGAAAATACCTGTCAACACTCAGCACATAACATTTTTATATATTTCTCTTCTATGATGCCGAGATATTTTAAACAATGGTTTATCATAGGTCCCCTAAAACAATCTTTGAATCAGGTTTTATCCCCATTGCACAGATGAGTAAACTGGGCTCTGGAAGTTAAGTCACCTGCCCAGAGTGCCTCAGCCAGTAAGTGAAGCCACCAGGACTTGGAGTTAGATTTTCAAACTCAAAGGTCTAAGATAGTGCCTGGGCATCTGGCCAGGGTGACACACTCAGGTGCGTGTCGGGATCTGGCGGGTAATGCACACGAGTGAGGTAGGCTATGTGGGGACCTGGTGAGCACGTGCCTCACCTGAAGAGAATCACCACCACACAGCTCCAGCCCTCCGTGGCTTCACCAAAAGAATCTCAAAATCTGGATCTGTATGCAGTGTTGTCTATGTTTTCAAGGTTGGCAACTGATTGATACTCTTTTAAATACTGTGTGGGCCAAACAGTGCTCATCTTTGGGCTGGGTTTTGCCTGTGCGCCATTGGTCCACAACCTCTGTCTTATAAAATGTCCAGGGCTGGTCTAGGCACCATGGGGGATGCTTGAGGGCAGAAAGCACTTCACGGGCCTGTCTTGCTTGTGGGGGCCTCCCAGAGCTTGATACAAAGTACCAGAACCTGAGTCCCTCTGCCCTTGACTCTCAGTCCCCAAGCATTTGCATGTGAGCCCCTCATCTCTAAAGAAGGCGCCCTCAGTTCACCAAAGCAGGCACTGTGGCAGGGCTTTTTGGCAGCCTGCATGGCAAGCCCACATCCAAGCCCATGTCACGCTTAGTTTTTTTGCCTTGTCTAGTGCTAGGTTTTAGGGCCAGTGCCTCACAGGTCACCGCTGCATGCTGGCTGAATTAGAGCGTGCTCACAGGGTGTCCTGGGGCCCAGCCCTGTCCCTCAGAGATCTGACTATAGTGGCAGCTCTCAAGTCAGCCCACTTCCCCAGAGCAGGCCTGCCAGGATACCGTAATAACCACCATTCACCACCACCTCTTGGTTCTCTTGACAGTTTTAAACCATCTGGCTGGATCTCGTGGCCATCCCCCTCAGCCTTCCCCGTGTCTCTGCGAAGGCGTCCTGGAGTTACTCCCCAGAGTGGCAGCAGCGGCGGCAGCAGCGGAGGGGAGCTGAATCGGGGTGGGCGTTAGATGCGGGAGGGGGGTGGTGTGCTTGCTAGCTGGGCAACAAAGCAGCAGTGGACCTGCCCCAAGGCCACACGTGCCTGGTCAGGCTGGCTTCTGATGTTCAGTCCCCTGGGCCGGGACAGATTTTTTTTAACGTCTTGAAACTTAAACTCTGTGCTTGTAGGAGACTGTAACCTTTTTGTCTTTTTTTTTTTTTTTTAAACAAACAACCTCCATCTCCAGTGGCTGTGACTGGTCCCAGTGATTGTACCTTATTGGTCGCTGTGGGTCTGGGCGGGCCTGGAGCCAGAAGGCGACTACTTTTCCTCCCTGGAGCCACCCCAGGTGGGGAGGGAGGGAGGTTTCAGACTCCAGTTCCTCTCCCTCGTCCTCTTATTTCCTTGGGCCCAGTAGAAGCAGTGGGGACCCTCTGCCAGCTTCCTGAGCTCTGCCTGAAGATGGCCACCCAGAACTGGCTGGGGACAAGGGCTGAACTGGTGGCCACCAGCCACACCTAGGAGTTGGGCCCTGAAAGCTAGGCAACCTTTGGCTGCAGGGGCCACTTGGTGCCCTCCCAGCTGAGAGGAGCCGCTGTTTCGCCTTGTCTGTCAGTGCAGTGCCTGTGCTAGAGGTGGAGAGGTGAGTCCTCCAGAGCTTCCGGGCTGGGGCCCTTCCGTCTGCTCTGGCTTCTCTGCTCCCACGCTCGCTGTACCTTTTCTTATTCTGGTGGATCCTCCCTCCCCTAATTAAAGTCTTTTCTTGCCCCTTTGGGGCTGCATGAGGTCTGTGCTCTGTGTGTATATGTGAAGGGAGGGAAGATGGGGCTTTTTCTTCCCCAAGACCATGTGGCTGGCACTTGGGCTTGGGGGTCCCCACCAGAGGCAGTCTCTTGATTGGCCCCTGACATTAGCCTGGCCAAGGGCCCTAACCCAGAGACTCCCTGTTTCTGACATTGCTCTCTCTGCCTATATAGAGGTTTGGTCCTTTTCACGTATTAAGCTCATTTGGGCTAGGACACTTAAGAGAAAAAATGATCCCATTTCATGGCTAAGGAAACTGATGTTCCTTGAGATGCAGCAGCTTGCACCAAATCTCCCAGCTAGTGAGCAAGAGGGTGGACTGCAAATCCAAGACTTCTGCCTCTACCTGTGCTAAGACAGTAATCACTAGCCACATGTGGCTATTTAAATTTAAATTATTACAAATTATTTCAGCTTTGCTGTATGTTTGAAACTAAAAAAAAATGAAAAATTTAATTATTACAGTTAAAAAAAAGTTTAAAATTCACTTTCTCTGTCCCACCAGTGCTCGTTAGCTACAAGTTACTAATGCCTATCATGTTACACAGCACGTAGACAGAACATTTCCATCACTGCAGAAAGCTCTGCTGGACAGCACTCGACCTCAGTGACATGTTGAAGTTAAAAAAAAAAAACCAAAACTAAAACTCTTAGGTTTGAGTCCTGATTCTTGCTGCTGAATCTTAGCAAGTTAAATTCTGTGCCTCAGTTTCTTAATCTATAAAGTGGAGATAATGTAAATCTGACACAGTACCTGCCATGTAGGTACTGAATAAACAATAACTGACCTTTCCACCAGCCTAATAACCAAGCTGTTTGATAACGTCAATGTGCTAGACATGAGGGGTGACATCCCTGTCTGGCCCTCCATCCCTGTAACACTTGAGGGGCCAGTAAAAGGGCTGGATGTGTACAAAGGTGCACTGAAGTGTTTCATATTTATTAGAGAAAGTCTATTTATGGAAGAGGATGTCAGGAAAAGTTTCAGAAGGGTTGGCTTTTGAGCTAAGCCTTCAAAAAAGTTTCTTCCGTATGGCCAAAGGGGTCTTTTGCAACAGGACAAGGTAATGTTAAAGGGAGGAGGGGCTGAGGGTGGGGACAACTTGGACAACT
The DNA here is from genome assembly GCF_048564905.1 of Vicugna pacos. Taxonomy (NCBI): domain Eukaryota; kingdom Metazoa; phylum Chordata; class Mammalia; order Artiodactyla; family Camelidae; genus Vicugna; species Vicugna pacos. Next base: position 49,407,044 of record NC_133003.1, read on the forward strand.
ATCATCCCCTTTATGACATTACCTCTGTGACCTCCCCCTCCTACCTTGCAGAATTAGGTGTGCCCTCCTCTGGGGCTCAGGGCTATATCCTAGCTTTGCAGTGAATATTAAAGGTGCTCACAGTGAAGCTGGATGTCCAGAAGATTATGGCAGCTACTCATTCAACCCTCACAGGACAGCATTGCCTGGGTGAGCCAGCCAGAACTCTGATTTGTCACAGCTCCATCTCCCAGGGTTCAAAGTCCTTAAAACCGTATTTGCCTACCAGTGAGAGCAGACTGGTTGGTTGCCAAACAGCCGGATCTCTCCTGAGGGCATGCCTTTTGGGAAGCCCAGTTATTAGCCGAAAGATCAGGAAGGGTGATCTCAAGTGGCTGGGGCTGGCTGGACAGTCAGGTGGAGGACCCACCTTCACTGTATGGGCATATCTACTAGTGACTGAACAAAGATGGGTTCTTGGAATCTGGGTGGGCATTGCTGGAGTTTGCCTCTCAAACTGTCCGTTTGGTACTTGCATGACCAATAGGCAACTCTTGAGTGATAACATGGACTTGTATTTAATAGTGTTTATGTGTAAGAGTGGGGCTTTGGTATACATATAAAAAAAAAAAAAGTGGGGCTTTGGAGTCAAACCTGGGTTCCAACACTGCCTCTGCTGTGTGACTGAAAACAAACTCTCTAACATCTTGGAGCTTTGTTTTTGAGGGTAACACTTTGCTACTACCTCCAAAAAGGGTGCTTACGGTCTTGTCTTGAGGGCTGTTGCATAACTTCTGATTTTCCTGCAGTTGACTCAAATAATTATCCTTTTTTTTTTTCCTATTTCCAAGTTAACAGCGGCTGTAGGGGACAGGGGGGCGTTCTGCACATTATGATTATCTCCCATAATACTGCCCTGGTTTTCAAATCCACTCCCAAGGACGTTATCCTAGCCCCATCTACCAGGCCCTGCAGATCTTTCCCTCTTCAGGGCTGTTGCTGAGACTCCTGTCCCTGGAATGCTTCCCCCCGCCCCCGGCCAACTCCTCACCACCTTTGCCTTCTGCAGGCTTCAGCTTAAATATGTCATCTCTTAAGAGAGGACATCTTACCTAAAGTATGCCCCTTCCCGATTTCAGTTCATTGCTTGTTCATTGACCTTATCATACTTACAGCTGTTTTATTCCTTTGTTGTTTGCTTTTTGTTTCCCCTCCACTGGGCTGTAAGCTCCGTGAGGTCAGGGACCATCTCTAGCTTATTTTTCTGGTCCCCAGCACCTAGCCCACCACCTAGCGTGTGGTCGTCTGTGAATACTGTGGAATGACTGAAGCCCCGGCAAGCGCTCCGTAAGGAATCAGGACACTTAGTAACTTGCAGACTAGTGCTCTGCGCTTCCACTTTCAGTACCCTGTTCATCAAGGGTCTCGGGCAGCTGAGGCCCGGAATTCTGCCCACTGGAAGGAGCCCCGGAACCCGCTACGTGTGGCCTGACTGCTGTAGAATGGTTTCCAAGGCGACAGCAGAGGGCGGGGCCTCAGAACGGAGGGCCCAGCTGGGGCCCCGCAGGGCCCTCCCGCGAGAGGCGGCAGCGTACGGAGGGGAGGCGGGCTCTGGGGCCCTGGGGTCGCGCGCGCGTGTGCGCATGCAGTGCGCATGCAGGGCCCCGCGCGGCGCTGCTCCTCAGCGCAGGGGGAACTGGGGGCCGCGCACAGGGGCTCCACCGCCTGGTACCTGCAGGAGCGGGGCCAGGTGTGCAGCTGGCCGCGGAAGCCGCAGCCGCCCGAGCCCCGCACCAGTTCCCCCGGCCCATGGCCCTGGGCGCACCACTCCGAGTTCCGGCTTCCCGAGGGGGCTTGGGCAGGCGGCCAACGCCGGGCCGGCAGCCCTGCCTCGGCGCGCCCCCTAGGCTGCGCCCTCGAGTTGCTGAACCACGGCAACCACGCCCAGGGCGTCGCGGATCCCCGCTCCCCGGAGCCCTCGCCCACCCCGGCCCAGGAAGACGCCCCTTCGCAGGACGGTGAGGCCCCTTGCGGCCTGCCCCTCCTGGCCCGAGGCGGTGGCAGCCAGGATGAGAAGACTCGGGGCGGATGGAGGGGGGGTCGGGAGAGGAGCGGTAGAGGATGGACATCCAGATGAAGGGTGCTTACCCCAACCCCTCCTCTGCATCTTTCTGCAGGTTCCCTTGTCCTTTGGGGAGGATTCTCCAAGACGATTCACCACATGGGCCGGCTCAGAAACGCCAGGATCCACGTGGAGAGGGCTGTGAAGGTTGGAGGGGGATGGGGAAGGGGGGGTGTAGAAAGGGCCCTGAGAGGCTTGGCCTGCTTCCATGCACTATTGTCTCCCATCCTTAAAAACCAAAAACCTTGATCCCACACCCATTTTCAAATACCTCTCCATTTTTCAATACCCCATTCACAGCCAAACTTCTTGGCAGAATTGTGTATTTCTTCACCTGGAATTCACTCCCCTGCTCCTATCACTGTGGTTCCCTGCCCTTCCCCACTCCCATTGGGAACCACTCTAATCAAGGTCGCTAGTGACCTCCAAGGAACCAAATCCACCAGTCAGTCCATTTTATGTCCTGATCTTGGTTAGGCACCTTGTGTCATTCTGCACTGCCCCGCCACATACCCTTCCCTCTTGACTGCACACTCCTAGTTTTCCTTTCTCCCTCCCTGGCGGCTACTTTTCAGCTGCCTCTGAAGACTTCTCAAACATTCCTGGTTCCCTGGATCCCTCTCCACACCTGTCTCCTTGGCTGTGAGTCCAGTCAGTGTGTGTGCCCCCTACAGGCCCTTTCCAGCCCAGCCTGTCCTCTAACTCAGAGCTCCATAGATCCAGCACCCCCCTCCCCCTTGCCATGTCTTCCCAGGGAACTTAAAAGCATTTCAAACCCATGTCCCAAACCAAACTCTTGATTTTCCTGCCCAGAGCTGTCCTCCTCACTACTCTCTGGTCTTCTCCATCTCCATCTCCCAGTCGCTCTAGCCATAAATCTGGTCGTTCTTTTCCCTCACTCACACATCTAATCCCATCAGCAAAACTAGTCTCTATTTCAAAAACAAATTTCAACTCTATCGACTGTAAGCACCCTCATTCTAGCTATTGTGATTCCTCCCCTGCACAAACCACGACAGCTCTCTGACTGGTCTCCCTGCTTCCATCCTTGTCCCCTCCATCCATTCTGTGTACAACAGCAAGACAGACTTACAGCCTCCAACCATGTGACTCACTCCCTCCCTTCGCATTACTGCTTCCTGCTGCTATTAGTATAAATCCAAGTCTGTTCCAAGGTCTGCAGGGCTTTTCGCAATCTAGCCACTACCTGTCAGGTCTCACCTCATTTTCCACACTCCATTCACCCTGCTTTCCTTTCAGTTCCTTCCAACCTCTCTCCAGCCTCAGGACCTTTGCACATGTCTTCCCCTTCACCTGAACTGCCATTTGCCCAGCTCTGTACGTTCCTGGCTCCTTCTTAGCCTTCCTTGACTGTGTTTCTCTGGGTCTCCATTAAGTGTCCAGTTTCTCAAGCCAGCCAGCCTGGATTGAAACTCCTGCTTTTTCACTTAACCACTGTGTGGCCAAGCTACTCAATCTGTCTACACCTCTATTTCATAACCAGTTAAATAGGGATAATAGTATCTATTAAAAATACATACTATCGTTAGTAACGTATATAAAGTAAGCGCTTAACGTGTAGTAGATGCTCAATGAATATTAGCAAGTAAATACAATTATTGTCATTATTACTATGCATATGTCATTCTCTACTTGTTTACAGTCTGTCTCCCCTGCTGGAATATAAAAATTGCCTCAAGGCAGAGAGCGTAGCTCTCAGGTTCACCATTATACCCACTGTGTCCGGCACTTAGGCTGCGCTTACTGAATGAGTGTCCTCCTCTCACCTTACAGCAGAAGAAGATCTTTATGATCCAAGGCCGCTACCCTGTGATCCGGTGCCTCTTGCGCCGCAGGGGCTGGGTGGAGAAGAAGATGGTCCATCACTTGGGTACCACCCTGCCGCCACAGCTGAAGGACCTGGATAGCTCCGTCATGGGTGACAGTGACACCACGGAGGATGGTGAGCAATACCCTTAGGGACCTTTCCACCAGCTGCCCCTCCTGAGTCCCTTTCATTTGGTCCTCACTGTCCCAGAGTTGAGGCTTTGAGATGGGGCTATGGGGCAGGGACGGGGCCTTACCAGGCCTGGATTCTGCATCCACAGAGGATGAAGATGAGGATGAAGCATTCCAGCCACCACAGCTGCTCGACTTCGATGATTTATTGGAATTTGATGACCTGCGTGGGACACATGATCTGATGGTGAGGACTCAGGGGGCTGGGCAGGGGTCTGCTCCGCTGCAGGGAGAGCACTAGAGTCCAGCTGGGTGACCTCAGACAAGTCTTTTCTTTCTCTGAGCCTCGTTTCTTTCCCCTTCTGTAGTGAAAACTGATTAGTTCTCTGCAGCCTAGACGGGCCAGCAGAGTGGTGAGGGACACAGACAAGGCTGGCCTGGGAGCAGAACTGTTTGCTGGATTGTATCTGGCATAACCTCCATGCCTGGTAATTCTCCCTCCCAAATAAAAACCCTATAGTCCATCTTCTTTGTCCTTGGCAAGTGAAGGCTGGAAGGAAGGACTTTCAAAGTCCTGAAAGGGGCTGATAATGATGGCATGTAGGATATGTGTGTTGAGGTGAGGACACTTGGCTTTGAATCTTGGTACTGCCTCTTACTAAGTTGAGCTGTACCAAACTGCCATTTTTGTATATCAGGAAAGGTTGAGGACTGGCAGTTTCATATGGCCCAACGTTGTGAGCCCTTGGACAAGTCACTTAGCCATGCTGTGCCTTAGTTCCCTCATCTGTGAAATGGGGTAACAGTAGCACCTACCTCATAGGGTTATGGTGAGGATTAAATGAATCAGTATGGAAACCTGAGAACAGGGCTAGGCACATGATGTTGTTTTGCTTGTCAATAATCCTACCTCCCAGAGTCGCAGGGAGGATGGAGAGAGGCAGAGCCCATGAGACAGCCTCTGTCACATGCTGTATGCCCATCAGCTTGGAGTCCTGCCTCTAAGCAAGTCACTGATGGCCGAAAGTCAGAACAAGGTGTGGCATTGGGTTGTGGGGCTTAGTTACTGTCTAGGAGCGCCTGGCTAAAGTGCCTCCTGCTTGCTGCTCCCAGTGTGCTCTGGAGACAGAGATGTCTTTTCTAACCTTACGCAAAGATGGCATGTGGGCTAGAGGGCACCTTAGAAGCATCCTCTCCTTCCATTCACCCACCTTGCTCAGCAGGATGGGTAGAAGCCTCCTCAGGCCTTGTGCTGCCCACACAAGCCTCCCTGTCTCCTGCCCTCTCCCTAGTCACGCATGGTTCGGAACGAGATCCCCTACTTCATCTGGACCACTCGGCGGGACGTGCTGGACTGTCGCTTCCTCTCCAAGGATCAAATGATAAACCACTATGCCCGGGCAGGCTCTTTTACCACAAAGGTGAGCTCCCAGGGAGCGGCTAGGGCATCTTTCAACCCCCAGCCCTGGGGCTAAAACCCCGCTCCCTACTCTCCTTGTCAGTGAGAGTTCTCAGGAGATGGAGGTATCTAATTCAATGGGATTTGGAGTCAGGCAGGCCTGGGTTCAAATCTGACACCTGCAGTGTGTCTGGCATGTGTAGACATGGTAACTAAGACAGATTCCAGGATCCAAACGGGATCCAAACACCAACTCCAATGACTGTGAGCAGGAGGACCCTTCTCTCCTGAGCAGAGGATATCTGGCTGATGGACCCGTTGTATCTTACCTGAGTTTGTTAACAGGCGACTTCACCTCTCTGAACCTCAATTTCCTCGTCTTTAAATGAGAATACCAGTAAGACCTATCTTCTAGGGTTATGACAGGAATGAAGGGCCTTATTTTGGGGACCTGCTAGTATATTATTGGTGTGGGCTGGGAAGGATTCCTAGAGAAGGCGGGTATTTAAGACTTTGAAAGGGTGGAGAGGAAGGACGTGGGGTGTTCTTGGCCGAGGGAACCACACAGGCAACATGTGGACGTGGCCATGAGCGGGTGAAGCCCAGCGAGTGGGGCAGAGGCTCTGAGCACGTCCAAGCAGGGTCTCCTTGAGCTGCCTCAGCGTGTGCCCAGTGTGCAGAGTCCCTTGGAGGCCCTCTGGGCAGGTCCCACCCTGCCCGCTCAGTGGCTAACTCCATAGGTGGGTCTGTGTCTCAATCTCCGGAATCTGCCGTGGTTTGACGAGGCCGATGTGGACTCCTTCTTCCCGCGCTGCTACCGCCTGGGGGCTGAGGATGACAAAAAGGCCTTCATAGGTAAGGAGATGCCAGCCCCATGCCTGGACCATCGAGCTGAAGGATGGAGGGCTAAAGCCCTGGCTGGTGTTGGCGAGCAGAGGGCCCCTCTCATCTGCTCCGGCAGATTTCCTTCTCCGTCCCCAATCCCTATCTTTCCCTAGCGTACCTCCCCTAATGAGCCTCCTGCCTTGGTCAACACAGACCTCCAGAAGAGCTTACGTAGCTTATCTTATTTTCTAGAGCAGGACCTAAAAGTCAGTCACCTCGTTGAGTTTGGAATCCAGAGTAGGTTCCAAGCCTGTATCAGATTCCACTGCCTAGCTCAGCTTCCAAATCTAGAAATGGTTCTAGACTTTGGGACTTTCGAGCAGAATAGGCTCCAACTCCAGAACATGTTCTCAATTCAGGTCAGAATTTGGATCGGGATTAAATTAGTTTCCAAATCTGAAACAGATTTTGGGCCTAGGTCTGGTTCTCAGGCTAGAATAAGTATCAAAATGGATCAGGAACTGAAGAGAGAAATCAGACAACAGGTCCAGGCAAGATTCTGAGGGTAGAACATGAGCCAAATCAGGTCAGATTCTGGGTCTGGTTCTAGAGTTGAAAGAGGGGCCAGGTTGCAATCTGGGTTCTAGAGTCAGAAACAGTAGTCAGGTTCCGGATCCAGAATGGGGCAGGTCATGATCAGGTTCCGGAACCAGAACAGACCTGGAGCCTAGGGGCTGAGCAGGTATCCCCTGCCCTGGGAGCAGAGGACTTCTGGCTGACAGCTGCCCGCAACGTTCTCAAGCTGGTGGTAAATTCCCAAGGGAAGTCGTATTCTATCCAGGCGGACGAGGAAGAGGCCCCAGGTAAGCACTGTGGTCACCTCCACTCCCCCAGCCTTCTATCCTCCCACCCAGCCACATATCCGTCTAGCTATTCATCCACGTATCTGTCTTTGTATTTTTCACATCCATCTGCACATCCACCCCTCTTCCTACCAACCCACCTGTCCGCCATTTGTCCATCCATCTACCTGCCTGCTCACCCACTGATCTCACGTTCACCTACCCATCCATCCATCCATCCTTTCCCCTACATCCACCCCTCTGTGCATCTACTCATTCACCTGCCTTGTCTCAGCTCCACACTCCCATCTATCTGTCCCCTCCACCTTCCTATCTGCCTGTCTCCCCTTCCACAAACCCACCTGCCCATCCACGTGCTCCTTTTCCATCCTGTGATCCTATCTGTCCTCTGGTCCATTCACTCATCCCTTCTGTCCCAGCCACCCACCCGTGTGTCTTCCTATCCATTTATTAGCTGACGCACTGTCTCATTCAGCCCTCATGTGGGCCTGACATGTGGCCGAGCACTCTAGAGTGGACAGACTGCAAGGGCATGGTCCATCCCTGCCTGTGGGGAGCTCAGGTCTGTGAGGAGAGGAATCAGTGGAACCATGTAGCTTGACATGGCCTGAGGACCCCTGCGCCTGGTGCAGGGGGACACAGAGAGTCCCTCACTGCCCGGTGTGCCAACCAATTGCTTACCCTTTCCCTCTCTGGACTCAGCTCCACCTCTCAGCCTCCATCCTGTACCTGAGGGGCCCATCAGCCAGGGATTTGGGGAAGTGAGTGGCAGCTCTGCCAGGAGGAAGAAAATCCCTGGCTCTTCCAGAGGGAGCCCTCCCCACTGCTGTCTCCTGGGAGTGTCCGATGCCAAGGGTGACTGTTGTGTGTAAGGAGCAGGGGCACAAGGGCCTCAGGAGTGTCAGCGGTCCCAAGCACAGAGAGGCTGCAGGTGTGTGCTGAGATGCTTTCAGGACATTTAGGGTGGAGCCTCAAGTGAGTGACAGGTCCTGGGACAGTGGGGGCCAAAGGCAAGCACTGGGGTCACAGGTGAGTTTAGAACAAGGCCTCAGGTGAGTGACAGGCCCCAGGGCAGTAGGGGATGCAGGTATGTGCTGGGCCTTGGGCGTATTTAAGATGAGATCTCAGGCCTTCGGGCAGTAGGGGCTGTAGCATGTGTCACGCTACCTGCCTTGCATGTGGGACAGTGACAGCCCCCCTCCCTGTCTCTGCAGGAGACAAGCAGCCCAAGAAACAGGAGAAAAAGCCAGTGATGGTGTCCCCAGAGTTTGTGGATGAGGCTCTGTGTGCCTGCGAGGAGCACCTTAGCAACCTGGCCCACATGGACATCGACAAGGACCTGGAGGCTCCGCTGTGCCTCAGCCCTGAGGGCTGGTCCCTCTTCCTTCAGCGCTACTACCAAGTGGTCCAGTGAGTACCTCTACAGCCCGGGCCATGGGGCCCGAGCAGGCGCCCCTAGCTTTCAGGGGGCCTCTGAGTACTGAGCTGATGCTCAGGGACAGACCCTCTCTGTCTAGTGCAGCCACCTCTCCAAGCCTCCCCATTTTGTCCACCCTATTATTCTCCTGCTCAAGAACGCTCAAGAGCTCCCACTGCCTTCGTAATAGGGTCCAGAGCACTCTGCCCAGATCTTGGCAGAGCATAGTCACGAAGATCATGGCCTGTGCTGTCAGGTAGACCCGAGTTCAGGTTCTGCCTTTGTGGCTTCCAAGCTCTGTGACTTTGGGAACATCACTCAGCTTTTTGAGCTTTGCTTTTCTCAGATGCAAGTAGATTTCAAGATAGAGTCTGCCTCAAAGTGGGGGATTAGGCAGGATAATTTGTATAAGGTGCTCAGCACAGACTCCCCGTGTTCACTTATGAAATAAGCCTCTGAAGTCATTGAGGTTTTATCTTGGAGACCAGTGTTTCCCAAAGTGTACGACACAGGCTGCTAGTTCTACAGGCTGTGAATAGATTTTGTGAAATAGGCTTTTGTGGTCAGTCACCTTTGGAAAACATTGGGTTAAATAAAATTAATTAAAATAGGTTTCCTTGATGCAGATCTTTTCTGAACCCATCTGTAGTACAAACTTCCAAGAGGCGTAGAGTGTGCAGTATGTCCTGTACTTAGGGGACCACAGCCCCCCGCCCCAAGCATCCTGAGCAGTTGTGTGTTCAGAACACGCTTTGGAGAAAGGTTCTTGCTCAGAGGAGAGGTGGATCGAGATGAGCCTGGGGCTGCTGTGGGGAGATTCCATTCAGCAGAGCTTGCAGGAGAGACTCGAGGCAAGAGGGCCCTGAAGGCAGAACACTACTCGGCATAGGCTGAGCCTTTCCTGTGTGTCAGACATTGCTCCAGGCTCCAGAAGTGAAGCCGAGCCCCTGCCCTCAGGGCACACAGCTCAAGCGGGGAAGCTTGCAGCAGGCTGCGGGGGTTGCTGAGGGCCTTGGCTGGCGTGGTATTAATAGAACAGAACAGACAGAACTATGGATGGATGATTTGTAGTGGAGATCAAAGAACTAATTAATGAACTTTGAACGAATGACTTACAAAGCAAACCCACGTCACTGATGAACAATCCATTTGTATCTTTTAAAAAAAATTTGGGAGGGGGATTATTAGGTTTATTTATGTATTTTTTAAATGGCAGTACTGGGGATTGTACCCAGGACCCCGTGCATGCTCGGCATTCGCTCTACCACTGAGCTATACCCTCCCCCTGTGTTTGTGTCTGTTTTAAATACTGGAAAATGAAAAGTAGGTGACCCTGTACTGTCCCCTTAGCAGCCGGAAAACAGAAAGACGCCCTTCTTAAATTAAGAATTATCAGGACTGAGTTAGAGCAGTAGGAGGAAAGAGTGTCAGTCCTTTGCATTTCTGGATGTGGGGCAAGTTGAGGGGTGGAGGGACCTCTCAGAAGTCAGGATTACATAAAATATTGCATCATGTAGCATTATATTGGTTAGTACTGATCGTTGGCGTCTATTAATTTATTCAGTATTTATGGCTGCTTCTCAACTTTTAAAAACAAACCCATGACTCACCAGCGAGGCTTTTTTTCAAGGTTTACTTTCCACAGAAACACTGGGTGTTTTTTGTTTTGCTAAATATAAAATCATATTGTCATACTGAATATACTTTTTCAAATTGCACGTGTCCCTGCCACCACCCTGTGACAGTTCCCTGGGCCATATCACATGTGGGCTGAGCAGATTCTTGAAGCCACGGCCACAGAAAAGTTTCCAGCAAACCTTCTGGAAAGAGAGGGGCCAGGACGTCCGTGTGAGTCGGAGGCTTTGCCGCGCCCCTTCCTCCTGGCTGTCCCTGGGCCGGCGCTGCTGCCACCTTAGTAGAAGAGAGAGAAGTTCTCCATGGCTGGAGACACTCCAGAGGCTCAGATGTTAAAGAGACGTTCAGTGTCTAGTGGAGGCTTCCTTCCTATTCAGTCAGAAGAAAAGAAATGGGAGAGGTTGGCTGAGACAGCCTTCTGGGGTATTCTGTGACTTGGTTTAGTTCAGGACATTTTGTAGGGAACAGAGTCCGTCTTTGTCCATGAACCCTTGTCTGTCCAGCCCAGTTGCCGAGGCCAGCTCTTGCCAAAAGACTTGCTTAAGCAGCCATTCATTCGTTAATAACACACTTTTAGGGAGTGCCTGATAAGTGCCAGGTGTACGGTAACAGCTCCAAAAAATGCTCCTGCTCTTACAGAGCTTACCTTCCAGTAACAGGCAGTCAGCAAGTAAGTGTAGGTGATGGGAGGAGAGATAAATCAAGGATATGTATGATACAGATGTGCTCAAAAAGAATTAGGTGAGGAAGGGACCTACCCATTACACAGTGTTTGGTTCAGATTAGGAGGGGAATGAACCCCAAAGCACCTGTGGATGAAAGAATCAGGCAGGATGGAGTTTGCATCCTGGCTTAGCCATTTAACTCAATATGTGGCCTTGGGCAAGTGCCTTAACCCTCCAAGCTTCAGTTTATACTTCTCTAAAATGGGACCACTAGCACCTCCCTGGAGGTGGATCAGTGATAATATATGTAACGCCTTCGGCACAGTGCCTGGCACATGGTGGCGGCTCATCATTGATGCTGATACGATTAAATTCTGCCAAAGGCAGTTTTAATAGAAAGGAAGGTGGCACAAGGTGGCATGTTGGAGTGGAATTTCCCCATCATCTCCCATTCCAGTGTCCTGGGCAAGGTAGAAATTGGGGGACAGCTCGAGGGTGGGGTTGGAGGTCTGGAAGAGACCTGTCTGGATCTCTAGGGCGAGGGCGTGACCAAAGCTGGTTGGACCATGGCCAGGGGGGCCTGTCTCCCCTTGCCTTGTCCACCAGGATGTCCTCAGGCCCAGCCCTGCCCAAGTCCCATCGTCTCCCCACAGCGAGGGGGCAGAACTCAGGCACCTCGACACTCAGGTCCAGCGCTGTGAGGACATCCTGCAGCAGCTGCGGACCGTGGTGCCCCAGATGGACATGGAAGGAGATCGCAACGTCTGGATCGTGAAGCCGGGAGCCAAGTCCCGCGGACGAGGTGGGGGTCAGCCCCTACTTCCTGTACTAGCACCCTACGGCCTGCCTCCCCAGCTAGAGGCCAGGGAAGTTAATAGTGCAGGCTCTGTTGGAGCCAGACCGCCTAGGTTCAAATCCCAGCTCTGCTACTAATATGCTGTGTGACCCTGAGCAAGTTATATCACTTCTCGGAACCTCACATCCTTCATCTGTGAGGGATGATGTTAATCCCCGCTATGAGGCGAGGATTAGATGAAATACTGCATCTACAGCTCAGCACAGTGCCTGGCACAGTAACCGCCCCGTGAGTGTTCACTGCTGGGATGATGATGCCAGCTCCCCTTCTCGTGCCCTGAGGGTTGGGGTTAATGCTTTAGGCAGGTCTGGTGGTACTCGCGTGCAGCTGGTTGTGATATAAGGCTTTCAGATTTGGCCAGTGCATCCTTGTGAGGTGTAGTACAGTGGTTAAGGGTATGAATGCTGGGAGCCTGACTTTCTGGGTTCAAACCCAAGCTCTGCCTCCTATATCCCTAAGACCTGGGCAGATTAGTTAACCTCTTCTGTGCCCCATTTTCATCATTGGTAAAATGAAGCCAGTAATACCTACCCGAGAGGATGAAATGAGTCTCATATACGGAAAGTACCTAGATCCTGTGCTTTTACAGAGTAACTGGTATACAAGTGGTATTATTTTTAGCTGTTATTCTGACTGCTCAGCATGAACGGAATTTGAACAGGGCAGCCGGCCTGCTGGGGTGGTGTATTAGCACGGCCTTTAGAAGATGGCTAAGAACTTCTAAGACATAGAAAACAGACTTTTGGCAGCTGATGACTCGAAACGCTGCCCTTGGGTGGATTTGTTCACATCCCAGTGAAGCTGTTGCAGCCCCACACACTGTGGGACATCCCTCTTGGGATGTCACTTCAAAACCAGCATCATCGTCTTTTCTTCTTCTACCTTGGAAATAGTTTTGTTGGTTTTCTTCCAAGTAGGAAAATATGTATTTGTTATTAAAAAAAAAATCAGTCTAGAAAAGTAAAGAGAAGCAAGCAAAGGTACTGTTGATTTCACTGAGATAACTGCTGTTCACCATGTGGTCTGTTGGTTTCTACTTCCTTCTGTGCATCCTGGAGAGTGTATGTATGTTTTATTTTATTTTAAACAAGAACATACTATCTTGTAGCTTCCTTTTCTCATTTATCGTATCTTTCTATGTTAGTATTAACTCATTTCTTTTTTGCACCTTTCTTTTTTCTTGATTTTTTTTGTTTGTTTGGTTTTTTGTTTTTTGTTTTTGTTGTTGGGAGGAGGTAATTAAGTTTATTTATTTTAATGGAAGTATTGGGGATCAGACCCAGGACCTTGTGCATGCTGAGCAGACGCTGTACCCCTGAGCACACGCTGTACCGCTGAGCTGTCCCCTCCTCATCTTTTTTTCTTTAATAGTAGATCTTGGAGATGACTCCATTTCAGTACATCTAGGTCGGCTCCCCCGTCCCGCACCCTCCCTCCCCAGTTTTTAGCTTATTGTTATGGACACCTTCGCACATACACAAAAGCAAAGAGAGGAATACAATGACTCTCCATGTACGTAGCCTCAGATTGTGTCAGCGTTTTCTCTCCATTTTTAGCAAAACATAATTGGAAGTGTTTATGCAATATATTTCATTGAAAATCAGGGTACACATTGTGAATATACAACTCAGTGAATTGTCACATGGTGAACACACTCTTGGAAATAGCACGCAGATCATGAAATAAAACATTACCTGTACCCTAGGCGGCCCCCTCCCATGCCACCTCCCAGTCTGTACCTCCTCACAAGGGGAACCCCTATTCTGACTGACTAATACTGTAGATTAGTGTTGCCTGTTCTTGAATTGTATGTGAAAGTACAGTATGTGCTCTCTTACCTCATTCTATTTTATAGCTGCAGAGTCTAATCTTATTTAGATGTATTCTAGTGGTCTTACCTGATCCTTTTCTCTTTTTTTCCCCCATCTTTCACTATGTTCTTTTTTTTTTTTCTGATGTGCAGTCGATTTACAATGTTGTGTTAATTTCTGGTGTACAGCATAGAGATTCAGTTATACATAGATATTTATTTCTTTTCATACTCCTTTTCATTATAGGCTATTATAAGATATTGAATATAATTCCCTGTGCCATACAGTGGGAACTTGTTGTTTATCTGTTTCATATATAGTAGTTAGTATCCGTACCTAATTCTTTTTTTGGCGGTGGGGGGAAGGTAATTAGGTTTATTTATTTATTTTTTAGACGTGGTACTGAGGAATTGAACCCAGGACCTCGTGCATGCTAAGCATGCAGTCTACCACTTCAGCTATACCCTACCTGCCTAATTCTTTTCTGATGGATCTTTAGATGGCTGCCAGGTTTTTTCCTATTTATCTGGTTATTGATTGATTAATTGCTATTATAGGCAACACTGTGATAAACATCCTGTGCAGGTATCATAGTAGTCTTTCCACTTAACTTTCTTAGGATGAATTCCTAAAAATTAAATTGCTGGGTCAAAGGTCATGAACAGTCTTAATCTTTGGCCATACAAGGCATCATGTTATTGGGATGATCAATAGTGATCAGTCTGGCCATTTGAGAAAGGATCTGGCTTGGGAAGCAGGCACGAGTTATTCTGTGCCTTTGGCAGGTGATCAGGCTGCTTTGGGGGCCAAACTGTAAAGGGTGAGATTGATTTGTGAATGTGTGCATATGTTTCCACTGTGATTCCTACTGTAGACCCTTGAACAACAGGGGTTTGAACTGCATGGTCCACTTATATGTGGATTACTTTCACTGATTACAAACTACTGTACTACATGGTCTGTGATTGGCTGAATCCATGCTGATAGAACCATGGATACGGAAGGCCGACTGTAAGGTTATAAGAGAATTTTTAACTGCTCAGAGGAGTAGTGCCCCTATTCCCTGCATTGTTCAAAGGGTCAACTGGAGTTATCAGCATTAAAGTGATGCCTTATTAACATAAGATACTTACCTTCACTCGTTACAAAACAGATAAGATAAGATAGCATTCTACCTTGGAGAATGGCAAAAAGGAATCATCACAGGTGTTGGTGGGGTGTGGGCAAACACGCAATCTCATATACTCTTGCTGGGAGTGCAAAGTGGTAAAACATCTTTGATAATGTAAAATGAAAAATACACATACCCTTTGATCCAGCAGATTTACCACTAGACGTGAATTCTGCAAATAAGAATGATATGAGTTAACGTTTACTAAATGCTCACCATGTGCCAAGCACTGTTCCAATTCCTTAGCGTGTTCAAATGCATAGAATCCTATGAAAATGAGGCACACACAGACTTTCGTAACCTGGGAGTGTGTCCATAAGACCTGGAAGCAGCACTTAGCTGCTTCTATGGAAGGGATGTTTTTTATTGTATATGCTTTGTACTGCCTGCTTTTTGTTTCTGTTGTCTTATATTCCATTAATTATTGTGAGAAACCTCATCAAAGTCATAGATGCACATGGTTTTTTAAGAAGCCCATTAGGGTTTGAATTTTTGCCTGTGCATTTATTTATTTTCATCAAACAAAAGTGGTTAATCAAAAAAAAAAATTAAATCCTTAGCAGATTCTCATCTTTCCCAAAGGGAACGAGGAGGAAGGCAGTCTTACCCACTTGGTCCCATCAGTTCTGTGGGGATGAGAGCTTGTGATGAGCTGTGTTCATAGTCGCCTGACTCATCTCCCAGCCCAAGCCTGACCTGATCCCTTGTCCCTCCGGTTCTTCCTTAGGCATCATGTGCATGGACCACCTGGAGGAGATGCTGAAGCTGGTGGACGGCAACCCCATGATGATGAAGGATGGCAAGTGGGTGGTGCAGAAGTACATTGAGCGGCCCCTGCTCATCTTTGGCACCAAGTTTGATCTGAGACAGTGGTTCCTGGTGACTGACTGGAACCCACTTACTGTGTGGTTCTACCGCGACAGCTACATCCGCTTCTCCACACAGCCCTTCTCCCTGAAGAACCTGGACAGGTGAGCCTCGCCACTATTCGCATGAGCCCCCAGTCTAGTTGGGGAGCTGGCAAGGAACAGCCATTCCCATGTAACGCTCCAAACAGACTCTGCAGGCAGGCAGGCAGGCCAGCCATCCAGCCATCCAGCCATCCTTCCATCCAGCAGACACCTGAGTACGTACCATGTGCCAGTCACTGTTCTAGGCACTTGGGACACAGTGAACAAAACAAGAGCCCAGCTCTCAAGAGTTCACATTCCAGCAGGGAGAAACAGACAGGCAATGAACATAATAAGTAAAATCATGTAATAGGTTAAAGGTGATAATGTGTTATGGAAGAAACAGAGCTGGGTAAAGGGGTTCAGAGAAATGCAAGCGGAGAGAGGCAAGTTGCAACATTCACTTGTGGGGTGAGAGAAAGCCTGTTGAGCCTTGTGTTCAAATTCCATCTCTGCAGCTTCCAAGCTCTGTAACTTTGGTCAAGTCAAAACCCATTTAAGCTTCAGTTTCCGCATCTGAAGAATGGAGGCAGTGATAGGAAACTAAGAACTGTCAGTTACTGAGTGCCTGGTGAGACAGGTGCTAAGCACTTCATGTATAGTATCTCAGTCGTTCATGAAAATCCAGTGAAGTGGGTACTGTTGGTACCCCCATTCTACAGATGTGGAAGGAGTACTCAGGTTAAATGACTTGCATCACATCTTACCAGTCGGTGATGAAGATAGGGCTTGAGCACAGGTCTTGGTGACTATAAGGCCCTTACTCTTAGCCACCTTCTTATCTTCCAGGCACTGGGAGGGAAAACTGACACTGTCACAAAGCGCTTAACACAGTGGCCCCCATAGTTAGTGCCCCCGGAGAGGCCCTCAGAGCAGACGGGTTGTGGCCCTAGAAGAATGTGATGGACCTTTGTCCTCCTTGTCCTCCCCAGTAGGGCCCCGCCTCAAGTTGAATGGTCCAGGGTGTGCAGGGCTGCTTCTGGGGTTGGCTTGCCCTCCCCACATTTGGGTGGGAGGGCCCTAGGGGGCCAGCCCTCAGCTCTCTTCTCCCGTTCCAGCTCTGTGCACCTGTGCAACAACTCCATCCAGAAGCACCTGGAGAATTCATGCCATCGGCACCCGCTGCTGCCTTCAGACAACATGTGGTCAAGCCAGAAGTTCCAGGCCCACCTACAGGAGATGGGGGCCCCGAACGCTTGGTCCACCGTCATCGTGCCTGGCATGAAGGCCGCGGTGATCCATGCCCTGCAGACCTCCCAGGACACCGTGCAGTGTCGGAAGGCCAGCTTCGAGCTCTATGGCGCTGACTTTGTGTTTGGGGAGGACTTCCAGCCCTGGCTGATCGAGATCAACGCCAGCCCCACCATGGCGCCCTCCACGGCTGTCACTGCCCAGCTGTGTGCTGGCGTGCAGGCCGACACCCTGCGCGTGGTCATTGACCGGCGGCTGGACCGCAATTGTGACACGGGAGGCTTCGAGCTCATCTACAAGCAGGTAAGGTAGCCAGGCCTGGGCAGGACCCAGGGAGGCTGCCCACTCTCCCAGGCCACCCCATAGTGAAGCTCAGGGCTCTGCGGTCACAGAGTCCTCATCCTCTCACAGTGACTGGGTGCAGCCACTTCATCCCCTTAGGCCTCCATTTTCCCATCTGTAAGATGGGAATTCTGTTACCATCTTTCTCATGGGATTTGGGAGATGAAATGCATTAACACTTGTGGATAATATTTCTAGAGAGGCCTATAGCACACTGTTAAAAGCATTGACTCTGAAACTTTCCTGGGTTCAAGTCTCTGCTCAACTTCCTAACCTCTAGGGGTTTCAGTTTCCTCATCTGTAGAGCAGGAATGAAAATGGTACTTACCTCAGAAGGTTGTGAAAATTAAAGGAGTTGATACAGATAAAGCACTTTAGAAAGTGCCTGGCACACAGTTAAATGCTATACAGGTTTTAGCTATTGTTGGTACCTAATAAGATGTTAGATGTTTGACGGCGAATGCCGTAGCTGTAATGTGCCTCACATACAGCAAGTGTCAATTAGAGGAAGCTGCTATTATTATTATTATTATTATTACTATTATTTTACTCACCTTGTTCCAAAAAGAGAATGGAGTCCACTTATCAGAATAGAATAATATTTTTAAAAATCAGTCAGAAAACCAATTTCAGGGGTTTCCAAGCTCTGCAAATAATTCCTTGAGGCAGTTAAATTAAGTGTCCTAAGCCTCTGGTTAGGGTTCTGCTTCCATCAAAGTCTGACCACAGCAGAGAACGTGCTGACTGATTTCATGACACTAGTGTCCTGGTCTCTGTCACAGTTACTGATTGTATCTTAAATTGAGACTTTGGCATTTTGGCTTCAAACAATATAAAGGGGGAAATATAACAACAGGAAAATAAGATAAAGCCAAAGGAAAAGAGAACGTTCTAAGGCAGTGGTTCCCAAATGCTGGTTCACAGACCAGAATCGCCTGGAAAGCTTTCCAAAGATACTGATGTCAGGAAGCCCCACCCCCCCGAGATTGGCCGGAAATGACTGGTTTAGGGACTATGCATCTGCATTTTTCAAATGTGCTAGTTATTCCACAAATCTCTTATAGCTAACTCTTTTTTATTTTGTTTTGTGAACCATTTGTAATCAGGATTCACACTTAGCCTTGGTTGTTTTGTCTCTTTCATCTGTTTTTTTAAAAAATTTTTTTATTGAGTTATAGTCATTTTACAATGTTGTGTCAAATTCCAGTGTAGAGCACAATTTTTCAGTTATACATGAACATACATATATTCATTGTCATATTTTTTTCGCTGTGAGCTACCACAAGACCTTGCATATATTTCCCTGTGCTATACAGTATAATCCTGTTTATCTGTTCTACATTTTGAAATCCCAGTCTGTCCCTTCCCACCCCCCACCCCCTTGGCAACCACAAGTTTGTATTCTATGTCTATGAGTCTGTTTCTGTTTTGTATTTCTGTTCTTTTTCTTTTCTTTTTTTTTAGATTCCACATATGAGCGATCTCATATGGTATTTTTCTTTTTCTTTCTGGCTTACTTCACTTAGAATGACGTTCTCCAGGGACATCTATGTTGCTGCAAATGGCTTTATGTTGTTGTTTTTTATGGTTGAATAGTATTCCATTGTATAAATATACCACATCTTCTTTATCCAGTCATCTGTTGATGGACATTTAGGTTGTTTCCATGTCTTGGCTATTGTAAATGGTGCTGCTATGAATATTGGGGTGCAGGTGTCTTTTTGAAATAGGGTTCCTTCTGGATGTATGCCCAGGAGCGGGATTCCTGGGTCATATGGTAAGTCTATTCCTAGTCTTTTGAGGAATCTCCATACTGTTTTCCACAGTGGCTGCACCAAACTGCATTCCCACCAGCCCTGTAGGAGGGTTCCCTTTTCTCCACAGCCTCTCCAGCATTTGTCATTTGTGGACTTTGGAATGATGGCCATTCTGACTGGTGTGAGGTGATACCTCACTGTAGTTTTGTCATCTTTTTTTTTTAAGTAGACACTCCTACTCAGAAAGGAGAGGCAGGGTGGGAAGTACACAGGAATCATTGGTCCATAAAGTTGTGAAATCCAGCCTGGCACATAATCCTGCTTTTGCTCTTAGGACCCATTGTTAACTTCCTGGGAGTTCTCCATGGCTATTGCTTCCATTCGTTGGGATCTCACTTCAACCCAGAGTCATCCTCCCTCTTCCAGGAACATGTGGAATAGAAGTGATGAGAGTGGGCATCCTTGTCTTCTTCCAAATTTTAGTGGGAAGGCTTTCAGTTTTTCACCATTGAGTATTATGCTGGCTGTAAGTTTGTCATAAATAGCTTTTATTATATTGAGATATATTCCCTCTGTACCCACTTCGGTGAGACTTCTTATCATAAATGCATGTTGAATTTTGCCAAATGCTTTTTCTGCATCTATTGAGATGATCATGTGATTTTTGTCCTTTTTTTGTTGTTGATGTGGTGTATTGTATTGATTGATTTGCATATGTTGAACCATCCTTGTGTCCCTGGGATGAATCCAACTAGATCATTGTGTATGATCTTTTTTATGTGTTGTTGGATTCTGTTTGCTGATATTTTGTTGAGGATTTTTGCATCTACGTTCATCAGTGATATTGGCCTGTAATCCTCTTTCTTGGGAGTGTCTTTGTTTTTGGTATCAGGGTGATGGTGGCTTCATAGAATGAGTTTGGGAATACTCCCTCATTTTCAATATTTTGGCAGAGTTTGAAAAGGATTGGTATGAATTCTTCTTTGTATGTTTGGTAGAATTCCCCAGTGAAGTCATCTGGTACTGGACTTGTTTATAGGGAGGTTTTTGTTTTTATTGCTGATTCGATTTCATCTTTAGTGATTGGTCTGTTCAAGTGGTCTGTTTCTTCTTGATTTAGTCTTGGTGGACTGTATGTTTCCAAAAACTTGTCCATTTCTTCTAGATTGTCCAATCTGTTTCCATATAGTTATTCATAGTATTCTTATGATTTTTTTGTATTTCTTTAGTATTGGTTGTAATTTCTCCCTTTTCCTTTCTTACTTTCTTTGTTTGTGTCCTCTCTCTTTTCTTCTTGGTGAACCTAGCCAGAGGTTTGTCGATTTTGTTTACTCTTTCAAAAAACCAGCTCTTGGTTTGATGAATTTTTTTCTGTTGTTTTTTTAATGTCTCTTTGATTTATTTCCTTCCTGATCTTTATTATTTCTTTCCTTCTGCTAACTTTGGGTTTTGTTTGCTCTTCTTTTTCTAACTCTTTTAGGTGGTAGATTAAGTTGTTTATTTGAGATTACTTTTGTTTTTTGAGGAAAGTCTATCTCTATGAACTTCCCTCTTCGCACTGCTTTTGCTGCATCCCACAGCATTTGTGTGGTTGTGTTTTCATTGTCATTTGGTCTTTTATCTCACAGTATTTTTAATTTCTTTGTTGATTTCATCACTGTCACATTGGCTTTTTAGTAGCATGTTGTTTAGTCTCCATGCTGTCGGTTTTTTTCTCATTGTTTTTCTATAGTTAATGTCCAGTTTCATAGCATTGTGGTCAGAAAAGATGCTTGAAATAATTTCTGTCCTCTTACATTTGTTGAGGCTTCTTTTGTGCCCAAGTACGCAATCTGTCCTAGAGAATGTTTCATGTGCACTCAAGATTTCTTTGGCTAGTTGGGTTCTTATGTGGTTCTGTACATCCATGCCTATTTTAGGACTGCTTTTTCTATTTTTGTGAAAAATGCCATTGGAATTTTGATAGGGATTGCACTGCCTCTATAGATTCCTTTGGGTGGTATGAACGTTTTAATAATATTAATTCTTCCAGTCCAAGAGCACGAAATACCTTTCTGGTTTTTGTGTGTGTGTGTCTTCTTCAATTTCTTCTATCAGTATCTCATAGTTTTCAGTGTACTTTTACCTCCTTGGTTTAATTTATTCCTAGGTATTTTATTCTTTTTGATGCTCTTTAGTCTCTTTTAACCTAGAACAGTCCTACAGCTCCCCCCCCCCACCCCCGCATTGGATCTTTTCAAGGGTCCAGGCTGGTTGCTTTATGGAACTGTCCCACATTCTGGATTTATCTGATTATTTCCTCTTGATAGTATTTAGCTTTTTATTCTGTTATCTGAATGTCCTATAAACTAGAAGTTAGGTCGAACAGCTTGAGGTGGTTCAGATTGCACATTTTTTGGCAAGAACACTTGAGAGGTGATACTGGGTACCTCTTTCAGCATCACGAGGCACACACTGTTGGAGTGTCTCATGATTAGTGATGCTAAGTCTGATCATGAGGTTAAGGTGGTAGCTACCAGCTCTCTCCATTGTAAGTTGTGTCTTCCTCTTTGTCAGGATCAGTTTCTTTTTCAGGTGATTCCTTGGTGATGTGCAGATGACACATTTTCCTGTCATCCTTTTTACCTACTTGTTTTGATATTCAGTTTTGATTCTTGCCTGTTGGAGAGTTGCAAAATGGCAAATTTCTAATTCTGTCATTCCTTCTACATTTGTTAGCTGAGATTCTTCCATAATGATGAGCTTTTCCTCATCAACTGACTTTCCGTGAGCTCTGATATCTGTCTTTTTCACAACCTCCAAGTGACTCTGATGTTTAGATAGATTCTAATCAGGATCCTTTGATGACACAGAAAATACTGCAAACTAACCCCAGGTTAAAAAGAGGGTTCCTAATGAGACACAGGGAGCTCTTACAGCTTGGCTGAAAAGCTTGGCTTAATAGGAACTGAAAATGGAATAGGAGCTCTTTTCTTGGACATTTTTCTCTGCCTCCCTCTGCATACTTGCTACTTCATTCTCTCCACAGATTGCCTTCTTTAAGGCTCCTTGTTTCTGCTTCCCCATGTCTTGGGTTCACACGAGGATTTAGGCAGACTCCAGGCCTCTTATCCTTCTGGTTGTCATAACTCCTTCTCTCAACAGAGAACCTGGCTCATCTCAGGGGGCTGTCCGTCAGTGGCCTGTGGAGGGGAACACACACATTCCAGCAGCACCCAGGCAGTTTAGGAGGGCAGGGGTGGAGGGGTGCAGGTGGGTGCGTGGCTAAGACTCCCCTACTCCTCTGGGTTGCTCATCCCAGGGCTCTGTGACCCTCCAGGTACTGACTGGAATCAATCCTCTAAGGCCAGACTCCTTAGAGAACAGAGATGGGCTGAGACATGGGAAATGTCTCAGAAATGTCTCCTGACCAGATGCCCCAGATATTAATTCCATCTCTCTCTGCCCCAAGTCCTTCTTGGCTCAGGATGCCAGCACATTGTCTGAGCCGGCCTTGTCTCCTCTTCTTCTCCACAGCCTGCCGTGGAGGTGCCCCAGTATGTGGGTATCCGGCTTCTGGTAGAGGGCTCCACCATCAAGAAGCCACTGGCAATGTGTCACCGGCGGATAGCGGTCCACCCCACCCTCCCTCACCTGCTGACCCAGCGAGGCTCTGGGGAAGGCAAGGACTCGGGGACCCTTCCGCACAGGTCAGCTTCTAGGAAAGTAGCTGGGGCCAGGAGCCTGGGGCACACTGAGAAGCCAGACTCCACTGCCACCACCTCGGCCCCTGGAAAGGGAAAGAAAGGCAAGGCGAAAAGTGCCACAGCCCTGGTCCGCCCCAATCTCCAGAAGTGGGACCCCTATGGCTTGAGGATGGGCTGCATTTTCACCTTGGCCTTTGCTGGTGGGGACAGGCATCCCCACCCCTTGAACAGATTGCCATTGAGTCTGAAGAACCCCCAGGCCCTGGGTCAGACCACTCCCCCAAAACACCCCAGGGTCCCAAGGCAATTTCTTCCTGCTCTCCAGGCCTCTCCTGACCGCCTGGATTTGCCCCCACCCATAGCCCCACCACACAGCCACCGGTACTAAGTAAAAGCCACCACTTCCAAAGTATTTTTTAAAAATCCACTGTCAAGTGAGTATTGTCCCCTCCCAAGTAGTCACTGAGCAAGGCAGTTGTGCTGCCTTCCAGGACTCAGCCCCAGGCTGATATCTCTCCAGAGCCCAGAGCTTTTCCTGCTGCAGTGCTCTGTCTCTGCCTCCATGCAAAGTCACCTCTGGGGGAGAGGAGCTCTGTTTGTACAGCACTTAGCGGTTCACACTGTGCCGCTACCTACCAGCTCCGTTAGTCCTCACAAGCTAGCGAGGTAGGTGCGATTATCCCCAGCCAAGGTATCAGGAAGTTTAAGGAAGTTGCCCGAGGTTGCACAGCTCAGAAGGGGCAGAGCTGGGATGCAGCCAGCACCAGGTCTGTTGAACTCCAAACCCTGTGTGCTTCCCACGGCTCTGGAGGAGGAACCGGGAGGGTTCCACGTGCCCGCACACGCCCCAGCCTTCAGCTCCCTCGGCCTCCCTGCTCTCCGTGCACACCTTAAGGGGCAGCTGGCCAGCCTTGGGTCCTCCCCAGGCCCTCATGGCCCCTCTTGCTCCCACAGCCCCTAACCACTTTCCCAGCCTCCACACCAAGGCCCGGCTGCCTTCTCCCCGTGGGCTCCGACCCCAGGGGCGGGGCCTCGGACTGCAGCACAGCAAGCTGGTGGGCTCTAAGGCCCTGTCGACCACACGCAAGGCCTTGATGACTCTACCTACTGCCAAGGTTTTGATTTCCCTCCCACCCAACCCTGAGCTCAAGCTGGCCTCCAACGTCCTGAAACCAAGAAAGGTGGGCCTTGAAATCTGACCCGCACCCTGGCGGGCAGTGCCGAGTACCGGGATCAGGGCTGGAGGGCACAGGTAGAGGGCAGCTCCCAGACTGGCCTGAGCCCCAAGGGAAGGGCTTGCATCCCTCAGAACCCTCTTCCTGGACAGAGTCCTGATCATCTCTCCCCCTTCTCCCCTCCTTTCGCACCGAGGCTGTTGCTCCCCAGCGCCTTCATGGTCCCCAACTTGGAAGTAACTTGTGGCCTCAACCCTGTGAAGTCGGAAATCTTCCTAGCACCCATAGGGAGATCAAGGCCAAAGGCAAGTTCAAGGCCAGACTCTGTGACAAACCCAAGGCTGAGGCATGCCTTGTGAAGACACTGAGCCTTCCGGGACCCCTGGCCTTTATCAGTGCACACCAGGGGCTGGGGGGCCTGAGGGACGTGTGGTTACAGAAGCCCTTGCTTCGGTCCTCACTGCCCCTTTCCTGGATGCAGCACCAAATAAAAAAGAGCAAGTGACATATTTGAGGTTTGGCTCCCTTTCTGCAGGAGGGTGAAGAGAGGGTAGGGTGGGGCTCGGTACCCCAAGGTCCAGAACAAGAGCTGGAGACCATCAGTAACTCCTCCATGAAGCAAGGCCCAGAACTCCCACCCAGCGACAGACATGGGGCACCCTGTTCAGGAACTCCCCTGGCGTGTCTGATCTCTGGGTGGGGGGCTAAGCCTCATGGTACAGATGGAGACAGCCTGCACGAGGAGACACGCCTTTCCCAGTATCGCATGACAGTGAGCAGAAGGCTGGGACGCTTCACCAGGACTGCTGACCACTGGGAGTCTCCCCAGTCCCTGAGCCCAGAGGAGGGGCTGGGCTGGCAGCAGAAAGACATCTAATGGGCATGAGATTTCACAGCAGGGAAGCATAGACCTTTTTCAACTCCAGCCCATCCCCAAAGGAAGTGGGTCTGTCCCTTCCTCAGCAAGGGGCCAAGGTTACCTAAAAAGGAAATAGCCAACCAGCCACGGCCATCTGAAAAACTTTGGTATTTCTAAGTTGTAATGGGTTGAATGGTTTGGTACCTCCCACTCCCGGCCCTCTAGAAAGATATGTCTTCTTGGAACCTGTGACTGTGACTTTATTTGGAAAAGGGGTCTTTGCAGATGTAAGAAACTTGAAGGTTTTGAGATGCGATCATCCTGGATTATCTGGATGGGCCCTAAATCCCAGGACAAGTGTCCTTCTAAGAGAATAGAAGACACAAATGAGGAGGCCATGTGCAGTTGGAGGCAGAGGTAAGTGTGATGCAGCCACAAGCCAAGAGATGCTTGGAGCCACCAGAAGCTGGAAGAGGCAAGACAGGATTCTCTCTTAGAGCCTTCAGGAAGAGCACAGCCCTGTCAGCACCTTGATTTCTGACTTCCGGCCTCCAGAGTAGGAGAGAATCCATTTTTATTGCCTTAAGCCACTCAGGTTGTGGTAGTTTGTTAGATTAGCCCTGGGAAACTAACACACTAGTCAAAGGAAGATACAGCTCCTCTGATCTGGACATTCTTGCACAGCTAAGCCAGGAAACGCGTACACGCAGGCTCACAGCCGCACTGGTAAAAACTGACGGCCTCAGTGTCTACTAACAGTCGAAGGGAAAAACCGCGGTACGTGCAAACTCTGGAGTTCCAACTCCAGCTGCACAACAGATGCGCCTCACAGTGCAGGGAGAACAAATCACAAAAGAATACGCAGCACAACGCCATTCTGCGGAAACCTCGGGAACAGGCAAAATGAAATACACCGTTTAGGGACTCACATATGTGGTAAAACTTTAAAAAGCAAGCGAGGAAAGAATCCTCTCAAGTCAGGGCAGTGGTTTCTACCCAAGATTGAACAATAGAACCCCTTCCAGAGCTTTTTAAAAAGATTTGATGCCAGAGTCTCCATCTAGACCATTAAACCAGCATCTTTGGGGTGGGGGCGTGGGGAATTTTTTCTTTAGCTTCCTGAATGGGCAAGGGAGGGGATTCTAATGTAGGGCGAGGGTTGAGAACTGCTGTTTGTTAAGAGAGGAGAAGGATGCTTCTACTCTGTACTGAGTGATGGTTACATGAGTGTCATCTTTTTTTGCGGGGGGTGGGGGGTGTCAGCCCCAGATTTAACATCTTCAGTTACATGAGGTCCTGAGAGTGGTCAAATCCATAGGGACAAAGGAGAATGGTAGCTTCTAGGAGCTGGGGGTGGAGGGGGATTGGGGAGTTAGTGTCTAATGGGGACAGTCTCAGTTCTGCAAGATGAAAAGAGTTCTGGAGTTGGATGGTGGTGATGGTTGCATGACAGTGTGAATGTACTTAATGCCACTGACCTGTACACATAAAAATGGTTAAGATGGTACATTTTGTTACAATTTTAAAATCTAACATTTTCTCTTAGCCAGCATTGGGACAGAAACAGCCAGCTTTAACAACCACATATTGAACTCAGCAGAAAGCACAGTCCATGATAAACATTTACTTTCTCAACAAATCCTCAAAATGATAATATGAGGTAGGTACTTTTATTATCTCAAGTCCAGAGAGGTAAAGTCATGTGCCCAACACCACACAGCAGGTGACCTGGCCAGGATGCGATCTCTTAGGTTTGTCCAATGCCAGAGCCCAGGATCTCACCATGGCCTTACTGCGTGTTGGGCACTGACCTCCCTCTCCTCAGGCCTGACCACAGCCCATCCTCCCACCCCCCCCACTGCCTTCCAGTGGGAACAGCAAGAAGAGAAGGGGGACTATTGGTAGTGGAGCCCCAGGCACTGCAGGGTCCTGGAGAAGTAAGAGGGCAGAGGTGCCAGAAGCTCGATGGGTGCATCCTGGGGCCTGGCGCCCGGGAGGTGGAGACGATGCAGGTGGAGGTGCAGGGGCAGCTGGGCAGCCTGGGAGGGGGTCAGGCGGAGGCGTCTGAGGAGGGCTTCATCCAGGACCTGGGATGGGAGAGACATGTCAGCATTCAGCCAGGTGAGTTGCCAGCATCTCAGAGCAAACTGCAAGGGAGGCAAGTACTTCCTCCCTCTGTCCACATCCATGTTCTTCATCACCTCTGTCCACACACACCCACACACTCACACACACACTCACTATGGCAGGGACTGGCTCGGGGTTCACCAAATCCGCCTCCTGGGCATTTGACTAAACTCCATCCCCCTGCCCCTCTCACAGGTTGGTGAGGCCATGTGACTGAGCTCGCAACGGAACGGGAGTACAGGTAGGTATGGCACTCCCAGACCTGGCCCGAGGAAACCTCCCACATGAGCCTGCCCTGTCTCTCCTCATCTGCTGTCTGGACAGCAACAGCCTGCGTCCCTGCGTGACTGCTTGGAGCAAAGCCCATCCCTACCCCACCCCCAGTGACTGGACTTACGTGGAAGGAAATTATTGTGTTAATAAGACCATGGAACTTGGGGTTATTCTGTTAGAACAGCTAGAGTTACCCAAATACACAACCTCTCTTAGCTCTTGTACCGAAAAGAATGGCAGACTTAGAAGGGCCTTTAGAAATCAGCCAGTACAACTTCCTTATTGAACAGATGGGCAGATGCAACTTAAGAGAGGGAGTGTCACTTGCTCAAGGCCACACAGCACGACAGAGCTACACATAGCCTTGGACGCCCAAGCTGCATGGCTAGTATCTAGAGATGCTGTGCATCCCCTTGCCCACCCCACTCCCAGAAGGCAGCAGGCAGTGGGGCTTAAGTACCTGTCTTCGGGGCTTGGTGCTCTCAACTGGCAGCAGAAAGCGCTGGCCCAGGACAGTGCCCACGCGGGCAGAGTACGTGTGGTCCCCAAGCACAGGGCAGAGCTCTAGTACCATGTGCACCGGCAGCTGGCTGGGAAACGCTAGAGGACAGGAGAGATGGACAGATGGCAGGCAGTGACTCTGTCTGTCCCACCCAGTAGTGTCCCTCCCCTTTCTTCTGGGGAAGTGCCACCCCATTCTCAGATCATGTTAAACAACATGTGAGTGAGGCGGACGCTGCCGCCTCTGCCTCTGGAGCGGGATGCATGACCAACTCTGGACAGGCAGAGCTGTCAATCCACCGGCCCTGCGGGATTCGTTCACGAAGAGACGCAGCCCTGAATTTATCGTGACGCTACCCGGAATGAGGAACACTCCTGCCAGGGTGCGACACTGGTGGGGTGTGAGCGTGGAGCTGCTGCGAGCCTGCCACCCCAGCCTCCACGGGGCAGAGCCTGTGGGAGGAAGAAGCCAGCACGCAGGAGACAAGAAGAGATGCAGAAAAAGCTTCCTGGTGACGTCCTCTGAGCCTCTGGATGCAGCCAGGCCTGAACTTTAAGTTATGTGAGCCAATAAATTCCCTTTTTTGGTTTACACCAACTTGAACTGGTTTGGGGAAACTTACATGGTACGAAATGTTTCACGTATGTGAAAATACAGTCAATAGGTAAGTTAACCTGGTGGGTTAGATCCAACTGAAGAGAAACCTACTCACCTGGAAGACAGATCTAAAGATTACCCAGAATCCAGCGGGGAGGCTAATCAGCCAGTACAGCTCAGGGGTGGGCGCATGCTTAGCATGTGTGAGGTGCTGGGTTCAGTCCTCAGCACCTTCATTAAAAAACTTAAAAAAAAAAAATCAAGGACCACCCCACACCAAAAGAAAAAAGATTACCCAAAATACAGCAGAGATTAAAAAAAAAAAAGGTGAAAAGAGATACAGCGAGTAGACGGAGAAGGTCAAGGTCAGACCTGTCAGACATTCAAAAGGAGAGACCAGGGAATGCGAGAGGCACAACATTTGAAGAAAGAACATTCCAGGACTGATGGAGCACAGTCATCTACAGATTCGGGAGGCGTCATGAATCCCAAGCAAGACAGATAAAACTAAACCCACACACTTGGATTCAGCATAGTCAACCTACAGAACACCAAAGGCAAAAAGAGGATCCTGAGATCAATAAGAGAAAAATATTTAGCTGCAAAAGGGTGACCATCAGACGGACAGCAGAAGTGTGGCCTCCTTGGCCAGAGCTGGTCACACACACCCTTACGGTCCATCAGGTGTTCCCCAGTCTGCCGCCGAAACCACCACCTTCCTCCCACCCTCTGCCTCCCCCAGCCAAATACAGCTGTCAAGTCTGGCTGGGGCCCCAGACCCACCTGTCAGTGGCTGCAGCTGGACCAGGGCACAGCCAGAGCTTGTGGCCACTAGACGGAAGTGGCTGATGGTTTTCTTGACACCTTCCACAATGTCCTTTCGGGATGGGGACTTCACTGGAACTACCTGTAGGGTCAGCCCCCAGGAATGAACGCGCTTCACACACACCTGGGAGCTACCCCCAGATCCTCCCTGCTCCCAACAGACTCAGGACAGGGCCACAGAATAGGCAGTGGTCACTCCAGGGAACTGGAGGGCCAGCCACCCCAAGTTCTATACCCTTGACTCCTCAGTAGGGGTAATATGTCTCCTCTTCCCACCCAGACCCTGACTTACAAGATTGACCCCATCCATGTGTTCCAGTTTCAGAGCTGCTCGGATCTTCCCCTCAGAAGTAGCGGGGATCCCATCAGTGACGGCACTGAGAGAGAGGCAGGAGGAGGTCGCCGAGTGGCTTGCTGGAACCTCCCCACTGCCCTGGAACCTCCCAACTCCTCTCACCAGTAGGTGGCTGTGGGTCTCCCAGCTCTCTGTGAGTGGGTGAAGAACTTCTGGAGGCGGCTTGCTGTCTGGGGACAACTGGAGAGGAGTACGAGTCCAGAGGTCTCCCTGGAGGAGGGAGACAAATCACAAGTTTAAATCACTTGGGCTCACCCACAAAAAAAGGAGGCCCCCCCCCCAGGAAGAAACACTGATCTGCTTAAGGCAGTAACACCAGGACTATAACCCAGACGTCTTCCTGAGAAACAAGTAAGTCTTCCCCGTGTCTGATAATAAGATTGCCTAGCTTAAATGTGTTTCTCATTTTGCCCTGGCCCCCAGGGAGTTCAGGGCCAAATGACAATTACCACCAATTGCTGAGTGTCTGCCACATGCTAGGCACTCTATTATATCCCCACAAACGAGCCCATGAGTTCACAGAACTGCAAAAACATGTCATTTCAAGCACCATCTCTAACTGATGGCAATTAGAGGAAAGAACATCATGGATCAATCAGTAGTGCCTGCCAGGAGTATGGGGTTGGAGAAGTGACCACACACTGAGCATAGGTATTATTAGTTCCATTTTATGATTAAGGAAGCTGAGGCTCAGTGAGGGTTCACGCTTTACCTAAGATTACAGTTTGTGCAGAAGGATTTGAACCCAGATCTGTCCACTTCTTCCTCCTTTTCCTTGTATCCCACCTCTGTGATCCCACACCAAACCATGGAAAATGTCTGTTTATTCCCAAGCAGCTATGCCCCCATCCCAGATAGGTAGGCATCCTCCTGCCTTCTTATCACCCCTACCACTTACTTCCCAGATGCTCGGACAACCTGGAGCTCCTTCTCCCCGAGCCCCAGGGACTGGCTCAGTTCCGGTAGCACTGAGAGCAACGTCAGCTCTCCTGGTTTTCCTGGGGGAAAAAAAAAAGAAGAAAAAGGACAAGTTGCTCCCAAAGGCAACTGTATCCCACTATCCCGTCTCTTCACTACTTCCTTCCTTAGAGACATCAAAACCCCATTGACTGTGTCTCCTTCCCTTCCGCATACCTGTCACTGGCAGACCCTGTGGCTTGTTCAACGTCACCAGAGGTCCTGAAACATGTGTTACATAAATATCAGTAACAGCAAAAGCAGTACTTAACAAAGGACTTTCTCATTTCATATTATCATATGGTCCCACTATACCTCTCAGACATGAGTTATCAACCACACCCTGGACTGAACTTTCTGTCTCTTTTTAAACGTGCTGCCTGCCACCTCAGGGCCCTTGCACTTGCTGTTTCCTCTCCCCTAGGTTTTTACATGGCTGGCTCTTCAAATGTCACCATCACAAAGAGGCCTGACTCCTCAATCTACTGTCTGCTCCTCTCCTGCAGTTCCTCACCATGGTAACACCCTGTTTTAATCATAGCCCTCATCACTAGTAAGTACCTTGATCATTTATTTCCTGGTTAATCATTTTCTCCCACTGAAATGGGATTACAAACTGACTCCAGAGCCTAGATATGACTCCATAGCGTCAATAAACACTTTATTGGGGGCAATTCCCATTATAGAGTGCCTACTATATGCAAAGCTCATCTCTCCCCAACTCTCCCATCCCACACCCCGTTCCCCATGATGCAGAGGCACAGAGAGATTATGTGGCTGGTCCCAGCTCCCAGGATTTGACCCCAAAGTCTTTAGGAGGGAGCCCAGCCAAGTCCCCAGGAGGGTCAGTTGAAGGCCGCGCCCCTTCTGGGTCTCTGCAGCTGTCCCTCCCACCTCTCACCTTTTTG
This sequence comes from Vicugna pacos, assembly GCF_048564905.1. Lineage (NCBI taxonomy): Eukaryota > Metazoa > Chordata > Mammalia > Artiodactyla > Camelidae > Vicugna > Vicugna pacos. Next base: position 49,438,250 of record NC_133003.1, read on the forward strand.
GTCCACTACAGCTACCTTCAGTACGTCAACCAGCTCCTCCCGACTGAGGCTCTCTGGCCGCAGCAGCCCAGGGAAAGGCTGGTTCCCCACGGGTCGGAACCATTTGCTGGAGCCTCGAGGTTGCAGCTGATGCCTGGAAAAGGTAGGGTAAGTAACAGGGGAGTCACTGCTTCCCGATGTGCCGCCCATTCTTAACTCCACACATCTCTTCCCAAATCCCGCAGCCTCCTACAGATGCTTCGGAAAGCCCTGGTTGAGCTTCCCGAAGACTCAGGTTCGACTGGCCCCATTGCACAGAGGAGAGAGTTGGGGCTAAGAGAGGCCAACTGACTAGTTTAGAGTCACACAGCAGAGCTGGATTAGAACCCCTATCTTCCTAACTCCAGATTCCGCATGCACCCTCTCCCGGCCCAGTCTCCCTCCTATTTGAAGGGAGAGGTAGGTAATCACCGGGCCTTGGTGGCAAAGCCTGCGGTCCCGGGCGCTACGTGGACACCGGGACCTCGCCGCCAGCCACCCCAAACTTGGCCCAAAACACGGCAGCCACCCATCTCCGGTGCGAGGGTAGTGCGCATGTGTCCAGGAGGACAGCCGTCCCGCCCCCGCTCGCCCTCAGCGCGCCGATTGGCCAGATTGACTGTCAATCGGAAGAGCAAGGCTTAGAGTGGTGAGAAGGCGGAGCTTTGCTTTCGCCCGGGAAGGAAACGCGTAAATTCACGTCGCGCTTTGGAGAACCTAAAGGACAGAGGCAAGGAGTCGTTTACTTAGGATCAGAGGACCTGTCTTAGGACATAACCAGGACAAAAGGTCAAGGTTTTCAATTACCATTGCAATTCTTAGGAACCTTCTGATTTCAGAATACCACCGTTGTGCACAATTTTGTAAGGCAAGTTGGAGAAAAACAAAAGCAAAACCAAAACAAATCTCAAAGCCCGAAACGTACATTTTTCTATGATTAGATCTATAGAGGATATAAATCTGATACAACAGCAGTGTTTGAATGCTAACTCTGCTAGTCCTTGGCATCTGTGAGCTGGAGACACATTAACAAGACTTGCCCTACTCACAAGAAGTTCACCGTTAAGATCACGGCAGCACAACCCACCTTGCTAACGCGGTGGAAATACTGAGAGAGAACTAGGAGCCCGGTGAAATCAGAGAAAGCTCCCCAGCATGGGTTGTGATCGACGTGCTGTGAAGAATTAATAGAAATTCACCTGGAGGAAACGGTGAGGGGAGGAGGGCCGGCAGAGGGAGACAGCAAGAGGAGAAGTAAGACGTTAAGTACAAAAAAGGCAAAGAACAAAATGGGTTCTATCCTGAAATTACAGCTATAGAAAGCTCATATGCAACCTGTGTATTATTTCGTTTGTTTACTAAGAAAGTGATAACTTTCAGTTCATTGTTTGCCGTAGTGAAAGACTGCAGAAAAACCAACATTCATTGCAGAGGAGTGGCTAAGTCAATTGTAGTAGATACATATGCCGCCGTGAATTCAACAACCTGTCCGTCTACAAGTGTTGATGTAAATCAATCTCCAGAATATATTAAATCAAAAAAACAAAGTGAAGGGCAGTGTGACTAGAATATGCATGTGTGTGTGCAAGTGATTTTATATATATTTATTATATTTATATACATCTGCATTTCTGAAAGGACACTCAGAAATGATGGTTGCTTCCAGAGAAGGAATCAGAAGTGAAAATGTGAATAACAACTAATTATTTTTACTCTTTGGGACTGCTTAAATTTTTTTTACCTTATTGATATATTTCTTCTTCGCACACACACATACCCCTAGTTTACAAATCTAAGCCCCATATAAAACTGTACCGTTCATAAAAAAAAAAGTTTAGTAACATTTCTTAATTCAGTTTGCTAATTTTTTTATTGAAGTAGTCAGTTACAATGTGTCAATTTCTAGTGTACAGCACAAAAATCTTTTTAAATAATAAAAATAAGTGGAAATAAATGCTGTAAAAGACTGTATGATTCTATTTACATGACATATTGGGGGAAAAAAAATCAGTGGTTGCTAACGGACGAGGATTGACTAGAAAGGGGCATAAGGACAGGGATGAACCTGGAGATTGTCATTCTAAGTGAAGTAAGCCAGAAAGAGAAAGAAAAATCCATGTATCACTCATATGTGGAACCTAAAAAAAGGAAAAAAGAAGACACTAATAAGCTCATCTACAAAACAGAAACAAACAAACAAACAAAAAAAACAGAAACAGACTAGCAGACATAGTAAACAGTCTTATGGTTACCAGGGGAAAGGGAGTGGGAAGGGATAAATTTAGGAGTTTGAGATTTGAAAATGTTAGCCACTATACATAAAAATAGATTTTTAAAAAGTTTCTTTTATATAGCACAGGGAACTATATTCAATATCTTGTAATAACCTTTAATAGAAAAAAATATGACAACAAATATATGTATGGATATGCATGACTGGGACATTGTGCTATACACCAAAAATTGACACATTGTAATTGACTGTACTTCAATTAAAAAAAAAAGAAAGGGGCATAAGGGGACTTTATGGTGTGCTGGAAATAGTGGTTACATAACTGCATAAGTTTGCCGAAACTTATTGAACTGTATACCTTAGAAGGGTAGATTTATTGTATGTAAATTATACCTCAAGAGACTTAATTTTTTTAATTCAAAGATTTATATGATCAATTTTTATATAGTGCAAAATTCAGACAGGTCGGCAAGAAATATGGCAAAAATACAAGTTATTTTATCTTGTTTTGCACTTGAACGTTACTGAGCTTTGTTGCAAGGTCCCACAATATTTTAGAACTCCTCTTCTGAAAGGTCTCCTATGCGTTCATAATTTGCAGCTTGAGCAAAGCTGGCAAGACTAAGGCAGGACACAGCTTACCTTGCCTACAGCAGACTGTTCCTCCACTGGCCATGCTTGGCCCTAGGTTAGTCATTCCTGCACTTAGACTGGCCCTGCTGTGGCTTGAGTTCCCTTGCTCTTTGGAATTTTCCACACATTCCAGCTTCATCAAAGACTGCCCTCTCCTGTTCACTGCCCACAGCTGATGTGACTCCATTAACCTTCTAGAAAAAAAGGAAGAACCTCATTTTCCCTGGGCTGGGAGGGCTCAGTGCCAAGAGACAGCCATCACTCCTTCAAGACCCACGTGTGAAACTCAGAATGTCAGAAGGAGGGCAAGTTGAAACAAATTCCAAGCTTCGGCCGCCCTCCAGCTCAACTCAGTTTATAACTAACTTCACAGGAGAAGTAGGCCATAGCTTCAGCCAAGGTTGAATGGGGATAGCTTCTTTGCTGACGCAAAGATCATGTCTTCATGCCAGAAGGCCCACCCTGTGGACCAGGACAGCACTGAGCCAGCCCTCATGTAACTGCGTGAGCAAGAAAGCCCAGAATAGAAATGTTCTTTGCTGGCTCTGACCGTTCCTCCCACTCATGGCTACAGTGGATGGGTCAGCTGTCAGAAATAACCCTCTAGACTCTAGCTTTGGTAACATAGGCCTTTGTCTTAGTATTTAATAACCCCAACTAGGCTCTCTAGTTAGAAATGACATATTTTTTAATCTGAGAGTCACCAACTAAACCACAGTCACCTACAAACTTAGCCTTTTCATGCTTGTCTTGTTGGCTTTGCCTGTTGTTGAAAAATGCCAGCTCACACTGATGAGAAACTAACACTTTGTGGCTACCTAACAGCTCATTTTGAAATCCTTGGATTGGGAGTTCTGAACATGAAAGAAAAGCTGTTTGACAGGCTAGGGAAGCACTGATAGAAAGCTGCAGTATAGCTTGACCACCTAAACACTTAAAAGCTTGTAAAAAAATGTGACACTGAGAAACTAGAAGACTGCCTTAATCCCACCCTCCCAATCAGAGCCCTTCTGGTAGGCAAGTTTATTTTGGAAATGTCATTCACTGTATTGGTTACATGGTCTGTTCAAGTCTTAGATTAAGCAGACATTAGTTTCAGAATCAACTGCATTTTTTTTTTTTTGGTAGAAGAAATGCTGTTTCCTATAATCCTGCATGATGGAGAATGGTTGACAATAAAGTCTGTCTTCCCCTTAGACCTTTCCTACCTTCCAGATGGAACCCCACCCTCACCTTGTAAAGAACAGAAGCAAAGATGTATCAACCTAAATCATTTATTGCGAACTCTGATGTCACACATTCGTAGGCTTGACAATTGACTCAGGAGCATTTGGGACGGGAGGCCAGGAGGCAGGTGGTGGAATGAAGGAACAGCGCGTGCAGACAGGTTGCTGAGGGGCAGACTTCATGCCGTAGCCTGCTGGTGCGCAGTCTAGTCCTTGGCTGGGCTTTCACTGCAGTATCTTCAGACGGTTCGGGATGAGGGACAGGCCGTTGTCCCTGGGGGGCTGCCCTCCCTCTGTGGCGTCCAGGAGCTGCCGCAGGTAACAGGAGGTGCCAAGCAGCATGTGGCCTGTGGCCTGCATGCTGAAGAGGACCCAGCGAAGAGCTTCCCTGGGTGGAATGAGAAGGCACTAGGGTCAAACCACGAAGAAAACCGCTTCCTGTGTCCCCTAAAGGCCTGCTCCCACGTGCTGTCTTCATACTTCTATAAATTACAGAGTGATGTACAATGGACCAGACGCTGCCTTCCTTCAGCAAATGCTCTACGAGGGAACTCACGGTGGTACTTTAATTCAGATGTCCACAACCTCCCTATTCTCATGCAAAATTCAAGCTCATTTAATAAGGCCTCTTGTCAGGAGGGGATGCCTCAGTGGTAGAGTGAGTGCTTAGCATGCATGAGGTCCTAGGTTCAATCTCCAGTACCTCCATTAAAAATAGACCTGTGTATATGTCCATGTATGACTGAAAAATTATGCTGAACACTGGAATTTGACACAACATTGTAAAATGATTATAAATCAATAAAAAATGTAAAAAAAATTAAAAAAAATAGACCTAATTACCTCCCCAACAAAGGAAAAAAACATTAAAAAAATAGTGTTTAAAAAAATAATAAGTCCTTTTATTTTTCTCATCCTGCTTTCAACTGGCCTGATTGACATCACATGACCCTGCCTTTCACCACCTCTGTGCTAGACTCTGAGGCCCTTCTGAGGCGTTTGCAGTCTAGCTAATTTTCAGAGTGCTGGTCGTGAAGCTCTCCAGTGTCGCAGTGCACTGAGAACGGAACTTGAATCAGACAGGGCTGAGTTTTGATCCAGTCTCATAAGCTGGGTGAACCTTGGCAAACTGCTATAGTTCTGAGCCTCAGCTTCCTCATCTGTAAAATGGGATCATGCCACTGTGGTCGCACGGGGGTTAGGGAGGCTGAAATAACGTCAGTCGCTTAACCCAGGGCCTGATGTGTAGAAGAGCAGGGAAATGTGGGGTCAAGAATAGCTGGTTGAATGCTTGTCTGTTTAACCGAATTCTTACCCGAATCTGTTTAAAAGAAACGGGTGAGGGTATCTAGTCCTAGGGGGGACCAGGGAGAAGAAAACAAAAGGAAAATAAATCCTTCCCGGCTGATGTTAAAACTTGTCTTCCCTTAATCTTCATTCAATAAATAAACTTGTGACTGAGGTGAAGTGGGGCAGAAAAACAACTAGAAGATTATAAACATCTCTACATGAAAATAATTTAAAAATGTAAAGGCTATGCCTGAGAAGTATAGCTGTTTCTCAAATTAGACTGAGACTTCAAACCAGCTGTCCAGACATAAGTGGGAATGACATTCTGTCACGTGCTACAATATGGATGAAACTTGAAAACATTATCTGAGTGATATAAGCCAGACACTAGAGGGCAAGTGTTGTATGAGTTACCTAGAGCAGGAAAATTAACAGAGACAAAAAGTAGAACAGAGGTGAGCAGGGCTGGGGGGAGGGGGTGTGGAGAGGTTGCATTTAATGGGTACAGAGTTTCAGTTTGGGATGATGAAAAAGTTCTGGAAATGGATGTACAAATGACCATTGCACAACACTGTGAATGTACTTGATGTCACTTAAAAAAAAGTGGTTAAATGGTAAATTTTATGTCATGTGTATTTTACTACAACTAAAGAAAAAAAAAAAACTTGCCCTCACCACTAAGTCATCCCACTGATTCCAGTTTGCTATTTTTTTTCTTGATACCAGTGTGTCTACTTTGTTTAGATCTGAGAGTCCCACTTCCCCTAAATGGACTGAGTTTAAAGGCTGAAACTTCTTGCTGTAGATTTTGAAATCTGCAGACTGCTGGGAGCATGCCCAGATTAAGACGGGGCAGGATATGGTAGAGGAGGAAAACAGAATGAGGTTCAAGTCTGCATCGAGTGTCGTCTGTGGCAAACAGAACCACTCAGCCTCAGGTCGCTCATTTGCAGATTGGGTACACAGAGAATAAACTCAGAAAGCCGAGGTGGTCTGGTATGCCCTAGCCACATACATTCTGGCAGAACTCTGGGGACCCAGAGTAGGACATCTCAGAAGCCCCCTGAGAACAAGGATCATACACATTCTTCCACAATTATTTGAATTACTGCTGTGTGCCAGCATTCATCAAGGTACTGGAGGCAAGAGAAATTCTTGTTCTGACATCTTACTTATCTCTGTATCTTTAATTTACAGCATAGGGCCAGGCACACAGTGAGTGCTCAGTAAATAATAAATGAAGCAATCGGGGAGGAGTAGAATCTGTCAGAAGAAGCTGGCAAGAGGCCGTGCTCTGCTGCTCCCCAGCTTTGCGGCTTTGGACTAGTTGGATGCCTCTGCCTCAGTGTCTACATCCACCTAATGAGGTAAGAATTGTCTAGACCCCACTGGAGCAGCTGGGTTTGGAAACACTACCATAATAATACTTGTCTGATGATTTAGCATATTCGCATGCTTCCTGTGATGCTCAAAAGTAAAATAAAAAGTTTTTTTTAAAGTTCATTAGACAATACAAATGACTATTGTCCATAGATATGCAAATTAATTCTGTTCTATGGAAGGACAATCATTGCAACCCTCCCACCCTCGTGGAAAAATCCAATTTTGTATTTATAAGTTTATCTCAGCATTCCTTTTTTTAAAATTGAAGTATAGTTGATTTACAGTGTTGTGTATCTCAGAATTCTTGATGGATCTATATGTAGGTGAGGCTTTTTTTTTGGTTTTTATTTTCTTTAATTGAAGTATAGTCAGTTTACAATGTTGTGTTAATTTTTGGTGTACAGCACAGTGATTCAGTTATACTTCATATATCTATATCTACATATCTATATCTAAATCTGTATCCTTTTCATATTCTTTTTTCACTGTAGGCTATTACAAGGTATTGAATATAGTTCCTGTGCAACATAGTAGGACCTTGCTATTTTTCTGTTTTATATATGGTAGTTAGTATCTGTAAATCCCGAACTCCCAATTTATCCCTTCAGTTTCCCCCTTTCCCCTCTTGCTCTGTATGTCTGTGAATCTGTTTTGTAGATAAGTTCATTTGTGAGGGTGGGATTTTGAACTGATTGTAACTTCTATTGGTTCTCTCATTAATTAAGTTCAGTAAGCTCTTTGACACATGTTCATTTTTTTAAAGGTTGGTTAGAAGACTATTTAGGAAAACTTACTATTTTAGGTGAAAAAAATTGTTGTTCTAGTGGAAAGTAATGAGTAAAGCTAAACAGATCCAGGTTCCACCAGCAGGAGCACATGTACCCCTTTGGCACACACTTCCATAAACTAAAACACAAATTCAGCTGTAAGGTTCTAGACAAATGCTAACTGTCATGCCTTGTCAGAATGAACACCAGTCCCAGGCCCTGGAGGGGCTGAGGTCCACGTGAGAAGACAGGGCCTCTCCCATTGCCGTGTACCCACCCTGTCCACACCTAATCCCGATTCACTCACTTCATGATGCGCTTGGCCCTGTAGCAGTGCAGATCGTAGGAAAGGGAGTATGTGCCGTAGAAAGTCGCCTTCACGTTCAGGCAACCAATGAAGTCCTGTGGGTTCACCTTGTACAGGTCAAAGGTTACGCGGGCCACATCGATTTTCTTGGCAGGCTTACGGGAGAGGGGAAGTTGGTACCTAGTGCCCTGCATCAGGACAAGCATGTGGTTGGCATCCCTCAAGGCCTTCCCCCAGGCTCCCAGTATTCTCCCCCACAGGTGGAACATCACCTGCTCTGACGGGGGCTGCCATTTCTGCCCCTTATGGAGGACCATGAACATGGTGTCCTCTGCCAGAGATTGGAAATACTCTTCTGTCTCTACAGTTGTGCCGTCTTTCTCCAACACCAGGAAGAAAGGCTTGTCTGCCAGCATCATGGTATCCTGGACCTGGAGAATAAGGTAAGTGATGCTTCTGCCGTCACATGTAACCATGGAGCTGACATGGGGAAGCCCCACATCACCTCAGCTGCCAGGGAAAGAATGAGTTGGGTGGGGTTTCCAGGATGGGACTGGAACCCAGGGCTCTTGCCCTGGGATCACCATCCAAAGACCCTGTATTATGGTATCTCTTGGTATCTGGCTTCATGGTTAATGTTCTAGAATAGTGCTGTCTGATAAAAATATAATGGGAGTCACATATGTAATTTATTATGATATAATTCACATGCTATGAAATTTACTCTTTTGAAGTATACAATCCAGTATTTTTTTAGTATATTCACAAAGTTGTGCAACTCCCACTACTATCTAACTTCAAAACATTTTCAACCCAAAGAGAAACCCAGGACCCGTTAGCAGTCAGTCCTCATTGCCCAGCCCTTGGCAACCGGTCCTCTCCTGTCTATTTCTATGGGTTTGCCTATTCTGGACATTTCATATAAATGGAATCACACATTATGTGGTCTTTTAATTTTTTTTAATGTGGTCTTTTTAGACTGGCTTCTTTCACTTAGCATGTTTTCAAGGTTCATCTAAGTTGCAGCATGATTGTTTACTTTTTATGGCTGACTAATATTCCACTATGTAGACATACCACATTTTTAATCCATTTTTCAACTGATGGATATATGAATTCTTTCTATTTTTTGAATATAATGAATTATACTGTTATGTACATTCATGTACAAATTTTTGTGTGACACATCTTTTCCATTTTCCTGGTATATACCTAGGAGTGGAATTGCTGAGTCATATAATAACTCTACATTTAACTTTAAGGAACTACCAAACTGTCTTCCAAAGCAGTTGCATGATTTTATAGTCCCACCAGCAACTTGTCCACTTCCTTATGAACACTTGTTATTGTCTTTCACTTTAGCCATTCTAGCAGGATAAAATGTTTTTGATTTGCATTTCCCTAATGATAAATGCTGCTGAGTATCTTTTCATGTGTTGTTAGCCATTTGTACATTCTCTGGAGAAGCATCTACTCAAATTCTTTGCCCATTTTCATTTGGTTTTTTCTTTTTATTGAGTTATGAGAGTACTTTATATATTATTGATACTAGACCCTTATCAGATATGTGATTTGCAAATATTTTATCCCATTCTGTGGGTTATCTTTTCCTTTTTTGTTAGTGACCTTTGATGCACAGTTTTTAATGTTGATAAAGTCTAGTTTTTTTTTTTCCTCCTTTGGTTATTTGTGCTTTGGTGCCATAGCTAAGAAACCAAGGTTATGAACACTTATGTTTTCTTCTAAGGGCTTTATAGTTTTAGGTTTTTGATACATTTTGAATTAATTTTATACGTAGTATGAGGGAAGGATCCAACTTCATTCTTTTGCATTTGGATATTCCATTGTCTCAGCACCATTTGTTGAAAAGATTATTCTTTCTCCATTGAATAGTCTTGGCATCTGATCAAAAATCAATTGACCATAGATACATGGGTTTATTTCTGGACTCTCAATTCTTTTTTTTAGTAACTTTATTTATTTATTTTTTATGTCCTTTTTTTATTGAACTAGTCAGTTTACAATGTGTCAATTTCTGGTGTACAGCATAATAACTCAGTCTTACATATACATACATATATTTGTTTTCATATCCTTTTCATTCCAGGTTAGTACAAGATATTGAATATAGTTCCCTGTGCTCTACAGTAGAAACTTGTGTATCCATTTTATATACAGTAGTTAGTATCTGCAAATCTCAAACTCCTAGTTTATCCCTTCCTATCCCCTTCCCCTCCCAGTAATCATAGGTTTGTTTTCTATGTCTATGTGGACTCTCAGTTCTGTTTAGTTGATTTGTTGCTATGATGGGCTGAATGATATCCCCCAAAATTCATACTTTGAAGTCCTAATCCCAATACCTCAGAATGTGACTGTATTTAGAGACAGTGTCTTTAAATAAGTAATTAAGTTAAAATGAGAGCATTAGAGTGGGCCCTAATTCAGTGTGATTTATAAGAAGGAAAGGTGTCCTTACAAGAAGGAAAGATTAGGACCAGCAGACATACACAGAGGGAGGACCATGTGAACATGGAGATGGCCGTCTACTGTCAAGGAGAGAGGCCTCAGAAGAAACCAACCCTGACAGCACCTTGACCTTAGACTTCTTGTCTCCTCCAGATTTGAGAGAAAATACATTTCTGTTGTTTAAGCCACCAAACCTGTGGTACTTTGTTATGACAGCCCTAACAAACTAACACAGTGTGTCTGTCCTTATGTCAGTCTTGATTGCTGTAGATTCATAGTCAGTTTTAAAATCAGGAAGGGTGAGTCCTCAACCTTTGCCTTTTTTTCATGATTGTTTTGACTATTCTAGGTCCACTGTATATCTATATAAATTTTAGCATCAGCTTGTCAAAATCTATGAAAAAAGTAGCTGAGATTTTGGTGGGGCTTGCATTGGATCTGTAGATCAAATGGGGAGATATTGTCATCTTAACAATATTAAGGCTTTTAATCTCTGAGCACACTTGTATTTCCATTATTTAGGTCTTTTTTTTTCTTTTTTTGGGGGGTGGTAATTAGATTTATTTATTTATTCATTCATTCATTCATTCATTCATTCATTTAATGGAGTTACTGGAGTTATTAAACCCAGGACCTTGTGCATGCTAAGCACACACACTACCACTGAGCTGTACCCTCCCTGCTTCTTGAGGTGTTCAGTTTAACTTCTTTCCATGATGTTGATTTTCAAAGTATGTCTTACACTTGTGTTAAATTTATTCCTAAGAATTTTATTCTTATTGGTGCTATTTTCAGTGGAATTTTTTTCTTAGTTTCAGTTTAAGATTGTTCATTGCCCATTTATAGAAATACAGCCCATTGGAGCTGCCACTAGAAAGGAAACCTTTTCACCATCTGAGCCATGAATTCAATCCCTGCTGAACTCCCAGCTCATGACCTGGAGGCCAGAGGCAGCTGTCAGGGCCAGGGCTCAGCCAGGTTCCCTGTGTTGGGCTGTTGGAGGCAGGTCTGTCCCTACCTTGAGGAGGAGGTCCTCGAGACTGTGAGCCACGATGCCCTTCCGCTCACTCCGGTCAGCACTGCTTACTCTGTAGGGTCGGGCCCTGCGGGCCTCGGGGCTGGGCTTCGGCACCAGCTGCTGGGTCACCACTGAGGTGCTCATGGCCACACATCTGGGGGTGGTTTGGAGCATCAGAATGAGCTATGTGCTGCCTCCCAGCCCTCAGCCCACAGCAGGGTAACTCAATCCCCAAGCCCTCTAGGCTGACTCATCATATTCCTCCCCCCACCACCCACCAAGCCTGCTCTAGATAGTATTCCTCAAACGCCTGCTAGATAGTAAACCTTCGTGGACACATATCAGTCCCCCGGGCATCTTGTTAAAATGTAGATTCTGATTCAGTAGGTCTGGGTGGGGTCTGGGGTTCCATGTCTAATGAGTTTCCACGTCATATTGACACAGCTGCTTCTCAGGCCATGGGAAGCAGCAAGGTGAAAGAATACCATCCCACATTTGCCCAGATTCCACCTTCCTCCCTTGGCCTCATTCTTCTCACTCATAAGGTGAAAGGAAGTGGCAAAGCTGAGGTCAAAGAAGACAGTTTGGAATTCTGAGATACACGATGTTGAACTAAAGGAGTGGAGGGGACCTAGGTTTTGGAGTCAGGCAAACTCAAGTTCGAATCCTGGCTCCTCTACCCATTTGCTAGGTGATTGAGAGCGCCCACCCTGTGCCTCAGTTTCTTCATCTGTTAATTTGATGTAATAATCCCCACTTCCTAAAGTTGTGAGGTTTAAGTGAGAGCAAGAATGAAAGCACTCAGCAGTGTCTACCTCTTTCGACTCAGCGTGTGATATGGGGTGAGGGAGTGGCAGCGGCATTAACAACCCCCCGGGGGCTTGTGGGAAGGGCAGCAGCTCAGGTCCCACTCCAGACCTCCTGAATCAGCATCTGCATTTTAACAAGATGCCCAGGTGACTTACGTGCCCACTGACATTTGAGAAGGCTTGTCCTACAGCTCACGGTGGCTCCCCATCCCTTCCATCCTTGGCTCCTCTCACCTGGAGAGGGACTTAGGGTAGAGGAGGCTGAGGGACTTCATGGCGTATTCCATCCTCGTCAGCTGGACAGTGTTGGGCCTGGGAAGGAAGGAGAAACAGCTCAGTAGGTTGGAACTGGAGGCTTCCCTCTCATCTTTTGACACAGTGCAACCCCACCCCCATCCAGCAAGCCTCCGCTTTGGTCTGCCCTCTCAGATATCCCCCAGCCCTTCTCCACTGTGACCCAGCTCAGCCCCCTCAGCAGCTGCTCCTCCCTCCGCGGCACTACTCACTCCATGTTTCTCTGGCCCTGGCTCTGGTCACACTGAGCAGGGACCCCAAGTCAGGACTGAAGAGGCCCTGCCTGGCTAGTTCCTGTCCTTGGGGGCAGAGTCCACTTTATGCTGGCAGAAGGCGAGTCACACCACCTCGCACTGCAGGGGACCTTCCCTCCCATAAGCCTGCTCTCTCCAGTGGGTCCTTGAGCAATCGGAACCCCTCCTGAGGCTTCCCACTGACCAAAGGGACTTTGTACCACGATGGAATCATCTTTGTCTGTTCTCTCAAATACCAAAGCTGCTAGCCCCATGTGGTTACTGAGCACTTGAAGTGTGGTTAGTACAGTGGAGGAGCTGGATTTTCTATTTTATTTAGTGTTAACTAATTTAAACTTACACAGCCGTGGTGGCTCAGGGCGGCTGGCAACCCTCCTGGACAGCGCAGCTCTAATCGATACTCCTGGGCTGCCCGCTGCTCCTTCTCTCCTGAGCAGAAAGCCCGAGTTTCACTGCTTTCCGCTGCTCCGAAAGCCTTCTCAGACTGCTCACAGCATTCCCCCTTCATCCTGCTCTTCCTGCTTGCTTGCCAAGTGTGCCTCGGTGTCCGTTTCTGCCCTAGCCCCCCACCTGCCCTTTCCCTGGGCCTCACTCTGAGATGTTCTCCCTTTCCCAGCTGCAGCGCAGAGCAGGGGGTTCAGGGAACGCATGGCACACAGCCCCCTCCCCAATCTTCCCTTCTGACCGTGCAGTAGACTCCCCGGGCCAGCCTGTCTTCAGCCTCACTCCTCACTCCTGATAGCACAACTTGAAAAAGCGCCACCTCACCTGTTCTCCAGGAGCCAGGAAAAACAAAACAAAACAAGCAAGCAAAAAAATCCCCCCTACACACAAAAACTGGCCCAGAATAAAAAACTCCTTACCTCCCCGTCACAGCCTCCTAACCTCCTTCCACTTCTGCCCTGCTCAGCCCAGCCCTCTGTCCATTTTATTTCCAGCTCCCAAGGCAGCCCCTCCCCTGCCTTCAGCCCCAGCTGGAAAAGAGTGTGGGCAGCGAGTGTCCAGCTCTCACCCTTGGGATTTCTAAGCAGCCTAACTTCCAGAAAAAGCCAGAAAGAAGGGGAGGAGGCATGTTTTGAAAGCTTTGGGGCAGGGTATGCCCAGGACGCGTTATTGGGCACAGAGGGCACAGGAAACAGGATTTTGTGGATTGTGGTCCCAGTTCTACCCATGTTAGCTGTTTGAGTGTAGACAAGTTCCCTTAATGTCCTTGAGCCCCAGTTTCTCTCACTTGTGCAACGGGATAATGATTCCTGTGTTAAAGGACTGAGGTAGGATTCATAATAATATAAGTAAAGGGCTTTGTTGGGGAGGGTGTAGCTCAGTGGTAGACAGCTTGCCTAACATGCATGAGGTCCTGAGTTTAATCCCTAGTATCTCCATCAAGATGAGTAAATAAACCTAATTACCTCCCCGCCAAAACAAAACAAAAACAAAAACGAAAGTAAGGAGTTTTGCAACAGAGAAAATAGATAGAAGCAAATATTGGTGATGTTGATAATATAATTATTTAATAATAGCAGAGACCAAGACTAGCTAAAATATGTAATGGTTAAGAGTGTGCAATCTGTGACCCAGCAATTATATGTATACATACTATAATACCTGGAGTTATATATCTCTCTCCAAAGGAAATGAAAATCTATGTCCACACAAAAACCTATACACAAAAAAAGACACAAATTTACAAAACAGAAACAGACTCACAGACGTAGAAAAAAAATTTATGGTTACTAGGGGGGAAAGAGGGTGGGAAGGGATAAATTGGGAGTTCAAGATTTGCAGATATTAACCACTATATATAAAACAGATAAACAACATGTTTCTGCTGTGTAGCACAGGGAACTCTATTCAATATCTGTAGTAACCTATAATGAAAAAGAATATGAAAACGAATTTATGTACGTATATGGATGATTGAAACATTATGCTGTACACCAGAAATTGACACAACATTGTAAACTGACTATACTTCAATTAAAAAAAAAACTTATACATGAATATTCAGGGTGTTATTCATAATAGACAAAATGCAGAAATAACCCAAATGTTCATCAGTTGATGAATGGATAAAAAAATGTGGTTTATCCATAAATGAAATATTATTTGTCAGTAAAAAGGCTATTTTCTCCTACAGTACATGGATGAACTTTGAAAACATTATGCATAGGGAAAGAAGCCAGTCCCAAAAGATCACACACATATCTGTATGATTCCACTTGTATGAAATGTCCAGAACAGGCAAAGACAAAAGCTTAGTTAGTGGTTTAGAGCTGGGGCTGGGGAGTGGAAGGGGAATGGGGACTACTAGTGTGGATTTCTTTTTTTTTTTTTAGTATTTATTTTTGTTTGTTTTGCTTTTGTTTTGAGTGGGAGGTAATTAGGTTTATATTTTTACTTGTTTTAATGGAGGAACTGGGGATTGAACCAGGACTTCATGCATGCTACAATGTGCTCTCCCACTGAGCTATACCTTCCTTTCCCCTGGATTTCTTTTAGGGGAGACAAAAAAATGTTCTTATCTATTAATGTAACCACAGCCTATTTTGGTAATTGCTCCAAATCTATTTGGAGGTTGCACAACCCTTCAAATATACTAAAAACCATTGGATTATATATTTGAATGGGTATGGTATATGAATTATACATCAATAAAGCTGTTTTTTAAAAAAGACTTCCAGCTCATCTTTTTTGGCCCCTAGGGTGTTTCACACTAGTGCATCAGAGTCACATGGAAGGCTGGTTAGAGATCAGATTGCTGGGCTCTAGGCAGAGTTGCTGACTCAGTGTGTCTGGGTGGGGCCTAAGAAAGTGTATTTCTAGCAGGTTTCTAGGTGGTGCTGAAGCTGTGTCTCCTTAGGGACCCCGTTTTGAAAACCAGCAGTCTAGCACGAGCTGTGTGTTGTAACTCATCTAAGCTTCAGATGGAGCTGACAAATGGGGATTAAAAATAACTCCTTTACTGCTGGGTTGTCATGAAGATTAAATGAGAGAAAAATGAAAGGTACTTGCTATTGAGCTTAGTGCATCTCTCAAGCTCAAAAAATAGCTGTAATAATAATAATAATAATTACATCTAAATCCTTCCCTACAGAAGCTCCCAGGCAACCATCATTCATTCACTGAGCAAATATTTATTAGGCACTTTCTGTATGCCAGCCCTCCTAGGGGCTGAGAATACAGCAGAAAACAAGACAGCCTTGTCCCACACTTCAAGGAGCTGACACTCCTGGAGGAGAGGGGAGCTCAGACCTTGCACAAATATGCAAGTAAACAGGATAATTTTAGATAATGATGTTCTGGGAAGAAAACAAAACAAGGTGACATTTTAGCAAATGGCTGGAGAGCTGGATTGGCCCGTGGGCTTACGGAAGGCCTGAGAGGTGAGCCGTCAGCTAAATCCCGGCTGGTGGAAGTCAGTCTTCTGAAGACCAGAGTGTTTTGGTCTGTCTGGGCTGCTGCAGAGAATACCATTGGCTTATACACAATTGACATTTATTTCTCATAGTTCTGGAGTCTGGCAAGTTCAAGATCAAGGTGCTAGTAGCTTTGATGTCTGGTGAGGACCTTCTTCCTAGTTCACAGATGGCCTTCTCTCTGTGTCCTCCCACGGTAAAAGGGCAAGAGAATCTCTATTTTTTTTAAAGAGATAATGTCCATTTGTTTTGGGGTTTTTGTTTGTTTAAGAGGGGAAGGTAATTAAGTTTATTTATAGATTTTTTTAAAATGGAGGTACTGGGGATTGAACCCAGGACTTCATGCATGTTAAGCATGTGCTCTTCCAATGAGCTATACCCTCCCCTCTGGGATTCTCTTTTAGAAAGACAGTAATCCCACCTCCCTAAAATCCCACCTCCAAATACTGGGGATGCGGTTGCAACATATGAATGGGGGTGGGGACACACATTCAGTCTATAGCACTCCTCTTGGGAATGGAAGCCAGCCTTTTGAACTCCTGGGTTGTGTGTGGTTGGAGGGGAAGGGAGGGAGGCATTCAAGGCAAAAGAAACATCATCAAAGGATTCCAGAAGGGAATGAGCAGGGTGAGGAGACAGGAACATAAATCACTAAACTTTAAGGCAGACCAAGAGCCAGAAGGAAAAATACTTCAGGGAGGAAGCTCTGGGGAAAAGGTTGGGGCCCATCCCTTGGACATTCACGCCTCAAACATTTATTGAACATCCAACATGTGCTTAGTGTCTCCTGAGAATCCAGTGGATGACTCAGAAGCATGCTGGCCCTGACGCACACTTGGTGCATCATGGAAATCACACACAGAAAAGACAAAGACAACCACAGGCTAAAGTCAGCGGGTAGCTGTTGGGGTGGTGGATGGCTTCCTCTCTTTGAGGAGCTCACGTTTGAGTCAGGGAGGCAGATGTCTGAGCATGGATCTCAAATTCTGAAATGCATAAAGTCATTTGAGATACCTTGGAGTGGAGAAGGACTCTAGCTATGAGTTAAAACTGAGAAACTATAAAAGAAAAGATTGGGGGAGGGTATAACTCAGTGGTAGAGTGCATGCTTAGCATGCATGAGGTTCAATCCCCAGTACCTCCTTTAAAAATAAAAAGATGATATGTTCAACCACATTTAAACATTCTGCATGTTAAACTTGTAACACAATAGTAAAGCCAAAAGACATACAATAAATAGGAAAAATATTTGGCAACTAATATTATAGACAAGAAGCCCTTTCTGTAACCATGCAGGACTGTATAGGGCCTTCCTGGGACAGATCCCTCCCCCATATCTTCTGCTTTAGTTCCTCCCTGAAGTACCTAAATAATAATATCTGATATATTTTCTGAGTTCTTGCTAAAACCACCACCAAATGGAAGAAATTAACTACTTGATGATCATGAGCACCTACTGGCACCTAAGGATTGATAATATTAAACCCCGTGAACTGCCCTGTTACCATCAGCCAATCAGAGAATTGCCCACAAGCTGATCACAGACCCCGAGACACCCCTCCCTCACCTTGCCTTTAAAAATGCTTTGCTGAAACCCATCGGGGAGTTCGGGTGTTTTAAGCACTAGCTGGTGCCCTACGATAAACGCTGCACTTTCCTTCACTACAGCCCAGTGTCAGTAGATTGGCTTTACTGCATGCCGGCGAGGGGACCCGAGTTGCGTTTGGTAATATCTCCTCTCTCCCTCTCTCTCCTTTCTTTCTCTGCTATCTGTTTATAAATTGAGACCAATGATGTAGTAGAAAAGTGGGGAAGGAATATGAACACAGTTCAGGGAGATGAAATACAAGTGATTCTTAAATATATGAAAGATGCTTCAGTTGTTTCTACCACAATTTTGAAATTTTCTTATGTATTTTTTAAATTGTGGCCAAATGTACATGAGAGTAACCATTTTTAAGCGTACAGTTCAGTGGCATTAAGTGCAGTCACACTGTTGGGCAACCGTCACCACAGTCATCTCTGAACGTTTTTCATCTTCCTTTTCATTTCCGTAGCCATTAAACAACTCCCCATTCCTCCTTTTCCCCAGCCCCTGGCACCACCATTCTGCTTTCTGCCTCTACTGAATTTTTCTTTCATGGCCTTGACAATTTTTAAAAGTGTAGTGTAGTTATCTTGTAGAATGTCTCTCAATTTGAATTTATCTGCTGTCTCTTCATTAATAGATCCAGATTTAGTATTTTGGGCAAGAATGTCACAGAAGTGATACTCTGTGTATCATGAGGCAGGAGAAGTCAGTTTGTCGCACTCGAGGGCAAGTTAACTTTGATTACTTGGTTAAGGGAGTGCGTGCCAGGTTTCTGCACTGTAAGGTTACCGTTTTTTCTTTGCAGTGATTCATCCATGAGGAGATAGTTTGAGACTGTGTGGATGGATGATGTGTGCTTTTGACAAAGCCACAGAACCTTTGCACGCATCAATTTCCCCATCTGTGAAGTGAAGACTGAGGCGTCTTAAACTCACACTGGTGTTGAGGAAAGTGAAAGTGCTCGAGAGGTTGGAGCATCTGCAGTCGGCCATGCAAAGATGCCAACACTAGGGATTACTTTCCTGCGCGACCCAAGTGCATGGACGGGTAGAGACGGCCGGGGCGGGGCCGAAAAAAGAGAGCGCCCGCCTCGGTGTGCGCGTGCGCGTGCGCGTGCGCATGCGCAGGGCGTGACCACAGAGTCGGTCCTCCAGAGACAGAGAGGCCGGAAGTTGTCCCCACCGGACCGCTGGGCTGTCGGGTAGCTGACCTGAGGCGGCTTGAACCACATCTGTCGACAGTTTGGCGTGGTTGTTGTGGCCAAGGGTCAGTGTGAGGGGCTCTGGGGTTCTGAGCGGGACAATGGCGTCTCGGGCAGGCCCGCGAGCGGCCGGCACCGACGGCAGCGACTTTCAGCACCGGGAGCGCGTCGCCAAGCACTACCAGATGAGGTAGGAAGCGAGACGAGGAGCCTGCAGGGCCAGGGACGCGACGCCGTCCCGGCCTCGGGGTCTTGCTCCCCAGCCTGCCTCCGCGCACCTGCCAAGTCCCCTCCTCCCGGAACGGCCTGGGACCGGTCCCCAGTCCCGGAAAGCTCCGTCGCTCCCGTGAGCTCCACCCCTCCATCATTCTGTGCCTTGAGGGGTCCGGCCCCGCCTGAGCGCTGCTGCCCCGCTGTCCGACCTGGGGGACCTACTTTCTAATTGAGCCTCAGTCTCCTCAAGGGAGAAAAATACAAGGGAAAAATACCTACCTTTTCGGTTTTGGTGAAGAATTAGCCAGTAAGTCGCGTAAAGGACGTAGCATAAAGTCTTGCACAAAAGTCTGCCCAATACGTGGTAGCTGTTCTATTTTGGGCTGTTTGGGAGATGTGGAGCCTAAAGTTCATGCTTGCCCTGCCTAAAATGAATTTTATGAACCAACCCCTTCCCCCGTAAGGGGTGTTTTCTACATTCGTTTATTCGATCAACAAATACTTATTGAGCTTCTATCCGTCATGCATTGTGCTAGGCACTGAGGATATACGCGAAAGCAGCCCTGGTCTTGGTGTGCATGTTATACCGTTAATTAAAAAGTTTATTGACAAAGCTGGTCCCCGCCTTCATAGAACTTGAAGTCTACAGGTGATTGGTTTCCAACACTACCCCCCCCCCCAGCCTTTCCACATTTTCCATAATGAATATTTTTAAAATTAAAAAAAATTGTTGTTAAAAGATTTTCTTTCCTTTTATCCATTAAACTTTCCCAGAATCTTTTCCACATCTTTTTCTCCAGAGTTTTAAAGAATGACAGGTTCTTTGGACCCTCACTTTACTCTTATCCTTAGACCCTTGCCTTAAGGGACCTCACAGCCCAAGCCAGTGTTTTCATGCCTGTTCAGAGGAGAAACTCTGTCCTCAGAGGTGTGAAGGGGCTACATTTAGGACCTGAGAGAATTCAAAGAAGAGAAATCTGTGCTTCCTTTAGATGAAAAATGTACTCTAGCTGGGGAAATATGGGCAGCCTGAGTTGTTTTCTTTGCTGTCAATACCTCCCTCCATAGGCTATACTCCAGTGCTGCAATCAGAGTCATCTTACACAGCCCTGAGTTACTCTTCTGCCTTTTAGCTGGCTCTTTCATTGCGACTTCAGATCCTGCTACTCCCTTCCCCACCACAGCGTACTCCTTCCACACCCAACCACTTGCTTTCCTGGAACACAAATGCTCGTGCCTTCTTGCCTGCATGCTATTACCTCTGCTTGGACTGCCCATCTCCACCCACCCCTCAGAGCCTAGCTCCAGTATCAGCCTTGGCTAGACAGCCTTCTCGGACAGCTCATCCCCAGCCAAATTGATAACTCCTTCCTGTGATCCTGTCTATTTCACAACATAGACTTACTAGATCTTTTCCAGTTTGTTTTGTAATTATTTTCTTTGTACCTTGTGCCCAGCCTCCAGATAGGAACTATATCTTATTCACATTTGTCATAGTGTCCAGTATGGTTGCATGGCTTAGAGTTGGTGGTAAGAAAATTTTCAATGAAAGGTACTTCTCCCTCTGCTCTGCCCCACAGCGTGACCCTCAAGTATGAAATCAAGAAGTTGATCTACGTGCATCTGGTCATATGGCTGCTGCTGGTTGCCAAGATGAGCGTGGGACACCTGAGGCTCTTGTCGCATGATCAGGTGGCCATGCCCTATCAATGGGAGTATCCCTATCTGCTGAGCATTGTGCCCTCCCTCTTGGGCCTCCTCTCCTTCCCCCGCAACAACATCAGCTACCTGGTGCTATCCATGATCAGCATGGGGCTCTTTTCCATCGCTCCCCTCATTTACGGCAGCATGGAGATGTTCCCTGCGGCACAGCAGCTCTACCGCCACGGCAAGGCCTACCGCTTCCTCTTTGGTTTCTCAGCCGTCTCCGTCATGTATCTGGTGTTGGTGCTGGCGGTTCAAGTGCATGCCTGGCAGTTATACTACAGCAAGAAACTCCTAGACTCTTGGTTCACGAGCACACAGGAGAAGAAACGTAAATGAAGCCTGCCTGACGGACTGCTGTGTGAGGCGAAGCCTGGGCCTCCCTCCCAGTGGAGTGAGAGGGCAGAGGAGCTGTTCTAAAATCTCCGGTGATTTTGGCAGCAGCTATGTTGGCACCTAGTGCAAGCTAGGCCCAAATTCTGGAAAGCTCCGTCTGTTGCCATCAGCTGGTGGTGAAACTGTGTTCAATGTATTCATGGTTGGTGGAACTAGGTGATCAGCAGCTGTGAAACAAACTTCAGCTGGTTGAAGTTGAGGTCCTTCAGGGTTTTTCTTTTAAGACTGAGCTTCATTCTTGCCTCTTCCTGGTCATTCTCTCCACTTCCATCCTTCACCCCTTAGCCACCGAGACCGAAGGAGTTAGGGAGTAAATCAAATTCTGCTTCCATCTATAGGTCACAGGGCAGGAAACATTTGGGAGGCTGCTTCCCCTGCAGGCTGTGGTCTCTACTGTGAAGCAGTTTAATTAAAAAGACCCTTAATAAAGTAACAGCTGCCTTGTCTACCCTGTGCCTTGTGTTCAGGATTTGACAGTGTGTGAAAAGTGTATTGTTTGAGTTACCTTAGACACTAGGAGCTTGGTAGAAGCTCCCTGAGAAACCTGGCAGTGGCCGTGGGGAAGTGAACTGGGCGTAGGGAACCGAAGTCATAGTTGCAACCCTGCAGCTGATTGGCAGGAGCTACCATGGGCCATACATTTAATCTCTACCTGTAAAATGGTCCGTTCTCATTTATCCAGCTTGGGTTATGGGCTCTTCTTTTGGTTGGATATTCATGTTTATCATTCAGTGTTAACAATGTCGGTTATGTGTCTAATACTGTATTATGGTATCCAAAAGGATTTTGAAGTATCCTGCATATAGAGAATTTGCAGTCTTTGTGAAACATGGTATGCATGTGAAACTAATGAACACAATAGGTAATGATGTGGAGCAGATACGTGAAAAATAGAAGTGGGAAAGAGATCCGTGAACTCAAGGCCTTTTCTAAAGGTTTGGCACAGTTATTATTTATTGCGTGAAAGGTGTATATCCCTTTGCTCTTCACCTGCTTGGCTTTATCGTGTTTGGATGATGCCCAGATCTCTAACCGCAGATCTTTGCACTCTCCAGAGTTGGTCATTCTTTTGTTCTATAAACATTAAGTATGTACTCAGTCACTCTTAGGTACTGGCAGTGCTCCTAACTACGCAACCGCTTCCTCTAGGTGTCCTGATTAATCATTTCAAACTTAATGTGTCCCAAACTTAACCCTTTGCCTTCTACCTCGTACCCGTTCCTCTTCCTCATACCTGTGTGCAGGTGAGTATACCGAGAGTGCAGCTCTGGATCATCATCATTAAGTCCCTACTATGTGTCATTATTTTTTTCAGCAACTAAAATTCCCCAGTCTCTTTCTGACATTTCCAAAGTGTGGTCCCAGGGCATCGCTCCTGCTTTATCTCCAGTGCTCTCACTCACACTGTCTATCTCAGTCAGCAGAACCTCTTATGAATCCCCTTAATGGTTCCATATGTTTTCAGTTTCCTTAAAACTTTCCCATTTCCACTTTCATACTCTTTTTACTACTTATCGTTCAAGACCTAGTTTATATGGTAATTCTGGAGCCTTCTGGTTCCTTCAGTTCAAGGAGTGAGGGTTCTTTGAACTCACATGACATTTTAATTTTACCTTTTCTGTTGACAGAATGACTAGTTTACATGTCTTTGCCTTACCCCTTGCCCAGCATGGAACGTGTAGTTGCACTCTGAGTTGACTGGGTGAAGTAACTTGTCCTACTGTAGACTGTTTCACAGAGGAAAGAACTAGACTGAGGCAGGGGGAGAGTTTGGAGAGCAGAGAGGAGCAGATGGATATGAGTTGGTGATGGAGTTACATGCATCAGGCACAGACTGTTAATTTTCAAAGAATCAGGATATTACTAATTATAGTTCTTAAAAGAGCTTAAAATGTGTTTGATTATTCAAATGGTACTTTACAGTCTTGGGGTGCTTTTTAGGACCAATTATGAAAGTTATTGTCACTGCAGAAAAGCCAGTTGGTTCATTTTCGTTTTCTACTTCTTGGGTTGTTGGGATTCTGCTTTTCCAATCATTTTTACCCCCTGCCTCATGGTTGTAGTATTCCCTGAAGCAAACAAGAGCCCCTTTGAAAGGGATCTTGATTTACTGGTAAGACCACTGTTTTTGGGCCAGAAGACAGAGTCAAGTACCAAGACCAGCCCTGCCTAATTCACAGGATTGTTTTGAAGCTCAAATAAGGTAAAGTCTTGTGAAGGTGCTTTAAGAAGTATGTAACACTATATAAATGTGAGGAATGGTTGTTATACTCTGATGTTTACAGAGCTAGAGGGTGTAGGCATTTTAAGAACTCTTAGGGAGCATTGAGTCCATGAGAAAGGCAATGTGTAGTGGCAAGAACACAGTCTGATACTAGACTGACTCAGGTTGGAAGTCTAGCCAGACATTTCACAGCCTTTTGCCTTGAGCAAGATACTTGAGACTCTGTTTCTGATCTAACACACGGGGATCATAGTAGCTACCACCCAGGGTGGTTGTGAGGATTAAATAGAATAATATATATAAACAGTATAGTACATAGTAGGTGCTTAATAAGTATCAAAATCCCTTCCCTTGATGAGCAGTGTTGGTGTTTCCCTCTCAGATTGTGGCTCCGTGCCTCTTCTCTTAAGCATAATTTCTTGCCTCTGTATTCTGAAGGTTGATCCCTTCTGGAAGAGCAGAGGTAAGAAAGGGGCGCTTATGTAGTCTTGGTTTTCATTGGTCTTACCGGTCGGCCCTCCCTGACCAGGGAGCCCTGACAGTCGGCACAGTTGCCCCAGAAGACCTTAGGAATCTGCCTTTACAGGAGGAGCCTGGAGATGCTGCCATGTTGTCTGACCAGAGTTCACGCACAGCGCACGGGTAAGGCTTTGTCAGGGAAAACAGCCTCCCAAGGCCCCCCGCGGTGCACGCTGTACCTGAGTGCGCTCAG
This sequence comes from Vicugna pacos, assembly GCF_048564905.1. Lineage (NCBI taxonomy): Eukaryota > Metazoa > Chordata > Mammalia > Artiodactyla > Camelidae > Vicugna > Vicugna pacos. The sequence continues at coordinate 49,462,405 of NC_133003.1, forward strand.
GGGCCTGCCAAGACCTCCTGAGCTCCTGGCTTGGTCCCCAAGTAAAGGTTGTTGGAGCATGGGATCTGGATCGGCTCATTCAAACCACAGGTGAAACGCCTTGGCCGTTTTCCAAGAGGACCGGGCCTCTGTGCTGCAGGCTCACCGCACACCTCTGTTGCGTTTACTCCAGTTGGCCACCTCCTATTCCAACCACGGAACTCCTCCCTTGTATACACTTGCCAAAAAATCCCTACTCTCCTAGCAGTCTGATCACTGATAACTCACCCCGGTAAGGCCTACTAGTCCGTTCTTCCCAGCTATTCCAGTTTCTTCCTTCACACTGTTAACCCTGCCAGCTCATCACTTCAGTCAGTCTCGAACTTCTGTGGACCACAGGGCCCAGAAACCACAGATCTCCCCAAGCAGTGAGTTCTGGCAAGAATTGCTGAAAAGCATGGGGGTGGGTCACAGCTCTCCATTTTGTGTATGGACAAGTTAATCTTCCTAGTGTTTCCTAGTCTGTAAAATGGTTTCATAAAGATTGATCTCAAGGGTTGTAGGACCAATAAAGTGAGATAATGTGAGCAAAACACAGGGCCCAGAGCCTGACAGTAGGAGTTCGGCAAATGTTGATCTGACCCACTCCCGTTCCCCAGGGTGTGCTGGAATGTGCTTTTTACCTAAAGCCCTTTTTGGAACAGGCTTCACAATAGCTAAGTAAACCAGCAAAACCATAAATAAAATGCAGGTCTCCTTTTCTCTCTTCTGTCTGCCATTCTTGTTTCTTCCTCTGCTTTTTCTATGTGCTCCTTTTCCTCCCTTTGTATTCTTTCTCTCTTTGTGTATGTATGTGTCTCTTTCATTTCTCTTCTGTTTCTCCTACCATACCTTAGCCGGGGTCAGGGAGCAATTAACCAAGTGCCTTCATTGTGAGAATCAGATCAAAAGATAAATGGGATCAAAAAAGAAAAATGTTCTAGAATGGAACCTAGTTTCTCACTTCATGCCCCCAGCATTAGAAAACACATTATCAGTGTGGATCTAAACCACTGTGGGTTAGGCGAAGGTTTGGCAAGACTCCCTAGCCTATCCTTGGTATGGCAAGACCATGCTTTCCTTCACGTCTGACTGACTTGTTTGCAGTGATGGGCTCTAAGGCCACAAGACGGAGCTGTGCCAGGCAGGCCCTTTTGGGTTCCCAGGAGCAGAAGAGAGTGAGGCAGTGGGAGGAGAGGCCATAAAGGATGGTAGAAAGAGAAATGAACTGTGATAGGCTGGCAGAATCGGAGCTCCTTGGGCTAGAGACCTTGACCTTGACCAAGTCATTCTCCTTTCGGCTTCCTTATTTCTCTATGAAATGAAAAGTTCTCATTTACCTGTCTCATAAGGTGGTTAGGAGGGTCAAATATGAAAGTGCTTATGCAATGTATCATAATTGCACAAAATGTATCATAATTTACATTTAGACGAAATGTATTATAATTTACATTTATTCAACTACAAAGCACCTATTTCATGACACCCACTGTAGGCACTGGAGAAATGTAAAACATAAACAGTCCTTCCAAGGAACTCAAAAGCTAGAGGATAATGGGTACAATGGGGTCGCCAGACAGTGGACCTGACTTAGGAACCAGAATTGGCCTAAAGACAGCTATGGTCAGGCTACGGAAAGGTGCAGAGGGACAGCAGCAGTCTCAAGATGCCTTCACCCAGAAAGTGTGCCCCAAACTTTTCTTTCCACTGCGTGTGTCACCAAGGTGAGGGCTGAAGCAGCTCAAGCACTCCACGAGCAGGAGGAAGCTGTGGGACGGTAGGGAGGGTCCCCACAGAGAATGGAGCGTCGTCAGCATCGGAAACCACACGAAACCAGGTCAGTGCGTGGGGCCCACAACCTCAGCTCCAGGGCTCAGCATGAGCACCGGGGCTTTCTGAGCAGACGGTACTGATTAGTGGTTCCTTGAAGCCAGAGGCCCCCATGGCAGAAGGGCCGTAACTGGCCAATGAGGAGAGAGAAAGCTAGGCACTGAGAGTCAGCCAGGTGGGAACCAGGGTGCAAATGGGGACATGTGAGGTTTATGTGCATCCATAGTGCTTTTTTGTTGTTCTGCCCAACTCTCAATGGTGCCTCAGTCAGCTCTGTCTTTAGCACCCAATGCAGAGTAGTACTTAATAGCTCTGTTAATCCTCTAAGTGAGAGGATGAAGCATGCATCCAGGGGAGATCCAAGTGGAGGAGTGTGTTAAGGGGAGGGTGAGATCTTCAGGGTGTTGCAGGAGTGGGAGGGGTTAAGAAATGGGTGCAGCCTGCCATCCCCCTAACCCTGTGCTGGCCGCTTTTCTGTTACTTCTCTGCCAGAGCAGGAGCCTCTTACCCTCCATGCAGGAGGAGTGGGGTTTTGGTGGGACAGGGGTCCCTTAGTTCCTCCGCTTGGAGAAGAAGGAATGTGGCTTGGCTGGCTGGTTGGGGTCGGGGCGGAGCTTTGGGGCAGGGCGGGGCAGGTGCAGGCTGAGGCAAGGGCTCGGCTGGTACTGCGCTCCCTGCTGCTGCACTGCAAGGCCCTGCTGCCCACCTTCAGACCGTCCAGCCATGTTCTGGGTGCCTTGACCCCACAGAAGCCCATGGGGAGCCCCAGACTAGCAGCTCTGCTCCTGCCTCTCCTCCTGTTGCTCATTGGCCTCTCTGCCTCCGCTAGGATTGGCTGCTCCTACCTTCCCTGCTGGAGCACCCGCTGTCTGCTGGCCTCCCACATGGTAAGGTGCGCCTGCCGCTGCCGGGTGGAGTCACCTGATTGGCACAGGCTGGTAACGCTCCCCAGTCTCCTGCCTGTCCATTCCTACCACCCAAGGCCCTGTGCTCTGATGGCGGCCTCACTCTGTTCTCTGCACTGTATTAAAGGGGTAACCAAGGTCCTGGTGCACTGAGGGCATGGGCAGGGTGGAGTGGAAAGAAAAGAGCCAGAGTGGATGGGCTGTTAGCTTATGGGCCTCTGAATCAGGTGATATGAGGCAAAGACCTCAGGGAGAATGTCCATGAGAATCCCTACTAATTAACTTCTGTCCTTTCTTTTCCCTACTGGGCCCTGTGCCTTCAGGATGACAGTTTCACTGGTGAGTCTGACTCCCTGCCCTGCTCCTCTTCCCCATCCTTCCATTCTAACTTTTGGTTCTCAGTCTGGAAAGTCTCATAGTATCAATGAAAAAGCACAGGGTTTAGAATCAGGACGAGCCTGGATTTGCACTGTAATTCCGCCACATAGCCAACATGTGGCTGCAGACAATGCTCTTAACCCCTCTGACGCTCCATTTCTGAGGGGTACAGAGCGCGATAGAAACGACTGTACAATTAGAACTGTTGCCCCTGAGCTGTGAGGAGGATTAAATGAGAGCCAGGTAAATCTCCAGGCAGCCCCCCCTTGACTGATCCCTCCCCCTTGTCAGTAATGCAACAATCATCCTTCCTATTTTATGGTACATTCTGCTTTACAAAGCATTTCCCACACATTGTCTGATGTGATCTTGACAGCAGCCCCGCTTTATGAATGAGGAAGCTGAGGCTTAGAGAGGTCTGTAACTTGCCCCAGGTCTCTCGGCCAGGATATAAGTGGCAGAGCTCAGCCTCAAGGCCAACTTGTCTGAGGCAGGAGGGACCTCCTGGAACCCTACCATTTGATTCCCTTTTCATTTTTCACAGGACAGCCTGTGCAAATTCCTTGCTGTAACTGGCCAGCCCGGCCCCTCTCCCCAAAGCCTTGGTGTGCTTGGCTCTGCCACAGCCCCAGCTGTTGGTGCCTACGTCTCTTGTCAGGTCCCTCAGGTATGAGAAACAGCCCTTTGGGCCTGTTGAGGAGGAGATGCAAATTACGGGTGTACTCGGGGGCCCCTTACGCAGAGGCAAGTGAAACTTGCCCTAGAACAGGTGTCTGTCCCGTTGCCAGCCTTGGCAGAGATTTAGGCCATCCTGAAACAGCACACCGTGACTGGTATTTGTGAGTTCAGTTGTGTTGTTTTGTGAAGGTGTTTCTCCTTTCAGCTGGCACCAATTCTTGGGATTAGAATGTTTTCGTTCTGTGAGTTTACTATTATTACCTTCTACTTGTAAAGTAAGACCTGTCTTACTCAACTCTATTTTCCTTGCCTAGCTCAGTGCCCAGGATATACTAAATGCCCATATACTGCTTAAGAATCGACAGTTTCTAATTTTTCACTGTTACATATAATGCTGCCATGGACATCTTTGTATACATATAGCTTTTTCTCTACTTAAGAAATTAAACCTTTTTTGATTGTGGCCTAACTTTTAGGACTAAAGAAGTTTGATATTATTACCCTCCTTGATAGGAAATGACCGACTATCCAACACCAGGTCACATCTCCAGGTAGGGAGGGCCCGTGACGGGCTGGATAGTAAATGTGTCATTCTCTATGCAGGTCTTCAGTGGGGCTGGTTCCACCTTGTGGTGCAGAAATCCAAAAAGTCTTACAAGTTCCAGTTCTGGTCCTGTCAGACACACAGGATGCCGGTGTCCACCCAGGTACTCTCCCTGCCAGTTTCAACCCTGCCCTTTTTGGCCTCTCATTCTGTTCTCCAGCCACACGAGAGATCTGGGAAGCATGGAGATTAAGTAGACTATTCTGCCCATTACACAGTTAGGAACACTGAGGCTTAGAGGTTGAGCAGCTTGCCTGTGCTGCCCCAGGTTCCAGAGTTCCTGATTCCTGGACTAAGGCCAACCTTGCTCTCTGCCTGCAGAGGAAGCTGCTGAGTAGCCGTTGCCTGTCTGAGAAGGACCATCACATCTCCATCCCCTCCCCAGACACCTCCCACAAAGGGCTGCGCTCCAAAAGGATGCAGCCTTCAGATCCAGAGGCAGTGGAAGGTCTCTCCAAACCCGACGCACGAAGGCTGGGAGGTAGGCTCATCGTGTGACTGGGGATGATGCAGGCAGGTAGCGGTGGCTGTGCTAAGGCCAAGAGACAAGCTCCCCAAACCCCTCTTCTCCCCAGGGCCCGAGTTCTCCTTTGACTTGCTGCCTGAGGCACGGGCTATTCAAGTGACCGTTCCTCCAGGCCCTGAGGTCAGCGTGCGTCTTTGCCACCAGTGGGCACTGGAGTGTGAGGAGCTGAGCCATCACTTCAGTGCCCAGGTATGGAGTCCTATCTGTCTGTAAAAGCCAAGTCACATGTTACTCATTGCACAAATAGGGAGACTGAGGCTCAGAGAGGGACAATAATTGTCCAAGACCTCCTTACAAGTCTGCGTGCCTCGCACTGAGACTTACTTGGACTTTACAGAGTACAGGGGGCCTTGTCACCTGGCAGGAGAGGGAAGGAAAGGGCAAGCAGAGACCTGGGGCAACCATGAATGCCTAGCAGAGAAGTGAATATGGCCCTTAACCCCGGTGAGAGGCCCCAGTGAGATTCAGGTTACTTTAAGGGGCCTTTTCAGTTCCCTCAAGAAGCTGTTCTTCCTGGGAAAATAACAAAGTGGTCACATCTGTCTCAGTACCCTTCCATCCCCCTCCCTTTTGTCACTGCCCCTGAGAGAATGTCCCCCATTCTCCCAGCCCAGACCCTGGCTCCCCACCTCTACCTCCAGTTGTCACGGGTGCCCTTGTATACATTTGGCACCACTTGCAGAGACTGAAGCAGTACCCCTGAGTCCCTCAGCTCTCTTCATTCATAAAATGGTGGTGACACCTCCCGAGATCACCGTGATGCTAGCATGTAATTAACTGAGTTGGTGCTTCTAGCACCTGACACCCTACCTGGCATGCACTAGGGGCTCAATAAATGCATATTCCTTTCCCTGTCTCCTCCCTCCCCCCATTCCATATATTGAGCCACCTAGAGCAGATGGTCAGACTACAGAGGAAATTTCTCAGTGGAGGAGAAGTCTCACGTAAGAGGAAAAGTAGGGTGTGCTGGCCACAGTCGCACCTTCCTCCTGCCCTTGTCTAGGGTGCCTACCCTCTTTCGCAGGCATCTCTTCTCTCCCTTTGCTGCTTTGTCCACAGAAAATTGTGTCCGGGGGCCACACGGTAGAGCTGTCTTATGAATTCCTCCTGCCCTGTCTGTGCATAGAGGTGAGCAGAGGGACAGGTGTGGGTTGTCCATGGCCCCACTCCTGACCGCCCTGATAGCATAGTTGGTCAAGACTGTCTCCAGTAAGCCGGGTTTTAAAAGGACTGGGTGCTAACAAGATGCTTGGGAAGACTGATGCGAGCATGACTGTGAGTCACACAGTGTGTCAGGGATGGAGGTGCCCTGCTGATCATGGGACATTCTTGGGGGTGATTCCAACCTCAGTCCCACCCAGACCCAGCTTTCTTGGATTGAGACCTGGCCTCAGGCCACAGAGGCAGAATAGACAGCTGCCTTCACTGTGGATTCTGGGGCATCAAATTGCCAAAAGGTTCCAAATGGCCCCAAAAGTCTCACTCCCACTAGTCTCCATGGCAGGCCTCCTCCTCTCCTTAAAAGTCTGAGTTGCCTGGCATCAAGCCTCCGTTGGACTAGACAGGAAAGGCAGGGGGCCTTGTCACCCAGGAGGAGATGAATGGGAGGGTGCAGGCAAGGAACACCTGCCAGGGGTGGGGGACAACCACTGGGTGTTGGGCAGTCCAGAGGGAGGGACCCCCAGGGCACTGGGCACCTTGGGGATCGCTGAGAGTGGAGGCCAGGGAAGGCAAAAGTTGAGGCATGCGGACCTCACGATTTGTCTCTTTCTGGGGTGAGGTTCTCCTCTCCAGGAGAAGAGGACTCAGCCCTTCACTCACTGATCTCGCTCCTGTACTCCCGAGTTCCTCCCCCAAGTGCCAAGTGCCACCCACCCTTTCCCCCACGCCACTCTGCTCCCCGCTCAGTGCCCTGCCAGCTCAGGCAGCTTGCATCGGGTCAAGGTCAAGCCAGAATGAGTTTCAAGTCTGAGTGATGTAGGAAAAGTTATTCCTCTGACCCTCCTTCCCTGCTCCCCTGTCTCCACAGGTGTCCTACCTTCAAGAGGATGGTGTGAGGCGCAAAAAATGTCCCTTCCAGAGCTGGCCTGAAGCCTGTGAGTGCTGCTCGTGTGACTCCTGTGCACGCACAGCCTCTCTCTGTCTCTCTCTCTCACACGTGTGCACACGTACACACTTCACACATGTGTTGGAGGAAGTCCCCAGAAGGCATGCGGGCGTTTTCTCTGGAGTCAGTGGGGGAAAGTCATGGGTTACCACGTCTGCTGATCAACCTGCCCATAAATCAGAGTACTGAACCTTGTACTAGGCACTGTGGGAGGTTCAGGAATATGCAGCCCAGGAGGTAGTGCCCTAAGAGGATGGACTAGAAGATCTGGGCTCACATCCTAGCTCTGCCACTTAGTCTTCTCTGAGCCTCAGTTTCCTCATCTGTAAAATAATGATAATTGCCCTGCTTCACTTTCCAACTCCTTATTTTGTAATTTTTATTTTTTTAAACTTTTGTTATGGGGGATGATTAAGTTTATTTATTTATTTAACAGAGGTACTGGGGATTGAACCCAGGACCTTGAGCATGCTAAGCACGCGCTCTACCACTGAGCTCTACCCAACTCCTTATGAGGCTTGAATTCAATATCATATGTGAAAGTGGCTGGTGACATCTGTGCATATTGTGCCCAAGCTGAAGAGACAGGATCCTCAAACATGACAGCTGAATAGCACAAAGCAGCCTACGGTCCAGGGCAGGGTGGCAGTTAAGAACGAGACTGTGGGCATGAACTCAGGAGAGGGAGAAGTCCATCAAAGCTGTCGTGAGCAGAGAAGGTCTCCTAGAGGAGGTGACACCTGAGCTGGGCTCAGAAAATGGGCAGGATTTAGAAAGAAGAGAAGGAAAGGGAAGGCACTCCTGCTTCTGAGAGGAACCTAAGCAAAGATACGAAGATTTTGAGTCTGGGGAGCAGCAAGGAGCTGGCCAGGATGGAGGCGCAGGAAGGAGAGGAGACAGCTAAATAGAAAACGTAACAGGAGGGGCCGGAGGACGCATGCTCACTTATCAGGCACCTAGGCCAGGGCCGTGCCAAGCACCTTCACAAACATCGCCTGGTGCCCTGGGGATAGGACTCGGGCCTCCCCAGGCCTCACCCTCTGCCCCTGCTGCCTGCCCAGATGGCTCGGACTTCTGGGCGTCAGTGACATTTACTGACTACAGCCAGCACAGTCAGATGGTCATGAAACCGACACTCCACTGCCCACTGAAGCTGGAGGCCTCCCTCTGCCAGAGGCAAGGCTGGAACACCATCTGTGAAGACCTCCCCAATGCCACGGCTCAAGAGTCAGAGGGGGTGAGTCCGGCCTCCCAGGACCCGGGTGGGCAGGGCTGGGGCCTGGGGCCCTGCTCCCTGACTCCCTTCTCCCACCACAGCAGTACGTCTTGGAGAAGGTGGACTTGCACCCCCAGCTCTGCTTCAAGGTACAAGCATGGGCAACGGGACGGGGAGGGGTGTGCGTGGTGCCTGGAGCTTGCTGACTTGCCATTCTTGCGTTTCTCAGTTCTCTTTTGGAAACAGTAGCCACGTTGAATGCCCCCGCCGGACTGGTGAGCCAACAAGCGACCCCAGCTGGGACCCCATCCCACCATTTCACCCTCACCTGACTGTGACTGAGCCAAACTCAACCCCCGCCCTGACTTCTCTGTCCACTGCAGCCCAGCTCCTATCACCTTCCGCCAACAGGTCTCTCACCCGATGCCCTTTCTCACCCCCTGGCAGCCCCCTCCTGGAACGTGAGCATGGATACCCAGGCCCGGCAGCTGATCCTTCACTTCTCCTCACGGATGCATGCCACCTTCAGTGCTGCCTGGAGCCACCCAGGCTTGGGGCAGGACAGCTGGGTGCCCCCTGTGTACAGCGTCAGCCAGGTATGGCCCAGCCAGGGCTCGGCCCCCACTAGGACCTGTTGATTACAGCACAGCAGGTGGAGGCCAGCAAATCTCTAACTGACATCATCTGGTTATTTATTTACCTGAGTGGTCTTTGTTCAGCTGCCTCCTCTGCCAGTCAGTGGTGTCTTCGATAGAGCAGTTTCTCATCCTTTTAGTATCTGAGTCTACAGGAGTAAAGAGAGGCAAGAGGCTGGCCCTCCCACCCCCAGGTGTTCTCTGGCCCACTCGGACTGCCGCTGCATTTTATAGCGATCGATGCCTTCTCTTGAACCCAGCTGTCCTCTACCCTGGCTCCCCTGCCTGCCTCCACAGGGCGTCTGGCAGGAGTTCTCTGAGTATCTTTGGGAGGCAGGGCCCTGGAAGCTGAGGGCTCTTTGCTGAATACTGTAAACCACTGACAGGCTTAACCCTATTAATGTAAACCAAAAACAGTCTGACTGGCCGACTCTTTTCTGTATATCTGACATAAAAACCACAGTCAAGCCGCAAAACCACAGCAGCAGGCTGACTAAGCATGGCCAGCTCTTTTGAGTTCTCTCTTACTCATTTGCAGCTTGTTTGTTTAGTACTCTATGAGGGCTCCCAAGCAGACAGGTGGTAGCAAATACTTAAGATTTAAGACAAAGTCACATGGGATCATCTAAAATTGAAAGCTAAATCCATGGACTCCTTTCTGTGGGCTGGGAAAAGACCACCTTCATTGAGTTTAACCATGATTTGAGAGCCACTGCATCAGGACCTGCCTGGGGTCTGGGACAGGGGCTGGGGTGGCGGGTAGGGAGTGGAGGGTGTTCCCAAAGAATGGAAACTGATCAGCTCCCTAACCAGCACCCTCTTCACACAGGGTAAATCCACATCCTGCCTGTAGACAGATGGCTATCAGTTCTGCCCAGTTCATCATGTATTTCTTGAATGCTTACTCTGGGCCCACTCTGTATTAGGTCCTGGGAGATGGAAGAGAAGTATATGACACAGTCTGTGCCTCTAAGAAGTCCACAGTGTCATAACGGCTGCTACTAGTAAATGAACCCACCCTGCACTGTGTGTTATAAAGGGCACTCAAGTGCATATTCCCATGTGGTGCTTTCAATAACCCAGGAAAATAAAGATTATTATCTCTCATACGCAAATGAAGAAACTGAGGCTCAGGGAGGAAGGTAGCTTATCTCCACGCAGAGATCCCATGCTGGGAGCCACAAAGGCAAGAGTTTAGCCTGACTTTGTTAGCTGTGGTCTCCTGACTCAAGTTGTAGAGTCTTTAAGTTCTTTCCAGTGGACAAGCTGCCCCTTCAGGTGTGCAGGACAGAGAAGGGAGGCAGTGTATAATTAGCCTCCTGGTTTGTGAGCTGCTGGAGCAGAGACAATGTCTGTGCCAGCCTTGCCTCCTCAGGGCTTGGCACAGAGTAGGCCCCTAGAGTGTGTTTGTTGACCAGGGCCCAGTTGCCTGATTAAGGTATGTCTGTGCAGCAGTTCAGATCTGGGAATGATCAGCAGAATCTGGGAATGAAGCCTGGGAAGGCTTCTTCTTTGGGTGGCACTGGACCCTAAGCCTGGGTTGGATTTGGGTGAGGGGGTGTGGAAAGGAGGAACACAGGAGGGGCAAACACTCCGAGGCTGGACAGAGCCCACCTTGCTTCTGTGGGAACATTCCTGCTCTTTGTTCCAACAGACTCAGGGCTCAAGCCCAGTGACACTAGACCTCATCATTCCCTTCCTGAGGCCGGGGGATTGTGTCCTGGTAAGGAATCCTGCCCTCCCTCTGCATACACTCCCCTGGCATCTACTCCACAGGTGGCATGTGGGGCAAATCCAGTCTGCAACAATGTTTGGTCAGGCCAGCATGATGTTCAAAATTGGAATTTGCTGCCACCCTTTGAATATTGGGAGATGTCATTTTATAAAGCTGTTTTCTGACATCTCGTGAAAAATCAGAAAACCTGGTGCTTTGTGTCCACATTCAGGCCTGGTGATAATGGGCTGGAGCTCAGTGGTGTCTGACTACTTCAGTCAGGACCTGTGCCCTCCAGGCCCTCATGGATGCCCTGGTAAACTTTGGGTTTACTTTTTGAGTTTGCCGCTCTTGACCTTGTTCTGTGCCCAGCTGGAACTGCACGAGACACAGACCCTGGGCTGGAGGAATTCCCTAACCAGGGAGACTTCCCTTCTCCAACCCCATGCCTCCTTCTACTTTCCCTGGGAGGAGGGGCTGCCCTGGCTCACAGGGGTGGGGGGCTCTGTGCCCTCAGGTGTGGAGGTCAGATGTCCAGTTTGCCTGGAAGCACCTCTTGTGTCCAGACGGTGAGTTCTTGGGAGGGGAAGGGGTAAGTGGGAGGTTGGGCACTGAGGAGCTTGGCTGGGCCTCACCCTGCTTGACTCAGTCTCTCATAGACGCCTGGGGCTTTTGATCCTGGCACTGCTGGCCTTCACCACCCTCTTGGGCGTTGTTATGGTCCTCACCCGCCGTCGCCCACTGTCAGGTAAGCTCACTCGGGGGGGATCCTGGGCATTCAGACCTTCTTGGCTCCTAGGTTAGTTGACCGCATCCCTCTCCTACCCAGGCTCCCTTCCCAGACAGCCACTGCCCTGCCGCTGCGCCTAGCTGTTACCCGAGGCGCTGAGCCTCAGGCTGCCTAGTGAGCGGGAATGGTTCAGGCAGGGCAAAGGTCCCTCTGCAGGTGGTTCACTGTGCCCGTCTCTAGGCAAGAGGCTAGTGAGGCGGAAATCCAGCCTGCCCTCGCCCCTTCCTGGGCAACCAAAGGCACCCTATAGGCTAAAGCTGCATCGGGTGCCTACCCCCAGCGCAGATAAGAAACGGGGCGGGCACCCTATCATGTAGCCCCGAGGCCAGGGAGAAGAGGGCTGGGCTGTCTCGGCCCCCTACCCCGTTCCTCTGTTTCTCCCACCTCCAGGCTCGGGCCCAGCGCCGGTACTGCTCCTGCACGCGGCGGACTCCGAGGCGCAGCGGCTCCTGGTGGGAGCGCTGGCTGAACTGCTGCGGGTCGCGCTGGGCGGCGGGCGCGACGTGATCGTGGACCTGTGGGACGGGACGCGCGTGGCGCGCGTGGGCCCGCTGCCGTGGCTCTGGGCGGCGCGGGCGCGCGTGGCGCGGGAGCGGGGCACCGTGCTCCTGCTGTGGAGCAGCGCGGGCCCCAGCCCCGCCGGCGGCCGGGATCCCCGCGCCGCGCCCCTTCGCGCCCTGCTGCGCGCCGCCCCGCGCCCGCTGCTGCTGCTCGCTTACTTCAGTCGCCTCTGCGCCAAGGGCGACATTCCCCCGCCGCTACGTGCCCTGCCACGCTACCGCCTGCTGCACGACCTGCCACGCCTGCTGCGGGCGCTGGACGCGCGCCCTTCCACCAAAGTCACTGGTTGGGGCGGTCTCGGGGCCCGATCATGCCTGAGGGGTCGCCTAGAGCTCTGTCGCCAACTGGAACGCGAGGCCGCCAAACTTGCAGACCAAGGCTAAGCAGAGCTCCAGCGCAGTCCGGATATCTGTGGCCACACTGGCGGGAAGCCCACCGAGTGAGGCTTGTACACTGGAATCCTTGGGGTGCCTTCTCCGAACTACTGGCCAAAAAGCCTCACTCTGCCTTCCAGCCCCGGAGCAGAGCATCTCACCCACTGTCCCCACCCGTTTCCCACGCGTGTCAGGCTTCTGCCTCAGGCTTATGTTTCCTCAGAACCCAGGGAGAGTCACTGTTTCCTGAGAACTCTGACCCCAGGCCTGTTGCGGGTGGGGGACCGTCCCACTTCCGCTCTCCAAAACGCCAGAGAGAGAGTAGTCTGCACATGCTCCAGTCCAGGCGGGAGAGGTTGGACAGGGGTGGGGAAGGCAGGGAGAGTGGCAGTTCTGAGTGGGAGGTGGCTCTTGAGGGGGTCGGGGGAGAGAAAACCCCTTTGGGAGCCAGGGATGCCCCTTTCCCAGACCAAGGAGGGAGGGAGGTAGGGAGGCCTCTGGACTCAGGGAAAGAGGCTTGGGCCCTGGGTGGCCAGGTTGAAGAACGGACTGTAGAGCTAGAGATATAGAAAGATGAATAAAGGCAAACACGATGGATAAACTAAGAAACACATGGTGCTTCTCCAGTGTGCCTGGGATGCCAAGTTGGGAGAGGGGTCAGCAAGACCATGCCTGGGGGTGGTTATGCATCATTTTGTGGCCCAAATCCTCCACGTCCACACCCACATCCACATCTGTCACCTCACGAGCAATGCCTCTGAGAAGGCAAAGGAGATCCCAGAAATCTTGATCCTCGCTGTGATTCTTCAGAGAGAAGAAAGGAAAACACAGGTTCAGAAAGGTGGTATGGTCCATTGTCAGGCAGCCAGCCATGCCAACAGCACAAGTAGGACCCTGTCTACCTGGCTGTGGGTCCTGGGTTCCTCCCCCACAACACCACACTTGCGCATAGGCCAGGAAGTGGTGAAAAGCCCACTTTCTGGTGCCCCTTCTCCCTGCCTTTAGAGCTCCTGTCCCACAAGGGATTAGTCAGGCCCAAGGAGTATATGTGAAGGGACCTGGGGTGCCCAGTAAGAGGGGACTCAGTGGCCTCCAAGATTCCAGAGTCACATGGGAAGCAGAAAAGCCCCAGGATTGCCCAGGCCCTGGGGTGTCTCCTCCTTGGGACTCCCAGGGTGAGTAAGAGCTCCCTTACTCAGCCATGAGGCCACCACCCTGTCCAAGAGCCCCTCCCAGCCAGGTGTCAGCAGAGAAGAAGGAGGAGGGGACAAAAAGAGGGAGGAGGCGAAGCCACCACTCCAGGCCGAGACTGCTGGCTCCCAGTCCTGGTGTTGGTGGGAGGGACAGGGCGGGGCGGGAACAGCTGCCTGGCTGCCTGCCGGGAGCCAAAACGAAAGCACTTTGGCTGGGACGGGAGTCAGGACTCCTGGGAGAGGGAGTGCGCAAGCTAGCCAGCTCCAGGACCCCAAGGCTGGGGAGGGATTCCCGCCCCTTCTGCCCACAGGCGCGGGGCTGAGTGGGAGCAGAGGTGCGGCGTCTGCCCCCCCCTCGGGGGGGGACAGGACAGGGCCTCGGGCCTGGGTGCCTTCTGACACCTGGAAGATGCCTGTGTCCTGGTTCCTTCTATCCTTGGCACTGGGCCGAAACCCTGTGGTCCTCTCTCTAGAGAGGGTGGTGGGGCTTCAGGATGCTGCCCGCTGCTCTCCGGTGAGTCTGGGGACTGGGGAGGGTTAGAGAAGGCTCAGGGTTCGGTCTGCGGCCATTGAGGCCCTAGCCTGGCTCCTGTCACTGCCATCGCTGTCAGAACCGCCCTGGCTGGTCTGTCGGGTGCTGATGGGGTAAGAGAAGAATGGGGAGGGGGCAAGAGCTGGGTCTGTCTTCTTCCGGGAGGGACCTGGAAAAGGGAGCCCCAGAATGAGGTGGGCGAGCTCGGGGCCTCAGGCAGGGAAAGATGGTGATTAGATTTGGAGGCATAAACTGATTCATCTTTACCTCCTTCCCAGGGCCTTTCCTGCCACCTCTGGGGTGAGTAGCCATACTTTTAGAGAGAAAAGATTTTCCCAGTTTATCGGGGCGGGGGGGTAGCTGTTCAGTCCCAGGCCCGCACCACCCACCCGCAGTCCAGGAAGAGCCCAAAGCTCCTTGGCCCTCTGGGGGTGTCAGGTGCAACCAGACACTGGGTCTGACCAGCCTCAGCTCCCATCCCGCCCTTCGCACACAGATGGTGATGTGCTCTGCCTGCCTGGGAGCATCGTGTCCGCTCCAGGCCCCGTGCTGGTGCCCACTCGCCTGCAGACAGAGCTGGTCCTAAGATGCCACGAGGAGACCGACTGTGACCTCTGTGTGCGTGTGGTCATCCACTTGGCTGTGCATGGTGAGCCTGTCATCCTGTGACTGTGCATGTGTGCACGTGAGTGTTTCTGGGATGGGCAGGAGGCCCTGGGGGGGCTGCACTGGGCATCCTCAGTATTCGCTGCAGGATACTGGCTGACAGACACCCCAGTTTAGCGTCGTCTCCCCATCCACCCCCAGGCACCAGGCCTGGCCTCTGCTTCTCAGCCCTGAACTTTCCAGAAGGAAACCATACCCAAAGCCAGAGCTGGGGCCTGACCTGAGCCTTGCTCTCGGGTCCTTCCAGGGTCCTGGGAAGAGCCTGAAGATGAAGAGAAGTTTGGGGGAGCAGCTGACGCAGAGCTCGAGGAGCACGGGAACGGTGAGGAGAACCCGGCTGGCCCGACTGCCTGTCCCTGGAGCCTTGCCTGGGGCCCTTGGGCCTGACCGCCCCCCTGCCCTGTTGCTCACAGCCTCTCTCCAGGCCCACGTCGTGCTCTCCTTCCAGGCCTACCCTACTGCCCGCTGCGTCCTGCTGGAAGTCCAAGTGCCCGCTGCCCTCGTGCAGCCCGGTCAGCCTGTGGTATGCGAGTTAATGATGATAATAACCAGCTTCAAAGATGAAATGTGTGAAGTGCCTTCACGTGCATTCTCTCTTTAAGTCCTGATTCTGGCAGGACTCTGGGCAAGTCCTCTCAGTCCTTTATGCCTCAGTTTACCTGTCTGTAAAGTGGGACTAAGAATAGTCCTGCATCATATGGCTGTGATGAGGATTAAGTGAGTTGATATATGTAAAAACACCTGGGATAATGCTCAGTGTGGAAGGACCTTGGAAAGTTTAATTTTTACTTTCTTTTGTAATCCTCAAAACTCCCCCCTTGAACTAGGGTTTGTTATTACCCTTGTGCTCCAGATAGAGAAACTGAGGCTTCCAGAGGGGAAGTCAGTCTGTGGGCTGGATCCACTTCTCCAGACCTCCTGCCGTACCATGTCCACCCCACGTGCACCATGGTGCCAAGTGTTGGGGCTTCTCCCGACCTCAGGGGGCCGCACGTGGGTGGAAGATGTCTCTCGCCTCGGGCCAGGTTGCTCAAACCCTTGACTTCCCCTCCTGACCCTGGTCCCCAGCCAGTATCCTCTTACCTGGAAAATAATGGGACAACACTGCTAGCCCACCTCACAGGGCAGTCATGTGGCCCACCGAGACACTGGGTGTAGGAACCACTTCTGTGTGGAGGGGCTCCCACATTTGCGCCGGGGTCTCTGATGGCTTAGTTTTGGCATGTGACCCAGAACAGCAGAGATAAGGCATGGACTTATCCCTGCCCTGCCGCCACCCCTCCTGAGATGTATGCTCCTGGAGGCCCTTGAGGACACTTTTATGGCAGAATTTGGGGCCATACAGTATAACAGTGCTCAGCTGGGACTAGGGTAGAGGGTGAGTGGAGCGGTCTGTGGACAGGAGCCCAGAGTCCTCGGCCTCGATTCTGAGCCCTACACCACCAGCCTTCCACCACCCTCTCCTCACAGGGCTCTGTAGTATTTGACTGCTTCGAGGCCGCCCTGGGGGCTGAGGTGCGAATCTGGTCCTACACTCAGCCCAGGTACCAGAAAGAACTCAACCTCACGCAGCAGCTGCCTGGTAAGTGGCCCCAGAGCCTCAGGGGCCCCAAGTGCTGCCCTCCACCCCAGTCACTCTCCCTGCTGGCCCCTGCTCTTCTGCTTTCACACTCTTCCCAGGCCCACTCAGTCTCACTCTTGTCCTCCCTAGTCCCAGTCCCTTATGCCTCCTCTCCCCAGGTGACATTGCTTCCCAGTGCCTGGGGAAGGTATTTTGGGCCCTGGAATAGATGTGGGTGGTATTTAGGGAACAGGGAGCCCTTCTCAGGGCTCCCCATGGGTTGGATTGCCCCCCTCCTTTCTTTGGCTCCCAACCCCACTGGAGCCTTTTCTGTGATCTCTTCCCAGACTGCAGGGGGCTCGAAGTCCAGGACAGCATCCAGAGCTGCTGGGGTAGGGGCTAGGGCCAGCAGGGCTGGGAGGAGGGTGGGGCTGCTTCTGGAGTGTGAGGGACCCTCGGAGTTGACTTCCGGTCTGGTTGCCACATCTCAGAGGCTCTCAGACTTCATTCATTCATTCATTCATCCATCACACATGAACTGCAGTAGCTCCTACTTAGTTCCAAGCACTAGGAATATAAAGGTGTATCTCTCAGTCCTCATAACACATTTATTAGGGACATCTAGAGGCCCTAAAGCATTGTCAAGATTGTGGTGCACCCCCATATATCAAAATTAACATAATATTAAACCATAAAATGGGGGCTAAGAAACTCAAGGTTCTGATGACTTTTCCCATGCTATTTGGATTTTATTTTTGTTTTGTTCATTTTTTTTTGTTCTGTATATTCTTTCCTATCATGGCATAACATACAGAGAAGTGGGTAAATTGCACTAATTTTAATGTCCATTTCAGTTAATTTTTATATATGTGTGTACCTGCATAACTACCAGCCAGATCGAGAGATAAACACTGCAATGTTTTTTGAATCCTTAAATTATTTCAACTTCATTTTCTATTTAGTTTCTTAAACTTAAGCTTGCTGCCTCTTTGGTAATTCATTTAAGACCACTCAGCATCTGGAGCTTTGAGGACACAGATACACATCATGGATTTCATGCTTCATTCTTTCAGGAAACATTGATTTACTCATTCATCAGACACTTATTGAGTAATTACTCTGCCCAAAGAATAGCCCTAGGCATTAGAGGTAAACCAATTTTTAAAAACTGACATAATAAACAAAAAACCTGACCAAAATTCATGCTCTCATAGAGGGAGTCAAGGTCAGGGTAGGGGTGATGGAAGATACAATAAACACATAGAAATGTGAAATATGCAGTAAGTTGGATGGTAATTAGTGCTATGGAGAAAATTCGGGGGAGGGGGATAGGGAGGTTGGGAGCTGCAGATGTCAGTGAGCAAAAGACCTGAAGGAGGTGAGGGAGGAGATGCGGGTGTCAGAGGGAGGAGGGTTCTATGCAGAAGGAATAGCCAGTGCAAAGGACCTGAGGCAGGAGTATGTCTGTTGTGTTAGTAAGGAGACCAGTGTGTCTG
The DNA here is from genome assembly GCF_048564905.1 of Vicugna pacos. Lineage (NCBI taxonomy): Eukaryota > Metazoa > Chordata > Mammalia > Artiodactyla > Camelidae > Vicugna > Vicugna pacos. The sequence goes on from NC_133003.1 coordinate 49,480,189, forward strand.
CAGCAGATTAACTAAGGACAAGAGTGCTAGGAAATGAGGTTAGAGTGGTCACAGCAGCCAAATTGGGGAGGGCCTTGAAAGCCATTGCAAGGACCCTGGCTTTACTCTGGGAGTGATGTGAGGGCCATCAGGAGGTTCTGAGCAGAGAAGAATGACTTATTTTACAGTGGTTACAGGATCTTTCTGGTGCAGAGGGAGAAGCAAGGAGAAGAGCTGTCTCAAGACCACGTACTGGGGCCTACGTGGGCTTGGCCTTGGGATGTGGCCAAAGTCTGGTGCAAGATGGGGACATAGGTTATGCCCACCAGGGGCCTCCTAGTCTAAGGGGTTTGAAGGAAACTCCAACGGGTCAGTGGATGGGTATGACCCAGGCTTGGGTGTGCAGAAGAAGTGAAGGAGGTCTGTCTCTCTGCCTCCCCACAGCCCTGCCCTGGCTCAATGTGTCTGCAGATGGCGAAGATGTGCGCCTGGTGCTGGATGTCTCTGAGGAGCAGCGCTTTGGCCTCTCCCTGTACTGGAACCAGGCCCAGGGCCCTGCAAAACCCTGGTGGCACAGAAACCTGGTGAGGCCTCCCCCTCCCCAACTCCATTCCCACTCTAGGCTGATGCCCGTGCTACGGATGCAAGTACATTATCAAAGGGGATCACTGGAAAGGACACAGCCACCCACACCCAAAGCAAGGAACATTGGTGGAGAAACGGCTGCCTGCCTGGTGGCTCGACTTTGGCCTCCAGCGTTCCTCTTCCTCATCTTCTCCAGCTTCTCCCCTCTGCTTGTCCCGCAGACTGGGCCACAGACCATTACGCTGAACCACACAGACCTGGTTCCCTGCCTCTGCATTCAGGTAGGAGCAGAGTCCAGCTGGGTGCCCGGGGAAGGGGATCGGGGAATTGGGAGAGGGTCCCCCTTTCCTTCCTGGTCTCCGCACCTCCACAGTCCTCTCTGAGGTGGAAACTATGGCTCCCTAAGGGGACTGGCCCTCCCTTGACCTTCACCGTTCAATGTCTTCTGCCACTGCATGCCCTGAATGCTCTCCCTTTCGCAGATAATGAGGGCCAAGGAGGGCAGACAGTATGGGCTGAATGAATGCGTCCCCAGGGCCTAGCAGAGGGTTGGCTGGGTTGGATGGAGCTGTGGAGTCCTGTTTCCTTTCCAGGTGTGGCCTCTGGAGCCCGACTCCGTCAGGACCAGCATCTGCCCCTTTAGAGAGGGTGAGTGGACCAACAGGCCTGGCCAGGGTGGGAGCAGTGTGGGCCGCCGCGTGCCGGGCTGGGGGTGCACGGTGACCCCGCCCTCTCCCTGCAGACCCCCGTGCACACCGGAACCTCTGGCGGGCTGCCCGGCTGCACCTGCTGCCCCCACAGGGCTGGCGGCTGGACGCGCCGTGCTCACTGCCCGCCGAGGCCACACTGTGCTGGCAGGCTCTGGACGGGGGCCCCTGCCAGCCACTGGTCCCTCCGCTGCCTCGAGAGAATATCACTGTGAACGTAAGTGAGGCGGCGGGAGGTTCCTGGGGTCGGGGAAGGGTTGGTTCCTGGGGATCGCCTCTCATGGCCCCACCCATGACCCTCTTTTTACAGAAGGCTCTTGAGTTCCCGTTGCTGAAAGGCCATCCCAACATCTGTATCCAGGCAAGAAAGGGGTGCCAGAGAGCTGGGCTGGGGGAAGGACTCCTCAAGGACCCCTAGATGAGTCATTGTCTTCTGGATCCACTTCATCCTTGGGTCCCTGGAGCAAAGTGGTAGCCGGCTTCCTCTTTAGGAGTTCCACTATTTACTTTAACAGTCCCTGGGACCCTGGGCACTTCACCTCTCTGAACACCAGTCTCCTCACCTGTTTAGTGGGGATGATAATAATCTCGTCATAGTTATGAAAATTAAATAAGTGCCTCACCTTAGCGACTGGCACAGACTAATTGCTCAGTAAGTATTTGCTGCTTTGATTATTGCTATAATTATCCTATTTCCCTACCTGCAGAAGTGGGTTTGCTTTACAACTCCAAAGGTTTGTTATAAAAATATTAATTCAAGATTTATTGAGCAGCTACTATGTGCCATGCACTGTTGTAGGCACTTGGGAGAGGTGTCAGTGAATAAAACCAATAAATGTTCCCACCCTTGTAGAGCTTATGTTCTAATGGAGAAAGGCAGACTACAGACATGAGTAAATTATACAGCATGTTAAAACTAGAGGAAAAGGTGGGGAAGGATAAAGGAGGGTTGGAGTTGCAATTTCAAGAGGGATGGTCAGATAAGGCCTCTTTGAGAAGGTGGGTTGATGAGAAGGGCACGTATGAAGTGCTCTGTCAGAAATGAAAAGTGCTAATTTAGGGTTGTAGGGCCCTTTAGCACAGAGGACCTCACAAGGCTGAGCCTGAGAAAGATGGAGTGATTCCTAATCACTCAGCCTTGAACCCAGGTCTGCCTTAGGTCAGGTCCAAAGTCCAGACCACCCCTAGCCTAGCAGGCCTCCCTCATCTGTCCCTCCTCTGTTTTTTCTGGCCCCAGCCCTTGCTTTTCGACATGCCCCTAACCCTGGCCCCTTCTAAGCAGGTGAACAGCTGGGAGACGCTGCAGTTGCAAGAGTGCTTGTGGGCTGGTGAGTGGGACTGGGGGTGCTGGGGCGGGGCCACTGCAATAGGGGTGAACCCTGGAAGTTCCTGGGGGTGAAGGTCAGGCATGCAGCAGGGGAGTGGCAGTCCCCAACCAGATTGGGTCTCACTCGGAGTGGGCTCTTACCCTTTCCAGACTCTCTGGGGCCTCTCAAGGATGACATGCTGCTGGTGGAGACACGAGGCCCCCAGGACAACAGATCACTCTGTGCCTTGGAAGCCAGTGGCTGCACCCCACTGCTCAGCAGGGCTTCCACGGTGAGGGCTGGGGGACCCTCCTCCGTGTACCTCTCCGGCTCCATCTCAAGCTTGCTCTTAAATGTTCACTCTACTCAATTTCCCTTCCACTGTGCCAGGCCCTCTGCTGGTCTCTGGGGATGTGGGGGTGACTCAGACCAGGGCCTTGTACTCAGTGGCCTCTCAAAAGTCTCCCAGCCCCTCCACTACCCCCCCCAACTCCACTATTCTGCCCAGCTGTAGCCTGGTGGTCTCCTAGTTGTGGTGCCTCTAGGTGACAGCCCCCACCCCTTGACTTGGCAGAGGGCAGCTCGCCTTGGAGAGCAGTTACTACAAGACCTGCAATCAGGCCAGTGTCTGCAGGTGAGTATGTGGCAGGAGGGCCCTCCCTAATGCCCAAGGGCAAAAGGCCTAAAACCCTGTCTTTAACCTCTTCTACCTCTTCCTGTGCCTGGCCGAGGTTACCAAGGAAATGCACTCTTCCTGGCAGGGGCCTCCTCACCACCCCTCTAGCACTCACCCGCCAGCTCTGTGGACTTATTTTGTGTCTAGCCCTGGGGAAGCTAAAAGTTGAAGAAGCATAGTTCCTGTCCCCAAGGTCCTCACTGCTGGCTAGAAACCAGCATTGGGTTAGGATAGTCAGTGATCAGTGTGCTAAGCTCTGGGTTCCAGGGAGAGCTTCAAGAAAGGGTGTCTTCATGTGGGCCAGATCTGCCATGGAGGCAAGTCCAGGTAGTAGGTCCAGCATTAGCAAAGGCAGAGCAGCTTATGACAACCTCCTGTGTGTCGGGGAAAATATGCATAGTTGAGGCTGGAAATTTGGGACCAGAACTTGGTGGGTGTTGAAGACCAAATTGGGGGCTCTGGATTTGGTTTTGTGTCTTACAGCTGTGGGATGATGACCTGGGAGCATTATGGGCCTGCCCCATGGACAAGTGTGAGTATTACAAGAATTCCCCTCCTCTCTGTCCCAGGAGCTGGAATCTTGACAGGAACCATTCCTAGGGGCAGCACACACAATGGCCTTGTCCTTCCCTGGCTCATATGAATCAAGAGGACCATTCCTTCCTTCATTCAGAAATCACAAGGAGCACTTGCAGGGATCTCAGCATTACCAAAGAGAGACAATCCCTGCCCCCATGCCAGCTATAGAATCTAGAAAGACATTAACTAAACAGTTGTTTAAGAAGTGTGAGCTACTGAAGCATTCACTACAAAGCAAAAGTGTTCAAAGCCCTGAATGCACATAATGGGGACCCAACCTAAGGAGGGTGAGCAGTTCAGGGGGAAGGCTGGAGCTAAGCTAGCCGAAGGGGCTAGAGATGCCTTTTGGGGAAGATTGTGGGGTACTTTCTAAGGAACTCCAAGGTGGTCGGTGTAGCTGGAGGGTCTTGGGAGGCAGACCTGTCACGAGGTGAGGATGCAAGGACCATGTAGGGCTTTGGGAGCCAATGGAAGCAATTTGGATTTTATGTGAAAAGTAGTAGGGGCTTCTTGAAAGGCTGTAATCAGATTTGTATTTTTAAAAGATCTCTGGGGCTGCCGTGTGGTAATGAACTAGAGGCCAAAAAGAGACCAGAGACACCAGTTGGAAGGCTGTTGAAGTCATCCAAGAGAGTGAGGCCAAGGGTCCAGCAACCTTAGGCTTAGGGGACAATAATATTAGCTGACATTTGAGCACTTACTATGCCCAGCATTGTGTTCAGTGCTTTATGTGTATTAATACATGTAGTCCTCACAACAATCCTATGAAGTAGATGCTGTTGTCCCAATTTTACAGAGGTGAAAACTGAGGCAGAAGGTGAAGTCACTTATCCAAGGTCACCCAAGTAGGTGGATCTATATTCATACACTGGCTCTGACACTATGAGCTGTGGACTTTGGGCAAATCACCTCATTTCTCTGAGCCTCAGTTTTTCTCCTTGGTGAAGTGGGGTCTCTAACAAATCTGTCTTCTCCCCTGGGTCTCCTAGACGTCCACCAGCGCTGGGCCCTGGTGTGGCTGGCCTGCTTACTCCTTGCCGCTGTGCTTTTCCTTCTCCTCCTTCTCAAAAAGAACCATGTGAAAGGTGAGCGCTTGCCAGCTTCCCATTACCCAGGGGCAGGGCTGGAAGCTGGCCAGGAGAAGGCGGTGGCTGGGCTCACGGGCTGCCTCCGCTCCTCTCCCCTAACAGGGTGGCTGAGGCTCTTGAAGGAGGACGTCCGCGTGGGGGGTGAGTTGTGAGCCAGCGCCGGGCGGGGGGCCGCCCCCAGTGGGCTGGGCCTCCGGCCAACTCACATCTCGCGCCCCGCTCTGTTCTCTCCCGCAGCGGCCGCCAGGAGCCGCGCGGCTCTGCTCCTCTACTCCGCCGACGATGCTGGCTTCGAGCGCCTGGTGGGCGCCCTGGCGTCGGCGCTGTGCCAGCTGCCGCTGCGCGTGGTCGTGGACCTGTGGAGCCGCCGTGAACTGAGCGCGCAGGGGCCCCTGGCCTGGTTCCACGCCCAGCGGCGCCAGACCCTGCAGGAGGGCGGCGTGGTGGTCCTGCTCTTCTCGCCCGGGGCCGTGGCGCTGTGCCACGAGTGGCTGCAGGACGCGGCGTCGGCGCCCGCAGCGCACGGCCCGCACGACGCCTTCGCCGCCTCGCTCAGCTGTGTGCTGCCCGACTTCTTGCAGGGCCGGGCGCCCGGCCGCTATGTCGGAGCCTGCTTCGACAGACTGCTGTCCCCGGACGCCGTGCCCGCCCTGTTCCGCACCGTGCCGGTCTTCTCACTGCCCTCACAGTTGCCAGACTTCCTGGGGACCCTGCAGGGGCCCGGCGCCCCCCGCCACGGGCGGCTCGCGGAGAGGGCGGAGCAAATGTCCCGGGTCCTCCAGCCCGCCCTGGACAGCTGCTTCCGGCCCCCAGGGACCCCGGGGACGGGTCGCGGGATGAGGCCTGAGGCAGAGGAGAGGACTTGAATAAAAGCAGACGGTATTTTTCTATCTGTGTCTCCCAAGTGTCTCTGTAACCCAGCGGATAGCCGGGCCCGCCGCCCGCACCCTGTATCGCAGCGGCCCTTTAACACCCAGACAGGTGCAGTCCGGCGACGCCTCTGGTTGGCTGGCGTGGGGTGACGCAATGGCACATGGCCTGCTGCCATTGGCTGTGGCTCGGGCTCCGCCTCCCGGACTGCGGAGCAGGCGGAGGGCGCACGTCTTACGCAGCCCGCGGCCGCGGCGGCGTTGGGGAGACTGAGCTGTCGGCGCCCCGGGGCTGGGTGGGTCATCTCTTCCTCTCTCGAGCCTACGCGGATCTGGAGACTCCCTTGCGGGCTCGTGGGCCGCGCCTTTGCCGCCTGCAGGCCCCGAACCTGACCCCTTCTCTTCATATCCGGATATGGGTTCCTCCCCACAAGACCCTCCGTCTGGCGTCTTCTCCCTAAATACTTAGGAATCTGACCCATTCTCCCTAATTCCGCCGATCCGGCCCGTAGGAGCCATATTCCGACCCTAGAACAATGGGCTGACTCCTACGCCCTTGCTGAGGATCCAGACCACCTCCCCCACGGTGACGAGGATAACTTATTACCGTCCTGGAATTGTAGAATAGACTCCTTCCCCCACCCCCCACCCCCGTCTCCCCTCCCTTGACCTTACCGTAGTTCCGCCTTCTTTTCTTACAGTAACACAGATCTGGGCTCCCAGACTCGAGACACCTCAGAATCAATCCTTTTCTTTTTCACTTGGCTCCTCCAGCAAACCTTTCCCACGTCCTCTATCTACAGGTGCCCAGCCTGGGAAAAGATGGCCCCATGGTCCCAGAGGGGCCTAGCCCCAGCTCTGCTCTGGGGCCTGAGCCTCTTCCTTGGCCTCCCAGCCCCCGTGTGGGTCCAGCCCTCTCTGCCTCCCCAGGCTTCTCCCCCCACTGAGCCCCATCCATGTCATACCTGCCGGGGACTGGTCGACAGCTTCAACAAGGTGGGTGCACCAGGAGTGTAATGGCGGCGTCTCAACTACTCTAGCACAGGGGTTGAGAGCTGGGAGCTCTGGGATAGAAGTCTGCATGCACTCATGTCCCAACTTGGTTACTTACTGGTTGTATAGCCTTGGGTAGGTTGCCTTCTGTGCCTCAGTTTCCTGATCAGTGAAAGAGCTAGAGTGTGCCAGGAACTATACTTGGCTATTACTAATTTTTTCCATTTCCAGGGCCTGGAGAGAACCATCAGGGACAACTTTGGAGGTGGAAACACTGCCTGGGAGGAAGAGAAGTTGTCTAAATACAAAGACAGGTAAGGAAGAAGCTGGACGGATGGGTTTGTCTACTTCACATCCCAGTCTCTGCTATGCTGGTGGAGACTCTTTGGGAGCACTTATTCAACAGTATCATTGAACATCTGTAGGACAGCAGTAAACAAGCAAAATCCATCTTCATGGAGCTTACATTCCAGTAGAGGAGACAGACAGTGAAGAAGTAAATAAAATCATATCAGGTGAAGAACAGTAAAGCAGGGTGGACTACAGAATGGTGAGAGATGTGGCATTTGACATACGACATTAAAACAGAGACCTGAGTAGGGAGGGAAATAGCTCAGTGGTAGAGCGCATGCTTAGCATGCACAAAGTCCTGGGTTCAATCCCCAGCACCTCCATTAAAAACAAAACAAAACAAAAGAACAGAGACCTGAGGTGAAGAGCGAACTGTGTGAAAATCAGGGGAGGGATTTGGAAAGGGGGGGACTGAGCTTGGTGTATTTGAGAAGTGGCTGGATTTGGAGTGAGCAGAGGGGAGAGTGGTGGGTAGGACGTTTGGAGTGGGAAAGTGATGTGGTTTTATTTATACCTTTAAAAGGTCACTGACACTGCTGTGTAGCGAACAGACTCTAGGGTGCCAGGGTGGAGGAGCAGAAAGACCAGTCTGGAGGTGGGTGCATAGTCTAGGCATGAGGGCAGCAGTGGACATGATGAGAAGGGGTCAGATTCTGGGTGTATTTTGCAGATAGACTGATAGGACTTGATGATGGAATCATTATGGGATGTGAGAGAAAAAAGTAGAATAAAAGTTCCTCGGTAGGTTTTGGGCCTGAGTAACTGGGTGAATAGTGGGACTGTTTTCTGAGATGGGCGAAACTGAGGAAGGAAAAGATGTAGGGAGGTCATGGAATCAGGCGTTCTCGTTAAACTTGTTGGGCTGAGATGTCCGTAAAGAGTCAAGGAGAGTTAGATTTAGGAGTCAGGAGTTCGGGAGAGAAGTAGGACTGGAGACGTGAATTTGGCGGTCATCAGCATAGAATCAGCATATAGTCAAGTCTTGGGACAAGATGAGATTATATTGAGAGGAGAGCCTTGAGCCCCAGGCCCTCCACGTTTTCAGTGTCAGATTGAGGAGAAGGAATCAGCAAGGCTTGGAGTTAGACCTGGTTGTCAGTTCTGACTATACCCTAGGGAAGGTCACTTCTCTCTGATCCTCAGTTTCCTCATCTGTAAAATGGGGATATTAAATACCAACTTTGCCTACTTCATAGGATTGTGGTAAGGATTAAACTGTGATGCCCACTAGAAATAAAAGTTTTATTATTATGTAACATTTTCCTTTCCTTCAGTGGGCCTGTTTCTTCATTTGGGAATGAGGAGATTGACCAAGATAACCTTGAGAGCACTTCTAGCTCTATAATGGCTCCTTTTGTTTTGTTTTGTTTTGTTTTGTTTTGTTTTGTTTTGTTTTGTTTTAAATCACCTCCTCCTATATGCCAGGCACTGTGCCAGACCTGTTATATATGTATAATACGTTTAATGTACATGTATATTTAAAAGTTTTTTCATTGTGGTAGAATGCAATAGTATAAAATTTACCATTAGAGACATTTAGTACATTCACAGTGTTGTGCAACTGTTACCATTTTCTAGTTCTAGACTGCTTTCATCGCCCCTAGAAACTCTATTGCCATTAAATAGTCACTTCCCTTTCCCCCTCCCCTAGCCTCTAGCATCCACCAGTCTGCTTTCTGTCTCTGTGCTATTTGCTGATTCCATTGGAATCATACAATTTGGTCTTTTATGTCTGGCTTCTTTTACTTAGCATAATGGTTTCAACGTTCATCCATCTTATAGCAAATATCAGTACTTCATTCCTTTTCAAGGCTTAATAATATTCTGATGTGCGGATAGACCACATTTGTTTATCCATTTATCAGTTGATGGACATTTGGGCTGTTTCTACCTTTTGGCTATTGTGCTTAGTATTGCTGTGAACATTTGTGTGCAGGTTTTTGTTTTAACACCTGTTTTCCATTCTTTTGGCTATGTACCCAGAAGAGGAATTACTGAGTCAGATGGTGATTCCATGTTTAACTTATGAAGGAACTGCCAAACTGTTTTCCATAGTGGCTGCGCCATTTTTCATTCCCACCTGCAGTGTTGGACCATTCCAGTTTCTCCACGTCCTTGCCAGCACTTGTAATACGATATGTTTTTAACCACATCTACCCAGCAAGGGTGTTATATTCCATTGCACAGATGCAGGGACTGAGCTATCTTACAACAAACCTGCAGGGAGTATTGTCCCCATTTTACAGATGAGAAAACAGGTTTGGGAGAGGGTAAATGACTTGCCCAAGGTCACACCACTGGATTAGAACCCAGGGCTGTCTGACTCCCCAAACCAGTACCCATGCCATTATGGCCTGTAGCCTTTCCTTTGACATGGTCTGGCACGAGGAGGGGCGGGAGGGGAGACGGTGAGGAGGGTGGTAGGTGGGCTGGAGTGTGGCCCTAACGCTCATCCCTGTCTGGTTAGCGAGACCCGCCTGGTAGAGGTGCTGGAAGGCGTGTGCAGCAAGTCGGACTTTGAGTGCCACCGCCTGCTGGAGCTGAGTGAGGAGCTGGTGGAAAGCTGGTGGTTTCACAAGTGAGTGGTCGGGGCCTTCCGGGGGCGAAAGGTAAAGCAGGGGGTGGTAAGCTAGGGGCTGTGTCCCCATTCGCCTCCTTCCTTCAAAGCCAGGTGCGCTCAGGACTCACTGGGGGACCAGGCTCACTCTGAGCTTCAGTTTACGCCTCTCCCAAATGGGGAAGGGGTGTTGGTCAGGCAGCCTTTGGGTTTATGCCCAAGATGGGCTGTTTCACAGATTCTGAGGGAGGTGGGGGGGCAGCACCTCTGACACTGTCTCAGTCCCCGCGCTGTCCCCCGCTTCAGGCAGCAGGAAGCCCCAGACCTCTTCCAGTGGCTCTGCTCCGATTCCCTGAAGCTCTGCTGCCCGCCAGGCACCTTTGGGCCCTCTTGCCTTCGTGAGTTTTTCATGTTCTTCTTGGGAGATGGAAGGGGAATCCTGGGGCTAGGGATCCAGGCCTGGCTCTGTCCCTAGTTGGCTGTGTGAGCTTAGTCTGCTCAGATAACTTCTCTGGACCTCCATGAACAGGACCCTGTCTCACAGGGCTGGTGAGGTGAACAAATCAACGGAGAATGGCCCTGGAAAAAGACACAGGGCTAGACCGAGTCAGATACAGCTGTGGTTTCTATCATGCATTTGAGAAGTGCCCCCATCCTTCCCGCCATTTCCCATGCCTGGACCAGCCCAGGCCCCATGCCCTGGACTAAGGTGACCTTCCTAGGGATGGGCAGAAGCCCCTGTTTTCACCACCGTTTTCTGCATACAGTTATGAGGCAGGGGCTGAACTTACTACTAGCCTTTTTTAGAAAAATCTCTCTGGAAGCAGTGATATAAAGAATTAGCAAAAAAAAAAAAAAAGATTAACAACAAAGATGGTCAATTCAGTCTTTATAAAAGAAAAGATTTATAAATAACATAACTGTTCCACAATGGGGCATTGGTTAAGTAAATTGCGTACAGTTTTATGACAGAATATTATGTCATCATTAAAATCATTTCCTCTCCAGAAATGTTGACAGATATGGGGATAATATTCTCTACATACAAGATTGTATTTACAGTCCCACCTGCTTTGGTGTCTGCCCACAGCCTGTCCTGGGGGCGCAGAGCGGCCCTGCGGTGGCTACGGGCAGTGTGAAGGGGAAGGGACACGAGGGGGCAGCGGGCACTGTGACTGTCAAGCCGGCTACGGTGGAGAGGCCTGTGGCCAGTGCAGCCTTGGCTACTTTGAGGCAGAACGCAACGCCAGCCATCTGGTATGTTCGGGTAGGTAGTCGAGAGGCGCAGCACTGGGCAGGGGCACTTGGGGTGCCTGCCTACACACCCTCATATGTCCCCCATCCCACTCAGCTTGCTTTGGCCCCTGTGCCCGCTGCTCGGGACCTGAGGAATCAAACTGTTTACAGTGCAAGAAGGGCTGGACCCTGCATCATCTCAAGTGTGTAGGTGAGTGGGGCCCTGCCCTAGGCCTGGAGGGGCAGGGAGGGGTCCTGGGCTTGGTTCCCCATCAACACACACATCTCTGTGCTAGACCAACCCGGTCCCCACCTTCATGGAGATCTCAACCTGGTTGGGAAGGCAGAAGAGTAACCAGGTACTTACGGTACAGACTGATGGTTTTACAGGGAGAGATGTACCTCTTCCAGCTCCATGGTGGGGGGGGGGAATCAGGAAAGGCTTCTTGGAGGAGGTGTCACTTGGGTCAAGTCTTGAAAATTGAAAAAGGGTTAGCCAGGGGAATGAAGATACTGAACTTGGGACAGGAAACCTGGGTTCCAGACTTAGTTTGATCCCTGCCTAGCCATTTAGATAGAAGAGGATAAAAGCTAAGCTGCTGTAACAAAAAGATTCTCAAAGACTGTGGCTTAAAGAATATAGAGGTTTATTTTTATCTCATATCACAGTCTCGAAGCCAGTCGTCCAGGCTGGCAGGGAAGCGCTGCTTGTCCCAGTCATTAAGAACCCAGATTCCTTCTGTCTTATTGTGCATTCATTCCCTTGGGTGTTGGCTTCCTGGTTGAGGCTGGGTCACGAGCACCTGCGTGTTCCATGACCCAGCATTCAGGAAGTGAGAAAGGGAAGAAAGTGCACGGAGGAGTCCACGTCTGTTGTTTTAAGGCCAAGCCAGAAGTGGAGCACGTCACTTCTGTTTACATCCTGCTGGCCAGAATGCAATCACAAGGCCACACTTGGCTGCAAGGCAGATTGAAAAATGTCGTCTCCTGCTGGACGGCCCGGAGTCCAGCTGCACCTCTGTGTGCGTGCTGGTGGACAGCCTGTGGTGTCTGGACCACTGGGGACTGGGCTAGTCCCTTCGCAACAACCCAGGCCTGAGCTTCCCCGTTAGTGAAATAGGGACTGAAGTCCCCACCCTACTGGCCTCTTTGCAGACATTGATGAGTGTGGCACAGAGCGAGCCAGCTGTGGACCCGACCAGTTCTGTGTGAACACAGAGGGCTCCTACGAGTGCCGAGGTACGTGCCGCTCCTGCACAGGAAGAGGGTGGGGATGGTGGGAGGAACTGCTCCACGCCTTTCCCCACAAACTTCCACCTTCCCAGGTACCAGAACTTCTCCCCATCTCCTGCCCAGAGCTCTTCTGGAGCAGGGCTTCCCCTCAGGCCTACGGGCAGCTCGCATCCTTTTCTCCTCTCCTTTCTCCAGACTGTGCCAAAGCCTGCCTGGGCTGCATGGGGGCAGGGCCAGGCCGCTGTAAGAGATGCAGCCCTGGCTACCAGCAGGTGGGCTCCAAGTGCCTCGGTGAGTGTCCTGCTGGTAGGGCTCCGGCACCCGGGGGGGCCTTGCCCACCACAAATTGAGAGGGGCTGGAAGGTGGACAGGGCGTGGGAAGGAAGGGTGGAAGGTTGCCTGGGCCGGGGCAGAGGGGTGTCAGGATGTGAGCAAGACAGAGTCAGGGGCCCTGCCCGTGGGATCCTGGTGGCCAGGCCTCTGATCCTCTGCGTCCTTCCTCAAGATGTGGATGAGTGTGAGACAGTGGTGTGCCCGGGAGAGAACGAGCAGTGTGAGAACACGGAGGGCAGTTACCGCTGCGTCTGTGCCGAGGGCTACAAACAGATGGAGGGCATCTGTGTGAAGGAGCAGATCCCAGGTGAGCCCCATGCTGGCCCCAGAAACCTGGGAGGGTCACCATCCAGGGGGCAGGGAAGCCCTGCCTCCAGGCCACTGCCAGCCCTTTCCCACCCCCACCGCCACCCAGCCCTCGTGTGCTGCACTGGGACCTGAACCCCACATCTGATCCCCAGGCTGGCTTCTGTTGCCCTCACAGCTCCCAGGGTGGAAAGAAAATGGGACTTGGCCTCAAGTCATTCTGCCTCCCCAGGCCTCTTTCCTCATCTGTCCAGTGGGACTCATCCTTGCCCTGCCACTGAGAGCTGCCGTAGGCCATGGGTGTGATGAGACCAAAGACAGTCACAGTGATGATAGTGACCACTTCCACAGCTCTTAACCCTGTGTCACACGCTGTTCTAAGCATGCTGCACGTATTAACTTATTTCTCCCCTAAAACCAGTCCAGTGCTGTAGCTATTATTCTCATCCCCACTGGTATAGTGGAAGCTGGGACACAGAGATGGAACAACTTGCCCAGGGCCACCATGGCAAGCAGGTGGCAGAGCTGGGCATTGATGCCAGCACTCTGGCTCTGGAGCTGGGCTAGCACACGTGCTCTGACCCAACTCGCCCACCTGGCCTTGGGCAAACCTCTTCACCTCTCCGAGCCTCAGGTTCCCATTTAGTGAGACAGGGATAATAGCTGCCCCTCTTGGAGTTGTTTTCAGCAGCAAATGACATCTTGTGCTGGTGTGCCCGGCAGGCGCGCAGCAGCAATGATCAGGCGTGTGGGAGGCTCAGGGAACGGGGGCTGAGTGACAGGCGCTTCTCTTGCTCAGAGTCAGCGGGCTTCTTCTCGGAGATGACAGAGGACGAGCTGGTGGTCCTGCAGCAGATGTTCTTCGGTGTCATTATCTGCGCTCTGGCCACGCTGGCTGCCAAGGGCGACTTGGTCTTCACTGCCATCTTCATCGGGGCTGTGGCGGCCATGACTGGCTACTGGTTGTCAGAGCGCAGTGACCGTGTGCTGGAGGGCTTCATCAAGGGTAGATAATCCCTGCCACACCTGCAGGATCTCCTCCCGCCTGGGCTGCCCCCGAGGTAGGACTCTCCCGCCTGGACACTTGAGGCACTTGCTTTATTTTTGAGAGTGGGGTAAGTACCCCCAGCCCACCTTACAGAGCAGCCCAGGCACCACAGCCTGGGCACGTGAGGCCTCTGCAGTGGAAAAGCAGCCCCGGGGTGGGCGCCGTGAGGTCTTGGCCCGAGTGCACTGGGCAGGCTTCACAATGTGTGTGGATTTTTTAAAATAAAGTGTCTCCTCGTGGTGGCTGCTAGTGAGCTTTGGCCCCTGCCCAGAATGGGGAGGGGTCCCTGCAGGGATGGGCCCATCACAGCCCCCTCCTGCCAGCTGCATGCTGCCAGCTCCTGTTCTGTACTCACCTGCCCCCCAGCCACTGATTTATTTATTGATTCATCTCAGGAAATAAAGGTCTTGGAAAATGGAGAAGCTGCAGTCTTACTACCTGCCCCCACCTGCCATGAGTTGGCTTGAGTTTCTGAGGGCCCCTCCACCCTTGGGGAAGTTTTTTAAAACCCTGGGAAATTGAGGGGTACCCCCATGGAAGACAGAGGAAAGGCTTGACCATGAAGGGGTGTTAGGAGAAAGGGGGATGGAGGGACCAGGCTTAGGAGTGGAACTTTCTCGGTTTAGTACCAGCTCTCATTTGCCAAAGGACCCTGGACAAATGGCTTTCATCCACTCTTTTCATCTATAATGGACACGAAAATACTTTCCACTCAGGCTTAATGTGCGAATAAGTAAGGTGACGAATGTGAAGAGCTGAAGACAGTGTACAGCAGATAGATGTTCCATAAAATATTGGGAGCCATTATTTCTAAAGCCTGCAAGGGTCCAGCGCCATTTACTCTGCAAGCCCTCCCCTCCACAGTAAACACAGGACTTGCAGTTACTGGGAGGTGGGCCCTGCTACCTCTCCTCTGAACAGGATCCTGCGTGGCCAGAGGGAGGCATGAGCGAAGTCCTAAGATTTATTTCTTTGGCACAAAGGACAGTCTGGGCAAGCAAGCCTCATCTCCACTGAGGAGTCTGGAGGCGGGGGGGGGGTGTTTGGGGCACCTGGACCCCATTTTCCATTCTCCAGTCGTGCATGTCCACCCTGTATTCCGCTTAAGTCACGGCCTCTGTGCAAAATACTGGAAAAAAATAGAGATATTTAAAAAAACAAAAATCGGGGTGAGTTCACCCAGGCTTGTCTCCGGAGGCTGCAATCAGGTGGAGGCCCAGGAATACTCCCGAAATGTTTTGCAAATATTCAACTGTCCCGGTTGGTCATGCCCGTGTAGGGCCATCGAGGCGGGGGCCCTGGTCCTGAGTTTCTGGACCCCCTCAGAGTTCGATGGTGTCACTGGAGGCGCTGCGGGAGTCCCCGGGCTTGCAGGGAGGCTGGACCCCACTCTGCGGCTCCCCAGGCTGGGCAGGAGCAGGGGCAGGAGCTGGGGAAGACAGTAGCTGCACGGTGCTGGGCAGCTCGTCCAGGGGCAGACTGTCCACCGACGACAGCCCGTGGCGCCACGGGTTCCAGCTGATCTTGAGTGAACCCCGTGAGAAGCTGTCCGCGGAACTGCCAGAAGCCGCCGGGTCAGGCTCGTCCACCACATGTTGGGGGACCGGCCCGCGCATGCGCACGTCGCTGAGCGACCGGCAGCGGCCGCGCAGGAGGGAAGAGCCCGAGCCGTCGAGCTCGGCGTCGGGGTGGCTGCCTCGGCGTGGCCGCAGCGCGCCCCCGGGCGGCGGGGAGGCCAGGCCGCGCAGGCCGCAGCGCCGGAAGACGCTATCGCGCACCAGGTGCTCTCGGAAGAGCGCGGCGTCGATGCTGCGGCTCAGGTTGATGGGTGACGGCGGCCGCAGGTCCAGCTCGCTCATCGACGGCGCCGGCCCCACGCTGCTGCGGGACAGCTCCGGACCACCCTGGGGCCCGCGGCCCAGCGACGCAGAGGAACCCCAGGCGCCTGAACTGGGCGTGGCCGGCGGCCCACCCTCCGCTGGGTTGCGGATGAGGCTCTTACTGATGTCCAAGGTACCTGGGCCGACGCCACTGGGCCCCGCATAGCAGTTGTTGGGCCGCTCAGGCACCTCGGTCTTGCCCGAGGGCGTGGGGCACGCCAGGCGCAGGAGCTTAGCCCAGCAAGCGTGCTCCGTGGGCGGCCTGGGCCGCGCGGCGGCCACAGCGGCCAGCGCCAGGGTGAGCGCCCACGTCAGCTCCAGCAGGCGCAGCCAAAAGTGGACGCCCCACCAGGCCCACGAGAAGCGGCCCACCCGGCCCGGGCCCGGGTACAGCCAGAGCGCGGCCGCCAGCTGCAAGCCGCTGGCCAGCAGCCCCAGCGCGCCCGCCACGGCCAGCAGCCTCGGGCCCGGGCTAGCATCCCAGCCCCTCGGCCCGTCCAGCAGGCGGCGACGGCACAGGCAGAGCGTGCCCAGAGCCACGGCCGCGCCCCAGGCGCACGATAAGCCCTGAGCCAGGAGGTTGAGCGCAGGCCTCACCGACAGCAGGTCTGTAGCGAGCAGCCCCACGCCGTGCACCAACGCCAGCGCTCCCAGGAGGAGCGGGTTCTGCAGCTGCTGTGGCAGCCCCGCGCCCAGGCCGAGCAGGGTCAGGGCCGCCAGCGCAGTGAGTAGCAAAGGGAAGGGCAGATTGTACAGCACCAGGCCGGCGCGTAAACCCAGCCGTGCCTGCGAGCCATACGGGTCGGTGAGCATGTAGGCGGATCTCAGCCCTGACGCCACCAGCACCAGCACCGCCGCCACCAGTGCCAGCCGGGGCCCCGCAGGGGCGGCTGCCAGCGAGGCCAGTGCCAGCAACGCGGGCAGCAGGAAAAGCACCCCCACCCCGTAGACGTGCAGCTCCCAGGAAAAGCTCAGCACCCGCCGCAGGGGACCCCAGCGCAGGGGTGGTGCGGTGGCGTTGGCCGGGGGGCTGGAGGCTGGGGCTGATGCCATGGAGCTGGCTGAGGGCTCCGGAGGGGGTGGCTGGCCCAGGGCGCGCTGCGTGGTGACCCGAATGAGGCCCCGGCGTGACGTCGAGGGGGCCTGGACAGGGGGTGCTGGGGGATGGCTTTGGGGGCGCCCAGGCCACTCCTCGGCTTCATCTGCAATAATAACAATATTAAAATAGCCCTTTGAGAAGTGCTTGAGATTTTCCATCATTCTCTGGTGTGGTGAACAAGTTGTTTAACTTTTCCAAGCACATGTGTAAAATGCGAGTTGCAACAGCACCTCCCTCATGGGGTTGTGGTGAGAGTAAATGTATAGCTTAGTGCCCAACACCCAGTAAGCGTTAAATGGATGTGAGCTATTATTCTTATTAACATTCCCACAGTTCTCAACAGGGGCTGCATATTAGAATCACCTGAAGATAAACTCAAATCAGAATCCCCTGGGCCTGGGCCTGGGCATTGGAATTGTTTAAAAACTCCTCCAGTGACTTGTAGGAGTTGGAGAATCACTGCACTAAATACACCTGTTACGTTTAAGAATTTTCTAGCCCCCAGAGTGCAAATGAATTCTCCTGGAGTATCCAGTGAGTATTAGTTTATTATCCTAAGTTGTTTGAAGGCGTTCTTTACCAGTTCCTTTAAGGAGGTGTTTGTCCCCATTCACTCCCCTCCCCACCCCCCGTATATACCTCACACAGGTTCTTAGTTAATAGACAGAGTACCCGCTCTCCCCAAACCCCCAGGTGTGCCCTCACCTGGCTTCAGGGCTCCCACAGGGCTCTCTGTTCGGTTTGTAGTTGGGCCAGGGTCGGAGGGGCCAGGGATGAGGGACTTGGGGGTACCTGGGGCCTCCACTGCTCCTCTCACCCGCTGGGGGGAGATGGGGTCTGCTCCATTCACTGCTGCTATCTCTGAAATAACAAAAGCAGTCATCACTTTGCCTGACTTCCTGGCGTTCCCCAAAATCTCATCCCCCCAGGAGGGAGGCACAATCACCCTCATTTGCCAGAATGAGGAAAGCAGAACCAAGAGGGACCAGAGGTCATGTGGAAACTGGGGCATCTGGCTGCCCTGGAAAACTGCCCCCCCCCCAGCCCTGCTCAGCACCCTCACTTTGATACCCACCTGGCTTGAGCTGTGCATCAGGAGTTTCTGTGGCTGGAGGACCTGAGTGCTGGGGTCCTGGTGAGTCCCTGACATCAGGGAGATCAGCCAGTTTGGGTGAGGGACTTGGAGAACTGACTTCCCAGGTCTCCCCATCTCCAGCCTTCTTGGGGAGCTCCAAGGGCAATTCCTCAGCAGGAGGAAGGCTTCTGGCCAATGCCAGGTCTGGCTGGGACTCAGGCTCCTGAGAGGATGCCCCCTCAGCTGGGGATACTGAGCCAACATCAGGGGCTGCTGGATCCTGCTGGGTGGTGAGGGGACTGTGAGCTGTCTCCTGGACGTCCTCCTCACCCTGGCCCTGTCCTTCCAGCACTGGCCTCACAGTAGTGCCCAGGTGGGGAGCAAGCGTGTGGGGAGGGCCCTTGTGTTCCCAGGGGGATGTCTCTGAGACCCTGGTCTTGTCTTTGGCCACTACCAGACTCTCATCTCCAGATGGCCGCTGTCCCACTTGGCCTCCAGGCTCCCCAGGGGTGGGGGGAACCGTGGCCGTCTCAGTTTGGAGCGTGGAAGTTGTAGGGATCAAAGTGACATGGGGGGCGTCCACTGGATAGGGGACAGGTGCTTCTTGCTCCATAGGCTCCTGTGGTTCAGGAGGTCCTGTCCAGCCCTGAGAACTTGGCCCTCGAGCCACCTGGAGGTCATCAGTTACTGGGAGTCCTTCTCTCTGAGCCCCATGGGCTGCTTTAGGTCCATGCAGGGCTAGGCCGAAGGAGTCTGCGCGCCTCTCAGGCACTTCCTCAGCAAGGACCTGGGGGACACTGGAGTCCCCGGGGTTCTTGTCTCTGGGCTCCTCCCAGAGGAAGTCGAAGGCCTGGGGCTCTGTGCCAAGAGGGCCCTTGGGGTGGGCTCCTGGGATCAGATGTGGTTCCAAGTCCTCAAGTGGCCGAGGAAGGCCCCGGCCCAGGGCAGGGCCAGACCCCAGGGACAGCAGCAGCAAGAGCAGCAGGAGGCCACACACACAGCCCCACGGGCTTTGGGCCATGGTCCACTCTGATGCCTGGGCCTAGAGCCCTCAGCTTCCAGTCTTCACTGGATGAGCCTAAAAAAAAAAGGAGAGTGTGGGAGAGGGTAGAGCTCAGTGGTAGTGCGCATGCTTAGCATGCACAAGGTCCTGGGTTCCGTCCCCAGTACCTCCATTAAAAAAATAAATTAAACCTAATTACCACCACCCTAAAAATTCCTCCCAAAATAAACAAAAAAAAAAAAAAAAAGGAGAGGGGGATGGCACATGAGGGTTGGGCCTCCCATGGCTGCCCCAAGGGGGCTGGTGGGAAAGAAAGGAGCAGCCCTTACCCCCTGCCCGCCCCTTCCTGTCCAACCTCTTTATTCTGCCCAGAGTGACCTTTTAAAACTGCATCTGTGGTCACGCCACTTGCCCTGCTCGCAAACGTTCAATGGCTCCCGACTGCCCTCAGGAGAGGGTATCAGCTCCTCCCCTGGCCTTCTAGGGCCACATCAGGCTGCTCACATATCCCTCAACACCCACTACACTGTCTGATGCCCCAGGCCTTTACTCCTGCTGTTCCCGTAGGCTGGAATGCCTCTCCCTTCACCTGCACTTGCTGAAATCCTAGTTTGTTTTTTTTTAAATCCTCTTCTTGAAGGCCCCGCTCAAACATCAGAGAGGTAGAGAGGGAGAAGAATATGCCCTTGCCTTTGAGGAGAGATCTGGGTTTGAATCCCAGCTTCGTCATTTCCTGGGTGAGTTACTTTACCCTCTGCATCATGGTTTTCCCATCAGTAAAATGGGTTTAAAAATCGTACCTAACTCAGAAGGGTTCTTCTAAGACTTGCATAACACAACACATGGGCCAGGCCTGTAATAGGAACTTAATAAGCATTAAAGCCCTTTTACTTTTCCCTTTGGTCAGAAATCTTTTTTTGCCACCAGCCCCCTTAACTCTTTCAACAAATAATTTCAGCACATACTGTGTGCCGAGCCTTGGGATAAAACAGTGAACAAGACTGACAAGTTACCTGCCCTCAGGGAGCTGGCATTGTAGGTAGGAAACAGACGATCAATACTTGTAAATAAAGCGAGCTATGGTGAACATAAAATGGGGTTAAGAGAGAGAGGGATGGGGGCCTACTTTACTCAGGGGTGCGAGAAAGCCCCTCTCAGGTGACTTTCAGCTAAACGTTGAATGGGAAGGAGTCAGCCACGTGATGATATCAGGAAAAAGCATTTGGCGGAGGGAACAGAAAGGCCCTTCAGCAGGAATGAAGAGCACAGCAAAAGCAGGAGGAGGGAGCACAGGGAGATGAAACCAGGGGGCAGGGGCCTTCTCAAAGCTGAGAAAAGGCACCTGGATTTTATTCTAAAAGTGTCCCAGGAATCCAGTGGAGATGTTAAGCATGGGAGTGACCAGATCTGCTAAGTGTTTTAAAAGGGGGAGAGAGGCCAGTGCAGAAATCAGGTAAGATAGGACGGTGGCTTGTTTCAGCTTGGGTATTTCTTTCCCTGACACCCCCTCCACCCCTTCCGGTCACCCTGGTCACACAGGGTGATCATCTCCTGTCTCCCCCACCGGCCTGGGGCTTCTCGAGGGCTGCATCTCTTATTTGTTGCCTCCAGGTGCATGATCCCCAGGTGGATAGTCTGGGGAGGCAGGAAGGGACCCCCAGCCAGGAGAGGGGGGATAGCAGCTATGAGACCCAGTGCCCGGGTATGTTTAGTGCCTGTTCCTTCCCTCGGGGAAGCAGGTGTGCTCAAAGCTCCCTGCTTCCTAATCCTTGGCGGCTCGCAGACACCTTGAGAAGCTGAAAACTCCAGGTGCTCTCCCCAGGGAAATGCCCAGGCCCAACAGAGCTTGTGGATAATTTCAGGGGGTTCAGAGACCCCCTTAAACCTATCCTCCAAAACTGAGCTTTAGACTCTGTCTTGTTAGTTCATTTCTCAAACATTCGCCAAGCCCCTTGCTCTGCTCCGACCCAGGCTAGGTGCTGGGGACCCAAAGAGAAGTCTCCGTTCCAGTGTCAGGAGTCAGAGTGAGCTGAGGAGGCAGGACTGAAAGGCCACTAACACAGGTCCTGGTTAATAATAGTACTCTTGTGTGAGCTCTTACCCACTTAGACGCCTATGCTAAGCTTAGCTACATGTCCTGGATTTCATGCACCTTTCCCAATACAAGTGGCTGTGGCTACACCCGTTTCACAGGAGAAAAAAGCGAGGTTCAGAGAGGTTGAGTAACTGCCCAAGGTCACACAGCCGGCGAGTGGCCATACTAGGGGCTGTGAAACCCGCAGTGGCTCATTTTACACGGGGCGTTGGAAAGCTTTGCAGAGGAGGAGACTTCAATGGTAAGCATATACCATCTGCTCACCACCCCCAATCCAAGAGATGTAGTCATCTCTGGACTAGGAGGGGGCTGCCCAGCCCTGGGTTCCAGCTGCTGAAGAGAGATTTTTTTTTGGTTGGTAGGGGGAAGTGGTTCCCCTGCCCCAGGGACTAGGGAGAGGCCAGCCTGGAGGCAGGGCGAGGGCCGCCGCAAGGCAGCCTCCAGGAGCTGGTCCATCTCGGGTTACCTCTCGCTCTCCATCCCTCCCCTGGCTCCGCGCCTTCCCGCAGTGTCCCCGGTGGGGGTGGGCGCTCGTGCAGGCCCAGCCGCTCGCGCCTGAGAGGGGGGCTGCAGGCCATGCTCCCTGCCTGGGACCCCACCATCGCCTCCTCCCTAGTCCAGCTCCTCACCTGGGCTCCGCGCCGGCAGGCAGCCCCCGCGTTCACCTTGCGCGCGTCCCTGAGGCCGCTCGCCGCGCCGCATCCTCCGAGATGCTCAGACTTGGCTAACAGAGCCCGGCGCTGCCGATCGCGATCGCGGAGCCCGCCCACAGGAGCGCCATCCCCGGTTAACCCTTTCCCCTTAGGGGTGGATTCTTCTCCCAGGCCTGACCTCTCCTCTCTCAGATTCTCAGGGCCAAGAAGAGGACCGAGGTCACCTCCAAGCGATGTGGAAATCACTTCCGCAGCATCCCTGCAAAGGGGCAGCCAGTCTCTGGGACGCCTCCTGGGATGGCGAGCTCACTTCCTTTGCATCTCTAGACCTATCTCCTTATAGGGATACATACAGGCTACATACGATCTACAGGTTAACCCAACCTACAGCTTGACGTGTATCCTTCAGTTTTTTTCAAGGCACAGTCACATGTATATTTTAAATGGAAATGAGATCACACTGTACATATTGCTCATATTGTAACTTGCCTTTCCGCCCTTCACTTTGCAGTATATCCTGCACACTTTCCATGTATGTTTCTACAGATCCGTCTCATTTCTTGCATTCACTATTGGAAACTGCAGCATATGGTCAGCCTGTCATTTTTATTTATCCAGTTCCCGGGGTGGGACACGTATGTTGTTCCTAGCCTTTTGCTAGCAGGAATAATGAAGCAGGGATATTCCTGCCTAGACATTTGTTGTGCACATGCACTAGTGTACCTTTCAGATAATCTCCTACCTGAGGCACGGTTAGGACTCTGGGTCTGCACATTTTTGGGTGTGTCTGTCAAAATGCTCCTGCTCCCTCTTTGGACAGCTCCCGGTGTACTCAATATCCCCCCAGAGAAATGCCCACAAGGAATACATTTGGTTATTAAATAGAATGTAAAATCTGTATTGGCATGGAGACATGTCCAGTGTCGATTGTTTGTTTATTTAAATTTCACTCATTTGAATTATAAAAATAATATAAAAGGATTGTCCCAATTCAAGCAACATGGAAGTATTCAAAGAACATGTGAACTGTCTTATCCTTGGCCTCTCTGACTCTGCACCCCAGATGTACCCTCTGTTAATACTGTTTCCTTTGTATCCTATAAAAATATATATGTGCGTGCATTTTACAAAATGGGATCATACTGTGCCTAATATTCTGTAACTTTGTTCTGCCTTACGCAGACATATGTTGGAAACATTTTTAAGGCTATGCGTACTAGCCCCACCCTTTTTTTCAACCAGCTGCACAGTGTTGCATGATGTGGGTGTTCTATCAGTTTCTCAAACCCTCCCAACATTCCCCTACCGATGAGTAATCAGGTGGTTGACAGCCTTTTTTTAGCCTTTAATTTTCCCTAGAAACAGTACTGCAGTAAATATCTTTACATACTGATATACGCATTTTTACTTGCTGATATTCTAAATTCTCTCAGATAATTATTTGTATGATCCCATTTTTGTTAGTATCTGTCTGTCTGTCTATCTATCTTATGCTTAGATATTAGAAGGTAAATAGTGGTTGATGTGATCTTTATCTAATTTTGCTTTTCTGTTTACCAATATTTTATACAACCATGTATTTCTTTTGTGATTAGAGATAAGAATGACAAATATTATTTTAAAAAGAAAGAAAATCCTGCCTAGAATTGAGCTGAAATCTCCCTCCCAGTGTTTTCCCACCTCTGGTTCTCACAGAAAACCAATATTCAGCCCTTAGTTGTGTCTGACATGTTCCAGTTTGAAGGATGTTCAGTCCCTCATAGCTGGTAAATGGTGGAGCCTGAATTTAGCTTTTCTGAAACTGGGAGAAATTTCAGGCTTTTTCCATTTCACCATGTCATCTGACCAGCTTTACTTTTTTTCTTGTGGGAACCCCTTCAGGATTGTACAGGCATCTCATTTCTCTAGAATTTTCTCCCTCTAGATCAAATGTTCCCAGTTCTTTTAGCCTTTCCTTGAAGGACAGGATTCTGGACAGGATTCTGGGTTCTCACCATTGTGACATCTCTCCTCTCTTTGCTTTTTACCAGGTCAACAATGTTCTCTTTAAAGTGGGACTCTTGGAACTGCACCTAGTTGAGAATAAGGCTGAACTTTCACCTCCCCTTTCCAGATCCCACTCCTCTATTAATATGACCTCACACTGAAGTCATGTTTCTGGCAGCCACATCACTTTATTGCCCAACCGGGTCTTCCCCATCTCTTTGAGTGATGTTGGTTTCTTGAGCCTCACGGTAGGATTCCACATTTGTTTGTTGCTTATTTTATCTTGTTAAGTCTAGCCAGTTGTTCTGATCTTGTGGGAAGTTACCTGGATCCTGGTTCTCTATATAATAGATAGTTGGCATTTTTAGCATTGTCCAACATCCCTCTTCCTGACAATGTCTTAATTTCCTTTGAGGGACCTACACTTTTCCCCTGTGGGCAGTCATGGTGGGAGGCAGTTCTGGGGGCCCACTACAGAAGTTGAGGGGTCCAGGTCCCTCCTCTCAGAGCCTCCTCTGAACTGTCTGATGAGTCTCCTTTGGAGATGCCTAGATCTCTCTGCAGGCTGGGAGCTGGTTTGGTTCCCTTGGGCAGTTCCCCTGAGGAGGGCAGGGTGCGTGTGCTGGGACCACTCATTCATGCTCCTGCAGAGTCTCACTGGCCTGACAGCACCCAACCCCTCAGTTCACTCAGGATCATCTGGCTGCTCCTTGGCTGCCCTCTTTGGAGCCAGGAGCCCCAATCCCATTGTGTCTCCAAAGCACGGACTGGCAGGGGTTTTGAGATTCCAGACAAAGGCAAGAGAGATTATGATCCCTTTGTCCAGAGGCCAAGATGAAAGCTGATCCAATGGAAATAGGAGACTGGCTGGGGGGGGGGTGGAGGTGAATGTAAGGGGGGAACATGGGGTGGCAGGTATAGGTGAGGAGTATCCTGGCTCTTAAAGGAGCTCCTAGCATCATCCTGGAGACTCTGGGACAGCGAGGATGGGGAGGGTTGTGACTCCAGGCATATGGGGTGTGGCCAGCAGTTCCGTTCACCAAGCGCTTAGCCTGCCAGGAGCTATGCTGCACACCTTACACGAGTTACTCTTTTTAATCCTCACAGCAGTTCTATGTATTATTTTGCTCTCCATTTTATAGCCTGCATGCGCAAGCTCAGAGAGGTTAAGTAATTTGTTCAAGGTCACACAGCAAACAAGAAGCCAAGCTGTAAGAGCCAGTGCTCTTAACAGCAACGACACCACCTCACCCCTCTGGAAGAATCTCAGAGAGGGGTCAAGAGAGACGAAAACCCCAGGCCTTCCAGGTAGCCCCTGCTATGTTCGGAGTTTGAGTCTGAAAATAGGCCTCCAACTGAGATCTCTGGCAGGTGTGAGCAGAGAAACAGAAGGCGGAACAGGTGGGAGATGGCTGGGCCAGGCGAACCTTCTCTGTGCTCTGCTCGCTGCCCTAACTCTGAGTGCATACACAGTTAGACTCCTCCACTGAACTGGCCAAATTAGGCCTCAAGGGTTCCTGGAGGCTTGACTCATTCTTTCTCAGATTTTAGTTAAATGAACCTAATCTTTTTTTGAAACGGCGAATTTTCTTGTGTGTGTGTGAATAAGTCTGAAAATCTGGTACATAATATCAAATCAACTGTTCCTTATTCCGTTCCCTCTCTCTCCCAATTCCTTTCAACTTCGTCTGGTATTTGTGATTATTTCTTCTGGCTTTTATATCTGTTTTCTAAGCATCAGACTTACATTGCTGATGTTAATTTTTCATTTTTTCAGTTTCAGGTTTTCCCTATTGACTACTACAAAGGAACGTGAAGATTTAGCTCTTAAGTCACTCACCTTCCACATTTTTCTGTGCTGCTTTTGTTTACATAATCATTCTGCATTTACAGTGCTGGAACTGTGAAACAGATTACTCCAGCTGAGTCAGGAGTGTGCTGTGATTATAATTCCTTTGCTAGACGTTCTATTTTTCCTGGGGTAAGTGTTGCTTGATTTTTTTTTATTGTTGTTGTTTGATTTTCTATGCATCCGTCACTAATTCATTCCTCTTAATCTTTCCTTGAAGTGAAAAACAATCTGATGGTTTGGTTTCCCATCCAGATAAGAATATTTTCAAAAAGACTCACAGAATTCTACAATAAATACATGTTATGTCTCTTAAGTCTTAAGATACAAATTATCTTCAATAAATAAATGGCTTGAAAAAAAACAGGAGGAGGAGAAATTGTTATAAAAAAGACTTCAGAGACATGGCAGTCACATGTCATGTGGGGGCCTTGTTGAGACCCTCATTCAAACAAACCAACTGTACAAAGGCAGTTTAAGATAATTGGGGTAATTTGAACATGGATAGGGCCTTTGAATATACTAAACAATAAACATGTCTGGACTAGGGGAATAATGGCACTGTGGATTATCTTTTATAAATTCCTTATCTGTTAGAGCTACTTACTAAAATATTTATGTGTGAAATGATACTGTATCTGAGATTTACTTTGAAAATATTCCAGAAAAAAAGTAGGTTTGGAAGATACATGAGATAATTATTTATTATCAATGCAGGGAGCTGGGTACATCTTTATATTAGCCTCTCCACTCTTGTGTGTGGCTGAAATTTTCCATAATAAAAAAAACTTAACTGAAAACGAAATTCCTAAAGAAATGGGAGAAAAGAAAAGTTGCACAGAGCAGGCTGTGCATTTTGTGAGCTGACTGCAGAAATAAAACATTTTACATATCGGGTACTCACCCATTTTGGAGGTGCCCAGATACAGAAATCAGGTTTTTGGGCCCTGCTGATCTTCCCAGGCTGCCCCAGAGCCTGGGAGATGGGGAGGTGGAACCAGGGTGAGAGCAGGGTCAGCAGGAGGGGTGGCAGGACTGGGGGATCAAAGCACGTGAGTCACTCAGGGACATGCTGGCGGGTGGACCCCTGACACCCCTCTGCACCTGCCGTCACAGATGTCTCCTTGATGCCCTCCTTCTGCAGGCTGAACAGTCTACAAGGGCCTCTTGTAGCTATGACCAAGAGAGATATTGATATCAGCTGCCAAGGGCTTATGATCTCCTTCCCCCCTTAACAGTTTTAAAATGAGATGTAATTCACATACCTTAAAATTCACCTATTTGGGGTGTACTATTTAGTGGTTTTTAGTATATTCAAGAAGTTGTGCAACTATGACCATAATTTTAGAACATTTTTATTACCCCAAAAAGAAACCTATACCCAGTAGCCTGTACTCCCTACTTTGCTCCTCTCAAGCCCTGGCAACCACTAATCTATCTTCTAACCCTATGGACTTGCCTGTTCTGGACAGTTCACAAAAAAACAGGATCGTACATGTGATCTTTTGTGATTGGCTTCTTCATTAGTGTGTTTCACAGCTCATCATATCATCGGTTATATCAGAACTTCATTCTTTTTAATTACTGAGTACTATTCCCTTGTATGGATGTACCATATTATATATCTCCATTCTTCAGTTGATGGACATTTGGGTTGCTTCCACTTGGTGGCTATTATGAAAAAGTGAACAATCATGCACCAGTTTTTGTGCGGACGGGTTCTCGGTTCTCTTGGGATATCTATGCAGGAGTGGAAACGCTGGATTATATGGAAACTTCATTTAAGTTTCTGAGGAACTGCCAGACTGTTTTCCAAAGAGGCTGCACCAGATGATCTCCTTCTGGCAGATGGGGAGACTGGGGCCCAGAGAGGGAAGTGTCTTATGCAAAGCCACATGCTGAGTCAGAGCAAGAGGGCAGGAGCTGGCCATCTCAAGGCCTCAACTCCATCCCACTCCGACCTCACTGCCATTTGACTCTCACCCCCCCTAACTCTCCACACCTGCTTCCACCCCATCCCTCTCTCTGCCCAGCAGCAAATCCCTTCCATCAGTCCCTCCCGAAGGCTCCCAAAGCCACATCAGGATCACGATCACATTCACATCTGCAGGGTGACTGACAAACTCTCTGCCATCTGGCCCTGCTTCTGCCTCATGTCTTTTTTTTTTTTTAAGCAGCTTTGTTTAACTATACTTCACACACCATGCTATTCACTCACTTAAAGTAGCCCAGTGCTCATCACACCTTTTTATTCTCTGCACTTGAGGATCATGCAGGTCTTGTTCTGGTTTCATGAAGACAGCCCCTCCCACACCCCCACTTTTGGGACCTTGCATATGCTGTCCCCTCTTCCTGGGATAATCTTTCCTTCTATTTCCCTGGCTCTGTATATATTTCCTTGTAACTGGTCTTGAGATGGGTTGAGTCCTTCTGCTGGAACACGTCCCCTGACCTCCCAGGCTGGTTGGAGGATCTACAGGACATTCTCACAGCCTCCGTTGGATCGTCCCTGTCACAACATGTGACACACAGTCTGAGCTTTTAAGGTCTTTCTCACATGCACAGAGTCTGGCAGATGGTCAATGAATGTCCTGTTGAGCCAGTAGAAAGATCTGAAAATATCTAGCATGGCCCTGGGCAGACTGTAGAAATCCAGGAAATACTTGCAGACTTCATGGCCTACTAGGACAGGGCAGTACCTCCTTTTGGGAATATTCCACTCAGTTTGGGTGATTAAAGCATAGAACATGATTGATTTTTATTCCTGGAACCCACCAGGACAACGGCATCCCTGTTTTCCTTTAGGGAATCACCCCAGCCCCACCTTCAGTCCTTGCAGTCCAGGTGGGGCTAAACATTTCCTGGAATTTGCACAAGACCCAAATCAGGTCAATTATCCCGACTTTTACTGGAATTTTTCCAGTAAGGGGTGCTTTTCACTGGGGTTACTAAATTGGTGTCTCTGTGAGAAGACAAACTGCTTGAGAGTAGAAAAAAGCAGACTTGAGGAAGCCATTGAGCCCTGATGACATCCTTTGAGGCCCTGGATCCAGGTGTACCTGAAGCCACCTGACCACAGGACATTTTAGTTATTGAGCCAATTTACATTCATTTTTTAGAAAGTTGCTTAAGCCAGGTTGAGTTCTGTCCCCGTCACTCGCAACTGCAATGCTCCCCACGTGGTTAGTAATCTGAGTCTTTCACACACACCCGTGCCCTTCCCACTCCTTACAGACCAAACATGGGAACCACGCCGACTTTTGCCTCTTAAGTACAGGTTTACCTACAGTCCTCAAATCTTAGTCGTCATTATTTCTGAGTTGTGTTGTGCAGTTGAGCGTCAGTATTTAGACGTCCACGCCAGGCACCTTCTGGACCACGAGCAGTGAGTGGTTTCAGGTGCTAAGTCCAGGTTGATGGAAAAGATAAAACACTCATTTAACAGTTCGGTGCACACCGAACTCCAAGCAGCACACATGGTAAGCATGGCTCCCGTCAACTTGTGTGCTGGTTCTGGGAAAAGCCTGCGAAGACAGACTTGGCTTTTCCCTTTAACTTGCTGATGTCAAGGACATGTATTTACCACTGTGATGGGTCAGAAGTCTTACACATTTTACCCACTCAACTTTGCCACAGTGAAGAGGACAAACTGGGCAAAGAGGTGGACTGAGACGCTGAGGATGCCTTGCAGGAAGGAGGGTGACATCAGCAGGTACCAGCTACTGTTTCCATCCTCCCTGTCCTGGACCTTCCCGTATACAAGGTATCACGCTCTGCTTTGTCAGGAGCAATGAACTGTAGGCATTTTAATCTGAAGGACTTTGTTGGTTTTGTTCCCTCTGCTTGGGATGCCCTTGTATGCTGCAGAGCACTTTCGAGGCCCAGGTCAAAGGCCAGCTCTCCTGTGAACCCTTGCTCCTTTAATACTTTGTTTCAGCAGCTATTTTAAATACTAGCATTTCTTACCTTGGGTCCATGGGTCACTGTGATAGGCTTTGGGGGCATCTATCAATGCTTCTGGGGTGACCTGAGAGATCTGTGTGTCTGTGCATTACTC
This sequence comes from Vicugna pacos, assembly GCF_048564905.1. Lineage (NCBI taxonomy): Eukaryota > Metazoa > Chordata > Mammalia > Artiodactyla > Camelidae > Vicugna > Vicugna pacos. The sequence continues at coordinate 49,509,733 of NC_133003.1, forward strand.
TCGAGGGGAGGGTCAGAGCTTCTACCAGATTCTCTGAGGCCCCGCGACCCAGCAAGCAACTAAGAACCACTAATTTCTTATCTGTCCCCCTTATGAGTTCCTGAGGGCAAGGGTCACATCTTTCCCATCTCAGACTCTCCAGCACTGGTCCACCATAGACACTTAACTGTTGGCAGCAGGCTGTTAGTGACCCAGAGAGGCAACATTTTTACAGGCTAAGTAGAGAGAACAGGATGGTTTAATCTGTGGAGTTTGTTCTTGATTACAGTGTTCAACATGCAAAATTACCTCTTGGTACGAGATGGATCTCTGCCACTTCCCTGGGACGGTTAATCCAGACAGAATCATTCCTGGGCAACCCTTAAGTAAGTGTCTGCCAGCAATCACCCTCTCCCTTCTTAGGGTATGTAAGCTCTCTCTTATCCAGAATAACTGGGACTTGGGTCTTTCATTCAATGGTGTAGCCATACGCAGTACAGCACCACTGGTTGGTCAGTGGATTTGATATATTCTGAACTCCAGTTCAAGACCTCCCATTACTTAACCTTTGAAGTCTCTGAGGATCCCAAAGGCACTTGAGAATCTGGCAGTGTCACCTGGCAGTGTCTCAGGGTTACTGATTTCACTGGACAGTGTTCAGAAAGGTTTGCTAAGTCTGTCCTGGCCTTGAGTATTCACTCTGAAAAGAGTCTGTCTGATAAGGTTTTGACACATTTGCTCTTCCTGTCGTTCTGCAGGCGCAAAATGAACAACTAAGGGAGCTCCATTTTGCTCAGCCACCATTCCTAAAGTTTTGGTAATGAAAATGTGGTATTTGTGTGAGGAAAGTTACAGAAATACTAACAAAAAATCAAAAGTAAAATGAGGGGTGTTTGGATCCCAAGGAAACAGGAGTTTACTGTGGTTAGAAGGCAGAATGACTAGGTAATAATTAGGTTTACTTGACAATGTTTTCTTCCAAAGACTGAATTCTTGCTAAGTTTTACACATTATCACTAGCTTAAGTTTGCCCCCCTCTCTGACTTTTATTACTAGAGTCACCAGAAGAAAAATTTAAAACATTTTGAAAACAGCTGTTTCTGGGCAAGTCACCCAGCACGTACTCTTTATATTTCCTCTAGTTTCACACATAAAGGGGAACCCGGCTCAGATAAGAACAATCCTTGCTGCACACCCGCCAGCTCGTGCACCCGCCTTTTTATTCCCAGCAGCTCCAGCTCAAACCAAAGTCACAAGGTTAAGCACTTCTTGGAGTTCCCGACACAGGTGATCCCTGCTTGGTCTTCAAAAAATAGAGGTCTGTAATTCCTTTTTGAACATGCCTTCGAAGTGGAGGTCTTTGGCCATGAGCTCCTCTTCGACATCATCCAGTGCCCACTGGTGATCCGTCAGCTCCAGAGCTTCCCACTCTGTCTGCGAGGGAAGAGAACACGGGGCAGGGAGGGAATGGCTGTTACAAGAGTGGAACTGACCAGCTGGGCCAGGAGCTGGGGTAGGCTGTTTACATATGTAGGTTACCTCCATCCTCATCTGCCCCTGCCCCCAATTTAGAGACCAGGAGACTAAGGCTAAGAAAGAAAAAATTTGTTCAAGGTCACTGGAGCTAGTAACTAATTATATTTCTCTAATATTCTATTAATGCTGACTACTTTGTTATTTATTTATTGACATATAGTTGATTTACAATATTGTGTTAGTTTCATGTGTACAAAGTGATTCAGTTACATATATGTATATTTCCAGATTATTTTCCATTATAGGTTATTACAAGATACTGAATATTGTTCCTTGTGTCATGAAGTAAACCCTTGTTGCTTATCTATTTTATATACATAGTATCTATTATATATATATAATATACATATATCATATATATATATAATAACCAAACTCCTAATTTATCCTCCCTTTCCCCCTTGGTAACCATGTTTGTTTTCTATGTCTGTGAGTCTGTTTTGTAAATAGATTCATTTATATTGTTTATTAGATTCCATATGTAAGTGGTATCACATACTACTTGTCTTTCTGTCTGACTAACTTCACTTAGTATGACAATCTCGAGGTTCGTCCATGTTGCTGCAAATGTTAATAGTTCATTATTTTTTATGGCTGAGTAGAATTCCATTCTGTGTATACATGACATCTTTATGCAGGTATCTGTTAACCTCTGAAGACTTGGGCTGTTTCCACGTCTTGGCTGTTGTAAACAGTGCTGCTGTGAACACTGGGGTGCATGTTATCTTTTCAAACCGGTTTTTGTCTTTTTTGGGTATGTGCCCAGGAGTGGGATTGTTGAATCATATGGTAGCGCTATTTCTACTTTTCTAAGGAGCCTCCATACTGTTTTTTATAGTGGTTGTACCAATTTATATTCCCATTAACAGTGTAGGAGGGGTTCCCTTTTCTCCACACCCTCTCCAGCATTTATTATTTGTAGACTTTTCCATGATGGCCATTCTGACTGGTGTGAGGTGATACCTCATTGTGGTTTTGATTTGCATTTCTCTGATAATTAGCGATGTTGAGCATCTTCTCATGTGTCTGTTGGCCATCTGGATGTCTTCTTTGGAGAAATGTCTATTTAGGTCTTCTGCCCATTTTTTGATTTGGGTTGTTTGTTTTTTGCTATTGAGTTCTATGAGCTGTTTGTATATTTTGGAAATTAACCCTTTGTTGGTTGCATCATTTGCAAATATTTTCTTCCATACTTTTGCCTTTAATTAGCAGGTTTAAAAAAATGCTCTATGAAACTTAATGTGCGATACAAACATTAGCTCATGGGTGTGGGTTTTTAAAAATATAATTCCCCATGCCGTAAAATTCACCCTTTTAATGTCTACAATTTAGTGGTTTTTAGTATATTCATAGAGATGTACACCATCACCACTGTCTAATTCCAGAGAACTTTCATCACTGCAAACAGAAATTAAACAGCAGACACTCCCCACCTCCCCCAACCCCTGGCAACTAATACTTTACTTTGTGTAACTTTGGATTCATCTTTTCTGGACACAACATGTGGTCTTTTGTTACTGGTTTCTTTCACTTAGCGCATTTTTAAGCTTCCTCCTTGTGGTAGCATGAGTCAGTACTTCATTCTTTTTTATGGCTGACTAATTTTCTATTGCATACATTCCACTCTCTATACACTGCATTATCTGTTCATCAGATGATGGACATTTGAATTGTCCCTACTTTTTGACTATTATCAATAGTGTTCTGAACGTTCTTATACTAAATTTTTGTGTGAACATTATGTTTTCAGTTCTCTTGAGTACTTACCTAAAAGTAGAACTGCTAGGTCATATGATAATAACTACGTCTAACTTTCTGAGGAAAGGCTAAAAACTGCTTTCTGAAGCGGCTGCACAATCACCAGCATATGTGAGGTTCCGATTTCTCCACATCCTTGCCAACATTTGTTACTGTCCATCTTCTTTATTATAACCATCTGGGTGACTGTGAAGTGGCATCTCACTGTGGTCTTGATGTGCATTTCCCCGATGACTAGTGATGCTGAGCATCTTTCCATGGGCTTAGCTTATTGGGTATTTGTGTAACTTCTTTGGAGAAATGTTTATTTAACTCTTTTGTCCATTTCTTACTGGACTGTCTTTTAATTGTTGCATTCTAAAAGTTTTTAATACTGGACTCTTATCAGATTTATCATTTGCAAACATTTCCTCTGATTTTATGGGTTGTCTTTTCACTTTGTAATAGTGTTTTATGAAGCACAAAAGTTTTCTTCCCCCGACCCCAATTATGAATCCTTTTAATTAGAAAAGTTTTCATTTTGACAAAGTTCCATCTATTTCCCCCTTTGTTGCCTGTACTTTTGACATAATATCCGAGAAATCATTGTCTAATTTAAGGTCACAGACACATCTATGATGTTTTCTTTTAAAAGCTTTATAGTTTCAGCTCTTATATTTAGGTCTTTGACCCATTTAAAAACTTATTTTAAAATTTTTTTTTTTATTCTGGTAAAATACATGTGTTTGTATATACGTGTGTGTGTGTGTATATATAAATATAAAACATAAAATTTGCCACTTTTAAACCATTAAGTATACATTCTAGTGGCATTAATTATGTTCAGTGTTTGCAACCATTACCATATTTCCAAATTTTTCATCCCCTAAACAGAAACTCTGGACCCAATAAGCAGTAAGACTATTCCTTCCCCGAGTGAGTTGTCGTGGCATCTGTCAAATATCATTTGCTCTAAATGCATAGGTTTATTTCTGAATTCCCAATTCTCCTCCATCACTGTGTACGTCCATCAGTATGCCAGTCCCACAGTCTTGATGGCTGTAGCTCAGAAGTAGCTTTTAAGATCAGGCAGTGTAAGTCTTCCAGCTTTGTTCTTATTTAACGTTGTCCGGCCTATTCTGGGACCCTTTCACTTCCATATGAACTTCAGGAGCAGCCTGTCAATTTCTGCAAGAAAGGGTGGTGGAATTTTGATAGAGACTGTTGAATCTGCAGATCAACAGATCTGGCAGTACTGCCATCTTGTCAATATTAAGTTCTAATCCACGAACATGGGTGTATTCCCACTTATTCAGGTCTTCTTTAATCTCTTTCAGCAATATTTTGTAAGTTTCAGTGTACAAGCCTTGCATGTTTTGTTAAATTTATTATTTTATTCTTTTTGACACGATTATAAATGGAATTGTTTTCTTCATTTCAGTTTTTCAGATTCTTTATTACCAGTGTGTAGAAATGTGACTGATTTCTGTATATCGACCCTGTATCCCAAAACCTTGCTGAACTTGTTTATAAGCTCCCATGGTTTTTGTTTGTTTGTTTGTTTTGTGGATTCCTTGGGTTACTCTATGCAAGGCCATGTTATCTGCAAACAGAGATAGTTTTACTTCTTCCCTTCTAATCTAGATGCTTTTTCTTTCTTTTTCCTGCCTAACTTCCCCGGCTAGGACATCTGGTACAGTGTTGAATGGAAGTGGTGAGAGTGGACGTCCTGGTTTTGTCCCTAACGCTAGGGGAAAAGCTTTCAGTGTGAATATGATGTTAGCTGTGGGTCTTCTGCAGATGTCGCTCATCAAGACGAGCAAATTCCCCTCTATTTCTAGTTTTTATCATGTAAAATAGTAAGACTTTCCTGTGTAAAAATTATATTGGATTTGAGAGATTCCAGAATCATTTCATGAAAAGACTGTAAGCATTTGATTTTTTTTTTAAATGAAATTTATAGCTGGGTCCAAAAAAGTTCAAAATAGCCCAGAGGTTGACCTGGTGCCTCTCACTGGGCTGTTTTTATAGCTTTGTTCACAGTGTGGATTAAATTTGGGTAAGCATTTAAAAACCAGTAAAAGTACCAAGAATCTCTAATTTACCTGACAGATGATTCTGTCTCAGGAATTAGACATGTAAACTAAAACACATTTTTATCAGATTTAAACAAGGGGACCACACATACTTTACTTGCATCAGGGAATCCATCTTTAAAAGTAACTCTGAGTGGGGTAAGGCATAGCTCAGTGGTAGAATGTGTGCCTAGCATGCACAAGGTCCTGGGTTCAATCCCCAGTACCTCCATTAAAATAAATAAATAAAAACCTAATTATTCCCCCCACCCCAAGAAAAGAATAAAAAAAAAAAAAGTAAATCTGGTAACTCCTTTCAGAGCTTCAGTGAAGCTGGAAGGAGGAGTGAGTGTACCTTAAAAGCTTTGTTGGTGTCCGCAGGCATGGCCATGGCTGCTCCAGTCATCTGTTCCTGCATCATCCGTGACTGGTCAGCCGCTGCAGCGTAACACACGGTACCGTGAGTGCCCGGGCTCAGCCAGCACCCAGGACCCTCAGGGAGGAAGGGTCCTTACATAGCACTTACAGATGCTTGCTTGGCAGTGTGTTAGAGAATGTATGTGACGGGTCACTGGCTGGCCCTACCATGCCCTCTGTGACCCTGGAAAGTCACTTTACCTCTCCTGAAAAATGGACATTATAACAGTAGGGTGATAACAGGAGAAGAAAGGTAACTGAAGGAAGCTCTAAACTTTATTTCAAATTGAAATAACAATAACTACAGCCATTGGTTACTGAGCAAGTCCTACATGTCAGCTACTTCACTAAGTACTTTGTGTATCTACCTCGTTACTCCTAGCAACAAGCCCAGGAGATAACTGTTAAGGTCCCAATTTTACAGACAGGTAAGCAGAGGACTAGAGTGGTTAAGTAACTTGCCCAAGGTCCCAGCTATGACGTGAGAGAGCCAGGACCACTACTGGCAAGAACTCTAGTCAATGGACTAACTGCTCACACCCGGCCTTCTTTCAGCTTCAGGTTTACGGCTCACGTTGCTGGTGCTGAATCCCTCACATCAGAGGGCATCAGACTTTGGGCAACTAAATATTGACCCCGTGATGGCGAAGGAGAATTCAGATCCTCAGTTGGACCCTGGGATTTTTAAGGATCTTTCTGAATACCTCAGAAACTTATGAACAGGTTTAAGGGATGAAGCACTGTCTCTGACCACGCTTATAAACAGCAAGGCAACATGACCAATCTGGCTCTGGCCTGGACGATTCGTCTATCAAAGTATTTGCTTATTAAACCTGATGTGCTTCTTACCATTATCTTGGCCCAAAATCAGAGAGTAAATGCTCCGAAGCCCAAACACATTGAGGAAGTACCAGGATGCAGAACTCACCCTAGTGAAGCAAAAGTGAAACAAGGTAGGCAGTTATTTCAGAATTAACATAGTTCACACTTCCCTTCCATCCAAAGTTGTCCAGGGTATGTGAAGAGATCAGCTGGGGGTAGGCTATATGCATCTAAAGCACAACCAAAGAAGAAATGCAAGTTATGAAGGCGGTATTACAAATAGCTACAGCTCTCTGCGAGCAACCAGCTGAGTGCTGGGTTTGCACAGACTCTGGGGTCAGATCCCAGTTGCTCCACTCGCTTCAGAGCTGCTGTGAGGATAAAATAAGGTAATATATGGAGGCAGACACCTACTTCCAGCCACGTGATAGATTCTTCTGCATTCAGTAGCAGGAACTGAACTCACTACTGGTGTGCCTCATATTATCAGGAAATGTAAGTCGTTTAATTTAATTTTCCTTTCTGCATAATGGGTTTTCAAACCATTTATTTTCAATCATCAGAACAACACACACTTACTATATATAATAAATGCAAATGATATAGAAGTACATAAAATATAAGTTGAAGCAGGCCTCCTGTCCTGAATCCTGTTCTCTAGAGGAAATCACAAGTGCTGGTGGGCTTCACGCTTTTCCTGCAATCCTGAAGACTGCATCTACTGGGAAAGCCACTCCAAGTTTTAAACTGTATCACTGAAGTTCTCCTTAGTTTCGATTTCCCACCTTGCCGCCATAAAATTAATATGCTTGCATATAATAAAAACTAAAAAGATTAAAAGAAATGATATAGAGGGGGAAAGAAGCCACACTTCATTCCAATACTTGGGTCGCACATATCTGTACGTAATGATGCAGGTCTGTAAGCTAATTTATACCTGGTTCCAGTCTCCTTTGTCCAGGAGAGCATGTCAGGCACATACCTGTCCAGCTGCTGAGAAAGGAGAAAAAGCTTTACTCCAGCCCATGAAGCTTTTGTCTCCAAATGAGACTGGAAGGTCAAGGTTTAACAGAGTCATGCTATTCATTAGGTTCAGCTTTCCTGCTCTGGGAGAGCCGCGCGCAGCCCAGAATCTCCCAGCACCGGGTCTGTCCTGCCCCTGCCACACAACCAGACACGGCTCTGCTCCAGCTGCGGGGTGAGTCAAAATCAGCACGGGTGACCCCCACTGTCCACTCTCCTCCTCCCGTCCGGCTTCCATATTTATATGCCAGTCTCTGGGAAGCTGTGGATAAAATAATCTAGAGACACCACAGGAAGAGCACCCCCAGGTTCCAGCTGCTGCAGCAGTGTTCTAAGAGCTTCTCAGATTTGGGGTTTTATTACTCTGCTATAAAAAACAGAATGGTAAATAAGACATGAGTGCTGGATTTGGACAGATCTGTGGTCAGATCTCAATGTCTCCACTTACATGCTAGGGTTGCTATAAGAAAAAAGTAATATATGGAAAATAGCACAGAGACTGGCACCAGTGAAAATGATTAATGTTATTATCAGCAGTGATGTATTTTGGAAAAAATAATACAAACATCCACTCCCATGAGCTCTAGGGTATTTATTGCTAAAAAGTTTGCCTTGGCCAGAGTTCCTGGCTTATCTTTTAACTTTTTTGATTAAAAAAAGTTAAAACACATCCATCTTGCACTCCTGAGCCCCAAGAAGCTAGAGAAAAGAGGCTGATACATTCTCTCCTGATACATTCCCTCCTTTTGCAAGACTCGTGTAAAAGCCACCACAATCCTACCGAGGCATTCTGAGTGGAGTTTCAATGAGGAGAAACTCCAAAAACCTATTCCACTGAAGTAGGCAAACTGGAAATCTTGTTTTTCATGAGATCCCTGTTTTAGATTTTGGTTTGTGTTCTTATCAAGTAAAAGTCCTTACCAGGATGCGTCTAATGTGAGTAGTTCAATTCCTTGCTGTAGCATAGGCTTAAAACGGAGGGTCAGTGGAAATGGGACCTTTGCTGCAGGGAAGAAAGAGAAAGTTCAAGTCACTCCTCACTTCCTTTTTAGAACAGTTTAAGTCTCGTGCACATATTATTTCCCCGAGGAGGTGGGAACTCTACCATACAGTGTTTGGAAAATGATTTCCATAATAAGATTTGGGTCAATTTCTGAAGTAATTTACAGTCAAATAAAACCTTGCTATAGTTCTTTGAACAACACCAGCTTTTCTATTGCTTAAGAAGCAGGGCCTCAAACTGAGCTGTGACCCAAAATCTGGAAGTCTGCACTCATCTGTTAAACCCAAAGTGGAATATATCCCCACAAAGAACTACATTACTGAGAAACCATATTCATTTAAATCAAACAGCTTACAGACAAATGACTGACCCCAACACTTAGAAAATGAAGTCGAAACAGAAATAGGCTTCCCTTTCTCCTACCAGAGCACCAAATTAGTTTCAGATATAAACTAGCATGTCACTCATTTGAGTCCCTATTAGTAAACATGCATCCACATTGCGAATTTATGATCACTTTGGAGTAAGAGACATAAAATCATAGCATATAAGTTTTTTTGTTCAAAGACTGTTTTCAGTTTCCACCAGAGAACACAGGACCCACGATATGAGGTCTCAGCAGCATGTGGGTCTCTCTGAATGGGGACACAGGAAAGGCGCACAGAGGAAGTACAGCTGACGTCTCCTGGGCCTGGAACTTACTTGTAACGAAGCCGGAAAACGTCATGTTGATCCATCCACCAATGAGAATCATAGGGAGGACGTTTGTTACATTGCCTTTCATCATGTCTGTAAGCATAGTGGGGTCTAAGACAAAAACAGAGAGACATGTTACCACTGCTGGCAGGGACTTACTCCTTGTTTACTGTAGAATTTTAATTTACTTGATAATTGAAGTAACACAAGTTCACTGTAAAAAAAATTCAAACGACATAGGAACACCGGAGGTAGACAGTTCCTCTGAGCCTACTCTCTAAACACGTAACTGTTCATTGTATATCCTTCCATTGCATGTCTGTATAAATGCACATATACACCTATGCATGTATATATGTATATACGCACAATAGTTTCACTCTCTCTATGTATACATAAAGAGACACCATGCTTACTATTCTGCTTCCTAATTTAAAGAAGTTAACATATGGTGAATGGTGTTTCCATACTGGTATATGCCATTATTTTCAGCGTCTGCATAGGAGTCTACTGTGTGGTGACACCCATCACTTTTGGGTAGACCTGTAGACTGTTTCCTTTTTTTTTTTTTGCCAATACACAATGCTGCCAACAAATACCTCGTACATATATCTGCATGCTTACTTAAGTGTTTCTGTAAGAGAAACTCTTAGAAGAATTTCTGGGCCAAAGGATTTGATCTTTTAAAACTGAGCTCCAGCAACAGTGAGAGTGCCTAACTTCCCATGACCTTGACAGTAGCAGCTTTGTTTGAGATTTTCCATCTTCGCCAATTTAATGGGCTAAAAGGGACATCTTGCTTTAATTTGCATTCCTTTGATTTTAGTGACGTCAAGCATCTTTTCATACGCTCATTGGTCTTTTGATTCTTGTTGGTTTTCTGAGAGACTTATTACAATCCCTGTACTTTCTGTCTGGGTTTAAAATAGCTGGTTATCTCACCTAGAGAAACAGGTACTAAAATGAGAGGATAGTCAACACTGAATAACAAATTATTTTGTTTTACTTTAAAGATGCTGTATTTTTCACATGACGGGGATAAGTGGAAGTAAGAAATCTGTTAGAGGAAAAACTGTAGGGTGGGCCAAACAATCATGTCTGACAAAGAGAGGATGGTCCAGGGAAGCATTCGGGCAGAATCTGGGGGGCCATCTGCCAGCAACAGGATCCAGACACTGGGTGGCACCTGGGAGTGGAATGCTTTCCAGCTGTGCTCCTCACAGCCCTGGGTCCTGTGGAAGAGCAAAGGGGACAGACCCAGCTCCACTCAGCCGAGAGCTCTCTCTCTTTTTTTTTTTTAAGTTCCACTTTATACACTGGGGCTCCCTGCAGACTTATTTGAAAAAGAAAACTCCATTTCTGTATGTAGATCCCTATATCAGACGATCTCTCAGGCCCCTTAGATTACTGTGTTCTACAATTTAAATTTCAAATAAAAGGACTTCCTCCCTGCCCACCCCAACCCTCCGAACTCACGTTAAAAATCTTCCTTCGAGATGAGAGAAGGGACTACACGTACCAGTCATTGGAGAAGGTGGCACAACCTTCCTTTTAGTTTTTTTGAAAAATCCATCCTCTGAGTTGTTGAAGTAATATTTCCGTGTCAAGAAAGACTAGTAGAAAAAAGAACTTTTTAAGTCTTAAAACTGTGACATAGCACATTGTCAAATTATTACCCCAAGGTTTTAGTCCAAAGGCCCTTGGCATATGCTGTTAGACTCAGAGCTCGCAGCCTACTTGGCAGCCGACCTGACACTTTAGCTGAGTCACATTTAAAAACAATTTCCTAAGAAGGGCAAGGTCACAATGACAGCAAACACTACCAGGCCACAGCTTAATTACGGCCTCACCGGCCTTCAGCTTTTCCCGAAGAGTTCCCTTATAAAGCTTTCAGTTATCTACTGCCCTCAACAGTGAATCCTGCAGATCTTAATAAAAGATAGATGAGTACCTGTTTGGGAATGTACTTTCCATTTTCCCTGAGGACTCTGCTTCGAATTAGGACTTGACTGAAAAATACAACCAAGACAATGAGATTTTTAAAAGCGAAACAGTAGAAGAAAATGAGAGAATCAAGTAGAAGACCTATTTAAACACAAGAGAGGGCCTATTTGGCAATAGCCCTGTGCGGAAACTTTTCAAAATACAAGTGTCCTTAAAACCAACAGGATGTACTTAACCCAACAATCAGCTTTCCAAAAAAGCATTTTTCAGAAATGACTGTTTCTGAACAAAGATTTCTGAGGAAGGCACATTTGGGACATTAAGCTCAGCTTTTTCTTACTTTATAATGAGCTAAGAAGGAACTTTCTCTGAGTGCAAAGAGTAGCAGCTGGATGTAACTCAGAAGATCTGGGGGCAGGAGGAGGGAGGAGGGTGAGGAGAAGAGAAGGAAATGTTCAAACCCCACAGAGAAATTAGTACAGGACTTGACAGGGTTGTTACATGACAGACAACAAACAGAAATCCCACCCAGGATTCAGAATGTTAGTAAGCACTCAATAAATACCTACTGAACTAATAAATGAAATTATCTGGTGATATCTGAACATAACTGATCATCATAAGTAACAAAGTGCACCACTACTTAGTGGTGCTAGATACAAACACTAAACAGCAGAGATCAAAATGATAATTTTTTCTAGGTTTTCAAGTTGTTCTAATGAGGGGGAAAAAAACCACCTTAGGTTAATGGAAAACCTTCTTGAAAAGTGAAAAAAAAATCGTAGACAGAAATGAACACAATAAAACCGTGCTTGGTTTTCTCTCTGCTCCTCAGTGTAAACCACCAGCTATAAGCAGTCAGCCGGTCCCCCAAGGGTCCCCTTGTCACCTTATGCATATTCTAGCTTCTCCATGTGCTGGGAATGCTCTAGTGCCCCCCTCCCTCCCCAAGTCTACCTCATCATGCCCAAACCCCCTTTTCAAGCCCCAATGACTCCATGGAACTCTCTCCTTTTTTTAACTGAAGTATAGCTGATTTACAATATTGCATTAGTTTCAGGTGTACAGCACTGATTCACTTTTTTTTTTTGCAGATTGTATTCCATTATAGTTTATTACAACATATTGGATGTAATTTCCTGTGCTATATGGTAAATCCTTGTTGCTTATCTATTTTATGTATAGTAGTTTGTATCTGTTAATCCCATACTCCTAATTTGTCCCTCCCCCACTCCCATCCCTCTCCCCTTTGGTAACCGTAAGTTTTCTGTCTGTGAGTCTGTTTCTGTTTTGTATATAGATTTATTCATATTATATTTTAGATTCCACATATAAGTGATATCACATAGTATTTGTCTTTCTCTGGCTTACTTCACTAAGCATAATATTCTCTTAAATCCATCCATGTTGCTGCAAATAGCAATAGTTTATTCTTTTTTAATGGCTGAGTAACATTCCATGGAACTCTGAAGTTTCAGTCTTAAAGATCTGTTTGTTTTTCTCCTTTGTAAAGAGTCAACGGGGGAGGGTATAGCTCAGTGGCAGAGTGCATGCATAGCATGCATGAGGTCCTGGGTACAAGCCCCAGTACCTCTGTTAAAACACAGACTAACCTAATTATCCCCCAAACAAAACAAACAAAAACAAACAAAAAGGAGTCAGTATATTCAAGCTTGAGAACCACTTTTTACATACATTCTATCTCAAAATATGGTCTAATTTTTTTTATTTATGTATTTTTCAGTTTTGGTTTAACACATGTTAGAAAAATTTTAGTAAGTTTTGAAGCAGTAAAAGCTTAATAATTTGTGAAACTGAATGTCCCATTTTGTGATCATTCACGCTTATAGAAACTTATACTGTATTTAGAGGAATGCTTTACATCTAAAAAATATCTTTTGCCTTGGACTTTGGCCAGTTCAGAGTCATGTGCTCAGATTCTATCCAAGTTCAAATGACCTGGTAGGGTGTAGTCATAGCACGTCGGAACTGGCATGATCCAACTGCCTCACTTAAGGGATGGAGTAATTATGACTAGAGATGTTGAGTTTTCTCTAAAGCAGTAAATCCCCATGGGGCTGGTACTACTTTCTAGGGAGCGTTATGGAAATCTGTGGAAATTTTTTGATTGTTAAAATGATGGAGTGGAAGGGAAAGAACATATAACTGTCATTTGCTAACGGTAAGGGATGCTAAGTATCCCTGGGGATACGGGTTCTCAGTTCCAGTTGTATAACACAAAGAACTGCCGCATGTCTCACACTGCTTTTGAATATCCCGCGGAATTGTTTTTCATTATTTGAGCCCCACGCCTAATTCCCATTTTTTGTGGGAAGTGGGGGTTGATTTTTATACATACTTAATTTCCAGGTATACAACCATGAAGTAAATGTAGGGAAAACTGTACTTTGTTTTGTTCAGAACTTTATCAAAAGTAGTTCACCATTTAGGTAAATCGCATCCAAGCCAGCACCACCTTATAGCGAACACATTGTATCAGCCTACAATAGAACCGTCTCGATTATGGTGATTTTACAGCTAGGTGCATGCATCTGACTTCTGCCTCGAATTTTCTAGGACTGTTGTACACAAGGACTTGTGATATATAAATGAAATTATTTTCCTTTTATTCCTCTTGATCGTTACAAATAGAACACTATGTGTCCCCCCCACAACATGTTCTTGTATGTAGAGTGCATCAATTGTGAATTTCATTTGGGGTTAGAAAAGGGAGCTTTAGGTCTGATATCATACCAGAAACATCACTCTGAAATCACATAGTGAACCTGGAGCAGAAAATTGTTAGAGAATCTATGACAGCAGGAATCATGGTCAAGAGGATTTCACTTGGAAGTGAGACTGATCTGGGTTCAAGCACACGCATATTTTACTATTTTTGTTATTTTGGGAAGGCCATTTAACTTCTCTGAGTTTCCTTTTCTTCAGCTGTAAAAATGGTTTCAAGGTTATCTATCTTAGTGCTACTGGGAGAATAAAATGAGAATAATTTATTGGCATCAATAAATGAATAAATAAATGCAGAATGTCTGAAATTTCTCCACTTGGCATCTTTCTAAAGTCTTTCTTTTTGTGAACAGACTTCTTAAGATTATCTCCAGGAGGCTGATTCTGATCAGTTCTGAAAATGATGCCACAGAAAAATAACTGAAGTGACCACTGTGGTATAGTAGAAAGAGCTCCAGACTTGGGAACCGGAAGAGCTGGTTTCAAATCCTGAATGTCACCACGTGTGACCGTGGAACCTCTTCAGCCTCAGTTTCTATAAAATGAAACAACAGCATCTACTGCAGAGAATTGCTCTGAATTTTAAATAAGTTAATGAATATAAGTGCTTAGCATAGTGCCTGGCATAGACTTAGTGCTTAATAAATGTTGGTTTACTATTCTCAACTGGGAAACACAAATGAAAATGATAAAGCAGTGCTTCCCAAACTTCAGTTATTCCCATTTCACAGTTATGATTTTTGTCTTATTTGCCTAGCGCCTGTAGTGCTAAAAACAGTATTTTTTATATATCAACTTTTTCTACTTACAAGTTTAAAAAACTCTTTAAATTATCGGCAACATGATGCAAGACCAGTATTACCTGCCACAAATAGAAAGTGTTAAATACAATAAAAACAAAACATTATTAAATTTTAGCTAGATACTGTTGCCTGTGGCAAGTTGAGCCTGAGGCTTGCTCTTGGTTACAATGGGACATTAATAACTGATAGGGAATTGTTAAAGACATAGTAGCATTCACCTGAGATGGTCTCTGAAAATAATCAGAACGATTAACTGAAAAGTTCTTTTATTTTAACATGGAGGGGGCACACGTCTAGATATAACCTAAAATCATCTCAAATTACCTCTCCGCAGAGTCATGAAACAGTAGTTTTCCGGTGAAAACAGTATAATCACACATATCTTCTCTACTGACTTTCACGGATAAGCCCACCAAGGGTTGACGACTAGCTTAACAATATTAACAGCAACACTTTATTGAACAATTAATATGTTCCAGGCCTGTGCTAAAGGCTTTATAGATTTATAGATTTTGTATCTAAAATTTATCTCTCACGCCTGCTCTGTGAGGCATGTCCTATTATTCATCCTCATTTTACAGATGACGAAAGTGGAACACAGAGGTAACTCAGCCAAGGACACTCAGGTAGCGCGGGCGCGATGAACCCGGGCACACCGACATAACCCCCGCACTCTCTTGCCCAAGGTCACGGCAGAGTGGGATCGCCGGAGAGGGGAGGGCGCTGACCTGTCGGAGACTTGTTCCTGGGTGAGCTTCTTGTCGCTCTGAAGCAGAATGGACACGTAGTGGCGGATCATGCCCACGAAGAAGGTGATGATAACGATAGGCAGGACCACCCAGAGGCGGATGTTGGAGTCTAGCAGCAGCTCAGGCCCCGCCATCCTCCCAAAGCGCCGGCTCCCAGATGGGTGGAGCCGGGATTCTCTTCCTAGGGAGCAGGGGCTTCTCGTCGAGTTCGCCTCCGGGCCTTCCCACGCCCCTCAGTCAGGCTGGCCTGGGACCCTACGGCAGCCGGAATCCTTGCGCCCTGCCCCCAGCCGGGCCGCCCGGCCGCCCACTTCCGGCGCGGGAGTTTGACGTCAAGGCGAAGTGTGCGTTGGACGTCAGCGTGGCGTCAGCGTGGCGTCACGTGGGCGGGAAAGTCGAAACGAGGGGCGGCGACAGCGTCTCGGCGTCTCGGCGTTTCGGCGGGTGAGTGAGGCAGCGGTCGTCGTTTTTCGAGGCCCCGCGCCCTGTCGGCCTGGTCTCTAGGCCCCAGCCGAGACTGGCCTTTCCCTGTGGGGCTCCATCGTCAGTCTTATCGTGGGATAATCCCTTCAGGTACCTCCCTGCGTCGGTAAAATGACGAAATGTGAAGGGCCTTTACCTTCCACCCCCTTCCTGGAGGACCTGGTCCGGGCAGTTGGCCCCATCTCCCCTGCTTTCAGGCTTTTCTGGAAGCGATACCGATTAGCACGTGTTAAGGGCGTGTGCGTCGAAGTCAGACGGACCTACTTAAGTTTTCCCATCTGCAGAAGAGCTGGTAATGGTTTTAAGTGAGGCAGTTTTAAACGAGGCAGTGGATAAAGACGAGGCAGTGGATAAAGAAAACGTTTAGCGTGGTGCTTGGTACATAGTAAAGTTTAACTATTATTGGAAACCATTATTATAATCAAGAGTAAGTATGGGTGGTAATTAAGAGGCAGATTCTGGTGCCGGGTTGCTAAATTGGAATCCCAGCTCTGCCACTCAGTGTGAGAATAATAATGGTACCTACCTCAAATCGTTTTGTGAGAAATAAATGAAGTGTTAAATATAAAGCACTTTAAGTAGTTTTTGTTAGCTGTTAGTGTTTACCTGCCTGCCAGCCGTTCTCATCTAATGACTATTCTCAAAGTTTTTTATGCCAGGTACTGTGCTAGGTACTAGAGATGCCTAGAAAAATGACACTGGGTTCCTGCTATCAAGATACCCCCGGTCTAGTGTGAGGTAGGGGTCGTAAATATACTCTGGAGCAGGGAAGCTGGAGTAGCAGACTCCCTTGGGGACAGAAGGAACATTTTTCGAAGAAGATGACATGTACTGAGTCTTTAAGGAGGAGGAGTTGTTTCCAGGAAGAGAAGAGCATTTTAGGTGAAAAGAACACCTTTTGCAAAAGCACTGAGACCAGAAAGGTTGTAGTTTACAAAATAGGCTAGAAGCCTTTGTGGTTCATGCCCTCCTCTACTTCTACAGCCTTGTTTCTCATTTCTAACTCTACAATCTCCTTCTTGTTTCAGTGTTGGTTTTTTCTCTACCTGGACCCCTCTTCTCATACCTCTTCTACTGGATAACTCCTATTTCAGCACTCAAGTCCCCGCTGAAAAATCACTTTCTCGAAGAGATTATCCCTGAGAAATTATCCCTGCTTTTCGTCATCACCCCCAACTGGACTAAATTTCCTCATGGCATGCTGCGCTTTTATAGCACTTACAGGACTAATTAAATAACTACATCAAGACTTCTGCTTACCGTATTGCAGATTCCCTGACGTTCACAGTTGTAACCCCAGCACCTGTCACA
Organism: Vicugna pacos; assembly: GCF_048564905.1. NCBI lineage: Eukaryota > Metazoa > Chordata > Mammalia > Artiodactyla > Camelidae > Vicugna > Vicugna pacos. The sequence continues at coordinate 49,527,056 of NC_133003.1, forward strand.
GTCCCTAACATATAGTACTGGATTAATGAGTTAAAGGAATGGTAGATTGGGTTAAATAGAAAACTGGGTTTTATTCTTCAGCGAGAGAAAAGTGGTCTGGCTAAAGAGGCAACTAGGTAAACGAGTCTTGAAAACGGGAACATTGACCAGATATAGGAGTTGAAATTTTATCATAGCCGAGATTTAGGTAGCATTTGTGTAAAGTCTTGGGTTTTGGATCGAGTAGTTTACTTTGAGCTTTAGCTTTAACTTCTCAGAGTTTATCTAGCTGCTGGAGGGTAACCTCTGTTCTCTGATTTTGCTCTGGGAAGTAATTTAACTGAAGAAGACTTTGGTCAAAATGGCTTCCAAAAGAAGGCTGTCAAGATCTGAGGATAAAGAGAGCCTGACAGAAGATACCTCCAGTAAGTGTCTAGTCATTTGTTGCTTTATTTCCTGTGGCAAGTGTGTGAGGCACTAAACGGAGTATAAAGTTCCTTCTTTGATGTGCTCGGAGTCGGCATGCCTGTAACAGTCTCTGAGTTTGTGTCCGCATCTGTAAGAGGAATCTACATACATAAGAGCTTATCTATTGTATATCCTTTAGGTGCTGGGACACAAAGATATGACATAGTCCCTACCCTATAAAAATGTTATGGCCCACTATCCTCCCTTAAAAAATATAATCTAAATAAATGCTGTGTTAGTGATATATAAAGGGAAAGCATTATATCAAAGCAAGCACACCACAGGCAAAGAAAGGGCACGGGGCGACTGACAGAAGTCCTAAGAGTTCCCGTGAGAAGGGGTTGATATTCTTTGATTTATTACACTTATCTGCTCTGTTAAGGCATTCTGACTGGTTGCATCATTATGGGAGAAGAGTAGATAATCATACTTAATTTTAAGTACCTTTTTGTTTTTGTTTGATTTTTTTTTTTTTTATTTAGTGGAGGTACTAGGGATTGAGCTATACCCTCCTCTCTGTTTGCTTATGTTTTATTACTTCTCATGGGTTGAAAGCCTTGGGATGAAACCAGTCTGAGTTTTGTACTTAAAGATACGATATGGGAGAACCTGTCCCTTTCTTTCTACCCCTGCATCCAGATCATTGGTTCTCAAACTTTGGTGTGCATCAGGTTTATTACCTGGAGAGTGTGTTAAAAATTCAGATTTCCATGCTCCATCCCTGACATTTTGATTCTGTAGCTCTGGGAACGTGACCTAAGAATACGCTTTTGTTTTGTTTTGTTTTGTTTTTTATTTATTTTTTAAAAAATATTTTTATTGAAGTATAGTCAGTTTATAATGTTATATCAATTTCTGGTGTACAGTACAGTGCTTCAGTCATATAGGAACATGCGTATATTTGTTTTCATATTCCTTTTCACCATAAGTTATTACAAGATATTGAATATAGTTCCCTGGGCTGTACAGTATAAACTCATTGTTTAAGAATATGCTTTTAATAAGCTTCCCAGTGATTCCAAAGCAGTGGTTTGTAGACCACTTGAGAGACCCTGACTGCTTTAGAATTTGGTTGGAGAGCATTTCCAGGATTATTCTTGTTAGAAGTGGCACATTTGAATTCTTCAAATGAAAACTCAGTAGATGAAAATAATTTTGTTTGTTGATTGTTTTATTTTTTTGTTTGCAAGCCATTATTGATCATGGTTAGAGATAAAAATTCCACTACAGCATCAGTTCTGGTATTATTGTTTTGGAACCCATCAACTTTCTTCTTAGGGTTGTTGTTCTGGGGTTTACATTTTAATCTTTGCTTTACTATTTGTCACATTCTTGAAAATTTTGTCCATTTTCAGAAGCCAGGAAGCAACCACTTTCCAAAAAGACAAAGGAATCTCATGTTCATAATGAAGTTGAAGAAAATGCCAGTGTCTTTGTAAAGCTTCTTAAGACATCAGGAATTACTCTTAAAACAGGAGAGAGTCAGAATCAACTAGGTAATATTTTAATCTAAATCTTTTCATTGGATATAGTGAAATGACTCAGAACAGAATCATGGATTTTCTAGAGAAGCAATGAAGATTAGAAACAGGAGCACCATCTGTCTTGAGATAAGGATGAAATTGAAATGGCTTTTTAGAGAATATTGTTACTCTCTTTGGTCCTGATTAATTGATGTTAAGTAAAGTACTTTTTAATCTTTTTTTTTAAGAAAAAATGTTACATATTAGTATTACTTTATGTTTTCAGAAGAAAACATAAATTAATACCCAGAAAGCAATTAGATCTGTGTCAGAATAATCTCAGAAGAAAATTTATAAAGCTACTAAGGCCCTGCTTTGGGGGCCTAGATTATTCTATCCAGTTAAGATTATGGTATGTTTTTTTAAGAGCACTTAGTAGCTGTTCTTTACAAAAGCCAAGTCTGTTTTCTGTGGACTTAGAAGATTTGGCTTTGAAATTAGGTTGGAAATATCTTTATTGGTTTCATCAGACAGGAACTTAGGTCCTTAGGAAAGTAAACCAAGGTGGAAGAGGTTAAAGATTCTGGGACCAACTAGTCTTCTTTCCTCATAGCTGTGGATCAAATCGTTTTCCAAAAGAAGCTCTTTCAGACTCTGAGGAAACATCCTTCTTATCCCAAAGTATGTATCTTCTTCCTGGTGCTTTTGCTTTTGCCAGTAGTACTCTGGAATTGGGAACTTAAAGACCGTGGCATAAAGTTGAATGAGCTAGAATGATTTTAGCAAACTGTCAGCAAATGTTAAACTAAAAATCTTACTCTTACTCTTTTTTTTTTTAATGTCACTAAGATAATAGAAGAATTTGTTAGTGGCCTGGAGTCTTACATTGAGGACCGAGACAGTTTCAGGAACTGCCTTCTGTCTTGTGAACGTGTGCAGGATGAGGAATCCAGGTGTGGAGATGGGGCATGGAGTCTTGCAGAAATTTAATGTGTTAGACTAACTGGATTGGGGGTTGGGGGTGAGGAGGAATGCAGTTTTTTGGAATTTCACTTTTGATTTATAGCTCTCTTTTTCTCAGAGTTTTAACGTAACCTTTATGTATTTATTTTTGTAATCTACCCTTTAAATTATTAAATTTATAGTTAGGAAACTAAAACCAGGGTGCTTTCTAGAATGTGTCTCGCCTGTGTTGATAGAATTTCATGTCTCTACTTCTCCCTGGCCTAAGAGCTGTCTTCTCATGTTCTGTGTTTCTTATCTAACAGGATAGTTTCCCTTTAAAAATTACATATTTAGCCAACTTTATGGAGAAGAGATAATAAAAATGTTAAAACAAGGAAAACAAAAAACAAATCTCTCTCTTTTTTTTTTTTTTTTTTTACAGCATGGGTACATCTTACTGTAAGAGCCTCATTAAATTGCTTCTGGGAATTGACATACTGCAGGTGAAACTCACTTTTTTTGGTGAACATTTGCTGGATGTGATTTGTCGTGTATGCCTGAGTATAAGTGGCTGGTATAGAAGCTAGAGCAGGGCTAATGGGAGTTTACCACAGTCCTGTTGCTGAAATGCTTCTAGCAGGGTGGTATCTGCTTTGGACTGAGTTGAGTGGCCCATACATCTGTGATTCTCGTTTGTTCCCTCAGCCTCTGGTTCCTGTTTTGTTGTAGAGCTTGATCCTGTGTGCCCTGAGTACCTCGTGTATCTCTGCCATATTCACATCTGCATCATCTCCCACTCAGCTTTTTATTTGCTAATTAACTAGATTTTGCCCTTTCCTGCTTTTCTCTCTCTTTTAATTTATCGAGTAGACAGTACATTGAGATGTTTTAAACATCTCAAATTATAAAAATGTATAAACAGTGAAAAGTCTCCCTCCCACCCCCTCCTCCATTTTTCCTCTTTTCTTTTCTCCCATTGTTAATCTTCCACGCTCTTATCTTTTCCTTTTCATTAGAAATCTTGAGTATAATTTAGTTAGCTTAACTTTAAGAACCCTCTTGTTCCTCTGAAGAAAAATCTTTTCTTGCAAACTGTTTGATAACCTGTTAAAGTCTGCATTTCATAGGTTAACAGTTGTCATCTTATTTAACATTTTTTTATCTAGTTATTTTAGTATTGCCTTGATAGTCATTTTGCAATTTTTCAGAAGGTAACTTATTGATAAGTCTTTGTATTCCTACAGCTTATATTCAAAGTATAGACAGCATTCATGTGGACATTCTTATTATGAGGATTTCAGTTACAGCATGGTTTTTCCTCCAAGAACTCTTGTTGGAGAGAATTACGGCTAGCTATACATTTTGTTGTGTATTTTGAGACCATCTCCTAACTCCCTATGTCTTCTTTTTTAGCCTGCCATTATCAAAACCTTATTTGAAAAGTTGCCAGAATTTCTATTTGAAAAGTAAGTGGAGTTACTCTGGAATGCTCAAAGCGCCGTGGCCTACTTAAGTTTGCCTCTGAAAAGGTTACTCTGAAGCACCATTGATTTCTCTGAGGGTCATATTTATCATGATGCCATATTCTTAAGTGACTTCTTAAGTTTTACTAGGGTGTCTTTCTTGGAAATTTCATCTGTTTATATGACTATGTATTCCTAGAAGGATACACAATAAACTGGTAATGGTGGTAATAGTGTCCAAGGACGGAAGCCAATTGGCTGGACTCAGATACTCTCTAAATACTGTTCTTTACCTTTTCAATTTTATAGTGCATGTGTGCTACCATTTTTTTTAATTTACTAAAATAACTGAAACAACTAAGAAAACGAACAGCCTAATAGAAAAGTAGATAAAGGTCATGGATAGACAAGTCACAGAGAAGAAATAGAAGGGCATCAAGCTTTTTTGAAACGCTCGAGTTTATTAATAATCAAGGACAAAAGTTTCAAGCAATAAATACATTTTTTTCAGAGTCTCCCTTTTTGAGTGTAATAAACAGCCGGACTCGTACATAACTGGTGAACATGTAAATCAGCTCAGTCACTGAAGGGCAGGGGCCTACATGTATCAAAACCTTAGATTTTTGCATACCCTTTAATGTTCAGTTGTGTCTCCTAATTTGTCCTAAGGTAAGAACTGTGAATGAAAATAGAAATGAATGAGATAGTTCTCTTTAAAATAACAAAAAATTGTAAACTGAGATATTCAACTGTAGATTGGTTAGATGAATTAGGTATATCCACACAATGGAACATCACGTGGACATTCAAAATTATAAAGAGAACTATTTAGTACTGCACATTAATTTTTTTAAAAGTCAGATTATAAATCAGTATTTACAGTTCAGCCTAATATTTTGTTTGAAAAAGATACCTATGCACACATTTACATAGATACATATATATGCATGTCAGTGGTGGACATCTCTGGATTAAAGGATTTAGGTCGTTTTTAATTTCTCCTTTTTAATGCATGTTTTTTCAGGGTCTTGTATGTAATAATGGTAAACTTGAAGATTTATCTCTAAAAATTCATGCTTTGCCTGAATGGCTTGCACTAGATGTTCTGTGTCCTGGCTAAGTCTTTTTTAGCTGTTAAATTTGACTGTAGTAAACAAAGCTGTCAGGAGGAGGAACACATAGGAGGCTGAAAAGAAGGCAGAGACTGTCCTTTGGAAGGAAATAATGCTAACTGAGACAACTTTTCTTTATTCGTAAATAGTTTTCAGTACTTTCACAAACTTAATCTAATCTGACCTTTGGTGTTTCCATAGCAGTAAAAGGTACTTGTGTTTGTCAGTACTTACCACATTGATGTAATTCGTTTTTACCTTCTTAAGATAATTTGTTTTACTCAATTTGTTAGTTTATTGCCCTTATTTTTTTTTATTTGTTTTTATATTTTAACCTTTCTTCCAGACCTTTCTTCCCCTTCTTTAAACCCTCCCCAGATGTAGCCACTGTTAGCAGTTTAGTAGGTCTTCTTCCAGACATCTTTCTCAACATATATAAGTAGATGTCTCATTTTGTTTTGTATCACCTGTGTGTCTAGCACAGTGTGCAATGCATAGTAAGTGTTCAGTACATGTTAATTAGTGGCTGAAATGTTCTATGCAGTTAGTGCTTGCTGCTGTGTAAGTCAGAAAGGCGAAGTCCCTGATTTCTCATCCTAACATTTCAGGGTGAACAGTGATGGAATCAACATGCCTCGACTCATCATCAATCAACTGAAATGGCTAGATAGAGTTGTGGACAGTAAGGTAGGCTTTGGACCTTTTTCTGTCTCTTGGATTTAGAGAGTGTGTTTCCCACACTTAGAAACCAAACTTTGGGAATTTGCAGGGTTTTTTCCTTTCTAAACCCCCAAAAATCATATTTTTCTATCCATTAGCTTTTTTAGCTTTCATAATTTGAGAATCATGGGTATTTCACCCTTTAAATTTCTTGCCCCAAAAAGGGAATGTATCTAATTATGATGACCAGATGTGATTTTTGTTAAATAAATTAAATATTTGGAAGGAATTCATTAGTTTTTCAAAGTGCAGGGATTATTATGTTTTATTTCTCACAAGCATTGAAATCCCAAGCCATCTTATTTCACTACAAATGTGTTAATTTGATTACATATTGAGGAAACTTTTTTTGGCAATTATGTGGTTTGTTGTTACCCACCTTGGTAAAGTTGAATCTGTTTTGAGCCTAGTACTTGAGGCTCATTTCTTTTCAGAGTTCTTGCAATCATTCTACTGATTTTTGTTAGACATCCTAAGGCTAAATCTTTATTTGGAAGGACATGAGTTTTAGAGGCCCATCTGGGCTGAAATTTTGGGTTTGCCACTTATGTATCCTTGAACAACATACATCCCTACATTTTAAAAATGGGAATTGTCACACAAACTCCATAGAGTTGTGAAGATTAAATGAAATAAAGTATGTAACAGAACTATCAGATAATATGCCATCTACCTTACCTTTTCTTTTTCTCTGTATCATCTCGTGTGAAAATCTCTGGGTCATTTACCTCTGATTTTAGGTTTTGAACTGGAATGTGTGTGTAATTGTCATACTGTACACAAAGTAAATCCAGCTTTACATCTCATGAGTAAGAAGTCTTTCTGTATTCTGGGTGCTGTGCTACAATTCTGATAGTTTCGCCTCTCTGCAGGATCTCACCACCAAGATCATGCAGCTGATCAGTATAGCACCATTGGACCTACAGCATGACTTCGTCACCAGCCTACCTGAGATCCTCGGGGATTCCCAGAATGCTGAAGTGGGGGAAGAACTCATGTGGGTAAACACCCTATTCCCATCTTGAGCAAGGCTCCACTCTGGGAGTCTTACCACTGCGTATGAGAAGAGTAGTAGCAGTGTGTTCCTTCTTACGTATAATAGAATGACCTCTACCTTCTATGAGTAGGGAATGTGATTTAACTTGCTTTTCTCATAGTGCATATATTTGAGTAGACCCATATGCTTCTTTTAAATGGCATATCTGTTGTGAATACAAAATCTGACTTAGGATTAGGTATATAAATTTGGTCTACGGAGACGTAAACATGATTCCTTTGTTTTGTTAGCATTCCTTCCACCCAAGGGGTCCTCAGTCATAACTGCACATCCAAATCATTTGTGGAGCTTATTAAACATTGACATTCTCTCGTCCCTCAGTGATTCATTCTGATGCACATTGCTGCATTAGATCCCTTGCTGAGACATGTTGCTGTCTAACACTACATGAAAAATACTAATTGATAGGGCAGTAATTAAGAAAGGGAGAACAGAATCCCTATATAACTTTGTTTCTGTTCTACTGCAAATGTCTATTTATCCTTGAAGTAATTAAAGCATTCAATTTGTGATACTTCCTTTCCTATAATTGTCTGTAAAACTATCTCTAAAAATGTCCAGTGATTTCTCACCTTTATGCTTTTGGGCAGGATGCTGTTTCTGTATAGCACTGTACCACCCACTTTGCCTCCTTAATTCCAGCTCATCCTTTGGTATAACTTTCTCTTAGATCCATCCTTGTCCCTCTCTGCTCTGTGCCCTGGTAGCACCCTGCACATACGTCTGTCATGCTGATCGCATTCATTGTGATTGTTGTAGGTTTGCTTTTGCCTTTCCTCAGGAAAGTGTCATACCAAACTCAGAAGGGGGGTTACATACCAGACTGGGTGGTGGGGACGATGAGGCAAGGCTGCTTGTTTTTGCTGTGTTTGTTGTTTGAATTTTTCGTAATGAGTGTGTATTTTCTAATTAGTTTTTAATGAAACATACTTTAAGTCGAAATTCAATGGAAGCTGAATATATTCTCTCTTCTCATACTTTGAGTGATTTTTCCCAAGTCATTATCTGCCCAGCTCTGTTAAAAGTTGCACAACTTTTCTTTTTCCACTATTTATAGTGACCTTCTAACAGAGAATACTCTGCTCACTGTCCCAATCCTGGATGTTCTTTCCAGCCTCCAGCTTGACCCAAAGCTGCTGACTAAGGTAGGGAGGATTCTGCTGTCCAGAAACAAAGCCAACTTTCTCACCTCCCAGAACCAATGTCAATCAGTCATTGCCTTGGACCAATGGTGTATAATGAGAATTTCATTTTGAAAGAATGCTGAATGACATTTGCTCTCTTTTTTCCTTTTTAATGCATTTCATGTGCCATACTATGATAGATTTGCTGCTCTGTTTTTAAGCAGTAAGTCTTTATGGAAATCTTCTATATTGCCTACATATTTACAAAACTGTTCCCCATAGAAATACCCAATTTTTTGTACATTCCTCTAGCTAGTGGAAAATTAGTGCTCCAAAATGTAAGATAATAACTCTTGCACACTAATCACCTGTTTTGAAGAACCTGTAGCATTAACAATTGAAAGCTTGTAATTTGGAAAAAGAAAAATGAAGTGTTTTTCTTCTGAAATTATAAATGAGAAAAAAGAGTGGGAGAAGTAATTTTTCTAATTTTACCTAACAAGTCAGTATTAGATTGAGGTATTGACATGAAAATATGTAAGGTTTTCAGGGATGCTTTTTATGTTTAGGTCCGCCAGTTGGTGATGAGTAAGCTGTCATCTGTCACATTGGATGATTTACCTGTGATAGTCAAGTTCATTCTTCATTCTATAACAATTGTGGATGCATTTGAGGTACCTCACTACTTCCCAACAAACACTGATAGCATACTGGATCCTGGAGAGAACAGAGAATAGCAGTGATGCCCTGGTGAAACTCGGGAATAAAAACAAGACTAACCTAGAGGAAGATAAATCAGGATAGATTATTTAAATTGATAGTTCCAGCTGCTCTTCCCTGTCCTGAAACTGATAATGCTGATTAATCCAGATAGTATTCAGGGGAGAGAATGGCGCTATTAGCCAGATTTGTTGTTCTGTGTTAGCCGCTACAGGTTATGTTTGCTCTTTTAGTGTAAGGCCTCGAGGAATTCTGGACTCTTAAAGGACATGATGTGCTCTGTTTGCAGTAGCTATCTTCATCAACTCCCTTCAAAAATGCCTTGTGTAGCAGTACAGTTAGTAATTCTTCTTCCTCAGTCTTTCAGGAGATTGTTACGGTTCTCCTGTTTAGAGAATGGATTGTGCCTGTCCTATATGAGTGAGCAGAACACATAGCTAATATTTATTTGCCTTAGGTAGTTGCTGAGCTTCGGGAGGAGTTGGATCTGCAGCATTGTATTTTGCCTTCATTGTTTCAGGCTTCTCAAAGCAAGTTGAAAAATAAAGGCCAAACAAGGTATAAAGTCATGGACAGTTACTACCTTTTTTCTCACATAGACAAGGAAAGTTTTCTGACATTTATCCTGAAGCCAGGACAGAATATCTTAATACTTAGAACTATCAATAATGGTAGTAATATTACAATGACGTACTAGTATACAGCTTTCAGATCACGTTTATATGTTTGTGTGCATGTGCGCGCGCATTCGTTCCTTTGGCTGTTCAGATCAATCCCAGACTGCAGTACCAGTTTATTACCCATTTCACACATGAAGCTGTGACTTGTTTTAAGGCACATGGCTAGTAAATAGGAGCCCAGATTTTACAGGTTCCTCTCTGGTAAGTGAAAGGATGATTTTCCCCCCCTCTCCTGCTTGTAGTTCTTCAGGAATTCAAGAAAACAGTGACAAGGACTGTGTTACTCTCCTCTTTGATGTGATAAAGTCAGCTGTTAGATATGAGAGAGTTATTCCAGAAGCCTGGATTAGGGTGAGTATGGTCTTTGAAAGTTTGAACATTGGGGAGGAAGTGGGTGGCAGTCATTAACAGATGTGTAAGTAGAGGTAGATTGAAATCAAAATCTTAAAAGTCAGTCAAGTAAAAATAATAGATGATGGTTGCCAGATGGGTAGAGTAGTTCTTACATAAGAGCAGAGCATGCTGAATAAGGTGAAAGGTGTTCTTATATATTGTAATATTTCTGTGACCCTTGTTTTTCCAGGCAATTGAAAGCACTGCCTCCGCATCTGAACACAAGGTAATGTTCATGTACTATAAATCTTAAGTATTGCAGACGTAAAATTAGGGATGTTGGCTGGTTCTCCTTCCTGCTTTCTTTCTCCGCTCCCTCCAGTCATCCCTTCTGTGCCTTTTGTATCTGCTCTAATAAACATTAGCTGCCTAAGGAAGATAATCTGAAGGGGTGACTTGCCAGATGGTCTTTATTCTGGCAATAAAATAAAATAAAACATCCATGAGGGGAAACTTAACATTCCAAACAAGCATAGTGAATTGTGGTCAAAGAAGCCAAGTCCCCTCCTTTGAGGAGGTGAATACTAGAGGCACCTGGGTCATGAGTCAGGTAGTCAGGTCCCTTTTCTGTCTGGTTGTCCTTCCTCCCAGCACATGGAATTGTCAAGATAATGGCATTTCATGCTTTATTTTATTTTGCTTGACCAGAGTGAATCAGTTCATTTACCGTCAAGGTGATGGTGTGGAGTCTGACTTAACTCTCAAAATACTTTCTTCAGTCAAGAAGCCAGATGATTGAGGTTTTTGTGTACTGATCAGTTCCCTTTAAGAATTTTCTTTAATTGGAATCTGTTTTGTTTTGTGGGGTTTTGCTAGTTTGATTATTCAGTTGTTGGATGACTATTTTAAAAGATTTTGTGATATTGAATAAAACAATGAAGAACTTAGTAATTTTTTGTGGTCGTGAGGGCGGAGAATCAAAATACCCTAAGATAGCCGTTTTTATTTCTGCATAACCCTTGGCCTCCTGCATAGCTATTTTTACAGATTTCTAATCATTGTATAATTTTGTATTGATTTTTTTCTTTTGACATTGTATCATAAACATTTTACATGCTTCTGCATTGTCTTTATTGTCATTTTGAATAGCTGTGTTCTGTTTTGCTGTAATGAATCTCAATTTTGGTGTCTAAATGAGTGGGGCCTTCAGTGAAGGGATGGCCCAAGTAATTTGTTGTTTTTGCTTTTATTAGAATATCTAACCTTTGTTAAAATATCTTTTTTCAATGTCTTTTTTTGGTTGAGTTGTAATTCTGTGTAGCATATTAGTTTCAAGTGTGTAGTATAAGTTTATATTTGTATATATTGCAAAATGCAGTTAAGTATTGCAGTAAGTCTAGTTAATGTCTATCACTATACATTGTGATGAGAACTTTTTAGTTAGGAGGGAGGTAATTAGGTTTATTTATTTACATATTTATTTTAATAGTGGTAGTGGGGATTGAACCCAGGACCTTGTGCATGCTAAGCACACAGTCTGCCACTGAGCTGTACCCCCTCCCAATGAGAACTTTTAAGATCTACTCTCTTAGCAACTTTCAGATGTGCAGTACAGTATATTATTAACTACATTCACCATGCTGTATGTTACATCCCCATAACTTATTTATTTTATAACTGGAAATCTGTACCTTTTGACCCCTTTTACCCATTTCACCCACACCCTGCCCCCACCTCTGGCAACCACTAACCTGTTCTCTGTATCTGTGAGCTCATTTTTGTTTGTTTTGTGTCTTGGATTCCACATATAATTGAGATCATATGATATTTGTCTTTGTGTGACCTGTTTCACTTTGCATAATGCCCTCAAGTTTCATCCATGGTACTGCAAAAAGCAAGATTTTGTTCTTTTTATGACTGAATAATAAATATTCTTGTGTGTGGGTATCACGTTTTCTTTATCCAGTCATCCATCAGTGGACAAGTTGGGTTGTTTCCATGTCTTGACTATTATAAATAATCTTCTAATGAATATGAAGGTGCAGATATTAGTGTTTTTCTTTTCTTCAGATGAAAAGGCAGAAACGGAATTGCTGGATCTTGTGTTCTGTTTTCAACCTCTTGAGGAATGTCCATCCTTTTTCCATAGTGATTGCAGCAGTTTACATTCCCACCAACAATGCCCGGGGGTTCCCTTTTCTCTACATCCTTGCCAACACTTGTTATTTTTTGTCTTTTTGATGATAGCCATTCTAACAGGTGGGCAATGAAAGGTCACTGTGGTTTTGATTTGTATTTCCCTGATGATTACTGATGTTGAACATGTTTTCATGTAGGTTGGCTATCTGTACGTCTTTTCTGGAAAAACATCTATTGAGATTCTCTGCCTGTTTTTTAATTAGATTATTTGTTTGTTGTGCTGTTGAGTTGTATGAGTTCCAGTTACTTCTTTTTTCTTTTTTGTCCTTGACTTTTAACCCCCCCTCCTTTTTTAACATAGGTAATACAAGCTAACTGGGGAGAAGTCCCCCAAGTAATCTGAAAATGTGTTAAAGTTTTCATGTGATTTCCCATACTAATTGCAATGGAATAAAATATTAATCTCCAAAAAAAAAAGTTTCTGTCCACTCTCTGTGCCACTCTTCAGTTGTAATCATTCTTTCAGATTTCTTCCTGTTCATATACAAGTTGTATGTGTGTGCAAGTACAGGCATGCTCACTCTTCTGCTTACACATATGTGTACATGCATATTGTTTTTGCAAAAATAGAATTTTACTGTGATTATTGCAGCTTGCTTTTTAACTTCACAACATGTCATGAATGTCTTTATCAAAAAATATAGCCTCCCTCATTTTTAATGGCTGTACAATATTCTGAAAGTAACCATAATTTACATTGACCGACATTTACAATCCAACTTTTCACTAAGTAATTTTTCTATAATAATGAAAATATAATGAATAAATATATGTTCATGTATAACTGAAAATTGTGCTCTACACTGGAATTTGACACAACATTGTAAAATGATTATAAATCAATAAGAAATGTTAAAAAAGAAGAAAAAGAAAATATAGACTGAAATTGCTGTGTGATTTTAATCTTTTTCCTTAATAAATATGATAGTCAAAGTTATTTCTGTAATACCCCTTTTGCTTGTATTCCATTATTTTCTTAAAAGATAGCAGTGGTAATTAGTTATGGTACTTTATTTCTCTGAAAAGTATTTCTGGGTTTTATAAAAATGTAGGTACTCCCATGGAAGTAAGTTGTGCAAAATGAGTGTTCTTTGTTTTAATGGGAAAAAGTTGAGAGCTGCTGTTTTGTTGTAGTCAATGTACTGATTTATTAAACTGTTTTCCTGTTGTTGCATATTTGTTGACAACAGACTTTTGACCTGGCAGTGCTGTTCATCATCTACAGCACCAACGCTCAGACAAAGAAGTACGTTGAGAGGGTGCTAAGAAGTAAGATTCGGTCAGGCTGCTTTCAGGAACAGCTGCTGCAGGGCACTTTCTGTATTCATTACTTGGTAAGTGTCAGAGAATCAAGCATTAGTCTGAAGGTTAAAGAGAGTTCTTTTTAGCCTTTTCTACCCTGTGTGAGAATCATGACAGCAGCACCTTTGCCAGGTGTTGATCTGTGACAGAGAGCTCTGTATACTCCAGAACATAGCAGAATTATTACTTACCTTGAGTGACACATTATGATTTAATAAAGCCAAACTAAGTGTGGTTTTCATCTCTAACAAAAAAGTCACAAAATTGGTTATGTTGAACTTGCTAGATTCAAACCCCAAATTCTTTCTTATACTAAATGTTGTCATTCAGGTCTTCTAGTTTCTTATGTAACTTGATTTTTAACCTAACATGGGAAGCTTTATAGCTCCCATATAAAATTTCATCTTACTTGTTTCTGCCCGTTGTTCAAGCCTTTGAGACTTTTGAATCTTAATTTTATATTAATCATTTTCTCTAGCAATCTGTGATCTGCAGCTTTGACAAACTTGCCTTCTGTATCCTGTTTGAAGTAGTTTGTAAAAGCCCTGAGCATAACAGGATCAGAGGAATGCTGGTAGAGACATAATTATGCATCTGTTGAACTATCACTATGTAGCCATTTAGCACTGTGAGATGATCATTCCTGTTGAAATGTAAACCATTCAAATGGGAACTTTATAAGCTAAGAATGGTGTTTTCCACGTGAATATTCACGATACTAGCAGTGTATACCTTCTTAGAAAACTGGGTAAACAAGTGGTTTGGGACGTGGCTTAGGAACTAATGAGAATATATAGTTGTTCTATTTAGGAATGGATTTAAAGTTTGTATTGTTTTATTTTTCAGTCCTTTCTGTGCTTTTTTTTTGGCCATGATTTGTGTTTTGGACTATAATTTTGCGTAGGGCAGAAACCATGTATAATTTTTTATTGCATTGTCCTCAGTAAAGCATTATACCCGTTTCAGTGCTTAATTTAAGATTTTTAAAAATTGTGATATCAGTAAAGAAACTGGACTTAATAATTGGTTCTTTACTCTGGTTCCATTAATGTCCATCTGTTGCCTCCTGGTAGGACATGATCAGTTCGCCTCTTGGTGTTCTTTAAAAGAAATCAATTTAATTAGTATTGAACCTTATAGACTGCTGTCAAATCACAGCCAAGGCAGAGCAGGCCCAGTGTATCCCCAGGGAGGCAGTATGATTAAGTGAGGAAATTGGGGTTTAGAAGATCTGGATTCTAGTTCCAAATTGGGCAGATAGGAACAGATTACAAGCTATCAGGCATGTAATTAACTTCTTTGATCTTCAAGGTCAATTCTTACTCATATATTGAATCCCACTGATCCTGAGAGAAACTCAGAATGATGATTATTCTCAGTAAAACAAAGATTAAGTTTCCTCCAGTTAAAATGAGAATTGGTGAGGACTCTGGCATCTTAAAAGGGTTAGCAGTAGCAACTCCAGGTGCTGTGATAACTCAGTTTCTCCCACAGATTCATTTCTGTCTCCTCTTCCCTCAAGGTTCTTAAGGATGTTTGTCCATCCATTTTGTCGCTGGCTCAGACTTTGTTGCACTCCTCACACCAAAGCATAATTTTGTTTGGCAGTCTCCTGTACAAATATGCATTTAAGTTTTTTGACACTTACTGCCAGCAGGTATGTTGAAATACTTATTTTGGAAAGGAGGAAATAGGGAAAAGGAAAGAAATGCAGTCCCAAGTGACTTACATATGACCTGATGTTTATTTCTTGTTGGTTGGAAGGCATTGAAGGAAAAAGAATTCTGACCTGGGAGTTGGGAAAACTTCGTTCTAGTCCTAGTGTCAGTAAAACGAAGAGACTGGACTGGAGGGTCTAACTCTTGTGTTTTGAGCTGTAAAATTCTCTGTGTCTAAAATGAAGGTCCAGCTCCAGTCTACTTCAAATAATTGTTGGCTTAAAGGGCTGAGGTTATGGTGCAGTTTTCACAGTACAGGAATGGCAGCTTTACCACTGAGCTGCCAAGAGTCAACTGCCAATCGATCCTGGAGTTGTCTTCTAGAAGAGAGTGGTGGAAAAGAAATGAAGGAGAAATACCTGAGAGAAACTCAGAATGATTCCTCATTCCCGTGAACGTGAGACCTCCAATTTAGTAGCACATATCCAGAGATGGAGGGCTGTACTTGCAGAAAGTAATTATGAAAACAAAGGGTCTTATTTTGTATTGGTTATAAATGCTCTCTCTTTATTAGCAACATTAAAGCACATTTGAATGGAACTTTTAAAAATGAGGACAAAATTTTTAAAATTTAAATCAGAGCAGTAGATTGCGCTGGCATGAGATAGCTGCTGCACTGAGGACCACGTGACTCGGTGAGGAGCAGTGTGAAAGGGAGAGTGACAGCTAAGACTTTTTGGGAACCATCTTAATGTCTTAGAGACACTGTCATGACCCATGTTTGTTTGAAACATACAAATCTAACTTATAAAAACCTTTAAAATCTTTAGCTCCTTGAGTGCCACCTTTTCAATAAATTCAGTAGATTAAGCACAATCACACCTTAACGGATAATATTTAACCAATATGAGAAAAAGAAGGAGAAAGACTACACCAAGGAGCAAAATCAAGAGGGCTTAGATAGCGCTCACTGGTAAATTATGGGAAAATAAATTAAGACTGGATGGTAGTGTTGTTTAAGTGGTGGCAGAATCCTAAGCCTCCTGAGACTAACGTTAATGGACTAGTTAATGGATTTAGACAATGGAATAGAGTAGATTGGCATTTTAACCAAGTTGAGATTGGAATGGCTTCAGGCCAGAACTTCTTTTAGATGGCCGTACCGTGTTTTTGCTTTACACTGTCCTACTGACTCTTCTCCACTTAGGAAGTGATTGGTGCCCTGGTGACCCATATCTGCAGTGGGAACGAAGCCGAGGTTGATACTGCGTTGGATGTCCTCCTAGAGTTGGTAGTTCTGAACCCATCTGCTATGAGACTGAATGCTGTCTTTGTGAAGGTATCTAGTCCTACCCTTGATATATGCTGAATTATTTTTCTTTCTTGCACATACCTGTGAGATACCTGATGTCTACTAGTTAGCAGCAGTTTATTTTGTACTCTAGAGATTGAGCACTATATAATTGGTAGGAGGGGGTGGGATGGAGGTGAGGTGATGGGAAAATAATGGAAAAAATAACTCATCTACCTGCGTATTGGTTCATTCAGTGAATACTTCTTTATACCTAACTATGTGCCAGGCTGTATTCTAGGTGCTGTGGATATAAAACTCAGTCTTTGCCTTTGATGATAGAAAGTGAGACATATAAGTAAGTCACTGTAAGTGCAGCATGATGAATTCTCTAATAAAGCGCTAGATACACCAGAGCAGGAATAATTAATTTGGTCTAGGAAACTGGACAAGTCTTCAAAGATGAGATAATATTTGAGTGATTCCTGAAGGGTGGGAATGATCTAATAAGAAAAAGCAAGGGAAGTACATCTAGGTAGAGTACAGTTTGAACAGAAGCAGATTGGCACCCATGTCCGTGGTGCGCCTGAGGGAAGACTAGTAGATTAGCGTGGCTGGGGAGCAGGATGCATGGTAAGAGGCGGTCGGAGGTGAGGCTGGGAAGACACAGGGCAGGGCCAGATTGTGAAGGATCTTAAATACCATGCTAAAGAGTTTCAGCTTTACATCATGGATGGTAGGGAGCTGTTACAGGTTTTAGTAGGGGTTTGACATAATCACACCTGGGCTTTGAAAGATAACTACGTTACCCCCATAATTAGGGATGAGAAAACTGCAGTTTTGCCCAAAGTCAAAATGTAACTAGTTCCCTTGTGACTCCTCCTACATCTGTAGACAATTAATAAGTAATTTTTGATGGAGTAGAAGCTGAGAAATAAGATCAGAGATACAACTTTTGGCAGAATACTGTTTTCACTAGGCAAAAGGGAAGTGTGGAAAAGAATATGGAGAGCTAGGAGGTAGGTTGGGATGACTAAGCAGAATGTTAGCCCTTTGGGCTCTGAGCCTAGTTTAGAAAACTCGAGGTTTCCTGGTTTCCTGGCTGTCTATATGTGTGCCTCTTATGAGGATTTTAGTTTCTTTATTTAAGGGGAAAAAAATGTTAGTTACTAACGTCATGATTGGCATTTTTTTCTACCAGGGTATTCTAGATTATCTGGATAATATGTTGCCTCAGCAAATACGAAAACTCTTCTATACTCTCAGCATACTGGCATTTAGCAAACAGCATGAAGCCAACAATCACATCCAGGTAAGAGGCTGTGTCTTGAGAAAGAATCTTATAAACTTCTTTAGTTGAAATTTGCTGAACACAATTACTGCAGCCTATGTAGCAGGAGAAATTTGAATATGTAGCTGTAGTCCTAGTATTTGTTTATTCTTTTCTTTTTTTTCCAAGCAGGGACACTATTTTTTTATCGTTTTTTTAATTGAAGCATAGTTGATGCGCAATATTATATAAGTTACAGGTGTAAACATGGTAATTCACGATTTTTAAAGGTTATACTCCGTTCATAACTTTCATGAAACATTGGCTGTATTCCCTGTGTTGTGCACTATATCCTTGTAGTTAT
Source organism: Vicugna pacos (assembly GCF_048564905.1). Taxonomy (NCBI): domain Eukaryota; kingdom Metazoa; phylum Chordata; class Mammalia; order Artiodactyla; family Camelidae; genus Vicugna; species Vicugna pacos. The sequence continues at coordinate 49,545,204 of NC_133003.1, forward strand.
TTCATACCTGATAGTTTGTACCTCTTAATCCCATACCCCTGCTTTGCCTTATTTATTCTTTTCTTATGGCAAACACAAAGTGCCTCCTGTGTGTCAGGCCCTGAGATGGTAGGTATATTAGACGTTCTGTCCTCAAGGAGCTTAGTCTGTTATGGTGAAAATGGGTCTGTATTCAGCTAATTATGAAACTGAGGGAGAAAAGTCATTCAGGTTCTGTACTGCATGCTGTGGGGATGCAGACAATTCTCATGTTCCCTGAGGAACGTCTCCATCTAATGTGAGCTCCGCTTGGGCCTACTCTCGGTTGTGGACATCACTGAAAAAGCCAGGCGAAGGGATTAAATTAGGTTAGGTTGGAATCTTAACTCAGCTCTTTGGTATCTGTAGTGCCACCTTGTGGCAGCAATCCTTGCTGGACTGTGACTTTGAACAACCAGCACTTTTTTTTTTTAAACTAAAAAAAAAGGGGGTCTTGGTAAATACACACACATGGTACAAAATTCACAAGGTATGCAAAGGTAGTGAAAAATAAGTTCCCTGCCTCTCAGTCCTCTAGGCATCTGGTTCTCTGATGGCAATCACTGTTAACTAGCTTGTAGCTTTCTGAGATGTTCTGAGTGTTAACAAATTTGAATTTGCCTGTATACCCATATTCCACACCTTGCTCTTTTGTTCTACATCTTGCTTTTTTCATTTAGCAGCATATTTTGAAGATTTCTTACGTTAAGATTTGTTACATCAGTAATAATAGAACTACCTCCTTTTATTTTTTAGTTGTGGTAAAATATACGTAACATAAATTGTACTATTAACCGCTTTTAAATGTACAGCTCAGTGGGACTAAGTACATTTACAATGTTGTGCACCATTGCCCCTATCCATTTCCAGAAGTTTTTCATCATCCCAAACAGAAATAATGTACCCATTAAGCAGTAATTCCCCATTTCCCTTTATCTACACCTCGATAACCTCTAATCTACTTTCTGTCTGTGAATTTGCCTCTTCTAGGTACTTCATTTAGGTAGAGTCATACAACGTTTGTCTGGCTTACTACAGTTAGCATGTGTTCACAGTTCATCCATGTTGTAGGGTATATCAGAGCTTTATTCCTTTTTATGGCTGAATAATGTTCTATTGTATGTCTAGACCAAAAGTCATCCGTTCATCCATTGATGGATACTGACTTTTTTCCCCACCTTTTGGCTTTTGTGAATAGTGCTGCTGTGAACATGGATGCACAAGGATCTGAGTCCCTATCTTCAGCTCTCTTGGGTATATACTTAGGAGTGGAATTGCTGGGTGACATGATGATTCTGTGTTTAACATTTTTGAGGAACCACCAAACTTTTCCACAGTGGCTGCACCATTTTACATTCCTATGAATAGAGGGCTCCAGTTTTTCCACATCTTTGCCAATACTTACTTTCCATGTTTTAAGTTTAACCATCCTACTGTGTGTACTCACTGGTTTCGATTTGCATTTCCCTGATAACTAATGATGTTGAACATCTTCTCATGTGCTTATTGGTCCTTGTGTATCTTCTTCAGAAAAATGTCTATTCAAGACCTTTGCTCATTTTTTAATGGAATTTTTTTGTTAATTTATAAGACTTTATATACTCTGGATATTAATCTCTTACCAGATACGTGATTTGCACACATTTTCTCTCATTCTGTGGATTGTCTTTTCATGCTTGATAGTGTCCTTTGGTACAATTTTGATGAAGTCTAATTTATCTTTTTTTTTCTTTTGTTTCTGGTGCTTTGGTTGTCGTACTTTAAAAAAATTACAAATTAAAAAAGCCATTGCCAAATCCAAAGTTATGAAAAATTTCCCATATGTTTTCAGAGCTTTCTAGTTTTAGCTCTTAAATTTAAGTCATTAATTGACATTGAGTTAATTTTTATATATGATGTTAGGTAAGGGTTCAACTTCATATTTGTGTGTGGGGGTATCCAGTTTTTTGCCAGCACCTTTGTTGGAATGACTGTCCTTTCTCCATTGAAGAGTCTTGGCACCTTTGTGGAAAATCAGTTGACCATATATATGAGGGTTTATTTCTTGGCTCTATCCTGTTGGTCTAAATGTGTGTCCTTATGCTGGTAGCACAGTGTTATTTCAAAATCGGGAAGAGTGAGACCTCCAAATTTGTTCTTTTTCAAGATTGTTTTGACTGTTTGGGGTCTCTTGAAATTCCACATGAATTTTAGTATGGGCTTTTCTTTTTCTACAAAAACTGCTGTTAGAATTTTAATAAGGATTACACTGAATGTACATAATCACTTTGAGTGGTATGATCATCTTAATGTTAAGTCTTCCAGTTAATGAACATGGGATGTCTTTCCATGTATTTAGGTCTTCTTTCTTTCAGCAGTGGTTTTGTAGTTTTTAACGTACATGTAGTACATTAAATGTAGTTTTTGCCTCCATGTTAAACTTATCTCTAAGTACTATTTTCTATTTGATTATTTTAGCTGATTAGCCAACAACATTATGATAATTCACATATGCATATCAAGCAACTATCACAACAGTAACAATAATGGTTGTTATTACTGAATGTCTACCACATCCCAGTGTTCTTGGAATTTTTTGTAATTTGTCTCTGATATTTACAAAACCTTTCCCATTTTACAGATTAAAAAAAAAAATGAGACTCACAGAGGTGATATGACTTACCAAAGACCACAGTTAGTAAATGATAGAACTCTTACTGTTCTAAGGTTTTTGGCTCTAATATCCATAGGCTCTTTTGCTGTACCATTCCAACATCTTCATCTTTTTCTATCGTTGTTTCCTTGCAGGATGACCTGCATCTGGTGATACGAAAACAGCTCTCTAGCACCATATTCAAGTACAAACTCATTGGTATTATTGGCGCTGTCACCATGGCTGGCATCATGGCGACAGACAGGTATGCATGGAAATTGTGACTTCTGTGGCTTAAGGTCAGTTAATCTAGCTGTTGCCTTACAAAGTAAAGTGTTACGTTGTGTAGACATCACTATATATACGTGGAAACCATAATAAGAGAAGTGGGCGTATGTTTGTTGCCACTTTTCCATGTTCCTTCTAATCTTGACTTATGTATATACAACATATAGTTTTTACAGAATTACGGTTGTAGTCAATACATTCTGATGGTTTAAAACTAGACATTGCCAAGAAATAGTGTTCTAGAAATGTCTCCAGAAAAGGGGAACCCTAATCCTCCTGGGATGCATTTTTCTGCATCTGCTCTAGTCTTAGACACTAGACAATACAGGTTTCTCCATTGCTGTGTTATTCCTGTCTGGAACATCATGTTTGATGCAAATTGAGTCTCTCTGTGAATTTTCCCCCCTTGTGCTTTGATGCCACAATTATATCTAAAAGAAACATCAGATTTGGGGCTTGATAAATTGTTACCCTTGTGAAATGACATTGAAATTTAGTTCAGACTCTTTGGAAATGATTTGTCATGAATTCCTGGGATCTCAGAAAACATCTGTAGAATCAGCATTAGTAATCCGTACAGGCTGCATAGTACACTGGTTAAAAATTCATTCTCTGGAGCCAGACTACTTGTCTGGGGTCAAATCCTGGCTCCATTATTTATTAGCTAAATGATCTTGGGTAAGTTACTTTACCTATCAGTGCCTTTGTATTCTCAAATCTGTGAAATAAAGATATTAGTAGTATTTACTTCACAGAGTTGTTGAGAGCATTGTATATTTAGAACAATGCCCAGTGCTTGCTCTTACGGTTATTACTTATTTAGCGTTCCCTGAGAACATCTAAGGTCACCATTGTTTACTCTAATCTGCATTCTGTATGGCCTAAATAAATACTCTTCCGTGCTCTTGTGCACTTTATCTCCACTCCCATCCCAGGGAAGGCAAGTTTCTTAAATTTATTGGCAGTTGTTGCAAAATACTACAAAAGTGAAGGTAAAATAATCTGTTTTTAGAAGCAGATTTTTCAGTTTGACCCCAGGGAGAGGAGACCTGAGCGATGAACAGTGCACACAGGTGAGTTCTTGTTGTGTAGTTGGATATGTTTTTAAGTAACTGAGGAGTTGCTTCTGGTCACTGTCACCTTATTAGGAAGAGTGCTTCTTTTTTTTCAAAATAAGTTTTCCTGAACTCATACCTTTTGTAATTTGTACCGCTGTTTTGGCCTTTAGAATCCACTAGCTTGGGTTGTATTTAGTTTTGTATCTGTCTAATCTCCCTGATTAATCTGTAAATTCCTAGAGAGTAGAAACAGTGGGCCGTGGTGGAGGACTAGCAGATTGACTGGAGCATAGGGCCAAGTAGGTGTATAATCAGGAAGTTGGAGATAGAGCTAGTTGGGAGATAGAAAACAGGGCTCTGAACATGGATCAAGACATTTTGATTTAATTTTTTACACAGAGGTAGTCCTTAAGGGTTTCTGAACATAAATATGGCAAAATCCAAGCTTTGCTTTAGAAAAATTAACCTGGCTCGTGTGTCTGATGGCTTGGAAAAGAGATGAGATCAGAAAGAGACGGATTGGTCAGGAGGCTTAGGAAAACCTCAGGTGAGGGGGGGTGATAAGAACTTTGCCAGTGCAGTTGGAAAGGGAAAACTTACTGCTGATTGGGGTGAATGGTGTTCAGGAAGCATGGGCAGCCCGCGGGCTGAGCCGTCCTTTCTCTGTGGCTGCTCCAGGTGACCTCCTTGCTGCAGTTGGTTCATTCGTGCAGTAAGCAGTCTCCTCAGGCCTCTGCAGTTTATTATGATGAGTTTGCCAACCTAATCCAGGAAGAAAAGCTGGCTCCAAAAGCCCTGGTAAGGCCAAGTGTCTTTTCTTAAAGCGATGAAGCATGAGCGCCCACACATTCTTCAAACCCCTCTCTCTGCTGTGCTGCAAAAAGCAAGAGATGGCCTTGTAAGCTCTCCTGCATTCTGACTGGGAAGGCTGTCCGCCTCGCTCTGCCCCAGGCCTCTCCTCGGAGGCCTCCTTCCCCTAATGACAGCAGTGACGGTTAGGATGGTGGTGATGGAGCGGTGCTAATGAAGTTGAAAGCCACCATCTGTTGAATGCCAGGCACTGTCTTAAGCATTTTTCATGTGTTACATCTTTTCCACGTCAGGACAATGAAATATGTGTCCCTGTTATTTTCTTTTTAGAAATGAGGAAACGGGGGCTTAAAAAGGTTAACAGCTTGTTTAGGGCTCTAGCGCGTGCACCTGGGCTACACGGCCTTGTTTGTTTTTTTGCTTCCTGAAGGAATGGGTTGGGCAGACCATCTTTCATGAGTTCCAGGATGCCTTTGTGGTGGACAGCTGTGTTGTTCCAGAAGGGTAAGCACTGCTCGCCCCCTGTCATGGTGGTGCTGGTGAAGAAGTTATGTCCGTAGCTGGTCCGAACCTCAGGATGTCCTTGACCTCAGTCAGGTCTAAACCACTCCCACAGCTTCTTTCCTCCCAGCCCCAACCCCGTGGCACCCCAGCTCCAGAATTGCTAAAAGGTTCCCCATTTGGTATTTCTTCTCTTTCTCACTTCTCCTCATAATAGGGGACATTGGTTCGTTTTAGTGGTTTCACCTGTAGACTTGCATACCCTTGAGTTGGGGCATCGGATCCTGGGTTCTCTCCACAGTGACTGCCCATTTCCCGTGAAAGCTCTCTACGGACTGGAAGACTACAGTAGTGATGGGATTGCCGTCAACCTCCTGCCACTCTTGTTCTCGCAGGACTTTGCAAAAGATGGGGGTAGCCCGACTTCGCAGGCATCAGACCAAAAGTCAGTACACTTTTTCTTCTCTAAAACCTCTGTTGGTGTTTAGAATGTTCACGGGGAATTCCACAGTTCTTGTACTCTGTGGGGAACTTGTTTGAAAAGGATTTCTCCGAAGACAGGTGGTATTTGGATGGGTTACCAAGAATGGGGCAGACTCTTTGTTTTTTCTCAGACCCTGGGATTGTGATTTGAATTGTCTCATGACAGCCAACATATTCTGTGAGGCTGTTTTTGTTTCTGTTCCTTTTTCCTTCCCATAAACGTGTCTGTCTACCTCTGCCACTCTCCTCCCCTCTTCTGTCTTATCTCCGCTTTCTCCTAACACTTGGACGTTCACTCTACTCACCTGTCTTCCTTCAGTTCAGTTCATTATGTATTTGCTGAGCATCCATTAAGTTCCTTGCCTTATGTTCTTAAAAGTCAACATTAATTTTGGGCAAAGCTCCTTAATTATAAGGTTGGGCTGCCTATAAACGTGGACTAATAAGTCTTCAAACCGTGGTCTAGAAAGGGATTTTTTCTTCCCAGGTTGGTTTCTCCATTGTGCCTGGCTCCCTATTTCCGGTTACTGAGACTGTGTGTGGAGAGACAACATGATGGAAACTTGGAGGAGATTGATGGTTTATTAGGTATCGGATGAAGTTATCAGATCCTTTCTTCTTGGTAATCTGTCTTTGGTAAACTTAGAGAAGGGGCAGGCCAGTACATGGTGTGTGTGGGAAGGAATTTTCTAACTTCACAGAGTGGTATAGCAGTAGTAATGGAATTCCAAAGACAAAACAGTACATACAGAGTCCCATCATGTTAACAGATCAGTTGTTACTGTAGTTCCATGTTGCTTTCTGGTTCTTGCCCCTATAATTGTTGCCAAGAGTTTTAAATTGTATTTGTTGACTGCTGCATTATATGGAAGTATTGTTGAGACTAATCAAAACTTGACCTTTGGATACTAGTTAGAGGGGAAAGTACATAGGTAGGGAGCTAGCTCTAGGGACAGCATCCAGGTTCTGTTGACTTGAACTAAAAGTGGTTAGAAATTTATTTCCTCTTTTTCAGATTGTCCCATATTCCTCACTGACCTGGAGCCTGGAGAGAGACTGCAGTCCATGTCTATCAAAGAGCGGTCATTCATGTGTTCACTCATATTTCTTACTCTCAACTGGTTCCGAGAGGTGAGCAGAGTTACTTACTGTCTGTTGTTCCTCGTGAGAGGAAACTGTTTTCTTGGTTCCCACGAGGCTCCTTAGAAAGTCCCTACTGCCCACTCACCCCTGTGTTTTTCTCCAGCGGTTATATCCCACCCTTCCCTAGTTACGTGTACCTCCTGATGTCGCCAGATCAGGAGAGTTAGAATTCACTTAGTGTTGCCCATGCTCTCCTACCAGCACGCCCTCTCGCAGCACTCGACTTCTGCCCGGAATGACTCCGCCTTCTCTGTGAAAGTGCTGGTCCTCCTTGCCTGGGCATGCTCTTAGTGGTGGGATTTAATGAGATCAAGTGAATGATAGTTTCCCTTTTCCTTCAGGATATATTTGTGCTTAAAGAAATGCACAGTAATCGTGAAGTGTGATGAAAATGACGATAACATCTTACGCCTGTGTCGCACTGTGTTTCTCACATGTCTTGTTCCTGAGAGTTTATTCACTCGAGTTATCTTTTCTTATCCTCACGACTGTATTAGGATGTAGGCAGGACGGGTATTATTATTCTTGTTTTACACATACGGAATTGCAGGTACAGAGGGTTCAAAGTCATTAAAATTTCTCCAACACACATGCCAAATGCTGGGCTAATTTCTTCATTCACACTCAGTCATTACAACTGCATTCCCATTTTATAGTTGAAGAAATGAAAGTTCAGAAATAGTGAAGACTCGGCCACGGTCACACAACCAGTAAGTAGTGGAACAGGACTTGTTTCACCCAAGCGTGTACTTCTGCAGGTTGTAAATGCCTTCTGTCGGCAGACGTTGCCTGAGGTGAAGGCGAAGGTGCTCACCCGGTTAAAGAACATCGTTGAGCTGCAGCAAATCCTGGAAAAGCACCTGGCAGGTGAGGGAAGGGCGCTGTATGGTAGCCCTGCGGGACAGTGGTGAGGGGATAGAGGACTTAGCTGCTAAGCCAGACTCAGTGGCCCGCTACTCATGTGGGACAAGAAAATGTTTGCTCAACAAAATTTTTTAAAAATAAGTACAGCTGTTTTCCTCCCACTGTAATCCCCAGGAGACTTTGCTGCTTACGAAAATAAAAGCTGTAAATCGTTGGCTGGGCTTTTGTAAAGTTACTTTGCTTCTTTGGAAGTCAAACTGCCAGTGCGTTTTGCCTTCCTGAACATCATTATGAACCAGGAGTAAACCTCAGTACCTTCTGACCGTTATGAAAACTTGTCGTTTTGAAGCGCTAGCTTGATTCTCTGGGGAAAGCCGTGGCGCCTCCCTCAGGCTTTCATCTAAATAATTGTATGTAAAAGAAACTGCTCTGTGACCAAATGTGATTAATATCTTTAGATCGCAAGTTAGTTTATTTTTGGTTATTATGTGCTTGTATGTTTTATATAATTATTTAGAATGGTTTTATGTTAATTGATCATAGTCAATTAGTATGATATTCCTGTAAGTTATCTTCGGCCATTTTACTATGCCAAAACGGTTAATGTCAGATGTCTTGAATGCATCTTACAGGCAGTCAGCCGTGCTTGGTAGTTCTGAAAACTAGTTTTTAGGCAATTAGGTGATTCACATTCCAAATATAATGGTGGTATATGGTTGATACACATTGAGCTTCTAATTGCTCTCGTTTCAGTCACTCCAGACTATGTTCCTCCCCTTGCAAATTTTGACTTGGAAGCTTTAGAAGTAACACCTCATACCAATACTGCTGTTTCCTCAAAAATCAGAATGCAAGGAAAGATAGGTGAGTGTTCTTATTCTGTCTCCTCATGTGCCACATTGAATTGACGTAGTGATTATATGAATCAAGTCATCAGTAATTGGAGAGATTATTTCAGTGAACTCTTTCTTTGATATTGTTATCATTGAACTGTAATTTAGGGTTATAAAATTACCTCTTCTCTCTTGGTAGCCTTCAGCAGGTTTTTCCTGAAAGCAGTGATATCTAGCAAACAGGATTACTGATTTATTTGAGTCACTTTTCTCTTTTTTGAAATACAAGGAGGAAGGAAGCGAAAAACAGATGGCAGCAAAATCCCCTCCCCGGACGCACCTTCAAAAGAGGACAATTCGGAGTGTGACCCTGCGCCGTCTGACAGGAGCCAGGTGGAAAAGGTATTGGAGTGATGGGTGTCTGTGCAGGTGTGACAGCCAGGCGAGATGGACAGGCCTTTATTATGGACGTAGTTGTAGACATACTTCCTTTAGCCTCTTTCCCTCCCAGGTTGTCCGCTTCTCAGTGAATTGAGATAACAAGAAATGCTTCGTACAGATTCTGATGCTTAATAAACACAAGGTCCTTTCCCTGTAGCTGCCACTCAAAGAGCAGGTTTCCTGTGTTTGTGAAATTGCCTAAACCACAAGGATCCCAGTTGTTTCTGTTTTTTAGCTACTGTTTATTGAGGATTTGTTGTATATAGCTTGTCTGATCTTTCTAAAAACCCAAGGTTAGTATTGATATCCAGGTTTAATAGATGAGGAAACTAAGACCCAGAGAGGGTAGGTGACTTGCCCAGGTTTACACAGTTAGTAAGTACTTGAGCAAGGATTTGAAGGCAAATTTTTCCGGCCTCTAAGCTCATAGTTTTCTGTTCCACACCGTAATGCCTTGATTTGTCTAATTATATTAGACATACCAATATTATATTATGTGCTCTGTCTCAGGAATATTTAGGTAGAAGGAAGTAGATTTTTAAAATGTGATGAAATTATAACCTTTTGCATAAAATAAATATGTCATTGCACTTTGAAATCTTCATTAAAAATTAGATTAATGTGGAAGCTTTATGCTGCTGGTTGCTGCTGCTTTCTTCCCAGGAGCTCAAAGGGAAAGAAGAAAAGACATCAGTGTCGCTACAGAATTACCACGCTTATTTCCGAGAGCTGGACGTTGAGGTCTTCTCTCTTCTGCGTTGTGGGCTTGTGGCCAAGTTCATCTTAGATGCTGAAATGCACACTGAAGTAAGTGGCAGAGCTGAGGTCCCAGAAGTTAATCTTTTTTCAGAAAGTTCCTGTTTGACGAAGAACTTCATGACACTGAGAGAAGCTGGACTCTGGCTTCCAAAGCCTTTATGTGTGAGAGTAATGATGGGTAATCACTTTCATCGTCTTGATGTTTATAAGTCTTAAATTTTTCGTAGCGTGTTAGGTACTAGAAACGACTGTGCTGGTGACGGGACCCTTACCTTAGGTTACTGATAATGAGCTATGTAGATGACTTTTGTAGAGCAGCAGTGTTCTGGTTTTTGGTACTCAGTGCTATTTTCACTTCTTTATGACATTTGTTCAGTATCCGTGAGCTGTTTGTCAAGGCCTTTTTTTGTATTTGCCACTAATCTAGACGTTGGCAGTTCAGTAATACACACAGCATGATGCTTGCCTTCTAATAGCTCATAATCTAATGAAGGAAGTAACAACTGGCAGTATGTTGTGAGTTGGTGGTCTGAACCCGGAATCAGTGCAACTGAGGAGAGAATGGTTGTTTATAATGAATTTGGAAGTAGAGTACATTTTCACAGAAAAGATAACTTTTTATTTGGGATTTTACCAGAGAGTAGAGTTTCTCTTGTGGTTTAAAAAAAAAAAAGAGAAATAGCGTGGGTTTTTGCAAGAATGTAAGCTCCTTCAGAGTAGAGATAATATATTTTTTCAATCTTTCTACATCAACTGTACTTAGAGATTCTCCATAAATATATGTTAAGTGAACAACTTGAAGTGAGACTGCATTTGACCCAGTGTGCTTCTGGTAGTGTAATATGTTTATAAGGATCCTGCCCAAAGTTGGTAGTAGCAAAATACTAGGAGAAAGAAAATACGAAAGGATTATTTAATGAACAGAGAAAAGCAAAATTTCCTCGAGTTGGTCATTTTTTATCCCATGGTACTTAGGAAATGCACCGTGGATCCACAGCTGGAAGAATATACCAGAGGCATTTATTTGAAGAGAAAAAAGTATGTCTTCTAAAAGTATACTCCTCGGATTTCTATTTTAATAATGTAAAATTTTGTTTTACTTTAGAAATGCTTGACTTTCTGATTTGTTAACAGAGCATAACAGCCGTTTATATTGAGGTGGAGGAAATTTTCCCCCTTTTTGGTAATGGTCATATTCCTCACCCGTTGGGAAGAGTAAACATGAAATATGTCCCCCTAAAAGATGACTAGGTCATGCTTAGAACTACCTTTTCCTTCCTCCTCATGACAGGCTACAGAAGTTCTGCAGCTTCAGCCTCCTGAGCTGCTTTTCTTGCTGGAAGACCTCTCCCAGAAGCTGGAGAATATGCTGACACCTTCTATTGCCAGGAGAGTCCCCTTCCTCAAGGTTGGTTCAGGCAGAAGCATCGGCCCTGGCCTTAGTGGGTTTGGAAGCAAAGAGGTCTTAGTGAATAAGTTGTCACTTTTTCTGGTGTTGTGTTTGGGTAACATGGTGGTAGTAGCCCCATTGCCAGACCATGTTCACCTTGCTTTCGAAAGGAACTCTGAAACAGAGAAAACAAAAAGCTACCTGAAACAGGAAGTGTATTTCTAAATGCCCTGAGCATTCCTGAATCCTCTTCTTTGCTTGGGTTTTGGTTTTAACCCAAACTAAGCTTGTGCCCAAGCCTCAGCATAGTAGTTGGCTGTCTAGAGAAGTCAGGAACCTCGAGTGTGTATGTAATGGACAGATGTGCTCGTAGCATCTGGGGAAGCAGTTGGATGATACAAACAATAAAATGTGAAAATCATTTGTAAATGTTTAAATATAATATATCCAGTTACTTGATTCTTTCTTCTTGTACTTACTATTTACGCTACATTCTTGTCAGCCTAAATGATTTTTATTTCTATGTGAGCTTTATCCCATTAGTAATTATGGATCTATACTTTGCAAACACTGTACTCTGTAAGAGCCAGTCTCTTGATTATCTGAAGATTGAGCAGGTTTCCTCTGTCAGAATATATCCCTGATTTCTCCTACCTACTTCTGCTTGGTGGCACAAGGTGTGATTACACTCTGTAAGAAAGTCTTAGTTTCAGAGAAGCTGTTAAACAGTTTTCTTCCCTAGTAACTCTGAATTTATTACAGAATAAAGGAAACCGGAATGTTGGATTCTCACATCTCCATCAGAAATCGGCCTTAGAAATTGCTTTTAGAGTTGTTCAGCTGCTGACCCCGCTGTGTAAATATCTGGAGAACATTCACAACTATTTTCAGGTTAGAAGTCTATCTGATCATTGTAGAGACTTAGAAACTGCTAAGTGGTCAAGAGATTTCATTTCTGGCTGAAAAATATTGAAGGGAAATGAGGGTGATTACTAAAGCATCAGTCCTAAAAGCAGTTTTCTCTTTTAGAGCTTAGATGCTGAGAATTGTGGTGTAGCTGTTGGACCGAGAATGGAAGTTGAGGAGTACCACGTGATGGTGTCCTGCTATCAGAGGCTACTGCAGATTTTTCATGGGCTCTTTGCTTGGTGAGTATGTGGCAGTTACTGTGGGTAGAGATAATGGAGTATGTCCTTGCTTTTACTTGACAGTCACCAAGGCACTGAGGTACAGAAAAGAAGGAAAGGGCTCCAAAATGTTATGTAAATGTGGTGCTTATTCTTTCTGGAGTGTTTTTGCACTTGCACAAGATCATTGCACTTGATCTCGTGTGCTCTGTGTCTTATGGAGTCGCTATTAACTCATTTGAAAATCGGATGCTTTGTTCTTGGCTAATCTGTGACAGATCTGGTGTTCTGATTCTTAGTGAGTTTGCTGTGGCAACCTTCCTCTGATAGCACGAGAGAGACTGGTACTTAAGTTGTTACTAAGCAAGTTGTAGGTAAATTCCAGATTACGCAGGAGAGAGGTTAAGGCAGTGTGAGCTGGGGTGTTTAGGGACACTTCATGGAATCATGGGACTTCATCAGGCCTTGGAGGGTAGATGGCTTTGGGGAGGTAAGGGAAGAAACTGGAAGGCGCAGCACAGACGAAAGTGGAAACAAGGAAGGTGTGTCCCTTAAATGTTTTGTTCCTCAGGGCTGGGCCGTAGCCCCTCTGTTCTCATTAAGGAATTTTCCTGGGCAATCTCGCCGAAGTTTAAATGCATGCTGAAGTGTATCTTCTGAGCTCCAGGTGTTTGTCTGCACTTGCCTACTCAGCACCCTTTGTAGAATTGTCACTGGCCCCTCAGACCCATGACATCCAGAACGAGCGTCCCTCCTTCCCGCTGCCCCTTCAGCTTTCCCTGCTGGGTGGATGGTGCCACCAGTTGCCTGAGCCAGAAACCAAGAGTTAGTATTCTTTGTCCCTTCCTCTGCTCTCTACCTTTTCTCTCTCCCACATCTGACCACAGAATCCTGTTGACTTTATCTTATAGATAACATCTAAATGACCACATGTCCTCTCATTCTCCACTGCTTCCAGACTCCTGTCATCTCTCACCTGGACTAGAAAAGTTTCACAGTTGTCCTCTTTCAGTCCACTCTTGACACATCAGTCAGAGTGATCTTCCCAACGCAAACTAGATCTTATCCTAGCCCAGCTTTGCTCTCTGAGCACCCTTAGACTTTTCTTGAGTTTGAACTCTCTTACCTAGCTGCTGAGGCCTTTTATTATCTGACTCCTGCTGTTCCACTCACTGTCTTGCACTCTGCCCTCCAGCTATCCTGAGTTAATTTCAGCACCCTGGATAGCTTTCACCTGGAAGGCTTCACACGTGCCCATCCTTCTACCAGTATCCCTACCCTCCTTGATCCACAGTCTTTTCTAACTCATCCTTGAGATCTGAATTTAAACTTTACTTCCTCAAGGGCATCTTCCCTGACCCCTAGGCCAGATAAGTCTCCTTCCTGCCTCTCTGATCCCCAGTTTGCTCCTAATACTCTTACGATAAAACTTACCACATTTTATTGTAATAATTTGTCTTCCCTGTGGGACTGTGAGCTCCATGAAGGCAGAGACCAGTCACTGTCATAGCCTCAGTACTTGAAAACAGTGCCTGGCGAAAGATGTGAACAGGTGCTTAATCAAGGAGATACATGGATGGCAAATAAACCCCTGCAGAGATACTCAATAGTGTTAGTTATTAATGCAGTGCAGGTTAAAATCACAGCATGGCAAAGTTAAAAAGATTTACCTTGCCAAGTGTTGGTGAGGATGTAGAGCAACTGGAACCCTCACATGATGCTGGTGTGACTGTAAGCTGGCACACCCACTTTTGAAAACGGTCTGGCAGTTCCTTAAAAAGTTGGACATAAACTTACCATACAACCCACTATTTATCCTATTTATCCAAGAGAAATGAGACCATATGTCTATACTAAGTCTTGTGCACAAATGTGTATTGCAGCCTTATTTGTACTAGCCCCAAACTGGAAACGATTCAAGTGACCGTCAACTGGTGAATAAATTGTGGTAGATCAGTGTGGTAGAATACTACATGTAACAACAGGGATGAAAAAAGAATTACACTGAATGAAAAGACTATAAAGTATGTAGTATTTGATTCTATTTATGTAAAACTTTAGGAATAGCATATGACTTGTAGTGGCAGAAAGCAGTTCAGTGGTTGTCTCGTGTTGGGTAGGAGGATGGAAGGAGGGATGTATTACCAAAGAATACAAGAAATCTTATCTATATATGTTTCTTATTTTTGTTGTGGTGATGGTTCCATGGGTTTATATATAAGTCAAATGATCAAATTCAACGTTGTAAATACATGCAGTTTATTGTATGTCAATTACACTTCAATAAACCTGTCCAAAAAAAAAAAAGAATCCCCAGCCCATAATAGGCCCTCAGAATTCATTTGTGGAAAGAAGAGAGACTACCACTGGAGATGTGGAAATGTTTCTGGAGGAGAAGGTCTCAGGGGTCCAGTTGTTCTGGGCCCTGAAGGTCAGGCAGAAGAACTTGAATGTTGTTGAGTGGTTTTGGAGTTTTAAGATCACAGCCATGACACAGTGAAAGCAGTGTTTTAGGAGAATCCTTTTGGCAGCAGCATGCCGGATGAAGGGATTAGAAGGGCAATCAGAAAAGACCAGCCCAAAGATGTTGCCATGATCTGTACCTGGGATGATGGTGAGAGCCTTGCCGAGAGTGATGTCCTTGGCTTGGAAACTAAGGGACAGGAGGAAAGATAATCTGAAGATAAGATTGTCAAGACTTGATTTAATATAGAGGAAGGAGTAAGTTTTTTTATTGAGCATCTACTATGGATTAGGTGTTGATTTAGCAATTTAACAAAATTATTCCTGGTATTTTGGTGAAGACTGAGACTTACCTCTAAAATGTGGTGAATGAAGGAGAGCTTTTTTCCTTGAAAAATAAACCCAGGAGGACTGTGGGGTCCTTGAGGATAGACTGTTCCTGGTGCGCTTCAGCTTCTAGCTGTAGCTTAATTTGATGCTTGAGTACTTTCAGCACTTTCGTTCTCCTTTTCCCTTTGTTGATTTATTGATGGTACAGGCTGGAGGCCAGGATCTTTGAATGTTGTCCAAGAGTCTTCCTAAAACTAAACTAAACTACCTTATCTTGACTTTCCCTTAGGAGTGGATTTTTTGAACTTCAAAATTATAATTTACTGTACTCAGCCCTCAAGGTCCTTAATAGTCGACTGAAGCAGGTAGAGCCTGACCAAGCCTTGGACGAACTGCTCAGGTAGGTCAGACCACATATCCCAGAGTGTCATCCCAGGAAACTCGTAGGAATAAGATTGGCAAGATTTCTTGGAGATAACTTGAGTGTCTTAGTAGCTGTAAGGGAAATTGATATTTTCAGCGACTTTTCCTCAGTTATGTGAGCTGTCTCATCTGTGTATTCAGATAAATTCTGAAGCATTAGAAGCTGTTGAATAAATCATACTAGATCTTTATCCCTCCCTCATCATGTAAAGTTGCCTTTTCAGGCAATGATGATGAAAACACTGGCCGTCTGTAGTCAACTCTTGTTTATACAGGGACCTACCCTGTCTCCTAGTTGGGTTGGCTAACTAGGTAGCAGTTAGTCACCACTGATTGCCTGTCCCTTACCCTCGTCTTCAGAGAAGAAGAGCCTTGGCTGAGGGCACCGGAGGTGAGCAGGCACTCTGAGGGGCATGGCTCCCAGCCTTCTACCCCAGCTTCAACCAGAGTCACTGGGTCTTTTCCCTCGCCTGATGGCCGAGGCCACCACTGAGTCTGCAGTCAGTGCTTGTCGTTCCCCGCTATGCAACCTTATTTCATTTCAAATACAGTACTTTTAAATTTGTTTGACTTCCCACCAGTCAATCCGGAGTTGACTCTAGTTTTATTTCAACTACAATTTTGGATTATTACGACTCCTCATCTGCCATTACTTCAGTGCATTGAAAGCTAACCATATATGGTACATTTATTAAAAACTGCTTTCTCTGCCTTATCGTTTCCTTTCACTTTGTCCCTGTGAACTCAGAATTTAAGCATTATTCTGTGTGTTGCCTAATGCCTTGAAGAGCAAATAGTTTATCCGGGGTTGCACATGTAAACCTAGCCTAGACTAGCACTTGGGTATCTTAGTATACATGACCTCTTCAGGGCCAGTATTCCACTCACTGGGCGCTGTTATGCCCTGGCTTTCTCCATACAAAACTGTTGTTCTCTGCAGTTGCGAAAAGGTTCTACTAAAGCACCAGAAAATGAGGAGGATTCTGATTATACCATTAAACATTTAAGTGAGCTTAGATAATTCATGGATTTAGACACATCTGTAATACTTGTGGTGCTTTTTTTTTTTTCCTTGTCTCCTTACAGCCAGAGCTTCCATTACTTGCAGAATTTCCATCTCAGCATTCCCAATTTCCAGTGTGCTGTTTATCTCATCAGAATTTTGATGGTCCTTTTGGAAAAATCTACAGCTCCTGCTCAGAACAAAGAAAAAATTGGTGATGGACCCACATCCTCTCTCTTTCTTCATGAATAGACTTGTAAACTTGGGGCTTCCTAGGATCTTGCACGCTTTACCTATAAATCTCTCCATAACTGGATGTACCCTTTTGCTATACCAAGAAGGACATTTTCCCAGAAAGCGCTGTGTCTGCTCTCTGCTGACCTTGCTTAGGTTGAGTGTGGTTAGTTCGGTTGGCTAGATTTTTCTGTTTGGCTTCTGCTTATTCATGTCCTTCCTTTTTTTTTTCCCCACTTAAGTATCTGAGACATTTGAGAAAAAAGACATAAACCATGAGGTTAATAAGGTGGGAGAGAAAGGAGAAATGAGGATTAAATGAAAGAAAGGTCTGGCCCCATCTGTGATCTTTTAACTGTCTTTTGACATGGCTCTTATAATGCATCTCTCTGATTATACAGCTTAGTTGGCAGCGCAGACAGAAAGAAGGAAGAGAATGCAAAGCAAACCTTTATTATTCCCTGTTGGTTAGAAGGGAAGGGTCTGGTCTGAATCTGTGATGTGGCCACTACTTACTGGCCTGCCCAGGAGGAGCAGCTTCTTCCCCCTGCTCAGCCGCGTTCCTTTTCTCTGTGTGTCTCTGTGGTTCATGTTTGTGTCAAGACAGTATAAGAGGTTGTTGGGTCTTAGACAAATGGACTTGTTTCTGTTAGTAGAACCAGTAGAGCAGAAACCCACGACAGCTTTTTCCAAATTGTCTGTTAGCCCAGGAACTTCATAGTAAATAAAAAAGAATAATCCTTGTGGTCAATAATCACCCCCAAAACTGAAAAACAAGAGTGAAGTTGGTTTTCCAACTTGAAATGTCTTTGCCTTGTTTCTCCAACAGCTTCCCTGGCCAGACAGTTCCTCTGTCGGGTGTGGCCAAGCGGGGAGAAAGAGAAGAACAGCGTCCCTAATGACCAGCTCCAGGCTTTGCTTAGGTGAGATGCTCAGTTCTTCCCTAGAGCCAAGTAGCCTTCTATTGTGTCACTGTTCAGTTCCCTTGTCTGGTCCAAGACAGAGAAATTACCATGGTTAAGGGGAACTTGGAAGCAATGAAATAGATTTGAAATGAACAGAATTTGGAATATGTGGATTGTCAGATCCTCTAGTTCTGTTTCATACTGTCAGCTAGTTCCTTATTATTAAATCAAATCATGGAGGAAGCGGAGGAGTCTGCGGTTGTGTCCTGCGTTGTTAACCAATGTGGCAGATATTTATTTATTGCCTGCTGTATCCAAGACACATCCATCACTTCCAAGATGTCTTTCTGTGTTTCCAATTGAGACATCATTTCCTTTACCTCTTGGCAAGTATCTGGAATCTTAATTTTATTAAAAATAAATGCTGATAGTTGTTTTAAAGCTTAATACTTGGTGATATCGCAAGAAAGAAATCTTGATTTAGGAATTCTATAACGTGTTTATATTCCAATGGCTGTCAATGCAGCATCTACCTGGAGCACACAGACAATGTTCTGAAGGTCATAGAGGAGATTGCTGGTGTTGGTGTCCCAGAACTGATCAGCTCCCCTAAAGAGGCATGTTCCTCCACGTTCCCTACACTGACCAGGTAAGGGAGTACTCTCCTGTCATTTTCCCTAAGTTAGAATCACACAGTCTCACGCATGTGGTTTTCAAATACCTACCTTATTCTTCATCTAGTTCTCATACAGAGGGTGGGTACAGTCATTCATTCAACACACAGACTGTCTACTGTGCATTCTCTCCAGGGGGCCCTCAGCCAGGCTATCTGAAAGGACCTTATTGAGGAGTGAATTTTCATTAGTTACAGTCTTCAGAGGCCTTGGATGTTTAATCACCAAACTTCTGTTAGTACTTTTGTCCTTTAAATATGAGATAATTTTTCCAGTATTTTAACCACCTTTAGAAGGGTAAAGTGATTGTTGTAGCTAGTTGTGTATGTCTCACTTAACAGACCTTACGTCTCATGATATCAGGGGTTATCTGACACTTGAACAGTCTCACGGTTTATAATGCACTCTTACCTTTATCTCATTTGATCCTTTCCATGAATTTGTGACATAGGTATCATTTCCTCTGATGAGGAAAATGTAACCTGAGTTAGAGAGGGAGCTTGCTCAGGCTTATACAGGCAGTGAAGTAAATGTGAAACCAGGAACTGATACTTGGGTCTTCTCACCATCATTTCACTGTTCTTTCTATGCCGTCACACACTCTCCTCATGAACTGAATTCCTTTGTTTCACAGGCTGTCTTCTCGGCTCACTTCTAAATCCTTAGAGTGGACCCTAGTGAAAGGACATTCAGAGAGGTGGGGAAGGGAAGTCACTCTCAGTTCCCTGGCTTCTGCCAGGATGCTCTTTCTAACCAGTGCATCCTCGTGTGGGCATGCATGCTTTTCTCTTCCAGGCACACCTTTGTCATTTTCTTCCGTGTGATGATGGCTGAACTAGAGAAGACAGTGAACGATCTTCCGACTGGAACAGCAGCAGACTCACAGCAGGTGAGTCACGCGTTCCCACCCCGAGGAGTAGACTCTACATTACTTGGAAGCTGCTGATTCTTCTCCTTGGGTCCAGAGTTTCTCCTAAACGATTTCCTTTGAGTTAGATCTAGGATTTTTTTCAAAGAGTTCTGGTGTGATTTCCTTTCCCTCTAAGTAAAAATGAGGATTGGGCTGAGTTTTCCCTGGCTACTGTCCAGGAGTAGGCTTGGACTCCATAGACTTAGTCTGCGAAAAAAATGGTTTTGGTCGCAACCTCATGTGCCCGGCTGCAACTTGTTAGCTGGCGTGAGGTGAGCATGCCTGTTTGAGATGCTGTGGTGCTGGGCCTTGGCAGCCTCCTAACTGGAAAAGAGCTAGAGCATGGAAGCAGGAGCTAGCACAGGGAATCAGAGAAGCCACAGGGGTCTGATGGCCAGGAGGTGTGTTGCAGAGGCTTTTTCCTACTTGGGAATTACTGAAGAGGAGTCATCTTTTTAGGAAGTCTTTATAAAGTACCCTAATATCACCACATACATGCAGGCCTCAGAACCATCTTGTGGGTGCACTGGTTGCCACGTCTCTTTAGGAGGATAATTGGCTTAAAGCTCTGAATAGCTTTGTCAGTCAAGAACCACATATTAGGGGGAGCACTGTAAGAGAAGTATTTGGCTGTGATTCAGGCACCTGTATATTTGGCTGCCCCCAGGTTCACGAAGAGAAGCTCCTCTACTGGAACATGGCTGTTCGAGACTTCAGCATCCTCATCAACCTGATAAAGGTGGGTGTGGAGGCTCCTCCACCCATCTCCCTGGCTAACTGCAAGAACCAACAAGGGTCCTGGCTTCCACAGTGCACTCTCCTGGCTCATCTCCCCACCCTTCCTTGGGAACCTGCTTCCCCCCGTCTTCCTCCCTGTGCCCCACGCAAGAATGGATAGCCCATTCTTCTCTTCCTGGGCAGTGTCTTTTCCTTCTCTGCCTTCCTTCTTCCCACCTGTGCCACAATACTTACTGCTTGATGGCTCCTCCTGTCTAGGTGTCATTCCCCTAGTCTCTTACGTCGCCATGGGTCTGAGCACACTGTCTTCCTCTTCCAACCCTGAGTGTCTTCTTTATCCCTCAAACACACTGTGCTCTCCCTGACACCATGATTTTGCTCAGGCTGTTCCTCCAGCTTAGAATGTTGTTCTCGCTCCTTCCTGCCTCTCACTCACTCTTTCTTAAGACTTCAGATCAAGGTTTGGGGCCTCTTTAATGCCATCTTCTTAACACTCTCGGTGGGATCAGTTCCTATTCCTCTGTGCTCCCCTCTGTCCTTGAGCTTCAGTTATGGTGATTACTTTTTTCTGCTTTGTAATTGATTTGTTTAGATGTTGACATGCCTTCTTCATTTTAGATGTCTGCGACACCCAGAGCTGTGCTCTGCACGGTGAGGGAGAGACTGGGGGGCTCACAGGAGCAGACCTCAGCTTTGGTTTCTTGTCTTCCATCTCTCCAGGTGTTTGATAGCCGTCCTGTTCTGCACACGTGTTTGAAGGTGAGCAATAGTCCGGGCCCTCTTTGGTGTTTGTTCCTCCTGTGCATCTCTCTAGAGAGGGCCTGAGCCAAGAGGAATTGCTTACTACCTTGCTCACAGGCCAGAGTCTCCAGAATCTGCTGTCAGATAGTTTAGAAAAGGCCATGGATACATTTTCCCACACTAGTTGAATGAGGAGAGAAGCCAAATTTCTTTTAAGTTTGAAAACTTAGCCTTAGAACTAAGATGAGTGGCTTCAGGAGTGGTAGCTGTTCCCTGTCGTTCCTTCCCAGGCAACGGGGAGGGAAGAGGAGTGGGTGATTCCTCTTTTTAAAGCCCATGAGTGGCCTCATCAACGTGGGAGCTGGTGTCCTGCTATCTGCTAGACCCCTTTGTCAGGGGAGTATCCCAGATTGGCCCTAGAGTTGATGGTAAACCCAGTGGGTTAAGAGCGATAGGGAAAGTTACAGGGAGAATGGTTCTGCCCACTCCTGACGGTCCCTTTCAAGTGGGTGGTACCCTATTCTTGTTGGCTTCTCTCTTCCTCTTCCTCACTCCACCCCAGTGCCAGTGTGGGAGACGGGTGAGAAGGGGGAGTGAGTTATCTGGTTGGTAAATTTGGCAGTTGGTCATGTGCTTCCTCGGCTCTACCCAGTTTTTCCTCTTGAGAGGAAGTTGTCCTCGGGGAGCGAGGGTTCCCTTCTGATCCTCTGCTCATTCTCAGCGTCAGCAATGCCCCTGCGTGTTGGCTGTGTCCGGGGTATGTAAGTCTACCTAATTCTGAAGCTTGTGATTAGCAGACCCATTTAGTTTTTGCATGAAGCTACATCTTCCAAATGAACCCTTTCGACCGTTCCTAATTTATTTTTTCTATGTAAAAATGAGAAAATAAAGCCCCTGGTCTGAGCGATACCAGGCCGCCTCAGGCGGGGGCCTTGCAGGTGAAAGGCCTCAACCAGAGGGAATTGCCAAGCGTCTCTTCTCTTCTTCAGTTTGGGCGTCTGTTTGTGGAAGCATTCCTGAAGCAGTGTATGCCGCTCCTAGACTTCAGTTTTAGAAAACACCGGGTAAGAACTGAGAAGCAGAGAGCAAAGACATCCTCTGTACAGTTGTTTAGAAGATACGTCCTTAGCGACTCCTGGACTGGCATGGGGGCAGTCCCCTTGCCCAGGTTCTGGGCCACAGATCTACCTAGGCACCTCTGGCCACTTCAGCTGTCCCCAGAGATGCCTGTACAGGACTGAATATTCCATAGTAGCCTGTACTCCTCAGACTTACCTTCCTACTTCTCCTCCAGACCTGAGGGTGGTTGTTCCCTTTAGCTTGAGTTTATTGTGCTGCTGTGCTCCCAGGACCTCACATATTAGTGTGTCGTTTGCTTATTCCCATGTGCTTCTCTAGGTCTGGTCTCAGGAATTTAAAAAACAAACTATTTGTATTATAAACTCTTGCTGTTATAATAGACACTTTTGAGAGTTTTTTAGCTGAGTGGAATCCAGGACTACAGCAGTGAAATAAAAATAGAAACAGAGGTGATGATTTCTTACACATTTAGCAGGTTGGACTTTGCAAAACACTTTCACAGTGTTTGGTTGGTCCCTCATAGCTCAGAAAGAGAAAGGGGAGGACAGCCAGTGAGCCCTCCTCCTGTTTGAGGGCCAAATTGTGATAATTATCCAGTGTAATCTTTAAAACTTTGAATCGCTATATTGTACACCTGAAATTTGTATTGTTAATTAACTGTACCTCAGTTTAAAAAAGAAGAGATGATTATCCATATATGGCTGGGACCTGCAGTCTGGATCCTCTTTGGAACCCTTGGTTGCAAGGATATTCTTGCGTGTGAAATGCAATGAGATTTCATGTGGCATTTATGAATGTTGTTGGTTATAGGAAGATGTTCTGAGTTTACTGGAAACCTTCCAGTTGAGCACAAGGCTGCTTCATCACCTGTGTGGGCATTCCAAGGTAAGAGGGAAAGCAGGTCACGTCACCACCCCACCTGTTGGTGTAATCTGCATTTGGGATTTGGAGATCCAGGGGCTCCAGTTCCTTCTTCCTTTTTTAGCCCTCTTGAGCCTTTGTTTCTAGGACGTGTCTGTCCAGAGGCAGTTTGTTCAGCATGGTCAAATCCTCAGCTGCTGGCTGAGATTGGGTAATCATCTAGAGGGGAATTTCTGCATCTGAAATTTGACTCAAACTCCATAGCCTCTTTCCTCTAGAAGCTCTTCTTGAGTGAGAGAATGTTGGTGGATGTGTTACTGCTACAAAGTACTCTGGGTAGGAGGAACATTATGTAAGTGATGACTGCTGGAGACAAGTGGTAGTTCTAAAAGCAGCAGTTTTTTGAGCTTTTCAGCTGGACTGCTTGTTTGTCAAGGAAGACATCTGTCTCTTACGAACATTTTAGCATTAAAGGATTTTTCCACTTGAAGCCTACAGTTGAACTGTTGTCACTTTTTGTCTGAGGAACACAGAACCACGGAGTTCTGCCGTCCCCACAAACCAGTGGTTCTTCCACCCACTTCCCATTGTTCACTTCCTCCCCTGGTTCTAACTTTTCAAGGTGCTTAACAGTGGAATTTAAAGGGTTTTTCTCAGCTAAGCAGGGTTACTGTCTGTTATTTAAGATTAGTATATGTTTAAGAATATTTTAGGCAAATTCATTGATAACTGCTCAATAAGAGGTTATGAAGAGCAACTGAGAGGTGTTGGTAGCATGTCTTCTAGGCTCTTTTAGCTTGAAGGACAGCTGCCATTCTCTTCAGAATACTCTGCCAGACAGCTGCCGTTGATGGGCTGTGTCTCTGGCCCATCTGGAAGGGCTCATGCTCTTGTACAGCGTTCTAGGTGTCAGGAATTTAGAAGTTTCCATACAGGAAATGTGAAAGCATCATAATAAACTCAGATGAATTGAGTGCATTTGTTTCCATTCAGATTCACCAGGACATGAAACTCACCAAACACGTGCCTTTCCTCAAAAAGACCCTGGAGCTGTTGGTTTGCAGAGTGAAAGCCATGCTCATCTTCAACAACTGCCGAGAGGCTTTCTGGCTGGGCAACCTGAAAAACCGGGACTTGCAGGTAAGCCTGGGGCCCCGCCAGTCGTAACCTCCTACCCCCATTCTTCGTGAGAGTGTTGGAAAGTATGCAAGGGAGGTCACCTAAGCCCCACTACCTCAGTACTCAGAACTGCTTTTCTCTTAAGTCTTTGACTGTTTAGCTCTTAAAGTGAGAATACATTGCTTTTGGGCCCCAGTTGCAGGCTGTACTCCTCATTCCAGACAGTGAAGGCACCAAAACATACCACTGGTATAAGCAAGACCTCAGACATGGAGGAGCCAGATCAGAAAACCTTCCACAGCTAGGTTGTTACCTTTAAGTCCTACTGAGGGCAGATTCAGAATATTTTTGTATATGGAAAACCTTTTTTTGTTTGTTTAGTTATTTGGTTGTTTTTTCCCCCCCAATCAGTATGTCTTATTCCTGAAATTATTCTCTGGTTAATTTTAACAAATGAGCATTTCTTAGTTCTCTCAATTGTCCGACTGACTGGAATCTCATATTGCTTATACTACTATCTTGGAGTTAGAGCATTTTTCAAATAAGGTCCAAGCCCTTCTCATTCATGCTTACAGTATCTGAGTCTACTTGTAATCTTATATATGAGAATGGCACCCCAGAGAATTACCGTCCTTTCCTCTCATCGACATTATGATGTAGATACTGTTGTTCCTGTGAGAAAATTGAAGCTCAGAGAAGTTAAATAACTTACCTAAAGTCATTCAGCAGTAAGTACACAGAGCCAGGGTTTGAGTCCACACACTCCTGATCCAGACTTGATGTTCTTAAACCACTTAAGTGTACTGTCAGCCTCTACCTGGCCGTCTGTGTTGGTGTGTTGGTGTGTTGGTGCTCATGCTCATGTACCTTAAGGTACTTGGGAGATTTTAGAACAATACTCAGCATTAATGAAAGATTCACCAGCACAATCTGGCCCATAAAACTAGTACGATATTAGAATAGAAAGATGAATCTTTTGTAAAACCACATACTGTGTCAGAGCCTCAGATATCTCAGAGACCTTGGGTTATCAGTTCTCTAGATTCTGGATCACAGGTTGGTGTCTGTTAGACCATATTTGAATGAGTGAATATCTTCTTTTGCCTTGCCTGTAAACCAAGCTTCCCCTTGAGAGACCGCAAATGTGATCATGATAAGCCACCATTTGTCTTGGCCCATTCCCATTCAGGGTGAAGAGATTATATCCCAGAGTTCCCAGGAGAGCACAGCAGATGAGAACGAGGACGATACCTCATCCCAGGCCTCCAAGAGCAAAGCAACAGAGGTTTGTCTGCAGAAGCACCTGAGTGGCATTGATGGTTGCGTTTTGTTAATTATCTGAGTTGGTAGAGAGTGCAGAACCTTCCCTGCTTGAGTTTATAATCAAATACTTCTATGTCAATCTCCATTCCCTTAAAAAAACTGTGCTTACATGCATTCTGTGAGGGCCAGGAGATTGAGTATGTCCAATACAAATGTCAAAGTCAAAGCGCAGATTCAAAAGGTGCCACCTCTGAGGACTGAATAAGAGTAAGAGTCCTTATTCTGTCTGGGCTACTGCCAATGCTTTTGAGACTTTAAAGAAAGCTAAAGAAAAATGTATATATTTATAAAAGTTTGTTGTAATTCAGGTGGGTTATGGATACAGAGAAGCCCAGGTTTAAGAACCCCTGCTGTGGAGCCTCTCTGAAATGCAATTTGAGACTGATGCAGAAAGATGATTCAGTATGAAAAATTCTTTTATTACATGGTTGTCTGTAACAAACATTTCTATTTTGAACATGCACTCTGTTCCTATGTCACATACATGCAGTAGAGCTGAAGGGCATGGCTTATTAAAAAAACCATGCAAATTTGGTTCTGTTGTAGAATGTCCTAAGTCAGTATCGGAATGGCTTCCTCCATCATCTTGGTTTAGAAACCATGATACAAAAACAACAGGGGAGCCTCATGCATTTTTCAAAAGAATGGTTTAAAACCTATCACTGGCTTTAGCAATGATACAGTGCAGTCATATGTGCTATAGGAGCAGTATTGCAAGTCATGGGGTCGCCCCGATGACCTGAAATATCCTTTGCCCCTTAGGATGGTGAAGAAGATGAAGCAAGTGATGGAGAAGAGGAGGAGAGTGATGACAGTGATGATGACTCTGATTAGACCACAGACAGACTGATGCTCTCTCCCCATCTCTGCCAGCCTCTTAACCATTTTGTGTTCAGTGTTCGAAATCTGCGGTCTGCCTTTGTAATTGGATGCATCCTGTTTTGTCCTTATTGAGGGATTTTTGTTGAATCAGTGTAATTGTGGATTTTACAGACTGTCTGCTTACGTCGAATCCACATGTAGCGTTACTTAACAGTTTGGGTGAACGTGGCAGAGCCGTGCTGCAGAGTAGTCAGGATTCTGGGCTTTGGGAGAGTTTTGAAACTCTGACTTACTCTAGAATTTAGGTTTATACTAGTTTAACCAATAAATCTTGTTTTAAGTTCTGCCTCAGCTACCTCGTTCCTCTTCAAATTTCGTTACTCAAGGATTTGATGGGTTTGTGCAGAGAATTAATGGAGACTGGTCAACACGTCAGTTCTGCCACTTAAAATCATATGTTCTCTATTACAAGGACTGTCTTATTTGAGATGAGATCTTTGTATCTTTTTGGAGGAGGGATGAATTTCTTTCAATGCCCGAAGAAAGTCAAAAGGAATATTTGGCTGCTTTTTAAATGTTTGATGGTCATGTAGATGTAGACAGAGGAGAAAAAGGCAGCATCGACCTCATGTTAACTTTGCATACATGTTTTGTTTCCACATTATTCTGAGTTATGCCTGTGATCTACTTACAGGAATGTGCAAAGTTACTTGCACTTTTTTAGAAATAGACAGTTAGGAGTACAATTCAGCTAAAATGGAGAACTCTCATGTCTTCTGCCAGAAAGCCCAGTTTCAGTGCTGCTACCAAGTTCTTTCTTGCCAGGCTGTAAATATTTAATAATTGTTAATATTTTTACCCACTTTTGTACTCTCCGGTAGTATTAGGGTGTAGTTGGTTAGATTTTTATGTTCTTGTTATGGTGGGGGAGGTTTTTTTTTAATTAATCGTTGACCCACATACAGATTTTTGACCCCTCCATCCTCATGTACATAGAAGTCCATAATCTCCTTCCTTGACACCCTGTTTCCCCAACCCATTGTGGTCTTCGGTGTTTAAATGAGTTCACACTAGACTCATGGGTTTATATGGTTTGTTTAATGGTTAGTTATCAATGTATATGTCAGTGCTAGTTTGACTCTTTTAAACGGTTGTTCAGCTTTACAATGGAAACGTTCTCCCTTGCTCTGTCACTGGCCCTGTTTTGGAGGGGAAGGGAGGAGAGGGGCTCCTGAATTGTCACTGCTTGACGGAAAAGCAACAAGGCTGAGGCGAACACAGTTCCCTTTACATGGACAGGTCTATGTGAGCTTCAGGCGCATAGAAAAGGCATGGTGTGAGGCATAGGGACAAGACGGGGACCCTTTACTTGGAGTGCTGCAAGGCGAAGGTGCACTTCTTGTACGTCGCATACAGCAAGAGGATGGAGCGCAACATCTGTTTGCACATGGTCACTGTCATCTGAATCTGAGGCTCCTTCAGTCCCATGGGCCACTGGTGCTCCCGGCTGATGATTTTGCAAAAGGCTGACTTGTCTGAAACTCTGAAGGTCCCAGTCCACTTTGGTGGCTGAGCCGTGATGACCCTGCCAAAGACAGAATCCACTCCACTGAGGCGGACAGGCTGGGGCTTCCTGACCAGCCCTTTCTTGTTGTTCATGGCTCGGAGCTCTGATGTGTGGCAGGGTAACTTGGGACTCACCCCAGCCTCCAGGAATGAGCTGTCTAGGACTAGAGTGACCTCTTGAAAGCACAGCTGCACTTCAAGGTCAGAAGGGGTGTGTGGGAAGCAGGGGGAAGCCCTGAAGGGGTGCTTGGAAGAAGGTGTAGGTGTTGTGTGTCGCAGCCATTGGAAGCTCTCATCCAGTGGGGTCCATGGTGACCAAAGCTGGTATCCTGCCATTGACAGTCCTAGAGGAGAGGAATCAGAACATGGAATTGCCCTAGCATGATTCACATCTGGTCTCATTATTGACTTCAACTTACTCTAGTTCTTGTGAACAGATTCCAGGAGATATTAGGATACTAGTAATTCTACAAAGGGCAGTAGAGGATGGTAACAAGTATTGAATCTGGCAACTGCTGTGTGTAGTAAAACTTTATTCAACCTTATCACAAGCCTCCGAAGGTAGGTTTTATCTCATTTTACAGATGAGGAAATGGATTTGTCCAAAATGGAGTACCCCTGTTTAGCATTAGGATCTATGCTGTGTTTTGTATCAGTGCCACAAACAGAATCTGTACCTCTCAGGTGGCAGAGGATGCTGACACTTCAGGATGAGACATTATTTGTGGATAGGTGCTCAAAAAAGGCGTCTCTTGCCAAATATTTATGACTCTAAATGCTTTATACTGTTGGTTCTCAAACTATGATCCTGGGACTAAGACCATAAGCATCATCTAGGAACACGGAAGAAACGAAAATTTTCGGGCCCCACCTCAGACCTATAGAATCATAAACTCTGGGAGAAGGGCCCTGCGTTCTGCATTTAAACAAACCCTCCAGGGGACTCTGATGTACCTTATAGTTTGAGAACTTCTTATGCTGTTCTTTTGAGGAACTTCAGCTAGCTCTTACTATTCTTAATTATGTGACAGTCTCCTCTTGGCCCTAAACACCTCTTTTCGGACACAAGGGAGCCGTTCTCTCAGAGCCCCTGAGCTACTTACGTACCACTTCAGAGGAAATACACCAGGTTGAGAGGGGAAGTTTCAAAAGGCCAGTCTTTAAAAGTTTTAAAAATTTTATCTGGTTCTAGGTGACTTGGTTCTATTTTTTTTTCTTATCTATGGAAGATGCCTGGTTAAGAACTTGATTTTTTTTCCCTTTTGAAGATACAGGAAAGGGCTGGGAGGATGTTGCTAACTCAAAATTTATCGAGGTAGAATTTAGACTATCTTTCTACTTTAAAATTGCCAGGACATAAAGAGTTTTACTGAATTCAAGAGAAGCTAACGTATTTTGAACACCTACCTATTACGTTAAAGGGTATAGCAGATCCCTTTTCTTTCCAGCCAAATGTATTTCTCTGCCCCTTCTCTCTTCTCCCACAAAGGTAGCAGCAGAGCTGATCCCATCCCATCATTTGCCCAGGAAATGCTATGAAAAGTTGATGCCTCCACCATAGTTTGTGAGACAGTAAAGTTCATTATTGACAAAGAATTGTTAGTGACGTTTCAAACCAGAAGACCTGCCTCTGACAGTATAAAGGAGATTTGTTGATTTCCTCCAACTGGTATGTTTCTCCTGATCTGTGCATGCCCTCTTGCATACTGTATTCAAGTATCTGTGCTGCCTTAGGATGAGAAATTGACAACCAAGGGATGTTTATTCCAAACAGCCTATGAAAGGCTTCTGGTGCTTGATATTATGATCCTAGAAGCCTGCTCCAGGATCAGAGCTGCTTTGGTACACCACCAAGGCAAGGTGGGGGCAAAGGGTGTTAACTCCTCTAAGCATATAACTAAAAAAAAAATTTATCCCAGGAGACTTTCCTCACTTCTCTCCTAAGAGGAAATATGGCCACAGGGAAAAGGCTTTATTAAATATCCAGCTTAAATATTCCACAGAACCAACATGGGATGACAGAGGGTTTCTGACTTCAGGTCTTCCCACCCCTTTCACACAAGGTTCAAATAATGGTTCACTCCCAATTCCCACCACCCATAAGTCATCTAATCTACTCCAGGAGGGGTTGAACCAAGGAAGTCTGTTCAAGCTGCCAGATAGGGAACACCTAGTTCTGGCCACAACGTTTTCCCCTTCATACCATTCCTCCTGTTCCAAGGAATTGGGTCCCTTGATTGCCCCACCTGGGAAAGGGGGAGGCCGTGTCAAAGTGCAGCTGAGGTCCTCGTGAACAGAACTGCGACCCCCGAGGCGCTGGAGCTGCCCTGAGTGGGGGAAGCTCCCCCTCCCAGCCTGAAGAGGGGCTTGTCCTCCGGGGGTTCCTACTCCTCGGGGGCAGGGGCCAGACAGCTCTGGCCGAGGCGGAGGTAGCAGTGAGAGCCCGGGCCTGGTCCCACCGTCTGGGCCGGGAGCTCACCTGCTGAACTCCGCGGGCCTCACGCTCCAGAGTGGCGGCCGTGGTTCCCGGGCCACATTTTTTCTCCACCGGCGCCTGGCAACCGCCTTTGTGACCCAGGACCCAGGACAGCCGGGGAGCCCGGACCGCCGCGGGGGGAGGGGAAGAAGCCGAATAGGGGTGCTCGAGGAGCCCCGAAGGGAGCCCCCACCTCCTTGGAACACCGGGTCTAAGACTCAGCCTTCAGGAATGCTGGTTTGACACCCATCGCCTGTTACCCTCCACCTACTCCCCAGCTCGCCACCGTGGTGTGCCTTTGATATAATCGAAGAAGATGGATGCCCCCACTTCAAAGACTGGCCAGGAACCTGAATAAATGTCCCGGGAGCCGTAGTTGGTGTTAAAAGGTGAGCTGTACTCTTTAAACCCTGCTCTGGGTATTCAGGCTAAGTTACCCAGAGTTCTGAAGGCTTTTTGTTGCTGCACTGAAATGATCCCAGTCAGGAGACAGTTTATAAATTCTCACTTTTCAAGAGCAAGAGGAAGATACATCTCCCCTTGACTTCCTGACCAAAAACTCTGCTTTCTGTTAAACTCAAAAAGGATGATTCTCTCCCATTCTCACAAAGCTGAAAAACTGACACCTTCACCTTAATAAAAGAGTGATTTGACAACTTTTAAATCTCACTGCAAACAGTTACCCTGGAAGGCTGGAAGAAGAGAGGTCTACCCAGTTGATTCCTATATCCACAGTGCCCAACTATGATTAAAAATTGTTGGATAGAGGGCTTCATGCTGTTATGACAACCTGCACGACAGTTCTCTGTGCGGTCTGCCCAGCACTAAGGAATGTATTGCCAGAAGTACTGTTTGCCATCACCTCCAAGTCTGGTTGATACTCCACCTCTGTGGCTACCATACCTTATGGGAAGTCAGAATTTCCCATACTGCCTGTTACTGATGACCTACAACATCAACTTGGTCTGTATCATGCAGTGCTCAACATTCTGGTTGCACCATCCAGGGGTTCTTGTGAAAATAGATACATTTGCTCTGCTAAGGGTCC
This sequence comes from Vicugna pacos, assembly GCF_048564905.1. Lineage (NCBI taxonomy): Eukaryota > Metazoa > Chordata > Mammalia > Artiodactyla > Camelidae > Vicugna > Vicugna pacos. The sequence goes on from NC_133003.1 coordinate 49,576,267, forward strand.
ATTTAGTGTTTTCGAAGTAGCCAGCAACATTGCCATGGTGCACACGTGATATCTGTATCTGCACAAATGATGGTCCAAGTACACTTGACTGCAAAGGAGGGTCAAATTACCACACAATGCAATTGACACATTTCTTCAAGAATCTGATTTCACGCTGATTGTTCTACCTGGAGCCATTGACAAGATCTCCAAGTTCTGTGAAACAAGTGACAGACTCAGAGACAGGGACCTGTCTCCCCTATGCTGAGGCAGTCTCTCCCTGGAAGCATTCCTTGTTGCACCAGCAGCATTCCTGAAGCTTGTCTTTGTAGCCCTGCATCATGCATTGGGAAGAATTTCTATAGTGAAGAACTACCACGGTGGCAAACCCGTAACCGGAGGACTGAAGGGCAGAGAGCCTTCTGGATGCCTAGGTTCAATATTCAGGATCGATACTTCTTATTATTTTAGAAACCCTTTATATGACAATGTAGGGGAGCTCAGATAGATTTTTAACCTGTTTTCAGAGTGGTATAGTGAAAAGATAATAGAGTCTGGAATCAGCTGGTTAAGGTCCACCACTTAATGGCTTTGTGATCTTGAAATTCAGTTTTCTCATCTGTGAAATGGGAAACCTCTTCCTCACTTCCTTCCACAGGATTTGTGAGGATCCAGTAAGGTAACAGCTATTAAAGCAGCTTTATAGCTTGTAAGGTTTTCTACCAAAGTAAAGGTCTGTTAGTAATTGTTTCTTCCCAGCTACTGCTAGAAGAAATCTAACTATTCAGAGATAAAAGGCATTTACTGCACAAACCAGATTGTAAATATTCCCTGAAACAAAAATAAAATTGTCCATTATTCCACTACCTTAAGAAACCAGACAGTGACATTTTTTGGTATATCTTTCTTGTCCACAAGCAGACAATTTTTGCCTAGTTGCAATTTAAAGAAAATTTTGTATTTTGTTTTCTCTTTCAAATTATGACAGGTGTTGTGTTGCCATAGTGTTTGTTCATAATTAGCATAATACTGCTCTGAGTGGCTATACCCCCATTCCCCATTAGCCATTCCCCAACTGTTGAGATTTAGTTATTTTAAAAAAAATAGACAATGCTACATTTTTTTTCTTTTTCAATGATTTCCTTAATTAAATATTTAGGTCAAAAGGTTTTCAATTTTTTACAGCTCTTGCTAGCAATTTATAAATTGCCTTCTGAAGGGATGATGCCCGTTTACAGTGTAACCAGCCATTTACAAGTTTATCAATTTCCCCTCAGCGTTTTCGTAACTAAGTATTATAGATAAAAAAAAGTTTTGTTCATTTGATAAATGCAAGGTTGGATATCACGTCACGTTGTTAAAAGGCATTTGTTTAATAATTTGTGTTTAATGTGATTTAGTCGTCTACGCCCAGATTATCTTGGACACAGACCGCATTCGTTTGGAACACCTGTGGGAAGGGGTGTTGCGTGACCACGCGCCCCCTAACGACCATAACAGTCAGTGACGGAGGTGAGTGGTGGGTGGGAGATCTTGGCACGTGCGCGCTCCATTCTCCCAGCCGACGTTAAAGCCATGGTTTTCACGAGCGTGGGAGCTCAGCGGAGACGCCGCCGAGGATGTGACAGTGCGCAGGCGCACCACAAGTGCCGTGGATTCGTGGGTGCCGAGGCTGGGTGTGGGCCGGCGGCGCAGGCGCACTGGCGGCCTGGAGGGTCGAGGCGCATGCGCAGTCGCTCTTCCTTAGGCAGCAGCCATGGCGGGACAAGAGGACCCGGTGCAGCGGGAGATTCACCAGGACTGGGCGAACCGGGAGTACATTGAGGTCATCACCAGCAGCATCAAGAAAATCGCAGACTTTCTCAACTCGTTCGGTCAGCGGGCGAGCAGGGGGAGGCGGGGAGGAGGGAGGCCCTCTGAGGGAGGGCACTGAGAAGCTTTGAAGGGAACTCTCGGGAGCCCTGGGCTCCTGCCGGTTTTCGTTTCCTCCTTCAGGCCGCACCTTCCCCCTCTCGCCCTGGCCCTCTGGGGTTATCCTGCTCCAGGCTGAACTCCTCGGCTTCTTTGCCATCACCCCGGATCCATTAACAAGCTCTTCCTTTTCCCAGACACGTCAGGCAGCCGCATCTACCCTTGGTTTCTTCTCTTGCCTTTAATCTGTCCCTTCCTCCTCTGGGTTCCGCTTCCAGTCCTCACTTGGCGCTCAGAGTGCACCTTCCAGAGCGCAGCATGGCCGTGTCACTGCCCTGTAAAGACTTGAAGGTCCCCCACTCCCTCAGGCTCCAGTCGAAACCCTTTAGCGCCTTGCCTTTTAGTGGCCCCTTCGGCCGCTCTCCCGTTGGTCCCTTCCCGTCTCCGTGTGTGCGGTGCTGAGAGCGGTAGGAGGTGAGGGGCAGAGTGAGGGCCAAATCGTGTCAGGCCGTGGAGATCTCTGCATTGCTAGTGTCTGATCTAGCTGACATTAGGTGTTCTGTCTGCTTCTAGCAAAATCTTTTCTAGGCATGGCCTGCTCGTGACAATCTGAAATTCTTTCCGCGTTATTCCATGTCCTTCTGGACAGCAAGCCGGGAGCTGACTCCTACTTAGGTTCTTCAGGAGTTTCTTTGAGAGAACTGGGCATAAGGTAGACCTTCTTATGCCATCGCAAGGTGTGGGGATACGTCTAGTGATCTTTTTCCAACCGGTGTGCTTCTGTTCCACCAATTCAGCAACATTAAGCAATTAAGATTAAGTAGGGGAATGTAAAACAACAAGTTTCTACTGTATAGCACAGGGAACTATATTCAATGTCTCGTAGTAACCTATAGTGAAAAAGAATATGAAAAGGAATATATGTATATATGTATGACTGAAACATGCTGTACACCGGAAATTGACACATTGTAAACTGGCTATACTTCAGTTTAAAAAAACGGGAAAAAAAGATTAGGGGAAATGGATGTACAAGAAAAGCTTTAAAAAGGAATTATTTTCTAGCTAGAGAACTGGTAAGTCTGACATAAAGGTAACAGAACAAGTTTTGTCAGAAAGCATAAATAAGAGAAAAAAAGTAGATCAGAGTACAAGGTTGTCTCAGGCACCGTCGGGGACACAGAATAAGAACCACTTCCTACATGTAAAGAATTTCTATGTTGAAGGTGAAATAGTGAAAGCTTTAGAACAAAGCAGAAAACTGTTTATGTCTTAATATATTTACATACAAGTTGTGTAGGGCTAATCTTGATGTGTCTTGGTAGGGTGGATTTCCTCGGGATGGGGGTGAGGGTAGTATTAATGAAGACTGACAACATCACGATACAGGAGTTTATTAGACAAAGACCACCAGGCTGAGGAACTGGATAAATCATAAGGATAGACTTGAGTACACTGTCTTGACATTGGATGACTCAGGATGAGCAAATGTGGGATGTGTTTTCCCATTCTAAGCCCTCAGCATGGCTCCTGAGTTCTGACGTGTTTCTGGAATGCTTGGTTGTGTTGATGATGGTGCGGAGATTTGATAGCCATTTACTTTGAGGGGGCATCTGGAGCTCTTTGAAAATGGCAGCAATCCTACAATTCTCACCCTTACCACAGAGTCTGTGGAGGCCATGTGCTGTGGAGAGGGACCTGTTTTTCCAGGATACCCAGTGACTTTCCGAACAGCTTTTACCCTGCGATACCAGCTGGCGAGAGTAGCTCTTCATGGTTTTCTCTTTCAGCGCTGGAGGACCACCTGAACCTGAGGACACACAGCTCATGATACAGCAATAACATCCCAACACTAGGCCTGTTCTGTACTTTGAACTGATGAAGTTTCTAAAAATGGATTATTAGAGATGATGGCTTTTTGTTTTTACACCTTTTTTCCCCCGACTCTAAAGCTAAATAATATGTGCAGAGAAATGGAACCAAAAAAAAGGAAAAAAGAATGTGGCTGTTTTTAAATCTCAGTTTTCATACTTAGCCAACAAATAATAGCTTGCCTGTTGTGACTCCGGCTGTGTGTCAGATGCTGTGAGAAAGGAATAAATAAGAGTAAATGGACACAGTAAGCACTCCTAAGAAATTCAGAATTTTGTTGGAGAAATAAACCCTGCAGAAACAATTTAAGAGAAAGGGTTGATTTTTGTAGGTGAAGGTTGTGTGCAGAGTTAAGAGAGGGAGCTGTCTGGTAACTGGCATTTGTTAGCAGTGCTGGTGTGCGTACACCACCCAGCACCCAGCTGAGGACGGCTGGCATTTTCAGAATGAAATCTGGTGGTAATGTACATGTGAATGCGTCATGGTTTCAGGTTTGTCCAGCTGCTGAGTGCTTTCCCAGTGTGTTGTTTGAACCAGTACATATTTGATGGGCTCTGAAATATGACTGAAGTTTCTCGATTCAGCGTTTTATGTCTTCAACAGTGCTTATCCCCGTGTGCCCGTAGCCTAGTGTTGTTCTTGGGTTTTGATTCATCACTAGATCGACAGAGCTCGAACAGAACAGCCATCCAGGAAGGACCCCTCCCTCTCGCCACCCCACCCCTTCGTGTTGCTGTGTCTCTTGTTTATGGGAAATGACAGGTCGTCAGTGGTAACGTTCATGCCCTTACTGATAGCATATATGATGGGCCTTTGAGCTTCTAAAAACGAGACTGAAAGAGACTAGGTCCCGTTGGGCAGTCCTGGCAGTGGCAGTCTATTCAGGAAAAGGAGGGCACTGAAGTGCTTCTGCTCAGACTGGACCTGGGAATTAGAAGAAGCAGTACTAGTGGATTAAAAGCAAGATTAAATAGAAGGGGAACAATGTCCAGAAAAGGCAACTCTGCGTAGAAGAGGGAGAGTTCTGTCCAGCTGGCAACGACCTCTCGGAGGTCCAGCTTGAACTGAGCCTTAAAGGAGAGTGTTTAGACAGGCACAGTGAGTAAGATTTGGAGTTGACGAAATGAAATTGGAGGCAAGATCTGGGTTTGGAAGATCTGTTAAAAGGGTGCCAAAGCGCTTTTGCATAGCATCCAGGGAGGGGATGAAAAGGAAGGTTATGAGCTAAGTGTGAAATCACCGAGTAGGAGACTGTCTCGGAGAGCAGGTATTTTGAACTTGAGCAGTGAGGATTATTGAGAGATGACTGAACAACAGTTGGAGGAGGTAGTGGAAATAATTAGCAAGCCTGGAAACCTTTTTCTCCCGGATCTTGAGAACAGTTGGAGAAAGAGTAGTCAGGTGGTTTCTGTTAGAGTCGTTTGCAGGGGAAAAGGTATTTTAGAGGAAGTTCAGGTTTCCTTTTGGGTGAGATGGGAAAAGAGAATGGAAAACGTAGAGGAAGAAAAGGAATTCTTTGCCGATAGAATGTGGGCTGCAAGGGGTATGTGATGTTCTCCGGGTTTTCTCTCCTTCTGGAAGGTCTGTGCAGGGTCTGATGACACATCAGGTACCCTCCTCCTGGAGCAGCAGTGGTGACGCGGCTTCTCTGGGCTCCGAAACACCACCCCTTCCCTCCTCCTCAGGGTCTGCTGCTTCCTTGGCCTCTGCTTTGCCTCCCCATCGAGATTTTCTTCCTCTTGTCATTTCCCCTCTTTTCAAACTCTTGGTTTGCCTATTAGCAAATGGCCATATGCACAGCCTTGGTGTATTAGTTTTCCATTTTATATTGCTGCTTTAACAAATCACCACAAATGTAGCAGCTTAAACCAAATGGATTTATTATCTTGCAGTTGTGTAGATCAGAAGCCCAACACTGGTTCACTGGCCGAAACCCTGGTGTCAGCAGAGCTGCCTTCCTTTCTGGAGGCTGTAGGAGAGGAGCTATTTCCTTGCTCATTACGTGGTTGGCAGAGCTCAGTTTCTTGTGGCTGTAAGACTGAGATCCCTGTTTCCTTGCTGGCTGTCAGCTGAGAGCCTTGCCCAGCTTCTGAAGGTCACTTGCATCCCTTGGTCTATGGCCACCTCCCTCCAACTCCAAAGCCAACAATGGCAGGTTGAGTCCCTCACACTTCAAATTGCCTCTCTTTTTGCCACCTTTCTTCTGACTTTCACGTCTACATTTACAGATTTGTGATTAGATGGGGCCCATCTGGATGATCCAGGATCTCAAGATCCTTAACTTAATCACACCTGCAGATCCCTTTACTGTGTAGGATACATCGTCGCAGGTTCTGGGGATTAGGGCATCTTTGGTGGGGGGCACTATTCTCTGCCTCCCACACTGGGCAGGAAGTTAAACAGATGCCCTCTAAGCAGCTGTGCTCCTAAGATACTTCTCACCTCATCGCCCCCCTCCCCTGCTGTGCCCACTCGCTCCCCTTTGTGCTCTGCGTGGTTTATCATCGCTCCTCTTCGTCTTCGGGGCTGTGTGTGTCTGTGTCTGGAACAACATCGATCCTGAACACCAGTCTTCTTTTACCAGATATGTCTTGCCGTTCAAGACTCGCAACACTAAACGAGAAATTGACAGCTCTTGAACGGAGAATAGAGTACATTGAAGCCAGGGTGAGTATGATGGGCGGGGGGCTTCCTTGTGAGGCAGGCAGTGGCCATGCAGGAGAGAACGCACACTTCACTTGTTGCTAACAAACCTTGGAAGGAGAAATAGGCTTAGAGAAGTTAGGCACCTTGCCTGGATTTAAACTTTCTGGTGGGACTCTGAAGCTGTCATCTTTTCTACCACTCCCAACTACTTAGCATATAAAATAAGACTTTTTTTAGGCCCCTCTAATCCCCTTTGTTTATTTTATTATTTTTATTTGGGGGGGAGTTAATTAGGTTTACTTATTCATTTATTTTTAGAGGAGTTTCTGGGGAATGAACCCAGGACCTTGTGTATGCTAAGCATGTGCTCTACCACTTGAGCTGTACCCTCTCCTCCCTCTCATCCTTTTGAATTTATCTAATTGTCAATTCTCCTTTGACAGGTGACAAAAGGTGAGACCCTCACCTAGAATCGTGCCACACTGCTGCTGGGAAGTTGCTTCTACAGAACACAGGCCCACGTGGGAAAAGCCCCAGCAGCCTTCAGCTCCTTCCTCTCTCCTTACAGAACAACAGGGCTTCTTCTTGTTTTTCTTTTTTTCAAAAATGTGGCCTTTGGGCTCTGCCATGTACACCCAGGAGCGTGAGGTGGCACGTTGGGAGGGGGCCAGGGGAACTCTCGGCAACGTTAGTCGTTTTTACCTTTTCGGAAACATTTTGCAGAACTACTTGTCAACATATTTGAGGCGCTAAGAGCCAAAAGCCTGAGACTGTCACGGTCCTCCCCACCTCTCTCTCTCCCTCTCTCAGCCTTTCTTTGCAGCTCTCATCGCCTCTGCATTAATTCTACAGTCTTTGTCTCCTCCCCACCTTTGGCCGGGGATGGGAAGCAGTCCTGGCTGAGACCCTCACACCCCAGCAAGGTGGCTGCCAGAGAATGTTGTTGCTAACACACCAGTTTCTTGTCCTTTGGGGGAGGTCAAGTTCAGGCCCCCACTTGGCTTGAAAAGTTTTCAGAGTTTTCTTTCTGTCATTTGGGGTGTCTTTGCCTCTCTTATTTCCCTAATAAACTCCTCAACTTTACCTGACTGCTGTGATTGTGGTGGGGAGAGGAGCAGAGATTGGGCTCACCTATTCCACTGAAATCTGATGTGTGAGATTCTTACCCTAACAGGAAACTTTCAGATGTAGCTGTTTGATCGAAGCCTAGGTGGCGAATCAGCTGGAGCCCCTGTGTTTGGACTTGGAGCTGACTGATTCGTCCTGGGAATCATCTGGTCATTCAGCAGACATTGACCAAGTACTTACTATGTAGGCATATTATGTTCCAATAAAAGATACAGTGTTGAATCGGGCGTGATGCTTACAGTCTATTGAAATACCAGCATCCACACAGTTTAGCTGCAATCCAGGGCAGACGATGAGTTGTATAAGATACGTGCTAAATGTCTACTTCTTTTGAAAAGCAGATCGTTTAAACAGAAGAGTAAAACTTCTCATTCTAGCATCAAATCCTGCTAGATGTGCCAACCTCCTCCTAAAGGCTTAACTCCCATTTAGAACTTACGTTTTAGTCACCTAGAAATCATTTCTCCCTATTTAAGTCATATTAGCCACTCACAGTCTGGCTCAAGCCAAATCTCCTCCAGAAAGCTCTCCTGGCTTTACTGTTTCATTTGGTGCTGCCCTGTTAGTCTTCTCATCCCCTCCCATCCTGCCATGCTAACACTGCATGTCAACCCTGGATTTGATCTTGTTCTCTGAGCGTCTGCATCCTGCAGCACACGTGAGCGCCTTTTCCTGTGTTGCTCAGCAGGGTGCCCTGCAGAAGGCGGGCAGTCAGTAAATAGCAGTTGAACTGACTTGCAGAGCTCAAGCTGCTCTGCACTCGCATCTTTTTAGATCCCTGTTCTGGTCTTTGAAAGACGATTTTAAGTACCTTCATTTAATACTGTGATCTTACAATGGAAACAAAATTGATATTGTTTACTTTAGTAACTGCTGGTTTTTGAAGATAACTGAGCTCCTCTGAGCGCTTTTAACAATCGCTTGAATTCATTGTTCACATTCTCCTATCCTTTCCAGGATAAATAAGCACTTCTGAAGTTCAGGTTTTCGATTTCCTGGTGCTCTGCAGTCAGTGTGACAGACATTTATTGAGTTCCTGCTATATGCAAGGACTATAATAAGAAAGTAATGGAGGCAAAAGAGGTGGTGATCTGGAGAGGGAGGAGAAGCCCTTCCTTAGATAACATGCAAATGAAAATTTTTATGGTCCTGTAGATACTCTGTTAACACTGGTATCACAGTACTAATTCTAAAAAAGTGCACTAAATGCTGTGTTGCTGATGGTAAGCTGTTGGTTGTAAAGAGAGCAACTGGTGATGTTTGGTGTGGGAGCCCGTGAGCCCAGCTTCCGCTGGCAGGCGACTCCTCCATCCCACCCGTGTTATAGAATGAGCCTTGTCTCGCTCAGGGATGTATAACTAGTATTGTCTGGAGTTTATTGAGTGTTGCTATGTGCTAGTTCGTGTTCTTAATCCTCAAGCCCTAAGAAGTAAGCATTCTTATCTCCATGTCATAGGTGAGGAACAAGTTTAGAGAGGCTAAGGCTTGTCCGGAGTCATACCAAGTAAGTGAGGGTGCTGGGATTTGGACATAGACCTCCCTAACTCAGACTGCTCTAACCATTCTACTTCCAAATGTGGTATACCCAGATCTAAAGCTTACTTTTCTCATTCCTAGTTCAGTGCTGTTGGATAGTTTTTAAGCTATTACACGCCTGTGTCAGTCTCACTTGCCTCTTCCCCATCCTTCCTTTAGTTAAGAAGGCTTCGTGGGTTTTCCTTGCTGTGTCCGGCAAACGCTGTTTGCATTGATGTCTATGTTGTCTGGTTTCTCTTCTTGCAGCTTCCTTTCTCTGAAGGCTTAACTGTGTGTTGTATTTTCTGGAAGTCTTGCCTAAGGAACTGAACCAACTCTGGCACTCCCGTGGCTGTCTCTGGGTTAGAGATGCTTCTGGAGCCAAAAGCAGCAGCTACATCCCTCTTCTGAAAGATTGCATTTGGTCAGGCTCGAGAAGCTGAGATTTTATTCTCATGTCATACACGTCTTTGCTCACAAGTCATTTCAGTGCATATAAATGGTGCTATGCTGAATCACCATTTCTCTCATCCCCAGTCTGTCATTTCAATTGATGAGAGTTCTGTTATACTAATATTTCACCCTCACTGAGGATAAAATTATATTTTACATTTTAATCCATGTTTACTAAATCGTTCAGTCTTTTTAAAAACATAATGTCTCATCTTTTTATAACAAAACTAAGATGTTGACAGGGTAGCTATTTTGGTTTGAACTGTAAGGAGACTAGTGAGTTTCGGAGAGGTTAGATACTATACCCAGTTTTTCTGAATCCAAATCGTTCTCGGTGATCTCACCATAGTGAATAAAAACTACCCTGGATAAAAGAACTACTGAAACTCAACAATAAGAAAACAGGCTAATCAAGAAATGGACAGAAGATTTGAGCTGACACTTTGAAGACAAAAGGATGGAAAACAAGCTCATGAAAAGACGCTTTAACTCACCGAGGAAATACAAATTAAAGCCTCAATGAGGTACCACTATCTGATCTATTAGAATGGCTAAAGTTTTTGAAAAAGAATGAAGTTCTGATAGTAGAAAGTTCACGGAAGGATGTGGAGGGACTGGAACACTCAAAACATTGCTGACAGGGATGCAAAACGACACAGCCACCTGGGGGAAACAGTTTGGCAATTTCTCATGAAGCTAAACATGCACTTACTGTGAGTCTCGGCAACCTCACTCCTAGATGATTCTCACCTAAGAGAAATGAAAAGTTATGGTCACACACACAAAAGAAACCTGTATGCGAATATTTACAGGAGCTTTATTCAGATTGCTCAGTGTCCCTGGGCTGGAGCACACAGTGGAGCGCCACTTGGCAGTGGAAAAGGATAAACTGGCGATGCATTCTGCAACACGGATGAATCCTAAATGTACTATGCTCAGGGAAAAGGCAGACTCAGGCTACATACTGTATGATTCCATTATATTCCAGACTGTCTGGAAAAGGCAAAACTGCCAGGATGGAGGACAGACAGATGAGTGGTTGCCAAGGCTTAAGTCCAGGAGTAGGGTTGATCACACCTTTTTTGTGGAGGGAGTGGTGGAATATTCTGTATTTTGATCGAAGTGATGGTTACATGACTCTGCATTTTGTCAAAACTCAGCTCTGCACACCAAAAAGAGTGAACTCTATGGAAATTTAGAATAAATTTAGGAAAATAATAACCTGAATAGATGACATCAAACTCATGACAAACTCATGAGGAGGAAGGAGGGAAATGGGGCGAGGATGGAAGTTAAAGGGGATTTTAGCCTCATCATTTATGTTGTCTTAAAAAGTAAAGATAAAAGAATGTTGTTAATTGTACATGGTGAGCTACCAGTGTTTGCTTTATAACTGTAATTCTTTGTGTTTTTTAACTGGTCAAAATATAAACAAGGCAAAATATGTCCTAAAAGAAAATTCTGAAAAGACAAAAGTAGAAGGGAAAAAAATTCACCGGTTGTCTTGAAAATGTGGGTGCATTTTCTTCTATTTCTGTTTGTTTGGCTTTGCATTAGTAGACGGCATACTGTAAAAATAATATAGCCTGGGGCTTTTCTGTTACTTAGAATACCCTCAATGTGTTTTCCTTCTTAAATGGTATCTGTAAACATCTGCAGTGATGTACTATCAATTTTAAGGCCTGTGAGTATCTCAACAACTGCTCTCATTTTAGGAATGTAGACATTTCTGTAATATTAAACTGGTATGTTTCACCTCAGTATCCTGGGAGTACAAGTGAGGGTACGTTTGCATGAATCCTGAGAATTATGATGGCTCTGAGCCCTTTACTTGTGGATTTGATTGAGAAGAGCTGCCCAGGAGTGTAGCCAAAACCAAAACCAAGCCTATCTGCTCCCTTCTTGCTATTTCCATTAAATGTTAGGGCTGCAGTGCTGGTCTGTAGGCATAAATATTTGTCCCTTCTTGGCCTGGGCCACCAGGTGAGTTTTCATCCAGGCTGGATATTTGTATGATGGGAGATGGGAAGGGAAGACTCTTAGTCTTTATTCAAAGTTCATCTCAGATGTTAACCCCTCCTGGGATGATTCACCTGATTCTTTTCAGATCAGTTAGTCACCTTCCACCTGCTCTTTTATAACCAGTAATAAAACATGTCCTACATCAACTATACTTTAAACAAACAAACAAATCCCATGTTTTCCCAGTACCCATTTTGTGGGTAGAGACAGTGTATTTAACTCGTCTTTATAAATAGTAACTGCTATCTGCAGTGTTGCTGTGTGCCGGCACTAAACACTTTCCCACTTAATACATACTTCTGTGACATAGGTACTTACTAAAAATGCCAGTTTCAAAGATGAGCGATTAAAGGCTCAGAATTTAAAGAGTTTGGCCCAGCATCACATATCTGAAGCTAAACCTGGAATGAGATCTCAGGTGGGTGTGTATCTCAGAGGGCACACAGACTGCGTTGTGAAAGTTATTCCCTTTTTGGTTTCCTTTACTCTTTCTGATTATGTCCAGGAGAAAGCTGGTTTGACGACCATCGTTTAGTATGTAACATCTAACACTTGGCTGGCTCTTTTGAACCAGGAGAGCGAATGCAGGCTCAGAGCCGTCACAGACAATAGATAAAATTTAGTGAACTGTTGTTTTCTTTCTTAGTTCTACTGTAGTCTTCTACAGCAAATGATAAAGAATCTCCATTGATGGCAGTGATATAAAATTTCTTCTCTAATTTCTTGCATATGCATCGAATAATTTTGAAAGGCAGTACAAAAACCCGGTGACACTTGTTGCCTCCAGGGACTTTCTAGGCGGCAGGGGGAACTAGGATAAGAGGGAAATTTTCACCTTATTCTACCTTTCTCTACAAAATTCGGATTTTGTGACCCAAAATGGAGACCAGAAAAGTTGATCAGTGAGAAAATTATTAAATCAATAATAGCGCAGATGGTAGGGAGAATGTGGCAAAAACCATGAAGGTCTTAAGAGAATGAATGAAGTTAGGGAAACGCTGTGTCAAAAACGTACGAGAGACAACGCATCCCATTTATAGGGGAATCCTGGCGACAGGGTAACCTAGATTCATCCTCTGCCTCAGCGTGGACTTGGCCCCAGGGTTAGGGGATCCATCTGCGCACGCGCACAGCCTCAAGCCGGCCATTTCTCGGACGGTGTATTCCATCCCCAACAGAGAGCGCGAAAACGTGCACGCACGCCTGGCCGGGGACGCGCGCGCACGCACGCACGCACGCCCCGCCTCGCCCCGCCTCGCCCCGCCCCGCCTCGCCCCGCCCCGCGCGGCCCGCGAATCCCGAGGCCGAGAGGCCCGGGTAGGCTAGGCTCGCGGAGGTAATACCCCGGAAGGCGGGGAACGCGGAAGAGGCCGAGGCAGGCGCGGAGGAGTCCGGCGCGGAGAGGGTGATGGAGTCCGGGCCGCCGCGGCCGGTGCTGCGCTCGGTGAACTCGTGCGAGCCGTCCCAGGTCATCTTCTGCAACCGCAGCCCGCGCGTCGTGCTGCCCGTGTGGCTCAACTTCGACGGCGAGCCGCAGCCCTACCCGACGCTGCCCCCCGGCACGGGCCGCCGCATCCACAGCTACCGAGGTAGGCGGGCCGCGGCCGCCCTGTCGCGCCGGGCCGCGCCGCCCCGGTGCCGAGCTGTGCCCAGCGGGCTGCCCAGCGCTCTAATAACAGCGGTAGCGGCGGCACGATCTCACCGAAGGAGGGAGATTATTGTTCCCATTTTATGCTCGAGGAACTGAGGCCCCGGAGAGGCTGTGACAGATCCAGGTTGACATTAGTAACCTGGATAGCATTATTCTTCATAAGACCGAATACTTTTGCGTTTGATGTTGGCCCCCACGAGTATTCCATCCCTCACGCTCGTTTGTTCAGACCGAAAATGGGAGAATCCCGTATTCTCCGATGTGCCCACTGGGCCGCATCCGCGTGGGGTCCCTGCCTTCAAGGAGAACGCGGTCCAGTGGGGCAGACGAGACAAAAGCCAGTGTCATAATTGCTGCGATAGGAACTGAGCACAGCGGGCTCCTCTCTCCCAACGTGGTGTTTTTGTACCTTCTCGTTTTTGAGAAGCACAGATCTGAGGAGTTGGTGACCTCTCTCCTTTTGGTTTGCAGCATTGGGTGGGATTGGCAATGCACACACACGCTTGGCTTTTGCACCGCGACATCAGAAACGGCCTGGGTTTTGGAGCCTCAGATACTTGCTCCTATGCTTACTGTCCCTGTTGCCTTGAGCTCTTTCAGACCTTTTTTCTCATCGGTAGCTGGGCCTGTTGTGAGGACTGAATGAGATAACATTGAAGGGCTTTGTGTGGTATTTAAACAGGATGAGAGGCAGATACTTCAATGTCAGTTTGGGGAGGTGAGCAAAAGGTGTGCGGCTACTTAACCTCTGCTTGTCCTAACAGGTCACCTTTGGCTCTTCCGAGATGCAGGGACATCCGATGGGCTTCTGGTTAACCAAACTGAACTATTTGTGCCATCCCTCAATGTTGACGGACAGCCTATTTTTGCCAACATCACACTGCCAGGTACAGATGTTCCATCCTACTTTGTAAAAATATAAGGCTGTTACAATACGTAGAGGATAGGCCACTTGAAAAGAGCCAGGACCTTACTGACTTGTGCCTGATGCTAGGCAAGGTATCCAGCTTTCTGCGGCCTAGTCTCTACTGTGAATAAAATGGCAATAATTTACTCATAGGCTCTATGTTAAACTAAGATGTTGTCGTGTCTCCGAAGCTCTTTGGGCTTACCAGAGGTGGGCTAAATTAAAATACCTGATTGTAGAAGTGTAATGCATTCTATTTTCCTGGCCTCAGAGCAGAATTATGCCCTGGAGTCTCAGGAGAAGAAAAAGTATAGAGAATGAGATATCGTGGCTTGTTTATGACTTCTGGTGTTGTGTCTTTTAATGTAATTTAACCCAATCAAGCTTCCATTACCAATCAGGGGTTAAAAAAAAAAAACCACCACATCGAACATTAACTTCATAGCTCACCATTTGTTTAAAACTCAACTGATCTTATTAGGTTGAACCCTAAGAAACTGATGATCGTTGGGGTTAAAAAAAACACCCCAAATACCTGCAGCTTCATAAGTTTCAAATTAGTATGTGTACATAGATCCTGTTTTAAGGCAGTGGGTATGCATAAATGAGCACTGATGATGTGAATTTAGGAAATGTTGCCTTAGAGAACACCCTTAAAGAGTAAATTCCCCAGTGAGTTTAAAATAGGATTTGAGATCCCCCCAAATCCAGTTACACATTCTTTTGGTTATCAACTGCTGTGTGACAGCTACCCTCAGACTAGCAACAGCCTTTTTATTTGTTCAGAATCCTGCAGTCTGGGCTAAGGTCAGCTCGGTGGTGGTTCTGCTCGCTGGTGGTCACTGGTGGGGCTGCCTTCTGCTGGTAGGTTGGCCAGGGGCTGGGCCTCTCTCTCTTGTCATCTCAGGGCCTTGCCTACTTTGTGTGGTCTCCCCTGCTACCCAGCTCAGGGCTCCTGAGAGCAAAAAAGTGAAAGTTGCCAGGCCTTCCTAAGGCTGTGGCCCAGAATTGCCACAGCGTCACTTTGCCCACATGCAGTGGGTTAAAGTGCATCCCAGGCCCAGCCCACCTTCAAGGGAAGTTACTACACAAGGTCGTGAGTACTGTGAGCTGTCCACTGGGGCCGTCACATTACACTCTGCCACATACCACACACTCATTCTGTCCCAAGTGAGGTCCATCTGGAGCAGACAGACGTATTTGCCAATGTTGGTGAAGCCTCTTGCTCATCCCCCCTCCACTGTTCCCAGGCCTGAGTCTGCTGCTGAGATTTGGTTTTCTGCCCTCACAGTGTACACCCTGAAGGAGCGGTGCCTCCAGGTTGTGCGCAGCCTAGTCAAGCCTGAGAACTATAGGAGACTGGACATCGTGAGATCCCTCTACGAAGATCTGGAAGACCACCCAAATGTGCACAAAGACCTGGAGCGGCTGACACAGGAGCACATTGAAAATCAGCGGATGGCCCAGGAGACTGAAGGGTTGGATTGAAATTTGCACCCCTTGGTCTCAGCTTTGGACGATCTTGATCTCGATATAGGACTGGTCACTTATTCTCAGCTTCAAGGTGTCTCATTCTTGGAGTAAAAATGCTCCATTGCTTGAAAGAAAGTTAACTGAGCTCACTGGGCATTGTGCTTTTAAGGGCAAAATGTAATTTAATGCCTCCCCCTTCTTGAAGTATTTATCAAGGGAAGGTAGTTGCATTTTTGCCTCCTCGTGAGTCCAGAAAGTTTCCGTGTAAGAACTTCAGTGTGAGTAATTCAGTGAGAATCGTAGCCTATTCTTAAATTGTGAGAAAACAGTGGCATCTGCTTTCTAGTGCTGTATTGTGGTTGGTGATGTGTCCGCCTCCCACTCGGAGAGACCAAGGTGTCCTTGAGCCCGGACAGACCCCAGTGCCTCGCACATCCTGAGCCTTCAGTCAGTGTTTGTTGAATGAACAAACTAGTGGATACTTGGGGAGAAAGTGTTTAGAAGTCTTGACATCTTTTTTTTTTTTGAGGTGAGGAGGGTAGTGGGGACCTTAAAGTGTGTACAAAAAACACATGTTTTAAAGGGAATCATTTTTCTAGAGAGCAGTTTTTAAAATTTTCTAAATTTTGCGCTTCTCTTGGTCCACTGTTGCTGCAGGGCTGTTTTATTTGTTTATAAACTGGGATTAGCTTTCTGTAGTTCTTGTGATGATAGCTTTTTTGAAACTTGATATCTACACAGAAGATAGGAGAAAACAGCCGTCCCCTGGTTTCATCATAGTATGAAGGAGCTACCCCTCTAAATAGGTTTTTGCCAAGTGTGGGTATTTCTGTTTCTTTTTGTAAACCCATGACATTTTGCTTGGTTCAGCAGTTTTCATCAGGCAGGATCTGGTGACACTGCACCTGACGGGAGGAGAGGACGAAGCCGTCCAGCCTCTGGGAAGTTACTGCTAACACGCTGTAGATTCAGAGAGTAGCGTGGAATGCTTTCTAGTTTTATACGTGTACAAATCCTTTCATATGTGCTGGACTGAAAGGCATTAACTCAAATTCAATATTTCAGTCAGGCATCCTTTTTTGGTAACTAATAGTTAAAAAAAAAAACCAGGAAGCCCCCCCCCCGACAAAACTCCCCAGTAGAGAACATTTTGAAAAAGACACAAAAATAAAGGGAAGAAAAAAATTCCAAGTAGGTACACTACTTAAATACAACCACTAACTTGACATTTTGAACTTTCAGCCTTTTTTAGGGCTTTTGGTTGGCTTGGTTTTACATAATCGAGATCATACTGAATATACAGTTTTTGTATTCTACTTTCTCATTTAACTTTATAACTTAAATATTTTTCCATGATGCTATCATAAGCTCTTCATAGACATGAGTACAGCCTTCCTTTTATAAATAATGTTGGGATATTTCTTGGCATATTTATTAGTTCCTGTGCTCTGATATCAGAGTGAAGTGAATGCAGCAAATTGCCTTACAGTTTTCCCACCTAATCTTACTCTCCTCTTCCAACATGCGGCAGATAAGTTGTCTTTTTGTTCTTTTCCTTTTTTTCAGCCCGTGGTGGTGTTCATTCCGTGACACACCTCTCATCTTTCTGTTGAATTGCCGGGTAGGGAGGAAGGAATGCTGGCATACGAGACAGCCACATGAGTTCTCGAGTACATAGGATGGGAGATTTAAGGAGGTTGGCTGGTGCTGGATTAGTTCAACGTTGATTTGATTATTATTTTTTTAACCTGTCTCTGTGTCAAAGTGAGAGTTCATGTTCCTGTTAAAACATGAAGTTCGAGTACTGTATTTTTTGTGTTGTCCAAGGAAGACTGAAAACCTGTAGCATGTATGTATTCTTTTGAAATCTTATGAATGTATTAAATGTATTGCTCTTAAGAGACTGTTTGAGCTCATCTATTTTGAGTTAAAAAGGAAAAAAAAAAGCTTTTCTTCAATACATTAAAAGGTGTTGAGTAAAGGAAATAGGGTGTGGTGGTGCGTTTAGCCGGGCTCCTGTCTCTCTTGGAAAGGTGTGAGGCCATGTTTGTTGAAAGGCTTAAGGTAGGGCAGAGTCGGGGGTGGGGGTGGGGAGGAGGGTGAAAAACACAATCTAGCTTTATTTTCTGACCCTTATCTTTCCAACCTAGATTTTGTAAAGCTTTGCTTCTTTTAGCTTTATTTTTCTTGTAAAAATGAAATATAACTGTAAAAAAATTTAAGCACTACAGAAAAGTGTTAAGAAGAAAAGCCATTCACATTGGGAATTAAGTTTTTTTTTTCCCCATGAGAATAGAACCAACTTTAAAAGACACTTCCCTATGGTATAGCTCAGTGGTAGAGTGCCTGCCTAGTATGCACGAGGTCCTGGGTTCCATCCCCAGTAACTCCATTAAAAAAATAAGAATAGAAAAGACACCTCCCTGAAGAACATATGCAGACGGCACCTAAGCATATGAAGATGCTCCACATCATATGACATCAGGGAAATGTAAATTAAGACAATAGTGAGACACCAGTATTCACCTTTTAGCGCGGCTCAGTCTCAGCTGGAATGCACCCCACGTTCGACAGCAAGGGGATGCACTCACATAATAGCAATTCTTTAGTGCGCTCGGCACTTTACAGTTTATCCCAAGAATTTGGGGGTCTGTTTAAGCTCCATAGGAATCCTTCAGAGTGGGTGGGGCAGTGCCTAATTTACAAAAGAAAAACTGCAGACTGACTCAAAGAGCTGGGCAGTGGACCCATATCCCCATAGGACCCCAAGGCAAGTGGGAGCTCTTTTCAGTAATATCCATGGCGGCAACCATTTTTCAGATACACTCTCTGTGCAGGGAAGACTCTGTCTAAATTGATTTGATCAATATTTGATGGATCCCTGATACATCAAATCAGTTTATAATTGTATAGTTTGATCTAATCCACTTCTCTCACTCACAACTCTACGCAGTAGGCATGACTACTCCCATGTTAAAGATGTGGCAAGCGAGGCTTGGGAAGTGAAATGAGTTGTCCAGGGTCACCAAGCCTGTTAGTGGCACAGCTGGGACTTGGCCCCAAGGCGTCTTAGTTTGATTTCAGTTTCCTTCTTCTGCAGCCACGCTCCATAGTTGATGTTCACAGCTGCAACGAGATGCTCTAGGTGCTTATCTGTCCTGGATGATGTTGTCTCACTTCTTGGAACCCATTTACTTCTGTGTAAAAAGGGGATAATATTTCTAGTACAGGCTTATGAAAATTACATAAAGTGATTTATGCAAAGCACACTGTGGGTGTAGATAAATGGTAGTTATTGCATGAAAGAGGCGTTTGTAGCTAATGGTCAGACTAATTGGGTTCAAATCCCAGCTCTGCTACTTTGTACTACTTGTATGACTGTAGGCAAGTTATTGGACCTCTTTGTACCTCAGTTACCTCATCTGTAGAGTGGGGACAACAATAAGGTCATTGTGAGGAGTAAGTAAAATAATCCTGAAGTCTGCACAATATAAATGCTCAAGAAATACTAAAGGTTACGTTCTCCTCCTACTCTATTCAATAATCCAGTTTGCTGCCCAGGTCCTCTTACCATATTCTGCTTTCCCCCAATAATATTCAACACTTTGTAAGACAATGAATAATGCCACTCCCACTGTCTTTTATGATATAATATTTTTATTCCCAAACATTATTCATCACCTTCTATAGTACTAAGTTATTGACTTATTTAGCATTTTTATTGCTTATTATGTGTCTCCCTCCAGGGCAGGGATTTTGTCCTTTTTTCTTCAGAGGGTCCCCCAGCACCTAGAACAGTGCCTGGCACATAGGAGCTGCTCGATAAATATTAGCCATTATAATCACAGTCTATCCCGACCACCCTGTTTAATAGAGTCCTCCCCGGCTCGCTCTGAACTCCTGATTCCCCTTAAAGAACTTTCCTTTTTCATTTTCACAGTAGCACTTACTGCCTTTCAGCAGTCTCTGTAACTTACTTACTCAATATATTTATTATTTATTGCTGGTCCCTCCCCCTAGCCCCGTCTAGATTGTTAAGTCCCATGAAGATAAGGACTTTTGTAAGTTTTCTCCACTTACACATCTCCCCGCACCTAGAAGAGTGACTGACACATAGTAGTTAAATAATAGGCTATCTGTTGAATGAGTTATAGGTGGCAGAGGGCCAAAAGCCCTGGAAGTGGAGACAGAAGATCTTTTGGGACTGTCGTGGAATTTCCGCATGATCTCTTTTTCTTTCTTTTTCCGTGTGGTCTTAAACGTGTTCCCCCGCCCTTCTTCGCCCTAGTTTCCGCTCACAGCTCTGACCCTCTGGGTTTCGCAGCAGCTGGGTCCAGCCGGCCGGGAGGCGTCGCGCCCCTGGTGTCCGCTGGGGGGCAGTGGCGCGCAGGGCCGGCCCCGCCCACTTCCCGGCGGCCGGCGTGGGTGCGCGCACCCGCCCGGCTGTACAGAAGCCGAGTCGCGCCGCGTCGGACGCAGTAGCCGGCCCGCCTGCCCGCCGGCCCGCCGGCCCTCGGAGCCCGACCATGTCCTGCTACATCTACCAGCTGCCCGCCTGGGTGCTGGACGACCTGTGCCGCAACATGGACACTCTGAGCGAGTGGGACTGGATGCAGTTCGGTGAGTGGGTCCTCCTGCCACCCGCCAGGCCCCTCCCCGCCTCTGTTTAAGCGGGTCCTGATCCGAGGGGCTCTGTTGCTGCCGTCCTGGACTTGGCCCTCGCTGTGTGCCCTCGGGCAGGCACTGCCCCCTCTCTGAAGCCCAGTGTGGTCATCTGGAAGGTGTTAGGTGATCTTGGACGGCTTCTGCTGTTACTCAGTCTGTCGCTAAGTAATGACGGGCTCGACCTCGCTGTTCACAGTAAAGCTTAAAATAATAGCATCAACTGTGACTGCGTGCTTACTGTTGATGTAAGCACCTGACACGGATTGTCTCCTTTAATTCCCACAGGAGCCTGAAAAGTTTTTCTCTCTCCCTATCTTACAGGCTTCTAAGAGGATTTAGAGAGGTAGTCACCTGAGGGGAGAGGGGCAGGACATGGCGTTACTAAGTGGCGGGGTGGGATTTGAACCCCGACTTCTGGCCCCGCCAGAACGTCTTGCTGTATTTAGCGTGTTTGTTTGCGCCTAATGAGGCTGAGGGCTTGGGATGGAGCGCGGGGGGGGCGGGGTGGGGGGAAGCGCTGCGCGTGTGGTCCTCAGGCGCCCAAGCGGAGATCTGTATTCCAGGCTCCACCACATCCCACCTGGTGGCTTTTGGCAAATTGCCAATCTCTCTGAGCCTCAGCTTAATCTATAAACTGGAGGTGGTTGTGAGGAATCAGAACTGTATAAAAAAACACCTGATACTTATGTGTCAGAGGTTCTTGTAAGTAATAAGGAGGTGTTAACAATGATCATCCTTGTTTTACGTTTTAAGTCAATGTGACTGGTGCCACTTTATTTTTAAAGTAATATCTATATTTTCTTTAAAATTGAGATTATGATAGACACCATTTGTATAAGGAGTATATAATACATATGTACAGTGGAAAGAGTAGTAATAAAATAAACATGTGTGTGTTATCCATCCAGTTTGAGGAAATAATATGTATTTTAACCTAATCTTTCTCAACCAGGGGCAGTTTTGCCCCCTTAGGGAACATTTGCCGATATCTGGTCTGGAGACATTTCTGAATGTCATAACTTGGGGGATGTAATGGGTAGAGGCCAAGAATGTTCCAAACATCCTACAATGTACAAGACAGCCACTTCCACAAAGAACTGTCCAGCTCAAAGTGTCAGTAGTGCTGAGGTTAAGAAACCCTGCTTTAAACTAGTAACAAAAATAATACATCCTTATTGCAAAATACTGTGGGAAACGAAGATTAGCTCAACCTCTAGGACTCAGGGATAATCATTCTACTATTTGGATGCTAATAATGATAACAACAGCAACTGCTAACATGTATTGGATTCTTACGTGTGCCAGCAGGTGCGAGCTGTCTTACTCCTTCTAGTCTTTTTTCCTAAGCATTTTTATGCGTATACATTTCCCCCAAATCATATCATTTTGTACTTTCCACTAGCCTGCTTTTTTTCACTTAAAATATGTCACAATTATTTCTCCTTGCCAAGCAATATTCTTTAGCAACATGGAGTTGGTTTTTTGTTTTCAGTATGTATTTTTATTAACTTTTTAATGGAAGAAACAACAGATGAACTAGGTCACATGGTGTAAATCATGCCCCTGGGACAGAGGGGAAGGTGACTGTCTTTCCCAACCCCGATCCTCAGCCTCCCTTTCTGTCCCCGCAGAGACAGTCCCTGCTAACCCTTTAGGGTACCTCTGAGAATGTCTGTCACCACCTGATTTTCTAGACTGCACTGTATCCCTTTGCTCGGATAATCTGTGATTTAACTACTTTAAATGTTTCCTGGGCTTTGGACAAATTTTGTATAAGAGACTCGCTCGAGTTTTTTCCCTGTTGGACTCAGTTGCGAAGGCCAGAACAACTTCTGTTCCTAGGATTATTAATTAATTAATTAATTAACAGGGAGAGGTAATTAGGTTTCTTTAAGTATTTTTAAAATTAATTTTTAAAGTTTTATTTTTTAGTGGAGATACTGGGGATTGAACCCAGGAGCTTGTGCATGCTAAGCATGCACCCTTAGAAGGCACACCTATGACTTTTTTTTTTAACAAACAGCTTTATTGGGATATAATTTAACTACCATGTAGTTCACCCATTGAAAATATATCATTCAATGACATTTAGTATATGCAGATTTGTGCATCCATCTCCACAGTCAATCTTAGAACATTTTCATTATCTGCACCCCTTAACCATCCCTGGCAACACTCCCATAGACATCTCCCATTTCCCCCAGCTTCAGGCGTTGCCTGTCCTGGACGTTTCAGATAAATGGAATCATACAGTATGTACAAGAGTCACAGTCTTTGTGACTGATTTCTTTCACTTCGCATGTTTTCAAGGTTCATCCATGTTGTAGCATCATCAGTGGTTAATTTCTCCGTGATTCCAATGGATGGATGTATTGCACGTTATTCATTGGTCAGCTGAGGGACCTCTGGGTTCTTTCCACTTTTTGGCTGTGATGAATAATGTTCCTTTGCACATTTGTGTACAAGTTGTTGTGCGGCTGTATGTTTTCATTTCCCTTGGGTGGACACCTAGGAGGGGAATTACGGAGTCACATGGTAACTCTATGTTTAACATTTTGAGGAACTGCCGGTAGATTTTCTGAAACTCAAGTACCATCGTACGTTCCCACCAGCAATATGCGAGGGTTCTCCACGTTCCTCCCCCCAGCACTTGTTATTGCCTGTCTTTTTGAGTCCAGCCCTCCAAGCAGGTATGAAGTGGTTTCTCGCTGTGGTTTTGATTTGCATTTCCCTAATGACTAATGATGCTGGGCGTCTCTTCATGTGGATTTGTACATCCTCTGTAGGGACTGCCTCTGACTCCTTAAGCCCTGGAGACACCAGAATTGCTCAAGAGGCCTTCCATTATGATAGAGGTTCTAATCCGCATTCCTCCCGGGCCTGCACCATCTGGCGCAGTCTGAGCCCCCTCCTCCCACACCCCACACTGCGTCTTGCGCACCTTCTCCAGCCACAGTGCCTCCTTAGACCAGACTCAGGGTCTTTGAACTTGGGTGTTCCCTCTGTCTGGGACATTTTGCCCCGTGGGCTTTCCATGGCTGGTTTTCTAGTCTCTATTCATTTCTTCTTGCTGCTGTAACAAATGACCACAAATTGAATGGTTCAAAAACAGCCATTGTTGCATTATGATTCTGGAAGTCAGAAGTCCTAAAATCAAGGTGTTGACAAGGCTTCAGGGGAGAATCCATTTCCTTGCCTTTACTGGCTTCTAGAGGCGGCCTGTGGCCCCTCCTCCACCTTCAGAGACAACAGGGTGGCATCTTTAGATCTCTCTCTGACCTCTGCTCTGTCATCATCGTCTCTGAATCTGACACTCCTGCCTCCCTCTTTTAAGGACCCTGGGGCTCACTGTGGTCATCTAGGAGAATCTCATCTCAAAATCCTGTTTAATGCCATCTGCAAAGTCCCTTTTGTCACATCCGGTACCATATTCACAGGTTTTGGGGTTTAGGACACTGACGTCTTTGGGGGGGCCGTAGTCCTTCAGTTCTTAGTTCACATGTCACCTTGTTTGCTGGGCCTACCTTGCCTACCCTCCCACACCCCCTCCTTTTATTCTTTATCTCATCACAGCATTTTATTTCCTTCATTCCTTTTAACGTGCTTTGACCTTGGCCCTTATTTGTTTACGTCTGTCTAGAACATAAGCGCCATGAGGGCAGGGGCGTTACCTGTCTAGTTCACTCCTATGTTCCCAGTGCAGCGGCCGGCCAGTGGGCAGACACTCAGTGTCACTTGAATGAATGATGGACTGAGGGATATTAGAACGGTGAGGACGTGGGCTTGGAGCCCATGGTTGGCCAGCTCTCCATTCTGGGATGGGGATCACCGGGCTGGGAGCCAACTGGGGCCCCCAGTTAGCAGCTCCTTGCCAAGTCACAGTGCCCTCTGGTTTCTGTTCAGCAGAAGTGACTGTGATCGACCTTCCTGTCCTAAAGAATATTGGGTTCTGTGAGTCACTGTTGAAGAGATGAGCCCCTAGGGCTGATTGTGCCACTCGGAGTCGGGGTGGAGAGATCCGTAAAGAGATTGAGAAAATCACCCAGCGGCAGATATGCCTGCTCTTTGAATTTGATCGTTGCTGACAGATAACGCCTTTGCTGACAGATAACGCAGCTGCCTCCTGTGCATTTCCCTGTGATTGCAGCTGGATCTGTTTTTGCCCCTGGAGGAAAACAGGCTTCTCACAGCTTCACTCACCCCAGGTCTGGGACCGCAGGCGTGTTCTGGGGGGCCCTGGGCCAGAGGTTCCTTTGTTGGATGGCCCCCCATCTTGCTCTCTCACACATGTACTGCCTTTGTGCACAGCCCTGCTTTGTCCCTGCCCAGCCATGTGACTTCGGGCAGGTGACCGCCTCTCTCTGACTCATTAGTTTCCTCATCTGTAAAATGGAGATGAGTTCCTGAGAGGCTTAGGGGACAAGATGCTCTCCTTTTTCCTCAACCAGGGAGGAGTCCAGTTGGTCCGGACAAGGGGTGTGTCACCTGAGGGCGGGTCATCTCAGGAGGCTGTGCTCTGCAGGTCTTTGAAGATGGGCAAGGTTTTCTACCACAGAATTTCTACCTGCAGAATTCAGGAGCTCAACCCTGGAGGGATGTTCATGTGGTGTTGACCATCGGGGATAAAAGCAAGTGTTCACAGAGTGTAGGTGGTTTAACAGCTGCAGCGAGCATTTACATCACACATATGTTATTTAGTACATATAACTAATCCAGTCCTCGCAGCAACCTCGAGGCCGGTGCTGCTGTGTCCTCGTTTGCAAATGAGGAAACTGAGGCACAGAGAGAGGGGAGGGCCTTCCCCAAGCTCCTGGCAACTAGTAACAGAGAGAAGATTTAACCCAGGCCTCAGAATCTGGGATCTGGGCCCTCAACCACCATTGCACCACCCTGCTAACAACATAAGCACATATTTTTATATCTACTGAAAAGTCTGAAAGATTGGAAGCAAAAGTATAAAAGTATAAAAAGATTCTTTTCTTGGAGTCTTCCAAGTAGGGACTTGGATTTTCTCCCATTTTCCAAGTGTTCTGTGATGACCAGGTGTCACTTATGCGTGTGGACTCAGCAGGGCCCTTGGCAGTGACTCGCCCCCTCCAAGGTATCTTGTTTCCACACTGTTTTAAGAGTCTTGTTAAATGCTGACAGGTCAACACCTTAAGAGATGTCACTTTCATGGAGCTAAAATGTCCGCAGCGCAAGCCCCTCAGAGTTTAATTCCTGTTCCCCCTGCGTTGCCTTGAGGGAAGTGCAGCCCTCGGAAGTGGGGGCTGCGGTTGGGTTCCCAGAGGCGGCCCTGGGCTTCTGCTCTTCCCATGACAACAGGCCGTCCCCTCCCAGAGCTTCGTGTGCAGGAAGTGGGGGGATGGGAAGGGATTCCACTTCCTGCCACTCTTTTCTCTCTGCCACTGGGAGCAGCCCCTGACCCAGCTGACATCACTTCCCACTGACCAGGAACCTGGCCTGGGGTTTCCAGTGACTGAAGTTGCAACTGGAGAACTTTCCATTCCTAACAGGCCACTTCTCCCAGAGGCTTCCTCTCTGCAGGAAGCTGTCACAACTGTCCCCTTTCCTCCAGATGGACAGGGATTGTGCAACATGGTGGTGCCACTCCCTGGTTCTGGCTCTTCCCTGGTGTCCTGGTGTCTGTGGCTTTTAGGATCAGGTCCAGACTCTGTAGCCCAGTGTTTGGGGGCCCCTTCATTACGTGGCCTTGGGCTTTGTATCCTGCCTCCTCTTCCCCGCTCAGTTCCCTCTTGTTTGTATTTTTCAGACAGAAAACTCCATGGGCTTCTGGTTTACTCATCACTGTGTCCCTGGGGCTTGTCACAGGCCGCGGCACAGCAGCGCTCAGTAGTGGTTTGTCAAGTGAAGGTGTGACTTGACGTTCCCATAGATATCTGCTCCATGATTTCTGATATCCTGGAACTGAAGCGTGATTATTTTATTTCTGCTTTAGAAAAATAATGCCTCCCTCACTTCAGGAAACTTGGCAGAATACTATGTGATCATTCAGAATGCCATTAATGAAGAGCTCGTACCAACCCAGCCAATGCTTATGGTATAACATTAGCAAATAAGAACTGGATGCACAGTCTTCCTTGCAGTCTGGCAACAGCCCCCTCCAAGACCACACCTGAGTGTGTTGGGGGAGAGTTTTAGAAAGGGGAAGTGCCCTCATGGGCTGCTGTGTAACTTACTAGTTTTTTTCCCTGCATTTTTGCAAGTTTTCTTTCGTGAACAACCATTAATTTTATAATAAAAAATACAGAAATTCATTTTAGTACTACCAACGGTAGACCCCTGCAAATTGTACAGTGCTTCAGAGTGGGCAGTGCTTTTAGGGCCATGCCTCCCTTGCTCCTTGTAACGGTTCTGTGAGGATAGTGGGCCATGAGTTCGTTCATTCATTCATTTGTTCATATCCCTATTCCAGGGCTGGGGCTTAAGGGTGAGGGGAATGAGATGCCCAGGGCAGAACTTAGGGAGGCACCTACTCTCTGGCTGCTACCAGTGCTGGATCAGCCTTGAGAGTCAGCACCTCCTCAAATTTTGCCCCTCCAGCCTCACCGTAGTCCTGGCTCTGCCCCAACTCTGTGCCAGACACCCTTCTCTGTTCTGGGGATCTAACAGTGAATGGACAGATGAAACTCCCTGCCTGTGTGGGGCTTCTGTTCTGGAAGGGAAGGCAGGCACATTTCTATACCCTCCGGTATAGTCGAGGACACTGAGGCTCCCACCCCACTGACTTGCCCATAGCAAATAAGCAGCTAAAGCTCAAAGTCCCTGACCCTCTCGTCCAGTGGTCTTTCTCTAAGTCTTGTGTGGCAGCCAAGTTGATACTTACGTTCAAGTGTGAGTGTGCCGGTCCCCGCAGGTGTTAAATGGAATCAGCGTTATGATTTGGACCGCCTGTGGCCCTCAGCTCATGGTGGAATTTCAGGTATGGTGGGGGCAGCTTTGTTATGGGCAGAGCCAGGCTAGCATGGTGACTGTCTGGTGAAGGGGCTGCCCTTCCGACTCTCAGCAGACCCTGTCACTTGCCTTCCAGCCTCCTACGTGATCACAGACCTGACCCAGCTGCGGAAGATCAAGTCGATGGAGCGGGTGCAGGGTGTGAGCATCACGCGGGAGCTGCTCTGGTGGTGGGGCATGCGGCAGGCCACCGTGCAGCAGCTGCTGGACCTCCTGTGCCGCCTGCAGCTCTACCGCGCTGCCCAGATCATCCTGAACTGTGAGTCACCAGCGTCCCCCGCGCGGCCGGCCCTGAGCACATTTCAGTGTGAGCTGCGCTCTCTGGCCTTAACACCTTTTTTAATCTTAAGAAAAATTTGAATGAAAGAATTTATCATCCAAATAAGAAATCAGTAATGGTGGTTACCCCTGGGGAGAGGAATTGGGCGGCCAGGGAACAAGGTGTGGGAGACAGACTCTACTATAAGTCCTTTGGCACCTTTTAAATTTTGGTTCTCTAGTCTAAAAATCAATCAGTCAATCATTAATAATAAAATAGCTATAACAAAAAAAATTCAGGAAAATCTACAGTGGAAATTATTTACAGCCTCATCCTATTTCCCAATTTTGCATCCCAAGAGGGAACCACTATTAACAATTTCTTGTCTATCCTCCTGGAAATGTTCTGTGTGCAGGCAAACGTCTGTAAGTATCTACAACCCTCTTTAATACAGATAGTAGACAGTACACCATGCACTGGGCTGTACCCTTCATTTTCACCTAGCAGTCGATCTTGCAGATGGTTTCATATTGACATGTTCTTTCAACAGCTGCATTGTGTTCCTTTGACAGATAAACCGTGATTTATTCACTACACCTCCTACTGATAGGTGTCCAGATTCTTTCTAGCCTCCTGTACGCAGTGTTGTGATGTGTACCTTTTTGCTCACATGTGAATCTAGCTGTATGATGGTTTTCCAGCACTGGAATGGCTGGATTGAAGTTTTGTGTATTTTCAGTTTTGATTGCTGTCAATATCAAATTGCCCTCCTGCAAGAGAGTATGACCATGATGGGAACGTACTTAGCAGGTTATAAACAAAACCTTCCTACCTCGAAGGGTGGCTGTGACATTGAAGAAGGAGAACATTTCAAGTGCCTGGTGTTGAGCAGGTGCTCAGCTGAGGCAGGGGGATGGAGGTCTGGTTACCTCCACCTTAGCTCCCACTCCCCGTAGCCCCAAAGAGACCCCTTTGGTGTGGGGCAGGAGTCAGGCTTCTCACTGGCACTTACTGTCCAGAGCCCCTGCCCAGTGCCTGGTGCTGTACGAGGTCCTGGAACACAGGTGGGCAAAGCAACAGGTCCTCTGCCCTCATGGAGAGCATGGTCAGGAGGAGACAGTCAGTAGACAGGAAAACAAGTGAAAACTCCAAGTTGGGGAGTCTCCTAGAACACAGTGGTCATGGAAGGCCAGTCTGAAGAGGTGACGTTGGAGGAATGGAAAGAAGACAGCCATGTGAAGAGTTGGAGAGCCCAGGGGGAAGGGAACAGCATGTGCAAAGGCCCTGGGGTGCTGAAGGAACTAGCTAAATGTGTTGTGGGAGGTAGAGAGCAAGCCATTCAGAGCCCCAGAGGCCTTGGGAAGACCCTGTGGGCCCTGGAGTTGTCCTGTCTGGGGTTCCTGAGCTGGGAATGACTTGGCTGAACCAACAGACCCCAGTTCAGCACCTGTCTGCCTGTACCTCAGGCCTTCTGGAATCGGGGAGGGCTTCCAGGAGGAGGGTTGGGGGCTTAGATACCTCCACCCTCAGAGATAAATCAGGGGACATCAGGGTGTCCCTGCAGGTGGGGACCTGCTCAGACCACATGGTACATTGGTTGGTGTGACCGATCCTCATCCTCTGTAGCTGCATGCAGATCCTGGCTCTGGCCTGTCTGCATCCCCAGAGCCCAGCCCGTGGTAGATGCTGACAATTGATTATTGAGTGGATGTACCTTCAAACATTTTTCATGCTTTGAGAGAATTAGTGATAAACTCTTAATAAGTTCAAGAAGAAATGAGATTTGTGCCCACCCCCGGATGCCAGAGAGAGAAAGTGGGGCGGTGTGGAGAGGGGGAATGGGAAAGCTGCTGGGTCAGGTGCAGTCAGAATGAAGGGGCTGGACCTCCCACCCAGGCCATTTTGGTCAGGGGGACTCCAGTTTTGTCCCTGCTGGGCACTGGGATGCTGCCGGGGTGTCCCAAGTTTGGGGAGCAAAGAAGTACTGGGGATTGAGACACAGGCCTCTCGATGGACACGCCAACTCGCCATTGACGTCAGAACCTGGCTGTTGACTAATTTTGAACATGTTCTTAATGATTTGAGGTCAGCACACAACACAGTGCCAGATGCAAAGAAGCACACTCATTGCAGCGTGACACTGTTTTCAGCTGACACTGACTGGGCACTTTTGAGACGTCAGGCACTGAACTGCGAGCTTGGCTCCTCCTGGCCGCCCCTCGAGGTGGGTGCTCTAAGGAACCCCGTCTCCCCCCGAGGACGCTGAGGTCAGGAGTGGCTCGGTGCCTCCCCAAGGGCATGGGTGGAGACGGAGGGCTCACCCTGGCGCGCCTCACGCTTCGCTTTTCTCACAGGAACTTCACTGAATGCACTGCTCGGGCTTCCAGGAAATAGTGATATTTGATCGTCAACCTCTCTTCTTAGAACTTCACTCACGTCCCAGCTTTCCCGTTCCAGCCCCCTCTAACCTCTCAGGCCCGTGAGACTCTATCTTGCTTCCCGAAACCTCTCTTCTCTGCCGCTTAGCCTTGCCAAATTAAAATCTAGCCTGAGAAAGAGAGATAAAGCTGGTTTCCATATGCATATCTTTCCTTTGGGGAGTTTGGTTGTGTTATCGCTATTGCTCTCAGTCCTCAGGCAAGACACTTCCCCTTTCTGTATCTTGGTTTTTGGTTTTTTTTTTTCCCATTAGGAAAAAAAGTGCCATAAATCTTGATCACTTTTTGAAAGTGAATATGGAGGGCATCTGTGAAGCATGTTAAGTTTCTGTTACTCCAGCCGGTCAGTTTTCCCTTCCCTAATTGTGACAGTGGTTTGACCTTAATTTGTACTTACTTGCTGAAGGTTGTTTATGAGATTGCTCAGCTGTCCCCAGCAGTTTGAGAACGTGGCTTCTGCTCACCTCCTTTTTTGTTTTTTAAATGGAGATACTGGGCACTGGACCCAGGACTTCGTGCATGCTAAGTGTGTGCTCTACCACTAAGCTATTCCCCACTGCCCCCCACTACTTTGTAAAGAGCTTTAAGACTAGGTTTGAATAAAACAGAACTTGAAAACCACACCACTAAAAGTCCCAGATATAAAATGATGTCCTCAGAGAACTGTGACTCTAGGTAATACAGGCTTTCTGAAGGCTGTGCCTGAACTGAACCGAAAGGCGGTGTGTGGGGTCCACTGGCGGCCACATGTGTGTCCAGTCACTTGAAATGATGCCCTGTGGGTGGCTGCTGGTCCCATTGTGTAGAGAGCTGGTCCTGTGGGTCTCTGTTCCTTGACATTTTCTTGACAATTTGTCAGACATTCAGTGCTGTAAGAATTAGAATAAATTAGTGCAGAAGGGTTACCTTTCCTTCCGCTGGCAGATCGGCTTGCCAAGGCCAACCCTTTTTACTCTTTTAGCTGTTTCTTGATAGTTTCCTGTATTAGCATCCCAGGTTCACTGCTGTTACTAAGGGCAGACGACAGTGACTTAAATAAGACAGATGTTTATTTCTCTGTCCTGTGACAGTCCAAGCTGCCCGGGGCTGATACGGCAACTCCATGGTGTTGAGGACCAGGTTCTTTCTTTTTCATTGCTCTGCCATCTGGGACACCTGGCTGCCAGCCTGTACCTGAGTGGCTACCCCATACCTGCCCAGGTGCAGTCCAGCCGACAAGAAGAGTGTGGTCCCTCAGAAGCTGCCATTGGCCAGGGCTGGTCACGTGATCACACCTAGTTGCAAGGGAGGCTGGGAAATGTAATCTTGAACTAGTAGGCTATATGCACAACTAAAGCGTCTATTACTCTAGAAGCGGGGTGGATAAATGTTGAAGGGACAGCCTTCTTCCTACAGGCCTCCCTTTGGGCCACCCAAATATCTGTATACCCACTTCTTCCCACACACAAGACATGCTCACCCTTCCCCCAAGGTTCCAGAGCAGTTCCTTCCTTTGCTCAGGGCCCAGGCTCAGTGAGTGATGGGTAGTCTTCCATCAGCCCCAGATGATCTGGTACATCTCCCCCAAAGAGAAGTTATCACCCGCCTCCCCCAGCACACCCAAAGTTCAACAGTGAAATCCAAACAGGAAGCCACAATCAGAACTCCCATTTGAAATGAGAGGCAAGCTGCAGTTACTTGTCTGTAGGAGCCAACAGATCTGGCTGAGCAGCAGTTGTAAAAAGTCCCTTCTGGGAGGGGAGACATTTCCTTTACTTGGTCCCTCTGACAGCCCTTTGTTCTTCTCAGCCAACCAGTGATTCTCCAGGTGTGTTCCCCGGACTTCTCAGCATCAGCATCACCTGGGAACTTGTTAGAAATGCAGGTTCTTGGGCCTTACTCATCTGTGGGTTCAGCAACTCCAGGGGTGGGGTGGGGTGGGGGGGCCCGAATCTCCCTCCAGGAGATTCAGATGCAGTAGAAGGCTTAAGAGTCACTGCCCTGACACCTGGTTCTCTGACTTCTGCCTCTGTCCTGGGGGGTGGGATGGGCATGGGGGGAGCTTCCCTGTTCCCGGTGGCCTCATCAGAAGTGGGAACTGGAGAGTCTGACCTTATGGAGGGAGCGACACGGCTTTCACAGCGCACTTCCTGCTGGGGGAGGGTATTGGGGGGCCTGAGAGGGGCTCTGAGGTCAAATAATGGCCAGTTTTTGTCACACCAGGCCTGTGGTTTCCCGGGCAATACAATTCTCTCAGAATGCTAGAAGCTTCTGGTCTCTCTTGGCTTCTAATCAGTTCTTTCTGTGATACCCACAGCTAACGATCTAGCCTGGACATTTTAGTTCTTAACCCTGAGAGATTTGATCTCTTACTCAGTGCCCAGTGTGCCCAGCCTGCCCCGTCTCTCCTCTCGATGTCACGTGAGTACCTGGGGCCTGTCTGGAGGCCGCCTGAGAGAAGAACTTGGGTGGGATGGAGGCACTCTTGTTTTTTCTTTGCTTGTTTGTTTACCTTTAAAAAATATTTTTATTGAGGTATAGTCAGTTTACAATGTTGTGTATATTTCTAGTGTACAGCACAATACTTTGGTCATATAGCAACATACATATATTCATTTTCATATTCTTTAACCATAAATTACTATAAAATATTGAATATAGTTCCCTGTGCTATACAGTATAAACTTGTTTATCTATTTTATATATAGTAGTTAGTATCTGTAAATCTTGAACTCTTAATTTATCCCTTCCTACCCCTTCCCCCGCTGGTAACCATAAGTTTGTTTTCTGTGACTGTGAGTCTGTTTCTGGTTTGTAAATAAGTTTGTCTTTTTTTTTTCCATTCCACATATGAGTGACATATATGGTATTTTTCCTTCTCTTTCTGGCTTACTTAGAATGGCTATCTCCAGCTCCATCCATGTTGCTGTAAATGGCATTATTTTATTCTTTTTTATGGCTGAGTAATATTCCACTGTATAAATATACCACAGCTTCTTTATCCAGTCATCTATCGATGGACATTCAGGTTGTTTCCATGTCTTGGCTGTTGTAAATGAAGCACTCTTGTTTTGAGTCTTGCCTCTGGCTCTGGGTCTGGGAGAGAACCCCTGCTGAAGTTCATTCGTGGACTGAGAAACGTGGACTGGCGATTAGAAAGGTTAGGGCCATTGTCTTACCTCCTGCTGGGGCTATCTCTTCAGAGCTCCTAAAATGGAGTTTCTCAGTCAACTTGGATTGTCAACCACAGGCCAAGAGTCTTCCTTCCCAGCTCTGCTTGTGCACAGTCTAGCGCCACTGAAGTTCTCTATTTTGTTGATGACTCCTGAAGAAGAAGCCACCTACACCAACATTTAGAACATCTTCAGCTTCTCCCCTTGGTGTTACAGGTGTTTTTAGTGCACAGACCACCTTCCGAGGGTCACAGGTGACAGTTTTTGCTTTGATGTGAGAAGAGTAACCAGCGTTCCAGCCTGCAGGATCTGGGTCCTTGCCGCCTGGAGTATTATATTGATTTGGCTGCTACAACAAAGGCCAAGGTCTCTGGGTCAGGACAGGAAGAGGAATGCTGCCTTTGTGTCTTGATTGAAAAATATCTTTTCATGATGGGGAAAGTACTGCGTGTATGGGACATCTGCAGGGCGAGTCACAGCCTGGATTAGCATTTCCCAAACCGCATACCCCAGAAGTGTGCTCCCGCATGTTACCCCCCTGCAAACAAGGGTTCGTGAATAACTAACCTTGGGAAATCCTGTCTGTTTTATCAAGGCCCCCGACCTTTGGAGATGCAGCACGCACACCAGCATATTAAGGCTCTGATAACTTTTTTTTTTTTAATTTGGTGGAGGTACTGGGAATTGAACCCAGGACCCCGTGCATGCTAAGCATGCGCTCTACCACTGAGCTGCACCCACCCCGCAAGGCTCTGATAACTTCTGTAGCAAAGAAACCTATTTAGGCCAGTGTTTTCCATTTCTATTTGACCGCAGAACCCACTTTTCATTTGACATTTATTAATAGCCCCTGGGAACCAATACACTGTGGGAATCGCAGCTCCAGTAAACTGGTGCCAATGGTGTCATTGCTGCGCATCCCTGGGGCACCGCATGGTGGAGTCTGGGGGGTCAGGGGCAGCGTTTATATGGTCAGACTAGTGTTCAGCATGAGAAAGGTCTGACCCTGGTGGCTCAGGCCAGCCGTCTCCCTGGGGCTTAAAATATGAGAGTCCTACTCCTGAGGAGGGTTCCCCCCCACCAGGCTTAGGAGGGGACCGTGAACCAGGCTCCAGAGTCTATGGGCTGGCGTCTTGAGGTCTTAGGAACCGGATTCAAAGCCGAGGCCAAAGTATCAGAGCTGTGGCTTCTAGCCAAGGGCAGGCCGGCTGTCATCACTGCTGAGCTCTGGAGCTAATTAACTGTCACTGAGGCAGGCAGAGGAGCTGAGCCTGTCGATGGTGGGGGTCCGACAGCTCTGGCTCTGAGGTCGGAGGCTGGAAACCAGGGGTGCCTGACCAGTGAGGGGAAACTCCCCTTGTTCCTGCCCGTAGGGAGTTAGATACACCGAAGCAGGACAAGCGAGTCAGTAGTGAGCTAAGATATATTATCAAGTGCCCACTGTGTGCTGGGGACAAGGTCTCCGACCTCATGGAGCCTGCCTGTAACGTGGGAGATGGCTGTTAACAGGCTGATGACAGAGATACATACCTGACCGCAGCGGGAGTGCTCAAAGGAGAAGTGTAGGTTGTGGGGGAGGTCCGAGAGTGGGAGAGGGGAGAGTTTGATCTCATCCGGGGAAGAAGTTTCCCTGAGGAAATGAAACTTGAGCCTCCATTCGAAGGAAAGATGGGCCGCCGGAAGTGAGGGGCCACGCGGAGGGAACAGCACGTTCAGAGGCCCGGTAGTGGGAAGGAGCGATGCTGGAGGACCCAAGGGGAGGCCGTGGGGGCCTCGGCTAGAGGCCAGCGGGCGTGTGGGGCGCTCGGACGGGGGCAGGAGGGGTCAGGGCACCCGAGGCTGCACAGGCCGTGGTCAGCTTTGCTTTCAGCAGGAGGGGAGGGAGGGTTTTGGAGGCCTTCTACCTGGGACTACCCTCGCTGCTCTGGCCACTGTGGCGAATGGGGGCCTACGAGGTTCCAGGTGTGAACTGAGTTGGAGAGCAAGAAGCTTCTGGAATCTCAAGGGGCTCCAAGGGAGGTGACCACGGTTTCATCTTCCCATCTGCTGCTACCTTCTTCCTGGGAGTTTTATTTCAAGTTTCCCAATTTTCATGCAGCTTCTTCTTGGTTGTGCAACCTTCACAGTTTCTAACTCTTGGTTTGGCATCTCAGCCAAAGTCATTTCCTTCCTGGAGCCGGGCTGTCATTGAGTGGGGAATTTTCATCTGTGGCCTAAAGTGAAACAGAAGAGAAGGATCTCTTTGTCTCCCAAAGAGGCTGAGCCATTGCAGGGCCAGACGGAGCTAATGTGTGTTTCCCCAGAGGTCTTCCCAACATCCGCCCCTTTCCTCCCACTATGAACAATAAAGCATGGGTAGGATTCAGACCCTAGGGCCCCTGGAGACTTGTCCCTGGAGGTGGCACTGTGTTGGACCAAGACCCTGCCCCTCCCCGCCCCACCGCTGGCCAGGAGTCCCTGTTATCTGAGTCATAGCTAGTCATAGTTTGTATTTAGCTATTTTAGTCATAGCTTGTATTTAGCACCTAATATGTGCCAGGCAAGCATCTCATCTCACAAATACTATTCTCCCCATTTTATAGATGAGGAAACTGAGGCTCAGGGAGTAACTAGTGCACCCAAAGCCACATAACGAATAAGCAATGGGCTGGAAAGGCATGCAGGTCGGCTGGACCTTAACCCCTGCTGGGCGACGTCACTAGATGGCAGCAGGTCTCACTTTCCCCCTGAAAAATAAAATAAGTGTAGGCATTGGCCTGTCTGCTTTTCCCGTAAATGGGGAAGCTTCAGAAGGGAAGAGATGCGAGGCTTTTCTAACGTCCTTGCTGTGCAACTCAGGATGGTCTCCTGACTCTCCTGCGTGTCGTTTACTCCCTCGGGAAACTGTGAGGCTTTAATCGCTGCAGGTTTCTTGGGAGTAACTGTGAGCCTGGACAGAGGGGTGTGTGCAGTGCCTCGAAACCAGTCCCCAGTTTTTCAAAGAGGGAGGGTGGGAGCTGGAGGGAGAGGAGCTGTGGTCTGTTGAACTCCCGCTCCGTGCTGTGCTGTCGTAAGCAGCTCCTCTGGGTTACGAGCTTTGGACACATAGTGAGGTTACACATTAATCAGGATTGGCTAGGTTGTGCTGCAGTGACAGATAAACCCTGAAATCTCAGTTGTTCATCCCAGCAGAAATTGATTTCTCAAAGTCCAGTGCTGTCTCCTGCACTCTTGCACACGGCTGGTCATCTGGAGCGCGTGGCTTCCAGGGTCCCTGTGGTGGGGGAAGTCGGGGGAGGAGGAGGCTTGCTGGCTTTTCATTGCTTTGTCCAGGAAGCAACAATAGCATTTCCACTTACAATCCATTGGTCAGAAGCAGACAAGTGGCCTCAGCCTAATTGCAAGGAGGGCTGGGGTCTGAGAGCGAGCAGATGACTATTTGGTAAACACTGTCTCAGCTACAGGTTACCTCATTTCAAGGGAGTTTATGATAAGGTTCCACCTAACCATGGCCTTCGGGAGTCTCCCATGGTCTAACCTTTGCCCAGCTCTTTCATCTCATCTTTGCCATTTCCTCCCCTCAGCTCATTCAGCTCACTGCTAGGGTCATCCTTCATTTGAGGAAATGCAGCAAACTCTTTTCTGCCTCAGGACATTTGCATATACTATTCTTTCTTTTTAGAAGGCTGGTCTTTCCCCCACTTCCTTGCATTATTCCCGTGGCTCATCCTTCTCATCTTTTGGGTCTCTGTTTAAGTGGCGCCTGCCCACAGAAGCCTGCCCTGGTTACCCAACGTGTGTACGTCTGTCAGGTACTCCTCCCTCCCTCCAGTATGTCTTCAGTTTATAATTAGATATCTGTTTAACTGGTTTAAAGTCAGGATCGTGTGAGTCGTGATAATGTATGGCGTTCCCAGTCCCCAGCACAATGAATAAATGAATGGGGTGGATGAGTCATTTTAGCAGCCGGTGAACAGGTCCAAGGGAGGATCAGAGATCGAGTGATTGGGAAGATAGGTCATGTAATCAGACTTGCCTAACTTCATGTCTAACTTGAGTTGGGAGTTTTGAGTGGTGTGTGTGTGTGTGTTTTCTTTGGATGCTCAGGAGGGTTGAGCCCAGGGATTGGGAGGCAAAAGGAAACGAGGGGGCCCCGAAAGCTCTGTCTGTCCCTGACATGGCCAGCCGGCACCTGGGTTCTTGAGTGAGGGCTGAATCACTTTCATTTATTCTAGAAGGGGTCCGTTTCAGCCACATGAGTCAGGTAAATACAAAGAATAAAAACAAATACACAAGTATCACGTCACTGTTTAACTTGAGGGCTGTGAAGGGTGGAGGGAATTCCAGAATGTGCTCACCGAGGAAAGATCTTGCTGGCCGCCAGAGTCCCCCGGTGCAAGCGTGTGGCTCCTGCGTCTGCCGCCGTGTTAAATGTTCCCGGGCGACTGAGGAGACCCCTGGCCCCGCTGCCCAGGGCCCGCGCGCATAAGCCTTTCAATTAAAGGCAGTGGGGTGTAAGTAAACAAAACAGAAATATGGAAAGTGTTTCAGGTTTCACTTTACTGAAGTGTGAAACAGAGAGAACAACTGGACCTTCTTCCCAGTCTGAATGAAATAGGCTCCGCGTATGGGGAAGCACTTTGGACAAAAAAAGCCTGACGTGGGGGTGGAGGGTATAGCTCAGCGGTAGCGCACATGCTTAGCATTCGTGAGGTCCTGGGTTCAATCCCCAGCACCTCCATTAAAAAAAAATAAAATGTTAGAAAAAAATTTAAAAGCCTGATAGAGACTCAGAGGTGATGGTAATAACAACAGTGAATAACAACAGGAGACTGTAACTGTTAGCACTTACTTATTTCATCCTCACAGCAACTCTCTGTGGGTGGAGGTTACGGTTCCTCCTCTCACGTGTTGGATGAGACTTCGAGCGCCTCCCTTGCCCGTGAGCCTGGCTGCTGCGTGCGCCGTGGGCTGGAGGGCCGTGAGTTCTTGGTTGGGCTCCACAGCACATGTGCTTCCTGCTTTTTAGAGAGAGTGGGACATCCTGGAAATGCAAAGCAAAGAGAAAAGGGAATCGGGCCCATTGTCCCCTATGAACCACGGCGAGAGCACAGAGAAACACTTGTGCTCCCTTCCTCTGCCCCCGGACGCCTGAGACTCATCACTGGGTGAAGCCAGAGGTTCTCATTCTCACTTGGGGGACTTTAAGAAACATCCAGACTCTGATTTAATTCTCTGTCTAATAACCGAGATTTCAACTCCTTGGTGCCCACAGCCGCTGAAGCTGTCATTTCAAGCACTGGAATCTCTGCCCATCCCCAGGGGTCCTGGCAGGGAGAACCCTGAGCTGCCTGTCCTCCTGTGTGTGACCAGGCCGGCTGCCAGTGGCACGGTGGGCCCATCTGCTTTTTGTATTGTGTCTCTCTGAGACCTGGGGCAGTCCTGGGACAGAGGGGTTATAATTATTCGGACAACACAGAAGATGCACAGAAGGTGAAGCTCAGAGGGTTAAGAAAGTTGCCCTCGGGCGCACAGCCAGCTTTAGAGAGGCTGGATCTGGGGATGGAAAGTTCCCCACACTTACCCACACTTCTTCTCTGTAATCACGGCTGTATTTTTTGGATCTCATGATCCTGCAGAGTCAGCTTTACCCATGGCATCTTTGTGGGAATGCAATCCCGGGGGAAGAAAAGAGTGTTGTCCTGGGCACGTGAGCCTGTTTCCTGTACACCAGTCATAGCAATGAACAGGGTAACCGGCCCGCTTCTCGATCTTGGCCTTGGCAGACGGGAAACTCAGCGAGATTTAAAGCTTGCCGCGACCCTTTCTCGTGAACATTTGTCCTTTGCTGCATCTCGCCCTCGATGTTCTGTTTTTATTTCAGCGGTGCTCTGGTGTATGTCCCAGCCTGAAGGTGTCATATCCGCTCAGCTATCAGAGGTGAATTTCCAGGCACTACGGGCAGAAAAGCCACGGTTTCTCCCTCTTCTGGGTTGTTGTTGGGAAAAGAGCTGAGCAAAGGCCTGCCCTGTGCCTTCCAACTCAGATCGCGCACCAGCCACCCGAGGGTCGAAGTGAAGATGTGTAATGTTTATGCATCTAAAAACCATCTGAAAACCACAGCTTGCAGAGATGGGGGTTTCACAGGAAACTGAAGCTTGTCACTGCTGGCCTGATGTGGGGCTCTGGCAGCTGAGTTTGATGAGGTGGGAGAGTGGGGGGCCAGCCTGAAGTGCACGGACCAGCTCAGTCTCAGGCTGGAGCCCCTGGTGGTGCTGATGCTCCAGGACAGGTCCCTCCCTGGGCAGGCTTGCGCCCCACTCCTGTGTGCTTGCATGGACCACGGTGGCAGCTGAAGGCCACCAGCTGCATGTCACTGTGGACTCTCCTTAGGTTGAGAACATAATGGAGCCTTTCCTGTTCCCCGTGGGTGGAGGCCAGAGAGGTCAGCCACACATGGGCTGGTGGCCTCAGTGTTCCTGCCAAATAGGTCTTGACTGAGAGGCAAAGATGTACAGAAAGGGAAAGAAAAAAGGAATAGGACACTGAAGTTCGGTCAGGCCGGGATGGTCACCCTCTCCCCCGTTTGACTAATGAGGAAACTGAAGCTCATCCGGGCCTCACGTGGGGGAAGGTGCTGCTTATTCTGGGGCTGCAGGCAGTTGGGGTGCAGGTGGGACCTTGAGAAGCTTTTGCAACTGGGAGCATCTCCTGCTGTGGTGGGCTGTCCAGGGTCCCCTTCACCAGCAGGCCTGGCTGGCCCAGCACAGGGGAGCTAGGGTCACAGAGGAGCCACCTCTGCCCTTTTGCCTGAAACACAGATATCGTCAAGAGGATGACACGGACGGGGCCCTTTGAGGAACATGGGTGGGACCCCACGCAAGGCAGTTTGTGGGGGGCGGTGTTGCAGAGGCAATCTCCTCGGGCCTGAGAGAGGAGGGCAGGGAAGAAGAGGACTGTGAGTAGCTTGGGGGCCCCTTCCTCCTGGGGGCACAGTGTTCACTTCTGCACACACCCCGGGGGCAGGCAGCTCTGCTCCGGGTCTGCTCACAAGTCAGCCTTCACCTCCAGGGAATGTCCCCGTTGTCTTTTTGTCCAAGGGACTGTGTGTCACCTTTCACCTGTGGTGGAAGGCAGGGTATTACATAAGTGGACATGTGGGAGTCCCTGAGTCCTGTGGGCAGGGCTGCCCTGGGCGGGAAACCCACCTCTGGGATTGCAGCTTCGGCCAGAAGGGCCTCCACCTGCTGGGATTGGAGTGGGACAGCGGGGTGCCTGAGGACTCCAGATGGGGAGAAATGAGATGAAGTGTGTGTCCTCCAGGGCCCCCATGTGAATCCTGCCCACGGCACCAGTTTCTCCACTCTGATTCTATGAGAGGACACCCCCTTCCTGTGTCAGGGTCCCTTCCTCTGGCTCTCTCCATGGGCGAGGTCTCCTCACCTCCCAGAGCTCCCATTTCCCTCCTTGCTGCCCTGGGGTTGGGGTGAGGACACTCACAGTGAAGGTCTTAGCTGGTGGCCAAACACAGGAGCACATGGGGTCTGCCTCTGCTGCCCACTCCCCTTCCAACCCCGGACGGCTCCTCACTCTCGTCGGAAGACTCCATCTAGTCTCTATTTTAGCTAGCTTGCTTACTGACTTCTTTCTTAAGAAAACAATTGACTGTGCAGCTAATGCATGATCATTGTTGAAAGATTCTACTGTGTGAATAACTCCTCCCTGCAAAAAGCTGTACCACCAAACCCACAATTATATAATCGTTGATAATCACAGCACCCAGAAATGTTCGCTGTTAACATTTTGTGTATATGCTTCAGGCTCTTTTCCTCTCCATATATAGATGTCTTCTATGCTTTTACACATATTTCACCAAAAAACTAGTAAACTGTATACCCTCTTTGATTGTCAGTCAGCAGTATATTGGTGGAGAGGAGGCTGGGTATAGCTCAGTGGTAGAGCGCATGCTTGGCATGTATGAGGTTCTGGGTTCAATCCCCAGTATCACCATTAAAAAAAATTATAATATAATAAAGTAAATAGATAAACAAACCTAACTACTCCCCCCACCAAATAAAAACTAAATGGTGGTTGCCAGAGATGGGGGAGGGGTGTGGATGGGGCAAAATGGGGGAAGGTAGTCAAAAGGCACAAATTTCCAGTTATAAATAAGCCCTGCGGGGTGTGATGTAGAGCGTGGTGACTGTGGTTAATAATACTGTGTTGCATATTTGAAAGTTGCAAAGAGGGTAGACCTTAGAATTTTTCATCATAAGAAAAAAAATTTGTGTGTGAGGTGACAGATGTTAACTAGACTTATTGTGTGATCGTTTCACAATATATACAAATCTCAAATCCATATGATATATACCTAAAACTGATATAATGTCCTTTGTCAGTTATTTCTCAATTGAAAAATATATCAACACTTTTCCCTGTCATGGTTGTACCAGATACGTTTTTTCAGTTACTATTAAAGTGAAAAAACACACATGTTAAAAATCAGAATGAATAGTTAAATTCATAGAGAGAGAAGGTAGAATGGTGGTTGCCAGGGGCCAAGGGAGGGAGGGTGGGGAGTAAATGTTTAATGAGCACAGGGTTTCAGTTTGAGAAGATGAAGAAGTTCTGGAGCTGGATAGTGTGATGGTCGCACAACGGTGAATGCACTTAGGGCCACTGAACCGGAGACTTTATAAACTAGTGAAAATAATAAATTTTATGTTACGTGTATTTCCCCACGATTTAAAAAAACAGATGTCATGAAACAACAGAAAAGTGTAAATGATTCAGAGCTGTTAAATGAAAATTGAAAGACTGCTCCCTGCCCTCCTTACTCCCAGTACTGGCTGCTTAGGAGATCACCCAGTGTTTTAGAAAATGAGACGCCGCCACTACCAGTGGGGTTCCCGTGTTTTGAGCCGAGCATTCAGCACGCGCTGTTTCCCTTAGTCCTTGGGAAGGTGGTCCACAGCGGACATGGCCGGGAGGTCCGTTCCAGAGCCTGGACTCTGAGCGGCTCAGTTCTGCTGCTGCTTTTGTAAGATAAGTCCACTGAAGAGAACAGTGTGTCTGTGACTGTAAAGGAAGCAAGGGAAAAGTCGCCATCATCCCGCATTCAGCCGTCTGGCTGCTTCCGTGCGTTCCCGCTGGCCTCTCTTCACTCACTCCCACCCTTTTGTCCTGCTCATCCTCAGGCTGAGCCCAGGGCTGTGCGGTCTGCAGAGGGTAGTGGGGCTGGTGAGGACTCTGGTGTGTGAGTGGTTCTGCCCTAGCCGGCAGACCACAGCGAAACCAGCCCCGGGTTTGAATCCTGTAAGCTGCTTGACGTGGGACAAACCACTTCGCCTGTTTGAGCCTCAATATGCTCAAAAATAAAATGCAGAGAATTCTGTTAACCACCAGAGATGGTCCAGAACGTCAAATAAACCTGCAAAGGGCCACACATGTGCCGTACATGTAGGCGTTACTAATACTGTTCTAGTCCCAAAGCCTCGTGTTGAGAAGCTTGGTCTGGTGATGACGATCGGTTTTGTTTAGAGAGAGGCCTGGTTTACCTGTTGGAATAAATGCTACCGGAGACTCAAAGGCTGAGACGTTCTGTCCCAGCCCCGCCTGCTGCCCGGTGTGAGAGCCCACGAGTCGGCAAGACATCCCCCAGACTCTGAAGCCCCTATTTTTTTAGTTCTCAAACATGAGGCCACCTCGAACCCCCAGGAGCTGAAGAGCCTTGCATGGAGGCTGTAGAATTTGGGTTTGGTCTGGGAGGCCTGGGGTGGGGAGATGGGAGGAGTCAGTTGAAGGGTGTCCTTTATGCTGGCAGTGGGGAGTCATGAAGGCTTAAAGGGAAGTGGTGAGGCCAGATCTGTTATTTCAGTAAGATGCGGCCTGGAGGGATGCTCTGGAGGCCACCGGAGCCGGAGGCAGGGACCAGCCTGGAGAGATGACGGGGGTGGT
This sequence comes from Vicugna pacos, assembly GCF_048564905.1. Taxonomy (NCBI): domain Eukaryota; kingdom Metazoa; phylum Chordata; class Mammalia; order Artiodactyla; family Camelidae; genus Vicugna; species Vicugna pacos. The sequence goes on from NC_133003.1 coordinate 49,619,249, forward strand.
GGTGGAAGGGAGAGGAGGCTGGTTCACAGGGAGTAAGTTATGAGAAGCTGGTGTAGACACGCCTGCTGACACCTTTGGGGTTTCCCACATCTGTGCAAAGGGGAAGTGATTACTCTCAAAAGGCAGGTGACCTCTGCCCCAGCTCCTTCAGCCAGTCCTGCCTGCCCAGGCTGTGTGGCCTCAGACCAGCTGCTTAACCTGCTCAGGCCTCCGTGTCCTCATCTTCACCAGGTTGCAGTGAGGGGCCTGGTGAGGACTGCACGGCTGCAGAGCCTCACCAGCACACACTGGACGTGGCTGCTGTTTTCAGGCTTCCCGTCTGTAAAACAGGGAAGGTTGCACGTGTCTCCACTGCTCCCGGAAGGGATGCTGAAGGACGGCTGGATCTTTTAGATTTAGGGGCTTGAGGAGGGACTCAGCAAGGCAGGGATCTTTGACTTCCCCACATGTTTAGGAAGCTGTGTGGTCCAGAGCCCTTTCTCCCCTCCATCCCAGCAAGGAAGCACACACATTGATCATCACAATGATCGTCTCTGTTTCATAGGTGAGGAAACAGGCTCAGAGAAGGAAAGTGACTTGTCTAAGGTCACACAGCTGGTAGGATTGGAAGCCAGATGTGTCTGACTTGGAGTGTTGGAACTGGCCCCATCACCAGAGATGTTGTGTCCAAGCACAGCATCTTACACGTGGGGAGGCCAAGGCCCAGAAAGAGAAACAACTCGCGGGGGCCCATGGGGGATTCTTGGCTGAGCCAGGACTCTGAGCCAGCTCTCTAACTTCTAATCCCAGCCTCCTGATGGCTAACCCACTTCACTGAATGATGATAGCTGTCTTTCTTCCCATCTCATTTCAGGGAAACCAGTTCCTGAAATCAAGTCTTCTCTCCCAGAATTCCTGGATGCTGTGAAGCCAGAAAAGCCTTTGGCAGCTTCTGGAAGGAATGCTGAGGATGAACAGGAAACGGGACAGCCCATGAGGCCGGCCACCTGCCCAGGTAGTTTTAATTAAACTGAATTTCTTAATTTAAAGGAAATTTATTTAAGGAAGTGGGAAGTGTTTCATCTGTAAGGATATTTAGCTCAGCATGTGATAACCAAAATACGGAAACAATGAAAGGAGATCGGAAAGTAAATCATGGATGGTGGTAACATTAAAGTCCTACTGGCAATGATGTAGGTATGTAAACACTCATGGAAATATACTCACAGTATATGAGTTAAAAAAGCTAAAAAAGTCAGATAACAAAAAAATATATACCGTCTCTTACCATTGTCATAAAAAGGAAACAAACTCAGTAATTGAGGGCTTTCTATGTGCCAGATACTGTTCTCAGCCCTTCAGAGATGTTGACTTGTTTAACCCTCAGTTAGCTGTCTGGGTGTGCTGTTGTTACTGAGGAAAGTGCAGCACAGACAGGTTAAACAGCCTGCCCAGGTCATGGGTCACAGGGCCTGGTGTAAGTGCCCTGCACAGGCTCGGGGCTGGGAGCCTGGTGATGTCTCTCTCTGCCCTCGCAGCCATGAGGTGGGGCACGCAGGGGTGCCGCCAGCCCCATTCACTTCCTCCCCTCTGCCAGGGGTGGATCTGCTCCTTAGCCCGGAGCAGGAAAGTGACTTGTTCAAGGTCACACGAGTAGGAAGTAACATCCAAAAGCCATGTGATTTGAAGACTTATGTCCCCAGGCACTGCACACACCACTCTCTCAAAGCTGTTCCGCCCCCTTCAGGTTTGTCTCCATCCCCTTGTGCCTGCAGAAGGGCTCCGGGACAGTTTGCCAAATGATGGGAGGTCTCAGCCAGGGGGAACTGCTATTCATGCTGTTTTCACCGCCTCTCCCCCGGAGCCCCACCTCCCTTCCACCCTCCTGCAGCCTCCTGAGTGGAGACAAAGATCCCAAATCCATGAAACCGCAGCCCATTGGCATGGTTCCTGGAACCAGGGCCAGTGTCGGCTCAGAGGAGCGTGCACGGGCTTTCGCATGAGGCAAACCTGTATTTGAATCTCAGCTCTGCCACTTTCTAGCAGGAGACCATCTTAGCCTCTCTGTACTTCATTTCTTCATCTAAAAAACGAGCATCTTAATAGAATGTACGTCATCATGGGTGGTAAGGGATCATACGTCTTGGTGTTGCACCATGTAGGTGCTCTTTAACTGTTTTTTTTTAGATTGAAGTACAGTCGATTTACAATGTGTTAATTTCTGGTGTACAGCACAGTGATTCAAATATATATATATATATATACACCCACCTATTCACATTCTTTTTCATTATAGGCTATTACAAGGTATTGACTATAGTTCTCTGTGCTCTGTAGGAGGACCTTGTGTTTGGTGCTCATTAAATATTAACCAATATTGGGAATATCCCAGACACCCCAAATAGGTAGAGTCTGGCAAATTAATTCTAGGCCAAGGAGTCTGAATTATTTCTTGTAACTAAAGATTTAAAAAAAAAAAGGCACTACTTGATCAGCAGAAAATAAGGGGAAATGGTCCTAAAGCAAATGTGGTACTGTTTGATGGCCAAAGGGAAAGATAATAATAAAATAGGGAAATTCTAGGGGAGTGCTGGTGAGGATGGAGGAGGCTACAGGTATAGCAGCTTCTTCAGGGTTCCTTAAAAGATACATTATAAATCTCTGCCAGCCTTTGCACACTTCACTTTCTTGAATGGTCCTTGGGAGCACATGTGCCCAGACAGGGCAAGACGATAGATACAGTCTGCAGACAGAGACAGGAAGTCGACTGTCTGTTTTTGCCTGAACTGAAAATAAGGATGTAATTGTTAATTTCATCAAATAGCCCAAAGCTATTCTGGGGAAAACCCCAAGGTTCCATTGGGGCCCAGAGTTCCAGCTGATGATCTCATCGGAGTGGAGGACATAGAGGCTGGCTGGGATGCTGGCTGCGGGGGAGGGCGCAGACAGATGGGAATGGTGACTGCCGGCTGTCACTGAAGCAGCCTGACAACCTCTCGATAGCCGAAGAAGGAGACATAACCTGTCAAAGCTTCATAGCTGGAAAAGTGGTGGGACCGGATTCAGCTCAGGCGGGCTGTCTGACACCCTCACGGTAAGTGAGGAGAAAGTGGGGAGAGACCTGGAGCAGGAGATACAGGCGCAGATGAGCCACAGACAGGTTCTGAGCACCTCCTCAAACAGATTCTCAAAGCCCAAATTCGGACAAAAGGGCTCTGAGTGGCTGAAATCACTGTCACAAAGCCTGACCCGTTAGGGGAGGCGCTGGCCGTCAGAATCGATTTCCGCTCATTCTGTGCGTAGTTTTACCAGCCTCAATACTCTGTTGATACGGAGACCGAGCTTTGTGCTTTATGCTATCTCTTTTCATCCGGACAAGGATTCTACAAAGAATGGACAATGACTGCTTTTTTTACCTTTGAGAAAGCTAAAGAAATGAAGCCCAGCTCGCCCAAGTTCAGCTCCTTAGGGATGACAGAGCCAGGACCTGAGCCCAGTTCTGTCTGCTTCCGAGAAAGGAGAGCGGGCAGCTGAAGAGGCAGACCCACTGCCAGCCACAGGGCAGGATACAGGAAGCCCTCAATGAGGCACAGCACCGCTGTGTGCTCTGTGTTCCTGCCGGCAGGGACGCAACTCAGCGGGACACGATTCAGTGCTTGAGAAAGCAGATGCTCTAGGAAGATTTCTGTGGGAAGTGGCACCTGAAGGGTTAGCTGTTAGTGTTTTGGAAATGACATTTGTATAGAGCAGTGTCTTCCCTGACCCAGGACTTCCATGAGTGTTTACAAAGCAAAGGCTAGTTCTTAATCTGATTTCTCAGCCTTGCGGTATTGGCCCAAACCCCACTCCTTTCCCTTCACACCCCCAGAACCACAGGGGTAAATAGACTCAGCCACCCTTCTAGTAGCCCTCCTCTGTCACAAGAGCAGACCTCAGCGATCTCCCGACCCTAAGAGGCCTGGTGCGGCCTCCAGAGCAAAGTCCAGGCATCACTCAGACCAGAGGATCATGGCTGTGTGAGGCTAGCACTGACCTTGGAGTCACTGGGCAGCGGGAGAGGAGGGCGGACCATGTGTGCAGTCCGCCCAGAGACCAGCACTGGGTCGAGAGAGCGGATGGGGCAGAACTTGAAGAAAGAAGCAGGAGAGAAGTCTGGTTGGCCTGGGGCTGCCGTTCCAAGTGGGAAGCCTGTGCCCCAGTGGTACATGAGAACATGTGTGTTTGAAAAAACATATATCACATGCACCAACAACTGGGGATTTTGAGGCTAAATATCTCCATGAATCAGAGTGGACTGAAAGAAAAACATCAAGTAACTTCTCACGGAGCAGCAGAGACACTCAGCTAACACCTGGATGGGTGAATGTGGCCACAGTTTGGGTGACTCAGGCCGAGGATATTGAGCCAAAGCCAAGAGAAGGCAGGGCAAGGGCAGAGTGGCCGAGAGCCTTTCTGCAGGTCAGTGTCCCCTCCGCACCCAGGGGAGCGACCCCAGGAAGCCTGGCTGGGTGCAGATATGCGGATGGATTTGAGTGAGCAGCGGGGCTTCTGCTCAGTTACACTGCCAGTAGGCAGTCTGCAGCGCCTTGCTGGTTTCATTTACTTTGTTTTCTCTTGTCCCTTTTTATTCTGGTTTTATTTTTCCCTTTTTTTGCCGAAGGTTTACTTCCCATGTCTGAGCTGTAGCTTAGTTTAAGTTGTAGCGACTGATGGACTGAGAGGGGGCGTGTGAATGTGTGTATGCACCTCTCTGTTTTGGGGAGGGGTGTTTAGTGTTAGCACCCCATCCTGGGGTTCTCTGGTGCAGTGTGGGTGTGTAGTCCTTTCAAATATAGCCAATTCTGGAAAATGTGAAAAAAAAGAAACTAGAGACAAACAACAACAACCACAAAATCCCCCAAAGACTCTAGAAGCAGCAGATGACTGAGGGAGAGAGACTGAGGGTGGCCCCTCTTCTTGGGCTTTGTGCCTCAGGCTTTGTATCAGCTGAGTTTTGTTTTATTGGCTGCCAGTTTGTTTTGAAAGGCTGATTCTAGTTTCACCCTAGTGTGCTTTTCAGTCTTCTGAGTTAATTTTTTTATGGCCAGAGTTCCGGGTTAATCACTCCTCACCTGATGATGTAAACCGGAAATATGTGAAGCAGGTGGATTTGGTCAGCCACCCTGGGGTCAAAGCCAGGTTCCCTGGGGAGAGCTGGGCCCCTCATTGCTCAGAGGCCAGCCCTGCAGTGGGACCACTTGGGTATTTCCAGAAGGTGACATGTGAGGCTTCTGGCCAAGGTCCACGTCCACGTGGATCAGCCACCTTGGCCCGTCTCGTTCCTAGACTGCATCTGCTCTGAACCAGCAGACTCCTCAGTGTTCACATTAATTTTCACGTGCGCCTAGTGAAGAAGTGTCACCCTCTTTAACCTGACTTTGCCCTGACCCTAAACGGCTCTTCAAGCCGCCCCTCTCTTGTGAATCTTTTTTTTTTTTCATGGCTGTACTGGGGATTGAACCCAGGACCTCATGCCTGCTGAGCACGTGCTCGCCCACTGAGCTATACCCCATCCCCTCTTGTGCATCTTCTTTATTCACTAAGGGATTAAGAGCACAGACTCTGGAGCTGCTGACTGGGTGCCCTTGGAAAGGTTAGGTAACCTGTCCATGCCTCAGGTTCACCGCCTGTGAAGAACAGATGATTCTGGCACCTGTCTCCTAGGACGGCTGTGAGGCCGCAGTGAGTTCGCACAGGGAAGCATTTAGAACAGTGTCCTGAGCGCTGTCAGCGTGTGCTAATTAAGCGTGCCGGGGTGTGACTGCCCCCCAGGCTCTCCCGCTGGCACGCCTGTCACGGGCCCCGCCCGCTGCCTCGGTGCCCTCCTTCCTCATACCTCCTTGTCATAAGTGCTTGCCCATCTTTCAAGCCCAGGTCAGATGTTCCTCCTTCTGTGAAACCCTCTTCCATTTCCCAAGCCACTGAGGCCAGCCTCTCCTGCCTGTGCCCTAGGAGGCTGGTTATTGCCATTCCCGCCTCCGTGGAGGTTTCTGGAAGGCAGGCTCTGTAGCTGTTCACCTGTGTCCTCCTCTGCTGCTTGTGCGGGAGGTGGGACCGTGTAGGGGTTAGAAATCGCCAGGATATCCATTTGGAAACTGGCTCTGCCACTTACTGTCAGTGTGGCCCGGGGCAGGAGGCCACCCCCAGTGCCTCCCTTTCTCCACCCCTGTCATATGGGGATGTTTTATGGGACAAACCTACAGGCTGTCACCAGGCTTCGGCGGAGTAACACGTGAGCGGTGTGTAGGCTGCGCCTGGGCTGTCAGGAAATGGCAACGGTCATGATTGACAGTGTGGAGTGAATGACAGACGGGCTCAGTCGGGGGACCAGACGGGGACCCTCCCGCCTTTCTCCAGCGGCCTCGGCCTGACCCACAGTCCCTCCTTTCCAGGGCCCCCTCCAGCCAGAGCCAGCCTCCCGGCTCCTCCTGAAGATGCCCCTCTTTCCTTAAAAACCGACCTTCCCACCTCATCTGATTCGAAGGTAAATCCCCCACCCCCAAGTGACAGCCCCCAGCTTGTGACTCTCTCTCAAAAATACAGCTTGTTTATTCCTTGAGACCAGTTTGAGGGTCAGGGGTCAGGCTGGGGGGGAGAAATGAGACCCACCGAATTACTCTGAGCTTCTAAGACTCAGAGTGCCGGCTTTCAATAAAGCAAGGACGGGGAGGGGAGAGGATGCACTTCAGTTTCTAATGAACTTTTCCGTTATTGGTGTTTAAATGAGAGCTGATAATCGAGACCTTCCTCCCCCACAAATACCTTAGTGACAGCAGCCATTTGCTTACAGACTGCCTCCCCTCCAACCTTTTTGCAACCGGAAATGCATCCGAGTTATCCTGAATTTTTAATGACTTGGGTCCTACCTGGGCCACAAGTGGCTTCTGTGGGTCTTAAGCACTTTTGCCTTCCTGGGCCATTTCCTTCATTTAAAAAAATTTTTTTTAAATTACAGTTTACTACTGTAGTGGTATAAAGATATAAGCCAAGTTGGATTAAAAATTAAACCACCCCTCAGCTCTAGTGTTCTAAGATTCCCTGAGGTAGTAGGGAAAGTAATATTTTCTGTATTGATTCCATATTAATATTGGTCCCTTCCCCCTGAATTCCCAGGATTTCAGCACCTCCATTCCTAAGCAGGAAACACTATTGAGCCTGGCTGGAGACAGCCTTTTCTGGAGCGAGGTGGATGTGGTCCAGGCAACCGATAACTTCAACCAAAACCACAAAATCAGCGAGGGGACCTTTGCTGACATCTACAGAGGACAGAGGCACGGCTCGCCGTTTGTCTTCAAGAAGCTCAGAGAGGTGGGCACTTCTTGGTTTCCATGAAGGGGTGGAGGCTGCATGTTGAGGCTGGATTTTCATGTTTCATTGTCTTTTCCCACAGACGGCCTGCTCAGGGCCAGGATCAGTCGAAAAATTCTTCCAGGCAGAGGTACAAATTTGTCAAAGGTAAGCCTCCCCTTTGGAAAATACTTTGTTTAATAATGATGATAGCTAACTTTTACATGCTGCTTTCTAGGTGGCAGGTATGTTTTAAGCACTCTCTTTATGTAAACTCATTTAATTCTCACAAGAGCCCTGTAACATAGCTACATTATTTTACACATGGGCGAATTGAGGCACAGAGAGGTTAAGTGTCTTGTCCATGATCACACAGCTAGTAAGTGGCAGAGCTGGAATTTGAACCTAGGTTGGTCTGGCTCCATAATCCATGCTTTTTCCACATAGCCACTATCTACATAGATTAGAATGATAAAAGAACCTTCCCTTGATTGACTTAGCTCCTTCCTTCCAGCGGGAGGAAATTTTTTATCCCATTTTTTGAGATGGGCAGAGACTTACTGATTCCAACTCTAAGGCAAACGATGACCCATGGGCTCAGCCTGGCCCCGCCTGTGTTTGTATGGCCTGACAGCTAGGAATGGTTTTTACATTTCTAAAAGGTTGAAAAAAATACAAAGGTTATTTCATAACACATGAAAAATATATGAAATTCAAATGTCAGTGTCAATAATGAAGTTTTATTGCAACCCAGCCACATGTATTTCTTTCTGTATTGTCTCTGCTTTTGTGAGATAGTGCGCTGTGGAGTGATTGCGCCAGAGGTCAGATGGCCTACAAAACCTGAAGGATTCACTGTCTAGCTCTTTGCAGATGAATCTGACTGACCTCTGGTCTTGAGCAATAGGGGCCTTCCAAAGTCATCCTCAAGCCTGCATTTTATAGATGATGAAACTGAGGCTGGTTAAGTAAAGTGAGCCTCCTTGTCACATCCAGCGTGGCAGGATGGATGAGGGAGGTCACACTGGGAAAAAGAAGGGGAAGGATATGTGGAGGCCTGGACACTTGTCCTGGCCCTGCCATCATTGCCTGATGGATTTAACACACACATACTGGGCACCTCTAATATGCTGGACACCAGCTGTCACTGAACTTGGCAAGTCACCGTCTGAGTTCCTCTGCCAGTGTGCAGCCTTGGGCAAGCACTGCATGGTGATTGTGGAATATTTTAAGAAATAAAGAAAATTATAAAAAAGTAGAAGTCACTGATTTCCCATCACGTGTCACAGTAACTACTACTGTATTAATATTTTGATATGTTTTCTTTGATCCTGTTTGTACATGTGTGTGAACTCATACACATGCACACACATGTATACACATACTTATCTCCACACACACTTAATGGAGACTAGAAACCTGATTTCCTTTCTACCCTGGCATCGTGCCCTCCTTAAGTTGGCTGTCATTCCTTCATTTGTTGATTTGGTTGATTTGGCGTATGTGAGTCTTCAGGGCCTTTCTCAGCTCTCGGGAGTACAGCCCCTGCCTTGGGGAGGTTTACGGTCCAGTGGGGAGAGTGAAGTGTAGATTGCTGTAATGAGTGTGAAAGTGTGCTATGGGATGGCCTGGGGGGAGCGGAGCGGGGTTGAGGGATCAGGCAGGAGGCTGCAGTGCTGGGGAGAGTCCATCTGGGTCTGACCCAAGGCAGAGGACGGGAGAATGAAGGGGGCATTCTGAAAGATATTCATGGCAGTGAATGGTGACTAACTGGATTGGGGAGGGAAGGAGGTTTCTAGGAAACTGAATGGATGGTGGTGTGCTGTGCTGAGGAAATAACTGTGGGCGGAGAAGCAGGTTTGGAACTTGTTGAGTCTCAGCTGTTTACTGGAGCTTCGGGATGCAATTCAACATTCAGGTCTGGAGTGTAGGATGGGCCTGGAGATGAGAGATTTGGGGGTGCTCATCACAGAGGTGAGAGATTCCTGGAGGAGCAGCTTGTAAAACAAGATGATGAGCCCAGCTGGGGAGACTCAGGTTTCAGAGGAAGGCAAAGGAGGAGAGTCTTAGTGGAGAAACCAAGAAAAAGCAGTCAGAAAGGCAGGAGGGAACAGTGACTCAGAACCCAGCCAAAGAGGATTTCAGGGAAGAACCCCAGTCCTGGGAGTCAAACAGACCTGGGATCTGGTCTTGGCTTCAGTGCTTGCTAGTCATGACCTTGGGCAAGTCCCTTAACCTCTAAGCCTCTGCTTCTAGAAGACAGGTGGTTAGGGTGTCACGTGCTGCAGAGCAGTGGGTCGGGATAACTTCAAGTTCTTTGATTTCAAGCTCCTTGAAGGCAAGCAGTTGTCATTTGTCTACCCTGGTGCTGAGCTCTCAGGGGTCAGAGCATGTGGTACCAGGGAGGTTACTGGTGGGCTCAGAGGGGTGGAGAGGGTAGAAGATAGGAAATGGAACAGTCTTTGATTATTCTTTCTGTCTGACTCCTCATTCCCGCACTGATGCCTGATTTCAGATGCTGCCACCTCAACATCTTACCTCTGCTGGGCTTTTGCACTGGAAAACAGTTTTTCAGCTTGATTTACCCATACATGGCAAATGGTTCCTTACAGGACAGACTCCAGGATCAGGTAAGGGGCTGGGTCATGGTCAAAGAACAGAACTAGACAGCACCCAGTTAGAGAATCAAGGCCATTCACAGAGGCCCTTCAAGGAGAGGCACTGGGCCAGGATAGAGGAGATCTGGTTAAACATCTTCAGGTAAAAACCTATTTAAAAAGTTTTTTGACCAGAGTCATATAAGCCAAAAGCAAGACAAAGGTACCCCATAACGCTAATTTTATTCAACATTGTTCTGATGTTGCTAGCCAATGCAATAGGGCAAGAAAAAGAATAAACAGTATGGAAGAGTGGAGGCAAATTTTTAATAAAAAATGCTATTCTAGTAAATTCCTATTTGCTTGTGAATTTATGGAATATCTCTGGAAAGATACAAGAAACTGGTGCCTGGCTACCTCTAGGGAGAACTAGGAAGCTGGGATACAGGATGGGAGGGAAACTATTACTCCATACTCTTTTGTACCTTTTGCATATCACACCATGTAAGTGTAATACCTATTAAAATTACAGTTTTTAAGACAGACAAAGTTCCTTCCCATGAAATCCTCAAACAGAGGGGAAAATGTTATTCCACAACAGAATCATTGCTTCCCTTGGCAAGGACCAGACAAAGCAGTTATTCACAGTATAGTAATGATCATTAACGTTGCTGAGCTCTCACTGTGTGTAAGACACTATGAGAGTGGCTTTCCACCTCTCCTTCAGGCCTTGCCACAGCCCCAGAGATTTCCCACATTTTCAAAAAGAGGAGTCTCTGGCACAGAGAGGCAAATTGACTTACCCAGAGGAACACAGCTGACAAGTGTCAGGGCTAGAGTTTAAACTGGGGTTGCAGGGCTTCAGATTTCAGAGTTTTGGAGAAGAAATCTATTAGTATGGCCAGTTCTTAGAGGATATGGGACCTAAGATAGGACCTGAAAAGTTTAACTGGTGATATCACCTGAGGACTCTGTCTTAGATCAACACCTGAGGAAAGGTTGGAGAACTTAACCCACTCACAGTCCCCATCAGCTCTTATGAAATCTCTGCAAATACTCATAAAATTGGTGCAAGGCCCATGTGGTTGGTGTGCCAACACAAGCCACCTAGCTCCTCAGCGAACCAGCCCCTCCTAGAAAAAAATTCCAGAGTTACCACTGTGATAGTCATGATAAAATAGCTGCTTGTTATTGAGCACTTACTGTGTGGTAGGCACTATGCTAGGGGCCTCCTATGTGCTTGTCTGAGTCTTTAAAACAACCCTAAAGCATAGGGATTAGTATTTCTATTTTATATCTGAAGAAATGGAGGCCCAGAAATGTTGAGTGTCTTCTCCAAAGTCACACAGCTAGTGCATATTCCTAGCTGGGATTTATACCTAGATCTGTCTGATGTCAAAACTGGTACCGCGCCAGTGAACCATGATGGCCGAGCCCTGTTGCAAAGGACATGAGGGCTGGAGGGGAGACAGGAAGCCAGGACCCCGCCATCGGGACTTTAAAAAGGCACAGAGGTGACTGTTCTCCTCCTCCTCTTCTTTCTCTCAGGATGGCTCAGACCCCCTCCCCTGGCCCCGGCGCGTCAGCATCTGCTCAGGGCTGCTTCGTGCCGTGGAGCGCCTGCATGGCCTGGAGATCATCCACAGCAACATTAAGAGGTAAGAGGGTGGGCTGGGCTCCGCCCAGGGCCCGGGGCCGCTGGGATGAGACAGTGCATGCTCCTGGGTCCTGCTCCTCTCCCTCCATCTCTCTTCCCGTTGACTTTCTCTCCCCTCCTCGCTTTTCCTGGGTCTCTTCTTTCTTGTTACAGCCTCAAAAATCAGTGTTTCTGGGTTGCGGTCTGTCTGATTGCTGTCAACATGAGCAGCCTGTCTCCACGTTCATCTTTCTGGACTGCTATTTCCCCGAGAAGCCCTTCGCACCCCTGCTGTATTTCACTTCCCCTCCAGCAGCTGGTCTGGACCGGGTCCTTGAGCTGTGGGCCGTGTCTGCCAGGCCCCCTGGGCTTTTGAGCTCCTTGCTCAGGGTCTTCTGGGAGACCTGCCATGACTCAGGTTAGGTGTGACCCTCCGCATCTCAGTACCACACTCCCAGGAGCAGGAGGTGCCTGTCTGGGGACTGGAAGCATGGGAGGGATGCCAGAAGACCAGAAGGTCTGGTGAAGCTGACCTCGAAACCGTAGAACTCACATTTGCCCAGAGTTCTCTTCCCATTTGGCAAGTGGAAGCCCTTTCGTCTTTTTCTTCCCCCTTATTTTTATTTGATTCACAATTATCATAGCAAAAAAGGAAGTGAAAAAGCAAGAGGTCGTCCCGGCCCCACTGCCCTGACTCATCAGCTGGCCTCCATTTTCCTGTTTTCTTTCCAGCCTCTGCCTACACAGAAGTCTTAGCCCTAAGGGCGCACCGTTACTTCATTACGAATTCATATTTTCTTCCCCCACCATGATTTAAACATGCTCAACATTTCCCCACATTGCATGTCATCATTTTTTGCCACCTTTTAGTCTTCCATTGAAGGTATCTGCCCAGTATTTACATAACCACTTCCAATGGCAGGTACTGGAATTAGTGTCTACGTTTGAAAAACCACTTGGGGTTAGTTGAAATATTTTTATACATGTAGCTTAGTTTTTAAAATGTCTTGAGTTTTCCTTTGGAGTCATTTCTGAGAGTGTCCGTTCCCTTGGTTTAGATGACTGGGTCCACGATGTTTTTACTGCTCTTCTTCCTCACAATCTGAGCATGTGGACTTGAGTCACCTGGGCGAGAGCTGGGGGTTGGAATAGCTTTGGAAAGGATGGAGCCAGTGCAGCCTGTGGGCTTGGCAGGCTGCAGCTGATGAGGGCTGACATCCGTGGGGATCAGGATGGCTGCACCTCTTTGGCCACCAAATGCCATTTCTGGGGCAGCCAGACTCATCTGAGCACCATCCCCATTTGCTGATGGAGGTAGGCTCCAGTCTATCCCTCCGCCTATCAGGGGTGGCTCATAAGCTCCTCGTAGAGGGTCCTCAGTGACCCTAACTTGCTGGCACTGCTCACTAATAAGTTCTTTTCCAGAAGGTCTCTCTCCATGGCAACCTCGCCTGTCCACCTCAAAATGAGAACATTCTCTCTGCTTGCTTTCCCCACAGCTCCAATGTTCTGCTAGACCAAAACTTCACCCCCAAGCTGGCTCATCCGATGGCTCACCTGTGTCCTGTTAGCAAGAAGTCAAAATACACCATGATGAAGACCCACCTTTTCCAGGCCTCAGCTGCCTATCTTCCAGAAGACTTCATCAGAGTAGGGCAGCTAACAAAGCGAGTGGACATCTTCAGCTGTGGAATAGTAAGAGCTTTCTTCTCTGCTTAGATGAGGGCCTGCCCTTCCCACGGCTCCTTTGTAGGCACAGCATATAATAGAGGCTCTTAGAAATGTTCCACCACGTACAGCGGGGGTTGGCAAATTATGGCCCACAGGTCATAACTGTCCCATGGCCTATTTTGTATGGCCTATAATTAAGGATAGTTTTTACATTTATGAAAGATTGAATAATAGTAATAATAATAATAAAAGGATGTGTGACAGAGACTGTTTCTGGCCCACAAAACCTCAGATATTTATTGTCTAGCCTGTTACGGAAAGTTTGCCAGCCCTTGAAGTAAAGCCACCCGTGAGTGTCCAGATTCTTGTAGGCTACAGATATCTCCTGACTTCCCTGATTCCTCATCCAGCCAGCCATCTAATTGTCTCTCTGATTGTTTATTCTTGTTTGTTCGTCTGTCTGTTTTGTCACCTGTCCATCCATCAGCCCAGGTATCTATCCAGCCATTCATCCAACGTCCATCCATCCATCCAATGCCACCTGTCCACTCAGTATGTAATCCCATCCCACCTCCCTCCTCTTCACCACCACCGATCATCATTACTGTGTGCAGGGCCCTTGAAATGTAAATGTAACTAAAACACAAGCCCTCCCCTAGGAGTTCACAGTTTGAGTGTAACAGCCTCCAAAGTCCATTTCCCTGAGATCTCAATGGGTTTGATGTGTTTAAAGGGTTTTGAGAGGGGGAGAGTATAGCTCAGTGGTAGACTATGTGCCTAGCACGCACGGGGTCCTAGATTCAATCCCCAGAACCTCCATCAAAAATAGATAATGAATAAATAAATAAACCTAATTACCTCCCCCCTCAAAACAAGCAAAAAGAATAAAGGGTTTTGATGTGTCTAAGTAGGTTTGAGAAGTGCTGGGCTGAGCAAAGTTGAGCAGGAAAAAAAAAAGTTACCACAGAATTAGTCAGAGCCTTCAATATGGTAATAAGCCTTTAATCTGATAATTGTGAGTTTACCACGATCGGTATGGACTGTTTTCCAAATTCATTTGCCTGCAGAACCATGTTTTCTTAGGATCACTAAGCATCAGAGACCCATGGAACCCAGTCTGGGAAATGCTGGCTGAAAAGAGGGGCAGGCTCTGGTTAACCTCTGCCAAGAGCCAAGAGCTGCATCTTGGACCTCGCCTTCACACTTCCTCTCCAGCCTCAAACGCTGCATTTCCCCTCTCTGACTGCAGTCTCCCGTCGATCTGCTTCTCCAGCTAATGCCCTTCCTCTGAGCCACCTTCTGCCTTCAGCCCAGCCACCACATGCCAGATTCTGCTTCCCTCTGTCTCCCAGCCCATTGGTTCTTCTGGGTTCCTTGTCCCCCCACCCCCACTGCGAGGGGCTCAGTGAAGCTCAGCAGGTTCAGCCTGGGGTCCCGCTCCTTTAAGAACCAGCAGCACCGAGCCCCTGAGGCTGCCAGACAGGATCCTGCAGAGTGTAAGAGCATGGATTTGAGTCCCAGCTCAGTTCCTTTCGGCTACGTGAGCTAGGGCATCACCTGTAACTCTGGGCCTCAGTTTTGTCCTCCATAAAATAGGGGTAATGACACATATGGAGATTAGTAAGATGCTGTATGTGAACTGGTTAGCAGAGTATGTTGCATAGATCAAGATGATTATTATTACCGTGGTTATACAGTAGATCCTTGTTGTTTATCTATTTGATGTATATACTAGTGTGTATCCCAAATTCCAAACCTTCAGTCTTTTTCTCAGCGCTGCCACTGACAGATGGTATGATTTTGAACTTCGGTTCCTCTTGTGGGGAACGCTGCGTTCCTCGGTATGTTTTGATGAGCACTAGGTGACCTCCGTCAAAGGCCCAGCACAGGGCCTGCCATGTAGAAGGGGCAGAGGAAATGTTTGTTTATTCATTTCTTCTTTTTCTTTCCTCCCTTCTTGGCAGGAGCTGGTCAGGAGTCCCTTTTTAATTGGCTCCCATCCACCAGCTGCAGGAGTGCCCTCTCCTGCCCCCTCCAGGCCACTGCCAGTCTGTTAGTAACCACGCGGGCCCTTCCTTTGAAGGTGGAGGATTTCTTGGCAGCAATATGAGCCTGTTCTGACTTTGAGAGAAGTTGTGGGAGGGAGGTTTGACACTTAAGTGGGGTACTCACCCCCTCTATTTAGAAGTGCTAGATCAGGATGTCCTGGAGAAGGATATGGTCTCAGATTTTAGTTCCTTGCCCAAAGATCACCTAAGCACGTAAGGAACTGAGTCAGAATTTGAATCCAGGCCTGTCTGACTATAGACCCCTTAACCAGTGTGCTATGTCTGCCAAGGAGCCCTGTTCAAAGCAGGTTTCCCATTTCTTAAGACACATATCACAGTTTTGCCGTGGCTTATCCTGGCTCAGGGCTGTACTCCATTCATGAATGGATGAATTAATGAACAAATAATGTTAATAAAGGCCTGTGGATGAAACATGCTATGGGTGTTGCCAAGGGTTTCTGTTTAGAGTGGGTATCTGCACATGGGTTCCTTCTTTTTCTGAGATTGACATAGCAATGCTTGCTTACCATTTCTGATGGGTTTTAAATGAAATTATCTTTAAAATATAGTGTTTGTGTGTGTATGTATATGTACATGTGTACAGATAGATGTATATACGTATATATATAGAGAGATGTGTGTATGTGTATATCTACTTATCTGATGGAAATACATACACATTCGGTTTCTAACCTTCCTGCCTTCCTATCAATTAATTCAAATGTTCTCCTAGCAGCTGACAGCATGTTTAGTTGGAGGAGGTATTTAGTGACATTCCCAAGTTCCAGATTTGGGGCAAGTGTCTGTGCTGGCCAATGGGAGAGCCGGGCCTGGAGCTTAGACTTCGTTCCTGAGAAGAAGCTTCTCATTTTAGCCAGAATCTCCCGCCTGAACTTGTGCATGCATGTCTGAACCGTGCTAACTCTGTTTTCTCCAGGTGTTAGCTGAGGTCCTCACGGGCATCCCTGCGATGGATAACAAGCGAAGCCCAGTTTACTTGGTAAGGGAATCAGTTACTTTTGGCTCACAGCTATGTGGGGTCAAGGGATAGGGAGGGCAGGGTCCTCCACTGTACCCATTTTACAGATGCTAATGAAGCCTCAGTCCGGAGTTTGATATGCATCTGTGCATGCAAAGTAGCTGTAAACTCCCCTTCTCACCCACCAGCCAACAATTACTTTTTCCTGATAATAGAATTTAGAATGTTTAGGGGAAACCCATATCTTCTCTCTACAAGTCAGGCAGTCAAATAGGGTTTGTCTTTAAAGTGGTAAAAGTTAATTTCAGTCCTTTTAAACAGGTTTCTGTAATGAAAATTGTAATTGCCATTTGTAGGTTTAAAGAACTGTCATTTAAATATGTGTGCATGTATGTGTGTATAGTGTCATTTCAAAAATATAACAAAACAGCCTGACTCTGTGTTTGGCACTTTATATACATTATCTTTCTAAGTCACCTCGGAATCCCCATGAGGTTAATAAAGTCTTTCTGTTCCTACAGTTGAGGAAAGCAGGTTCTGAGGTTTGCCTGAGATCTCAGCTTTACTAAATGTCAGAGCTAGAATTCCGAATCAGGACTTCAGAGCCCAAGTTCTTAACCTCGATGGTCTCCTGACTGTTTAAGTCTCATGACAGTCCAACCATATGGATTCATTATTGTTACCTTCCCCATTTTACAGATGAGAAAACTATGGTCAAGGTGAAGAGAGTGGTTTCTTGCCCTCTGCAGTGAGATCAGTGGTGGAGCAGGGATCTGAACCCATGTCTTGTGTGGAGTTCTGCCCCCTATGCATGTTCTAGTCCTCTTGACCTGTTTGGGAGGGGAGCACTTTCCTGACTTGACGTGGAGGCCACTGGAGCTGCTGGGTTTTTTTGTGACTATGCTCTCAAAGCATCCCTTGAGCCCTGGGCTGGGGAGTGGAAGGCCTCCCCTGCACAGAGACAGTCAGGACCTGTCCCTTTGCTGAATCCCCAGAGCTCTGCCCCTTGGGGCACCGGCCCCCTCTACTGCAAAGAGGTCAGTTTGGGCAGCTCAGATGTGGTTCAGGACAGTTTGGGACAGTTTCTCATATGCTGACAGTTTTCTCAGAATGCGTCACCCAACCTTCCTCTGGGGCTCCCTGGGTGAATGTCACAGGAGAATGAGCCTTTTGAGACACTTGTGGGAAATTTTCTAGAAGGCTTTTTGGGTAAATGGTTTCTAAAAATATGGGGGAAATAATTTTTTAAAAATCTAGTTTCTTTCTCTTCTTCTAGTCCCAGATACAGTCTCTTATCATCTCCTGCTGCAGGACCTGTAATTAATTGTACATGTAGTTAAGATTCAAGTCAGAGATGAAAACTGCTGCCCGGTATGGTCCAGGATGGGGGGAGTAGGGATCTCCCCAACCCTCAGGAACGTTCATGGCTGCAATGTCTTTGGAGGTCCTTGGGTGGTTTCCATCAAAATTTAAAATGTATGTACCACTTGTACACTAGGGAAATGCACACAAGTGAGGAAAGACAGATGGACCAGGATGTTCGCTGCAGCATTAGGTGCAGTGGTGAAGCGCTGCTGACAAGTGAAATATCTGTCAGTTGGGAGGTGGTTAAAGAAATGACAGTGTGATCACACACAACATGGAAAACCATGAAGTTGCTTATAAAAACACTTTATACATTTGTAAATATTTATAATGAGGATAAAGATATAATATGATAGAATTTGACATACATGCATGTCTATGAAATTGTCCCCCAAACCAGATAATGAGCATGCGCGCTCCCCCAGGAGTTGCCGCTTCTCCTTTGCACGCCTCCCCCCACCCCTCCCAGTCCCTGCCACCCCCCGCAGCCATCAGTTTGCCTGCTATCACTGTACAATTGTACAAAAGTTTCCAATTTCTGGAGTTCCCCGTAAGTGAAACCGTAGAGAGTGTGTGTGCGCCCTGCTGTTGTCTGGCCTTTCCAACTCAGCACAGCTGTTCAGATACGCACCCGTGCTCTGTGTGTGTGTTGGGAGGTCTTAGGCGCTAAGTGATGTCCTAGTGTGCGGATTTGCCACCGTTTGTCATTCACCTGTTGATGACATCTAGGGTGTTTCCAGCGTTTGATTCTTACAAATAAAGCATCTGGTACCTCTGTGTGGGGGTCTCAGCGTGGACATAGGCATTCGTTCTATTGAGGTGTAATTCACACTTTTGAGGTACACACAGTGTATGAGTTTTGACAAATGTAACCACCATACTCAAGATGTGGAATGTTTCTGTCATTCCAGAAAGTTCCTTCAGGCCCCTTTACAGTCAGTCCCTCTCCCCCACTTCCAACCCCCAGCAACTCCTGATCTAATTTCTGTCAGATAGTTCTGTCTCTGCTGGAGTTCAGGTGGGTGGAATCTAGAGCGTGTGCCCCTTTGTCTCCGGCTCCGTCCACTTGGCGTGGTGCTTTCCCGTTTGGTCCGTGTTGTACATATCGGCGGTTCATTCCTTGTACTGCTGGGGAGTATTCTACTGTACGCGTGTCCGACCATTTGTTTATCCGTTCACCAGTTGCTAGATATGTGGGTTGTTTCCAAGTTTTGCTAATTCTGAATAAAGCTAACATAAACATTCTTATTTTTCTTTAAATGAGAAAGACATATATTCTGACAGAGAAATATCTGCAAGTGAGAAAAGCAAGTTCAGCACAGTATGTCGTGGGATTCCCATCTTTGGTAATAAAGAGATCAATGAATTAAAAAATCGTAACTTATATTTTCTTATTTATTTGGGGCTAGTTATAGTATCTACCTGACAGGGTTTAGTGAAAAGTTAAATATATGTGAAGTACTTAAAACGATGACTAGAACATAGTAAGCACTATGTGTGGTGACTATTACTTTCATTATGAAAACTCTGATTTTAATAGCTCTTAGGAGGTTGCTTGCTATTATCATAACTTTATATATAACTAAAGTGATTTAACTGTGAACTTTTATAGCAGAAAGTCTAGAATAATATAATCCAAACTGTTAGCAGGGCTTACCTTTGGAGAATTGAAATGGCAGGAAAGATTAACTTTTGCCCTAAATCTTCAACTGCTTCTATTTTAGTTTTTAACAAAAAATGTTTTCTATAATATTGGTGATTTTGTAATAATTTCTGTTTAATTAAAAATTTTAGGGGCATAGGGTATAGCTCAGTGGTAGAGTGTGTGCTTAGCATGCACCAGGTCCTGGGTCCAATCCCTAGTATTTCCATTAAAAATAAATAAATAAAACCTAATTACTTCCCCCCTCAAAAGAAAAAGCTTAATTTTTTTTTTAATTCAAGTAACCTAACTGCTTGGCTTAGAAAATTTTAACAGCACAAGGTAGCAACTCCATGCCTCTTTCCCTGGCCTCTGCCCTCAGGGATGACTTCTTCCTTAAAAAGCCCTTTTCATTATAGACAACTTTAGACGTACACAGAAGTAAAGAGAATATAGGAGTCTCTGTTTGTTCATCCCATCAGTGATCAACATGCTTTTCTTTCCTTTTTCTCTGCCCCTCCCCAGCCACTCCATGCTTTTATTTCTTTTGCACCCCAGACCTTTTTGTTTGTGTATTTTAAAGCAAATCCCAGATATTATGTTATTTCATCCATAAAATATAGTTTAATTCCTTATTATCATTTAACTACCTATTCCATTTGTAGGTTTCCCAAATCATCTCAGAAATTGGTTTTTAAAGTTGGTTTGTTTGAAGCTGGATCTAAGTAAGGTCCACATGTCACCTTTGGTTCTGTTTCTGAAGGCTCCAGGTCTCTAGCTGCACCCCCTCCCCCCTCTTTCTGTCTAGCATCGCATTTTTGCATAAAGTGGGTCACTTGTACCGTAGATTGTCTCACATTCTGGATTTTTCTGATTGCATTTTGTGGTAGCCTTGACTTGTTTCTCTCTTCCTCCTGTTTCCTGTGACCTGGTTGTCAGCTCTTGAGACTTGATTAGAATCATGGTCAGCACTGCTTCTGGATGGCTCTGTGTACTTCCTGTTGCATCACAACATGATGCGTGCGGCAGATTGCCCTACTTTCGGTGCTGAGATTCATCAGGGTCCAGGTGGAGTTGCTGAGTCCCTCCATTACTAAGTTCCCTATCACTTTGCCATGGAGTGTTTTTATTATTTTTTTAATGAAGGTACTGGGAATTAAACCCAGGACATTGTGCATGCTAAGCACACGCTCTACCACCCCACGCCCCCCACCTCCCCACCAAGGAGTGTTCTTGAGGAAGGTCAGCATCTCCTGGTGACCCTTGTTGGACAAGATCCACAGTTTCATTGGAGGTGGTGATGTGGTGAGCGTCTACTTCCACTGTTCTTTCAGGGCGATCACTCTGAACAGTTTCTGATTCTGTTTCAGATGCTAGTAACCTCCACATCTGTAAATAATACGCTTCTACTCCTTTTTAACTGATTTGTCAACTTTAAACACCATTACACTTTTTAAAAAGATAAACATTTAAAAAGGCAGAGCTTACGTGGCAGCTTGAGGTTTTTAGTCTCTGGGTATTTAATTGCTGATGGTGTTAGATGTCTAAGTATTTTAGGACCTTAGATGACCCATTTTCTCCATGGGGAAACTGAGTCAGGGTGGGGGCTGTTCTGTTTTGTTTTTAAAGCAAATATCAGGACCCATGTCTGATAGTCTCTGATAATCTTTTATTCTGAATTATAACTGTATTTGTACAAAAACCTGTATGAAGCCATAAAAATTTAGCTTTACATTTAATGAGTCACTTCTGTTAAAAATAATAAAATCATACAAAAAGGAAAAGACACTCAGCCAAAAACTAAGTTCATGTGTACAATTTGTGAAAACATTTATGAGACACTTACTATGTGCCGGGTACTGTTCTTGGTGCTTGGATACAAAGGTGAACAAGCTAAAGTTCCGCCCCTCGTGGAGCACTCATTCTGGTGGGGGAGAACAAATGATATTTAAGTAAATGAAAGCGTGTGTAATTTGAGGCTGGTGGTTAGTGCTATGAAGAAATGGGAAGTAATGTTAGGGGATAGAGTTATGGAGTCAGAGGAGGGCTCTTAATGATCAGGGAAGGCTTCTTGGTAAAGGTGACATTAGAGCAGAGACTGAAGTGAGGGACCAGGACATGGTAAAACTCAAGGGAGGTACATTCTAGACAGCGGGAACAGCAAGTGCAAAGGCCCTGAGGCAGGATGAGCTTAGGGGCTTCCAAGACAGAAGGTAGAGACAGAGTGATTGAGTACACTGAGCTAGAGGGAGAGAAGGAAAAAAGAAGATAGGATAGGTTGGCAGAGGCCAGATTGTCACAAAATCTGGGGTTTCTGAAGACCATTGTTAACAGATGGGAAGTATTACGAGACATCAGGAACTCTTGATGTTATTTCTTCAAATATAAGTGCAAAACAGGCTTGTAGAATGGTTGTTAAATATAGGAAAGTATAAAAAACAAAATAGAAATCATTCTGGAGATGACTACTACTAACATGTGACACCCTGCCCTCTGGTGTTTATGTATGTCTATATACACATGGTTTATGTTATTTACATATTTATATTTAAATATATATTTATATTTTATATTATTTATAGCATGGATTTTCTTCATTTTTGCATTTTGTATACTATGAAATATTATATATAATGCATATTTTATATAACAAAGTGTGTTGAAATATTTCTATATAAATATTTTATATAGTTTTTAAAATGTTATATATTATAGATAAATATGTTACATATTTGTATATTATATAATATAGTGATATAAAATATTTTATATAGTTATGTTTACTAATAAAAGACTATATCTATGAAATATAATTACAAATATGTACATATATAACATATTGTTTAAAGTATACAGTATGTCATATGTATATAAATGTGTATATATGTAGAATATACATGGAAATTTTATATATGAAAGTTATATTATTCACACAAATAAATATACCAAAAATATAGACACAAATATAAATGTTTCATATGTTAATATAATATATAATAGATTAATGCAGTATTATATCAATTGATATTATACCTAATTATATTACATATTAATTTCCTATATTTAATGTATTTAATTGATATTAGTATTTAATATATTTGTAACTTATTTATATACTTACAAATAAGTAAATATATGCATATGAAACATTATGTAACAATTTGTTATACACATATACTTATATATTTGTATAGAAATATATTCATTACTATTTATATAACATATCTTCTGTTTTATGCATAGTTCAGATTTCTGCTTTCTAAGTAGCATAAAATGTTATAACATGTAAATACAGAATTTATAAAATATAAAAATATACATAATAATTATTTATGTAGTAAATCTCCTATTAAATATACATGGGCCAGAATGCTACAGCCTAAAATGTTTATTTTATATCACAAGAGATTATTCCTGTAAATGTTAATAAGATAAATTATTAGTGTAAGGAAAGTGCTCAGAATGTGACAAGTACTGTATAAATGGTAGCTATTATTACTATTAATTATTATCACTAATAAACTACTGAATATTTACTTTAAGTATCACACTAGCGATATGAGTGTGCTATGGAATGACCTGTATCTGTGAGGAATTTAACAATTCTCCGGTTCTTGGCTGTTTTAACTTGTTTCTGTGGTCCTTGCAATTAGTTTTTAAAAAATCCTGTTTGTTTTCTGAGTGTTTGCAGGCCCGGTGCAGTCCTGGAGGTGGGTGGGGCACATGTGGTGGGACCCCCAAACCCCTGCACCTCACACCTGGGCGTTTCCACTCTTCTTCCCACAGAAGGATCTACTCCTCAGTGAAATTCCCAGCAGCAGCATGTCGCTCTGCTCCAGAAAGGCGGGCGTGGAGAAAGTGATGGCCAAGGAGATCTGTGAGAAATACCTGGAGAAGAGGGCAGGGAGGCTGCCGGAGGCCTGCGGGGAGGCCTTGGCCGTGGCCGTCTGCCTCTGCCTGCGGAGGCGCAACGCCAGCCTGGCGGAGGTGAGTCTGCCGCTCAGCCTCTCCCCAGCGGTGAGCCCCGTCCTGGATCATCTGGGCCTCACTTTCCCGACCGCATGAGTCTGCTGTACCAGGCCCTCGGTCACCATCCCTTCACTGAGAAGTGATTTCATACACGAGGGCCGTATTTGGTTGCAAGTAGCAGACGTACTTTCTCCGAACCTGCTTCATTCCTCCTCCTCTCTGTATGCCCTTCTCCGTCCCCTCATCCTCCTGGTCAGGGCATACAGTTATACTCTTTTACGTGTCATAGTTCTGTGTTCACTGAGAAGCCAGGGCTCCAGGTCCCAATTCCAGCCTCTCAGTGAGAGAACCTGATTGGCCTAGCTAGGGTCAAGTGTCCACCCGGTCGGCCAATCAAGTAAGGTGAGAGGGGGTGGGGTCCGCTATAGAACCCTGGTGGCCAGGAGGTCGAGCCTGGGAAGGTGGCGGGGCCAGGTGCCAGAGAAGGGGAGCATTCCTTAGCCCATGGGCTGGTCAGACACCCCAGAAATCAACCACCACAGCAGATAAAACCTTTTCCTATGGACGCAATAGGGAGAGGTGGTTTCCATGGTAACAGGTGTAAATTTGGGGACCAAATTTGCTAGGTTTTTCTGAGGACAAAATAACTGCCTGGGTGGTCTCTTAGAGGTCATCCAACTGAGTGATTTTCAAGTGGTGTCTGGCAGAGAGGGGCGCCTTGGGAGTACCTGCTGGGAGGAGGAGGGCGGGCGGTGGGGAGCTGTAGGCCCCACCCATGACTCCAACCAGAAAGCCACTGCCACTTCTCATAATTGTATTGGGTTCTCAGTATTTTATTTGAGGAAAGGGTTTGGTGGCTGAGAAAAAAATCTTCAAACACCGCTGCTGTAGCCCAAGCTTCCTATTTTATAGCTGGGGACGTCGGAGCCCAGAGAGGAGGTGAGGCCAGAGGGAGTTTTGGTTAGAGCTCTCTGGACTCCTGGCTCAGGCTCACGTCCACCATCTCACACTGTGAGGTGGTGGGAGCTGGAGACCAAGTCATTGCTCTGCGCCTGGGCTGTGCTCCAGCTGCCTAAGTGCCGCAGTGTTCAGTCACTCTTTCAGCAGTTGTGTGCTGGGCCCGGGGATATATCGGGAAAGTAAGCAAGCCCAGTTCCACTTTCCTGGAGTTCACAGACGTTGTGCAGAAACCATCTGGGGAGCTCTGGAATAGTGTCTAGCGGGGGCCCTACCCCAGCCTTTGGCGAGGAAGTGATGTGTAAGCAGATGAAGAGCAATCCAAGCAGAAGGAACAATTCATGCAAATAGCCTGGGGTGAGAGATAGCCTGGATGGTCAAGGGCCTGGAAGAAGGTCAGACTGGCTAGAACACAGAGTACATGGGGCAGTGGCTTGCCATGAGGCGGCTCCTGAAGGAGGAGTCCCACAATAGAGGGCTTTGCAGGCACAGTTAGGATTTTGAGGAAGTCCCTGAGGGTTTTAAGGAGGGGAGGGACATAATTGGATTTATGTTTTTAAAAGATCTCTCTTCCTTAACCACTTATTCTTTAATTCAGCTTTTATTACTTCATTCATCTCATTCTTCATTCATTTCATTCTTTTGTTCAGTGTATCAGTTAAAGTACATTCAAAGAAGCTGCTATAATGAGGAGTCTCCAAAATAAGTGATATAGAAGTTTATTCTCTTTAGCTTAACAGTTTGACTATAGGCAGTCCAGAGCTGATGTGGCAGTGCCTCAGTGTTGGGAATTCAGGTTGCTGTATTGTTTGTTGCTCTGCTGTCCTTACATGTGGCTTCCATTTCAAAGTCCAAGATGGCTGCTGTAGCTCAGGCCATCACATCTGCATTCCAGCTATTGAAAGGGGGTTAAAAAGAAGAACATACCCTCTTCCTCTTAAGGTTGTGACCTGGATGTGCAAATATCACTTTTTCTCACACTCCTATTGGCCAGAACCTCGTTACATGGTCACACCTAGCCACAAGGGAATGTAGTTTTTAGCTTGACAAATATTTATCAGGCATATACTGTGAAGATTTTTCTGGAGAGGTGACATTTGAACTGGGTCTTGAAGGATGAGGAAGCAATTGCTATGTAGAATATAGAGGATAGGGCACTCTAGGGGTACAAAGAGGAATGAGAAATGGTCCTTGTCCACAGTATTTCACAACCAAGCTAGGCAGATTAGAGATCCCCTAGGTCATGGACTTGATATAAGCAGATTTGGGTTCAGTGATCAGCTCTGCCACTCACTGACTGGGTGACCTTAGGCAGGGAAATTAACCTCTCTGATCTTTAAATTTTTTCTTTATAAAAATTCATTGTACATCACATGTCAAATGTGCTTTGTAAATTGTAAGGCACCGAGCAGATAAGATTTGTTATGTTTACTAAGGGTATGTTTATGTGCCATTTGTGTGTGTGTGTGTGTGTGTGTGTGTGTGTGTAAAGAAATATTCCTTCCCCATCTCCCTATAATTTTCCTAACCTCCCTAATCAGAAAAGCCCACAAGGGCAACATCTGTATTACTTAGGGCATTTCTAGTTGAAAGTGATAGAAACTCAACTCAGATTCTTAGACACAGACATGTTGTGGGACACAAGAGTGGCAGGTCGGTGACACCGTGTAGCACTGGTTGGTAAAAGAAGTTACCAGCAATGAGGGAGGAGAGTAAAGTTTATTAGGTCCTGCTGCCATAGTCAACAGTGGCCACACAGACAAGGGGTGCGTGCCTGCGTGAGCACCAACGACTGGTTGTCAGTATGTTTTATAAGGTAGGGCCACAGGGTGCCTGATTGGCTTGTGCACAAGTCTGATTGGTTGTAGGTGAGGTAAGAGGTTTAGGGTCCATGAAGGGCAGTGGGGTTTGTGACTCTGATAAGGTGGGCTGAAACAAGCCAGCCTGAGCTGTTGTGAGATTAGGCATTACCTGGGGCTACCAGTTTGTCAGGGCAAACACGCCCAGTGAAGAATGTACTTTACCTGTCGAGGAATGGCAGGCAGACAGCTGAGAGCCCAGGAATGGGGGTCGTTGGACTTTGAAGGACCCCAGATGGCCCCAGCTGGCAAGACAGAGAGAGGAGAGACGGAGAATATGAATGAGTGAATGAATGATTTATTGACTCATTTAATCAAACCGCAGGCAGGACAGGCATTGCTGGGGCAGTTTAGACCCATGGTCTCAACCAGCAAAGGTGCAGCTATCTGTATCTCTGTTCCTGTGGCTCTCCCTCTCCGCCCCTAGCCTCTGTTTTACTCTGTGTGGGGGTTTCATTTTTTTCCTGCTGTAAATGGGTTTTCTGTGTAAGGTGGGGAGTCTGGCTCTGCCACTAGAAAAGAAAGAAGAGCCTTTCCTCAGTAAGCTTTAAGTGGAAGAATCCCAGAGAGGATCAGAATCCCTCTCTGGGATTCTTATTGGACTGCTTGGGTCACATGCCCAAATCTGGACCAACCATTAAAGTCAGAGGAAGGGAATACTGTGATTGGCCCACCTGGGTCATGTGCTGGGGTGGGTGGGGGCAAGACCAGCTCTTTCCCTAGGAAAGATGCTGTTCTTCCAGGGAAAGCAATAAGCATTTAATTCTCCAGTGTCTCTCTCCCTCCTTAGGCCTAAGAGAACTGTTAGATGTTTAATTGCAGGAGAAGCTCTTGACCAGTGCTCTCGTCTGTCCTCCCCAAGGTGTGTGGCTCTGTGGCCGCTGTGGAAGAGCAGCTGAGAGGTCAGGAGACGTCGCTCCCTTGGAGTGGGCTTTCCGAGGGCACAGACTCTTCCTCCAACACCCCGGAAGAAACGGATGACGTGGACAATTCCAGCTTCGAAGCCTCCTGCTCCATGAGGGTGGCTTCCAGGGCTGGGGCTGCCGCTTCGCCTCCCGCAACAGCGAATGGGGATGGCAGGCTGCCGGCAGGCGGGGAAGTGGAAGCTGACTCCTCCTCTGATGCCTGTGCTGGTCCAGAGCCTCCCCAGGATGGTAAGCATGTGGTCTGAGTGCTTATACATGTTCATTTATGTCCCTAACTCAGCCCACCATTTATTCCTTCTCTCCCTCATTCACATGTTCATTTGGTTATTTAGCTGTTCACCTACCAGCTGGCTGAGCAAAGAGAAACTTGAGGCAGTCATCCTCCCCCTATGTCTAGTCCATCACTCAGTCCTAGCCATTGACCTTAATATCCCTCAGCTCCATCTGATTCCCTGCATTGCTTGTCCTCACAATCCCCCAACCCTCATCTAAGCCACTCTCTTCTTGCTGGATGGCTCCGTGTGTCCTCCCTGATGCACTCTGGCCCCTCACCAGTTCTTTCTCCAAGGGCCAATGAGAGTGGCTTTTAAAAGCAACTCATGTTTAAAGCCCTTGTGTGGCTCCCCATCGTACTTACAGACCAAGTCAAAACTCTCCCTCTGGACCAGCAAGACCAGGTGTGATCTGTCGCTGTCCACCTTGCTATCCTCACTTTACAGCTTGCCACCTGCTTCCAAAGATACCCTCTATTTCTGCCTCTAGGGTCCAAATACACCAGGTTTCCTTCTGAAATAAAAATTCAGGAGGCCTTTACAATTCAGGGTCCCCATCCCCTAGAAAAATGTGGTTCTGTATCTCAGGCTCTGACCTCTCTTACTGTTCCTCCTCCCACAAGGAGGTGAGAGGAAGGAGAGAGAGAGGGTGTAAGCTTCATTCCAATCCTGCCCCCTCACCAGGGGAGAAGCCTGGGAGCCCTTCCTCTCTGAAAGGTGGTGGGGGCAGGTGGCAGGGCTTCCCTGCAAAGGCAGAAGCAATGACAATGCTTGTTCTTCTCTGGGCCTGATGCAGAAGCTGGATTTAAGTGAGAAACTATGACCAGGTCTGGCTTTCTAAGAATTATAACAATAATAACAATTTCCAAATACCCTTTATTCAAGTTGCTTTTTTTTTTTAACTTCGTATTGAACTTCAGCTACAGAGACTTCATGGAAAATTGAGATCAATGAGGCCAAAAGGAAACTAATGGAGAATATCCTCCTTTACAAAGAAGAGAAACTGGACAGCGTTGAGCTTTTTGGCCCCTGATGACGCAAACACAGCTGAGGACCCTTGTCCTCCATTGGAAAGATGAATGTCAAATCAAGAAAAAGATCTGAGGCAGAGTCAAGATCTCCCAAGATACACAAATATCAGTTTCCCTGCGGGGAGAGAGACACTTCCGTTTTACCAGAGTGAGTTAGGAGAGACAGGACCTCAGCTTTCAGAGACACAAAAATCTATGATGCCCTCTTCCTTTCTGGGGTTTGTCAGAGCCCTGGGCATCAGGAGACTGAGGTGGAAACGCTAGTACATGGGCCCAGGTTGTGGGTGATCTTGCGGTTCCGGGGAACGTGTGACTGTAACCATCCCAGCAGATGCCATGGCCCGGCTCTCACTCTGGACAACTGACAGGGCATTCTGAGTGCCAGTGCACTTTCCAAAGTCAAGATCTCTTGGTAATATTTGCCACCAACAGCCTGCAAACTTCCATGACCTGAAAGACTGTCAACTTATGTCCCAGTGTGATTCTACACTCCCTCCTCAAGGTCTCAAGTTTTACGAATACCAGCCACCTGGCGGAGGGCTCTGGAGGTTTTCTGCTTTCTCTTTTGGAAATCTTGCAACCCATGGATATTTATTGAATGCCCGCTCCGCACCTTTATCCAACCATACCACTAATGCCAATATTTTTAAAAGAGCTTTTATTTAGAGACTATGTATTATTTATGGCTGGATGAAGAACTGGAAGAACTAGTTTCATGTTTGATTGTGCTGCTCATTAAATCAGTCATTTAATTTCTGGAACCTCAGTTTCCTTGTAAGTAACACGTGTTCATTCTCCTTCCCTGGACTGTTGGGAAGAGCAGGTGAGACGTGGCTACAGAACAACTTTGAAAATGCACTTGTCCTGTTTTATAACATAAATAAATAAAAAGACATTAAATGTTTATTTCTGCCATGTACCTAACATTTATGCAGTGGATCTATTTCTGAAAAGTCATGTCGTAAATCTTTTTGTGAAATGCTATTTTAAATTCAGTGTGTCCTATTTTAAATAATCCTAATATAGTGGGTTCTTTCTTTTTCTTTTTCTAAATAAAAATACATTGGTAAAGTCAGCAAATATCCTGTAGTTAGTTTTGTGTCCAGATGAATTTGTTCGGAGAAGGTGCCCTGCATCCCTGAAGGGTATCGTGGGGTGGCTAAGAAGTTGGATGCTGGCTATAAAATGTTGGTTGTTAGTAGTTGCATGATCTTGGGCCAAGTTAGGGAGTTACTCTGAGCCTCTGTTTTTTCATCTATACAATGGGGAGAATAAAAAGTGCCTGTTTCATAGGTTTGTTGTCAGGACAAGGGGCAGATTCTGCCTGGTGGAAGCATTCAGCAGTCCCCCAGCAAGGTCAGTTTTGGACTGATATGTAACAAAGCCGGGTGGGCTCCGGCCCCGGTGGACGGTGATCTGTACTGACACCAGTGTCTTAAGCGTTGGTGGCTGTGAGGATTCAACTAGAGTCAGTGTTAAGTGCTCCAAACAGGACCTGGCATGTGGTCAGCACCTTAAAATTATGAGCAGTATGTTTCCAGGGCTTTTTGAGCAGTAGAGCACTAATGCCAGGAGGGTTATGTTATCCAGACATACTGGAATTTCCAGACCAGGGCTTCATATATTTCTGAAGAGATCAGTGAACCACTTTTGAGAATCTATGAAAACTTTGGGCCTTTTTCCATCAGTAAGCTGTAAATTCATACATAGAGAATTCTGTAGCTGAATTCCAGAGATTCGTGAGCACTATGATGTCTTTCCATGAATCCCCAGAGGGAAGGCCTGACTTTTTTTAAGTTAACAAATGCACATGACAAAAAAAAAAAAAACCAAACAGTACAAAAGATTACATGGGGGATTCCCTACTGGGAACTTAGTCTCTTGTTTCCTCTCCCCAGTGGCAACCACTGTTATTAATTTGAGGTATTCTTCCAGGGATGATAAAAACATTCAAAAAGAAATCTTTTTTGCTCAATTTTATTAGTCATGAGGGAAATGAAAATGAAAACCACAATGAAATAACCATTCACACCTGCTCAGATGGCTGGAATAAAAATGATAGACAACAACAAGTGTTGACAAGGAAGTGGAGGAATTGGAATACGTTGCTGGTGGGATTGTAAAATGGTGAGCCACTTTGGAAAACAGTTGGCAGATTCCTCAAAAGGTTAAACATAGTTTCTCTGTGACCCAGCAATTCCACTCCTAGATATCCACCTAAGAGAAATGAAAACATGTTCACAGCAGTAATATTTATAATAGCCAAAAGGTAAAAACAACCCAAATGTCCTTTAACAGATGAACAGGTTAAAAGAATGTGCTATATCCATACCATGGAATATTATTTAGCCATAAAAATGGAGTACTGATACATGCTACAACATGGATGAACCTTGAAAAGATAATGCCAAGTAAAAGAAGCCAATCATACACTGTATAATTCCATTTTTTATGAAATGTTCAGAATAGGCAAATCCATCGAAACACAAACTACAAGTTGTGTATGTGTCTGCACAGGAGGAAGGGGAAGGGCTGGGGGTGTTGGGGAGGGGAGTGGTAATGATCACAAGATTTTTAGAGTGATGAAACGTTCTAAAATTAGATTATGGTGATGGTTGCACAACTCTAAAAAAACCGTAGAATTATATATATCAGTGAACTTTGTGGTATGTAAATTATATTTCAATAGAGTTGTTAGAAACACAAATACATAGTGGTTACTCCTAGGCGTTTAAAAATTTTTTATCTTGAGGCTTCACTTCTCTCTCATTTATTATGATTCTTTGCTACACACAGGGTATTTCATTCACTTTTTTTTTTTTAACGTCTTTCTTGGCCACTCTTACTCAACAATACTTTTGGATCACTTCATTCTTTTTGCCTGGTATTCCATTGCATGGAATTTTGTAATGTACCTAACTAGCTTCACTTGCAGGATACTGTTTTCATCCTTGCTACAACTGACAGTACTGCCTTCCAAAGAGGTTACACCAATTTACGGTGAATCGGTGATCTATGGAGTGCCTTTCCCCACATCCTCAGCTACAAAGAGTATTATCACACTTTTTGATAATTGCTAATCTAATGGGTGAAAACATAAATTTTGTACTTTTTAAATGATTGGAATGGAGCCAATTTTTCATACGTTTAAGTCTTTGGTGATTTTTTTCTGTTCATTGACTCATTTCCTTTGCCCCCTGAATTATCTTATTGCCAGAGTTTTATATAATAAGGACATCAGCCCTTTGTCATGTGTTGCAAATATTTTTCCAAGTTTGCACCTTGTCTTTCAAATGTGATATTTCTTTTACCGGGAAGATATTTTACGTTTTTGTGTAGTCTTCACCCCCCTCCCCACTACCGTGGCTTCTAACTTCTAGTTCCAATTCTGACACTTTCTGGGCTTGTCACTTGGGTCTCTGAGCCACAGTTTCCTGCTCTGTTAATAGAGTGATGATATTGGTACAAGTTCGATGAGTGCATTCGGATCTGAAGGCGTCCGGCTAAGGGGGACAGCGCTGAGCGGCAAGGAGCTGCCCTTGGGAACCCGGGTCCATCGGCGCCTGCAAACCCCACCCTGGGCTGACCTGAGGAACTGCCCTGCCCCCGCTTCGCGCTCTTCGAGCCCACGTGAGTGGCTCCGCCCGGACTAGCTTCCGACCAATGGACGAGCTTTGTAAGGCGCAGGCTCACGCCTCCAAGCCTTCTGACCAACAGGCGAGCTCAGTCTTGCTCGAGGTCCCGCCCCTCGCCGATTTGAGCAATGGGCGCCCTCCGTTCGGCGCAGGACCCGCCTCTGCCGCACGCCGGGCTGCGGGCCGCAGGGCTCGTTCCGGGAGGCGGGCGCAGCGGGGCCCAGTGTGGTGCGAGTTCGGGAGGTGGTAGGGCCGGCTCCGCCAGGCTGGGGCGGGCGGCGAGCGAGTGGCCAGGGCAGGGCGTCAGGGCCGCACGGGCTGCGGGGCCGACGTCTGGCCCGCGGCAGCAGAGACGGTAGGCGTGGCGGGGCGGGCCCTGGGGTATCCTGAGGAGGAGGCCCGGGACGCCGCCTGCTCCTCAGGAGGGGTGGCTCGCCCCCTTCCGGCCCGGGGCTAGTCGGCGGGGCCGCGGGGGCAGGGCGGGCAGCGCGCCGGGTCCGGCCCTGGTCTGCGGCCCGCGCTCGGCTTTCCAGGCCTCCGGGCCGCGCGCCCGCCCACGGGCTGCGGGTCTGGCCTCCAGGTGTGGACCTAACAGCGCCCTGTAGCCCTTGGAAGCGCTCTGACATCTCCGGGCTTTGTACTGCAAACTCCGAGCGCGTTGTAGTCCCGGAAGCGCTTTGACATCTCCGAAGTAGCGCTGTGCAAACTGAAGCGCTTGGTGATCGCGGAAGCACGTTGTGGGCTTGGAAACCGAATCGAACGAAGCCTTTGGTAAATCCTGCGATCTTCTGGACTTCTCCGAAGCGCTTTGGAATCGCCAACACTCGAAGCGCTTTGGCATCTCTGGAACCTTGAGAACTGTGATGGGCAGTGGAAAGAAGGGGAAAAGGTCAGTGATGGCAGCCCCTGGCTCTGACCTACTGGCTTGCCCTAGCCCAGGAGGTCCCGGGATAGCGAGAGTCTGAGGAGGGGCAGCCAGCAGGGGTGGTAGTGGACTCCAGGCCCCCCTCTCTACCTTGCAGGTGCCCATGGCGTCGGAGCGGCGCAAGGTCAAGTACCACTGGAACAGCACTTCGGAGCGGAATTCCCGCAAGCGCACCTGCCTCCGGGAGTCCAGTGATGTGGCCCCCTCCAGCTGGCCAGCTCATAGCTCTGCATCGCGTTCGGGAGGGGCCAGCAGCCCCAAGCGCATGAAAGCCCAGAAGGAGGACGATGTGGCCTGCACGCCGAGGTTGTCTTGGGGCTCATCCCGCCGCAGAAGTTCCTCCTCCTCCTCCTCCCATTCCTCTGGCCCAGGTGTGGGTGGGGCCGCCTCCAAAAGAGGCCTAATTCGGAGCTCACGGGGCTTCCTTTCGTCAGGGGGATCCCCTCTGCGCCCTGGCAAACCCTCTCTAGAAGAAATGGCTTCTCTAGAGGAGGAAGCCTGCAGCCTTAAGGTAAGTGGTTCCAACGCCTTGCAAACAGTGAAGCCCCTTCCACTTGGCCTGAGATGTTTGGGTGGGAGTTTTGGTGGCAGGATACTAAAAAGAAAAAGACCGTGTCTCTTGAGATCCGTGGGGTCTTCCTAGAAGTCTACGCGCAAACCAGACGACGCCAGGGGATGGCCTAAAAGTGCCGTGGAGAGGTAGTTTTCAAACTTGGCACCACTTGGGAACTACTTTAAAATCCTTGCGCCTTCCTGCCGCCCTGAGCTAATTATCCTGGGGGTGTGGGCGGAGCTTCCAGGGGTTTAAATAATCGTCAGGTGCTTGTAACCCGCAATCAGGAAGGAGGCTCGCTCGTTGCAGAGCTGGGTGGATGGCGTGCTGCACGGACACAGGTATATGTATTTTGATTGTAAATTTAAGGGATTGTGGCCTGTTCTTTGAACCACAGAGCCAAGAGTAAGAATTTGGTTCTCGGTGTGGCTTTTCACCGGAGTTACGGTTTCCAGCACGTTGGTGTTTCGTATGGTGGGGTACGGTTTGTCTTGGAGTTTAAACTTTTTAATTCCCCAGTGGGAACACAGGAGTGTTTCGTAATACTTGGGAGCAGACTGAGGAGGTCTTCACCGAGAAAGTGCATTTCTTTCACTCATTTTGTTTTTTTTTTTTTAAGGATTAATTAAATTTTCTCAGCGTGTGCGTGCGCGCGAGAAAGTTGAACGCGAGTTTGGAAAGGTTCAGGTCTCTTGCTCTTTCCTGGTTAGGGAGAGGAGAGGAGCCCTAGTTTATGTTGCTGTGTGAGCGTCACTCACCAATTCAGTCAGGTTTTGAACAGATACTTGTTTGTTTATTGAACCCAGGACCTCGAGCATGCTAAGCAGGCACTCTACCACTCAGCTATACCCTCCCCCCAGGTTTTGAAGAAATATTTATTGAGGGCCTACTTTGTGCCGGGCGGGCAGTGTTCTAGTAGCTTGGGATTCTCCAGGCTTTGCTTTCTAGGTTTTGGAGGTCTGGGCCCTCAGAGGTGAAGAGTTCTGTATGTGGGGGAAAAGTCTTGGGTGAGATGGGCTGCCCCTAGGTAAAGTTACTTTCCAAAAGCAATAAAAACCGACCTTAAGGAAAATGGTTTGTCCTTAAGCCTTTGCTCAGTGGTTTCTTATGTGGAACTGAAAAGTGAGGCTGTGTGAAGCTGTGTATCCTCACTTGAAGGCTGTTGTGCTTAGGTAAAGTGTTGCAGGTGTTTTCAGTGGGGACACAGAACTCTTGTTTGGGCACGTGGATTTTTTTTTTAATTTAATGATGAGTTAAAAAGCTTTGTCTTTGACATAGGAATACTGAATATGACACAAATGTCAATCAGGTAAATATGAGGCTAATCTAATCTTGTCATCAGTCTGTCTTGATGCAGTTTCAGTGAATTTGGGTCCATCGGAAAATAATCAGTTGGTTAAATGTAACTTCACTAAGGAGAGCAGGAGAGGAGGCATGGCAAATGAACCTTGATTAGTCTTCAGGTGCGCTGCATTCCTGCCCCTGGCTGTCCTGTAGAGCCGGAACTTGAGAGTTGAGGGCGTGGCCTCTGTTCCTAATCCAATCACAGACCCATCTTATTCTCATTTAGGCCTAAAGGGCCTTGCTTTGTCAAAATCAATTTAATGGTTAACGGTGGAGTGATGAGTAATCTGGTCCTGCAAGTCCCAATGGGGTTCTGCCTGTGCCTTGCTCCCAGTGGTAAGCACTTGAGGGTTGTGTGCCAAGCACTCTGTTGGATGGTGGAGCCATGGGATGGCTTCTAAGGAGCACACAGTCTGGCAAGAGGACTGAAGAAGCCACAAGACTGCCTCACAATGTGGTTCAGTGAAGCAAAGAGCCCAGAAAGGAGGCTGGACAGCTAGTTAGGGGGCAGATTGCAGTAGGATGTTTTCAGCCAAGGGAATTTGGATTTTATTCTAAGCCATTGGGGAGTTTATACAGGGTTCCCTAGAGAGGGCAGGCAGATTTTTGCAGTTTTGGAAGACCACTTATGTTGAGTGAGGGTGGAATATGAGGATATTGGTATGATCCGTCCCAGCTGCCCTTCTCTAGCACTGCTAAGGGGTCTCCCTAGAGAGTGTTAGTTTGAAAACAAGGTACAGTACTTCACTCATCTTGATGAGTTGCAAAATGCCTCTTACCTTCCCCTATATCTGCACCTCTTCCCCTCTTTTCTGCTGCCGCTTGTAAACTTGTCTAGTTAAGTCCAAAGTTCTGCAGTGGGCACTGCTCAGGGGCACACAGAAATGTCCTGTTGTCCCCCAGCTCCTTCCAAGGTCACCTCACCACTCACCTACCTTCCGCCCACCCATCCACCTGCTCTTCCGCACTTGCTCTGTAAACTTTGAGGGGTACACACTTAGCTTTGTGTGCTCCCCAACCTTCACCTGAGCACCGAGGCCTCTGTGCCAGGTTATGGAATATTCAGAGGGCAAGATGTTTTGGTTCATTCTGGCGGCTATAACAAAATGCCACAGACTGGTTGCTTATCAACAACAGAAATTTATTTCTAGAGGCTGGAAGTCTGAGATCAGGGTGCCAGCTTGGTCAGATGAGGGCCCTCTGCTGGGTTGCAGACTTCTTTTGTGTCCTCACATGGCAGAAGGGGGCAAGGAAACTCTCTTGGGTCCTCTTCCGTAGGGCGCTAATCCCCTCAATAAGGGATCCACTTTCATGACCTAATCACTTCCCAGAGGGACCCACCTAATACTGTCACCTTGGGGTCAGACTTCAACATACGAGCTCTGTGGAGAACACGTTCAGACCATAGCTAGACTGGGTATTCTGGAATCACTAGAGAGTCCTGCCGGCCAGCCTCTCATTGTTTGTGCCTTATTACCCCCAGGACAATTGTTTGCGAGGTTTTCTCAGGTTCTAATGACAGCTGATGATCTTCGTCATAGAAGTGTTAAATGTGTCTGTCATGAGACCTTCACCTGCCTTATGTTTGGTCTTTAATATGATGTATCTAAATTTCTAATTCAATTTAGGAAAGGAAGAGCAGAAGGGAAAATTCGAGCTTTTAGGATGTGCTAAGCCTTGTCAAATATGAGTCTCAGTATTTGAGCTATCGACTCTCAATTCTCCTTCTGGTGAAGCAGGCCATGTTACCTTTACATATCAGTTAACAGGTACTTAGACATCAGTTAACACACATTTGAGCATGTGCTATGTGTGGGCACTGGGAAAGTGAGACTCAGAAAGGTTAAATGACTGGAGCAAGGCCACGCAGCTTGTTTGCAGCAGAGCTGCGATATGATCCCAGATCAGTCTGACTTCAAAGCCAGTGTTGTTTCTACTGCTGCCCTCTGTGTGCCCTGCTCAGTCCTGGCCCAGTGTTGATGTGAGGAGTGGGGAGATGAAGAGGGCAAGACCCTTGTTCCCTCGAGGAGCTCTCTGCAAGGTCACGTGGCCCAGACTTGAGAAACCATTATGCATCTTAGCTCTCGAGTGACACAGCTTTCACGTGTGGTCCCAAGTCCTGAACCTTCACTCAGCAGGTGTCCAGTCTTGGGTGGAAGGCTGTGCCGGGACTAGAGGTGCAGAGAAGGCAGTGGTTGGAAGACTAGAAAATGATTCATCCCAGGGCTGTTCAGGAAGTGTTGTAACAGGATATTCGAAGTAGTGGGGGCCAGAGGAATAAGTGACTAACCACCGGGAAAGTCTGCATGGAAGAGGTGTCATTTGAATTCTCCTGATGGACAAGGAGAAGGAAAGGACATTTCAGGCAACAGGAACAAAGTGTATCCAGAAAGGGTCAGGAAATGCTGGTCTGATGCTTGGGACACTGCTTGCTCCTGAGGGCCCTCCTTTCCCCCTTCACCATCATTTTTCTCATTCCCGGGATGCCTGCGTGTGTGGAGAAAGGCAGGAGGTGACACTGGAAGGAAGGCTGGGTTAGGTTAAGCCAGCCTGGGAGGGCTTCCGGGGTCATGCTCAGGCAGATGCAGAGCCGTTTAAGGGTTATAAGCAGAGGTATGACATTGCCAGGTTTTAGAACTCCTGTTGGTACACTGTAGAGAAAGGATGGGAGGGAGCAGGCTGGGAGCTGCTGAAATTGTTCAGGCTAACAGTGCTGAGGACTGGAGCGACTTCTCCACGGATATCTCATTGCTAAGTGCTTGATCTATGAAATCACCCTTTCCTAAGCTCTGATTTTTTTTTTTTCCAGGTTGATTCCAAAGATAGTTCTCGTAACTCCATGGACTCTGAATTTGCAGCTGAAGCTGAGGGTCAAAATGATACCATAGAGGAGCCAAACAAGGTCCAGAGAAGGAAGCGGGACCGACTTGGAGACCAGGGCTCTACGATGATCTACCTGAAGGCCATCCAGGGCATCCTGGGAAAGTCGATGCCAAAAAGGAAGGGAGAGGCTGCCACTCGGGCCAAACCCAGCACGGCAGAGCGTCCCAGCCGCCGAGAGGGACCAGCCAGGAGTGTCAGTGTGTCTGCTCCGCAGGAAGAGAAGGAGCCTGCCCCAGAGGTCAGAGCGGAGGAGGAGAAGGCTGTGCGCGAGAAGAGCGGCCTCCGCGACAGGAGAGTGGTGATAGACCCTCCGGGGAAGCCCAGCGAGGAGCCCCTTGGCGACCGAAGGGTGGTCACTGAGCAACGCTCTCCAGCCCTGGAGGTTTTGGATGATTCTCACTCGCATTTAAACAGCCCAAAGGTGAGTGTAGCTGAGGCCATGCGGGCCAAGCATGGAGTTTCTAGTTCTTTAAATGCATTTGGTCTTTTACTCACTCAGCACAGTACTTGACTTAACCGGGGCTCCAGGAGACAAATTGATGGTTCTCTTCTAACGTTACCTTTTGGACTTATTTGGAAACACCAATTCAGTGATACCTTTTTTTAGGATTTATATGTTTGTTAAGATACAGGTTTGCCTGTGTAACGAAGCTGAAAATAACTAACTTAAAGAAAACAGATGTTTTCCTTAAAGACAATGGCTCCACAGTGTCAGGGGCCCAGGTGCCTGTGTCTTGACTCTCTGCTGCCCCTCAACCCAGTTTCCATCTTGTGTGAGATAGCTCCTGGGACAGGACTCAGCACGTCATGTTGACATTCCAGCCAGGAGGAAGGGGAGAGGAGCAAGGGACATTCCCTCCCCGCCTCCCTTTTTAAAATTAATTAACTTATTAATTTATATATTTTTAATTTTTTTCCTACCTCCGTTTTTTTAAATTGAAATATAGTCAGTTACAATATGTCAGCATAATGTCCAGTCATACATATACATACATATATTCATTTTCATATTCTTCTTCATTAAAGTTTATTCAAGATATTGAACATAGTTCCCTGTGCTATACCCTCCCTTTAAAAGCTTGGCCCAGAAGTTGTACACTTGGTTTCTGCTTATATGTTACAAGAATCTAGAAACCTGGTCAACACCTGCAAGAGAGTCTGGAAAATTAACTTCCATCTGGAAAGCCTTACACCCAGATATACTTCTATTTCTGTAAAAAGAGAGAGTGATACTGAATGATACTGGAGGGAAACTAACATTTTTAAAAAACACTGCTTATGATTTAGAAGAAAAGGCATTCCTCTGTCCTGCCCATCCCTGCCCGTCCTTCACTGCTGCTCCTCAGAGGTAGCTCGTTTCATCTCTTTTAAAGAGCTCTTTGCTCCAGTACTTATCTCTGTATTTCTAAGTAATTTTGCATTGTTTATTTTTTAAAAATTTAGACATCTAGAGTTCTTACTCAGAAAGATGAGAATTTAGTTCTCTACACTTTGGCAGCATCAAGGCTCAGAAATGGATTCTCTCTCCCTTCCTGCAGTTCCCTGGGTCATAATACAATTTTTAGCTAAATCTATTAATTTATTATCACCACGTTCCTGGCTGAGTTATGTATACTCTGATTACGTTTCCTTTTTTAGAAAAGTTTTTCTTTCAAGTTCATCACCTTGTTTTTTTCCTTTATTTTTCTCTGTACCTATGACTACTTCATCCCCAAACTGCTAGTTCCATAAAGTTCTTCTCAATGTTGTCAAAATAAGTAATGTCCCTGCGCCCCCCCTTTTTAAAGTGTACTCCCTTTAATTGTTTCCTTAAGATTCTTTTTTCTCCTATCTTTTCATCTCTGCTTTCTTTATGAATAATTAAAGTGAATGTGTATAATTCATACTTGAAGAATTTTCGACATACTTGATGTCTAAGAACACTGGCTTAGTGTTTTGAGTATTCCTTTCTTGGAACATCCTGTTCTTGTTTTGAGGTTACAGTACCTTCTCTTGTTTCTCTGAGAATATTGATTAGTTTATTTTGAAGATTTTTTTCTATACTGCTTTTTCTGAGTTTCCTTCTGATTTAAAAAATTTTTTTTGGTTTCTGTCTTTTGTGGTAGGGCTTTCCTCAGAAGTTTTGGCTCTTTGTTCATATTTTAAGGATAAAGCATTAAAAAGCCAATTGGAAGTCCTGAGTGCATGGATGGGCTTGTGAACTACTGACTTCAACATAGTGTGATAACCTTGTGGGCTCTTGGTTGGATCTGTAGCTCTGTCCTCAGGCTGCTTGGTGTCCACGGGGAGAAATCCTCTGGTCCCCTGCCCAGGAGCACACCTGGTAGCTCGTGTTGTAGGAGTCAGGTTGAGGGACGTGCCTCATGTGATGGTCCCTCACCTGCAGACATGTGTCCGTTGTCCACGATTATTCCATAGGCTCCTTGGTTTAACTCTTCCAGGTGTGAACCTTAGTTCTTTTTCTCGGTGGGGAAGGAGCAGAGCCCCCTGTACAGGATGGGATCAGGGATCTGGGGCTCTAACTTCGCTGATTCTCCTATTTTCATCTCCAGCTTCACCTTTGTTTTGAGAGGTCTGGTACCTCCAATTTCTGAGTCTGTCTGGGGTCCTATATTGTGATTCAGCATGTTTCTGCGTTTTTCTCACCACAGGCCTAGGTTGTGGCCATCTGTGATCTGCTTATCCAGTAACCGACCATCCGTCTATTTGTTTTCTAGCATATGATTTTTAAATTTGCTTTGCTATTTAGTCTGTATGCTTTCTCTGTGAATGTTTATGCCTTTTCAAGTCCATTGCCTGTAGTTTTCAGAGTTTTTATAGGAGGAAGGACAAAACCCACGTATACTGTCTTTAGTTGGAAATCCCAAGAACAGTACATTTTGTAACCAACTTTTCCCACCAGATAAAGAACGTCTGTGTTTCCTGTCTAACATAGATCGTTCTTTGGCTGCTTAGAATTCCACTGTATGGATAAGCTTTCCAAACTTAGATACCCAGACTCCTGTTTGTCAGACTGGACACTGTTGGGTGTGTATTTGGAGGCACTGTAAGGTGGTAGGGAAGCATGTGGGTGTCGGGGTCAGACAGTCTGGGCTCAGATCCTGGCTCTGCCACTTGAACTGCAGTCATGAGAAAGTCACAGAACCTCTCTGAGCCTAGTTTCTTCCTCTGTATAAAAAGACACAGTTCTTTAAATGTTACCACAGAGTAACACAGGAATCAGCAGACTTCTTCTGTAAAGGGTCAGATAGTGAATATTTTAGGCTTTGGGGGCTTAATATGGCCTCTGCTGGAATAGCGTGAAATCAGCTTTAGGCAATATTTAAGCAAATGGGCCTGTGATCCAGTAAAGCTTTATTTACACCAGCTGGCAGTGCGTTAGATTTGGCTTTTGGGCCACAGTTTGCAGACCTCTGAATTAAACATGAAAATACTTTGCTCAGTGCCTAGTGTATAGTAGGCTCTCAAGAAAGATAGCTTTAAATTTTACCATATGGGCTTGAATCTAAGGAAGTCTTGAATATAGGTAATCTCCCATTTTCCCAAAAAGGAAATCCAAAAATTTTTTCCTGGCTAATGTGACTTTTTCCTGGCTTTCATTGCAAGAACTTAGATGATATTATTGTAAGTCTGTTTGTCATATTTCTAGGTACAAGTGCATTTTTTGAGTCACTGTTTTCCTCACTCTGCCATTTTTTTCCCCCACTCTCACATTTCATTAAATAATTTTATTAAACCTTTTCACATGTCTCTGACATTGTCTTTGTTGTCACTGGAGTTACTTTTGGAGTCATGTAATGTGATTTCCTGAACTTCTCTGATGATAAGAATGAGCAAATCTGACTTAGAATCTGAGATGGGACCTGGGAATTGGTAATTTGTTTTAACAAATAACCCGAATGATGGAGAAGTTTGTGAAGCACCCAGCGGACATCTCTACCCCTCTATCTGAGTTGGAATTTTATTTTAGCTTTATTATTTTTATGTAAACTGTTTCTTATGGAATATTTAAAGTATGAAAATTACCAACATACTTATCACTCGTCTTCAACAATTAATAACTCACGGCCAATCTTGCCTTGGGAGAAAAGGGATAAAGCAAAGCAAATCCCACCTACCATTATCACTTCATCCATAAATATTTCAGTGTGTGTCTCTAAAATTAGGGAAAAAAACAAACGTAAGTACTATATTCTCTCTCCCTCTGCCGCACACACACAGGCACAGGCACACGCACACACACGGCTTAATAGCATCAGCCATCCAGTCTGATTGGATTTGCCTGTTTTGTGATTGTTTTTGGTTTGTTTGAAACAGGATCCGAGAAAGAGCAATGTCTCAATTTCTATGTGTTTGTCTCTTAGTCTCTGTAGTTTCCCCCTCCCCTCTCCCACCCTGTGTTGTCATTTATTTGTTGTAAAAGAAAAAAAAAAAAGTCATTTGATGTGTAGTATTTCCCGCAGCTGAGATGTCACTGGTGGATGGAGCACGTTTTGAATCTGTCTTGTTCTGTCCCTAGACATTTTATCCCAAATTGCAGATAGCTGTTCCCATTGCATTCAGGGAGTTTGCATTCATCTTTTGGAGGTGTTTTTTTGGGATTGCCACAGTGTAACCATTTCTAAATATTTTTTTAGGAAATATATTTCCATGGTTTAAAAATAAAACATAAAAATTATTTAGTAAAACATAGCTTTCCAGCCTGGACCTGTGTTGCCTTACTCTTGCACTTGGATACTACTTTGTAAGTTTCTCAGTTTTTCCAGTGAAATTTAATGTATAACCACTTAGATTTTGCTTTTTTAAAAGTAATCTTTAAAAAAAACTAAAAGCGATCTTTAAAAGTTTTAAAAATGACATCGAACACAGAACTTTGAGGTCATACCTCCAGGAATAATGATTAAGTCTCTTAGATTTCCTTGGTTCCCCTCACCTCCTTTTTTAAAATATTGAGGTTAGGGAATCTCTATAAGCAGCTCAAATTAGCTTGACTGAGATTTATTTGTGATCATTTGTCATCTTCAGATAAAAGAGTACATCTTGTAATACAAGAGACTTTGTAAGGACTTAAATATAAAATGACCCCTCAGAAAAGGAGCCAACATTTTGGGGAGAAAAATCTTACCTTCTATTTGGGCGGGTTTTTTTGGGTGACTTTAGTCAGATTAACTTTTGTTACTGAAAAATGGCAAAATATATTTTGAAGAGCTGAATTGCAAAGATGTTAATTATGTGTTAGTGTGTGTGAAAGACATTTTAACTTTTAGGCGCACATACACGGAAGGAGAGTAATGACCCCAGTATATCTCACTGAAAATTCAGCGGAGAAAAAACTTGTCAAGTTCAGGCAAGACTGCAGTGTCTTATTGTCTAGGTTGGTGGAAATTTCCATAAGCAAGGTAGTGTGAAAGATTGTTCTCCCTTAGAAATTACCTTCTAAAAAACTTATGGGGAATTTTAAACATATTCAAAGTAAACAAACTAGTGTAGTGAATCCCTCAGGTTCCCATCACTCAGCTTCAGGAGTTTAGATTAAAATTTTTTTGTTTTTTATTTTTAGTTTTAATTTTAATTTTTTAGGGGGAGGTAATTAGGTTTATTTCTGGGGAGCGTTCTGGGGATTGAACCCAGGACCTTGTGTATGCTAAGCGTGCCCTCTACCACTTGATCTGTACCCCCCCCCAATTAAAATTTAAATGTGCTGCAATTTAAAATATCTTACCTTTAGAAAATATTACTGTTTGAATATGTCTGTTATTCAAGAAGGGAATAGCAGGAAGAAATCTAAAGCAGGAATGTGTCAAATGGGAAGTTTATAATTCATTACAATTTTTGTACCAGTTTGTTTCCTTTTAGACTTGTAAAGAAAGGTGTGGAAAATTAGTCTAGACAGTAGAAGCAAATCTTTTGTTCCAT
Organism: Vicugna pacos; assembly: GCF_048564905.1. Lineage (NCBI taxonomy): Eukaryota > Metazoa > Chordata > Mammalia > Artiodactyla > Camelidae > Vicugna > Vicugna pacos. The sequence goes on from NC_133003.1 coordinate 49,662,762, forward strand.
TTGAAGGAGGTAATCAGTGCTCGCTCTTAGTGAATTATTTGTTCTATCAGATGAGTTGTGTGTGTTTATAAAAGTATTGAAAGAGCTTTGTAAGGCCCCTTGCTCAGGCCCTCTGGTGCTGGTGGATACAGGTGGCTTCATGAGCGAGAGGAAACAAGGGCACTTAAGCCCAATTGTTTTTGGATGAGTTGAAATCCGTTTACTGTGTTTCTCAAACCTGATCTGCATCAAAATTACATGAGAATTAAGTACAGATTCTTAGGCACCATTCTGGACCTATCAGTGTCTGGTTAGGGCGGGCCTTTAAAAAGCTTTGTTTTTAAAAAACCCGCCTAGTGGTTCTGATGTGAAGCTAAGTTCAGAAATCATTGCACGATTTATTCTACAAATTAATTCAAATACAGTATGAGCACTTACTGTATGCCAGACACTGTTCGGGATGTTCAGGAGATACCAATGGAGAAAGTAAAAGTTCCTGACTTTGTAACTTACGTTTTAGCAGGGCTAAATTGATTTAATGCAACGTATTGTTGTTCAGTTACTATTACTCCCTAGTGGCATAAAATAACTGATTTATTTTGCTCTCAATTTTGTGAGTCAGGAATTGAGAAAGATCTAGACTGGGCAGGTCTTTGTTGGTAGCGGGTGAGTGTTGGAGGGGTTCTGTCATGTGGCTCCATTCAGGTATTGGTGGGGCTGCATTCTGAGAGCCCAGCACGGCTGGTCCACCAAGATGTGCACCCGTGTGTGAACATGTCGGGCAGTTGATGATGGCACCTGCCTGTGACCTCTCTAGCTTGGTCACAGGTGCCCTGACGGTCGGCCTCCCACAGAGGAGTAAGCAGAGAGAACCGGGGAGACGGCAAGGCCATCCTGACCTAGCCCTGGCAGCAGCACGGTGTCTTGTCTGTAATCCTGTTGTACAGTTACTGTACCAGTTGCCCAGGTTCAAGGGGAGGGGGTCTCAAACCCCACCTTTCAATGGAGAGAAATGTCAAGAATTTGCAGGCACATCTTAAAACCTCCGCAGCTGTGTGGGTTTGAATTTTGAATGTGTAGAGACGTGTTGGAGATGGGATGTTGGGCAGTGCTTTTCTCTAAAACCCTGACACCCAGTGAGTTCTAGAGAATTTTTCCCAAAGGGGAGCGTTCAGAAAGCGAATGCAGGCATAGCATCCCTTCTGGGGGTGGCATGTTAAGACCACGGTCACCAGTTTATTCTCTGAAGCTGACGTGATGGTTCCTAGCTGGAACCTGCCTTGCTCTCTGGAAATAATAAGGAAACCAGGTGACAAAGTGAGCTAAGGAGCCAAGGCAAAGCCATCACCGTGGCCAGAAAAACAGCCAGGGCTTCTGTTCTGCAGTTTGGGAGGCTGTCTTCCCCCAGGAAGAAGGCTAACCTTTTGTTGCTTTCCTTTCCTGCAGCCTAAAGAAAGGGAGGTGGTGATGGAGCACAGCTCTTCGGGAAGCGACTGGTCCGACGTGGATGAGATTTCCACAGTCAGGTTCTCTCAGGAGGAGCCCGTCTCCCCGAAACTCTCAGCAGCTCCAGCGCCTTCTGCCTTCCCCACTGACTACGTCATGTACCCGGCCCACTTGTACAGTAGCCCCTGGTGTGACTACGCCAGCTGCTGGACCAGCAGCCCACAGACTTCCAGCTACCCCTCCGTGGGCAGTGGCAGTGGAGACACGGCCCAGGCGGGGAAGGGCGGCCGGGGCTCTTCCCCCAGCTCGACAGTGAGCTCCCAGAACACCTGCAGAGGCCCGGAGGCCGCCAAGGAAGGCAGATCCCGGGATTCTCGTTCATCTCGTTTCTCCAGAAGCTCAGAAGAAGAAGAGGTGAAGGAGAAAAGAACATTCCGGGAGGATGCACCACCACGTCCGTGTGGAGGACACGCATCCAGCTCCCTGCCAAGGAGCCGTCGGGAGCCCAGGCTAGAGGGTTTCATCGACACCCATTGTCACTTGGACATGCTCTATTCCAAGTTGTCTTTCAAAGGGACCTTCACAAAGTTCAGGAAAATTTACAGCAGCTCCTTCCCTAAGGAATTTCAGGGCTGCATCTCTGACTTTTGCGATCCTCGGACACTGACAGATTGCCTGTGGGAGGACCTTTTGAAAGAGGATCTGGTGTGGGGGGCCTTTGGCTGTCACCCCCATTTTGCACGTTACTACAATGAGAGTCAAGAAAGAAATCTTCTGCAAGCCTTAAGGCACCCCAAAGCTGTGGCATTTGGGGAAATGGGTTTGGATTACTCTCATAAGTGCACCACGCCTGTCCCAGAGCAGCACAAGGTAACGTCCTCTTTAGCTTGCTTACAGTTTTAAGTTCCTCTTTCAGTTGTCGAAACCTACCAGTAAGGGTTTCTCTGCTTTTGGAACTGAAGAATTTAGCATCTCTAAAAATTGGATTATTCTTACCCAGACCATGTAGATGGCATTTGTGAAATGCTTCACAAGCTGTTTCTTACCTTCCAGCTTTATTATGTGAGAGAGAGGGGAACAGGCACGCTGGGACTTCTTCCAGCTGATGATTCGACGTCAAAGCTATTGTTCCTTCTTGGCAAGCAACACATTTTTGTTTAATTAAACAAGATATTTTTATTCTGATTTGAAAGTTAAGTATGCCCTTTGGAGAATATTTGGAAAATGCAAAAATGTGTAAAGAAGGTAACTTCCCATTCCATCCAAGATGGTGGCTGTTTGCGTCATAATACTTTGCCTTCCCACTGTGCTTCGTTGACCCCTGTTCTTTTTCAGCTGGCTTCCTGGGGAGGACAGATGCTCCAACCCAGCCACAGTTCCTGCGCCCCAACAATTCTTCCATCTGAACATTTGTGAAATTCAGATGTGTTTTGAAATTCGTATTTTTAATGCTGTTGTCCCCTAGAGAATTGCAAGGGACAGTTGGTAGCATGTCTTACAAGCACCTGTCAGAGAATCAAGGACACGTGTGTTGTACGTACATGCTTCTTAAAAAAGAATTTAGGAAATTAAAAAAATAATAATAGTTTTAAATGTTTTTTCCATTGTGAAAATGTTCCTGCTTCATTAAATATGCTTTGAAAAATAGGCTTTTAAACAACTGTGTACTATTCCACTCCAAGGCTATAATAGTTTAATTTCTCGAGGAATAATTTTTTAGAAGCCGGAATTAAATGTTGAAATTAGAGCCTCTTGCCTCTGGAGGGGTTCAAGGAGGGCAGTTGTGTTGGGGAGGGGATCCAGCCAGCTGTAGATCGTGGAACTAGCCCATCTTTAAAGTCCTCAGCAAGCATTCTGTCCTGTTGGTAACCTAGGGTCACTTTCTTTTAGTTGAAAACACAGGTCTCACAAGAGTTATGTCAGACTTGGTATTAGCTCAGTGCCATTATTGTAAAAGGAGGTGGCACAAGTGTTGGACTTGGAAATGTCATTCTCAAGTGAATGTCACCTGACTCAAGTTACTGAAAGCATCTTAGTGTTAAAAATTCAAACACAGCATGACTGGGACATTGTCCTGTGCAGCAGAAATTGACACGCTGTAATTGTCTGTACTTTGATAAAAAATTAATTAATTAATATAAAAAATTCAAACACGAATTACACTCCACAATTGAAGAAAACTATTCATGGAAATATTAAGTTTACGATGAGGTATTTTGTTTATAATGAATTTGTATTTTTGTGCTTTTTTCTAAACCTGAACTTGTTTGGGGAAAGAATAAGTTCTAGCCCTGCTTTTTTCAATAAAATTAATAGCAACATGTGTATTTTACTTAAAGGTTTGAAAGTGGCTAGAGTTTAGGGAAAAAAGTAATATATCTGTAGGTATTCACCTAGGAGATCTGATTTTGGTTAAGTAAAGAAAGCAAGTTGAAGAAAACAGGTGTAGTATTTATTCTTTCCACAAACACTGGAGCATCTTCTGAGAGCTGGGCATTGTGCATAAATATATGTGTATATATATATAGCAACTTTTTGCAAAGGCAAAGGTGTGCAAGGTGATTGACTGCCTCTTGGGAAGTGGGATTAGAGGTGAGGGCAGTGAAGGGAGGGACATTTCACTTGTATTGATGTTCCTGAGCCCCGCCCTGCCCCTGTGATCCCAAATAAGCACTGCGTAGTGGTTGCCGCGTGGAAAGCCTGCGTTCAGACTTGAATCGTGGTGCTCCAGCTTACGGCTGCAAGTTGCTTGGCCTCATTAGAACCCTCAGTTTGTTTGCATGATGGGCCAACGGCAGTACCTATCTTAGGGTGCTTTAGAGGATTACAGGTTGTAATACAGCCGAATAATAACACTACCTGGTAAGCACTCGGTGTTAGCTATTACCATGCACTATGTAGTTCAAAAATAAAGACTTGGAGACAGTGGCGGTTGCCCACTGGACTGGCGGTTCTGGAGGCGTCAGGCATCCGAACTGGTGGTCCTAACCCGCGGATGTCGCTCTGTCTTCTCCAGGTGTTTGAGAGGCAGCTGCAGCTGGCCGTGTCCCTAAGGAAGCCCTTGGTGATCCACTGCCGAGAAGCTGACGAAGATCTGCTGAAAATCATGAAAAAGTTCGTGCCTCCAGACTACAAGATTCACAGGTGGGAGGGCTGGAACTTCAGCGGGCAAATGCAGTGAGCGGTTGCCTCTGTCCAGGGCGTTAGTGGGCAAAAGAAACTCAGTGAGGAGACGGTTGAGAACAGTACGTCTTTACGTAGGGTCTTTCCTAAGGGTTAACTGTCAGGTTGAATCAGGCGATTTCTGCTGTTTGATCATTTTTTATTTATAAAACGGCAACTTAAATGGTTTGAGCTGGTCCCCTAAATCACCAGTGGGCAAGGAGGGGCTTTTGTGGCCCCTTCTCCAGTACCAGGCTGGAACAGAGGCTTGGTTCTCAGAAGTGGGAGCTGTTGATCCTGGAAGAGGCTGCTGTGGGTTCCAGTGACTTAGTGCACAGAGAACATTCCAGGGCACCTGAGAAAATTTTTTCTTTGCTTTCTTGAACTTGAAAGCTCATTCCTCCCACCACCCCTGTTAAAATCTAGGGTGTATTTTATCTAAATGGTATCGAGGGGTTCTTTAGTTTGGTAAACTCACTGACCTCCCACCATGTGCCTGCCCTGGGCATTGGCTTGGCTCGGGGCGCCCTGGAGGAGCTGTGGGAGATAGTCAGCTGGTGACGTGTGCAGAGAGTGCAGGGCTGGCGGGGTGGGTGGGCAGAAGGTGCCGTGGGAGCCAGCGGAGGGGCCATGAGCTGATTCTGGCTAGAGGGGGTCAGGAGATGATGTCGGCTGGCTCTTTCAAGATGGGTGAGATGAGTTAACTGAAAAAACAGAGTCTAGAACCCAGGCCAGGTGGTGACAGGTGGCTGAAGGGGGTGGGGCTTTCGGCCTCCAGACCAGTGCCTTTCGGATGCCCAGGCAGAGAGAGTGACGCCTCTGAGGGGATGCCCACACTAGAGGCGAGATGAAGCACAGGCACTTGGCTTGTGGGCCAGTGTGTGTTGTACTAAGAACATAGACAGATACCGGATTAAGAGAAGAATGTGCACCTATGGGCCCACTCCCCAATATTTTTATTTTTTGTTTCCTTCCAATTCATTTGATTACATGGATAAAGCTGATACTGTGTTTGTAATCCAGAGGGGCTACAGTTTGTAATTCTGCTTCTGACTGTGTTTCCTGTGGACTTGTTCCCTTGGATGCAGTCTTTCCACTTCTGAGAACTGAGCCACAGAAAATAATTTAAAGGAGGTGTAAAGAGGGAGGTGGGGCTTCTGCCGAGGGCTGATGAGAGAGCCCTGATCTGGATTCCCCTCCCCCAGGCATTGCTTCACCGGCAGCTACCCAGTCATCGAGCCCCTGTTGGAGCACTTCCCCAACATGTCCGTGGGCTTCACGGCCGTCCTGACTTACTCCTCTGCCTGGGAGGCCCGGGAAGCTCTGAAGCAGATCCCGCTGGAGAGGATCATCGTGGAAACCGATGCACCCTACTTCCTGCCTCGACAGGTGAGGGTGTCTTGGAGCTGCGTGGAGGCACTGCGGGGAGAGGGCGGGAGGTGGGCGGTCCCCCGTGCAAGGTCGGCAGGACCAGAGCCGCAGGAACTTTTCAGGTCCCACCCTTGGCTGTGTAGATGTCTCCTCTCTGTTGCTTTACAGAACCAAAGTCTAGGGGGCTGAGAAGCTGAAGGGTAACCACTCTCTTCCAGGCAGTGCAAAGCCCCACCCTGTAGAGGGTGGTCCAAGGAAGCGTGGGACCCTGCTCACCCAGAGCCCCCCTGACTGGGACTCTCCCTGCACCTGCAGGTAAAGGGGTCTCGACACAGCTCCGGAGAGATCCTGCTGGGGAAGGGCCGGGAGGGCGCTGTGACGGCTGTGCATAGAAGGCACAGCGACGTTCTGAATGCTTGGTGTCTTCCAGGTTCCCAGGAGCCTTTGCCAGTACGCCCACCCGGGCCTGGCCCTGCATACGGTCCGGGAGATCGCCAGGGTCAAAGACCTGCCGCTGGCCCGCACCTTGGCCACCCTGCGTGAGAACACCTGTCGCCTCTACAGCCTTTAAGCCAATGGGGTGCCGTCAGGAGTCTCCCAGAAAAGGTGATAAAAGTCACGTTACATATTTTCTAAACATCAGACCCCAAATGGCTTTTTCTCTGATTCTTCATGTAGAGAATGTAAACGTAGGGTGAGCACGTAGCCTCGTCTGTCTCGAGTGAACCTGAGTTTGACCTTCTTCCTTTTCTCTTCGCCGCCCTCCAGACGACCAGCGGCCTGACGGCAGAAAGGCCGTGTGAACTGTGTGTGTCCCAGCTCGAGGATGTGTTTGAGAGCCCATTGGAATGGAGGAAACCTGGACAGGATGTTTCCTGAAACCCGTTCGAAGGCTCCTGCTTCCGGCTGTTGGGGGGGGTGGGCGGCAGGCGCACAGTGGTGCTGGTGAGGGTGCGGGCTGGCCTCCCGGGCCGGGGCCCCGGGGCTTCGGTGGAGGGGGAGAGGCTGACGGGAGGGCGCAGCGAGCGTGCCTGCCAGTCCCTGTCCTTGGCAGCCTGTGCGTAACCACACTCCTCCTCGTCTCGGCGCCTGTGGGCGTGTAACTGGGTTCCTGGTTCTCCACGCTAAAAACGGACTCCCAGGTGGGAATTCTGCTCCGGGGGGCTTTGCCGGAGACTCGTGGAGCTTACTGTCCTGCAGCCAGTGCAGGCAGCCCCTCCTTTCCTGGACGACTCTTCGGTTTGGCTTTCACTGTTGCCCTTCAGCTCCATGTCGGCTCAGGCAGAAGAACCTCGGCTGCTGGTCTCGCTGGTTCTGCTGCCATTGATCTGAGCGGGCAGAGGGACGCTCAATGTCCAGGACGAGTTCTGGCCTGGGGAGATGTGGACAGATGGGGGGACTTGAGGAAGGAGACCCCAAGGAAGGTGCTCCCACTGTCAGGTGCCCTCAGGGCTGCAGCTCGGTTGTGTTAGATGGAAAGGGCCCAGTTTGCAGCAGAAGCCACCTGCTGGTCTGCTGTCGGGGGTCCCAGCTGCCCTTTACTCCACTTTGCCCCCTTCTCCTGGAACATTGGACCAAAAATAACTCCTGTTTCATCTCATGTTAACAGCCCCTTGTGTGCCCCACCCAGGTGGAGAAGTAAACCAGTTTAATTCTCCAAAGCTCTGCTGGCGCCGCCCAGCCCTGTTCTGTTGCCTTTGCGGAGCATGTGGGCCTGGTGTCTAACTCCCCTCCTGGGGCTCTCCTTGGCCTCTGCTCTGTCCTTTCTCTGTGGTGGAAGTGAGATCCCCTCCTCGGACTTTCGTGCAGCCAGGTCATCTCAAGTTCTGAGCTGTGCTCTGCTGCCTGCTGGTGCCTTGTGAAGGTATAATCATTACAGGCCCTGGACGGTTGTGACATCAAAGGTTAAGTGTGAGGACACTCTGCACTTTGGACAAAAGGATCCTTTATTCCAATCTTCCTCAGTGAGACAGGCCACCCTGAGTCCCTTCTGTTTCTTGGAGGCCAGTAGTTTAAATCATAAGATCCATCACTTAGGCTGGATTCCTCTAGGTGTTTGTGGCAGGTACTTTTGGAAGGTGCTTTTGAACCTCGTAAGCTTCCTATCTGGTATTTCCCTCTTGCCACGGTACCCAAGTTGCTGGCCTGGGAAGTAGGCCTTGATTCACCGTCCACCTTTCACGGATCTGCTGTGTGTCTTCTGTGCCTCACATTTGGGGAATCCGGGGCCTTGTTCTGCTTGGAAGATTTGGAGGACTAAGTATTTCAGAGTGCTTTGTGTCCCCCAAATGAACTGCAGCTAATCCATCTCCTTCATGACAAGGCCTGTAAGTCATGACTGCCTCCACGGGAAACCAACCAGGCCCGCGTCTGAGGATTAAGCGCGATAACTCAGTGGACGTCTCTGAGCCATTGCAGTCTCCCTGCCAAGGTAAAGCACAAGGTGCTATGTACTTTCACCCCTAGTACTTAGGATCTTCATTTCTGTGACACAGTGAAGCGCTGCCTGTGCGGGTGTGCCGGCGGGCTGGCGTTTTTGGTTCGGTTTTTGGATGGCTGATGTGATTGTTCTTGCCGTGTTGCTGGAATGCCTCTGTATCTCGGCCCCCTCGCCGCCTTTGGCCATCTCTTTCTGAAAATAAAGTCGATGGCTCTTCAGCCAACTCCCGTGCTCTCCATGTTTGTTTATGTTCCTCAGAGTGATAACGGTGGTGAAGTCAGTCGTTGGCCAGCTTTGTAACCTGAGAATCCAGAGGTCTGGATGCATTCTCACATATGCACGTGCCTCTGCAAAATTAAACTGGAACCAAGATCCCTGGTACCGTCTTAAAGTTCTGCTGCCTTGAGAATTAACTCCCACTTTATTGCCTGGGAACACACATATATCGCTGCTGCTTAGCTGTGAAAAGTACAGACTCCTCTTTTTTTTTTTCCCCTGAGCAGTGCAGTGGAAGGAAGAAAAGTTGAGTACACGGGGGTGTTGTTGATGGTCGGTTGTACTGTGGGCTTTGGACTGTGAACTTGGATGCTTCTGGGTAAACTTTGGAGGAAATTCTGTTTCATTGTTTACAGTCAGCCCTCCGGTTCTGCCCTAAGGTGTCCTTGAACCCAAGTGCTCAAGCCAAAAGTAAACCTCTGTCCGTTCCAAGAATGCTGAACACATCTGAAATCTGTTGATGCCTCCTCTCGGAGACAGTCGTTGGTCTGGCTTTCTAGCACACTCCTCGCTCTGTCTTGGCTGCATCCCATCTGAACACGCAGCGGCTGTGTCCACCCAGTGATAGTCTCTTTGTGGCTGGAAATCTGCTCGTGGTGTTTCCGGGGTTTTCCATCTTTCTATATTAAGTTTGGGGCCAATACTAATCATCTGAGAGCGCTATCATTTTTGCGTCAGTCATTTCTGTAAAATCAGGACAAACGGACACTCGAGTGACAGGGCTTGAACGAAGTGCCCAAGGTGGCAGAGCTGGCGATCGGTGGCCGGGCAGCCCCTGTGCTCACGGTAAACACTCGTCAGCGATGTTTGGAAGTGGCTTCAGACAAGAAAGGCAGCTAAGCATGGGTCTCGCCCCTTCTGTTTGCACACCGTCCTAAGAGAACTGAGCACATTCCTGCAAGTGCGTAAGAAGTTAAATACACGTGCTACTATACTGATGTACTGGGTATGTTTTGTAAGTGTTTTGTAAGAAGGATTTTTTCTTGTAGCCAATGCCTTGCTCACCCCAGGGGTGAATATACCCACTTCAGAGACCCAGAAATTAGTCGTGTCAGGAGGTGACATGTGCAGGGGCAGGTCTGAGAGGGCTGACGTGGGACCGGGTTTGAAAGGCTGCATTTTCTCCAGTGTGCCCCCTGTTCCCTGTGACCAGTTTTATTTCTGCCAGTTGTTGACTTGAAATTGTCTTCACCCCACTCCAGGTTGACACCACTTATTAGGAAGGAAAATGAAACACAGAAACGAAAAGAATCTCCTGGACCCGAGGCTGGCATCTGCATTACCAGGGCTTCTCTGTGGAGGATCAGGGGTGGGGAGGAGTGAGGGCAGCAGGGCAAGGGGGTGACTTTGTTGACAGCCAGTCGAACCTGGGAGCACGGGCCCAAGCCCCCAGCTCTGGATGAGCTGGAAACGTGTTTGCTCTGTGACCTTGGGAGGTCAGTTTCTCTGAGGTTCAGTCTTCTCCCTCTTCAGTGGGTTTGTCATGAAAATCAGTGGACATTACATGAATTTCTTGTAAGCATTTAGCACAGTGCCTGCTGCACAGCAGAGATGCAGTAAGTGGTGGCTGTTAGGGTAACTGAATGCCTGCTACGCGCAGGTGTCCTTGTGTCAGTCTTGACAGTAACCGGGGGGGGAGGTTGGTCCGGACCAGACAGCGGGTATTGACGTTCGGGTCTGAGTCTGAAGCCCATAGCTTTCCCCCACACTGCGCTACATGGCCCCAGGGAGAGAGCCCGGTCCAGAGTGGGTGCCTAACACCTGTTCCTGGAATGAAGGACCTAGGCATGTGGGAGAGAAGGCTTGTGTGTGCCTCGAGAAACAAAATACGTTCTTGTCTTTGGGGGGGGATCGTCAGGTGCCCCGCATTTCCCCCAGGACCTGGCACCCACCTGCCCTGAGCCCAATCTGTGTCTGCTTCTCACCAGGTCAGGAGCTGGCTTCTTGGGCCACTTTGGCCAGCTGAGGCCGTGGAGCTTCCCCTGCTACTGAGAGGGCTGTGGGCATGGTTAGCGATGATCAGGGTTGCGCCTGTGCAAAGCCACAGAGCTGGGGTGTGGCCAAGCTCCAGGACAGCGGGTGGGTCTCCGCACCCGAGCGCGGAGGCTGGCGTCTTGCAGGTGACTTGTGCATCCTCTGTCGCTCTTCCACTGAGTCCACCTGCTCTCCAGTACCTTAGATCCCTCTAGTGGGGATCACTCCTTTCAAACTGTCATTATCACTTAGAGGCAGATGCTTTCGGAAGCAAGGGCTCAGTGCACCAAGTCACCGTGCAGTCAGTCAGGTGTGTGTGGTCCCCTGAGATGGAAGTGTGTGTGCTGGCTGCCCAGTGGACGGGCATGGAGTTGACAGCAGCTGGCACTTCAAGAGCGGTGGGTGAGGGAAGTGGAGGAGGAGACAGGACACCTTTTTTATGTGCACTCAGTTGTGTCGAGGGCCCCCTGTCGACACCTGTTCTGAGCCAGATCGGGCTGTCTGGCTCTGCGGTGGGCTGAGCTGCCTGAGTAGGGTCCTCTTGCCTCTAAGCCACTTGATAGGTGCCTTGGGGGGCTTGTGAAAATGCAGATGCTGATCTGGGGTGGGGATGGGGCCCGAGACTGCATTCTCAGTGGTTCCCTGATCGTGGTGACGTCATTGACCACGCGCGGCTCCTCAGTGAGGGATGGTGGTCGCCACGTCTGATCAGCGGTTAGTGCCGTAGGGCTGCACCTTGATTGCCAGCGGGCCAGAATTTTACTCAAAGATCCTTGGCTCCTAGAGAGAGCCCTCGGTGATGAGGGTGTGCCCAGAGTGTGGATGTTAACGCCAGCTCTGCACAGGCTGTCCTGTGTGTTTCTGACAGCTGGGCAGGTGGCAGGGCTTCTCCCCTTCGATCACCCATCCATCACCACCAGCTCTCAAATCGGGTCACACGCTCACCATAGTGAGGAGACGACCGACCAGTGACGTCCCTCCCAGGAAGACTGGTCCATGTCTTCACTGGAATTAAGCTGTGGGACTTCAGGATCAAGGCTCACTGTGGCTGTGAACTAGAGTTGGAAGTGTTTTTGGACATCAACCTGGTGTCCCGAATCAATGAACTCACCAAGGCCATGGCCAGCCTTGGCTGCAGGAGGTGGCATCTGCTTTGCCAGGTCTTCTCCATAGAGGATGGGGGCAGGGGAGGAATTAGGGCAGCCGTGTCTAGCTGTGGTTAGCGCCCCAATTATGTCCAGCTTCAAACTCATGCTTTCACATTTCCCTTGGTTTTCTTATTTGTTTGTTTTGGGGGGGAGGAAATTCATTTTATTAATTTTTTAAAGTGGATGTACTGGAGCTTGAACCCAGGACCTCAGGCATGCTAAGCACGTGCTCTACCACTGAGCTACACCCTCCCCAACCCGCGTTCTGATCCTAAGTGTCAGCTCAGTGGCCGTTGGCTGTGACGCCGCCTCAAGGGTCCTGTTCACACAGTCCTCCTGATAGTAAGCTCTCGATGCAGCTCTGCACGCAGAAGCTCTGATAGTTAAAGGGACTTCCTCTTTCTTCTCCCTTTCACCCCCCGCTTCCTGTCCCCCTCCTCCTTCCCCCTCCCCCGTCCCCCAACTTCCTCCTGCCATTTGTCCCCCAATAGTCTTGTCTGCTTGTACGAGTTGGTCAGATTCAGTTTTCTAAGCAGACACCTGCTACCTCTTCCATTTTCTCTTCCCATGGACCATAGACCAAGAATTGTGGGGTTTGGTTTTGCTTTTTGTTTTTCAGTGAAATGTGAAATTTTCGTCTTTGGTGAAATAAACATTTCGAACAGGCAGTGTCCAGTTTGAGTGTTTATTCACCTCCTGGGCTGGTACCCCTCAGAGCTGGGAGTGGTCGAGGGAGCGTTCTGGAAGCCAGGTGAGCGCTTCTGAGAGCAAGAGGGGAACGGAGAGGCGGCTGGACTCAGGGACGGTCACTCATTGGCCGGGGCCTCTGGAAAGCAAGAGGTCAAGTCAAAGTTCTGTGTCTGCTGTCCTGCCAGTGCCATCAAAGGTAGCTTTTCCCTCAGGGAGACAGATGTTGGAGGTGGTGTGTTGTAATAAAGCACCGGCCTCGGAGTGTGTGTGCCTTGGGCATGTCCCCTAAAAGCTCCGAGTCCTGGTTTCCTTGTCTGCACCCTGGGCTGAGTGCCGGCCCCCGGCCCGCGGGGTGGGTGGGGCCCTGACATCGGTGGGGAATGTTGCAGGTGGTGGTGCCTCCAAAGGCACGTGGCTGCCTCCTCAGTCAGGAAAGGCTGGGTGGTTTCTTATCACGAGGCAAGAGGAGATTGAGGACGAGGGCACCAAAGCCTTCGCTTAACTGGCTGCAGAGCATGTTCTGAACGCGACTGTAGCACTGAGTTCTAAGGACTTACCGTTGGCCTCTTCCCAGAGGATGTCCTGCAGAAAGTTCCCCAGGGTCTGGCCGTGCTGGTGGGACTGAGCCCCTGACAGCTTGATCCCAACATCAAAGGGGGCGTTGAACTAGGAGGAGGACCCAGGAATTGTCAGAGGTCACACCCCCTACCCTCCTGCTCCTCCATCCCAGTGGTGGCCCCGGGCCCTCAGGAGAGGGAGGGCCTGGGGTCCAGCAGGCACCACTGAAGGGCAGCTCAGGCGGGCTACCCTGCTTCCCAGGCCTGGTCTTCCCGCCCCCACCATCTTTAGGAGACTCACCTGTGCCCTCTTTCCTCACTCCTGAGCAGCTTACTGACAAAAGCTGTGGGGCTCCCCAGATGACGTTTCCCTGCTCCTTAGAGCTTTGGAAGGCCTGAGGTTGAGTCGCCAGTGGTAGGGCTTCAGGCCCAGGCAGGGCGATTTGGGGGCAGTGGGTCTGCCTGGTGTACACGGCACTAGCCTGGGGGATGGTCTCTGCCCCCCTTCCTCCCGTCCCAGGTGGTCGTCCCCTGTCTGCACCGGCCTTGGCTTGTTCTGTGGACAGTCGGACAGGAAGCTGACCTTTTCTTAGAAAGACACTCCGAGCTAAGTTTGTTCTTCTTTCTGTGCTGTCTCTTCCCTTCTACAGGGAGGGCGCCCCATTTCTCCTGCTTTCTCAGCAGCCTATGAGATGATTTATTGGAGCTCAGAGTTCTGGGTAAACAGGAAGGAGCTCTGTTCGTGGCCACATCATTGTTTCTCTCCTGGCGAGTGGAGTCTGTCTTTCCCTCTGTTCACTCAGTGACTGCCCGGGTTCCTGGTTGTGCTGGTCACTGAGATTACAGATGACTCGGTGAAGGGATCTTGGGGCTGGAGGGGAGCCCTCGGCCACTGGTCCTCCTGCCCTCTGCCCTCCAGACTGGAGGTCTCAGCCCCGCTTTCAGATACAGCAGCAGAGGCCCCGAGAGGTTAAAGGACTTGCCTGGGGCCACAGGAGGAGGTGGTGGCGAGGGCTGGGCGCATACTCAGCCCTGGGACCTCTTCTAGCCCAGGGGCTGTTGCTGCACCGCCTGGCTGCAGCCCTTGCCCTGGGTTAGGCCTTTCCTTCCAGGCAGGAGCCACTGTAACTCGTATTTCACAGATGAGCAGAGATGCTCAGAGATGTTCTTAAAACAACAGGTCACTGTTGGTTCCCTTTTTAAAGTTTACCTCCCCCTCTTCTGCACCGTGAAGGTGGAGTGAGTGGAAATGACATGACTGACAGGGGGAAACTGAGGCCCCTCCGCTCCCTCACTTCAGTAAAGACTCATTTTCCTTCCACCCCTGTGGCTCATGCGGGTGGTCGGCTCACAGCAGCAGACTTCTCAGAGGTCACACCAGCACCGGGTCGGGGCAACTGACAGGAGGTGTGGCGGCTGTTGGATGGGAGAGTGGCTTCGGGTGACTTGTAAAGGACCCTGTGGCCTCAGCGTCTCACCCGGTCAGTGGGGAATGGATGGAGTCGGGGGGGTGGGAGTGGGACTTGGTCTCAAAAGCCTTCCATCTCTGAAACTCCATTTGAGGAAAAGGTTTGGAGGGAGTGGGGACCCTGCGATGAGCGAGGCGGAGCCCCAGGGCGGGAGCTGGGGGAGCCTGGCCAGTGTCGCAGGCTCCGTACCGGCTCTGGTGCCCAGGCCCTCTGGACGCTTCAGACTTTGTTCAGCGGAGGCAGTGCCTGCCGTTTCCTCTGTGGAAGCTGGAAAGTTCCAGCCGTGAGTCAGCCACCAAACCTTTTCCCCATCTGGGCTAAATTGGGGCTCCTCTGGCTGGGGTGCGTCCAGCCCCACAGGACCTGGCAGTCTCACCAGGAAAGTTCCTTGGCTTTAGTCTAAGGATCTGCAGACCATTGAGTGGGAATGCGGTGGGTGGGGTCTCACACGTGGCGCAGGAAGCGCCTGGCGAGGGTTGGAGGGCGTGGATTGGGGAGGTGACCCCTTGTGGGAGCAGAGGCTGGGGGACAGGTGGAAAGAGGCCAGGGCGGGGTGGAGGGGACAGTGAGAGGCACTCCCCGGGTCGCCTTCTCTCTCTCTGCCACACCGATGACAGGGAGACGGGCTTGGGGACTGGAGTCCCCAGACTGGGTCCCACCTCTGCCCCCATGTGGGCTGTGGCCCCTCAGGCAAGTGAGCTCAGCTGCCTGAACCTCTGTTCTTGTGTGCAAGAGCGGCACTAAGGCCAGCCCTGCTGATCTCGCAGCCGGTGGGAGAGATGGAGTGAGATGGAGAAAGGCTGTGAAGTCGTGGCGCACAGTCGCAGCAGCACAGTGGTGGGCGGGAACGCCACCAGGGATTCCTGCTGTCTCTGCACGGAGGTGTCTGTCTTAACGCTTGTCAGAACCATTCCCGGAGGGCCGCCAGCCTGGCTGGAAGGTCACGCAGGTAACCCCTCGGACGCCTTCACGCCCTCTCTCTCCCAGTCCTCCGTTTATCGCTCACCTTTCCCCTCGCCCCGTGCCAGGTGCATCAGAGCCCAAGCAAGCCTGACGGCCCCTCGTCTACGGATGGGGTTTGCTGAGAGCTGGGCCCACGGCAGCTCATTGGTCCAGGTAAGGGCGGAGGGGCCCCTGAATCAACCAGAAAGTCTTTGCAGGGAAACACGTTCAGTCTGTGACCAGCCCTTTCCTCTTAGGTGTCGGTCTCTTGGCACCATATTTGCTGGCCCCCCTCTGAAATCGCTTGGCGTCTGCTGGCGCCCCGCTGCCCTCTGCTCGGGCCTCATTTGTGGCGGCAAAGTTATTTAGGTGTTTGCCTGTTGACGCACAAAGACCTTGGAGACTGGTGCAGTCAACTATTTCTGTGCTATTCTGCGTTTCTTAAGTAGCTGGTAAGTGGGTCCCTGCTGATAGCTGTCTCCCCGCCGCCCGCCCTCACCCCCACACTGGGAGAGCGCCAGCTGCAGCGGGACCCACCCGGATCTCCAGCTCGTCCTCTCCGCCTCCCGCCTGTCTTCCGTCTTCCGGGCCGAGCCAGCCCTCCAGGGCCCGGGGCTGCAGTTTGGCTGATGGTTTCTTGGACTCCTTTCTCTGCTGGGAAGAGGGAATGTTCTCTTAGGGCCCTAAGCCCCGCCGTCCTGCCACAAACAGTGCGAGGTCTGGGCCTACGCTCAGACCCAGGGTCGTCCTTTGTGCTCGGGGAGGAGGCTGAAGCCCGGAGAGCTGGAGCCACAGCTGGGTGACACAGCCTGTGGCAGGGCTAGGAGGAGACACCCCAGTTAGAATCACAGGGCGCCTGTGGGGAGACGGCTCACCTGCGCTCTCTGGCGTTCAGGGCTCAGGAAGCTGGAGCCTGCCATGGCCACGTCCACCCAGGTCACGCTGAGGAGCAGCAGGCCGCAGATGGTCCCCGGGGAGGGCATGGCCTCAGCCGGGGGGACAGTCGAGCCTGGAGGAGAGAGGGGCTCCGGGTAGCATCCCCCACCTTCCCTGTGCATCAGAGCCCAGCGGACAGGGTGTGGGGACCCCGACCTGGGAACGTGACTGCTGAGGAGAATGGCTCTTAACACCCCACCAGAGGGGCTCCCTCTGCCCATCTCCCTGCAGTAGGCGTGGTGGAGGGTGTGTGTGCTCTTTACCAAGACTGCTCGGGCGGGGGGGAATGCTTGGCAGTGAGACAGACTCCCCGTGTCGTTTGTCCTAGGCCCCGAGGACCTTGTGCTGAGTTTCTCGAGGAGGGACAATAAGGCTAAGCTGGCAAGGTCCCAGGAGACCTGGGGGCGCTGAGGCGGCTCCTGAGATCCCCCTCTGAGCAGCCAGGTGGCCCCAGGGCGTGCGACCTCCCCTGGTTCAGATGGGCCTGTGGATGCCCAGCGGTCCCGACGAGTTAAACCCACAGACAGACCCGCACACGAGAGTCGGGAGATTGCCTACCTGGGATTCGCAGCAGAGGTGGCGCCCAGTGGCCGCCTGGTCCTTATATAGGCAGCCTGTGTTTGTTTTCAGCCCCATCTCAGGGCAACCCAGCTTCCGGGGGCTGACTTACATTCCTTGGAAACTAAAACTGCTCATGTCCTCTGGGTAGAAATCAACAATGGAGGTCAAATGCACTGAGAGACGCTGCGTTGGTGGGTGCGGCACATCTGCTCCTCCTGTCCCTGGGTGTGCCCTGCCCTGGTTTGGGTGGCAGGGAGGAGAGTGGCCCGGGGTCTGCCCAGCTTCATGGCTCTGTGGCCTCGGCTCACTCCGTTTTCTGAAACTCCCCTGCTCCCTCCATCTCAGGAGCTCAGCTTGATGTTAACACGGCCAGGTCCTCAGAGGGAGCAGAGTGGACCTGGAGGCAGGGGAGCTGTGACTTGGGGCTGCACAGGTCACAGATGGGTCTCAGGCAGATCGCTGAGGTCCCCCTGCTCAGGGCTGCCTCTAGGGGTGGCTTTGAGGACTAAATGAGGTGACGGGTGTGAAATCCTTTACAGCTACTTTCTGATCTTTCATACGTGTCCTGCCATGAGGAGTTAGCTCACAGCGTGTGGGGGTCCGTTCCTACCTGGAGTGCTTCATCGCGCTGGGTGCCCAGGCGGTGGCTCCTAGGCTGAGTGAGTGGTCTGCGGGGGCTGCATGAACGAGGCAGCGGAGGCAGAGCAGGGCTTGGCAGGGAGGGCACCCCTGCAGGCAGAGCAGCAGGAGTGGAAGTGAACAGCAGGCGTGGGTGTTAAGATGTCTGGAGCCACAGGGAGAAGGCTTGGGGCTTGAGGAGGGTGGCAGTGGCAGGGGGCAGATCATAAGGGAAGGCCTAGAAAGTGGCGCTGGGTTAGGTTCAGCACCGGTTTGGAAGTTGCTGGCATAAGGGGTTTCTCTGGAGCGGGGAGGCCGCTGCGGGCTCTTGAGCACAGGAGCGATGAACGAGACCTTGCAGACCCGGCAGTCTGCATGCCGTATTTCACTGGGGGAAAACTGAACCCCGAAAGGGCCACGCTTTCCCCAAAGCCACCCGGCTGTCTGGCAGCGCTGGGACGCCCATCCAGGTTCCTGACTGGCAGTACAAAGCTTCCTCGGTTACACCGTCCTGCTCCCGCAGCGAACGTGGGCTCCCAGGGGCCCGATGGGACTGGGGCAGGGGAGCCAGGAGACCGCTGGTCGTCCAGTGAGCCCCTGACTTAGACCGACTGCAGCGGGCACTGGGCCCTGGTTGAGGCTGTAGGGACAGTGGGGGCCCGGGAGGGGCTGGACCGAGTACCTTCTGCTGGAAAACAGCACCGGCGTGCTGAAGGGGCTGGACTCCCTCCTTCAGTCCCAGCGGAGTGTGAGCGTGTCACTTGGGGGCCTTCACCCTTGTCACCCCGTGAACTTAGGCCTGTTGGCCTCAGGGCCCAGCAGGGCTGAAGGTGGAGAAGCCGTTAGAGAAGAATGGCAGCCTTTTCAGAGCGTGCCCTCACCCCCCCCAAAAAAAACCCCCAACTATGGTGACCAGGCACCTGCTGAGAAATGATGCCCCCCTCCACACCCCCTGGAGGCGGGGGCTGCCAGCGTCGGCCTTAGATACACCAGCCGCAGGCAAACACCCACGCTCTGTGTTATCTTCGGGGAACAGAAAGGTCGCCTGCGGGCTGGAAACCACCCGAAGCACATACCACAGAGTCCAGACTGGCTGGGGAAGGAGGGAACGGCTGAAGGATGTCAGAACCCCAGAGGGAGAGGGAGGCGGCGTCCAGAAAGTACCTCACTGCCCACCCGCAGCTGTGGAAGGGGGTGCAGACTCCGGGTGGGAAACACACTCAGATCTGAACCAACCAAAAGGCCCTTGGAGGAGGACTGTGTGGCTCAGGAAAGGACTGACTGCCACCTCAAGTGTGGATAATAGTTCTAAGGCCGTCTGGCACCTCCGTCTGTGTCCTTCTTGGAACCGTCCTCCGGGTCGCTTGCTGGTTGGTGCTTTCCTTCCCACAGCAGGGCCTCGAGGGCCTGCCTTAGTGACCAGACAGGGACGCATCATCACTGAGTTAATTGCTATATGTCAGTGGGGTCTGAGGACAGACTGTGTACACTTCCCACTGTGATTTTATTGCACTGATCATCAGTCGGCTTAGCAAGCACTTTGTTCGTCAATTTGGCTACACCTTGGTCTGAATGAGGCAGGTTCTGGGGTCATAGAGAGAGGGTTTTTTGTTGCTTTTGAGATAAGGCTTTTTGGTGAGGTTTTCTCCTGGTTCTGGCTTCCATAACTTATAGAACAGCATCGAGCAATAGAAATACCATGCCAGCCATTAATTTAAAATTCCTCAGGAGTCACACTGAAAATGCAAAAAGAAACAGGTGAAATCAATTTTAATAATATACTTTATTTAAATTAACATCTCTAAAGTGTTAATCGGTTTGACATGTAATCAATGTAAAAATGATTTAGATATTTGGCACTGGTTTTCTTTTCACTAAATCTTCAAAATCCAGTGTGGATTGTATTTTTACAGCATATTTCAAATCAGACTAGCCACATTTCAAGTGCTCAGTAGCTCCACGCGGCTCACGGCTGCTGCACTGGACGAGTTCTAGGTAATCACAGGTGTTACTCTTAAAACTTCCATAACCTTAGTCAAGCTCTCACCCCTCCTGCTCCAAACCAAGCCTCTCCCACTGGGGCTTCCCTTTTCTCTGGCCAGATACTTGTCTTTTTCCTCTCTTCAGTCTTTCTCTCCAGCAGCTTCTGCCCTCAACGCTCAGACAGGCCCTGGTCTAGGCCTGGAAAGGTCTCCTGAGCCCGCCTTCCCCTCGAGTTATGGTCTCCAGGCATAATTCCCCTTCCCCGGAGCCTACTCCTTGACGCCCGTCTCCACCACTGCGCTGAAGCTGTTCTCAGGCTGCAGGTAGCGCAGCTGGGGCCTCGGGGTGGCTGAGAGCCACAAGATCTCAGGGTGAGGCCTGGAGGGTCATCTAATCTCAGCGAGTCTGCTGGGGGCACACTTGGGCTGGGCTGTGGCGGATTCACGGAGGAAGCTGTAAGAAAGCAGACTTTTGTATGCCTCATCTTCTGGTTCTGATCCGCTAAGTCTGGAGTAGGGCCCCAGAATCTGTATTTTAACAAGTAGCTCTGGCAATTCCTTTCTGATTTTAATGTTTTCAGCAGAAAATCTGGCCATATGTAAGACAAACTCTGTTTGAACTTGTTATTCTGGAAAATTTCAAACACAGAAAGCAGAGAGAGTAATGCAGCGAGTCTCCAAGCATCCATCTCCAGTTTCATCTTGCTTCATCTATTTGTCCCCGACTCTTCTTCCTTTTGGGGGAATATTTTAAAAGAAAACCCCAGCAATCATGTAATTTCAGCCTTAAAAGCTTCAGGATTGCTTTAACAGATACAACACACTCTTAGTCTCCAACAGCCCCCTTACCTGCACCGGCTTTTTCCTCCCGTCATTTATTTTTTAAAAAGGTTACAATTTGCCACCTTGTGGGATGGTTTAACTTGGTCCCTTCTCTCCGTGCTTTCTGGAAAGTGGTAGTTAGACCTAGGGATGGAATTTCATTCAGATTCAACTGTTTTTCTTTTCTATTTTTCCTTTTGACATTTACTAGCATTTTTTTTTCCATCAGCAATTATGTTATCACTTTGACATACAGTTTGTATAGGAAAGGCAAGAAACACACTTTTTTTGTTTCTGTACTTAACTGATTTTCAAAATAAGGTCTGTGTCTTAGGAACCTCCTCCAATTTTTCCCCATCATAGACTCATGGATTTTTTAAAATGTAAGTGTTTCAATCAATTATAGTCACTATTCTTTTTTTTTTATAACATTTTTTATTGATTTATAATCATTTTACAATGTAGTCACTATTCTTTTTGATGCGTATTTGATGAGTTGATTCCTGTGTGCTTTTGGCACAACCCTATCATTTTAAACAGTTTGTTTTCTTTCCCATTAAGAAATCCTGGGCCCATTTTGGGGGTGTCCTTCCTGCTTCTGACCTCAATCTGCCATTTTTCTAAGAAGTCTCAGTTTCTTTCAGTGGGAGATAGTTTTTAGAGACCACAATCTGGGTGCTAACCACTATTACTGCTTCTAGGCCTTTCCAGTGTAGAGATTAGAAAAACATACTTTTTAGAAGGAGAAAAATAAGGTCATGAGTTCATACTGTTATTTCCAAAAAAATTTAAGATCACGGAGTTTTTACTTCTTGGGTTTTATACTTAATTTTCCTTCAGGACTAATAATTTTGGTTTCTAATCAACAAAATTACCTTTATCTTGCTCTATCTTACAGTATCAATGTACTTTCAAAATAAGATTACAATTATTACTAACCCTAAAACTACTAAATGCAGCCTATTAGGGATGTACCATCAAAACACCTGAACATTTATTTTCTCTGTGTGGTTATGCCATGGGCTGGGTATATAAACTAAAATGACATCCATGTGTTTTTTCAGTTTTAGGGACTTTTCCCCCCTGTTAATAAACATCACATGGCTCCAAGGTCAATGGTATGCGACCAGGCACGTGCAGAGGCTGCATCTTCCAGTCCTGACCCCCACTCTTCTTTCCCCCGTAGGTAACTCATTTTATGGTGATTCTTTTCCTTTGACCCATGCGTTAGGTGTGTACACATTGCTTACATTTTCAAATATTTAAGGATTTTCCCAATATTCTATTGATTTCTAGTTTACTTCCATTATAGTCAGAGAATATGTCCTGTATGGCTTTAATTCTGTAAGATCTGCTAGCTTGTTTAGGGTCCAGCAGTTAGTCGGTCTGGATGAGTGTTCCCGATGTACTTGAGAAGAATGCATCCAGGTGCTGTGGGGTGGGACGTCCCAGGAACGCTGGTTAGGACACACTGGCCGCTGGGTTTGTTTACTGTTCCCTGACCCTGCTGTTCTTTAGGTGTCTGCTTGCTCTGTCACTGACAGAGGAGTGTTGAGATCTCCAGCTGGAACTGAGATGACTTCAGTTCTGTCAGTTTTTGTTTCTCCTATTTTGAAGCTGTTTCAGGTGCACACACATTTAGGATGGCTGCCTTCTTGAACTGACCCTTTTTTTGTTGTCCCTTTTTATCCCTTATAAATACTTCTTGTTGTGAAGGCTGTTTTCTCTGATACTTGTTCTGGAGTCAGCTTTATCTCGTATTAAGTAGACACTGTAGCTTTGATTGGTGTGTATATATGTATTTTTTCTAAATCATCTCCATTGTTTTAATCTATCTGCATGTTTATGTTTAAAGTCGGTTTCATATAAACAGCATATAGTTTTGGGGTCTTTTTTTTTTAATCTATTCTGGTAATCCCTTTTAACCAGAAGCCTTTTATTTGGAGCGCTGAGACCGTTTATTTTCACCACCTATATAGTTTGGTTTAGATCTACCATCTGTTTTCTGTTTGACCATCTGTTCTTCGTTCCTCCGCCATCCCCTTCTCATGCCCATTTGTGGCTTTTTATGGTGTCATGTTAATCGCTTTCGGCTTATTAGCTATATTCTCTGCTTTATTGTTTTAGTGGTGGACCTAGGATTTATCGACACAAGTTCACCACTTACAGTGCACCCTGAATACAGCTGCCCCTTCGTACGTACTGTGAGATCCTTGTGAGAATACTTTGGTGTCCTCACTTCCATTCCTTGTGTTTCTGATGCCACACATTTTATTTCTGTGTAGGTCCCACAGTGCACTCTGGGTAGTTAGTATTTTCAGGGAGACTAAATGAATGGAAAGTCTTACATTTACCCAGGTATTTACTGTTCCTGGTGCAGATTCAGATTTTCATCTGGTATTATTTCCCTTCTGCTTGAAAAACATCCTTTGACATCTCCTGTATTGCAGCTCTGCTGGTGATTCGTTCCTTCAGTTTTTATTTGAAACAGTCTTTATTTCACCTTTTTAAAAAAGATATTTTCACTGGGCATAGAATTCCAAGCTGATGGGTTTTTAGTTCCAGCGCTTCGAAGATGTTCATCCTCTGAAGGTCTGCAGCATTTCTGGTGAGAATTTGGCGGCCATTCTTACATTTGTTCCTCTGTATATAATGTCTCTTTCTCTGGCCGCTTTTATAATTAAAAAAAAATAGTCTTACCGTGTGTTTTTCTCCTGCTTAGGGTTCTTTGGTTTCCTAGGACCTGTAAGGTTATAGTTTTAACCAAATTTGGAAAAACGTTGGCTGTTTGTCTGCTCTGGACTCCAGCTGACGCGTGACTTGAGGCTACTTGATGCGGTGGCCACAGTCGCCTGGGCTTTTTGTCTCGTCTCTGTGCTTCGGTTTGCAGGGTCTCTATTGCTGTCTTCAGACCCCGTTCCTACTCCAGTGTCTAACGTGCTTTTATTCTCAGCCTGTGTATTTTTCACTTCAGAAATTGTTCATTTCTAGAAGCTCGGTTTGCAACTTTCTTGTACCTCCCCTTTGTCTTATTTTCATTTTCCTTTACATTCGTGAACGTATTTGTAATTGCTGTTTTTAAAAGGCAGCCATCTGATAATTGCATGGTCTCATTTCTGAGTCTAGTTTTTGTTCCTGCTTCTTTGCATAGCTGGTAATTTTGGATTGGGTGATGGATGTGAATTCGATCCTGTCAAATGCTGAATTTTGGTGTCACTCCTTTAAAATGTGCTGGGCTTTGATCTGGCACACAGTGAGATTATTTGTGGATTGGCTTGATCCTTTCAAGGCTTGCTTTTAAGGTCCAGAGCAGACTTTACTCCAGACCTAATGTAAGATGTACCACTTAGCCACGATCTCCCTTAGGCCTCAGCGCACTGCTCTGTGTGCTATGAGGCTGTTACACTCTGGGTCGTGGAAGCATGAGCTGCTGCTGCTGCTCTGCGAGTTCCAGGGACTGTCTGATCGACTGCTTTCTGGACGTGAGACTTTCACCCTCCATGGATGCAGGTTAGTACTTGGTCAAAGCTCTAGGAGACCCACGTGCAGATCCCAGGAGCTGGCTGGCTGAGCAGCTCCCTCTTCCCTAGCTTAGCCCTTCTGAACTCTTATCTCTTTAACTCAGTGAGGCCACTAGACTCTGGACGGTGTCTCCCTGCCCCTTCCTGGAAACTGCCTCTAGACAGAGAGCTGGGGCAGTTGTGCCCCCCCCCTTGTTTACCTTCATCGACGCTGCCGTACGTTGGAAGCAGTGGTTTCGTGTGTTTTGTGTGATTTTCTGTTTATGGTGTGGGGGGAATTTAGAGATGTTAGTCCTTCATGTGTGGGAGTGGAAATCCCCCCCCTTGGTCTTTTTTGAATTGACTTTTATTTTTTTGAGTTACAGTAGATTTATAATGAGAAATGTACAGGGGGCAGTTTGTGGGGGTGTTTAAAATAATAGTAGATACACACTCCACAGACAAGAGTGCGGGCCGTCTCGGAAGGCGAGAGAGAGAACACGACCTGAATTCACTTTTGAATGAGAGCATGTGAGTCTTCAAGTTTTGACAGTTCTCACACTGGCTTGCTGAGTTTTTATTCAGAATTGATGCATATTTGATGGTAATTCTTGGGGTAACTGACCCCAAGGCCCATAAAAACTTTTCCTCTCTGTGCTGATCCCAGTGGATATCATGGCTGTGAACAGTCTGGCCCTACGCCTTGACATTCAAGGTTAGGAGCCACCCTCATGTTGTCTGGGGCTTTCTTTTACTATGCTCATTGCTTTGTTTTTGTGAAAGGACGGAAAGCCCATGTGGCTGTTACTGCCATCGTGCCCTAACCAGAATTCTCTTTTAAATCACCCTTACCTTCATCTCATTTGGGCTTGGCAACTGCCCGGGGAAGACTGCACAACATGGTATTTCCACTTGATTGGCCTATTTTGTTCTAACAAATCTGGGGTATTTCCCTGACCCCAGGAATGGCTAGCATGTTATTAGCATCCTAAGCATCAACTGTCGATAGTGATAATTTCCTTTACTTCCAGATGGTTTTAACTCATTCTGGTGGGGTAACCTACAAACAGAGTCTATGGCCAGGAGCCCAGTGTCCTGCCACTAACCCACTGTGTGACACAGGACCAGTCTCTTCTTATTTCTTAATGGTAGCAGGGACTGTAGGGAAGACCAGGCCTGCCCTCGGGCACACACAGCTTGTTGTGGAAGGCAGGAAGGTTGAGCTAACTAGAATTCAGTGTAGTTTGTGTCCACTGTGAAGTGTGTGCAAAGGTGCTTTCTTAGGCCTTTCTTTTTGCATCTGAAAAATGGAAGGAAAGCAGCAGCAGTTTTCATATTGTTCTTCGAAGGCTTGGACTTTGCAGAATGACCTGGGAGGCAGAGTGGGCCAAGCCCTGGCCTCTCCGTCCTCATTTCAACCAAAGTAGTTCCACTTTTTTCCATTTTGTATGTTATGATCTAAGATTTATTTCAAAACAGGGGTTTTGCTGCTGAAAAATGAAGGCCAAGAGTCCACTCGTACCTGTGCACACAGCCTCGTGCAGTGAGGCCTGACCGTCATTTCATCTGAGTGAGCCCTAGCCCTTGGTGACAGCTGCCGAGCCCCACACTCCCGCCCAGAGCCCACCTGGGAGAGCACGGAGTTCCGAGCCGAGACAGAGCAGACGGCCGGCGCTGGCTGTGGCCCGCAGCGGCGGGCAGCCTGCGCACGTGTTGATGGTCTTCTCACCTGGAAGCCGGGGCAGGCGCCTGTAGAGGTTTGCGGTGCTGCTGCACGTGTGAAAGGGCACTCACGTGGGTCTCAGTAAATGGCAGCGGCTGTAGTGACTGCTGCTTCAGGCCTGGGTCCCAGCGCCTCTGCTGAGGGGCCCTTGTCCGGGGTCGGTGAGGACCAGGGCGGCGCTCTCCACCACAGGCCCCTCCTTCCACTGACGGGGCAAGAAACCAGGTGAGCTGCGCCCACCTTCCTGGGCCGAGGCGATGTGCAGGGCGCACTGCTGGTCTCAGCGGAGGACGTGCGCTCACGGTGAGCAGCGGGACCGCGGCTACCGTTCCGTGTCTGACGGCCGAGGGTGGTGCCTTCAGCATAAACCTAGTCACAGGGACTCTTCGTGGTGACAGACAGCTATAGGGGTGGGGCTCAGCCAGGCCCACAAGGACCTGGGTCTTGGTAAATGCTGTTCTAGGACACTGACCAACAAGAGTTAAAATGAGCTTTGGAGGGAGGGGTTAGGATAATACAGGAAGAATTATAAGCAATATGAGTTTATTTATACTCTGGAAACAATACCCCCGCCCCACCATAAACCATAATGCCTGAACCTAAAAGGTACATAAAAATGACCAAAATATTTTAAAATAATAGATTTGAAGGTCATTTGTAGTTTTTTCCCTCAGAACATGACGGCGTTCAGCTGGACAGTAAGTTACAAACCACATCGTCACGTTAAGGCAGATGACCAATCCGGCTGGTTTGTCCCGGCTCCCAGGGAAGTGATCTGAGGGGAGGGGTCGCCTTCTTCCCGGCTGTTGGGTCGTCGGCCCAGGAAGGGGCAGCCCCGGAGGTGGTGGCTGGAGAGCCAGGCCCGCCTGTCTCGTCACTGCTCGTTCTGCTGGCCCTCTGTGACTGCGGTGGACACGGACCCCTGGCCCTTGTTGACATCACTGATGCACACCCACTGCCCGTCGACCGACTCCTTCCACAGGGTCACCTGCAAGCCAGCACACACAGCCTGTTACAGGGATGCGCCCGCCCTCCACGCGCCTCTCCCTGGGTTTGTGCAGGAGGGCCGAGGTCTCCAGCAAGAGCCACAGCTCCCAGCCTTGGAGGTAAACAGAGCCCTTGGTCCCCTCACTGAAATTCCATCAAATAAATCCACACAGAGAGAGGAGGAGGAGGAGGGAGAGTGATGTCAGGAAGATGGTGACACAGGTTGTTCCTGGTTTCAGTTTCCCTCAAAAGAAGAAGTGAACTTGGCACGCACGAGACACCACTGAGCAAATCCTACACCATGGCAGCGAGGCCGAAGCGTCCCCGCCCCGGAGACAGACCACTGGCAGCAGAAGCGCAGCCCCAGGCAGGAGGGCTGCCTCCCCTGAGGGCGGACTCCTCCAGGGGTAAGGAGTCCAGAGATGGCCCCAGGCCCAACTCAGCAAGACGGTGGGGCCTCCCCCAACCAGGCCTCGGGAGCCTGAGCTCCCCACTGCAGAGCCCACCCCGCAGCCTCCGTCCCCACAGCCCTGAGTCAGGGATGAGATCTGACCCAGGAACTGGTGCAGGTCTGCCTCATTTGGGTCCCCAAACAAGTTCGGCCGTGACCCAGCACAACTGCTGAGTCACAGCTCCACCTGCCGTGGACCACTCCTCCCCCAAACCCTGGTCTGGGGTGGGGGCGCAGGGAAAAACTGGGGAGTTGCCTGAAGTGCGGGCCCTCCCAGACCTCCCGGAGCGGCACTGCTGGACCCCAGCCCCACCTGACAGCCTGCTGAGAAAGCCTGGAAGCTGTGCGAGCCAGCAGCTCCCTGGCGGGCAGGCAGAGCTGATGTCCCCAGAGCGAAGCCAGGGGCTCTGTCCCAACAAGGCATGTGGGGCACAGGTGCACCTGAGTCAATGCCCAGACAATGCTGTAGCAGCCACCGAGCTGCTTCTCCCAGGAAGGGGAACTGCTTCACAGCAGCACGTACTACTGAAGCCAGCCTTCCGACGCCCAACCAGGGAAGCTGCGGAGCCAGCAGCAGCCCCGCTCATGGCAACGCTGGACCAGAGAGCACAGCCTGTCTGCTCTGTCTGCAGAGCAAAACCCGTGGCATCACCTGACCAGGAATCCAGCACACACTGGTGCCTGTTCAGCTCCCCAGTCAGCAAGCCTGCAGGCCCTGCGTCCCATCCTGCCGCACTGCCAGGGCTGGGAGCTGGCTCACGCGGCCCCAGTCCCAACTGCCTAGTAAGTGGGACCTGGGAATCCAGGCCACCGTGAAGCCCATGCTCCAGCCTCACTTGTGCAGGGAACCAAGCCAGCCGCCCTATCCAGCTGGTGGCACACTGAGTTATTGCCTCACCCCAAAATAGACGTCAGTATGGAACTAGAAATCAGTTAACAAGGAAAACCAGGAACTTCATGAATACATGGAAATTAAACAGCATTCTCCTGAACAACTGGTGGATCAAAGGAGAAATTAAAGGAAAATAAAGTATTTCAAGACAAATGAAAATGGAAACACAACGTACCAAAACTCATGGGCAGCAGCAAAAGTTTGAAGAGGGAAGTTCACAGCAATAAATGCCTACATTGAAAAGGAAGATCCCTTTGCTGTGCAAAAGCTTAAGTTTAATTAGGTCCCATTTGTTTATTTTTGCTTTATTTCTATTGCCTGAGTAGACTGCCCTTGGAGAACACTGCTAAGATTTATGTCCGAATGTTTTGCTCATGTTTTCTCCTAGGAGATTTATCATGTCTTATATTTAAGTCTTTAAGCCATTGTGAGTTTATTTTTGTGTATGGAGTGAGAGAGTGTTCTAACTTCGCTGATTTACATGCTGCTGTCCAGTTTTCCCCACACCACTTGCTGAAGAGACTGTCTTTTCTCCACTGTATAATCTCGACTCCTTTGTCGAAGATCAATTGACCACAGGTCTGTGGATTTATTTCTGGGCTCTCTATTCTGTTCCATTGATCCATGTCTGTTTTTATACCAATACCATGCTATTTTGATGACGGTAGCTCTGTAGTATATTGTCTGAAGTCTGAGAGGGTTATTCCTCCAGCTTCATTCTTTTTCTTCAGTAATGCTTTGGCAATTCTGGGTCTTTTGTGATTCCCTATAAATTTCAGGATTATTTGTTCTAGAGCTATGGAAAATGTCCTAGATAATTTGATAGAGAGCACATTAAATCTGTAGATTGCTTTGGGTAGTATGACCATTTTAGCAATATTAAACTTACAAGCTTTGGCACAGCAAAGGAAACCATAAGCAAAACAAAAACACAACCCACAGAATGGGAGAAAATATTTGCAAAAGATGAGACTGACAAGGGCTTAATTTCCAGAATATATAAACAGCTTATGCAACTTAACAACAAAGAAGACAACCCAATCCAAAAATGGGCCGAAGACCTATGAAGACATACAAATGGCCAACAGGCACATGAAAAAAAATGCTCAATATCACTAATTATCAGAGAAATGCAAATCAAAACTACAACGAGGTATCACCTCACACCAGTCAGAATGGCCATCATTCAAAAGTCCATAAACAATAAATGCTGGAGAGGCTGTGGAGAAAAGGGAACCCCTCCTACACTGCTGGTAGAAAGGCAGTCTGGGGCAGCCGTTACGAAAAACAGTATGGAGATTCCTCAAAAGACTGAAAATAGACTTACCATATGATCCAGCAATCCTACTCCTGGGCATATATCCAAAGGGAACCTTAATTCAAAAAGACACATGCACCCCCATGTTCATAGCAGCAATCTATACAATAGCCACAACATGGAAGCAACCTAAATGTCCACCGACAGATGACTAGATAAAGAAGTTGTGGTATATTTATACAATAGAACACTACTCAGCCATAAAAAACAACATGCCATTTGCAGCAACATGGATGGACCCAGAGATGGTCATTCTAAGTGAAGTAAGTCAGAAACAGAAAGAAAAATACCATATGGTATATCACTTACAGGTAGAATATATATTAAAAAAAAGACAAAGGAACTTATTTACAAACAGAAACACTCACAAACAGAAAACAAACTTACGGTTATGGGGGCAAGGTATGGGAAGGGATAAACTGGGAGTTTGACATTTGCAGATGCTAACTACTACATATAAAATGGATAAACAAGTTTATACTGTATAGCACAGGGAACTATATTTAATATCTTGTAGTAACTTATGGTGAAAAAATATAAAAACGAATATATGTATGTTCCTATATGAAGTATTGTGCTGTACAGCAGAAATTGGCACATTTTAAACTGACTATACTTCAATAAAAATATACACACACACACCAAAAAAAGGACATTCCCAAATAAAAAACCTAACTTTAGCCTTAAGGAACTAGAAAAGAACAAACTGAACTCAAGTTAGCAGAAGGAAGAAATAAAGTTTAGAGCAGAAATAAATGGAGAACAGGAAAACAAAAGAATTAGCCAAACTAAAAATTCTCCAAAAAGGAAAACAAAATTAACCAACTTTTATAGACTAATCAGGCAAAGAAAAAGAGGACCCTAATCAACAAAATTATAAATGAAAAAAAGATACATTTCAACTGCTATCAAAGAATTATAAGATACTACTATGAACAATCCATGCCTAGAAATGGACAACCTAGACAAAAAATGGAAAATTCCCCACATACAAGCTACCAAGAGTGAATCAGAAAATCTGAGTAGATCGATTACTAGTAAATAGATTGAATCAGTAATCAAAAATCTCCCAACCAAGAAAAAGCCCAGGACCAGAAAAGGGTTCACTGGTTAATTTTACCAAACTTTTAAAGAAAATTTAATGCCAATAAATTCTCAAATTCTTTAAAAAAAACTAAAGAGGAGGAAACACTCAAACTCATTTTATGAGGCCAGCATCACCCTGATACCAAAGCCAGAAAATGATGATACCAGAAAACTACAGACCAACATCCCTGATAAATATAGATGCTGAAATTCTCCATCAAATGTTAGCAAACTAAGTTCAGCAGCACATTAAAAGGATCATTCACCATGATCAAGTGGGATTTATTCCAGGGATGCAAAGATGGTTCAGCATATGCAAATTAATGTGACATATTTAATAGAATGACAGAAAAAAATCCCATGATCATCATCAGACACAGAAAAAAATGTGACAAAATGCAATATCTCTTCACGATAAACACTCAACAAATTAGGTACGGAAGGAATGCACACTACATAACAAACGCCATAGATGGAAAGCCCTCCCAGCGTCATACTCAATGGTGAAAGGTTGAAAGCTTTTCCTCTAAAGTCAGGAAATAATACAAGGGTGCCCACTCTCACCTCCTACTGGACACAGTACTGGAAATCCTTGTCAGAGCAGTCAGGCAAGAAAGAAAGAAAAGGCATCCGAATTAGAGAGGAAGAAGTAAAACTGACACTGCTTGTAGACGGTATGACTATATACAGAAAATCCTCAAGACACCACTGAAAACCTTCAGATCAAAGAATTCAGTAACACTGCAGGATACAAAATTTACATACCAAAAACAGCATTTCTGTACACTAACAACAAATTATCTGAAAAACAAAACAATCCCATTTACAACAGCATCAAAAACAACAGATACTTCGGAATAAACTTAATGAAGGAGGTGAAAGTGCTCTAGTCTCAATACAAAACATTCATGAAACAAGGGAAGATGAAACAAATAAATGGAACGGTTTCCCATGTTTATGGCCCGGAAGAACGTTGGTAAAGTGTGCATACCATCAAAAGCTATTTATCTGTAGGTTCACTGCAATCCCTATCAAGATTCCAAAGGCATTTTTTTTAAACAGTAGTAGAAAAACAATCCTAAAACTCATATGGAGCCACCGAAGACCCCAAATAGCCAGAGCAACAACCCAAGAAAGAAAAAGAGGGAGGCATCACACTTCCTAATTTCAAGCCAAACTGTAAATCTATAGTAATCAAAATAGTATGGTACTGGCATAAAAGCCAATACATCAATAAAGCAAAACTAAAAGCTCAGAAATAAACCCATGCGTATACAATCAACTAATATCTGACCACTGGAGAAAAGACAGTCCCTTCAATATACAGCACTGGGAAAACTGGATGCTCACATGTAAAAGAATGAAACTAGACCCCTATATTACACCATTCACAAAAATTAGCTAGAAATGGGTTAAAGACTTAATCATAAGACCTTACACCATAAAAATCCTAAGAAAATATAGGGAAGCAGCTCCTTGACTTGGGTCTTGGCAATGATACTTTGGATATGACACCTAATGCATAAGCAAAAAATCAAAAAACAAGCTGGAGTACATCAAACTAAAAAGTTTCTGCATAGCAAAAGAAATGACCAACAAAGTGAAAAGTCAACCTATAGAATCGGAAAAAACATTTGCAAGCCACATGTCTGACGGGGTTAATATCCACATTATACAGAGAACTTAACACAACTCAACAGCAAAAGAACCAAACAATCCAATTAAAAAAGACCTGAGAAGACACTTCTCCAAAGACGATACATGAAAGGCCAAGAGATACATGTAAACATGCAATAGCACTAGTCATTAGGGGAACAAAATCAAAACCACAAGGAGACATCACCGCATGCTTCTTAGAATGGCTGTTATAAACTAAACAGGAGGTGACAAATGCCGGCGAGAATGCGGAGAAAAGGGAAGCCTTGGGCACTGCTGGTGGGACTGTAAACTGGCAGTCACTACAGAAAACAGTATGGAGGGATCATTAAAAAATTAAAAACAGAAGTACCATGTGATCCAGCAATTCCACTTCTGAGTAAATATCCAAAGAAAATGAAAACACTAACTTGAAAAGGTATCTGCACCCCCATGTTCGTAACAGCACTATTTACAGCAGTCAAGACATGGAAACAACCTAAGTGTCCATACACAGGTGACTGGACAAAGAAGTTGTGGTGTATGTATATATACAACAGGCTATTATTCTGTCACAAAAACCAAAGAAATCCTGCCATTCGTGACAACACAGATGGATATAATATGCGAAGTGAAATAAGTCAGACAGAAAAATACTGTATGATCTCACTTGTAGGTGCAATCTAAAAACAAAAACCCAAGCTCATGGGAAAAGGGATGAGATTTGTGGTTCCCAGAGGCAGGATGTAGGGGGAGGGGAAATAGGAGGAAGATGGTCCAAACACACGAACTTCCAGCTGCATGATAACTAAGTACTAGGGACATCGTGTCTAGCATGACTATACATAACACTGCTCTGGGACATATGAAAACTGTCACAAGTAGATCCTAAGAGTTAACATCACAAGGGAAATAAAAGTTTTTTCTTTTTTGGCATTCTCCTTCTATTGTTATCTATGAGAGGATGGATGCTGACTGAATTTATAGCGGTAATCATTTCACAGTATACGCAGGTCAAACCATTACGCCGTACACTTGAAACTTACACAGGTGTGTCAATTGTATCTCAATAAAACTGGAAAAAACCAATTTTAAAAAAGCATATAAAGAAAAATGCCATATGACATCATTTATATGAGGAATCGAAAAAATTGTAAAATAACAAGGACATAAATGAACTATTATTTTGATTTCCTGAATATGTGTAAGCACATCTGCCTCTCCTTTTTTTTTGGCTTTTTTTTTTTTGTGTGTGGGGAGGGGAGGTAATTAGGTTTATTTATTTACTTATTAGTGGCGGTACTGGGGATTGAACTCAGGACCTCATGCGTGCCACACATGCACTCTGCCACTGAGCTATACCCTCCTCCCCACATCTGCCTCTCCTTTATGATCGGATTACTGCATTCTGTTGATTCTTATTTTGTAGTTGGCTTTATTTCTTTGATAATTATGTAAGTTTAAAAGCTAAAGATCTAATCTGTTATTAGAAACAATAATTAGTACATATATGTAAACTAAAAAAAGTGCAGTGTACTGTATATGTGTATTTACATGCAATATAATGTGTAAATGCAGTTGAACTGTAATAAAAAAAACACCCTCCCCCCCAAAACATATAAACAGTAGCAGCCAAGAGGCAATGCTGTGAGTAGTGATGTAACACGAAATAACAAAAGTAATAATGTAAACATGATGCTGTTGAACCAAGTTGACACAGCTTCAGAGAGAGGATGTGGGGTAGAGAGCAGTGGTTCTCAAAGTGTGGCCCCCAAACCAGAGTGCCTGGGAACTTGCTAAAAATGCAAATTGTTGGGTCCCAGCCCAGATTCACTGATTCGGAAGCTCTAGGGGTAGTTTGTTTTAACTAGTTTACCAATGCTAACGTTTGAGAACTGTGGCAGATGAAGACAACAAATTAACAAGTATGTTATTTCTACACTGAAGTAAACAGCAGAAAAAACAGCTAAGAGTTGAAAAGGTTTGCCCCTGGAGAGGGAAAATTAGATTGCATTATAAAAAAATCAACCTAATAAAAACTACCTAAGCTATGTACATGTGTTAATTTGATTAAAAAGTTATTTGAAGAACTCCTGCCTAGACTTCATTCACTAAACATGCACTGTGCAGAATGCTCTGGAGTGAAAACATACGAGGTCCTTCAGCAAAAGGAATGCTACGGAGACAGCAAGAGAGCAGAGCTTCGTAGGAAACAGGCTTACAAAGAAGAGTAGGAAGCATAAAGACAGCTGACTCCGAAACGTGGAATGTACAACCAGGCGCCTGCCTGCTGCCTTGTAAACACCACTGAAGCCAGTCGGGGCATGCTGGCCTGTCCTGGGTGCCACCAAACCTGGGTTCTAGTCCTGACATTGGCACGCACCAGAAATAGGGTTGGATTAGCTGTCCTTTGAGATTTATTCCAGCTCAAATTCTATGGCTTTCAGATAGTGTCTGCTAGATCTTTCTGGGACCACTGAATACAAAAGGGATATAGGCTGGGTAAAAGCTGTCTGCAAAGGGTCTTGGACGTTCACATGCACAGCAGCATTATTCGCAACAATCAAAAGGCAGATGCACCCCAGTGTCCATCAACAGAGAATGGATATATAAAATGTGGCACAATGGAGTGTTAGCCTTAAAAAGGAAGAAACTGTGACAAATGCCACAACACAGATGAAGACACCACGCTAAGTGAAATAAGCCAGTCACAGAAAGACAAATACTGTATAATCCTACTTACACGAGGGACCTAGAATAGTCCATTCATAGAGAGGGAAAGCAAAATGGGGGTGGCTGGGGGCCGGGGGAGGGGCTGTTTACTGAGTGCAGAATTTCAGTCTGGGATGAAGAGTTCTGGATCGATGACAGTGATGGCTGCACAACAGTGTGAATACAGTTAAGACCACTAATCTGTACACTTAAAAGTGGATAAGATGGTAACCTTGGTTGTATGTATTTTACCACAATTAAGAAAAGCTGCCTGTAGACAAGAAGGAGAAATAAGCCATTGCTATCTGCCCAGCTGACTTCCCCTCTAAGGCAGAAGGTTCCCAGCTTTATAAGGCAGGTCTCAAATGCAGCGTCATGATTTTTCAAGTATATTGTTCTGCTGTGATCCTGCCCAGGGCTAGTCTTTGTTTTACCAGGTTTTCCAGTGGCCACTTGGGCTCCACGTCCCTTCCTTTGTGTGGCTCACAGCATAGCAGGACGAGGTACACAGTGGGTGCACAGTAAGTACTCATGAATTGCACTGACTTTTAAAAATTTGCTTCTTAGGTGTTTTGGACAACCCCCTACCCCTAATCTTGTAGCTTTTGTTTATGAATTCTTTTCCTCAGCTGCTTGCTTTTAGGCCAGAGGTAACTAAACGTTACCTTGGATATGAGCTTGTCAAATGGTCAGGATGATGGGCAGAGGCTTTCGATTTACCTCGGGCCTGATTGTTGGCTCTGCCACCAAACAGCTTTGTGACCCGTATGCAAGTCAAATTGCCTCTGTGAGCCTCTCTCCCATCTGTACCAGGGGGACACCACCCCTCAGGGCTGGCAATGTTAAGAGTTAAAGATGAAAAGAGACATACTCAAAACACTCTTCATTCAGGTTCCTCCCAAGCTGCCATCAGATGGCAGGTTCAACAGCGCTCTCTGGTGGGCAAAGTGAAGACAAATAGGGCCCTGCGTGACAGGTCATGAAAATACGGTGTAGGTACCTTATTGTCTCCGCCTGAGACGGCCAGGATGTTGGCTGTGATGGACCAGCTCACGTGCCATACAACATCATTGAACTTGTGCAGCAGTTTGGGGGACCATGTATTGCCCGAGGCATCGTCACAGGTCCAAATGAACACTCGACCATCCTGGGAAAAGACAGGCTAGAGTCAGGAGATGGGGGGAGCAATCCTGCACGTATGACAGCCTCCCCATCTGGAGCCATACTGGACCTGCGCCAGAACGGGGTGGGAGATTCAGGGCAAAGCACAGCCAAGGGCCTCCAGGGTGTCTGTAGCTTTGACAACCAACTTGTAGCCTGGCACCTGTGTTTTTATCCGTCTGCTCCAGGAACACACTTCAAATTGCTCAGGTGTCTCTCAGGTTCCTGTCCTCATACTGGTTTCAGATATGGCCTGTGCACTGCTAATTGCTAATTCTCAAATTTTCTCTGGGGTTTTCATCACATCTGCCAAGTTGCTTCCTGGTTTTGGCTCCCTCTGGCTCCTTCTGTACTTTCTTAACTGAATGGGTATAGCTGTCTAAAAACCAGGCTCAAAAAAATAAATAAAAACCATGCTCAGAGAAAGAGAAGGGACAAAGCACAACAAAACAACAAAAAAACCCTCTCAAATTCAGGACTAAGCAGAACAGGCTCAAATCTCAAATGACGTAGAAGGCCTGGCTTAACTCTCACCCTGCGTGGTAGCAGCATGTAATAAAGGCTTGTCCGCAGTCTGGGAAGAGTGAGTAGGGAGATGAGCCCAGGGTCTTAGGATCTGCCACTGCTCCTGGTCCTTGCTTGGGAACACTCTCAGAATGAAACTGGGCCTCTCCATTCCCTACCCATGAAAGGATCAGGACGGGGAACTAGTCCTGAATTTGGTCCTGCTCTTGGCTTAGAAGAAAGCCACTGTGGCTTCTGACCAAGACTCCACCACATGATGACCAGGCTCCAGGCGCTCTCCTACTGGCCCTGGTCTAAAGGGGCCGTCTCCTGCCCTCACCCCTCAGGGACTTCCCCTAGGAGACTGTAGGGCTGATGGGGCTTCCTGAGGTTAACTGACACGGACGCTTGCACGGGCTTGAGCTGACCTGGGAGCAGCTGGCGATGGTGCTGGTAGGCAGGCCGATGGAGGGGGCCCAGGCCACGTCTCGAACCCAGTCACTGTGTGCTTCCAACTTCTGCTCTTCCTTCCACTGGCCGTCCTCCTCCTCCCTAACAGGGGAGATGGGAGGGAGAACCCAGCAGGCAGCAGCCCACTCCCACACCTCCACTCCTCCCCACCCCGCAGTTCCACGGGGCCGAGAAGCTATTCCATTTGTTGAGCCTACAGGGTTTTAATCAGTTCACCAGCTATAAAGAAGCCCTCCAGGAAATGCTCTGTTCCTCCACAGCCAGCAAGTAGGCTCCAGTAGCTGGGAATCAGGTGGAGTAAAAGTGCCTGAGAGAAGGGCAAGATTTTTTTAAGGATGTCCTCTGACAGACTGACTCTATGGGCAGACGGGAAAGACGGTGACTCTTTCTGGTGAACTGAGGCTGAGTCCTGGTAGGTATGGTGGAAGGTGAGAAGCGTCCCCTTGAGGAGACGCTCACCAGCCCCACTCACTTCCACAGTTTGATGAGGTTGTCACAGCCGCCTGAGGCAAACTTCTTGATGTAGTTGGGCTTCTGCCCGGATGGCTGGTCTATGAGGCTTCCAGGAACGACGGCAGGGGCCCAGCTGACAGCATTGCAGCCAATCTGTAAGGAGGGAGACTTGCGGTGACTCTGTCTTTTTGCCTGGCAAAAGGACCCTGCCTCTGCAGACCCAAGGCTGGTTTTCATTTCCTCTCCAGTTCTCAGAACTGGATTATTACAGATGTTCTGATAAATTAAGGATTAGCCACCCATAACTCTCTTTCAAGGATTCTTAACAGTGCTTGTATTTTTTCAGAAACACACATTTAGAGCAGGAATTAAGGAGTCTCAGGAATTTATGAAACAGAACAATTTCCAAACATGAAGACAAGGCAGATTCAGAAAACCACACAAAGTAAATAAATATATGGCTTAATGAATTATTCTAAAGCATTCTTATAATCACTACCAGGTCAAGAAATGAAACTACCATTTACCCAAGAAGCCCTGTCATCTGTGTCCTACCTGAATCACAGCCCCTCTCTTCCCCTGTAAGTACCCATTATTCTGATTTCTAATCTCTTTTAGCTTTGTCACCCAAATGTGTATCCCTAGCCACTAGTTTAGTCCAGCCATTTAAATATTTTTAAAAAGTGCAATATTCTTTTTATTGAACTACAGTTGATTTACAATATTTCATTAGTCTCAAGTGTACAGCAAAGTGATTCAGTTATATATCTATATGTTCTTTTTCAGATTCTTTCCATTATAGATTATTACAAGATACTGAATAGAGTTCCCTGCTATACAGTAAATCCTTGTTTATTTATTTTATATATAGTAGTGTGTACCTGTTAATCCCATACTCACTCCCTCCCCTCCCTTTCCCCTTGGTAGCTATAAGTTTGCTTTCTATGTCTGTAAATCTGTTTCTGTTTTGTATATAGGTAAATTTGTATTTTTTAGATTCCACATGTATGTGACATCAATATAATATTTGTCTTTCTGACTTATTTCACTTAGTAGTGAGTCTAGGCCTATCCATATTGCTGCAAATGGCAGTATTTTTCTTTTTCATGGCTGAGTAATATTCCATTGTATATGTATATACATATACACACACACATGATGGACACTTAGGTTGTTTTCATGTCTTGGCTACTATAAATAATGCTGCTATGAACACTAGGATACATTTATCTTTTCAGATTAGTCTTTGTCTTTTTCTGACATGCCCAGGAGTGGGATTGCTGGATCATATGGTAGCTTTATTTTTTAGTTTTTTAAGGAACCTCCA
The DNA here is from genome assembly GCF_048564905.1 of Vicugna pacos. NCBI lineage: Eukaryota > Metazoa > Chordata > Mammalia > Artiodactyla > Camelidae > Vicugna > Vicugna pacos. The sequence goes on from NC_133003.1 coordinate 49,701,355, forward strand.
TACTGTTTTCCATAGTGGCTGCACCATTCTACATTCCCACCAACAGTTCAGGACAGTTCCCTTTTCCCCACACCCTCTCCAGTATTTATTTGTACACTTTTTGATGATAGCTATTGTGAGCAGTGTTAACATTTTTTGGATGCCTCTTGCATCTTCTAACTTACAGATTTCTCCTGTGATCTTTTTTTAGCTTGTCATTTTCCTGTTGAAGGTCATCTCAGGCTGGCTTTTGTTTTTGCATACTCAGTTCAACATGTTCCTCTAAATTCCTGAAAACTGTCAGCTGGGTCCAAAACTGGCTCAGATCGAGGGGTGTTCCTTTTGCCAAGACTACAGTGGTCTTGTATGCCTTCACCAGGAGGCACAGGATGTCAGACTGTCTTTCTATGTTATTAGTGCCTGTCCTTAATTTATGCATCTCTTAATTCATGGGGCATTACAAAATGGTGATACTGTCATTCTATTTATTTCTTTGTCACTTATTCCATGGAATATTCTAGGTAGGGGCAATTCCACTCATTAGCATTTGGTTTCCCAGGGGTACAGATCTGATAGAAAAGGCAGGGTAAATGCTTGACTCTTTCTGAACTAGTTCCCTGTCATTTTCCAAACATGACTGATTCTCTTTTAAATATCAGGATAAATTCATGGATTTAAGCTATGTGTTGGGTTCAGTTCATTGCAATTATTCTAATGTTTTACACTCAAGCTGCACATCTTTGGCAGCACGAGCCTGTTCAAGCTGGCTCCTTTGACGAGTATGTCCAAGTGTGTCACCGGTCGTTTCTTCTCTATCTGGATCTGGAATGACAAGATGTTCCAGGCTCATCTTGTACCTTTCTTGCCTGAGATAGGGAATCAGCCATTTCCTCAAGATCTCTGGTTTCTTTTAATGAGACACTGTATTTCACATGCCTTTCTGGTGCTAGGGATGCTCACTGCTACATAAATATTTAATCTCATTTTACACATAGAACAGCCTCAGAATAACATCAATATGATTACTAAAAACATTAAAAAAAAGTGTTTTCAATGCTCCCCCCACCCTCCCCCACAGTGTTTGTTTGTTTTGGGGGGTGTTTTTGTGTGAATGGTACCAACACTAAAAAGTCTAGTTCTTCAGCTGCTTGTGCTGCACACCGTTTTTAACAGTTGTACTTTAGCCAAGCACATGGCCAGGACCTCATTCAATCTTAGTTCTTTATAATTAACTGTATATTTATATGGATGTCTTTCGAGTCATTTTTGTTGTCTAAAGCATATTCTCTAGTAGATTCCTCGGGAAAGGCTTATGGAAACAACAGTCCTTGAGTTCTTGCATACTGGTAACAGTTTGCATTCCTTATACTCCAGATGTTAAACACAGCTTTGAGATCGAATTGACTTAACAGCACATAAAGTGCACAATTTGATGAACTTTGACATAGGTATACCCTGTACAACCATCACTGCAATCAAGATACAAACATATCTCAAAGTGCTGAAAGAAAAAAAAAAAAAAACCAAACACCTAAAGTCAGAAGAAGGAAAGAAATAATAACAATCAAGGGGGAAATAAATACAATAGAGATTTAAAAAACAATAGGAAAAAAATCAATTAAGTGCTGTTTTTTTGAAAGAGTAGACAAAATTGACAAACCTCTGGTTCACCAAGAAGAAAAGAGAGAGGACACAAATACACAAATTAAGAAATGAAAATGGAGAAATTACAACCAATACCACAGAAATACAAAAAACGTAAGAGAATACTATGAAGAACTATATGGCAATAAACTGGACAACTTAGAAATGGACAAGCTTCTAGAAACATACAGTCCACCAAAACTGAATCAAGAAGAAACAGATCATTTGAACAGATCAATCACTAGAAATGAAATAGAATCAGCAATAAAAAAAAACCTCCCTGCAAACAAACATCCAGGGCCACATGGCTTCACTGGGGAATTCTATCAAACATATAAATAAGAGCTCATACTGATCCTTCTCAAACTCTTCCAAAAGACTGAAGAGGAGCGAGTACTCCCAAACTCATTCTATGAAGCCACCATGACTGATACCAGAGCCAGACAAAGACACTACCAAAAAAGAAAGCTACAGGCCTATATCATTGATGAACATAGATGCAAACATCCTCAACAAAATATTAGCAAACAGAATCCAACAACACGTAAAAAAGATCACACACCATGATCATGTTGGGTTCATCCCAGGGACACAAGGATGGTTCAGCATACGCAAATCAATCAACGTGACACACTACATCAACAGGAGAAAGGACAAAAATCACATAATCATCCCAATAGATGTAGAAAAACCATCTGATAAAATTCAACACCCATTTATGATAAAAACTCTAACTAAAGTAGGTACACAGGGAACATATTTCAACATAATAAAAGCTATTTATGACAAACCTACAGCCAGCCTAATACTCAATGGTGAAAAATTGAAAGCCTTCTCACTAAAATCTGGAACAAGGATGTCCACTTCTATTCAACATAGTATTGGAAGTCCTAGCCATAGCAATTAGACAAGAAAAAGAAATAAAAAGGACCCAAATTGAAAGAGGTAAAATTCTCACTATATGTGGATGACATACTATATATAGAAAACCCTAAAGGCTCCACACAAAAACTACTAGAGCTGATGAAAGAATTCGGCAAGGTAGCAGGATACAGGATTAACATACAGAAATCAGTTGTATTTCTTTACACTAACAATGAAATCAGAAAAGAAGTGTAAAGAAACAATCCCTTTTACAATTGCATCCAAAAAAAAGAATACTCAGGAATAAATCTGACCAAGGAGATGAAAGACTTTTATGTGGAGAAGTACAAAACACTGATTAAGGAAATTAAAGATGGCTTAAAGAAATGGAAAGATATCACATGCTCTTAGATTGGAAGGGTCAATACTGTTAAAATGGCCATAATTCCCAAGGCAATCTACAGATTTAATGCAATGCCTATCAAATTATCCATAACATTTTTCACAGAACCAGGACAAATAACTACTAAAATTTATATGGAATCACAAAAGACCCAGAACTACCAAAGCAATACCAATGAAAAAGAATGAAACTGAAGGAATAACTCTCCCAGACTTCAGACAATAATACAGAGCTACAGTAATCAAAACAGCACGGTATTGGCATAAAAACAGACATATGGATCAATGGAATAGAATAGAGAACTGAGAAATAAATCCACAGACCCATAGTCAGTTAATCTTTGACAAAGGAGGTGAGACTATACAATGGAGAAAAGACAGTCTTTTCAGCAAGTAGTGTTGGGAAAACTGGACAGCTGCAGGTAAATCAATGAAGTTAGAATACTCCGTCACACCATAGACAAAAATAAACTCAAAATGGCTTAAAGATTTAAATATAAGACAAGACACGATAAATCTCCTAGAATAAAATGTGAGCAAAAGATTCTGTGACATAAATCTTAGCAATGTTCTCCAAGGGTAGTCTACTCAGGCCATAGAAATAAAAGCAAAAATAAACAAATGGGACCTAACTAAACTCATAAGCTTTTGCATAGCAAAGGAAACCATAAGCAAAATAAAATGACAACCTACGGAATGGGAGAAAATACTTGAAAATGATGGGACTGACAAAGGCTTAATTTCCAGAATATATAAACAGCTCATACAACTTAATAACAAAAAAACAAATAACCCAATCCAAAAATGGGCAGAAGACCTAAACAAGCAATTCTCCAGTGAAGACATACAAATGGCCAATAGGCACCTGAAAAAATGCTCAGTATTGCTAATTATCAGAGAAATGCGAATCAAAACCAGTCAGAATGGCCATCATGCAAAACTATTTACAATAACCAAGATATGGAAGCAACCTAAATGTCCATCAACAGATGACTGGACAAAGAAGTTGTGGTATATTTATACAATGGAATACCACTCAGCCATAAAAAGAATAAAATAATGCCATTTGCAGCAACATGGATGGACCTAGAGATTGTCATTCTAAGTGAAGTAAGCCAAAAAGAGAGAAATGTCATGATATCACTCATATGTGGAATCTAAAAAAAGAAAAAAGAAAAAGGATACTACGAACTCATCTACAAAACAGACCACAGGCATAGTAAACAATCTTATGGTTACTGGGGAAAGGGGGTGGAAAGGGATAAATTTGGGAGTTTGAGATTTACAAATGTTAGTCACTATATATAAAAATAGGTTAAAAAATTTCTTCTGTATAGCACAGGGAACTATATTCCATATCTTATAATAACCTTTAATGAAAAAAATGAAAATGAATATATGTATGTAAATGCATGACTGAACATTGTGCTGTACACCAGAAATTGACACATTATCAATTACACACATTATCAAGTACACTTCAATTAAAACCAACCAACCAACCTCTTAGAAGAAAACATAGGCAAAATATTCTGTGACATAAATCTTAGCAATGTTCTCTTAGAGCAGTCTACCCAGGCAATAGAAATAAAAGCAAAAAAAAAACAAATGGTACATAATTAAACTTTTAAGCTTTGGCACAGCAAAGGAAACCATAAGCAAAATAAAACAACCACCTATGGAATGGGAGAAAGTATTTGCAAAAGATGAGACTGACAGGGGCTTAATTTCCAGAATATTTAAACAACTCATGCAACTTAACAACAACAAAAAAACCTAAATCCAATCCAAAAATGGGCAGAAGACCTAAACTAGCAATTCTCCAATGAAGACATACAAATGGCCAATAGGCACATGAAAAAATGCTCCGTATCACTAATTATCAGAGAAATGCAAATCAAAACTACAATGAGGTATCACCTCAAATCAGTCAAAATCGCCATCATGCAAAAGTCTATGAACAATAAATGCTGGAGAGGCTGTGGAGAAAAGGGAACCCTCCTACACTATTGATGGGAACGTAGTTTTGGTGCAGCCGTTATGGAAAACAGTATGGAGATTTCCTCAAAAGACTAAAAACAGATTTATCATATGACCCAACAATCCCACTCCTGGGCATATATCCGGAGGGAACCTTAATTCAAAGACACCTGCACCCCCATGTTCACAGCAGCACTACATACAATAGCCACAACACGGCAAGAGCGTCACAGGGTCCCAAGTAACCAGACCCTAAGACAGGCTCCTGGGGCCTTGAAGGCTGGGCAGGCTGTGGGTCCCCCGAAGTTGAGAACTGCTGAAGGTCAGTGTCATACGGGGGGCTCCTAATTTCTATCAGGGTAGCCTTCAAAAGTGTTGGGGCCATCAGAGCTGGACTGCTGTGTAGACAGAAGGCACATGGATTCCAGGGTCCTAACCCCAGCACAGTGCCCTCTCTAAATCACTTATTTTTTCTGAGCCTCACCTGCCTAATCATAAAATGAGAACAGGACTGCTGACCCTGCAAATCTGTACATCTGTCAGTTCCTTCTTTCATTCACAAATGTGACACACAACAGAGAGGCTCAGAAATGTGAGTTTCCCCCCCTCTGTCCACAGTGCTTTCTTTTTTCTTTGCTTTCCTTTTCTTTTCTTTCCTTCCTTCCTTCCTTCCTCTTTCTTCTGTTCTTTCTTTTTAATGAAGGTACTGGGGACTGAACCCAGGACCTCATGCATGCTACCACTGAACAATCCTCCCACATCCACAAAGTGCTTTCTTGACTGTTTCAACCTTAATGTCCAATGACAAGAAGTACAGAGAATTAAATTCCTATGATGCTGTTATAATACCACTCAGTTCCAGGGGACCCCAATGACCACTGCAGGTCATGTCAACTTGAGGTGCCCATAGCAAGAGTGATAAGTAGGCAGGCTGCTGCCACCACCCTGCCAGTGCGCTGGCCTTCCCTGACATGGAGGGACCAGTGCCAACCTACCCTGGGCCGAATGAGGCTGGTGCAGCCTGGCCTCCCTGGATGCAGCCTCTGTCTGGCTTCAGAGCAAAGAGGCTCAAAGCTGCTCTCCCAAGCATGTCAGACCAGTAGCCCCCTCTAATGGCTCACCACACAGCAGCAACACAGCTCCTGCCACTCTCTAAGGAGTCCAGAGGGGACACCTGGCAAGGCCACAGAACTCCCCTCTGCACAAGGGTGGGGCCTGGACTTACAGTGTGAGCATTGTTGATCTTCTTCACTTCCCACTGGCCCAGCCCGGTGTAGGTGAGCAGGGAGATGGCGCCATCCGAGCTCCCACAGGCCAGGATCAGGCCGTAGTCATGGGGGGCCCAGCACACAGAGTTTACTGCAAGGGGAGAGAGGCACAGTGAGCCGACTTTCATTTCCCAGACTTACTGTTTTACGAAATTTCTTAGAAAAAAAAAATTTCAGGGATCCCTTGAGGAAGTTGTAATTTTGTTAATTAAGCAGATTTTAAAAACCTAACACCTACTAATATCATCAGTTCATTCACTAAAGCCTATCTTATAATCTGAGAATAAAGATCAGTACTTAAAATGAAACTTAAAAAAAAAAAAACCTCACTGTGTTGCCTTTGCTTTTCTCATTTTCCTTTGGATTGGCTGTAGGTCTCAGGGCCTCACCTCCACCGTGGACAGACTAGCAGAAAAGCAACCAAAGCCCAAGGGACAGGCGAGGAGCACCCCCGGGGACGGCCAGGCGCTAGCCAGGACAGAGGCCTCCCCAGCGTGCCACGCTCAGTGTACCTGAGGAGTCGTGTCCCGTGTGCTCGTGTGTCTTCTCCCAGGTGCCATTTTCCTCTTTCCAGATAATGACCTTCCGGTCGTAGGAGCAGGATGCCAGGATGTTGCCGTACATGGGGTGGGCCCAGGCCACCTGCCACACAGGACCCTCATGACTGCAAGGCGAGAGGGTCAGAAGTGAATGGCTTCTCAAGACAGAACTGCCTAAGAATTTCAGAAAGGGAGCTGTAGAATGTCACTCCAAAAGGGGCCCTCACTGGGCAGTGAGGACCCTGAGGCTGTAAGCGAGTCAGCCCCTCTGTTCCGACCGGGCGGAACCCTTCCCTGCTCCAGACTTCGGCCAGCACCACTTACATCTGCTGTCATCAGCAGTCCCTGATCGGTCCAGGGTTTATACCCGCAAGGGCTCACGCTGTGTCTGCAGAGTGAATCACTATTCATCTTCCCAGGTGGTCAGCCTCTTGTGGAGGCAGGAACTGTTTCATTTTGATACTTTCCACCACTCTCTTAACTTCTTCAAAAGGCATTTCATGCCTCTCTCTTCTCTTCCCGGCTTTATACATTCACCTGGTGAGTACTGTGTGAGCAGTACTTTGCGCCGGGCTCTGTACTGGGGCTGTCCTGCGGCTGCCGGGTGCGGCAGGGGGCACTGGCACACAAGAGGTGGCACAGAAGTGACCATCCCCTAGCTGCCTGACTTTAGGCCAGGGTCACAGCCTCTCTTTGGCTTTGTCTCTTACTTCTTTTTACGCAGGTCACGAGGGAAATGTCTGTGATAACTCACACAAAGAGCTCAGAGCAGTGCTTGGTACAAGAAAAGGGAAAAACTCAATGCTCAATGCCTGTGGGCTCTGAGTGCTGCTCCTGGCTCACTCCCTTACCCCGGGGCTCCAGACAGCCTCCGGCTGGGACAACAGCCCGTCTCCATCTCTACAAAGGAGCTGCTAATGAAACTCGGTAGACTCAAATGTCCTACAACTAGTATAGTTTTAACCGAGGGAAAAAAGAATGAGTGTGTGAATTTTTACCCCCTAATATTTTATGTCCTTTAGGCAGAAGAAAAACACAGAGCAAAAGGATCGAGTGACAGAGACAGGACGGCCTCCGCCAGTGCTGGCGGCCAGGCCTTACCCTGTGGCATTTGACTCCCAGTCACTCGACTCCTGACACTCAGGGAGAGGGGAATTTCTAGGCCTGTCTTCCCAAATGGCTACTGACTTGGCTGTGTCTTCTTTAATTCAGCTGACAAACATGTACCAAGTGCGAACTTGTCAGGGACTCACAATCTCTCCTGTGCAGTCTGGTGACGGTTATGGTCCCTTCTCAGAATAATGGGTAAAATCCATAGAGCTAGGATTACAAAGGAAACTCAACTCCACTGAAAGACAGTTATCAAAACATTAAAGATAATTTATGATATAGTGATACATCTGCTTCTTTGTTAACATATAAGTAACAAACTCCAGTGGTAAGTCTAATAACCATTCTAATTTCAAAGCAGTGATGAGCATAAATGCTGTTCTGAGAAAGCGACAACTGTCATGTGACATAAAAAGAGCTATGACTTCTACTGGAAACAAAGTGACTGGCACTACGACTACTACTGCGGCTCCTGGCCTTTACCCGTAATTGAAGGAAATACTAAGTATCAGTCACTGAAAATAAAGCCCTCATTTTTCCCCTTTCCCTATTCACCGCCCCCTGAATTCTACCCACAGAACCCTAGGAGATCCCTGGGACCCAGGTTAGGAACCCCTACCTGTTTGAGGTAATGAACTGAGGGAAAGAGTTAGTGTGACGCCCTAAAATTGAGAGCAAGGACCTCAAGAAACTCAGCAGGGGGAAAGGTAAATCAAACAGCCACAAATGTTCACCGAGTACCTGCCATGGGCAGACAGGCAGAATTATGGGATTTATACAGTTACTGTCACATGCTGACATTACCATGCTTGAGTCACTTTAGATCATGCGGGCTCAATTTGTTAAAATAAAAAAAGGCAGTTCCCCACTTTTAAAAATAGCAGTAACTACTGAGAGCTTGCTGGGAATGGGCTCTACCTGGGGGCAGGGGACAGCATCAGCCTGTTTTGAGGGTGAGCGGGTGAAGGCTCCAAAGGGAAAGTGACTCTCCCGCCCAAGGGCTTTCAGTGGCATCTGGGCGGGAAGGCTGGGATGCGCTCCTAACTCCACCAGCCTCGGACGCCTGCTGAGGGCAGCTGGCTGGCTGGGGCCAGGTGTCCGCTCTGCTAACCGCACTGTGGGCTGCTCTGATCTGGGCTCTCAGCCTTTTCTGCCGTGTTCAAGCCCAAACTCTCTGAGACCTTGCCCAGGGTTGGCTGCACTCACCCTCTGAGGTCGGCGATGAGGATCTGGCCTCCATTGCGCACGTCAAAGATTTTCACGGACCTGTCGGACGAGCAGGTTGCCAGGCGGGTGCCGTAGTAGTCCATCTGGGCATCATGCTGCAAAGAGAGGGAGCTCGGGAAGCCTGCAGGCTGAGCCCAGGGTGGGGTTGGAGTGGGGCAGGCACCAGGACAGAGTCTAGTTTGGACCAGAATCTACCTGAAATTAGTTGACTCTCAAAGAATCATCACTACCAGGCAGGAAGCTAGCATATCAACATTGTCACTTCTCTGACAGGCCATGTCTTTCTGAAAGGGACAAGAAAAACCACACCCAGCTGCTTTGCTTTACATCACAGGGGAAGGCCTTCCAATCCTGTCCTATAGGGTGGGAATGGGAGAAAAGCAGCTTGCCTAGCTTCCCTCTTCTTCCTCCTTCCTCAGGCCGCACTGGGTTCTGAGGCTCCGTGGGCTACTAGGGATGTCAGCTCAGCCCCCAGAACCCAGTGCTAATGCTGATCCCAAGAACATTCACCCCGAGAAGCAGGTCTGACTGCCTGTAGGCCCCAGTCAGGGCCCCCATGGTGCACATCTGGCCTGGACACAGGGCTCCATCCAGACATTTGGGCTCCTTCCTCCACCCACAGCCGTGGACGCTTTTGGGCCTTGGTTCCCAGGTTTCTACTTGACCTTTTCCTTTGTGTGCCAGTACCCCAGATTCTCCGCCCATGCCTTAAGTGTCGCTGGTCTCATCACCGATGAATTGACTTCATCAGTGCTGCCTGGCCACCCAGACCCAGGGCTGGGCCCTGCCCACAGCTCCACCTATCGGGGCGATGGCTCCTCTGAGCCACTCTGCCTGCTGCCTCACTGAACTTACTAGCCCCTCCTGCTTGCTGGCCCTGTCTATTTCAACAGGTGCCACTTTCCTCAGCTGTCGCACCCTGGGGGTTTCAAGAGCTATCAGCTGTCACTCTTGCTGCCATCAGGAGGAATTACCTCCTTTCACAGGGAAACAATCATTACCTGTTTCAACATCCCTTCCTCACCTCCCTACCGAGGAAAGCACCCTGATTCCTCTTGGGAAGTCAATCCCCTCCACTCTTCCAGGTCTTGGCTTCTTGGAGGCAGGCAGGGCACGTGTTAAGACATATCTTGGCTGCAAGTCTATTTCTGAAGCACTGTTCCTGCACAGTGTGATCACACACTTCGGGAGGAAGCAGGGCATAGAACCTAAGAGATTTAAGTCCTATCTCCTTAAGCTATCTGCTGTGCAACCTTGGAAAAATTTCCCAACCCCCCTGAACCTTAGTTTCCTTATCTTTAAATGGAACGAATGATGGTGCCTGCTTCAAGGGTTGTTATGAAGGTTAAGTGAGACACGGAATGAACAGTGTTTAGCGTGGGGTGTGATGCTCAGTGAGCACGCAGACGTTAGTCATTACTACTTTGTCTCATCTGTTCCTCAAGATGAACCCAGATAGGTGGCATATCCATGATCTTTCCCATTTTAGCTATGAGGAATCAAGGCTGGCACAGGCAACTTAGATGGGGGTCCCAGATTGGATCTTCTTACACAAGGTGCCAGGCTGTCTCCAAGAAGGTGTGTTCTTACAGTTTCAAGACCAGGCAACCGCTCAGAAGCCCAGAAGCAACCGCTGGTGGGCAGACTGAAGGCAGGACGCCTGGGATGAAATGCTGCAGGCTGACTGACCTGGGTCTTGTTCAAAGGCTGCTGGACCCCTGGCCCTGCAGGAGGCAGATTCTGCATCTTTGCTGCTGGAGACTTTAACCTCTGGACCTTCTCCCAAGCCCTGTCCTCTTATACTAAGCCCTGTGTTTGCCTCTCAAGAAACACCCTGAGTTAATGACTTCTGGTTCTAAGAGCCTTGTCTGGCCTGCTGTCTGTGGTGGTCCTACCTGGCTCTGCCTTTGTATTGAGTCATCTTCCTACTTTTTTCTTCTTTTAACCCCCTTCCCAATGGGGCTAAGAAGTGGCAGCAAGAGGAAGACAGACTGGAAGACTATTTCAAACCTCTGCACCCACTCCCATCCCATTCCATAGCAGGTTACCTTTTTGGCCAGAAGACTGAGGGCCTTGAGCTACAAACTGTTCCCAGGTTTCTCCTGCCAGAGAGTGACCAGACTGCCCCAGCCCTGCCAACTCAGAGGGTATTGCTGGGAGACTGACCATACCCCTGAGGCTACAGCCTGACTGGTAAAGGCTGCAAAGCCTCACTGGATTTATGAATGGTCAACAGACATGCCCTGTTCCCAGCCCACAAGGAAGGGTTAAAGGAATACTTACAATCATGTCCTCATGTGAAGTATCCACAGTGTTAATTACTGACACCTAGAACCAAACATATCATTGGTAAATGAACTGATGGCAGTGAGAGTGCAATCATCTCATTAAATCCACCGATGATTTCTAAAGTTCTTGCCCACAACTGTTCATTCATTCATTCATCCAGTAAACGTTCGCTCTAAGAAGCCGTCGTTTTGCCAAGCATGTGCCAGGGGACTAGAGATACAGTCAGGAGTAAGAGGTCCATCTCACCCCTGAGAAGCTTGCATGTAAGCAACCCTAACATGGCAAGATTAATACATTAACGATAGTTTACATGTGCTACAGCAGCCTCAGGGGCTGGTGGTGGTGGACATGAACGGGGGCTCAAATGATGAGGAATTGCCTGATGGCACAGAGAAAAAACATACAGTCCAAGCAGAGAGAATAAGATGAGCAAAGAGTGGGGGATGGCGAGCAGTCCTGGCTACCTCTGAGGGTGAAAGGGACCCTGGGGGAGCTACGGCTGGGGTCCTCCTATTAGATGACAGGGCCTCTGATGTTCCAGGCAGTTGTTTGCATAACAGGGTTAATACCTAAGACTCTGAGAATTGATTCAACTTTCTCCTGAGGCTGCTTCCCAGTCCACTACCGGTGACAGATCCCAGTTTGTAGGGCTGGAACACAGCTGCCACGGTCATCACCTTCCTACGCCTTCTTTGAGGTCCAGCTCAAATTATGCCACACCACCTCCTCCCCACTGCCCCTCGCCTTCTTGAAGATTCCCAGATTCCCCAGCTGGCTGAACTCCTCTGAATATCTTCAACACCGAATATCTATAACACTTTAAGCTGTTTCTGCTCCCAACCAGAAGGTGAGCTCCCTGGAGTGCTGAATCCTTTCAAATCACCCAGCACAGTGCTTTGCAACCATAAGGAACTCAGTGACTATCTGCTGAATAAATAATTGAACAAAAAAGGACAGTTTTACTTTGCTCAGCCACTATTCTCTCAAAACTCTTGGGATAGAAAAGGGACTGAAAAGGAGGTTTCAGATTGGAACTAATTTCTTACCATTTCCCCCATTTCATCTTTTCCCAGCACAAGCCCTGCAGGTAGAAATGACTTGACTTTTCAGAAAGGTGGACACTGGAAGAGGATGGCTGCAAAGCAGTCCAAAAGGTACGCACTAAGGAAGCACAGGCTCTCTCATCAAAGTCTAGACTCCCTTCAAAGTGGGCCCCCGAGGGCTGCAAAGGCAACTAAGGAAGATAAAGAGAAGCATCTCTTGTGAGTGCCAAGCTGTCAGCGTTACAAAGTGCTCTCACGTGCGCGATGGGAAGGGCGAAGGGCAGAGTTAATCAGAGTTACCTGACAGGCTAAGGAAATGAAGGAGCCCAGAGAAAAAGCGCTTGCTCAAGTCACAGAGCGAGTTCAAGCTGGAGCTGTGAAAAGAGCCCCACCTGCTAACTCCCAGCTCACAAAGCTTTCCACTTGATGACATAGGGTAGTTGTTACATCCAATTCCCTAAATCAATGGCTGAGGGCTAAGTAGAGTCAGGAGGAACGCTTACTGTGAGTTTCATACTAGGTCACCAAAGGACCTTGGAGATAACCAGCATTAATTTTTGGAGGCAGGGGGATTAGGTTTATTTATTTACTTAATGGAGGTGCTGGGGATTGAACCCAGGACCTCGTGAATGCTAAGCACGCACTCTACCACTGAGCTATACCCTCTCCCTCAACATTCACTTTGAATCACTCTCATCCATCAATCAGAACTGGGCAGCCATGCTTCTGAACAAGTGCCTATTCTGTGTTTTAAAAAAGTCCTTCCTCCTGAGAACTTCAAGCTGCCTGGTGTTTGTTAAGTAGTAAGAGACAGTCCTCAAAACAATTCAGCTCTTCAGAATCAGTTAATGAGTTAAAAACTCATGTAGAAAGAACTGAGTGTCAAGCCCCAGTTTGATCCCACCTCTATTCAGCAGCTGAAGCAGCAGATGTCAACCCCCCCCCCCCCAAGTGATTTAAAACCCAGTCCCCTGCAGAGCAAGAACCAAACCAAGTGTCCTGACTTCTGGGTTCACCCAGGTTCCCTCAAAACCCCAGGCCCACCCATCCTTCTGAGAGCACTGATTTACTGAACCCCACTCTGCGCTAGGCTCAGGCTAGATGCTTCCATCCATTAGTTCTCACGGGCGGTCATTCACTGGATGAGTAAGTGAGGACTGAACGTACACTGTGGATACCACAGGAGTTTAAAATCCCGAGCCCCTGTCTCAGAGTGGCATTCAGCTCATCCTTACACCAGTTTCCCCAGGAGTCCGTCATACCTCGGGGCCCTGGGCCAGTCAACTGTTCCACAAACATTTCTGCCGGGAGAGGGGTAGGTGGGAGAGGGGAATGATGGAGGGTTTGAATCTCAGCTCCGCCACTTGCTCGCTGGGCAGTTGGATTCATCTCTCTGAACCTTCAGCTGCCTCCTATATAGGTCGATAATAACAGCACCGACTTCACGGGGCTGGCAGCAGGCTGAGATTAGGAACAATGCTTGAACTAACTAAGGGTTCAGTATACAGTGGCTGCTACGGTGTCCTTGGTTTTGTTTTCAATCGTTGAGAGAAGAGAAGGTAAGAAAGGAGCAGGAGACGCGGTAGCGGCGCGGCCCGCAGAGTTCCGGAAGGTTCCGCGGCCTCCCCCGGCCTCTCCTTCCGAAAGGTCCGAACCCGCAGGGCCAGAGCCCACCGCCCCCAACCCGAAGTAGTGCGGGAGAGCTGAACGGCCCCAACCCGGGGCTTGCACGTCAGCGCGGCAAGGAACCCGGGAAGGCGGCGACCCTGCTCGGCGACCCCAGCCCCAAACTCACCATGGTTGCGGCGGCGGCAGCAGCTCCAGGCCTCGGACGTGGCAGGTCCCGGCGACTCCGAACAGCTCACTTCCGGCGCCGGGCTTGGCAGGCCGGCGAGCCCCCGCAAGGAGCCTCCGGGCAGCAGCGCGCTCCGCTCGCGCAAAGGTTCCGCGCCTTTCAGGGGCGGTTTCAAGCCCTCCCACGGCCCCTCCCCTTCTCCGCGCGGAACGCGAGACCAAGGCGGGTGGGACTCTCGTTTCCACAGCGACCCCGATCCGGGGATTTTTGGAATCTGAAGCTCCAGCCTATCTTCTGTCCTGACCAAGCGTTCCCTTTTCTTGTGATCCATACACGGAAAAAAAAAAAAAAGGATTCATACATAACTGCACCTTCACCCACTTCTCTGCGGTTCTGGGTGCGACTGGTCTTATGATGAACATTGTAGATGATTAGTTTTGAGGAGTAGAGAGTAGTCTGGTCCTAGTACTTCTTTGTTGTTGGTATCTCCTAAGGACCCAAGGCTAGGACCAGGGGCAGAGAAGGGCAGGGAATAACCCCCTACCAGAGGCTGAGCTTCTCACCTTCCCTCTCTAAGCCAGAGGACCCCTGCCTCCAAACTGCCCCTTCCTCACAGCTCTGGGATCCTGTGAGTCTGGCCCACCAGGTACACTCCCCAGGCAAGGTGGGAATCTCAGCCAGGTTCCTGCAGCCAGAACCCAAGATCCAACTCCCAGTTTCCCCAATCCTTAGGTCCCTGGCCTCCTACTGGCACAGGGAGAATGCTGTACAGCTGAACAGAGCCTGGGGGCTCCCCCCCAGCTACACATGGTCTGGCAGCCCTTGGGCCCCTCTTGGCTTTAAGGAGTTGAATGACCTAGGGTGGAGCCTAGGCTCCCCTTGGGTGAGTCAGAATCCCTCAGTGTCCTCTTGAAACTGGAGGGAAGAGTCCTAGCAGGAGATGGTCACTGCTGGAGGGATGATGTTAAGGCTCAGAGAATGTGACAGACTCAGACCAAGGTGCTTTGGAGAGGGGCTCAGGGGAGTAGGGGCTTACAGAACTCAGGGCTGGGCCACCGGGCAGCAACCCATCCTTCTACTCCAACCCCAGCTTTCAAGATGGGTAATTTCCTTCTAGTGGAAAAATATTGCAGGGTTGTGAGGGGCTGGTGCTTATGGTGAAAATCTTGCAGGGAACAAAGAGGGAGGGGCCCTTGGGCCTTCTGTCCTTCAAGGGCCAGGCCCTCGTCTCGAATCTGTAGATGTGCTGCTGATTCTCTAGGAGATCAAATCATATCACTGCTTTCTGAACCTCACTTTCCTCGAGTAGAAAAGGGGAACAATGAAACATTAGATATAATACAAATGCAATGCATAGGGCATAGTTGTTATTAAAGGAATTCCCTGATGTAGGCATATTGGAGTTGGAGAGACTGGGGATTTGGGACAAACAGTGCAATGCAACTGTATCTTATTCATTAAAGTATTTCCTGGGGAACTGAACGGTTTTGAGTGCCGATTCTGGCATCAAGACCTCTAGATACCATTATCGTATCTCCTACTTCCTAGGTGGGCACACCCTTCACCTCTCGGAGCGCTGTCTCCTCTTCTGTTAACTGGGAATCGTAATAATACCTCCTCTGGAAGGTTGGTGTTGGGATGTGAAACTGGGTTTGGGTTTGGATGCTGGCTGGGCCTTTGATGCTTGATCCGGGGGTCAGTTTATCCTGAGAAGAGCTGGATTTTAGTGTGTGAGTGTGCGTGTGTGTGCGCGACCCTCAACCTCTGGACCAACATGGGACCATCTCTCGGTCTGGGACACATGCTTGTTCTCTGCTTATCCTCAGCAGAAGATTGTGAAGTTCAGACTCTGAGTGTGCCAGGCTCCTCTCTGCCCCCCGCCCATCCCAGTAGTGGGTGCTACCTACATCCTTTGTCCGTATCTCCCATCACCTCCCTCCGGTTAATCCGAGACCCCATATCAAGCTATTTTTAGCTACCCCTAGTTTGTACCTCGACCTCCCAGACCCTCTGACCCTGAATCTCCTCCTCTTCATCCTCCTGAGGCCTCTTCCCCCAAAGTCTTGCCCTCTGGGATTGTCAGCTGTTCCTCATGGAAGGTTAAAGACTCATAGCAGGCTGAACGTGCCTCCCTCAAATGGTGAACAGTTAAAAAGTGTGACTTAGTGGAAGGAGAGAGACCGCCCCTGAGCTGTGCACCCTTGGGCAAAGTGCCTTTCCCGCCCAGTCACTCGTTTTCCCTCTGAGTTCAAATTCACTGAGGGCAGGGGCCCAGCTGTCCTGCGGAAAAAGGCCTGGTGATGTGTACCGTGTCTGCATTTCCACGTGTGCATTTATTGTTATTGCTCAGTATAGTGTTGAAAAGGCAGACAAATCCCATTAATTACAAAGAGCACAAGCCAGAGATACAGAGAAATAAGGTGTACAATAAGAGCACAGTCACTTCCCAGCCCCGATTGTCCCAGAGCCCCCCAGAGCCCGGGCAGCTTGTGGAAGCTGGAGGCGGCACCATTTCCTCGCTACTCTGTTATAAAATATGTGCACACAAGAGTTAGCAAAGTGTGGCAACCAACCCCCCCGAGAGGAAAGGTCCGGAGGGAGAGCACCACAGGCATTACAAAACAGACTTGGGGGCTGAGAAGGGCGGTCCCACGGCAGCCTTAAATACCTTGTTTTTGGTGGAGGGGGTGATGGCTGATGCCCAGGGCCAGGGATCCCCCTCCCACCACATGGGTGAATAAGACCTTTCCATCAAAATCAGGAGCGCTTGCTCTGAAACTTGGGAAAGACCTGGGTTTTTTTTCTGCTGTTGTTTGATTTAGGCCTTGGGTCTGGAAGACCCAAAAGCCTTCAGAGAAATGCAACCTGCCCCCCACCCCCGACCCCATCTCCTAATGGTGGGATCTCAGACACTAAGGAGAGAATTTTGGGTGGGAGGCATGTCACAGTGCATGTGGTTGACAGCCTCCTGTAGATAGAATGAGAATGAGTTGGGGGGGGGGGCATCAGGGTGGTGAGAAAGTCCAGGCAAGAAATGGCTGCATCCCAAAGGACCTATCACACAACAGCTGCAAACTCTGACTAAACAGCGGGAGATGACCCCCTACCCCTAAAAATAGCTCAGGCAAGGGAGACAGGATTAAATGCTGCTCCACGAGGAGAACTAGCAACTGGGCCATACATTTTCTTAGCGCCAGGTCTGGGAGAGACCTCTCTTTCTTGCCTGGACCCGGGCAGATGGAGGGTCCAGCCTGCCACAGCCGAGGTGGGTAATTTTGGGTCCCATACTGAGACTGGGTGGGGGGTGGCGGTGGCCTCTCTGATGACAGCCTGGCTCAGGGGACAGTTGAGTTGATGGGAGGAATATCAGGCTCCCCTCAAGATTCAGGACGCCCCTTCTGTCTCTCCTTAGAGGACACTCTATTTAGTGATCTGTGTAGACACTGCTTACAATGGCCAGAAGATGGTTGCACCCAGAATGACAGGGCCCAATATTTGAGATGAGAGCAGGGCAGGGGGGTGGAGGACTTGGAAAAATTTTAAGTTAACTTGGAAGAACAGATGTGGGAGAATAACTGGGAGATTTGGTTAAAAAAATTAAAAAAAAAAGGAAGAAAGAAAAAGAGCAAAGGGTATGTATCCCATCACATAATAAAACAATTATATAAAAGTGACAATGATGAAACTATATGGCTGGTGCCAGATGAAATGCCCAGATAAGGGAACAGAGGAGAAATTCCAGAAATAGACCTGAGTCTCTCAAAGCTGTCAGGATGTGGTAAAGGGGAATTTCAGCATGGTTGGAGAAAAGCAGGTCTTCAATAACTGGGATACCCAGGCTGAGGCAGGTCCAGAGTCCTTGCCCCAGCGCGGTCACAGCCATTGCTCTGGTCTCAGAAGCAGGGGCCCCTCCTTCCTGTCCCTTGTTGGGACCAGGGGGCAAAGAGGCCACGGTGGGGGAGCTGGTGGGAGCAACCGAGGCTGCTTCTGAGTTAGGGAAGGAAACTTTCCTCCCTGTCCACCTCCAAAGATGGGTGGAGTTATTGAATGCGCCTCCTGCTCTTCCCTCTTCTGTTCTGAGGGGGAGACAGACTGGTGAGCTTAGACCTCAGAACCGAGCCTGCTCCCTTCTCCTGGAGCCCTTGTCTAGAGGGCAGACCAGAAGCTAAGGGGATGGTGCAGTCCCAAACCAGGGAAAAGTATACATTATGGAGTATCAAGTTCCTATGTTCTATCTGATGTTGGTTTTTGCTTTTTCGAAACCACACATTTCAGAACCACACTGCGGGAGTAAGAAGAGTCAGCCACTGAAAGCATAACCATTGCATAGTAGTAAATGAACAGAGATGGTGAGTTCTTTATTTACAGTTATCGTCTAGATAAAAAAATTCATAAAAACAGATGAATGGTCATAAATTATCTACCCCCTACTGGGGTGAACTGCCAAACGTACCCCATGCTGCTAGATATAGGACGCAGAGTGCAAGCTGTATGTACTACAGTGAGTGCTGACAAACCACTCATTTCCTGTGTGTGTGGACGTCTGTGTGCATGTGTGAGGGTGAGGGTGTGTGTGTGTACGTGTGTGAGCATCCAGCACTCCTGACCAGAGAAGGCCAACACGGACGTCGGGCGTTCTCGGTAGCTTCTGTCGCTCCCCATCCTCCTGAGCTGAGCCCCGCTCAGGGAGACCCCTCCCGGCTTCCTGGCGTCCTTGCATCCTGGCTCCAAATGAACAGGGAGCATCATGTGCAAGTGGAGCTCTCCTGGTGTCATGGGATGAGGTCATGGACACAAGGCTGGAAGAAAGGGGGAGATGGAAAACCGCAAAAGAGGAAACTACAAAAACCACCATGTGCCAAGGCTGCCCCGTGTTTGACATGAACTGATCTTTTCTTTCTTGCAGGAGAGCAGTGGGTGGTATTGGTGGTGTCGGTACTGGAATCCAAGAAACGTATCTGAGGGCTGGTCACCCCTCGGGGGATGCCGTTTCCTCTGATGGGTACATACATTCAGAGATATTTCTTCACGACATTCAGGAGATGCTCTTGCGCAAAGAAGGTCCTCCTTCCAGGAAGGTTTTGCCAGGTAGAATGGGCTGACTTGGAATCCCAAACCCTCGGGTTTCTCCACAGCCGTCCAGACGCAGACCCTCCCAGGTGACTATGGCTCTTTTCCCAAGTGGCTCTCATCTTGTGTGTGGAAGAATTCTCTGGGCCTGCAGAAGGGAAGGGCCCGGGCTGACCCAGCAACTGTGGAAAGGAGGAGAATGAAGAATGCATTTCGCAAGCGAGGTGGGAAGTGTTTGGTTTTCCTTGAAGCATGGGACATCATTGATCATGGTATTCAAAATGTCTTTTGCACTGTACAAGTTTATGGAAAAAGATCGTATGCTGAAAAGTCTCAAAGCAAACTTTGTATTAAATACAAAAGTTCTTTTATGAAAAAAGCTGATACCCACAAAGTGCTGAGCAGTTAAGAGGCTGACATACAATTAAATAAGCTCTTACTAAGTGGGGTTACTAGTGCTGTTATTGTCTTGGGGGAAGATAACCACCTTTTCTCACCTGTGATACTGCAGGGTTTCAGAATGGCTTTCTGTCTGGGAAAGCAAGACTTGCTGTTAAAAGGCTACAGTATATATTGCGACTACAGGAAGACAATTTGGTTTAAAAAAATCACACTGAATACATCTCAATATACACATCATAAGGTTAGTACGGATCTAAATAGTGCAGAGAAAAAGGCTGTTCTTCAAACATAAAAATAAAAGCAGCACGCCAGAATGAACCTCATCCCCTATGCCCACAGCTCATACGCTGCAATTCATAAGGAAATAAGCCCCTAAATTACTAACTGAAAAAGAAAATGAACACAATAGCATTTATAATATTGCAACACTACCTCAATCTCTGTACCGGCAGTGCCAGAGAGAACCTCTTTGTGAAATGCTCTTAGTAAACTCAAGTGAGTTTCATTGAGAGAAAAGTCTTCACCCCGGGCTTTGCGGACCCCGTCGTCCTGGGGCCGGGCTGGCTGTTAGTGCTTGGAACCCGGAAGCCTTCTCTCCTCCTCTCCCTTTGTCTACAGAGCATGCTGTTGGACCCCTCATGGATGGATACTCGCTGACATCTGGCTTCTGCCTGAGCCTCCCGCGGTAGTGACGTTATCGAACGGAAAGAGCAGGCAAAAATCAGAGCATGGCTATCATAAAACATCAAGGATGCAATCCAGGGAGGTGTCTGTCGGGCTGAGCTGTGTTTTCTAGCATCTCAGCCACCAGTGTCCTTAAACCGTACAAATAGCCAAAGACGCTATCTACAGGTTTGTAAACAAATTACATTCTTCTTTTAGGACATAAATAAGTTAAAATAGAGCAATTTAAGCGGAAACAAGGCAACATGCCGGCAAAGAAACTTTATATATCCATGTATATATATTTATATATATATATATATCTCTACCTATCTATATGGACGTATACAGTCTTGGAGAAGTATACGTTGATATAGATACAAAGAAATGGATATAACCTTGTGAGTGTCTGAAGTTCTTCGGTTCCATTGGTGCAAATTGACTAGGCGAGTTAAGCTCTGCAATTTCAAAAAGTTGTTAAATTAACCTATACAACTGAGACCATGCTGCGCAAGCATTTCAAAAACTCACAGACCAGTGGATTGGATAGATAGTCTCAGAAAAGAGTCTGTTTGCAGTTCCCGCCTAAGAAAACAAACAAACAAACAAAAACCACCCCTCCCCACCCCCCCAAAAACAAACAAGGGGAGGACCGGAAGTGTGCGGTACATTCATGCAGGGGACTGGCGCTGGCGGGTGCGTGGCTGGTCCGGGTCGGGCGGAGCCAGGACGGGCTTGTTCTGGGGAAACCGCTCACTCCCTTAAGCGCCCCACCCCCCACCCAGGAGGAGATCCCGCCCTTGCCTCAAAGTGAAAAAGAGTTCAAACAGCATCGCAGCCAGAAAAAGGGTCTGTTGGGTGGAAACGGTTTTCTCGCCAGTTATTTGGTTTCCGTGTTGCTCGCTGCTGCGTGGGTGAGTCGGGGGCCTGGGTGGGCGGGGCCCGGGGGGGGCGGCGGCGGGGGCCTCAGCTAAAGCGACGTCTCCAGGCTGTGGATGGGGCTCCCTGGACTTGAAGAGGTAGCTGATTTGCTTGTGTCGGTCGTCAGGTTGATCCCGCTGTCGATGGCGCTGTTGTTCTTGTTGAGCGAGGACGGCGGGCTGGAGTTCTGCTTGAGCGCGGCATCCTCTTCCAGGTCGGTGTCGTCAATGAGCGGGATGTGGGGCTGGGAATCTTCGATCCGGAATTCAGGATGAGCCATGAAATTATGGATGGAGGTTCGAGACTCAGGCTTTTCTAGACCTTCATAGAGAGAGCTACGGAACGCCTTCACGACGCGGATCTGCAAGGGAAGGGCAGGGGTGAGCAGCACTGCCCTTCTGGGGGGCCGGCAGCCAAGCGCTGGGGGGCTCAGAGCGGGTGGGAGAGGGGTTAGGACACAGCAGGTGGCTGGAATCCACAGTCGCTGGGTGTTAGGAGCATGGACAGGAGAGGGAAAGATGGAAAAGGGGGCTCAGGTTATGCGCATCCGTGAGGTTTTTAAAATTGCTTAGGTTTGGGTCAGAACTACAGTATTAGGACAGGAGGAAGGAAGCCCCATCAGAGAGACGATGGGAAACAGTGGTTAGAGTAAGCTTAGTTCACTCCAGCGGGCACCCAGACCTAGTGAGAAAGTGAGCCTTGTTAACTTTAAAGCAGAAGTTCAACCATGCACAAAGGGAGGGGGGCTGGGGGGGAATAAAGTAGGGAGGAGAGGTTATTGGTAAAAAATTCATCTTAAGAAACCACACACAGTTAAGAAACCACACAACATGGAACAGATAACGAACGTGTTACAAACAAAAAAGGACACCCAGGAGAGACAGTTGGATGAGCCAGGATGAGAGAAGACACACGAGGGCCAGACAGAGAGGGGGAACATCAAACCAAAGCGGCAAAGCAAACCAAAGCCAACTCGGGGCTTTCTGGGGTGCAGAGCAGAGGCGGCCAGAAAGCACGAAGGAGCCGGCAGCTGATGACATTCGGGGGCGGGAGCATGCTACGGGGGTTGGGTGGGGGTGGGGGTGTGGGAACCACACGGCACACACAGACAGACACACGGCTACACTTGGAAGCCTGGACGATGTGAATGGAGGTCGCTTGTACCCAACGTTTCTTCCCTTCATGCATTTGGGAGGTAAACACTCGAGTATAGACTCAAAGCCCTGGCCAGTCATTGGAGTTGGCTTTGGGGTCCCTTATTTCCTGGGGTATTGTCTTTCTTTCTTTGTGGTTTGAAAACACAAAACCAAAAAAAAAAAAAAAATGAGGCCAGAATCAGATGGCCAAACCCAGCCCCTGGGCAGGATTCTAAGGGGGTATGGAAATGAGCCACAAAGCAGCCAGTTCTTTGATTTTCTGTGTCTCAGTTAGAAACTGGGTTCCCTGAA
Source organism: Vicugna pacos (assembly GCF_048564905.1). Taxonomy (NCBI): domain Eukaryota; kingdom Metazoa; phylum Chordata; class Mammalia; order Artiodactyla; family Camelidae; genus Vicugna; species Vicugna pacos. Next base: position 49,723,999 of record NC_133003.1, read on the forward strand.
GAATGGAAAGCTGTTGGACACTGAGGCTTCTAGGCTAGTGGACAGAGAGCCCTGGAGCTGAAGTCAGGAAGACCTGCATCTGAGTCCTGGCTCTGCCACTTCTGGTGCCTTGACTGTGGGCCAGCCACACCACCTGGCTGCCGTCCCCTGTCCCACCTCACAGGGTGTGGAGGGACAGGACCCTCACTTTGAAGAGCGGTGTCCCTTCTCTGGACTCCTGGTAAGGGGAGCTATGCCTGCCAGCTCAGGGGGCCAATGGGACTGGGGACAAATGCGCCTCCTCCTCTCTTACCAGCCCCAACTGAGAGCAGAGCCAGCGGCAGGGAAAACAAGGCAGCATCAATTGATGCCTCCAAGGGGCAGAGCCTTGGCTGGCCAGCTTGGGCTTCCCCGCAGAGCCGTGGCTGCCCCTGTCACAGGCCTGTGGGGGACAGAGGACCGGACAAGGCGGCTGTGGGAGGCTCTTGCGGTCCCAGGATTGGTGGCGCCCTCAGCTAAACCCAGGGCTAGCTCGCTGGTGGGGGACACTGGGGAAAGCCTTGGCCATGGGAGTGAATTTTCACGCTGTCTGTGCCTGATGGTTTCAAGTGTCACTGCTCAGGGTTTACCTATTTCAGAGAAGAGCCTTTCTAAAGCACCTCATAGGTTCTTCTGCCTTGTAACTGAGAGAACACAGAGAAGAATTGAGGTTTGTCTGTAATCCTTTTTGGTCTTGTTTAAGACCCCGCTGTTTCAATTTTGTTGTTGTTGTTAAGTTTCTCTCCTTTGCTGTCAGTCAGCACTCACTAGTTCTGACTTTCCCTTGTCTTCTCAAAAGCATCTCTGTCCCTTCTCCTCCTTATGTGCTGGGGGCTGGGGACTCCAGGGAACCCTGCCTGTAGGAATCCTGTGTTAAATAAGAGGCATCAGGTGCCAAACAAGGGCCAGTCAGACGCCACGCATTAGGGCTGGCACTCCGTGAGGGCCACTTGGCTGCTCTGAGATTTCTTTCTCCCTAGATTCTCTATCTGTGGCCCTGTAGAGATTATTCAGTATTCTGACCTCCCGATACGTGGGCCATTATACCCCCGATTAAGTGAAAATAACAACAAACAAGATACTGCAGCCTCGGCTTTCCTAACTGTGAAGTGGGGATGATAATTATCTGATAACCCAGGGTGTTCTGGGGCTGAACTGCAGTAATACTGATGCCAGCCGGGAGTGCCTGGTGGAGGAGGAGGGATGGTGGCAGGACCCTGTCATGTGACTGACAACGCGGAGGGAGGGGACGACACACAATGAGATGCAGGCCCCTCGCCCTCCCCCTGGAATGGAGACAACAGAAAGAATGAACTGCTCTGGACAAGACTGTGGGGACAAGACTTTTCGGGACACCCCGCCACGGCCATCTCAAGTCTCCACTTCGGTTCTCTCGCGGCTGAAATGGAAAAAAGGATGGGAAGAAAAAAAGCTCTTCCATCTCCCTTCCCTGCCTACCCTGGCGATGGGCCTTTCTGGCATAAGCCGCACTGGGCGTGGGTTGAGGGGGAAGAGAGGAAGGGACTCTGTCTAGGGGACTTCAGGCGTTTTGGTTTCATCGGCACAGAGAGGGCAGGAAGCCCTGTGCGGAGGGCTCTGAGGAAATGGCATGAGCCCCGGTCTGGGGCGGGTTCGACATACTCGAATGTTTACCCGGCTTCAAGGAAGCCAAGAGTCTGGGATTGATTCACATTCATTTCAGGCTCAAGGTTAAAGACTCACAACCTCTTTTAATTTCACTCTCTCTTGCTGAACTCTGTGTCCAGGGTTCTCTAGCCCTCTAGGGAAACAAACACATGGAATATTCAGACAGCGGAGAGGTCTGGGCACCCCCCCAGAAGCAAGCCATTTTCTCGCCAACCCAAGGTTGCACTAAGTTAGTTACCAAAACGCTAACGAGGGGGTCCAGCTTCCCTTCTGTCCCTCCTCCTTCATTTCTCCCCCCTAAGAGATGCCAACGCCTCGCCCTAGCAGTCCTCAGAACCAGGAGTGTGAGGGGAATGTGAAGGGAAGAAGGGGTGGGAGGCGCCCTGTCTGGCCGGTCTGGCGTCCAGAAGGTGGCTGGTCCCGGTTAGGAGTTTGATGCTCTGGGCCTGGTGGGTTTGAAGGAGCAGGACCTTCACTCAGGAACACGGAGCCTGCTACAAACTTGCTAAATACAACGGAGTCTTGAGACAGGTTAGGAATTTGAGGGATAAGAGACGGGGGCTGTGTAGCTTGGCCCTGGATCCGAGAGCTGGATGCCAGTTTTGTCCTTGATCATGGATGGGCAGGCACCTTCTCCCCGGTTCCTGCCAGGCTGAAGACTCAAGCAGAGAAACAGCTTCCCTGGCTGTCTAGACCCCAGAGGACTGGCTCCTTTTCACTGGATGAGGCTGTGGCCATGGGCACTGGTTCCACCATGGAAATTCAACCTCTGTGGGCTCCAGGTCTGTGGGCTTGTCTGGGAAGTGGTGTGGGTGGTGGGAAAAATGAGGACTCTGGAGTCAGCCCTCTTGTCACTTACATGCTGTGTGATCTTGGCCAAGTCAGTCCACGTCTCTGAGCCTCAATCTCTTTCTCCACTGAATAGAGGTACTGGCAGATCCTCTCTTCGTATTTCAGTTGTGAGGTGTATGTGAAGTGAAGAATGTGGGAAATGTTTTCCAGGGCTTTGGAAAAATGTTAGTGAGGCTCAGGTGTAAGGCATGAGGGGTATGCCATTAAGTTTCTGGGGGAAAAAAACTCGCTTTTGAGTTAGCCAGAAGAGGAAAGCAAGAGTGAACCAGAGTTCCCTCCCAGACATTCTGGATGTCATTCTGACCGGCCTGTCCTGTCCCCTCATGCATCTGTCTGCTTGTGGCCCTCTATCTTACAGTGGTGCTGGGGGAGGGATGTGTGATGTGCTGGGGGGGTGGTCCTCACCCCACGCCATGAGTTAGAAGTCAGCCCTGCACACACTGCCCTGCCCCAGGCCACTGTGGTCACTTTTGATAACCCAGGGACAGTGGTTTGGCTCCTTCCAGGGCACAGAGACCCCAGGTATTTTCGACTCAGCATGCACACAGCCACCCTCCTCTGCTGGAGAGTCCCTGGGAAGAAGGTTCTGCTCGGAGGAGGTGGAGGGGGTGCCCACCTCTCCATCCACCCAATTGGGGGACCCTTGTCTTTACTCCCCGGCCACTTGCTTCACACCCTGTGGGAAGAAAGCCTCTGGCTTCTGGAGGGGACCTGCATGGCATCTGGAAGGCCCTCGGAGTCCTGGGACCAGAGGAGGGGACGTGGTTATAGAAACTATTCTCACAGAGGAGGAACTAGGGGCTGTTTATTTAGGCTTCACATCGTGACTGTGTTGACCAAAATGTGTGTGTTGAAACCACAGAGGTTGTGATCCCTTTTGGAACCAGTACCCTTGAGCAGGGGGATGGTCAGGCTCTTTTTGAAACCCTCACACCCAAGAAAGGGCCCCAGAAGAGACCAGAATAACAGGCTGGAGTCTACAGTGGTCGGTGGGGATGTGGGATTCCTAGCGAGGCCTGACGCCTGGGGGAGAGGCAGGACGCTGGAGAGGAGTCACACTTGACCAGCCCCTGTGGGTCCTCTGAGAGAATCCCAGGTGGTGGGCAAGGCCTACAAACTCCTTCTCAAAGGCTTTTCCACAGGCGGGTCACCAGGGGACAAAGGGATTCATCTGGCCTGGAAGGAGACTGGCTGAGAGACAGAAGTGAAGGGCAGGCAGAAACGGGCAGTTCTCTCAAGGAAAAGTGTTGAGAACCAGTTGTCCCAGGACTGGCCTTACTGAACAGGTGTATAAACGACAGAAAAGGTGAGCATGAAACTGCCAAGATTCGAGATGACTGTGCCCTTTCTTCTAGGCCATGAGAGTTAAGATGTGGGCAGAGCTGAAGGAGAGGCCGCGTGGTGCCCGGGTGTGCTGAGAGCCCTGTCCTGGCCAGTGCAAAGGGCCTCGCTTCAAGAAAGAACCAGCTGGGACCTGGAGGCCACCGCCTGGCAGTCAGAGGGCCACAGGGACGCACGAGGCGTCGGGAGGGTGGCGGGAACTGAGGGAAAGGGTTCTTCCTCAGGTGGCTCTCCAGCCCCCAGCACAGGAGGCAGCGTGAGCCAGGCCAGAGCTCGGCTGACGCAGGTGAGGGCCTCCCTCTGAGGCCAGGGCTCTTGGGCAAGAAGAGGGAGAGGGTGGGAACAGAGTGTCCCCTGCCCCGGGAAAGCCTGGCAGTGATTTTCCGGTGACAGTGCCTCATGGGAACGTGACTCAGACACCACCTGCTCAAGTCCGGCCCTACTCCACCTTGGCCCGTCCGGCCTCCCCATTGCTGTGTTTTCGTGCTGATGAGTCAGCACAGGGGCTTCTCCCCTTTTCTTCATCCTTCCTGTCATCTTGCTGCACCCATGGAAAGGTCGTGGGATGTGAGCAGAGGCCACCAATAGCGCCTGAGGTCTCGGACGGCATGGTTCCCAAACCAGCATGTGGTCCTCTCCTGCTCAGTGGCAGAGGCTGTGATTGGGGGTTCTGTGCTTAGGACGGGGTTGAGGGGCCTGATAAACTATCAAGAGATGAGACCTGGGGTCTACGCCTCATCAAAGGAGCCCGGAGGCTGGCTGAGGGAACAGACAATCTGACGGACCAGACCGGGGCTCCCTGTGGAGACCAGGGAAGGGAGGCAGGTGGTAAGCAGGGACTTCTCGTTCCCTCTAGGGCCTGAAGCCATGGGTGTGCAGGAAGATCTAGACAAGGCCAGAGATGGGAGACCTGGGTCAGAAGCCGGAGGGAGGGAGGGAGATGATGGAGGGGGTCAGGGTCCCATGCTGCCCTCAGAAGAGGAAGGCGGGAAGCCATGGGTCAGACCAAGTCCCTTGGGCCTGCTGGTAGCCAGCCAAGATGTGAGCCCCATTGTTCTCTACCTGAGGTCAAGTTCGATGTGTCAGGAGCCTTGTCCCTTCCAGGAAGGGCTCAGGCCTTCAGCGTGCTCCCAGCCCCGCTGCAGGGAAAGCGTGTGGAAGGCAGCGGATATACAAGGGGAGAGGGGCCAAGGGCCTGAACCACGGGGCACAGGGCCTCCGGGCTGGGATCTCCTTGGGGGCCTGGTCTCCCTGACCGACTGTGACCTCTGACCTATGTGACTCTTCCTGGTTGGACCTCACTGGGGTTGGCTGTGACCCTTGAGAGCCTTTTCTTCCTTGACCCACAGTCACCCTTTGCTTGACTTCGACTGCAAGACTGGGACCTCCTGGCCAGCTCTGACCCTGGCCCTCGTGAGCCAGGCTTCTCCTGACTGAGGATGACCCTAGGCTGATTGGGACCCTCGTGCCCCCCAGCTGATTGCTCCCCCTTGGCCACTGTGACCCTGTCGTGGACTGTGACATTCGATCACTAAAACCTCTCTGACCTACAGTGATCCTATGACTGCCCTACACTTTTTGACCACTCGTGACCCTTGCGATCCCGACTGCCTGCTTATAACCCCTGACGCTGACCCCAGCCGACCCTGGCCCACCAAAGGACTGCCACCCCATGCCTGGCTGTGATCTGCTGACCACTGGGGACCCTCCTCGATGGTTTGGGCCCCTCAGCCCCATGGGCCTCACCACAGCCGGCTGCCCCCCCGAGTCCTTGGCACCCCGGCCCCTGCCCGCCTGCCCGCCCGGCGCTGGCAGCGTGGCACCCGAGGCGGTAAGGGTTCACACTCACGCCCAGCTGCAGCAGGAGGAAGGCTGGTCGGAGAGGAAAGAGCATTGGACAACGACACGCGACTAGGGCTAGAGAGATTGGCTACGTCCTGGCTCTGGCTGGTGACGGAGGACTGTCTCCTCAGGGCGCCCTGAAAGGAGGCCCCGCTCTTGAAAGTATTGACTACTTCAATCTGCAACGGAGGAGAGAGCGAGACAAGTTGCGAGGAGAACGGACATGACAGCCACACGACGGACAGGCGCGACGCCACGAGGACAGCCGCAGCCACAGGGACGACACGCCACATACACCAGAACGACGATACAGACACGCTGCAGGGCTCCCAGGACCCTGCTCGGCTCGGGCGCCTGGGCTCCCAGGGTGGGGCGGGGGATGCAGGGGCCCAGCTTTGGTCCTGCTCTAGTGGCCTGGGGGCTAATGGGCAGGGCCGGGGTTGGGGTGCTTGGAGGCAGAGGGGGTGCTCAGCCCCCGGGACCAGGCGTGAAGCCACAGTGGTGTGGTGGGGACTCTGTAGTGGACTGTCCTTGGCCCAGACCCCGGCTCTGCCACTTAAGAGCGAGGTGATCTTGGGCAGTTTTTGGTCCTTCAGAAGGGGCAGTGCCACCTACCTGGCAGGGTTGCTGTGAGTGGCAAAGCACTGGCCCACTTAGTGGTCTGTAAGAGTCAGGCTGGATAGGACTCGTGCCCACTCAAGCAACTACAGTCCCGGTGTCATCCTGAAAGGCTCTGTGGCTGGGTTGGTGACCAGGGCTGTGCGCACTGAGAGTCACCAGGCCCTTGTGGGAAGGAAGGGTCGGGTCGGGCTGCCAGGAGGGCTGGCCACCAGCGTTCCAGAGCCCAGGCTGCTGTCTGTCAGGCGGCCCTGGGTCTGCCAGCTGCTCCCCGACCCAGCTCTCAGAAAAGGCTGTCTCCTGAACTTCAGTCCCCCCTAAAACTAGGGGGACATACCTACCACTTGGGGCTGGCAATGGGATGCTGTTTGGGACAGTGTCCTGTGGGTGTGAGGCAGCCCAAGTGATCTGTTTTTGTTATGCTGGATGGAAAGGCAGGGGTAGGCCACGCAGGACTGCAGCTCTGAGGTGGGGCCTGGAAACACTTCCCAGAGTGATGGGGTGGGGTGGCCATGAACCTGCCAGCACTGCTCTCTGTTTGGGCAGGAGACAGACCCTCTCTTGGTTGCTTGGTCCTGTGTTCCTTATCCCTCCTGGCTGTGAAAGCACACTGAAAACTGCAGCCCTGGCCCAGGGAGAGCTGTGTCGGGGCCGCACGGTCAGGCCATGTGTCACATGGGGGCCAAGCAGTCTCTGTTCTGGGGAAGAAACCTGCTTCTGACTGGATACAGACCCCACACATGTGCTCTGTGTATGTGTCCTTGGTGTGCACATGTGTGTGGTGGTGGAGGGGATGAGCTTTGCTCCCCAGAGCTGCCTTAATGCCCCATGGAGGCTGAAGGAGTGTCTGTGGAGGGAGAAGATGTGTGCGCATGTGCGGAGGAACCCCCACCTCAGGGCTGACCACCTGGCCTGGAGAATGGGGGCCCACCATGGACGGAAGCTGCCATCCTGGCCTCAAGGGACCAGTCTCTAGCCTTGCCTGACCCTTCTGGTGGCTGCCTGGAGCCCTGATCCAGATACCACCCCCAGCAACTCTGACAGGAGCTCCTCACTCACTTCGGCCCTCAGGGTCACCCCCTCCCCTCCTGAGGGGCACCCCCCCAACCCTGGAAGCCCACAGTGAGTGTGACCTGAGTCTGATCCCTCTCCAGGTGGAAGGGGAGGCAGAACATTCCTGAGGGGGCTGCTCTTTCTTCAGCAGCCCTGCAGAGTGTGTGCGGGGAACGTGGGTGCACGGGAGGCTGGTGAGATGGTGAGAGCAGGTCCGGATGCCCCCTTGCTCATCTCCATCACCACCCACCCCACCAGGGGCGAGCCCAGCCCCAGGAGCCTCCTGTACCTGGGTCTGGATCCGATTCAGGCCTCGGAACCACAGGATCTGGCCCCGCCGCAGCTCCCGCTCGGCGTGGTCTATCTCCTCCACGTCCTCGTTGAGCTCCTCCTCTGGGATCTCCTCCTTCTGCGTGAGCCTCCCTGCCTCCTTGAGGAACTTAAGCCTGCTGGTTGGGATGGTGGCGATGACCTGCGGGGGGCCCAGCCGTCAGGGGATGGGGGCTGGCCCTCAGTGGGCTGCTGCCTCCCCACTTCCTTATCCCCTTACCTAGTTACATTCAACTCACCCCTTAACTCATCTCACCCAATCCTCAACTCAGTCTTTAAATTTCTTTTTAATCTGCTTTTCACTTCACTCACTCATCCAGAGTCAAGAGGATATCCTGGGAAACCTTGGGAGCTGGACACATGTGACTTTGAATACCCGGCACCTTACTGGTTGTGTGACCTTGGGCAAGTCATTTAACCTCTCTGAACTCTGGTTTTCCCACGTGGGAAGCCGGGGGCAGCTCTCAGAGTTTGAGGATTAAGTAAGATGGTGTGTCTAAGTTGCTGGCGCTCGCAGCCTAGGCTTCAGGTCTCCAGCTCATTCTTCCTGAGGTCATTGGGTCCCGGGGTGCCCAACCCTGGGTAACAGGGGCCCAGGGCTTGAGTGCCCTGGGGGCAGTCAATCCTGGGACTCCTGGCATGGCTGCTCTCCCAGAAGGGAAGGCATTGTGGAAGGGGACGTGCCTTCCTTCTTACTCTTCGTCCAAAAGGGCTTGTCCATGGGGCTGGGGCCTGAGAGGCCTGAGGTGGTAGAGGTCAGAGGCCCCTTACATTTCCTGTCAGGACAGACAGGGGCTGCCTGGACACCTGGCTTGGGGTTTTACGGTGGGCATTGCCCACTGGCATCGTCGTGAGGTGTCAGGAGTCTGCTCACCCAGATGCCGAGGGCTCCCTGAGGAGCGGGCCCCAGTGGGACAAAGACGGTCAGGCCCCAACGATGCCGAGGCAACGGTGTTGCTGAGTCCAGTCTAGTCCAGCTTCCTAAGAAGCTCCAAAGTTTAAAGAAGATCCTTTTGAGTAAAATTAAACTTTCTTCACCTTCTAGTTAATTTCTGCCACTGGGATTTCCCACTCTAGCCTGGGAACAGCTTGAAGGCAAAACCAGTATCCTAGGCCTGCTGGGCCCCCACTGCCTGGATCCAGCTCTGAGCACCATGTCCTGGTCAGGCACCTTTGCGCTGCAAGCTGTGAGTTCCATGATGGTGTGTACGCACGTGTGCAGGTGTGCGTGCCTGGAGCTTGGGCCCAAGTAGGGAAGGGAATTGGGGGGGAGAATGTTCCAGGGTCAGAGCTGGAAGGGCCCCTTGAGAGGCTCCAGCCTGGGGACCCTCCAAGCCAGGGAGAGTCACAGATGGCTGCAGACACAGCACTGTGATGGGGAAGGGCTCGCCAACTTACATTCCCTCCGGCCCTCTGAAGGAACAGGAATCTCTGCTTGGTGTCACACCACCTACTATACCTTTTATAACAAGCTGGCTTCAGGCTCTGCGCCTTGGCTGGTCACAACGTCTAGTTAGAGTTTAATAATGTCATTCTTGTTACTTTTTGTTTGTTTGTTAGCTTCTGTTTATGCAAGCGATAGTTATTTTCCAATCATGTCAGTAATATAAATTGCCTTTTGAAATAAATTTCAGTTAAAAAAAACAGATATGACTAAAAGAAAATATCAAGTAAACAATGGGATCAGCAGTGCATAGACGTGAGCAAAAATCACAGTATTTATACCCAAATGATCCGCATCTGAGACCTGGGCCGACTTCCATTGCTCTGATCCCGAGATGGGGGACCTTGTCTGGGGCCAGACAGCTAATCTATGGCGGAGCCAGGACCCATTCCTGGGGTTCCTGGACTCTTGTCCATAGCTGCTTCCCTTCCTCTGCTGAAAGGCACCTCCTGCAACCCACCCAGCACTTACCTGGCCCCAGACAAGCTCTCCTAGCCCGATGAATATGCACCACATCCACTGGTCCAGCTGCAGCGGAGAGCAGCTGAACGGCTTCCCTCCAAACTGCACGATCACTATCTGGAGGTCAAAGGGCACAGAGAGAGAGACACAGAGAAACAGGCCATCAGGGGCCAGCTCGGAGGGTCTGGGCTCTCAGGGTGCTGCTGGAGCTGCTCTGGCTGCCCAATGCCCACCGCCGCCCCACCCTGGCCAGGTTAGGGTGGGGGCCTGGCTACCTGGATGGCGAAGGTGCCCAGCACGATGGTGCAGAAGATGGGGTTCCGGAAGATGCCGTCGAAGACGTTGCGCTCGCCGTGGATCTTGCGGGCGTTGATCTCGTTGAAGAGCTGCATCATGACGAACGTGTTGAAGATGATGGTGTAGTGCTCGGAGGGTGGCGAGTGCAGGGGCGCGTTCCTCCCACTGTCGATCTGGAACATCTTCTCACCTGCCAAGCGAGAGGGCGGGAGCAGGCTGAGGGCCGGGGTTGGGGACGCCCAGCCCTGCATGGGGGCTTCTGAGCCGCCGGGTGGGTCACCCAGACGCAGGAGATGCTCTCTGGACTCTGGGGGGCAGGTGGGCCTGCGCTGTTGGGTGTAAGTGAAGGGGTGACAAACCTTTTCTCCTCTAGGGGAGAAAGGCCTTGGGTGAACTTTCTTCCACTTTTTCTGTGGCAATCTGATAAAGCTGGAATGCCAGCTGGTTACCAGGCTACATGGATTATAAAAAGCAACCCCTGGTTGGCAGACTCGTCTGGACCTGGAGGATTGCGTGTGAACTCAGAATACACGGTGGGAGGCCATGGCGTTGGGTTCCCCTGAAGGCGCTGCTGCTTGTAACTGCGCATGTCCTTACTGGGACCTCTGGAAGCCTGTGGGGCTCTTACAAGAGATACCAGTTCCTATGTGGAGGTTGGGGCTTCCAGGCAGGCTGGCTCTAGACCCGCTCAGGTGGCCTCATTCTCTTACACAGGAGCTGTCACGTGGTGGTGGGGACGGAGCCCTTGGGTTGCTGTGTGGACATCTGCCAATGGCAGGCCTGATAGCTGCGTGAGCTGGTGCCATGAGGGCTGGTGGTCTCACACTTTTCTGAGTGTGAGACGTCTAGCTGAATCCAGGAGCACCAGGAGTAAGCGCTTGAGTAGGGAAGCCGGCAAGGAAACCAGGAGCCCACCCTCCCCCCTGCTCCCCGCCTGACAGCTTTCTCTGCGAGGCTCTCCTACTTTTGTATTCCCGTAGCATCCTCTAAGGCTTTTCATGATCGCCTTTAAGACTGTCCTGCCAACACAAAGGAAGAGGACTGCCCTTTGAGGAACGGGATCACACCCCACCCCCATCTGTGCTCTGGACTTTGAGGGCAAATGCTTCAGGGAGGCTCATGTGGAGGGAGCCTGCCCAGGCTGGAGGCTCCAAGTGGGCCCCAACTTGCTGTGTGACATGGGCCAGACCCTGCCCACCTCTGGTCTCTCCGTGTGCTGGGGGTAGACTTTGCCTGGACCATTTCTGAAGCACCGTGGAAGCCAGGCCAGTCTTAATCCCAGCCAGACCTGGCTCTTGGTCCAGGTGCCTTCCCAGATGGGCTGCATGCCCTCAGGCAAGTCACCTTCCTTCTCTGTGTTGGGGTCCCTCACTGTCACGGGGGTTGGTGGCACAGGTGCCTACCTCATGGAGTGGCTGGAAGACCTAAACGAGGCAGCCTAAATAAAAGTGTTGTGGAAACAGCTGGCAGGTGGGCAGGCACATAGCTCTGTCCCAAGGAAGCCTTGGTGAGACTCCGTCTACCAGGCAAGAGTCAGAGAAGGGGCCGTCACTCCCCTAGAACCTCAGGCTCCTGTAGGGCTGGCGTGAGGCCCCGCCTTGCATAGTGTGTGCAGTGTCCGGAGCTGTATCAGCGAAAAAAGCCCTGACTTTGGGCCTGGCTCTGCCCAAGATTTGCTGTGTGATCTTGAGCAACTAACTTCACCTCTCTGGGCTTCCATTCCCTCATTAGCAAACAGGCCGATGGCTATGAATCCCAAGAGCGGGGTCTGGGCCATCGTGGGGGACTCACCAACGAAGAGCAGGGTGAAGATGAGGGTGAGTTGGTAGACAGCGTGGCCCAGGATGTTCTTCATCATGGTCCGCGAGATGAGGGGCTTGTTGCGGCCGTACGGCTTCCTCAGCAGCAGGGTCTCGGTGGGCGGCTCGGTGGCCAGTGCCAGCGAGGCGAACGTGTCCATGATGAGGTTCACCCAGAGCATCTGCACGGCCTTCAGAGGGGAGTCCTGGGGACAGCAGGTGGAGAGGGCTGTCACTGGGGAGGCTGGCCCACTGGCTGCTCCGAAGTGCCTGGCGTGGGGCTCATCCTTGGGGTGCCCAGCTTCCTGCTGGAGCCCTGGGGCCGGCTCTGTCTGTGGGTCTCCCTCGGCTGGCTGGCCCCCTGGGTTCCTGAGCAGGCACGGAGCAGGTTTGCTAGGCCTCTCCTGGAGAACAGCTCACATCTGCCCACTTCAGCCCTGTCTTCTTGAGCCCCAGGCCTGATGGGCCCCAGTCCCCTGCTCGATCCCCATCCCTATAAATTTAGCCCCCTCCCCACCATCTTCCCTCCTCCCCTCCAGCCCCTGTGGCTGCGTTTCTTCTCTAGGCTAAGGTCAAGACACCCCCCACCCAAATGTCTCCAGCACAGACCCCTTTTCCTCTGCTTCCCCCTGCCTCTTTCCCCTCAATCATCAATGGCTCAGATCTCTCTTATCCCACAAACAATGCCTGGGCCCCTGTCCCTTTTTTAAAATACCACTCCATTTCTCTTTATCTCTTATCTTTACTTTAAGCAATTACCGTGTGTATCTGCGACTCAAAAAATAATGTATTTTCCTGGTTGAAAATTTGGGCATGTAAGGAACAGAAGAAGCTAAAACTCACCAAGGATCTCACTACTTATGGTCTCCCACCATCCACATGCTGGTGTGGATCCTTCCACACCTCTCTCTGGCTGAGACTGGGATCACATATTCATACTGTTCCATGCACCATTGTATCATGTGGTCTGTACTGCCTGAAGCTGCTGAATCCATGTGTCCCCCTTCTTCCTTGAACCCCCAAATTCTGTGTCCTTGCTAGCCAGAGTCTGGCCTCTCCATGCCTCCAAAATGCCCTTCTCCAAGGTTATCAGAACCTTCCTTGTCACAAATCAAGGATCCTTTTCCAGTCTCATATCACTGACCTCACCATAGTGTCTGGCTACTGCCTCCCCCTGCACCCCTGACCCTTCTCCTGGTCATCCTCCTCTCTAAACATTCCTTCTCCAGCTGCCTCAGGGTTCCTCTTCCCCTGCCTTTTCAATCTGTGCTCCTCGCGACCCCTTCCTCAGCCTTGCCCTCCTCTCTACATCTGTGCCCCCAGCTGCAGGTGCCCACTTCTGCCCCACATCACCCTCCCTCCAGTCCAGACCTCTCCCTGTGGCTTTAGCCTCGTTCCCCAGTGGAACACCTCCTCCACGAAGCCCACAGACCCTATACACCCAACAGCCTGGACTGAGCTATTCCTTGTTCCTCTATCCTCTCAGTGTGGCTCCTGAGGCCACTTGGCTTACACCTTATACACTCACCCAACTCCTAGCTGTTTATCACAGTCCCTCCTCCAGGCCATCCCTCCCACCTCTGCCTGGCTCAGTCACACTCCCTGTTCCCTCAGTGTCTTCCTACCCATTGGTCTCTGATTACATGCCCTGTGGGGTCAGGGCCCCTAGCTCCCCACCAAGGCCTTCACAGCCCTGCTACCAACTCAGTCCTAGACCTCAGGCAAGATAATCCTCTCTGATCCCCTGTCTCCCCATCTGGCATCATCTGGTCTCCAAGAAGCCTGGTGTGAGGCTGTGATCGGAGTGTCTCACCAAGCCACCACTAGATGGAGCCTCTTGGCCACCGACAAGGAGAGAAGGCCCCCTGAGCAGAAGGGATGGCCCCTCCCCCAGGACTCTCAGGGCTGGGGTGCTGGGCCCTCCCACGTGCCTCCCCAGGGGCTCAGAACACAGCAGATGGGAGCAGCATTCCCAGGGCCACACAGCTCTTCAGGGCAGGGCTGCCTCCGGGCCTCTGGGGGCTCCTGTGGGCAGGAGCTTGTCTGCCCACATGGTTGCTGGGAGGGGCCAGGCTGGTCAGCCCTGGGGAGACGCAGGAGGCGATGGCAGGTGCCTGGCTGGCCCATGTGCTGAGCTGAGCCTCAGTGTCTGCCTCTGTGAAATGGGGATCATCACAGTTCCTGCCTCATGAGGTGGGCGAGGCGACACTGAGGGAGGCTGCCGATGCGGGGGACTGCCGGTCTGCTCCGCAGGGCTCAGGACATGGGGCTGCTAGAGGCCCAGATGTGGAGGCTGGACACACTCCTGCCTCTCCCTGTGACGGAGTCCCGACTCCCTCCTGCTGCCTCCGCCCCTCCTTGGGAACCCAGGCAGAGGGGCCTTTCCCCACACGCTCCACGCCAGAGTGAGGCTCCCAGGGCCCTGCCAGCTCCTTGACCCCAGCTGGCCTCCTGTCCTGCCCCTTCCTCTCTCTGGCCCTTTATGTGGCCAGGGACCCTGCCTTCCCTCTAGGATCACCTCTCCTGCCTCCCGAATCACCTCTCCTAACCTGTGCCTGGGTTGGGCAGATGTGGAGGTGAGGCCTGACATCAACTGCTAGGTGATCTTAGGCAAAACCCACCAACTCTCTGAGCCTCCTTTCCTGTACTCAGTGGGGCTGGCACCTGCCCTGAGCTCTGTGATGCCAGTCCTGGCCCTCCACGTGGAGGTACGGCAAAATAGAATGCCCTACATGGGTGTCCGCCCACCCCAGGCTTCAGCCTGCTCTGCCCCACCCCACCTAGGAGGACCCACCTGCGTGATGCAGGCGCCCGTGAAGGCCACGATCACAGCCACCACGTTGACTGTCAGCTGGAACTGTAGGAACTTGGAGATGCTGTCATAGACGTTGCGGCCCCACATCACCGCCTTGACGATGCTGCTGAAGTTGTCGTCCGTCAAGATGATGTCGGAGGCCTCCTTGGCCACGTCTGTGCCTGCGATGCCCTGTGGGGATGGGGACAGGAGCCTGGGTGGGGCGACCGGAAAGGCGAGCAGCTCTAGCGACACTGTCCTCACCCTTACACAACCCCCCGCATACGCACACACCCACCACCAGCACCGCCAGACCTTACGGGACACGCGCATGTGCACACACACGCACACTACACCCCTGCTCCTCACAGAACCAGCCCTCAGGCCAACCCTCCGCCTTCAGGAAGCCTCTCTCTGGCCCCTCCACTCCGTCCCTCTCCCTCCCTCAGACCCATCACTGTAGGAAGCCCCCTCTACCCTTCCAGGAAAACCCAGGGGCCAGGCTGAGCCTCAAGGGCCCTGGGCACATCAGGTGGACAGAGGGAGGGCTGGGTGTGCACTGGGGGGCTGTGCCACTGGCTTGAAGCTGTGTGGCCCATGTCCCCTAAACCCCCTGCCTGCGAGCTCCTGCCAGATGCTGCCCCAGGCCCCCAGAGAGCTCCTACCATGGCGAAGCCCACGTCAGCCTTCTTGAGCGCAGGCCCATCGTTGGTGCCGTCTCCCGTCACGGCCACCACCTGCCGCTGCTCTGTGTGTGTGCTGTCGATGATGCCTGTGGGCGGGGCAGGCGCGTGCTCAGGGCCCTGGGACTCTCAGTGGTGCAGGGGCAGCCCCAGTCAGCCCCGCTCCTCTGGAGGGCCCCAGGCGGAGCACAGCCACCTCTCTGACCCCTGCCCAGCCCCAGGCTTGCCCACAGCTCCCAGCACCTGCAGGGGATGTGGGGGCCCAGAGCTAGCTAACTTCAGCCCTCCGTGCTCTGGGCCTGTCACCTCTCCAGCATCCTCTCTGTCTCTGTAGCCTGTGGCCACACCAGCAGCCACCCTGGCCAGACTCCCCTCCCCTCTGCCTGTACTCCAGGAGCGCCAGGGTTTGGCCGGGGACCTACCATCGGCTCCCCCAGCACCTTCTCCCGGGGAGGGCCAGTCGCACCCAGACTTTCATCCTCAATAAAATCTTTAGCAAAAAATAGAATGAACAGATGACACGTGGCCCCTGTCACTGAACTGGGGCAGTGGAAGAGGGCAGGTGAAAGAAGTTGTCACTGGGTGCGTCTGGAGTTGTGGGGCCCCAAGCAGAGGTGTCCATGGCAGGACAGAGGTTTGATTGTCAACCCTGACACACCCCTGTCCTGTTCCTCATATCAGGTGCATCATTTGGCCCGCGGATGCCGGCTCCGAAATTCCACTGGGATCCTTTCACTCCTCTTGGCCTCGATCCCTGCCACACTAGCATCTCCACGCCCGTCTCACTAACCCCGGGCTCCCCCTCCAATCTGCACAGCACCTCCCGGAGCTTTCTCTCCTCTTGAGTCTGAACCCACCCCAGGACCAGCTGAGAGTCGTGCTTTTGCTGCCCCCACCTCCCCGGCCCCAGGATGATGCCACATTCTTAGCCCCGCCCACGTAGTCCTCCGTGGTCAGGCCCTGCCCACTCTCTGGACTCTTCTCTTGCCCCTCAGTCTGTGCTTCTGCCATGGGAACCGCTCCTGGTCCCACGGGGCTGGCCGCTTGCCCCTGTCTGTGCAGAAGCTGTTCCCTGGGCAAGCTGTCCTGTCACCCACCTAGAGTCCCAGCTTGGAGGCCACTTTCCCTGGGAAGCCTTGGTGACACCCTGAGGACCCTTGCCCACCCTAATCACATCTCTAGCTCCCACATACGTGTCCTAACCTTGGCACACAGCAGCAGCCTCTGGGATGAGGGAATGAGTTCCCTGATTTGGGGCGCTGTACCCCCAACACCCCTCTCCCTCCTGCAGCTCTCAGCTGTCAAAATTCCAGCCCCTCCAAGGCCCAGCTCCAGGGCTTGTGCTCTGGCAGGCTTCCAGCTGCTCCAGGTAGCTGCTCCAATGCCTCGCAATACCCAGTCTCTGTCCACTTGGCATTTGAGGACAGGAAAGTTGACTCCTGGGGCTGGGGACCTGCCCAAGGTCACAAGGCAGGTCGGTGGCAGAGCCAGGACTTGAACCCAGGCCTGTATGACTCTAAAAGTGCCCAGCATCGGGTCAGCTAGGTGGGCTCAGCAAGGGGTGTGCCCTCTCTCTGAAGGGAGTCAGGGAAGAAGGATGCTGGCTTTTGGCCTCATTTCTCAGGCTGCTGTTCCCAGGACAGCCTGTCCCTGGAGTCTTGGCTACACCTATTGTTGGCAGCCACAGAGATCAGGCAGACAAAGGGTCTCAAATTCACAAGTCCTGGGGCCAGACTGAGAACATAAGTAAAAGAAGGTGGCTGAGTGTCAGACAATAGTGGTGAAGATGGCATCAAATGGGAGTAGGCAGGATCTGTATGCAGTCATTCAAACTGAACGTTGAAAAAAGACATACCACCCAAATAAACATGTCTGCGGGCGCCGTTCAGCCCTCAGGCCAGGAGTTCTGGCCCCTGGATAGGCAATCCCATTGCTTCCTATGGGAGGTGGGGCCCTGGGAGAAGGTTCATCACCTCCTCCCTCATCTCACTTTTACGAGGCCTCCCAGGGCTGCAAAGAAGATGAGACAAGGGCATCCCTTGGTGTAGGGAGCCCCAGGCAGGAGCCCCTTCTGTCCTGGAAAGAAGCTGAAGGCACCAGGACAGGAAGGCCCGGGAGGTCTGATGCCCGGGCCTCAGAGCTGAGCGTGCCCGTTCAGGTCTTACCTTTGACCAGGGTATGCTTGTCCGTGGGGGAGGAGCGAGCCAGCACCCGCAGCTTTGGCCAGATCTTGTCGATTCGCTCCTGCTCAATCTGGAGAGGGATGGGGGAGGGGCGGGTCGGTGGGGTCGGGGAGAGAAACTGAGGCCCAGAGAAGGGAGAGGACTTGCCTAGAGTCACTGGGCTCTTAGTGGCACACGGGCTGGTGTCTGCACCATCATGCATGCCCGTGCCTCCCAGCCCCCTTCTAAGCCCAGCCCAATGCGGACCCTTTGCACTGGGCCACGTACCTCCCCTTTCTCATTGCGGATTCTCCGGTTGAACTCTTTGCCCTCGAGGCAGAGGAAGTCCTCCCCAGGATGGATGATGCCACATTTGATGGCAATGGCCCGGGCTGTGTTGATATTGTCACCGGTGACCATGCGGACCGTGATGCCTGCTCGCTGGCACTTGCGGATGGCTTCCGGGACCTGGGCAGGAGGGCAGGAGCCATGGAGTAGGCATCACCTTGGGCAGGCCCTCCCTGCCCTCATGGATTCCCGAGTGAGCCCTGCTCACAGGCCGTGCCACTGTAAGGGGCCTTGCTGACCAGGAGATACTCATGGCACACAAACCATCTCCTCCCTTCCTGTGCTCATGGCAGGCATTTTTAATCAATTACAGCAACTTCTGATTAAACCCTGATGTGGTCTCACAGTCCCAGGCAGCCACTACCATCAGTCATGGCAGTTCATCCTAAGACAAAACCATTGGCTATCCTGACCTAGGTAAGGACTTTGAGAAAGACCCCAATAAATACCCTCTCAGATATGGTCCCAGACAGGAGTACAGAACACTCCACTACTGCACAGGATCTGGTCCCTGCTTTCTCCACATGCACATTTCCTGCAATAATGATAAATATGTTCGTGTATTTTCAGGTTTTTTTTTTAGGTGGAATTTGAGGGCATTTTATTTAGATAATGTGACACTCACTTAGAATAAATGCAAATGATTAGGCTTCGTGTAAAACATGACATTTCCCTGTGACAGTTCTTACTGCCTACTGCCCTCTCTGTAATGATGGACAGAGGTCTGGGCCAATTAGGCCAGAGCAGACTGAGCCAGTCAGAAGCCAGCCAGCCACTCCCGCCCCGCCCCCCCCCAACAGCCTCGCCTCCACCTATGTGGAGCTGGGGATTTGCCCAGCAGTTAGGATGCAAAAACCAACCTGGAGCTGCTGTGGCCTTTTACACACAGCACAAATCAACTGAACAGGTGATTCTTACCCATGGGCAGTGACAAATAACAAAACAATAAGGCGGTATTTGCTGCAAAACATCCTTCAGTGGGAAAGGACATGTCAAGGGCAGAAAATCCAGTACTAAAAGACCAAAGTACTTTAGAATCTCAGACTTAAGGGGACAGAAGTCCAACCCCCCTCCTCTTGCACATTCTGGTGTCTGGGAGCTCACCTCCACCCTTACTCTGACAAGCCATAGGTGAGAGAGTTAGAAGATGCTATGGGTTGAATTGTGTTCCCCCAGAAAGATACATTGAAATCTTCACTCTCAGTACCTCGGAATGTGCCCTATCTTGGAGACAGGGTCTCTGTAAAGGTAATCAAGATAAGAAGAGGCCATTAGGGTGGGCCTGAATCCATTGTGACTGGTGCCCACATGAAGAGGGGAAATTTGGACAGACACACACACACAGGGAGAACATCACAGGAAGATGAAGGCAGAGATCGCGGTGATGTGTCTACAGGCCAAGGACCACCAAAGATGGCCAGCACACCACCGGAAGCTGGGGGAGAGACCTGGGACAGAGCTGCCCTCACAGCCCTCAGAAGGAACCAGCCCTGCAGACATCCCGATGTTAGCCCTCCAGCTTTCAGAACCGCAGGACAATACAATCCTGCTGTTTGTGGCACTCCGTTACAGCTGCCCTAGCAAATGAATACAAAGAGAACGTTTGTCCAAAGCCTGATTGTGGACAGCTTCTGCCCGCTAGTCCCCCTTCTGCACTCAGGAACTTTAAGAACAAGGACTGACCTTGAAAATATCTCACCTCTGTCCACCCCCTGCCCACAGCAGCTGCAGCTCCTTGAGCCCCAAGCACCACCAGCTCAAGCAGGGGTCGCTGCCCAGTCTCCCCGCCTCTGGGCCTGCCCCTCGTCCATCTTGCTCTTCCTCCATCATGCCCCTCCCCTGACCACCAGCCACCTGCCCAAAGTTCAGCCTGTGTGCTGCTGTCTTTCAGGGCCTCCCCCCTGCCGCCTGCAGAGAAAGTCCTTCCTCCTGAGCACGGCCATCCTGCGGTGGAGTGAGAAACAAGTGCCGGGGAGAGGCAGGGTCCAGGTCAGGGTAGGGAGGCCTCTCAGCTCCCGGAGGTCTCCAGGAGACCAGCTCTGTGGTGGCAGGTAGTGGTCTCCCTGTCGTTGAAGGGCTGGAGTGGGGCCAGCTGACCACGGGCCTCCTCTGGGTGTATTTCCAGGGTCTGGGGAGGAGCTTTCCGGTGCCCACTCAGGGCTTGGGGCCACGTGAGCAAGGCCTCTGCCTCGTGCCACAGCGGCTGCTCACACAACCAAATGTGACCTCTTTTTGCAGAGCCGGAGGGAGCGGGAACGTGGACCGTCCAAGATCCCGTTTACATAATCGGTCGATGTCCTCACAATGGCCGTAACCCGGCTGTGGCCCCTGCTGTCTCCCACCCCAGAGGACAGGAAAGAGCCGCTATTCTTTCGGGAGCACACACCTCATCTGGCTCCTGCCCTGAAAGGAGTAATTTAGGTTATGCGTGTTTCAAAGATGCTTGAGGTCTTGGAGTTGGGACTGTAGGTCATGACCCTGATCTTCTGCTCATTGCCTAGATCTCCTCCCAGGCATCCCTGACAGATGGTCAGAGAGCCTCTGCTTGCATGCCTCTGATGACAGGGTGCTCATCGCCTCTCAGACTGACTGTTCTACGGTAGAACAAGCCTACTGTATCCTTGTACATAATTGTTCTTTTTTTGGATAAGAGAATAGTTACTCTGGGTCAGATCTATTCTCTTGCACAGGGTCTTTGTTAAAGATCTGTACAAAGGGCTCTGAGAGCACAGAGGAGAGCATTGTTACTTTAGAAGGAAGTGCGTGGGGAGGGGAAATCTGTAAGAGCTTCCTGGAGGAGGGGGTGTTTGAGCTGTTTCTGTTTAGCCAACACTGTGCCCATGCTGGGGCTGCCAACATGACCACTACATTGTGGTCCTGGCTACAAAGAACTGTCCCAGGAGGTGCATGGGCAGAGAAGGGGAGGGCGCTGCAGACAGTGCTGCAGGTGATCTGGAGAGCTGAGACCCCGGGAGGATGTGGGGTGGGGGCCAGTGGCCATGGAGCTGGAGAGGGGCTTGAGGTTCAAAGGCATGGGGACCAGAGCCTTGCTCCTTCAAGCCTAGGAGCCCTGGCAAGTTCTGAGCTGGGAATGAGGGGATGGGTATCATGTTTTAGAAAGACTTCTGCTTTTAAGACTGTCTCAGGGAGCTGAAATCTGCCTGCTTGGAATCCCCATCCTCTGGGCTTCCCTGGAACAAGCTGGCTTGGGAAAAAAGGAGGCAGCTAATTTTTATGGCCCCACGCTTTTCTCTGTGCAGTGAGTGGAAGCATCTCTGCCTCGGGGAGAGAGGGCTCAGGGACCAAAAGGCTGGGCTGGGCTGTGCCCCGGGCTCTCATCTAAGCCTTGGTTTCCTCATCTGTAAAATGGGATGATAGTTCCTGCCTCTCATGGAGGGTGGAGAACTGAGTGACAAGGGCAAAGGACACCAAGCTCAGGGCCAGCACATGCTGGTGTTGAAGGTATGAGGGAGACTCCCTTGTCTGCTCTTTCTGCTCCAGGGCCGGTGCAGGGATGCAGGGGAGGGTGCAGATGCAGACGCCTGGGGGTGGGGTGCCGCAGGCATCTGAAGCACGGGGACGAGCAGGTATATGGGTGGTGGGATAGGTGGGTGCCCCCCCCACAACTCCTGGGTCAGGTGTCTTTAGGGTCCTGTGACCTGCCTTGAATGGGGGGGCATTTGAGGCAGACCCGGAAACGCCTGAGGAGTCTCCCCCGGCCACTGGGAGACTCTCCACTACCTTTCTGGGCAGTGCTCTCTAACTGGACGTCCTCGAGCTTCAGTCCTGTCCAGCTTTATGCTCCCGTGAGCCACGCATCTACAAGTCCCCCCACCAGATGCTTCTCTAGGCTGTGGGTCTGGAGGGCGGGGCTGCCGGCCGCTAGGAGCCCTGGCAGGGGTCTGGCCCAGGTAGGTGCTCAGTCAGCTGGGTCATCGTGAAACATCTGCGCACTTAAGTCCGTCAAAGCCTGACCTGGGTGGATGGATTTGGACGGGGACATGCAAACCTTTTACAATTTAGCTCCACGCTCCTTTCCAGCCTTTTCTCTCATAATCCCAAACACGTGGCATCCTTTCCCACCTCCTGGCCTTGCCGGTGCTGTCCCCTCTGCCTGGGATGCCCTCTCCCCTGAATCTCTGTGTGTCACCAATCTTTCCCATCTCGCAAGGGAAGCACTCTCCGCTCAGGAAGCCATCCATGCCTGGTCCCTCCAGCCCAGCAGGACACCTCCTGCAGCTACTCAGCCTCCCTTTGATCGCTTCCCTCATTTATCTGTGGAACAGCTACAAAACTGCGAGCTCTTCTGGGCAGTGAGGATGTGGAGAGGATGAAGCCTCAAGCCCCAGAAGCACTGATCTGGCTGAAATGTGCTTTCCACATGGATAAAATAGCTGTGAAAAAAAACCCACCCTTCTTTCGCTAAAATTATCCTAGATATTTCTCGCTGAGGAAAACCAGCCAGGAAATGGGAGCTTCCTGTTTTCATTAAATAAAGGCTTTTCAACATCTGTTGTTTCTGGTGACAACAGTTGTCGGTGACTCCAAGGGCTCCAAACAGCCCCGGGTAACCCAGCAAATCCCAGGCTGCGAGTCTCCTGCCGGCTCTGTCCTCACTGGCTTCCATCAGCCCCGGAAAACGTACCACAGAAGTGTTTTGGGGGGCCAGGGAGGGGTTGGCAAACCTAGTTTTATCTGTTCTGTCCTTTGTCTTCTCAAGGGAGGAAGTGAGCTTCTCCCCTGCTGAGAGATGGGGAAACTGAGGGAGGCAGGGTTTGCTTTCCCGTGGCAGCTGCAAACGCATCAGACCAGGCTTGTAGGACCCGAGGTGGTCCAGGCTGGGGTTTCACTCCAGCCGGCCTCACAGGTGTCCTGGGAACTTGGCACAGACACACTTACTGTAGCAGAGACGCTCCCCAAAGTTCACTCTGAGGTGGGAACCGAGGCCTAGGGGTGTCCTGGGGCGGTGTACCTCACCCTGTCTGTGCTACTGTACTGTCTGAATTTGGCTCCACGTGCATACATCACCTGGGCTAAAACAAACCAACCACAACCCATACCTGCCAGTCTTCTCCGGTCCTGCATCCACCCCCGTCCCACTGGGAGATGCCGAATCCACAGGCCAGAGCTTTAATGCTTTCAGGTGGTGTCACTGGTCACCCATGCTGTGCCCCTCACTTGTGAATGTCCAACTTTCCCATTGTTCAGATGGGGAAACTGAGGCCCGTGGTGGAGCTGCACCTGAGGTCTTCTGTGAGGGAGCGGCACAGGCGGGATCAGAGCCCACGTCTCTTGACTACGGTGTCACTCCAGTGAGCCCCTGCCCTCCAACACAGTTACACCCCCCAAATCTACGTCCCAGGGCTGAGCTAAGGGGAGAGAGGAGGTCACCAACAAGGACTGCTGACCGACGGAAGAAAAGAAAGGCATGTGGGTAAGCCTCCCAGTCAGCTGGCTCAGAACATCAGACCTGGACAGGACCTAGGAGGCACCTGGGCCAGTCGCCCATTTTACAGATGAGGAGGACTGAGGCACAGAGAGGAGAAGTGGCTTGTTAGCGGCAGAGCTGGGGCTGGGCTCCAGGTCCCCTTTCTCCGATGTCGGATGAATGTGCTTCCACCCCTGCTGGGTGACGGCACCCCACTCCCAGAGACTGTGCCCGAAGCCAGCTCCTCAGATGATCTTAGTGTCATCAGAGACCTAGCTCAGCCCTCTCAGGCCCTCTCTCCTCTCCTCACCCTCCAGACTTACAGCGACTTGCCCTCTCATTCTTGTGGTACCCAGGAGGAGGTCCCAGATAGGAAGGCAAAAATCTGTTCTAACCTGGATTTGCTCAGCCACTTACAGCGAGACTTTGGGAACCTCAATGCCCCTGTTTGGGCCTCCGTGTTTTCTTCTGCAAATAGGGAGTGTGGGAGGGTGTTTGGACTAGATCAGCAGTTCAAGTCATGCCCCTCTAGTGGACTGTGAAATCAGTTTCATGGGTGGTGACCAGCGTTTAAAAAAATAGAAAGGAAGAAACAGAAGAGAACAGAAAATAAGCACATCACATTACTTTGTGAGAGTTATCTTGGTTAAGTGTGTGTGTTTGCTGAGTCATGACATAAAATACATTTCTTATTATTGGGGGTCATGGCCCAAAAATGTGTATTTCCGACACCCCCTCCCACCCCACCTCCAGGTGATGAGGCAGGAGCTTGAGCGTAGGGGCTGGAGAGGGCTCTGCGGATGCGAAGGACAGGGGAGCCGCAAGCCAGCCTTGCACACTGAGTATCTCCATCGCCTGTAAGGAGATAACACATCACAGCAAAGCCCCAACCCGTTAGCAGCTGGTAACGAGCGGGTGTCGCACAGGGAGGCTGATAAACAGCCTGTGTATCCTGGGAGAGGTGCTGTCTGCAGGAACACGTGTATGGGCTCTGGTGCCAAGCACCGGGCGTGTTAATTGCCTTTGCTGTTTTAGGCTTTGGGTGGGAGTGAAGAGGCGTGCATGCGTGCGTGTGTAAAATACTATTATTACCCTCAGTCTTCAGATGAGGAAATGGAGGCTCAGAGAGGTTACGTAACTGGACCAAGGTCACACAGCTGGTAATGCTGGGACTCAGGATCCCAGGTCTATCCGATGCCCAAGCCCACACTCTTGACCCCTCTCCCTACTGCCTAAATGTGAAAGTCCACGTCTGTGACCTTCAAATTCCACTTGGTCTTTGGAAGGCAGAATCTTCTAACATCAGGGTCAGGATTTGGGGAGCATCTTAACCTACACACTTTCACTTGAAAGACGGGGACATGGAGACTCCAAGAGGAGCAGAGAATGGCCCGAGGCCCCCAGAGAATGGTGTCAGCGTAAGTGGGGAACATGAGAGTTGTCCTTGGTGGAGGAAGGTGGCCCCAAGGGGCAGCATCACCAAATTTCCACAGCCAAGGCTGACCTGGACCCAGCAGTCTTCAAGGACATGGAGGCTGGTCCCTCCTGTGCCTTGCCTCCACTCCCTGGCTCTCCCTCTCTGCCCCTACAGTGAGCCCCCACTGCAGTGTTCTGGAGATTCAGGATAGCTCTCTCCTCTTCCTACCGCCTCCTTCCAGCCCGGGCAGCCCGATACCACGCCCGTCCTATCCTCCCTCAGTCCTGCAGATCCCCAGCACTGAATTCTCAGGCCTCCCCCAGATGCAGATTCAGCTGAAGGAGGATGAAATTCCCTAGGTGTGCTCATTACATCTCTTCACTTGATTCTTATGGGGAGGGGGTGCTGTCACCCCCCCCTTCCCTTCTGCTTGAGAATTTGACCTTTGGTTAACTTTCTAGCTCTGTTCCCCTGGAAACCTGATAAAGGAAGACTGCTGGCTGCGTCACTAGGGTAAATTAATAGGTAAACTAGATCTGGTTGGGGAGAGCTCCAAATGCTGATGGGGACACACACTCAGGCTTGGGGCCTTCTTGAATGCAGTGACCTCTGTTACTGGGTGTCTCCACTGCAGGCACCCTGGAATCTGGGCCTATGGATTTGTTACAGGAGATCCTGGCTCCTGTGGGGCAAGAGGCTTCTCGGGCAGGGCAGCCCCCACGCTTGTCCCTGGGGCCCCAGAGGGAAGGTCTCTGGGTGGTTGGGTGGGCAGAGCAACGCTGCCTGGCAGGCCGTGGGCTCTGGCCCATGTCTGGAGCAGACAAGTGCGCTACGTTGGTCTTTAGAGTCTGAATGTTTAGGAGAAGGTACAGAGAAGACCTTGGGGTCTTGCAGGGAAACGGAGGCTCAGAGGGGCGAGGTGACCTTCGCCAGGTCACCCAGTGGGCTGCATGGCCCACCTCGCCCCCTCCCCTGAGCTCCATGGCTGGGCACCTACCTCAGGCCGCACGGGGTCCTCGATGCCCACCACGCAGATGCAGGTGAGGTCACTGAGGATGTCATTCTCGTTGTCCCAGTCGGGCTCGGGGCTGCTGGGGAAGTCGCGGTAGGCCACGCAGATGGTGCGAAGCCCGTCACAGGCCATGGGCTCAATCACCTTCTTTACCATCTCGTCCCGGTCGCGGGGCCGGAAGACCCGGGGCTCACCAGCTCCGTTGAGGATTTTGCAGCACCTGCGGGAGGGGTGAGGGGGATGGGTAAGGTCCAGCCAAGCGCTCAAGGGCTCACCCTCTGACGGGCTCAGAGCTCACCCCCACCTCCCAGTGATGCCCCGCTGGCCGTGGTCGGTCACCTAGGGCCCGTCCAGTCCATCTACCGTAATTCTTCAGGAATGGTCCTGCCCTCTGGGCCCCAGGCAGTGATGGAATCAGGCTGAGCCAAAAAGAAATCGGGTGGCCTTGTTGCAGTATGTCCCCTCCAATTCCGTAAGACCAGATCTCCTTTGATCTGTTTCATATTTACTAGATTTCATCTGGAAAAAACAGTTCCGCAGCTAAAATGGTTTTCAAAGGGCATAAAACCCAGGCTAGCGGTTCCTGACTCAGCCAGCACATCAGAACGGCTTGGGAGAGCACTGAACAAACTCCCACCTGCGAGCCTCACACCAGAGGTTCTAATTCAGTTTGTCTGGGGGTGAGCCCAGGAAACAACGGTTTTTAAAAAGCTGCCTGGGGTGATTCCAGAGTGTGACCAGGGTTGAGTCCCCTCAAGGTACCAATGGGGAAACTGGGGCCCAGAGAGGGGGTGTGCCTTGCTTCTGGCTAACAATGAAAATAGAGACAACCAAGTCCATGCTAAGGGAAGGGGAACCAGGGAGATCTAACAGGGATGGATAATGGGTAGAAGTTCCTGAGATCCAGTGATCTAGGGA
Source organism: Vicugna pacos (assembly GCF_048564905.1). NCBI lineage: Eukaryota > Metazoa > Chordata > Mammalia > Artiodactyla > Camelidae > Vicugna > Vicugna pacos. The sequence goes on from NC_133003.1 coordinate 49,750,464, forward strand.
GGGGAAGAGGGAGGACTCCCTGCTGGCAGGAGAATTTAAGAGGAAAGAGAAGTTGCAGCACAGGGCGAGGAAACACACAGGTGGTCTTGCTGGGGGACGCCATTCCTGCGCGCCCCCTCGCGGACCCCTGGCTCCCTGGCCGCTTACTTCTTGAGCACGATCTCAGAAGCGCCCTTGCTGTACATGCGGAAGCTCTCGTCCGGCATCTTGATGACGGTGCTCATGGACTTGCGCACCGAGTTGAAGGTATACACCTTGTACAGCTTCTCCTCCGGCATCTGGCTGCGCACAGGCTCATAGTCCTGCTTCAGGTCCAGCACGAAGCCCAGGAGGCCACACTCCGTCTTGTTGCCCACCTGCCGGGGCAGCGCGCCCTCCTTCTCCGGGGGCTGCGGAGAGAGGTGGGCGGCTCACCGGGCTGCCCTGCCGGGTGCCTGCGGGTCTGCGGGGGTGGGTGGGCCGGCCCCGCCACCCCTCCCCCTGCAGCCTCCGGCCTCGGCATCCCAGACCCAGTCCTGGCTCTGGACGAGGGCAATGAAGCAAGGCTGGCTTTCTGAAAATTACGAACTATTTCAAACATGAACCCGTGATAGAATTAAAAAAAAAAGTGCACAGACTGTCCAGCTCTGTAGACCCTCAGCATTATACCATGTTTGCTGCAGATTTTTCTTTTTTTAAGAAGTAAAACCTAACAGAGTCAAATCCCCCTCTGTACCCCTCCTCATCTGCCTAATCCATCCCTGTCACAGAAAGAAACTCCATCTTAAATATGGCATTAATCCTTATCCTGTGTGTGTTTTAATTTCTAATTCTGAGATAGTTCTAGAGTAACAGGCAGTAAGAAATAACACGGGGAGAGGACACACATCCTTCGTCTGGTTTCCCCCAGTGCTCTCTTCTGTATGGCTGAAGCACAATATCACAACCCAGATGTTGACAGTGACACAAGCCAACCGGCCGTATTCAGGTCTGACCAGTTTTACATGCTCCCCTGTGTGTGTGTGTGGGGGGCTCTGAGCAATGGCATCCCATGTGGATTCCCGTGACCACTACCATCAAGATGCACAACAGTTCATGACAACATGTCCTGCGCTGCCCTTGTATGACTGCGGTCACCTCCCTCCCTTCCCCCTCCCTGTGCCCGGCAACCAGGGATCTGTTCTCCAGCTCCATAATTCTGTCATTTCGAGTGTGTTATATAAATGGAACCATGCAGCCTGTAACTTCTGGAGATTGGCTTCTCCTCACTCAGCATAATCACCTGGAGATTGGAGAGCCAGGCAAGCTGTTGCATTCATCGGTAGCGGGTTCCTTTTCACAGCTGGGTAGTATTCTACGCTTTGGATGCAACGTCCCTTGTGATTTCAGTTTAGGTTGAACCAAATGCAGTGGTTATTTTTGCACATCACTGTGGTCAGCCATTGGTGATTTCTTGTAGATTAACCTCCTGTTTGTATGTGCGGTGCTGTTTTGTGTGTTGAAAATGTCATGCAAGAAGGCTGTGTACATGTTTCTGTAACTTGCTTCACTCGTGTCACATTCAATTTTTGAGAGCTATTCCCATTCACGGAGCTGGTTTGTTCCATTTTAACTGGGCTGCGTGGACACCACAGCCCCGGCCCTGAGCCTCAGGGAAACCACCACCACATACAGCCCCTGTGCCTCTCACGCCCTCATGCGGCTGCCTGAACACAGGCTGTTCCGTGCCTCTGCCTTCGCCCCTGCTGGTCCTTCCTCCATCCCAGCCAGGCAAACTCCTCCTCGCCCTTTAAGGACCAGCACAGATATTTCCTTGTCTTTGAAAATTGCTTTGTGGGTCTGTCTCCCCCAGAGTAAAAGAGTCGTTGTATTCTTTCCTTCCCTGGGTCCCCAGGGCAGCACAGACCCCAGCACACAGTAGGCATTTACTCATTGTTTTCTGGATGGCTCAGTGCAGACCAGTCTGGGGCAGAGGGAGGCTCAGGTTAAAAGGTAAGAACAAGATGTCTCCACAGGGCACTCACAGTGGGATTAGCAGGTGGCAGTGGGAAGTTCACGCTGGCAGGTAAACTCACCTCCTATGGGCATGCCTCCCACACATGCATATGCTCCCCCACGCCACTTGTATAAAATTAATGTGCAGCCACTCAGGTGGAAGTGCCTTTGGGAGTGGTGAAAGTCACCACGGATAAACCCACACCCTAAAGAGACAATGAAGAGGAATAAATACCTCTGAGCATCCAGTGTCCAGCCCCACCCCATCCCCATGAGTGGCTCTTCCTGGGTCTCAGACCGGACTTGTACAGGAACTTTCTGGATCCACACCCTCAGCCTCCCTCGTATTGTTCAAAAGAGCAGCCCAGGCAAGAAGAAGAACTCTAGAAGATGCTGGATTGGTTGTGCAGGGGACGGGATGGCAATCGGGCATGTCACTGGCCGACTCCCCCTTCCACAGTTAGGGCTTGGGCTCAGGGAGCCGACCCGAGCCCTGGGGGATTATGGGCATTGACCCAGGCATTCACAGCCTTAGACCCTAAGCTCTCATCCTCAGTTTCCCCATCTGTAAGATGGAGAGGCGGGAGCAGATGATCTCTAGCTGAGAGAAAAATCAGCCTGCCCCTTCAGGTGGATGACAGTGAAGGATGGTAGAGCAGGCAGTGGGGCAGATCCCTCAGCGGGGACCAGGGGGCCGTGGGCCGAGGCTCAGAACGCCCTCCCTGCTCCACACCAAGCCCTTCGGTGGGATTCGATCTGGAAGCAGAGGAATCTGACAGCTTCCCCTTTCTACTGTTTGGGAAAAGAAATTCTAAGCATTCCCCTTAGTCTCTGTAGCATACAGTTATGTTGTACTTTTAAAATTTATATATTTATTTACTTAGCATGTTTTTTTTTTCAATTTTATAATTAACCTTCTGGTGATTTCTAGAGTTTTATGAATCTTCCACCATGGTTTTTCCCTCTCTACTAATGACAAACCCGGAGGACTGAAATAAAAATGCCTAATTACTTATTTGCCCCAGAGAGCTGAGCAGTTATGCCTGCAAAACCCCTGGCACTTTATTACCCTCTGTGAATATTTTAATTTTCCTCTAAAAGGATCTCAAACCATCCACAGTTGCAAATGGTAGAGCTGCCTCCTCCGTAATTCAATTTGTTTCCGTGAACTTGAGCTCTGAAACTGCCTACGTGCACTACTTAGAAGTAGGGACCTGCCTCTTTTTTTCTTTTGGCTTTTTAAAAATCTTTACAAACCCACAGGTTTTGCTATTACTGTAGGCTTTCAAAGAGCCTTTGATCTCCAGGGCTCTCATTCTGTAGGAGAGTTAATAAGGCATTGGTTTTGAGGGACAGGAAGCAAGCCTGTAGGAAAAGTGACTTGCTCCTGGTCACAGACCTGCAGAGGGGCAGGTCTGGGGCTGCCCCCAAGCCCCCTGATTCCCCAGTGCAGAGCTCAATCCAGCACATATCCCTGCATGAGCACTGAGCCCTTTGGGACTGCTGGGTGCAGCCATGGGCGTAACTTGGAGAGGGCAATTCATGCTCCTGTTTTGGGATGCTTGGGAGTGACTAGAGCTAAGACCAAGGAATGATGACCCAAAGAACTCCAAGTTATAAATAACATATACAAAAATGAGATTAAAAAAATGTGGCCAGCAGGTACCATCTCACCCCCATGAAGATGGCTATTATAAGAAAACAAAACAGAAAATATGGTGAAGATGTGGAGAAACTGGCACCACTGTGCACCGTCAGTGGGAATGTAAAATGGTGCAACCACTGTGGAGAACAATCTGGAGTTTCCTCAAAAAATTAAAACATAGAATTACCATATGATCCAGCAATTCCACTTCTGGGTTTTTACTCAAAAGAATTCAAAGCAGGTACTTGAGAAGATATTTGTACACCCATGGCCACAGTAGCATTATTCACAGTAACCAAAATGTGGAAGCAACCCAAGTGTCCATCACAGATGAATAGATGAGCAAAATGTGGTCTACACATACAATGGAATATTATTCAGCCTTAAAAAGGAAGGAAATCCTGACACATGCTACAATATGGATAAACCTTGAGGTCGCTATGCGAAGTGAAATAAGCCGGACACAAAAGGATGGATACTGTGTAATTTCTTCTTATTGAGGTCCCGAGAATAGTCCAATTCAAGAAAGTAGAAGGGTGGGTACCAGGGGCTGAGGGTAGTGGTGGTGGGGAGTTAGTGTATAACAGAATAGAGGTTCAGTTGGGAAGATGGAAAGTTCTGGATACGGATGGTGAGGATGGTTGTCCAATGTCAGTGTACTTAATGCCACTGAACCATACACTTAAGATGGTTAAGATGGTAAATTTTAAGTTATGTATATTATACCACAATTGAAAAAAAAACCCTCCTTCTTGCCTCCTGCCCCAAATAATCCAACCACAGCCTGGTAACTTGCACCAATTGCCATAGGGCGATATTTGAAAGAGCATGTTAGAAAAAGACTTTTTGCTCACGAGCTGTCTCTGGTGGCCTAGGCCATGCCCCCTCACCCCTCAAGGACCAGAACAGGCACCGGCAGAGCAGCCTCCCCGAGGCTTGGATGGACCACCAGCCAGCCTCAGCAGCTGCCGCAAGGCCAGAGTTTGAATGCGGACTCTGCTCACCCTTTACGGAGCTCTTCGTGGGCATCCTCACTTGTTTCCCTGCAGCTCCCTAGGAGGCGGCCTGTGATTAGTCCCAGGTGCACGGAGGGGCCTGGAGAGGCGAGGTCACACCACTCGTAAGTGGCCGAGCTAGGATTTGACCTCAGCTGTTCTGGGATCTGAGCCCGGGGCACATGCCCTCCCAGGAGCCCTGCCTCTCTTCACCAGCATTTGAGATCATCGGTTAATGAGGTAACTGGTGGGTGACTGATTTAGAGTCCACGTCGGGGAGAGCTGTGGCTGTCTGGCTTATCTCCACTTCCTGCTGTGGGGTAACCAATGAATATTTGCTGAATGAATAAATGAATAATTTTGGTGTTTTTGTGTGTGGAGCGCTACCAATGGGAGGCCAGATGGGATGGGATTTTGTCAGAATCGTGGCCTCCAGAATTGTCATCAGAAGGCCTGCCACCCCAGGAGCCTCTCAGGTGCTAGGTCACCTGAGGGCAGGAGGGGGCAGAGCCATGCCAGTGAGCCACGGACCTGCCCCAGAGGTTGTAAAGGCATGAGGTCCATGTGCGGGTCCAGGGCGACAGCTGGACAGGCTGAAACGCTGTGGGGAGACACACTGTTGGAAAGCAGACTCCCTGAGGATGCCCTGGGGACCTTTCCAAGCTCACCAGTGCACCATGCCTATGTGTGCATGCAGTGTGTATGTGTGCATGTGCACGTGGTGTGTGTGTACATGCACATGTGTTGTGTGTGGTGTGTATGTGCTGTGTTTGTGGCATGTGTGCAGTGTGTGGTATGTGTGCGGTGTGTGGATGTGCGTGTGTGGGGTGAGAAGATGGAAGCAGGGATTAATAGTTCCGTTAAAAGTTGGAATTCCCCATCCAGGGTTATTTGCCTTAAACTTTTCTCCCAGGAATAGTGTTTGCAAAAAAACCAAAACCAAATGAGCCCCTGCGACTTCACGTACCCAAACGAAGGGCCACCCCATCTCCCCATCTTAATGCCCTGCTAAGTCACTTTCAGGGTCTTCTGTGCCTTCTGGAACCCCCATCTTGTCCAGAGCCTCTTGCAGAGCTGGCTTGACTCAGGGAGGGGTTTGAGGCTCATTTGAATATTCAGCTGCACCTGGGTTTAGAGCCAGGAGATGTGAGGTCAAGGGCTGACTCTCTCTGTTTCCTAGAGTCACCTCCCCACCGCCTTCGTCACCTAGGAGCTCTAGTTCTAGGACGTGTGAGAAATACAATCAAGCACACCCTTCCTGCGTCTTGGGGGTTACTGGGGCTTCCTGGGGTAAGGAGGCACCCCAGTTTGGTGATGGGGTAGACTGAAGACTAGGACTGTTTCTAACTAGGTAAAGTTTGGCTTATTTATTTAGGAAAACCAACCTGCCAGGAAAATCCCGCTCCTTCCTCCAGAACCCCTTCAGGGATGCCAAGGAGATTTGTTTTTTTTTCAACAGTTTATGTTTTCAGAAATACCCCGTAAACTTCCAACAGTTTGGCGCCATGAGTGCCCATCTTCAGTTTAATGATTCAAATGTTAATCGTAGTGTCAACCTACTTCAAAGGCGGTCTCATATAATGTAAAATTAAAGTCCGCCTGGGTGGTTTCAGTGCACAGAATAAACGTGGGTGGAAAAGGAGGATGTCTTCCCCAGAAAGCGCAGCGCCTCTGAAGTCTGAGGAAGGGGCTATTTCCATCTTAAAGCTCAGCTAGGCCCCGAGAAGCAGCAGGTGATGAAAAGAAGCTAGTAGAAGCCTTGACGTTCAGAGTTGGAGGCGACAAAGCACATCTGAAGGTGCCAGGATTTCTGAGGCAGGGAAGCAATTTCTAACTAAAAGATGACTCACATAGCTTCCCTCGGAGGGCAAGTTTAGCTCCCAATGGTTAGAAATAGGAGTGGGAAGAAGAAAGCTCCACCATCCTCAGAAGGGATTGGGCATGGGGTTGAGGCTGGCCCTCTGTGAGGGCCCTCCTGGGTCACTTTTCTTGGCCTCCCTGCTGGCAGCTCTGGCCCTCACACGACTGTCCACCCGTGCCTGGGAGGCTCTGAGCACTGTGAGGAGAAAGCCTGTTAAGGACTTATCTGCTGCCACCCAACTCCCCCTCAGCCTTCCCAGCCTCACTCTGCCATCATTCTAGCCCCAAGAAATGCCTAGGCCACGGACGGCCACATCTCCCGAGAGGTCTCTGGATCTTGGCTGGGCTGTGGTCCTGCCTGGAATGACCCTGCCCCCTCCCCAGCTTGTTAAAACTCCTCCAGAATTCTCTGGGCTCAACTCTGACTCCTGGTGTCAGGAGCAACCCTGGGCAGGTTACTTGATATTTCTGCAGCTCCATTTTTTCAGCTGCAGGATAAGAATGGTTGTATTTGCCTTGATTACCTGGAAGGCATGTGCAGGGTCAAGCAAGACAGGGACTGGCAAAGCAAAGTACACAGGGTAAGGCTCAGAAATAATAATAGAGGTAATAAGAGCAATAATTGATATGGACTGAACACTTGCTGCATGTCAAGCACTGTACTGGGAGCCACACATTCATCTGTTCATCTGATCTTCACTGCAGCCCTGGAACTGCGTCAAGGCAAAGGTGTAGCCAGAGGAGTTGGGCATGGAGTGCAAGCTCTGGACTGGAAAGACCTGGATTCGAATCCTGGCTCAGCCTCTCATCCACTCTGGGACTCTGGGCACATTCTTTAACTCCTCCCAGCTTCAGTGTCCTTATCTATGAACTGGAGATATGATGTCACCTACTTTCTGGGCCTCAGAATAAAGTGACAGGGTTGGACCAGGTGGTCCCTAAGATCTGGGAATGCATGTAGATTACACCCACATAACCTACCCTTGCAACTACTCATCTAGTTTCTTCTTCTTCTTTTTTTTTTAATCTTTTAGAAATAGAGCTAATTCAGAAGTCTCTGGATCAATGTAGACCAGAGAGCTGAGGGTAGTTCCGAAAGAGAGCTCAGCAGGCTGGAGGTACCAAGAGAACACTGGTACTGGCCATGGGACTGGGACCAGGGCCAACTCCTACTTCTTGCTGCCACAAGAATAAGAAAGTAGAACAGAGAGAGAGCCCTGTGCTGAGCCTCTTGTCACTTCATAGTCATCCATCCACCAGCCACATAGTCATCCATCTGTCTACTCATCCACTTATACATCTACCATCCATCCATCCATCCTGCACCCATTATCCATCCCCCTTCCTACCTGGTCCTCATCTCACTGATTACATATCCATACATTTATTCCCTAGTCAATTCACTTACGTCACCCACCTACCCAGTACTTCCCAAGAGCCTATGCCAGGGAAGCAGAGATAATTCAGCTGTTTCACACTCCCGAAGAGCCCACAGCCTGCATCAGACAGTGGGACGACACGGAAGAATTACCCTCATGGAGGGGGAGAAACAGCCTTGCCCAGGAGCTGTTTCCCAGGCCAGGCTCACTTCCCAGCCACAACAGATGGGCAGTGCGCGGACAGTGCGTGCCTTTCCCGCCCACCTCCTCTTGCATGGTGAGGATGTTCTGCCGTCTAGATTTCTGAGCCTGGTCTGGAGGCTGGCTGGACTTCCACCCTCTACTGAGCAGCCCCTGACTCTTCTCAGGATTCCTCTGGGCCTAGACGGGCCATTGCTGGAAGCCCCTTCTCCCAGTATGGTTGGCAGTCCTGGCTGTGAATCTGACCCTCTGCACCCCAGGCCATTCTTCCCGAGGCCACCCAATGCTAACGATGCCGCAGGATTGGTTTTAATGATCAAGAGCCTAATCTGGACACCCTACTCAACAGCTAGCTGCCTTTAGGGTATCTGTAAGTTGGCTTGCCACCAACTGGTTGTGTAACTTTGGGCAAGACCCTTTCCCTCTGTAGCCCTGATGCCTCTGCGGTCTGTTCAGACATTGATTAGCCTCTGACTACAGATGGAATCTCCTTTCACTGGGTGATCTTACTGCTGAATAACAACAACACTAATCTCACTGGATGCTCAATATGCGCCGGGCACTGTGCTAAGCACTTTCCACTTACTAACTCATTTCATTCTCATAATAATCCTATTATTTCCCCTAGGAAACTGAGGCACAGAGAGGTTAAGTAACTTGTTTACAGTCACACAGCTAGTGAAGGATTTGAACGCAGGCTGTGTGGCTCCGGAGTGTGAACTTTAACCACCACCCAGTCATACCAGGGGTCTCTGCTATCTCTTCCACACTGATCACCCCCAGCAAGGAGAACCATGTGGCCAAGGTTCTTTCAGGGAAGACTCAGAAAGAGAGGCACAGGAGTCCTAGGATGCCAGGGTGCAAAGCATCGAAGAAGGACATCGGTAAGTGACTTGGCCTGATTACAAACCAAGGATCCCGGTTCCAAAGTCCCTGAGCTGTTCCAGTCTTGGCAGCTACACTTTCTCCCCAGATGGACTGATGCATCCCTGTCCTTTAAGCCACCCTGAACACAGCCTCAGCCAACTACATCTAGAAGTGAGATTTTGGCTTTGCCACTGGTCCTCTGAAATACTGCCTAATTGAGACTTATCGCTGCAGAGATGTTTCGCAGCCCTCCTGGCAGATCCCAAAACTCCTTTTCACTGTAATTGCATAACACACATCTCAATTCAAGACCATCTTGCAGGGCTCTGCCCACACGCCCGCTCCCATCACTCCAAGCCTGCTCTGGGAATCGCCCCACTGCCGTATCTGCCATATCTGCAGGACGAGATCATTAACAGCATCTCAGTTATTTTTAGGAAGGCCTGGGGAACAGCATAAAGCATCACTGATCTCTCTTGGTTCCCAAATCGGGGCTAGGAGGTAGGGGGTGGGGTGGGGGTGGGAAGAAGACGAAAACGTCGTCATTTCTGGCATCCCCCACCAGCGTTCTCTATCAGCCCATCTGCACACGTTCTCCCGACCTACTTTCTCCTTCTGTCACTGCTGCCTCCTCAGCCTGCAGCTCTGGGGTGATGGGGTTGAAGCCCCAGCGTCTGGAGGCAGGAACCACCCCTCCACATCCCCTACCCATCCTCTGCTGCTCGCTGCTGACTCATGCTCTTCTCCCAGATTTGATAAAGCTGCTGGCGGCTCCTGCAACCCAGTCTGAGCCTGAAGGTTTGGGCTGGCTCAGGGGCAGAAGGAAGAGGTCAGGACTGGGGCACACTGGCAAGGTAAGCAGAAGAGGTCAGCTGCTCACTCAGATGCTCGCACTGCAGAAATGCCCTACATCTGGGAGCCAACGGACCTCGGGATGGGCAAGTCTGTATTTCTCTTCATTCAAATGCTGGTTAATTACCAAAAAAAAAAAGGCAACCCGTGCTTCTAAATCAAACAGGGATTCCAGCAGAATGAGTCTAGGCAGCTCACTGAGACAGGAACTCATGTTTTTCTGATCAAAACTAGTAATATCATTACTATTAAAACAATGTCATCGGTGGTAGACTGTGTAAATGGCCACAATCAGTCCCCTCTCTGAATTCATGCCCTTCGCAGTGTGACTTTGCAGTTCCTCCCATTAGAGATGGACTCTGTTTCCCTACTCCTTGAATCAGGGCAGGCCTCTCAACTTGTGTTGGCCAACAGGATGCGGCAAAATGACAATGTGAACGGCCCAGACCAGCCTGCTGGCGGAGGTGGGACCACATAGAGCAGAGATGACCCACCCCAGCTGAGGTCATCCCAGATCAGCCTACAGTCCTGCCAAGATCAGCAGAGCTGTGCACGTGAGCCACCGCAGACGTGCAAGGGAACGGCGTCCCCAGCTGAGCCCAGCCTGAACTCCTGACTCACAGAATCGTGAGCTAAACACAGGTTGGTTTTGAGCCTCTACGTTTTGGAGCAGTTACACAGCAAAAGCTAACAGTCAGTTTTTGTTGTTGCTGGGAGGGCAACGCAGCATCTAAGAAACACAATTAACAACAATCTTTTTTTTGTGTCATGCAAACATCAGAGTTAAGTCAAACAGAAACAGGCTGCTTGTGACTTGACCACCCCAAAATACATCAGCAGGATTTAAACCTGTGCCTCACACTGCTCCCCCTGCCAGTGCTGCTGTGCCGCCCCACCGGACGGCGTCCCCTCTGGCGGAGGCTGTACCACCTACCAGAATCTTGGTGGTGTAGGCGCTGTTGATGGCGATGGCATTGACCAGCAGCTCCATGGTCTTGGCATTGATGGAGCTGGGGTCGGGGATCTCCTTGTAGTGGACGTCGCCCACGTAGGCCTGCACCACTGTCATGCGGTTGGTGGTGAGCGTGCCTGTCTTGTCCGAGCAGATGGCCGTGGCATTGCCCATGGTCTCGCAGGCGTCCAGGTGGCGGACCAGGTTGTTGTCCTTCATCATTTTCTGGGGGAAGGGGCAGGTGAGAGAGCGACAGTGAGGAGAGGGAGCTGGGAGCTGGGGGGCAAAGGGCACTGTGTAAACACATGGTCAGTGAGGCAGAGCGGCTGTGGGCTGCCCCTTTGCTTCGCTCATAGGATCTTGGTGCTGCGGCCTCTGGTCTCTGGGCTCCTTTTGTATGTGCAGCCCTTTGACTTTTTAAAAAAAATTATTTGAGCCATTTAAAAGACTTGATTAATTGACTTTATTAATTTGGAAGCAGAAGTCATCTGTATTCTTTATGGAAAAAAATAGGGAAAAGGATGATAAATGAAGGTGGGTCCTCTCTGGTTACTTCAAATATTTTTCTTTTATACCCTAAGAGAAATAAATTCCTTATTTAGTTATTTTTTTTTTCCGAATGTACCATCTTTCAATGGTTTTCATTGTCACTGTGGTTTTGCCAAAAGTAAATAAATTTAGGACATATATGTGTTAACACACATAGGACAAATATCTGGAAAAAAATATTAGGGTCATTATTTCTGGGTGGTAGAATTATAGGAGGTTGTTATTGCTTTCTTGTAAAAATCTACAGATTCTATTTCTCTACAATGAATAGGTACCATAACTTGCATAATAAAAACCACAAATTTCTTTTAAATATAGATGCACAAAAAAGAAAACAGATCAGCCATCATTCTACCACCCAGCACTGACACATCTTACATATCAGCGTCCTTTCTTTTTAAGTTTATAACAAACAGGGAATCCCACTCTATGTATTATTAATTTTCTTGTATTCACCTCCCTTTCTCTCCTTCTAGCTCCACGCTGCTAGCTTCCTCCAGGTTCTCAAGCAAGTAATGAAAATAAAATGATTCTTAAGGAACCACCACTCTTAATGCAGGTCCTCTTGACATAGTGACCCTTTCTGGCCAGGATGGATATGAAAAGTCACCAGAGGCCGAATCAGATACACTTCTAGTCTGTGCCTAGGAATCTGATATTATAAAGAAACTCTTTATAACAAAGGTTAAAAAGGAGTGCAATTAGAATAATTTTAATAGCAGCTCATGTTGCCAAAAAAACGAGTAATGGGAGAATTACACTCTACTGCATTTTCTCTTATAACCTGTGGTAACAGTCACAACAAAGTGTATGTTGAACCCATGGGCATCAGCAATTTGAGCCTGCAAAACACTTTACGGTTTGCGAAGTTCTTCTGTACTTCTTGTCCGATGTTACAAGAATCCCTGAAGGTTTCACATTCTGGCAATCCAAAAAGCCCAGGCAAAGTGGCTTGACCTGAATGACACAGCTAGTGAGGGTTAAAACTGAGATGTGAACCCAGCTCTTTGACCTCACAGCCTGGATCACTCCATTGAGATAGGCTGGGACGTGGGACGTGGGGCCCTTTTCTGGAGTGCTTGCACCTGGAGAAACGTCTCCTCCAGCAACAGAATATAAGGAAATTATAAGGGACTAAAAATAACTGCGTGTATTTGCAGCTGGGGCAAAGTATGAACAGTAAGATAGAAAAAGGCCAAAACACACCTGCTGTTCCTGAAGTGCCAGGAGCAAGAGCAGGGACTGACTGCACATGATCCCTGCACACAGCACCACCAAGGGTTGGGCGGACCACCTAAGCCACCCTTCCAGCCCGACCCACTGGTCTGCCCCCACCCTCACCCCGTTTAAGGAACCAGCTCGTTCCCACTCAGGGCGTGAACAAGGGCGCTCGTTACTTGTTTGGCCCCCTTGTGCTGGAGAACAAGTCCCAGTAAAGCCTTGTCTGAATTCCTCATCTGGCCTTTTATCAATTTCTATTGGTTAGAGTCCAAGAACCCATGTAAGTGACACCATCAGGACTCTGCCCATCTGTATTCTCTGACGAGAGTTTGTCTTTTGGGCTTAAGAATGTATAGGCCTGGCCAGAAAGAGAAAGAAAAATGAAAAACACCATATGATATCACTCATATATGGAATCTAAAAAAAAAAAAAGAAAAAGAAAAAAGGACACTGTGAACTCATCTGCAAAGCAGAAAGAGACTCGCACACATAGTAAACAATCTTATGGTTACCGGGGAAAGGGGGTGGGAAGGGATAAATTTGGGAGTTTGAGATTTACAAATGTTAGCCACTCTATATAAGAATAAATTAAAAAAAACCCAAGTTTATTCTGCATAGCACAGGGAACTATGTTCAATATCTTGTAATAACCTTTAATGAAAAAGAATATGAGAACGAATACATGTATGTATATGCATGATTGGGACACTGTGCTGCACACCAGAGATTGATACATTGTAACAGACTTTACTTCAATTAAAACAAAAAAAGAATGTGCAGGCTTGAACTGCTCAGAATGGTCCTTACATCAGGCTACTGAACGCTGGAAGCAGGGTGGGTCTGACGTGAAATGTGCTGTTAGTGTGAAGCCCACGTCCGATTTTGAAGACATTGTGAAAAGAGGTGTGTAAAGTATCTCACTGACAGTTGGTGTAGTGTTACCTATTACGCGTTGGCTTGATACTAATTCAGGCATGTTGGGTTAAGTAAATTGCATTATTACAATTCATTTTAATTGTTTTAATTTTAACTGTTTTTCCTACGTTCTCTTTTTAACATGGCTACTAGGAAATTTAAAATCACACATGTGGCTCATGTCATATCTCTACTGGACAGTGCTGATCTAAGTGGTCACCTCTGCCTTTTTGGTGGCAGCTCCCAAAGGGTAGGTCCAGGCTCAGAGAGGGGAGAGTTTGTCCCTCCTGGGTCGGGGTGCTGTACTAAGTTTATCGAGTGTCTGTGTAAGTAACACTACCTAAGGTGGCTGAAGGCACAGGTGCCAGAGATACAAACTGTAGAAGGTGTAGAGGCCTAAGCTAAGGTGCAGAAGGTGTGGTCCCCCCAAACCAACTCTGTGTGACTTTTAAGGAGACCTCAAGCTCAGCTGGTTGGCTCTGGTAGGAGGGTCCCGACTCATGGCTGTGTGAGGGTCTCCATCTCCAGCCCCCGGGCCCCTGATCAGCATTATATTGTGACTGGTTTGGGCTTTGGTTTGTGGGACAGAGTTTCCTTAAGAACCCCAGAACAAGGAGATGATAAGGGCGGTATCTTTTACACAGAGCTGCCACTTTCTGGCACCTGCCTGTCCTGAGATCTTTTTTCTGTGTGAAATTACATCGGCAAGCCCAGCCCAAATTCCAGCTTGGAAACTGACGCTCACCGTGCCCTCTGGCGGCTGTGCCAATGCCTCAAAGCAAGTGCCTTGTTTATAAATGTGCCCAGGCCTCTGCCCTCACAGGGACATCCTGGCATCGGGGCCCTGAGAAACAGGAGCGCAGGACCCTGCCCTTTGAAGAGGGGAAGCCACGGGGCCAAGGGAAGAGGATGAGCCCAGGGTGTGAGGACCTGGGGGTGAGCTGGACTTGAAGCGCCCCCAAGAAGGTCAGCGCCCAGTGCCCACGAGACACCAGCCCCCTCACCCCAGTGTTTGGGCTCCACGGATGGCCCTGGGCCTGGGAGCAGGAGGTGGTGGGGCTCTGCCATCAGGGTGCCACTGAGAAGCACCCCCCCAGCCCCAAGGCATTCATGAGCCCGTGGGCCCTTCACTGAACTGCTTTCAAAGCCTCCTACTTGTAGGTCTTCTCCTGAGAGGAGGGGTTTTCCTATAGCCAGACACCTTTTTTATTTTAGGCTTCTCTCTTTCAAACTTTAGGGAGCAAACCCTGAGATCAGTCAAACAAGTACTTCGGCGACTGTGGGGCCCACGAGTGCGAGGGCTAGACACCCACTTGCCTTTGATGGGACGGGGATGGGTTTGGGCCTGTACGGTGATGTCTGCATTTTAATTTATCCTTTAAAGTTGAGTGGATCATCAGTGCTTAAAAATCAGGAGAATTTATATTAAATCCTCATTTCTGGCTTTTCTGAAAAAAAAATGTGAAGACCTGGCAACACAGGGCCTCATCTCCACCAGCTAACCCTCGGCTGGGCTGGATAGTGGCTGTCCTTGGGCCAGGGCATGGCTGTCCCGAAGGCATGTGTGTTTCAGGCTCCTGCACGCATCCTCTGTCCGAGCTTCCAACGTGCCCACTGCCTTCTACTTAGTTCTTCTCTCAGCCCCAGCTCTGGCCCCACCAGCCACCCCATGGATGCCCCCGAGCTGGGGAAGCCAATCTCAGCTGCATCGGCTGGCCGGCCCCGCTCTCCCCTCCTCACCTTCACTGAGTAGGCCAGCGAGATGGTGACAGCCAGAGGGAGCCCCTCGGGCACGGCGACCACCAGCACCGTCACGCCAATGATGAAGAACTTGACGAAGTACTGCACGTAGACGGGTGTGCACTCGGGGAGCCACGGCTTCTTGTTGACCACGAAGGTGTCCACGGTGAAGTAGAGCACCAGGATGATCACGGTGATGGCCGACATCACCAGGCCTGTGACACGGGGTGGAGGAGGCCGCTCAGGGGGTGTCCTGGGGGTGAACGTCCCTGGGAAGTGTGCTGTGGACCCCAACCCTCGGCTAAAAGGGCTCTGGGGTCAGGCAGGCTGTGGCTCACATCCCAGCTCTGCCACTTGTGCTTTGTGGCCTGGGGTTTGATCCTCACGGAGCCTCAGTTTCCTCTTCTGCATGATGGGGATGCATGTTTGTTTCATGTGGTTTTGTAAGGAGTTAATGCAATTAACGCATGTAAATTGCCTGGTACAGTGTCTAACATGTAGTAGGTGCTGAGTGATCATGTGAATAAACTCAACACACATCAACAGGATAATTCAGATATGGATAACGCTGTGAAGAAAAACTCCAGGGAGATGTGCCAGAAAGTGACACAGGCTGAAGATCAGAAAACATCCCAAATGTCCATTGACAGATGAGTGGATAAAGAAAGTGTGGTTGATACTATTGACTGAAATATTACTCAGCCTTAAAAAGGAAGTTCTGCCATTTCCAACAACGTGAATGGATCTGCAGGACATTATGCTAAGTGAAATGAGCCAGACACAGAAGGACTTAGATGAGGAATCTGTAAGAGTCAAACTCATAGAAGCGGAGACTAGAAGGGGAAAATTCTAGAGCTCTGCTGTACATCATAGTGTGACAGTTAACGATGTGGTGTCATCAGGATTGCTTAAGGGGGTCTTCAGTGTTCTTAACCCAAAAAACAAAAAACAAAAACACCATGAAAGAACACAAGGACATTCTTGGAGGTGGTGGATATGTTTAGTACCTTGGTTGTGGTAATTGGTATCATGGGCGTATGCATACGTTGAAACTTGTCCCACATTAAATGTTTGCAATTTTTTGTACATAAATTATATCTCAATAAACTAAAAAGGATGAGAAAAAGAAAAAAAAAGTGACATGGAATGGTAGGCCCAGTAGCTACTTCAGCTAGGGTGGTCAGGGAAGACTTCCTGGAGGAGGTAATATTTAAGCAGAGAGACAACAGAGTGTTCCAGGCAGAGGAGAGAGCAGGGGGTCCTTTCTTGGATGAGGAAATTGAGGCTCAGTGAGGATAAGTGACTTGCCCGAGGCCACAGGCCAGGGAAGCACTTTCAGGTGGCTACCTGCTGGCATACTCCTGGGATCCCTCTTGCCGGCTCGGCGCGCCCGTCCACCCTCATCTGCTGCACGTGCTGTGCAGCAGATGCAGCCTCGGCCCCACACCTGCAGCCTTGGCCAGAGGAGGAGAGCACTTGGGCAACTTGACAGAAAGCGCCTGGGAGTCCACCCACCCCAATCTGATGGCCAGTATCCAATGGCCGATGTGAGGGTCCAGAAGCCCAGCCCCTGCAGAGGTCCTCACGCTCCAGGGCTCTTGGAGGGATCAGGCGGAGAATGGGATTTCTCTGGAAACCTTGGCTGTATCTGGCTTCTTCCTGGGCCCTGTTGCACCCCTTACCCTTTAGAGGTCTCACCCTTCCCCAGATCCTGTGCCCACCCATTCAGGTTCTGCTTTCAAGGAATTCAGCCCATGAGAGAAGCAGAGGTGGGATGTGAACCCAGAAGTGCTCGACTCTGAACTCCATGCTGGGCAGGGCCGAGGTGGGGGAGGGAGATGCAAGAGGGCTTCAAAGGCCAGGGGGTTGCCCTCATCACTTTGCTGCCTGCCCTCCAGTGCCACGTGCAGGGATGGAGGAAATCCCTGGGCCCGTCACTCCCCAGCCCCCACCTCCAGCTGCAGAGCCGCAGAGCTGGCTGGATCCCTGTCTGACAGTCGCAGGGGCGGGAAGCCAAGCTCCCAGCAGGCCCCTGAGTTTAAATATAGACAGCCAAGCCTGTAATTTGCCTCTCTTCTCCACGCTGTGGTGCCTATAATTAGAGCCGGGAGACAGTCACGAAGGAGCAGGCAGCCAGGTGGGGAGGCCTTTGCGTTTGCCACATCCTTACCCCGGAGGGGAGGCCAGGGCCGTGTCGGGCAGGCAGGGCTCACCCTGCAGCTGGGCTTGGCTTCACGGGCCACAGGGGTCACCACCAGTTATCACCTGCAGCTACCAACTCAGGTGGGAGACCCGGCTTGTGCTGGGGCTCCAACAAGGGGCTTCTCACTGGGCTCCTGGCACTGCCCTCAACCTCTTCAATCTGACATTTGCATGGCAGCTGGGGCAGGTGGCCGTGATAGAGCTCAACTCCATCCCTGCCCTCCGCTGCTCAAACCTCTGCCAGGGCTCCCACTGTCCTCAGGAGCAAGCCTGCACTGCAGACTTCAGGCCCTACAGGATCCGCCTTCTGTCCAGCCACCACACCTGCCAAGTGCCAGGCATCTGTAGGCGTAAATGACCCCCTTTAATCCTCAAAGCAACCTGTGAAGTAGGGACTCAGGGTTCCAGGTCCACAGACTGGGAGGCGGAAGCTCTGAGCTAGGCAAAGTTATGTGCCCAGGCTCTCAGCCGTAGCTGGACGAGGACACAGGCAGGCTGCCCCCGAGCCTGAGGTTTTAGCTTTACTCTTCTGCCTCCCTAAGTGCCAACTGAGCGCATACTGTGTGAACACTCAGGCCGGTTGCTATTGTAGAGAAGGTGGGTCTCGTGTAAGCCCTCACTTGGCAGATGAAGTAACGGAGGCCCAGCTTGGACCAGGGCCCTGCCTGTGGGCCCCCCTGTGCCCCGCTCCCCCTTGCACCAGCCGTTGCTCACCGGCCTTGCCGATCTGCACCGCCAGCTTGGTGAGCTTGCCCTGCAGCACCGACTTCTCCTTCTTGTGCATATTGGCCTTCTTTTTGTCGTCGGCATCGCCTCCCTCGGCACTCTTGAGGGGCTGCATCTCCATGGCGGCTGCCCCGTCCTGCTGTTTGGCTGCGCGGGGCAGATCACACACACACACACACACACACACACACACACACACGCACACACACACACACACACAGACACACACAGACACGCACACACACAGGTTAGCCTGCAGGGTGGGGATGTTGGCACCCACCCACCTGCCCAGGGGAGCATGGAAAGGCCCTCACTCCCCCACCTGGTCCCCTGCATGGCCAGCACAGAAGCTCTGCAGTGGGGGATTAGCCTCTTCCCACTGGAGACCCTGGTCCCAGGGCCACTGGCTGCCTTGGACCTGGACTCCAGGACACAGCAGAGAGTGACACAGCTCCACCCTAGATATCCAGCAGGAGCTGGCTGGGGTCTCCTCTGGGCCTGAACAAGCCCACGGACCCTTCTGCAAATGGCCCCTTAGCTTTGCCCGCATTCATTTGGACTTTTTCCAGTTGGTCCTTGGGCCGTGTTGCTGGGATATTAAGTAGTCACCAGGTAGAAGGGGAAAACTGGGGGCTGAAAAAGTAAAGGAGAGTCTCCGTCCACTTCCTTAGCGCAGGACTGATGGATGAGCCTGGGGCCCTACCCCTTAGCCCCATAAAGATCTCAAAGAATCAGCTGCAAGTCTTCAGCTGAATGGGCAGCCTGGCTCAAAGGCTGGGGAGAAGCTGGCTTGTGGGTGACATGTCCTTAGCTGGTGATGCCTCCCTTTGGCCTGGCATCACAGCTACCCCCCCAAAGATGTCAGGCACCCGCCGGAAGGGATGTCTGCCTTTGGTGTGGCCCTCAGACCCAGAGGGGAGGGGCTGCAGGGACCACAGGTTAATACAAAAGGGTTACCTTTGCTCTGGCTGGCGTCCACATTGCCATCCTGCATTTTACCTACACGACAAAGAATTTTAACAGACAACAGAGAACAGACAACACACGTCGGTCACCATGAAGACGCAACAGGGCCACGGACATTCATGTCAGGTGGAGGGAGGGCCGAGCCAGCTCTGCCCCTCTGTCCGGGGATGCTGGGGAGGTTCCCGAGACCAGAGCAAACCCGCAGTGGCTGCAGGGTCGCTCTTGATTCTCTGGGGGCACAGAGAGAGCGCTTCTGTGGGGATTCTTTTGGCCCTGAGCGTCTTACAGATTGCATGGCAGTCTTTGAGAGTAAAAGGGACCACAGTCCCTGGCAGGAAACAGAAGGGGTGGGAGTTCTCAGGTCCCCAGGGAGTAGTTTGGTTGGTGCCTTTTGCAGTCTGAGAGGAGGCAAAGAGAACAATGAGAGAGAGAGGGAGAGAGGGAGAGACAGGAGAGATTCTAGAACGGGGAGGAGTCTGGCCACTGTGTTTCTTCGTTTCTGGCGCCAGGAGGACGATTTCACTTCCTCCTTCTTCTTATGAAAGGGCGTGAAGCCCCTGCATGGACACCTCCCGGTCCAGCCTCACTGGGGGTGATCCAGGCAAAGGGTGGGCAGGGGCTCCCCAGCGGTGGGCTCTGAGGTGCCCCCCAACCCCATGTCCAGAGGCTTGGTGGCCGTGCCCTGGCTCCCAAGAGGAAGCTGCTGGCCCTTCTTGCCAGTGGGGTGCATGCTGTATATTCTGGGTTGACTGGCTTGGGCCATCGCAGACGGGTGAAGTCAGGTTGGTGGGATCTCCTGGGTGCCCCTGACCCTCCACCCCCAGCCCTGTGTATCAGGGCCTGATGCTCTCTTGCTGGGAAAAGGGCTGGAGTCTGGGGCTCCCCACTCCCTAATCAGGGCCGCCTGGGAGGCCGCCTCTCTAGTCTCGGCTCAAGGTATGTGGGCTGGATCACAGGGTGGGAGGCACTGGTGGCTGCTACCTGGTAGCTAGACACCTGCCTTCACCTGCTGGCACTGAGGGGATGGGGGCGCTCTCCTGTCCCCTGGGCTCATCCAGAGCTTTGCCCATGGGCCCACCACCTCAGGAGGACTCTGAGGAGGTGGGCCACCCTCAGACGTTTGCTGTGAAGGAGACTTTCACTGCTCGTGTTCCTGGCACCTACGTGACCTCCTCCCCTCCACACCCCTACCCAGGGCGCACCAGCAGCACACTCATTTACAGATGAGAAACTGCGGCTCAGGGAGGCAGACACAGCGAGGTCTCTGCAGGGGTCAGCAGGTGAATGGTGAGCTGGCCCCAAAGTGCATGCACGTTTCTGTCCCTTTGGGAAGAACGCTGCCACTCCTCAGCCCCCTGAGCCCAGGGGAGGGGCGTTGAGGCAGCACTGGTGGGACTAGGCTCCTGAAGCCGAAGTTTCGACACCAAACAGCTGAATGGCTTTACCTCTCCCAGCCTCACACCCCTCTCCATCGCATGGGGATGCAACATTCACCTCCCGGAGCACCTACAAGTTGCTGAGGGATAACCACTCGCCCTTCTGCAGTTTGCAGGTGTCTCATCTCTTGTCAATCTCCTGATACCCTGCAAGGCGGGGTGGGAGGGCTTTTCATCACTCTCGTTTTACAGATGAGGAAACTGGGGCCAAAGGAGGTTCAGAGGCAGCCGTCACTTACAGAGCATCCTGACAGCAGTCCTGTGACTGCGTTAGTCTCATCCCCACCACCACATCCATGTTACAGGTGATCCAGAGGGGAGAGGAGCTTTCCTGGATCCCAGCCCCACACCATCTCTCTAGGGCAGTGCAGTGCTGTTCCTGCTGCCTCTCAAGGCCAAGGGTCCATGACCCACCCTGGGGATTAAAGAGAAAGGTCCCCGCTGTTCTACTGTAAAATTCTTTTTACTGGATTAAAAAACAAAACAGAAAAGGGCTTTTCAGAGCCAAGAGGAATGAACTACAACATTTTTATTTTTAAAAATAATTTTACTAACTGGGCTAAAGTGCACCGGAGGACTGGGCTTCAATGGTTGGTGTCAGACAGCACAATGGGGTCTTTATTTGCATTGCAATTATCAGATGCAATAGCCCGGGTGTGCCCATTAGCCAAGCTAGCAATTTCCTCTTTTATTTCCACAGTGACCACGTGGCCAGATAAAAACAATCAACAATGCCTATGTTTGAGGAAGGGAGCCGTGTTCTGGGGGTGCTTTGCTTGGTGCGGATGGTCTGGTTTCTCAGAAACAAGGGACTCATCTGGGTTCAAACTCTCTTGGGTTCAAATCCTAGCTCTGCTACTTGCTAGTTTTGTGACCATCTCCCTGAGCCTCGGTTTCCTCATCTTTAAAGTGGGGACAGTAAACTCTGTATCACAGGGTTTCCGTGAGGATTAAATGAGATGCCTGCAAAGTGCCTGGCGCACAGTCAGTGGTTAAGAAATGATGGTTCCCCATCTTTTCCTGCAGGTGTTCTTGGGATACTTGGAGCTTTCTGCGACAGTTGGAAGTGAGGCTGCCCTTATTCTGGGACTGGCCAGCCTGGATGCAGGCGACATGTTCCTGAGCCCAGCAGGCTCATCGTCCTGGGAGAAAGAGGACGCCACTTCCTGTTTCCTTCCGCCCCGTCAGGTGGGTTTGCCTACGTCCGGTCTCTCTGGTATCCCTGCTGCCTCTCCCGCACGTGACACCACCCACACCTCAAGCTGTCCTCCTTTGTCCTCCTGGGCCTGAAATAGACCCACACCCGAATTAGCCTTCTTGGCAAGGTGCTGCTCACAGAGGAGTCTTGCCCAGCCCCTGACGTCTACTAGGTGCTTCCATCTTTGGTCACTTTGAATCCGGGTGGCTCAGCCAGAGGTCCGGGCAGGGGATGGGAGGATGAGGTGGGACCTGAACTCTATGTGTCCCGGGAGTGGTGAGGAGTAAATGATACAATGGATGAGAAACGCGCAGCCCGGTGCCCAGGATGCGTGATGCTGGAGGAAAGCATTCCCTTCCCTCCACTTCTCCGGGGCAATGGCTTCATGACGGAGCCCCAGCAGCTCTCAGCAGTTCAGGAGACGACTAGGTGACTGTATGTTAACCAATTTGGGGAGGGGGATGTATCTGAGTAAACAGAGGCGAAGATGGGAGGGTACAGAGATAAGAAATCTTCTAAAGGCTTGGAGACAAGTGAATGGAATTCCTTCCTGCCTGTGTGTAAGGAGGTTAAGATGCAGACCCCAGGTGCAATGGCAGCCCCCTGTCCCCACCGCCCATGCCCGAGGGGGCCAGTAAGAATGCAGAAACTCAGGAGAAACGCTCCAGCACAGGCAACAGCAAGAAATACCAGTCCACATCTGAGGGACAGAACTAGACCCAAGCCCAAGCGAACCCCCGGCCCATTTGCTCCGTGAAAGAGAAGAGGAAGAATGTCTACCAGTGGCTCAGCCATGCTACCGGTGGGGCCCAGGAGCTAAGCCCCGGCCTGGGTCCCCCTGCCTCGAGGGAATTGCCCAGTGGAGGACTGGAGCCTTCACTGGGAACCCAGACGTCAGCTTCAGCCCAGGTCCTGACCTCAGGCCTTCTTCCCAAAGCCAGGGCCAGGAACGTGCTTAGGAGAGGGCCACACTGGGTGGGACACTGCTTCGTGGGGGCCAAGTCTGAAGCCAAGGTCATGTCCCTCTTCTGGGCTCCTCTGGGGGTCAAGGGCCCAACAGCAGCCAGCGCCACTGGGGCAGCCACGAGTGGGAGTGGAGCTGGTTCCCTGGTGGTGGCTTCTCTCTTAAGCACCTGCCCCGTGTGAAAGGACGATGGTCCCAGAGCTGCCCATGCACATCCAAGATCTGTGCTGTCCAGAACAGGGAGAGGCAAGCCCAGAGTTGGGGTGGGGGGAGACGCCCATCCAACCCAGACCGAGAGCTCGCCGAGGGAGACGTACCATTGACTAGGCTGGCATTTGCACTATCTGCAGCATTTGAACCTGCCGCACCATCGGCCGCTGCAGGGGTGGGAGGGATGGAAAATGCAGTGTGTCACAATGGAGAAAAGCAACAACAGTCAAGACATGAAGCAACTTGTGGGAGATAACATGACTATATTCTTTAAAAAAAAAGAAAGCTCCGTTGGAAATCGAGGAACTCAAATTTGGGGGTCGGGGGTGAAATGTTCCCATAGAGACGTCAAAGAAATCAGGGGGAAAAAAACTCAAGACATGGAGGGTCTTTGAAATAAAATATGGAGGATGATCAATGTGCTTAGGGGGGATGGCACTGTCGGTGGTGAGGTCTGGACCAAGGCACCCTGCTGGCCCAACCCACCAGGAGGGTCCTTGTCAGAGAGGGTTCAGTGAGGAGGGGGGTCTGGCTGCCCGTCAAAGCCAGAGGGGCCCGTAGCCAGGAGTCGATTCAAAATGTCCACCAAGTGGTGAGCAGTGTGGGCACCAGCCATTCTGAATGAGTGTTTGCTGTGACGGTTGCTGTGTCCCCAAAGAACATCCGTCCACGGCAGTGACTTAGGACTCATGCCCTCGACTCAGGTCACTGCCCATGGCCAACTCCTCCTGCCCTAACTGGCACTCAAAAGGTTGCCTTGGTGACCCCATGTGAGATGTCCCACTATTTAAAAGGATGCATCAAGCCTGTTGCATTTTGTGCATGAGGCAGAGGAGGCACCAGTGAGTTTTCCTTAATTGAGAAATTAAAAAATGACACGAGATGGTCCAGTTCCCTCGTGTTCTGTCTTAGGGTGGGGAAAGGAGGGGGCAGGGACCGCGGGGTGAGATGGCCGTGCCATGTAGGGAGGGGAAGCTGGGACGGGCCCTGTGGGGTGCAGGCGGGGAGCAGGGCTGAGGGTCACGGGGTGTGCCATGGGGCTGAGCGTGCCGGGGCTGAGGGTGCATGGAGACGGCGGTGTTGCCCGCTGCACTGGAAGCACTGGCAGGGCAGGGAGGCCGGGTGGGGGGCTGGCCTGTCCCGTGGGGGTACAGTGGAGGGCTGGCGGGGCAGGGCCTCCAGCTGTCAGGTAGCCCCTCTAGCTGTGTGCTGGGGGTCGAGGGCCAGGGCTCAGGGGTCCATGGCTGCTACTATTTCTAGAAACCCCATCTACCCTGAGGGGTGTCTTACTGTACCTGGTAGCTGAAGGCCATCCCCCTTCTTCACACCTGTGTGATGATTGTTGAGACATGTTAATGAGGAGAAGCACATGCAGCCGCCTCTGTGTGCACGCTCGCACCCACCCACGCACACGTGTGCGCACGCACACACCCAAGCACACACATGCGTGTACCCGCACACACACATGTGCACACCTGGGCACGCTCGGGGTCATTCTGCAGCGGGGACCCCCAGTGGGCAGGCTTTAAGCAACGTCCCTGGTGGAGGTGATGGGATGGAAGTGTTGAGAAGGTCCCGTGCTTCTCCTGGGGGCCTGAGAGGCTGGGCCCCCCATCCTCCTCTGCCACATCCCCTCCACATCTCACCTCTTCCCTCTACACTGAGGCCTCCATCTCGCTGGGGTGCAGGTAAATGTTTAGCAAGGGACCTGGGCCTTTGCTTTGGGGACAGAAGAGGCCTCTTTTCTTACTGCCTTTTTGAAAACATCAGTCTGGCCTGAGGGAGCTTCTAGGTGCTTCTGTCTCTTGCCCAGGCCCCAGGGAGGCCAAGGAAGTGGGCAGAGCTGCTGCATCCTGTCCGACTGCCCACACCTGGGGCTACAGCTGGCCACAGCTTCTACATCATTGCGTGGATGCTGACCTGACATGCTCTGGGCGCCTTGGCCAAGACTTTGTCCTCAGTTTGAACCTCAGCTCTCCCAGATCTCAGCTTCGTGCCACTGTTCCTGCTGGTGGGGCAGCTGTAATCTTAGGGGGACCTCACTAGGAAAGAGGTTTTGCCCCTGGGAACAAAGAATCTTAGATCATGACCTGGGCTCTGTGCCTGGTTGAACTCTGAGAGCTGGAGGTGGCAGGGCCACCCGTGAAAGGGAAGGAGGGGCCATCTACTATCTCATCTCCTTCCCCTGGACTCCAGGAGGTCTGGGTGTTGGGGACCCTCCTCTGGAGCTTGGGGAAGGAGACAAGACAAAAGATTGAAGCTGTAAGAGTGAGCTGCCCCCAAGACCAAGTGTGAGTGTCAGGGAAGGAACTGGCTGTGCTGGGCCAGAGGCCTGGCCTTGGATTTGGGCCTCATGTGCTGGGATTTGGTCTTGTGTCTTCTGACCATCCCTCCCCTGCTGAGAGGCGGCCCACCTGCTGCACCAAGGGGAGCCCAAGGAGTGAGGAATCTTGTTTCCAGGGGGAGGATGAGCCAGAACCCCGCTGAGGTGGCAGCTCCAGGGGCACTGGAAGGAGACTCACAGCAGTTGACTTGGAGACATGCATTTGATCACCTTCTCCAGAAGCCCCTCTGCCCACGACTGGGGAGAGTCTACATTGGGCGAGTGAGCAGTTCTGCTCAGTGGAGTTGAGAATAGTGGACAAATACACCCGGGGGGGATTTCTATTTGGTGTCAGGGGTGATGATGGTCACATTTGAGGCTGGAGACTCGGCAAAAGGCTCGGCACCCTTGGCCTGGCCTTGGGGGAAGGGGGAGCCCCCATGACATGACTGGACAAGACAGAGACTGGGACAAGACCCTGGAGATGGAACAGACAGAGCCTCCTGGCTCAAGCAGGGCCTCGAGGATGCAGGAGGCGGCTGTTGGCACAGGGTGTGGACATAAGAGGCACTCAATAACTATTTTGTTGAGTGAATGAATCAACAGAAATTGTGGCCTTAAGAGCTCTTTTCCTGGTACGCGACGGGGTTGGGCTTACCTTTCTTGTCTTTCTTCTCTTCCTCCTCACCACCGGCCCCCAGCAGGGTAAAGATAATGCCGGTCTGAGAGTTCACGCCCACGGCGGTCACCACCATCCGTCCAGAGCCCTCCATCACGTGGGTCCCTGGGGAAGGGGATGAAAGCTAAGTTACCACTGCATGGCTCAAGCCCCTGCCCCCGAGGAGTGGAAGAAACCTGGTCCCAGCCAGCTTCCGGCAAGTTGCCTGCTGAGGTCCTTGGGCATCGCCTGTGGTTAAGGTTCAAAGAGTACTTTAAAGATGATTTCACCTTGGGACAGTGCGATGATGGGCCTGGGGCTTAAACACTGCTGAACCTCAGTTCTCAGGACCCCAGACAGCTCAGGCCCACCACCTCCACCCAGTCCTGGAGGGTGCCTTCCTCCCTCCTCCCCCACTCCTCTTGCAGCCTCACGTGCCAAGCAGGGACCACTCTCTCTTTTCCTTATTGATATAACTAGAACCAGACCTCATTCTGCTTAATTTTGCAACTGGCAAAAAAGTGCCAACTAAGCCCTGAACAGGATTGTTTAAAATGGGGACCACCTCCTTTCCAAAGATCGGGGGACAGAAATCAGGGCTCTGGGAACCTGGACAGGAAAGCAATGACATCTTTATCTTCACAAACATAGAAATGAAAGTTAGCATTTCCCCACATTAAGAACGTAGGCAACAAAACCCAGGAGTGCCAGTGGTGCCCACACCATTGCGCACATTGCAAAAATCACAGATTTTTTTTATATCACTTTATAGCTGCTGCAGACACCATTGACGCTTATCCTTCCTTCTTGTATAACGAAGGCGGGTATGGCACTGACCGCTAGATCTTGTTACTCAGTGTGCTAATAAGGAAGCACACGTTACTGTATCACCCACTGATTTTCTTTTATCACTTTAACTATTTCAGTATAATTGGCTTCCTTTGTGATTCAATGTATTTTGTTTTATGCATTATAAAACATCATTCCGAATAGGGGTGGCCCATGATGATCTCAGGATTTCCGAGGGGTTCATGGTGCCAGAAAAGTTAAGAATTTTCCTGAAACTTAGATTTTCAAACTGGATTCTAAAAGGTCTTGGAATTCTTTCAGGGGGCAGGCAGGGGGCCATGGAGGCTGAGGCGGGGGTCTTTGGTCAGAGTGGCCCCACTTTTACTCATCTTTGGGGTTTTTGTGTCAGCTTTTATTTGACAAGAGGACGCTCTGCTTAGTAAAGGACCTAGATAAGTAAAGTTTGGCTTGTCAGGTGCCTGTATTTTCCAGTTTTCATTTTTACGGCTCTGGCTAGAAAGCTCTCAATAACACAGTACATAGCTCGTCCTTCAGCAGAGAGAAATAACCCGGTCCTGCTCGGTGCAGGGTCTCAGGCTGTCCCTGGGCTGTGCAGGAAGAACTATGCTCGGTGCACTCGACAGGTGGCCACGGCCACTGACCCCAACGCTCAGCGGCCCGATGACTGGCTTCTTGAGCTCCTTTTGCTGTTTAGAGTTTTTCCTTCTTTCCCCTCAAGATCGACTGCCGTTTTCTTCCCATTTTCAGGCCAACTTGTCACCAATGTCCTGCTCCCAATCTTCCCATTTGCTTCAGGCTTCAAGTCTAGGTGAACCAACTCGTTACAACTGTATCTAAAACAAGAGTCAAGAGGTTCTGAGTCAAGGCTCGAAGCACCTGCCTTAGAGCAAAGGGATCTATTTTCACTTTTCAAGAGGTTTCTCCTACCCCTTCCCTTTCCTGCCAGGATCTGAGAGCTTGAGATTGTGTGTGTGCATGTGTGTGTGGACATGGGCCTGTATGTGTGGGGGGTTTCAGCCTCTTGGCCTCCAGGATCTTAAAGGGCTTTAGAGACAGATAGATACTCTCCAGTAAGTTCCTCTGAGGCAAGAAAAGGTCAGCCTGTCCATCCATGATGGGTAAAGCAAGTCGTGAAGGCTCCCATAAGGGGCATGAAGCCTGGTGAGCTGGACCAGCACCCAGGTTCTCAGACGGTGAGTTCTTCAGCTGACTCCTTGCCTGTTCCCAGGCTCTTTCGTCCCCGGGTAGGGAACAGTGGGGACCACAGAGTGAGCTCGGACACTGACTCCAGTCCGAGCAGCCCAGGCCTGGTGTTTTTCTATCACAGGCAGACCTTGGAGTCCACCCACCCTACAAGGGGCACAAACTGGGAGAACCTGGCCCAATTATGGGGCTATGGGAATTATAATAACTTGCTGACAAAGTGCTTTCTTGTGCACTGGCTCAGCTCATGTGGGGGCTAGCAGAAGGGGTTGTTAGCTATCAGCAGCATTAGATAAGGAAACTGAGGTCCAGAGACCTCACCTCAGTGGGGTGCGGTCACTGTAGACCTTTAAAGGCGAGGATGAACCCACTTCCCTGCGTTCACAGGGTGTAGACGGCAGTGGCAGTAACCGTTGCTACCTTCTGTAAGACACCTACAGGCATCGTGCTCAGTTCTTCACAT
Source organism: Vicugna pacos (assembly GCF_048564905.1). Classification (NCBI taxonomy): domain Eukaryota; kingdom Metazoa; phylum Chordata; class Mammalia; order Artiodactyla; family Camelidae; genus Vicugna; species Vicugna pacos. The sequence continues at coordinate 49,778,773 of NC_133003.1, forward strand.
GCCGTCATCTCATTAGTCCTCACACTGGCCCATGGTTTACAGAGGAGGAAACTGAGGCTCTGGGACAAGCGGCCTACCCAGGGTCACCAGGTCCTTGTCCTGTTTGTCACATCCTGCTCTTCCCCAGGAAACAAGGCCTCACTCTCTGGTCTCAAACACATTTGTGAAAAAGTTCGCTCTGCCTGGGTGGCGATGGAGAAGCTGCTCCCCAACTCCCCAGCCCTGGGCGGGATGGAAAAAGACACAGGGGGCCAATTTCCACGCAAGATAATCAGACCCCAAATCACCTTCTAATCTAATCACTCCCATCACAGCAGGGAGCTGGCGGCTTTGCACTGGGAGGCAGGGGAGGAGGGAGGAAGGAGGAGGAAGCCAGGGAGGTGGCCTCTGGATACAACACGGGGACACGGGGACACAAGGTGAAGCATAGCATGTCCTCCACCCAGCCTTGATGAGCCTGGGGTGGGGTGGGGGTCCTCCAGCCCCCAGCATTAGATGGGCCAGAGGAGCTGGGGACATCGACCTCCCTCTCTGGTCCTCCCTCTCTCGGTGCCCCAGCAGCTCGCCCAGCCTGGGTCTGACCACTGTCCCCTAGCTGACACCCTCCATAGCTCCCCAGAGTCCAAACGCCTCGGTCAGCACCCTGGATCAGACCTCACCCTTCTTCCGGCCCTTGACCACTGATTCCTGCCCCGGGCCCTCTGTCCTGGAAGCAGCTCAGCTCACTGGGTCTTTCTGTCCAGCTCCCATTCCTTGGCCCATTCCCCACTTTGCTCACACAGTTATGAATGCCCTTCCCTCACCTCTTGTCCAAAATCTCCTCTTTAAGGCTCAGGACAAATGCCTCTCCTCTTAGGGGCATTCACTCCCCTGATTGCCACAAAAGGACCTCACCTCTCTCCTCTGCACCTCCCCCTGCAGTTTCCCCTGGGGGTGCTTCCAGGCCTGGCTTCCCCACTAGACTGTGAGCCCCTTGGGGGCAGGCTCTGAGCATGAGTCTCCTCCCCGCCTCCCGCTGCAGAGGCTTGTAGCTGGAATCCAGCACTACAGGAATTGCTGGCTCTTTTTTGGATTTTCCATGGTGGGGCTGTGTTAGGTGTATCATGGAGAATCCACACACCCTCACTAAGCCACCTTTATGGTTTTACAAAGGGTCAAATTCATCTAACCTAGCCCTCCTCCCACACCTCACTGGGCTGTCCCTCTCCCCTGCCAGGGCCTCAGAGCCTGGCTGCCCCTCCTGCCAGAGGAAGAACAGAGTAGACCAGCAAGTGGGGTGCACTGAGCTCCCCGTGGCAGAGCTAGAGTTTGACAAAATGAAGCTTCTCAGCCCAGAGAGAGCAAAGAGCTGACTGAGGTTGCACAGTGCTCCCAACCCCAGACTGTCACATGCCAGCCCCAGGACCCCCTGCAGAGGGAAGTGCTTAACCCCCAGGGCTGTGGCTCCAGTGGTGGAACCAGGCACACAAGCCATGGGTCTCTGGGTGGGACAGAGGCGAGACCCTTTAGGGTATGGCACCCTCTTCCCCCGGGCCATGCACTGGGCCCCCATGTCCATAGTCCCTTGGGTACCATCCAGTAGCCCCCACCTCCTCCAAGGCTCCATGGGGCTCCTGAGAATACACAGGCATCAGGGGAGGGGGATGTAGTCCATAGAGAGCCCTGGGCTGGGGAGGAGGGGACAGGGGGCCAGTCTGCTGTCTGCTTCTGATTTGCTGTGTGACCCAAGGCCAGCCCTCTCCTCTCTGGACCTCAGTTTCATCTTCTGTAAAATGGGGAGGACTGGCTTATGTCAGCACCTCTCAGCAATGAAGTCTAAGCACTCCAGGTCTCAGGGAGACCACGGTTAGTCCTGGGGAGGGGGGAGGCACCTCCATTAAAAGGCAGCATCTCAGGGAGTTTGGATCTCGGTTTGGATGGGCCAGCAGAGGCCTGAGCAGATAGACTGTCCACGTAGCATTCCCTGCCTGGACCACGGTGTGGCAGAGTCTACCTATGGGCCGTGCTCTGGGGTCCGAGGGGCCCCTGTGGTCCCTGCCCTCCAGGAGCTCACTGTCTGGCTGGGACTGATGGGAGCAGACAGGCACACAGGTCAGCAGCAACACAAGACAGCAGAGGCCCAGAAGCCACGTGGGCCAGCAGGTGGCACAGCGCAGACAGCGGCGGGGAGGCTGGACAGTGTGACAACCGTGGAGCGGCTGGGCTGACGCTCAGGGCTTGTGAAGGGAGAAGCAGCCTGAGCGGAGGGCCGCAGGGGTGGGTCTCTGCGTGGTGCCCAGCAGGGAGCCACTGGAAGTATTCTGGAGGAGGGAAGCTGAGAATTAACATTCGTGGAGGGTCCCCATGTGCCCTGCACTATCCGAGCAGCTCTTCCCACTTGGTGGCCACTATCCCTGGGTGAGATCATCATCGTCACTCGGATCTCCCAGACGGGAAGCAGAGAAGTCACCTCTGCGTTCAGCCTGTGAGGGCAGAGCCGGGGAGGGGGTTGGCTCCAGTCTCCCGTTCTCTCCTTCTTGCCGGGAAGGCTTGTACACAAAGTCAGAGGCAGAGCTGTCTGGGGACATGGCCCCAAGGAGCGAGAGGGAGGCAGGAGAGCGCTGGGAGCTATGTCAGCATCCAGCTCCCATCTGTCCATCTGTCTGCCCATTCATCCATTCATCCATCCACAAAGCAGAGAGGAGCTCGGCCCCAGGAACACTGTTATTCACACCAATGGATGGCCTGTCCTGCCGCACCTGAACCTCCACTCCTTCCCCGTGAAGGTGATCCGAGGGTGGGCTAGAACCTTCCCCACTGCACGCTCAAAGCCCCTCTCTGCCTCAGACTTGCTCCAGGCCTGGTCCAGATGGCATCTTGGGGCCAAAACCTCATGCAGTGGCAAGTGGGGGTGCACTGAGCCCCCGGAGGCAGAGCTAGAGGAGTCGAGTTTTACAAAGTAAAGCTTCTGAGTCCAGAGGGAGCAAACAGCTGACTGAGGTTGCACAGGGCGTGAGGCACAGGGCAGGGCTCGAACCCAGGGCTTCTCACCCTCCCGGTTTTGACTTCCCAAGCCTCTCTTTGGACAGGGAGAGGGGAGACGTCAGACCTCCTAAAAGTTCTTTTCATTGGGGTAGGGATGTACAGAGGGCATGGAGGCCATTTCTGGGGATTGTTACCTGCCTCCGGCATAAGCACCAAGCAAGCCAATGCTCTCGGAGCACTAGACACGGGCAAAGCGTTTCAGCACCTGCCAGCCCGTCCCCCTCACAACAGCCCTGTGTGTAGGTTTTGGCACAGGCGCAACCCCAAGCCCCTCCGCCCACCTGCAGCCTCTCTGGCTCAGAGAGGTTGAGCGATGGCCCAGGGTCACCCAGCTGTGAGCGGTGGAGCCGGGACTGGAACCCGTGCTCTATCCACTACACCCCGCTGCCTCTCGTGGAGAAGAGGCAGGGTAGTGTAATGGAGAGAGCGCGGGCCGAGCGGCGGACTGGGCTTTCCTGCGTCACGGTGAAGTCCTAGGCTCCCAGGTGGCAGTGGCAGAGGCGGCAGGTCGGGCTCCCCATGCCTGGCCTTCCACTCGGTGGGCTGGGTGGGCAGCAGGCCCGAGAGGGTGTGTTGATGTTCCGGGTGACCTCATGCTGTTCATGCTCTGGCTCCAGGGGTGATGGAGGAGGGTGGGGTCCCACAGGGGGCCAAGCCACTGGGCCTCCTGGAGCCAGGCCCTGCTGCCTTTATGGACCGCCCTCACCCCTGCCCACTGGCCCCTGCCCTTTCGCTGCCATATTGACGGTGCCGAGTTGTTGGTTTTCCCATGGAATTTAGTATGAGATGCTTCAAACAGGCCATGCTGCTGGATGATAAAGTCGCAGGGTCCTCAGAGAAGAGCATGTGTATGGGCCTCAGTTTCCCCAAGCTGCAAATCAAGACAAGGCCAGAATTCTCTAGGGATCTGCGAATCTCCCAAAAGGCTGCAAAGTGACAAGCTGGGGGTATTTATTTCTCATAAAAAGGATTGTTGCTTCCGGAGAACTCCTGTGGCTGTTCATGACCCAGGAGGGTTAAAAATCACTGACCTTCTAGGAAAAGCAAAGGAGGCTGACAAGGTGGGACATCTAAACATCAGTGTTGAGCTTCCTGAATTGGTAGCTGTGCTGTGGTTACGCACAAGAATACCTCTTCTTGCGAGACACAGCTGAAGCAGGAAGGGGCTGAGGGCCATCCCATCTGCCTGGCGGTGGGGAGACTGAGGCCCCTGAGAGCAAAGGCGGGATGGCGGCTACAACAGCTGAATCAGAGGCGGGGGCATTCGGACGTTCAGTGCACTATTCTTGCAACTTTCCTGAAAGTTAGAAATTACCTTAGAATACAAAACTAAGAAAAGAAAAAAGGCTGAGGTCAGAGTTTGCACTCCAGGGCCCTCCCATATGTTGCTTGACCCACACAGGCTTTTAAGAAACTGGAATTTCTTGCCAACACTTAAACATTGGGAGATTGCATGTGAAAGTCTGAATTTCTGGTTTCCCTTGCAAAGTGGACATTGCAGCCGCCCTGGTGGCACGTCCGCAGCGGAAGCAGCTGAGCGCTTGGTTTGGTACCCAGCTCCCCCTGCCCGGCCCTGGGGATGTGTGGCCTGCGAGTCCTGCATGTTTCTCTCTGGCTAGGCTGAAGACACCGCAGACATGGGTCTGTGTCCGCCTGCCCGTCCTGGGGACAAGCTCTAGGCCTTTAGGATTTCCTCTGTTCCCCAAGCACTGGAGACATGAGTCTTTCTGAAGGCTCGTCTTCCCGTATTTGCCAGACTGGGAGACTGAGCTACTGAGGGGCAGAGATCACAGCGGGAGCCGATGCAGGGCAGGGACCCAGGGGTGCTACCTCCAAAGGCCGTGTTCGTTCTACACCACCCAGCATCTCACATCTGTGCCATTCGCAAAGGACAGACATATCCATCCATGCATGTGGTCCCCACAACAGCGCTGTGGGAGACTCGAACATGGAGGCTCAGAGAAGAAGGGACCTGTCCAGGGTCACAGGCCAGGCATGGCTGGGCCACCTAACCCAGAACCAAGTGTTCTTTGCCTACCTCCAAGCAGAGGCCGTGGGCCAGATGCCACGCAGGGGTTTCTGAACTACCATGAGGACCCCGCAGGTGCCCCCAGCCTGGTCCCTCTGTGCTTCCAGAGGGTCATCTGACTGGAAGGCCCAGTAAGGCCTCCGGTGCAGGGAAAGGGTCCTAGGTGTCTGGTCACATGCAGAAACGAGTGTCCACTGGCAGTGACGCAGCGTTCAGAGCACTGGGGAAGACAGCAATCGAGGGGGACCCCCTGGAGGAGGCAGGCTCATGCAGGCTGAAGGTGGGGAGGAGCTGGATCGTGGAGAGTTGGGTCCAGCCCGGAAAGGGGAAAGGGGACACATTCGAGATGAAGGGAGAGGGGAGAAATGGACACTTCAACCCATGAGCTGAGGTTACTCTCCCATTTTACAAGGGAGGAAATGGAGGCTCAGAAAGGATGAGAAGTTTGTCCAGGGTCTCCGAGCCAATGGAAGGCAGAGCTGGGATTTGAATCCAGGCCTATTTCCCTTCCAAGTCCAGGCTCCAACTGAAGAGCAGGGAGGGAACCAGCCTGTTGGGGGCATCCCTCTGGCAGCACTGTGCTAAGTAGGGGCCTCACCCACATCCTACACCAGGACATTGCTACTGTCCTCACAGGTAAACCAGGGCTCAGAGAAGTGAAGCGACTTGCTTGAGGCCACACAGCGCATTCATTCCAGAGCCCGGATCTGGCTCAGCCCAGCCCAACTCCCGCTTTTTCCATAACACAGTGCAGCCTCTCTCCTCACACTGACAGAAACAGCATCTGAGCCCTAAGATGTGCAGGGCCTGGGGTGGGGCTGGGCTGACCTCCCGACAGCCTCAGGCTCAGGCTCCCACCTCCTTGGACCAGCCAAGGATGGGAGGGGCCCATAAAAGTGAGACCTGTTAGATCTCTTTGCATGGCAGGACTAGGGATGGGTTTTGCCCTTTATTTTATTTGACATAGTTGGCACAGTGTACAACTCCATCAGCACGATGAGGCTGTGCCCGCATGGGCCAGGCATACTGATGTCACAGGCTAACATGGGGGTCAGTGTGGGGTTGCCAGCCAAAAGGCAGGGGTGGTCAGGGAAGACTTCATGGAGGAGGTGGGGCCTGAGTAAATGGGCAGGAGTTAAATGTGCATGAGGGAAAGAGAAGGCTGTCTGGGAGGAGGAATTGGCCTCAGCAGAGGTAGGGCAGAGGGAAGGAAACAGGTGGGTCTGCAGCAGAGGAACAAGGGGAGGATAGGTGTGGTGAACCTGTGACTCTCATGGCGGGGAGGGGCACTGAATGCAGTGTCCATTCAGTGCTTAGGCCTACTTGACAACGCCCCCACCCACAGCCTGTCCACCCTGCTCACATACAATCAGTGACGGGGAACTCACTCCCATACAGGCAGCTTCTTTTGTCCTAGATGGTTGACTGTTACAGAATTCTTCTCTTTCCAATTAGATTGCTTTCCATGGGGCTGACTATGCCCTTTTCTCACTATCTTTCCCCCAGGAGCCTGGGCTAAGCCACTGACCTCTGGAACCCTATGCAATTGTGTTTCTGAATGTTAGCATCACAGGTCATGGTCAAGTCACACTTTCTTCAGTCTAGTTCACCCTGCACTCACTCTGGCCATCTTTGTGGGTTCTGATTCTTGCTTTCTTATTGCCACCTTCCCTGGGCTTGTGGTCTCTGTGAACTCGATGGGCAAATTTTCCATACTGCAAAAGAACGGTGGTCCAGGGAAGGCTGCTAGGAACCTTCCACCAGATTGCCAGTAAGCCAAGAGTCAGCACAAACTTGCTGAAACCCCCTGGCCCCGGCACGTCTTTCTCCACTTTGTCCACAGAGACACCACGGGAGACCTCGGCCCCTGTGTCCTGACATCCAGAGGCCCAGGGTCCACTCCATTTGCCTAGGCTTCCAGCCAGATGCACGTGTCGAGACTAAAGCAGTTGGTTCGACTTGGGCTGGTCGGCTGACTTCCCATCCATCTCCATCCTGTCACTGTTTTCCAGGGTCTCCACACCTGTGGCCCATCTCCTTGGCTGGTTGGTGATGCCTTGGGTCAGTGATTCTGAACATTTTCTCTCCCCAGCCTTCTTCCAGGGAAATATCCCTTTTCTCCTTCTCCAAACTGTCTGGAAACTTCGTCCCTCATCTACTCAGGCCTAGCACCTTCCCTCAACTTCCGGTGATCCCGACGACCCACCTGATCACTTCTGAGCATGCTCGCCTTGCTGACAACCACTTCAGCCCAGAAGTCAGAACCAGGGCCACAGGGCAATGGCCATTTACTGAGCTCTCACATAAGCTCTAAGTTCCAAGAGAGCATTTGAGGCTTTCTATGATCACTCGGTCAGACCCCCAGGCCTTTGCACTTGCTGTCCCTCTGCTGGGAATGCTCGAGGACGTTTGCTGAGCACTGCTGGACAATAAGGCCTTTCTAATGTCCCTGTGTGTGTGTGTAGGGGGTGTATTTCCCTGGCTGGTGCCTTACCTCTGCAGGGTCTCCCCTCTTTTCTTGTCCCCTGCAGCAGTCAGACTAAGATCTTAAAAATGTAAACATGATCAGCTTACTGCTTAAAACCATTCCAGAGAATCCTCATCACACTCAGAAAATTCACAAACTCCTGACCATGGCACAAAAGTCCTGACATCTGACCCCTCCAATTTGCTCACAGTCCTGCCTCAGGGCCTTTGCACTTGCTATTCCCACTGCCTGGTGTACTCTTCCCCTGGAAAGTTGCAAGTCCATCTCCTTATCATTCACACCTCAGCTCACACATGGCCTCTCCCACCTCCCCAACCAACTACAGTACATTGCTCTCCTTTATTTTTGTCATTCAGCTATCAGCCTCTGGAATTTCACAACGTCTGTCTCTCCTCACTATACTATAATCCCCTCAAGGCTGGGGCCTCATTTGCCCTAGCCCCCAGCTCAGTGCCTGGCACACATAAGTGTCTAAAACAATTGTCACCTGACTGATTCTTTTTCGTTCCTAATGAGAACAGGCTTCATTGTTTGACCTCTCAGAAAATCAGCTCTTTAGAAGGTAAGTTTCATGGGGGCAGGAATTATTGTCAATTTTATGCACTGTGCGAGCCTGAGGGTCTGGAGCTGAGTGCACAGATGGCTCAATGTACATTTCCTGGGGAAAAGGGAAGGTGTTCTCGTCTGGGGCCAGAGGCAAGGACCAAAGTCTCAGAGCCCTTCCAGCCTCATGAAGGAGACATGGGCACCACCCTGGCATGGGGGCAGGATCCAGGAATGGGAGTGAGCCCACTGTTGGGCCGCAGCTCACCTGACAGCAGCATGGGGTCCTTGTCCACAGACTTGCGCACCTGGTCAGACTCCCCCGTCAGGGAGCTCTCATCAATCTTGAGGTCATTGCCCTGGATGAAGAGGCCATCGGCAGGGAGGAGGTCGCCTGGTGGGAGGAAGGGCGAGGGGTCAGTCGGCATGGCCTCAGGTGGCTGTAGAGGCTGGAACATTCCCTTCAAGACATGATTACAAGGGAAGGTTCGCCCTTGGGAACTGGCTGCCTAGAGCTCCCAGGGTGTAGGAACCGAGATGGCGCCCGTCATAGGCCAATAGGTCCCACAACCAACCTAGCTCGAGTGGGCATGTCCTTCAGTTTATAAAGTGCTTCTCTTGGCATGGCATGGATTTGGGGCCCAGTTTTCTCAGTGATTAATTCTTCTTGGGTCTCAACTATGGTTTGGGGAAATTCTTTTAGAAGGAACTCATCTGTCTTGACTAGACTGAGGAGACCCCAAGACAGGCATATTATCAGAGGAAACCAAGACCCCCTGCAGCTGAGTGAGGAGGGATCCTCTAAGCTTTCTCCCATTTTCTGCCTCTACTTACCTAGGGAATATCTCATCTAAACTCCCTTTGGCGCAAGCCTGCCCACTTTCTCCATGACAGCATCATGGGTCTAGAATGTCCGCTCACCCATGGCCACTCCCTCTAACACCTTCTCTAGCCCAATAACCATCTTTCAACAGCCAAATCAGAGATGGGAAATGGATTTCATCTCATAAATCCATTCTGAGTGTTAGTGGTCCTTAGAGTGCTGTGTTGAGAAGGCTACTGAGGATGCATCTAGGCTTTAAGCTGAGATTGATTAGTAATGTCTGCTATGGGTAGACATTTGGAGAGTGGAGGTACTCGTGCAACGTATTTGCCATTTCTGATTTAAATGGATTCTGGAATTCTACCTCCAGAAAGGAGCATTCTCCCTCTCCAAGGACCTCAGAAGACATCTTGGCTTGGGGTCAGACTTCAGGGACCGACTCCTTGCCTTGGGCCAGTCTTTCTGGGTCTGCCTGGCCCGCCCCACCTCTGCCCAGACTCCAGGTCTAGCATGTGGCTCTGTGGTTGGGACACTTACCATATTTGACCTGGGCGATGTCCCCAACCACGATCTCAGCCACAGGGATCTGGACAACCTGGCCAGCCCGGACCACGGTGAACTTCTGCTCCTGCTCGATGCGGCTCTGCAGGCCCCGGAACTGTTTCTCTTTGCTCCAGTCATTGAAGGCTGTGACCAGGACCACACAGATGACCGAGAGGAGGATGGCGGCCCCCTCGATCCAGCCCGCCTCCGCCTCCCCTTCATCCTCTGCCCCGCCCTGCGCCGTGGCACATCCTGTAGGGAGCAGAAGGAAAAGCAGGCGGGGTGGGTCAGCCAGGCGGAAGGGGCCTCGTGGCAATCAGTAGTGCACGTGCTTTCGGGTCTAAAATGCACTTTTGCTGATGTCCTTTCCTTCGTTCTTCCAGAAACTGCGAGGCAGGTCTCTAGGCTGGTTCGGGAGCCACAGCACTGGACCTGCCCTCCAGCAAGCAGGTCTGAATCCCATGTTGCTCCTCTACGATCCTGGGTAAGTCACTGCCCTCCCTGGGCTGTGGTGCCCTCATCTGCAGAGTGGGGGTCACCGAGAACTCCTTCTAGGCTCAAGAAGAGGAAAATAAAAGCCCCAGCCAGTGCTTAGCACACAAGAGGTTCTTACTCAGCCCTTGTTGGATTTGAGTGCCAACTACACAGTAAGGATGCTGACATACTGAGCCACTTGTCTGACCTACAGTGACCCTCCACCCCACACCCTCATACCACTGAACCTCAGGGTCTGGACTCCTACATTGCTTGAGGCCTGCCAGACCTACCATGTAAAAAAGAAAAAAGAGAAAGAAAGAAACACCAGACACATTTGATGCAAAGACTTCAGACTTTAAGGCAGTGCTGCCCACACAGTGGCTCTACACATTCTGTCGAGAGGTATTATCCCCATTAACAGGTGAGAAAACTGAGGCCCAGAGAGGTAAGAGCCACAGCTAGACTAGCAGAGGCCCTTTCTTCCACTGGGTGGGAGGTGGGGGAGTGGAAAATGACCTTCTCCATGAACAGCGACCATGAGCAGCGCCTGACCATCCACTCCCAGAAAAACTCTGAGTGGCCCCCTTCTACTGAGGCCGGGCAAGGGATTGGGCCATTTGCAAGGATCCTCAAGCTGGCTGAGAGAAGAGAAGCAGTTCAGAGAGGGATGGCAACTCACCCAAGGTCACACAGCAGATCTGGAGTTTGAATCCAGACCTGGAATCTGACACTGGACTGGCCTACCCACTGCCCCCCAGCCCAGTGGCCCCCTCTGCCACATGCTGGCCTCACTGGGAAAGTAGAAGATGTTGCCAAAGACTCATGGCTGACTGTCTAGAAGTCTAATTCAGGCCCAAGAAAGAGAGATCAGTAGTTTCAAGAATTCCCAGCAGGACCCTCTGGGAAACCAGGGGTCGAAATCAACATGACCAGAGGCCCAGTGGCACCAGAGAAGGTTTCCCAGCTCCCAGCTTCTGGGAAGGTCAAGGTTTCGCTGGTAGGCCCAAACTCAGGACAATATAGAGTCACTGTAGGTCGGTGACATGTGCCACTAGGAAGTTCTAATCTTTTGCTGAACCATCTTTCCCTGCGGCTAATAAACAAGTACACCACCATATGGGGTTCTCAAAGACACTTTTCTTTGGGAACTTTAGAGTTTTCCAATAATTTTAAAACTCTGGACCAGCCTTCAGTGGTGATGATAATCATGATCATGGTAATGATAAGTGACATTGGGCCAGCTTTGAGTTCAAATCCCCGCTGAGTGCCCGGAGCTACCTACTTAATCACTGTGCCCCGGTTTTCTCACAGGCAAAATGGGGAGAGTGACAGGTGCTTCCTCCTAGGTGCTTGAGAGGACTAGGGGAGCCTTTCTGTAAAGCAGCCATCACAGTGGGCACACAGCAAATACCCAGAGAAAGCTGCGGCTTCCTGGCCAGCGTGTGATGTCATTATTGCATCTGTGTTTCACAGGCAGCCTGAATGGAGCCTCGAGCCCCACGTTTCAGAGGGGGTCCTCTGAACTGGACTTCAGAACCACGTGAAGACAGGAGGAGGGGAACTAGGTGCCCCTTTGTACTGCAAATGACACCAGCGAAATCCACTAAACTGGGAAACACAGGCGAAATCCTTGCTAAACAGAAGCCCAGTACATGGAGATGCATTCTCTTGGACTTTAGGGGAGTGATTCAAGATACAGAGCCCAGTGCTTCACCTTACAGGACTTCTGTTAAACCGTGCCCCTGCTACATGCTCTCTTAGTGAGAATGTTGTTCTTTCCCTGTTGTGTGCTTCATCAGCGGGCACCCCATTAGTTCCTAGAACATTAAGGACATTTAGAGACAGCCTTGGACAATGGAAAGCCTGTGGGTTCTGGAATTGGAAGGACCTAGCTTCAAATTCAGGCTCTGCTGTGTGATTTTGGATAAGTGACTTGGCCTCTCTGAGCCTTGGTTTGGATAGCTATAAAGTGGGATGACTCTAGGGACTTTGTGAGCCCAGGGCTTAGTGAGGGCCTAGCCGATGGTGAGCACATGATAAACACTGGTCCTCTCCTCCTTTTCATGAGCTGCTCTCCTTGGACGGGCTTCTGGGAGCCAAGAGCATGGTAACTGAGTGGGTCTGCACCCTGTTCCCTTGATTCCCAGCCCTGCCTGCTGCCCTTGCTGATTCGATACCAAGGAATCCTCACTTGGCCAGCAAAAGCCCATTAGTTTTGATCTCCTTTTGAGAACTGTCTGATGATGACATGGTGCCTTGGAATGGCCAGAAGGTAGGAGTGCAGATTGCTTCAGCCACCAGGAACACTAGACCCTGACAACAACCCCTGCTGGGCTGGCGCAGTTAGGGGAAAGAGACGAGGAAAGGGAAGGAAGAGGAGTGTGGGGAGGCCCTGCTGAGGTCTCCTCTGGGGCCCCCTTACACTGGAGCAGGGACAGGATCTGCAGGTTGTGACCATAGGGCCTGGGGAAACTGCAGCTGCCCTCCCTGGACCCAGGATTTCTAGGGTGTGGCTGCTCACTCTATGTGTGACCTTGGAGAACCCACTTGGCCTCTCTGGGTTTCCCTCTACTTGCTCGTCAGTGAAATGGGGAAAACACTTTCTAAGTGGTTACCAGGGTCTGGCATCGAATAAGAACTTTCATAACTGGTCAAGCCACAAACGTTTTCTAAGCACCTACTGTGTGCCTGTCACTCTGTTGTCACTCTGGCATGTCTATGTGTCTGTCACTCTAGGGGAGCTGTCATGTGCAGGAAGTTGGGAGCACAGGGTATGCCAATCCCAGAGCTGCCACAAATGTGCTGTGTGACCTCCAAAAAGTGTCTAGAGGTCTCTGAGCCAAGAAAGCAAACAGGGAAGGACTATGTGTTCTGCAAGGCAGTCTGGCGCTTGTTAGTCCATCAGCATTGCTTTATACCTAAATGATGAAGTGAGTCTGACTTGGCAGGGGGTGGTCCTGGCAACATGGAAGGTAGAGAGCTCCGAGCCCAGGCCGAGGCCTGGGTGTTGGGGAGGAGTAAGTAGAATCACAAAGTGCAGGATCTTTACTCTCTGGGACTCGAGTGTGCATAGCTGCCCTCACCATCCCAAAGTGGGGCCTGAGCTAGTGTCGCAGCTGGAAGAAAGGAGGGACAGTGGAGAGAACCAGAAGACTTGGGTTTAACATCCAGCCCTAGTGCCTGCAAGCTGTGTGACCTTAGGCAAATCTTTCCCCTCTCTGGGCCTCAGTTCCCACCTCTCTAAGACAGAGATGATCCCAGGCATCTGTCTGCTGGGAGCCTGATCCGTGCTCCCACCACACGTCCTCTACCACCTGCCCTCTGAATTCTAATCTTGCACTAAGTTGGGTCACCTGAGGTTACTTATGCTGGTGGCAATGACTCAACCCAGTCCCTCTCTGAGGAAATGTAGCCTAGGGACAGGAGCGAGGCCTCGGACGCCAGAACACCTCGGTCTGAGTCATGGTTCTGCCGCTTCCTAGAGCCTGTCCCAGCAAGTCATTTACCATCACAGGGCCTCAGTTTCCTGGGTAGTAACAGTGCCTGCCCACAGGGCTGTTATGAGGGTCAAGTAAGGATCAAACGAACTTTTACGCTAAAAGCTCCCAGCTAGCGGTGGCTCTAAAAATAGTACGAATTACCCTTCTTATTATGCTTTTATGTTGTACCCTTAGCTTTGTTCAAGGCTTATGCAAGTAGCCATGTACCTCTTCTACATTTTCCATAAAACTTCTGCAAAGAAGGCTGCCTTCTATGTATCCCTTAAAACATCCTATGTCAAAGTTCATCCCAGAATTCACTGTCAGGGGACATGCTCTTCCTAAACAACTACCCTTCCTCCTTGTTGATAACTTGAGCTGTGCAAATCATCCTAATTCCCTTTCTGCCTTGGCTGCCAGGAAGTTCAAACTCAAACTTATATCTCAATCTTGGTGACAAATTTATTTGCTTCCATTCCTTTTCTGTCTGGCTTTCTGTTTGACCTCATCTTGTGAGATGGGTCTTCTGATGTCTTGAAACCCTCTTTGGAAAAAGGTCATGCAGATAAAAGAAATCAACTAGTAATATTATGTATAAAATCGAGGGAGTTGGCCTGATAGATGTGGTTATCCTGTTTCTCAGGAAACAGGCTTGGGACTGGGAGGGACAACAGCTGTTGAAGGAACCTCGGAGACTGCCTCCTCATTTGGGAAAATGAGTCCCTAAGGGTTATTTCTTACATGTTCTTCGCTTTTTATTTGCAGTGACCCTAGTAGGATTATGTATTTTTGCAGCACATTCATTAGGAAATGTCTAATTATCATTAATAAAAAGAAAAATGTTTTTAATATCCTACTAATGAAAATCAGATTATAAAAATCTAACAACAAAATGATGCATCTTATGTGATCCCACATGTCCCATGGTATGTGTGTGTATATATCTGCCTGCCATTCTGTCTGTCTGTCTATCTATCTACCTATCTATGTGTATATGTGTAAAATGATACAGGTTTAAGAGACTTTGTTGTCATAAAGGATCATCATTCATCATTGAGCTAGTGAAGCCCTAATGCTTGGCAGATGTTCGGTTTCTGGAATGAAAGGCTGAGTGGAGGCTGAGGTTTCCCATTAGGAAGAGTGGGTTTGCTCCAGAACCCTCCCTGGGTGAGTGGGACAGTCCTTCGTCCGCCCACATGGCAGAGTCCCCAGTCAGAACCCAGGACAGATTTCAGGGTCCGTCTTAGGGAAAGTGGATTCAGCATCAGCCCCGCAAGGGTGTGCCTTACACTGAACCAAGCCCGGGATGGGGACGTGAAAGGGGAAGGGAGGGGCAGGGGATGAGAGTCCTTCTCCCGCAAGGCATGATGGGTGAGATCCCAGGTAGGTACAGAGGAAAGGACACCCAGGGCGGCTGCACCCGTGGAGTTCAGCACCTCCAGGTGCCCTCTTTGTGCCGGACTGTCCATGTACCCCTTCATCACCTCCTCGTGATAACCCTCCAACGTGAGGTCCCTTGCCCTGTTTTGCAGATGAGTTTCTTGAGGCTCAGAGAAGGAAAGTGACTCGCTTAAGGGCACACAGCTGGGAAGCGACGGAGCCAGAATTCTAACCCAGGGAGGGGTGGACTCACTTCAGAAACTGTGTCTTCACTCACTTTATTGTCCTTCTACACTCAGAGAGAGGTGGGTAGCTGGGGAGGGGAGACATTTTTCTTGAGGCAAAACTTCCCTTCCTGGGGGGAGGATATAGCTGAGTGGTAGAGTGCACGCTTAGCATGCACGGGGTCCTGAGTCCAATCCTCAGTACTTCCGTTAAGATAAACAAATAAATAAACCTAATTACTATCTCCCGCCCCCCCCAAACAAACAAACAACTTCCCTTCCTGATCCTCTAGGACAGAGGCTGGCAAACCTTCTCTGTAAAAGGCCTGAAAGTGACTGTTTCAGGCTTTGTGGGTCTTGCTGTCTTTGGCACAGTGGCACAACCCTGCGACTGTGGTAGGAAAGCAGCCCCAGACAGCATGGAAAGAAATGGGGGTTTCCCAAAGAGACTGCATTTTTGGATGATGAAACACAAATTTTCATATAATGGTCACACATCACGAAATAATATTTTTCTGATTTTCTTTCAATTACTTAAAAATGTAAAAACCAGTCTTAGCTCACGGGCCATATAAAAACAGGAAGGGAGCCCGATTTGGCCGGTGGACCGACGTTTGCAATCCCTGCTCTAGAATATCAGGTGCACCGAGCTCTGACGTCACCAGGGACTTTTTCATAGTTGCAGGCCTGGAGCAGTGAGTGACTTCGGGACCCTGAGGAGAAGCCCAGCGCTGGTGCTGAAACAGGGCCCCTCAGAGGCTGGAGCATCCAGAGGAACATGAGAGGGACCTCGGTGAACGGGGCTGACGTACTGTCAGGTCAGAGCATGGGTGCAGCCCGTGGGGGAGAGATTCGAGGGGTCTGTCCTCAGATGTGAGAGTGGGAAGCCCTCCGAGAGCAGCTTGGACAGAAGTTTGGGGTCACCCTCACCTGGGCTCCATCTGGCAGAACCAGAACCTCTGAGGAGGCAGGCCCGGGCAGCGATGTTTTTAACAAGCCCCACTGCAAAACCTGGGGACTCTTTCTTAGCTGGGTGACCTTGAGCATGTTAACGCACTTCTCTGTGCCTTAGTTTCCTCGTCTTTAAAATGGACATAATCACGGCCCCTACGTCATGGGGTTGTCAGGGGGATGGCACCTCAGCCCAGAGTTGGCACACTGTCAGTGCCCAGTAAACACTCTCTCTAATATGACCATTGTTGGCCCTATCCCTGCATTTCACACATGGGAAAACCGGGGTCGGGTGCTCTCAGCCCAGGTCCGGCTCAGCCACCCGTTGGCTGTGGGTGACGCTCTGCCCCTTGGGCCTTAGTTTCCTCCCCTGGAGGGAGCCGTGGCCCAAGCCCCCAGCACACTCTGGTGTAGCCCGGCACGCACGTTGTAGGCCGGGGGTGGGGGTCCCAGGACCCCTGTCTTACCTTCATTGCTCTCGCCGGGCGGGTGGTAGAAGGAAAGCCCCAGGGAGATGATGGCCGCGATTTCTAGGATGATCAGCGTCACGTCTTGCAGCGCCTCCCACACGAGCTGCAGGAAGGTTTTTGGCTTCTTTGGAGGTATAAAATTTTGCCCAAAAATCTGCTTTCTCTTTTCCAGGTCTGGAGCAGTGCCTGGCAAACCTGTGGACAGAGGGCAGAGAGGTTGGACCGTGGGACCCAGGAGAGACACACAGGTTCTGGGAATCGTCCTAAGAGGGGCGGCCATATGGCGAAGGGTGGAGAGAAGAGAGGAGAGCGGGGAAAAAAAAAGCAGGAGACTGGCAGCCTCCAACCCAGAGCCCGGCACCCAGTGCTCACTTCAGCCCAGAGCATCTCCTGAACAGCACCACAGTGTGCTGGGGCTGGAGGACTGGAACATTCTGCTGTTACAGTCGTGGGGGCCGCACGGGCTAATATCACACCGTAGATAACCTATCACATCACAGGTTCTAGAAGTCCAGTAGTCTGTCATTCATTTGCTCATCCATCCATCCATCCATCCATTCATTCATTCAGCCTGTGTTTCTCCAGCCTCCACTGCGGGGCCCAGTGCAGGTACTGGGTACCGGGGAGAGTCCCGAGAAGGGAATGGAATAAGGAAGAACAAATCTGACTCCATATTAGATCTGTTTCTTTTACTTTCAGCTTTGTATTCTATTGCTTGAGTTAAGAATGCTGCTGACAGCCTGAAATATACAGGCGAGCCCGTTCTCAAGGCTCTCTGGCCTTTAAGCGTATATAACACCTTTCCATTCACATGGAGATGAAAGGTTGCAGAATAGAGAATAACATTTGCCTTACTGCAAGTTTACAGGAACATCAAGACCAGGCCTACGGACAGCTGCGAAAACAAAGCCTCAGCACATCCCATCCAGGGTCTGATCTGCACCAAGGAGCTTGCAACAACCAGCCACCTCCTCTGCCCTCTTTGAGGATAAAAGAAACCTGAATTCTAACTCGAGGGCGATGGTTTTCTTTGGACTTTGGTCCTCCATCTTCTCAGTCTGCCAGCTTTCTGAATAAAGTCGTTATTCCTTGCCTCAACACCTCAACTCCTGATTTACTGGCCTGTTGTGAGGAGAGTGGAACGAGTTTGCACTCGGTAACCAGAAGAGCCTTGCGCTCATGGATGCAGGAGCTCAGTGGTCCTGGGAGTCCCGCAGTCTATGGTTCAGGGGTGCAGGGAGATGGGCATGCCCCTTGTCTGGGTTCTAGGTGCTGTGCCTCTTCTGATACTGACAGCGAGACGTACATCTATAGCATCCAGGAGCCAGACTGGGTGAGACCTTGTGGGAGAGCCTGAGGACGGCCCATTCCCAAGGAGACCCCACCCCCACCATGCCTGCCAGTGCGGGTAAGCACTGGAGATTTGGTGTCCTGTGCGGTGAGAGTGAGGAAGCCCGAGCTGGGTTATGCCCATTTTATAGATGGGGAGACCGAGGCCTTCAAAAGACCCAGCTCCTGGGACCTGAGAACCCAGGCCAGCCCTGTTCTAAGCACATGGAAATGTTGCCCCCACCCTCCTGGGCTGGGGTGGCATCTAGGATCTCCGTATACAGAGCAGGCAGGCATGACATAGTGTGATCCAGGGGCTGTGAGGAGGTTCTTCCTTTGTCCAATTCTACCCACAGCCAAAGTCTGAAGTTCTTCCATTTGGGATTCCTTCCTTTAACTAAAAGCTCCAATTCTTTTAGCTTCCCTGAGAGGGGGAAGCCATCATCAGTCCTGGACACCATAGTGTGAATGAGTTTCAGGTTTTTCCCTGGGAGTGAGTTTTGATGAAGGTAAGAAGGGAGAATTCAAGAGGGTGGTGGGCCTGTGAGGAGAGGGTGAGGCACAGTCACACTGGCCTGTTAGAGCAGTCTGCTGTACCTTGGCCAGCCAGTTCTTTTCTATGAACCTCAGTTTCCCCATCTTGACAACAGGAGAGTTCAATAGAATTAGTGGGCCCTGACCATCCCAAGGTTTTCAAGGGCCACAGGCCCCGAAGTGGTCCTGCTGGGTCTGTTCACATTCTGGGGCTCCTCATAAGGTCTGGAGTAAATAAAGCCTTCCCTAAGAAGAATCTTGGCGAGGATGGGGCCAGCCCACCTCCCAGGCCCCTCCTATTGAGTCAAAGAGAGGGGAGTCTCAGAATCTCCTGAGAGTCTGTGATTCGAACATTCTGGAATCTACAGTGCGACCAGTTGAAAATGTGGGTGTTCTCCAGGTCAGGGGGTCTGGTCATGGCTTAGGGGTTCTGTCTTCTGGGGATTCACAGGCTCAACATTGGGTCTTGGGACAGAGCACAGGGCAGAGGTTGCAAATCTGAATAGGTGCGGGCCAGGCAGGTTTTGTGAATGAGCAGGGTAGGTGAGTGGGAGGCAACAGGGAGTGGTGGGGACTGGGGCAAAGTGAAGAATCTCAGCCCTTCCCAAGGGGGCAGGTATTTCTCAGCTTCTGTGGGGGAATGTGGCCCAGTGTGGCATATTCTCCAGTTTTCTAAGAGAAGCTGGACATCTGGAGTTTGATGTAAAATTACTCCATTAAAAACATTCCAGGGCCAAATACAATATATCCATAAGCTGGATTTGGTCCTAGATGGCTAATTTGAGACCCCTGAGGCTATAGATTGGGAAAGGGGAAAGGGGCTGCAGGAATGAAGGATTAGAACAGAACAGCCTCTCTGTCCCTTCCTCCCCTCTCCTGAGCTGCTACCTGCCTAGCACCAGGCCCTGCCCTGCTCCCCACAGGCTTCTGTAAGCCACCCTCCCACCTTTTTCCCAGGAATAATAGCTCATAAAATAAAAATGCTTGTGTGTTTTGCAACAGTCAATCCCATGGTGGAAACTGCGAGGCAGTTTCACCACCAAAAACACCCCAGGATATAAACCCAAGATGGGAACCTCAGGCATAGGAATTCATGGGGCTGCTGAGACAGCAGATGGTGGCCGTGACGTCTTGCTCACCCAGAACTCAGGCAGCGCTTGGAGTCAGATGCCATGGGTTCAAATCCCAGCTCTGAGTGACTCTGGGTGAGTGATTTCATGGCTCAGTGCCTCAGTTTCCCCTTCTGTAAAACATGGGCCCACTTCACGGGCTGGGGCCGGCTGTCTCATATAAGGGTCACCAGGTCAGGATATTGGGTTATATCATCCAGTCTTAGGTGGTGGGGGTAATTAATCACGACCTCCTGGAGGAGGAAGACTTTGGACAGACGGGATTTCAACAGATGGAGAGGAGGGCAGTCAAGGTGAGGTCGGGCAGAATGGAAGGGCCGTGTGATTGCAGATCAGCTGCTTCTCTCTGGGTCTCAGTTTCCCCACATGTGACATGAAGGATGGGCCTGGCTGAAGGCCGGGGACCAGTGACCCTGATGCCTTATATCCAAAGACAGCAGTTTTGAAGACCTACAGGTGGGACAGCCCTCCTGGTCCAGCCCCACCTTCACGCCCTTCCCAGGAGTGGAAACTCATAGTCTGCTCGCCTTCTGGCTGAAAAAGAACATGCCTATTTTGGGAGCAGAAACAACCCAGGCTGGTGTGAGAGATAAATGGTGTCAGAGATTCAATTAAGATTAAAGGGCATCTCGCCATTTAGTAGATGAAAAATTAAAATACTGTGTCAAATATCACTGGACACAGCCAGCGAGGCCCTGAAAATTCAGAAACACACATGCCAGGGAATTGATGTCACATGCTGTATAGGGCTGCATGTTTTCAAATATGAGTTTCTTTTTGTACAAGAGGCAGAGAACCGAGCACTGGGCGAGGAGTCAAGGTTTGTGGATGAATTTGGACCGGTTGTTTCATCTCCTGGGAACTCAGTTTTCTCATCAATAAAATGGGAGCAAAATAACCCTGAGGCTGCAGTGAGCCTGGTGAGACATATCCAGAGCTCTCTATCAACTGCAGAGGCGAGATAAGTGGATCTTCACAGTGAAAACTACCCCAGCGCGTGGCCAAAGTCTACTGGAGTCAGAATTTGTGTTCTATTAATTATGTAAAAGGAGAGAGCCGCATGCAGAGTGCGGGGACTTTGGTTGCACAGGAATTATTTGTTGTCAGGTGTGGGCACATGCAGGTGTGTGGCATGAGGCTGTATGTCAGGTGGCGGCGGGGGGGAATCCATGTGCCGGAAGCCTGTCAGAGGCTAGGCAGAGCGGGCAGCTCACAACCACTGCTGGGATGTTTTTAGGAATTCACGATGTTCAAGACAAAACAATGAACAGGAGGAAGGATCTAAGCATGAGCCTTGCCTGAAGCTACTTCCCAGCTGGGACCTCAGGCAGGTGACTTCCCCGCTCTGGGCCTTAGTTTCCGCGTGTGCAGCTTGGGGTTAATGATGGCGCCTGCCTCACAGCCCACTGTGCAGGGGACGCGCATGTAGGGTGCGTGGGCCGGTGTCTGCACGTGCTGGGGGCTTGATACGTTACTGAGCTACCCCCAGGGCATTAGCTCCTAACTTGGTTGTACTTCGTGCTCATCAGAAAGCTTCTTCCTGAAAGCCTTCCTTGATTTACTCAGTAAGAGCAATCCATCCTCTTCTCCTTCCCTGATAACATCTGTCATTCACTAACCCATTGATCAGACATCTCTTTGGTGCCAGGTTTTGGCCCTGGGTGGCTAGGTCAAACGTCGAGTGAGACCCACCCTTGGCTACCACTGTCTTCTGGACGCGGACTCCACCCTACCCTACAAGTGGCTGCTTGTGCCTGTGCACAGCAGGCCCTCAGGAAACCTCACCCCCTCACCTGCCTCACTGGGGACCAGGCGTGCTGTGGATGCTCAGGCCGCCCAGAGGCCCCTGAACATGTGGGTGGCCGTGTGTCACCTGTAAGAGCCACTTAGCAAACTTGGGCTCGACAACGCCTCTTTGGGAAAACCGCACGTGCTGTGGGCTTCCCTGTGATGCTGGCATGAATGTGCATGGCCACCGCCCTGGCTGGTTTCTCGGGAACACATGGATGCAGTGCCACTGTGCACATGTGGGCGTGGCACAGCATAGGGCCAGCCGCTTGTGAACACCCACAGACACTATGTCCCTCTAGCCACCGAGACACACATGGATATAAATTTCTGCACTAAGTCCCCTTTTTGTCTTTTTTCACCAAGTCTGGCTGAGTTACCACCCTATTTCCACTGTAGGAATTCTTAGATTCATGACACCTCTCAGCTCATGGCTCCAGAATTTCTATGTGGGCAGGGACGTGGGTATTGTGGGGAGGGTGGGAGTGGGTGGTGGGGATCTGGTTGAAAGCCAGCGGCTTATCTAGAAGCTGTGAAGATATCAATTATCTGTATAGAATGGGAGGTGAAGGCCCTGAATAGGGTTGCCAGATAAAATACAAGAGTCCCAGTTAAATTTGAATTTCAGATAAACAGCAAGTAATTTTTTAGTATAAGTTATGTTCCTTATAATACTGGGGACATACTAATAAAAATTTTTTATCTGGAATTCAAATTTAACTAGATATTCTGTATTTTTCTTTGTTAAATCTGGCAACCCTACACTAAAGCCTCCCAGTACCCTCCCCTGGGCTCCCCTATTGTTGGAGCAGGACAAGTCCTGTAACCAGGCTCATCCTCCCATTTGACAGGTGGGAACATTGAGGTTCAGAGATGGGGAAGTGACAAGGCCCAGACACAGCAATTTGGCTGCAGAACCAAGGGTGAACTCCTGACTCCTGGCCTAGGCCCTTTACACCAAGGGAGGGGGCTCTCATCTTTTCAAACGAGCAGTGAGTGAGCTTTGAAAAACTGAGCCTTATCGCACATACAAAATTAGGGACATTTCATATTCTCTCTCTGTCAATGTCATTGAAGACATTTGATTCAGACTGTCCTGAGGTGACCTCCGAGAGCCTTTATCTCATCCCCTTGGAAAAAGGGAGGCCAGAAAAACCATTTTTCTCTTTTCCTTCCAAGGGGTCTTGATGGTTGAATGGAGACATCCAAGATATCATCACATCACATCACATTCCAGAAGGGGGCGCTCTGCAGAGTGGCTGCCTGAAGCCTCAGGGCTGCTTTTAGAAGCAGAGGGACCAAGTTCGTCTCAATCCTGCCACTTACTGAGAACTTGAGCAGGGGGCAAGTTCCAAAACTGGAATCTCAGTTTCCTCATCTGCAAATTGGGGCAAAGGGACAACCCTCTGCTCTGTCTGCAGGGGTGAAGATGAAAGGAGGGTCAACACGGAAGTAGGTGCCCAGAACCCGGGCAGAAATCCCTTTGAACTCAAATGCCACCCCCACACGGCACTGCCCGCAGTGGCGGAGTATTTATGTCTTTTCATTGTTCTGTGACCTTAAGCGGCCCCCTTAGTGATGCAGGGCCACCCCTCTCCCCATTCCCTCTACTCTGCTGGGGCTGCAAACAGAGGGCCACTAAATGCACACGTATGTGCTCTTAGGTAATCTTCACTTTACCCAGGTGCCTTGCCTTCACTTCTCCTGGCCATTCTATAAGATGGAGATGAGAAACTCTGTTTCATCGATGGAAAAGCTGAGGCTCAGAGAGGTCAAGTGACTTGCTCAGGGTCACACAGGCTAAAGCTGGGATTTGAACACAGATGACAGATCTTTGAGGCCCCACAGCTGTACTCTTTCCACATCGTGCCAGGATGCCTTTTTCAGGACCGAAAAGCTGACAACTCCACCATTCCCCTTGTTTTCAAGACAGCCTTTAGCTATAAACAGAGACTTGGCAATAGACAAGAGTGAGCTCCCGGGGATGCCAAGCACCTGAGGAAAACGGGAAAATTTAGTCATCAGGCTGGGTGTTGCTAAATATTTGTGTTGTCACTGTGGTGTGGGTTCCTCCATTAGCATAAATAAAAGTCTTATATTTTGAAAGGAAAAAAAAAACCCAAAGCCCTTCAAAAGCAACAACATTTATAGAAACGTGTATTTCCATCTTTGGAAAGTGAGTGGGCTAAATCAACTGTGGTGCACCCTGTCCATAAAATACAATGCAACAGTGTAAAAAAGATTCGATCCATTTATATGTACTAATATAGAAGGCTCTCCGAGACAAACTGAGTGAAAAAAGCAAGTTGCAGTGCAATGTGTATAGTTTGATTCCATTTATGTAAAACAGAAAACTCAACAAAACCATAGTTTGTATTTTCTATGGGTACATATATATGTAAATGTGTAGCAAAAGGTCTGTAAGGATCTGCTCCAAGCCCATGACGGTGGAACGTCTAGGGAGGAAAAGGGCACTTTGATTGGTTACAGTGGTTGGGATGCTAGCTTTGCCTGAAATACTTTGATTTAACCAGGAGAATATATTCATGTTTTACTTGAATGACTCGAAGTTTAATTTAAAGGGCGAATCAATATGTACTGGAAATATTACAGGTTTACTTCTGCAAATCTCTGGACGTGAACTTGGGGACAAATATTCTGGGGTTAAAACCTTGGCTTCATCACTTACTACCCGTGTGTACTTCCACCCAAAGAAATACTTAACTACTTAACTCAGATTTGACCACTCCTCTTCACCTCCTGCACTTAGCCCAGGATGACCTCAGTAGCCATCTCCTTGCTGCCACCCTCAAGCTGTTCTCCACTTAGTGGTCAGAGGGATGTTTTAAAAGTGTGAAGTGCACTGTGTGAATGTCAGGCCCTTGCTGAAGATGCTCCAAGAAAAGCCATTTTCCTGGCCAAGATCTGGAAGGCCCTGTGTAGTGTGGCTCCTGCTTTCTTCTGAAATCTTATCTTCCCCTTCCCCACCATTATTCTCCAGCGCCACCAGCCTCTTTAGTGTGGCTTCAACACAAATGCTCTCCTGCCACAGGGCCTTTGCACACGCTGTTCCCTCTGCCTGGAATGCTCTTTCCCCCATTTACACTTAACTGGGCTGAACCTGTCTCTCTTCCCCCCAGGTTGGACTCCTTTTTGAATGTTTTCGTAGCTTACTGAACATTCCTTTCATTTAAGTTATTTTAACAACTAATCATGTAATTGGTTTTTCTTAGTGTTGGACCCGCCTGCTGACTCTAAGCACCATGAGGGCAGGGACTGCATCTGTCTTGGTCTGATACACAGTAGCTGTTCCATAAACACATGCACAGGAAGAAAGGAGCTGAGGAGGGCTCAGTGCTTAACTCCAAAGCCATGTCTGCTGTGAAGTATTTTCAGGCTGAGGGTGGGGGTGGGGACAGAGGAAACACTCAGGGCCTCCTCCTGTGTCCAAGGCTGTGGCCTCCTCTGTCCTTGCTGACAGGAGGTATGGAGGAGCCTCCAGCCAGACACCCACACAAGGACTTGTTGGGGAAACACACATCTCCAGCCTCAGCCTCACCTTGGGGCATCCCTCACACATTCCAGTTAGGGACCTCAATTTCCTGGGGAAACCATTGGTGAGCTCCAATATCTGACATAAATGCAGGAAGGAGAGCCCTTCATCTCTATGACAGTAGCTTCTCTCACTCTTCCAAAAGGGATATTTGTGGAAGGACCGGGATGCATCTCTTAGAAATGCATTCTCCCTCACTGAAAGAATCCTGGGGTGTTGGGAGGAGGGAGGGGTGTGGGGAAGGAGGATGGTGGTGTGACAGTTATGAAGCAAATCAGAAAACCCACGAAGGGCCCAGAAAGCGGAGAGTAACTCCCTTGTGAAAGTTGTTTTAGGAAATATGTCCACATCCGTGACCACATTTGGGCCATAAGACTCTGCAGAGTGTGTTTTAAGAGGTCCGTGTTGCAGATGAGGAAATCGTGGTTCACAGAGGTTCAGGGAGTGACTCAAGCCCGCACACCTAAACCTCAAAACAGTGATGGCACTACACTCATGGTTTCCCTGTGACATCATTTTGTTCTCCCCACTTGGCAGATGGGGTAAATGAGGCACAGGGAAAGAAACCTATCCTCTGGAGGTTAGCTCCAAATTTGTCTGGGTCTAAAGTCTAAGCCTGAGCCACTGCATCATGCCCCCCCAGAATGTGAACCTGGGTTTCCTCAACATAAAGAACCAGTGCAAGCTCTTCCAACCAGGCTGAATCATCCTCATGAGGGAGGCTGGAAAGGCATTATGAATTGCCCCATTTTACAGATGAGGAAACTGAGGCACAGAGAGGCGAGAAAGTGACTTTCATCCATGGCAAATCCTCAAGAGCACCGGGACTGCACTCTGGACCATCTATGGCAGCACCCTCCCTCCTTCCAGAGGAATGTTTCAGAGCCTTGCACCCTAACATGATCTTTGCACCTGGGTCACCTGGCAGGTTTTGATCACCTGGGAGGCTGTATGGCTGGAGGCTTAAGGAGGTCTGTGGAGCAGATAGACCTGAGTTTTAATCCTGACTTTGTCACTTTCTAGCCATATAACCTTAAACAAGTTACATAAGCCATTCTGGACCTTGGTTTCATCATTGGTACAAGGGGGATAACTGGTACCTGTTCAGGTAATCCATAAAGCACCCAGTATGGGGCTTGGTGCAGGGAAATACCTCAATGAGTAGAAACCATTATTGGTACGATTATTACCTCCCAAGGAGCTATGACATTCGTTTTTGTGCCCGGGGTTACACCCCTCAGTCCTCAGTGACTCCATGCTGCAGCTGTAGTGGGCAGCTCCCAAGCACACTGGCCACACCCTCCACGTGCCCACCGAATCTGTCTTCTGCTTCAGGGCTTTTCCTGCAGCTGGGGGTTCACCAGGTGCCCCCAAGCAGGGGGCCCAGAAGTGCCTGGAATTACCCAGACCACACCCAGCAGAAGCTGAGTCAGGAGAGATGCTCCAGCCCTGCACCAGGAAGGGACAATCCAGAGACGCGTCCCCGTGCTCTGGGCAGGGGTCTGGGGACACAGAGCCCCAGGCGCCCGCGGCAGTAACCCGCTCACCAGCATACCTCGTACTGGCATTTCTCTCCTGCCTGCCTTCCTCTCCTGGATCTCTCCTTCCTGAGATGATTCCCAAACCCACCACCTGCACCTCATCCTTGATTCACACTCAGCTTCCGGGGAGCCTAAACCAAGGCGGGTGGGTGGGAACTGAGTGTATAAAAAAGCCCCTGGGGTCTGGCGCCCCGTCTTGGTCTTTCTCCCATCACTGGCCCTGTGACCTCGCGAGCCTCTGCTGCTTCTCCACTGAGGGGCTTGGATCAGCCTTCTAAGGGTCCTTCTTGCTCAAAAATTCCGAGATCCTCCTGCACACTTCTCTTGTAACCGTATCATTCATTCATGAAGCCATTAAGCTTTCATGAGGGGCCTTCCAAGGCTGCTGGGTCAGCCTGTGGCCCCAAACCCAGCGGAGGGGCTGCAGACGAGGGGGGGGTAAGCCGCACCAAGTGGGGCCGGGTACGGGGCACCCCACCAGCGCTGTCACTTTGGTGGCAAACCTCTTATCCCTTCTCGCGCTGCCTCCCGTGCGCCAGCTTTCTCTCTGTCTGGCTGTTCACCTGCCCGGCTGCCCTTCTGGTCCTCCTCCTTTGGGGACCGTCCTCAGGAAGCCACCTCCGACCGGCCCCACTCTCATCTAATGGCCCCTCTATGCGGCCTCATCTCTCTTGGAAGTTACTAAGTGATATTTTAACTGATTCCTGGGATTACTTAATTTTGAACTTCTGAAAGGCCAGGGCTGTCTCTTTATTTTGTGTTCTTGGTTGTGGCTGGCACACAGTAAACACCATGTGCTTTTGGATGGAGGAAAGACGGAGAGAGGGGAAGAGAAAGGGAGGGGGGAGGGAGGGAGCATGGAAGGGAGGGAGGAGGGGGCTCCCTGGCTGTGACGACATCTGGGGCAACAGCTATGAAGCTCACTCACGACACATACATGCAACCCTCTGGTTAAACCGCTCGTCCTCACAGCCATCACCGGCGACACTCAGTGCTTACTTGGTGCCAGGTTCTATGCTAACATGTACGAAATCGTTTCATCCTTGAAGAGGCTCCTTGCAGGAGATACTATTATCATCCTATTTTACACACCTGGGAAGCTGGCTTGAGTCCTGTTCTGAAATAGTGCATGTGTGGCCTCATTATTCATTAATTCACTCATTCACTCATTCATTCAACTGTAACTGTGCACCTTCCTGTGCCAGCCTTCCAACCCAGCACCAGTCACACACTGGTGGGCAGAAATGTAAGTTCCCACCCGCCCCGGCTTTTCTACACCCATGAAGAGACTTAACTGGGTAGTGCTGATGCCACATCCTGCCTCAACATCTTTTGGGGGCAAGAGAGGCATGCCTTTAATTTTGATCCTTGGGCTCGGAACTGTGTGGTCACAGCATCCAATGACTAACCGTGGCTCCAGCCATACCACTTTCCAGAGCTGTGTGAACTGGGGAAAATCACTCACCTTCTCTGGGCCTCTTGGGCTATAAAATGGGGGAGACCCTGCAGACCCCAGAGGGCTGAGGAGACGGTTATGTAGAGCACCCAGGGCTTGGCGTAGAGTGAGCATTGATGATTATTCCCTAAATGTATCGGTTAAGGGACATCAACTACATATAGTCAGCAGCCTTGTTCAACTCCACAGAGGAGGACGCTGAGGCTCAGGAGGTGACTGACTTGTCTAAGTGCCTGCAGCCATTAGTGGCATCACCAGGACTAGGATCCAGGTCTCGAGATGCCAAGATCCCACGTTCCTGCTGCTCTGCGACACAGGCTTTTTTGGGAACGGATAAGCACCTGCACCACGAACCTACCAGTGGTGCTGGTGCTTCACTGAACACCGCTGGGTGTTCTTTTGTAATTTAAATGTTCTATGTGTCTCTCCAAGAACTTGACAAAGGCCACCTCTTGTTGCTGCTCCTGCAACTGGGAAGGGTCAGCAGGGCTTCTGTTTTCAGGTGCCGGGCACTTCCTGTCCAGCAGGAAGCCGGCTACTCCCCTCGTTCAGGGGGCAGGTGTGTGGTGGGCTCAGCATCGGGCCTGATAAAGATGCTAGGCTGACCGAGGCTCATGCTAATACGAGAGTGCAGTGACCGCCAGGAAAACGCACCCAGCGACCCCAACTGGAGCAGCCACTGTCATCGCCACATTCACCTACTGATTTGTGGCAAAACCCATGGAAGTCTCTCTCTAGAAGCCAACCTGCCACATTCTCTCTGAAGTGTTTTCTTTAGAAGTGCTTTGTTTGGGGGAGAGCGTGCTCCCTTCAGCAAGCTGTTTTGGATGTCTTGTTCACTCCCAGCACTCAAGAGGTTGCATGTCTCTGCTTTTAGGAACCTGGTTCCCATGACACCTGAGGGCCCACAGGTCCCTGGGCCAACCCTGTGGTGCCAGTCCTGCTGGGAGGTGAGTCCACCCTCCGCAGGGGGAGAAGGGATGTTTCTCTGCTGACCAGCCATGCCCTTGCTATCAACCTGGCAAGAGCAGGGATGCTGAAACGCTGACTGCGATGCTTTCTTGGTAACTGGAACATGGCAGAGCTCTCTCTCTCCCCAGCTGTTAAGCTGACTGTGGAGGAGAGGTTGCTGGGCCTGGTCACTGGTGAAACCATAGACAGCTCTGAGGCCAGCTCTTGTCCTAGTTTGCCTGACTGTGAGCTCCCTGGCGGAGACAGTCCTGCTACCTCAAACAGAGCCCAGCACACAGTAGGTGCTCACTAAACAGGTGTGGCCCGAATGGCTGGCAGGCTACAGAGCCCGCAGGAGGAGAAGAGCATGCTCCTTGGAGTCTTCACCAAATCACAGAACGGAAGGCAGCTGAGAACAGTTGGGCTCTTCAGGAAAGTTATCAAACTGGACCCTCAGAATATTATTCTTCATAAGAATGGATGCTTTTTCACTAATTGGAATGAATGAATAATATTGGCTGGGTGATTTTGCTTAAAAAAAGAGGTTCTTTATAAAAAAAACTTAAAGAGTTCAAGTGTTTAAACTCTGTCAGCCTTTAAATTCTTTTAAGAGAGAGTTTAAAGGCTTACACAGGGAAAAGTACATAGTTCTGACCTAGACCTCAAGTGGTTTACACCATACCTTAATTTCTAGGCCTCACTGCTCCCACCTCTGCTCCTTCAGTACCCTCTTCCCTCTTCTCCCCTGGCTTTCAGAGAGTGGCCCAGTCTGAAGGCTCCCCCTGCCACCCCTAGGCCAGGGCAACAGATAAGTTTCATCTTGCAAGCCACCTGTGATTGATCAGCAGTGGCTACCTGGAGTTGAGCTTGAGGATTCTGAGCATGGGGATTGATGGGTGATGTCTGCCACAGATGTGGGTTCAGAAAGTGGGAGCTGGTGCTTTAGGTATTTGCTGTGTCTCTCATCCTGCCCCCTTTCTCTTTCGGTCTCTGGGCTGAGAATTCAAGGGGCCCACAAGGTAGCCCCACCCGGTTGTTTTATTTACATCTCCAACTCGGGACATCTATGATCAACCTCTTCGTTTCCTTCAAATCTATCCCTCCTTTGGACTGTACTGACCAGCCTCCTTGGAATTTCTTGGATTTGACCTTTCTTCTTCTGTCTTGAGATCACCATCTGATATCGGGACCCTAGCATCTCTCACTTGGCTTCTCCTGCAATGGCTTCTTCGTGGATTCCCCTCCCAGAACCACCACACTGTGACCCACAGGGAGTGCTGCTCCAATCTCCCTTAAGTGCCCATTGGACTTTTACTTCCCTCCTCTGGAACATGCAGTGGTTCTAAATGCTCAACAAATAGGGTCCAGCATCCTGTGTTCAACAGTTAAGACCAATCTCTCTCACTCTCTCATTCATTCATTCTTTTATTCCCCTTTCTTCTTTGTTCACAGATTTGTTAAAGAAACATTCTGTGATCGCTGCTCCCCAAATGTCAGATACGTATTGTCTCCTAGGGACACAAAGATAAATACTTCCCCCCCAGCTTCAAATCCTGCAGGGGCTGACACAGTCCTATTTTCCTGGGGAGAATCAGTCCAGTCCATGTTTTGCGAAATTCACAACCCTACCCAGGTTACCCAGGTTACCCAGGTACCCAGGTTCATTCCCTTAATGCCCATGTTTGCTCTAAGGAACTCACAGTCTGGGATGGAGACAGATGCCTGAAAAAACGAATTCTAATCCTAGGTGATAAAATGCCACCTGAAATACCTCTCCTTCCACCTCTGGCTCCTTTTCCAGGCCTGGGTCTGCCTCCTCTCCTTTGGGATCTGCCTCGATGCCAGCCTCTCCCGGCATCTTCCTCTTCTCTCTCACACTACCCACCACTCCCTGGTAAACAGCCTGATGGCTGCTTGGGTCTATCTTCCCCCACTCCTTTTCCACCAGCTTGAGTTCTTTACCTCATCTCTATAGAAGGCAAACTGTCTGGCACACAGGAGGGCCCCATTAAGAGTTGGACTGACTCAACTCCAGTTTCTGAGTAAATCTCTCGTGAGTTCTATTTCTCCTCACTGACCTGCAATCTGATCTCTCTGACGGGCCACCCACCCATTTGCTTTGGTGCTGGGCTCGGGGCCAGACTACCTGCCTCTGCCACTTACAGGCTGGGGATGTTCACCCCCAGCTGCCTTAGTTTCCTCGTCTTTAAAATGAGGGTTTTGACAGTACCTTCCTCATGGGCTTGTTTTGAAGACACAATGAGTTAATGTTTGCTCATGTGCTTAGAACAGTGTTTGGCACATGGTAACAGTGTGGGCCGCTATTATGGTCATAAAGGGCCTCCCCTACATGTTGGAATAGGTCCTTCTCTTTACTTTTCCTTTGGGCCTGGACCCTGGACTCTTGCTTGCACCTACTTTGTATTTTGCCCCCCTCATCGTGAGTCCCTGGGGTTCTCCTGCCTGGCTGGGAAGGTCTGGATCTTGGGGGGTTATGGAGAGGGGAGGGTGGGTGGATCTGCCACTTCTGTCTAGGAAGAATCATCGCCCCCACCACTCACTGGGTCACACCTGGTTGCTTAGCAACCAGCAACACACATCTCTGCCTCGGCTTGCAATTATAGGGGAAACAAAATGTTCCCGATGAACCCTCAAATCACATTCCATTGAGTTCTGTTCAGCCTGAGGCCCAGCAACAAAACCAAAAGGAATGGAACAAAGCACCTAGAACTTTGGAGGGCAGGGCACTGTGCTAGGAGACTAGGGCTGAGCTTCTGGCCATGCAGAGCCCTGGCTGGCAGAGAGAGGCAGAGACCCCTCACACAGGTCTGGGTTCAAAAGGTGGCCCTGTCACCTCCTCACTGGCTGAGTCATATCCCTTCTCAGTGCCTCTGTCTCTCCTCACCTGCTGGAGTGAGGATTTGGTACGGGCTCTGCAGGGCCTGGCAAGAATGCACGAGATAATGCAGCGTGACCCTCTCCTGTTCTCAGCCCTCCTCCTCAGGCCCCACTTCCGAGCCTCTGCCCACACTGCCCTCTCACTCCACCCGGCAGCCTCCCTTTCATTCCCCAGGTCCTCTCTGCCTCCTGGTCCCAGGAGCTCTGTTATTCCTCCCCAGGCCCTTGCTTATTTCCTCCAGAACCCTGGTTACGATGGACGATCTCAGTCATGACTCCATTTACTTGGGTTTTTCTTGCCACCTGCACTTGAATGCAAACCCCAAAGAGGCAGTGACATTTTTTGTTTCGTTCACTGCAGTGTCTGTCCCATGGGGCCTAGAACTATGTGGAACACATAGTAACTGCTCAAGAAACATCTACTGCATGAATAAATCAGCAAATGAAAGCGCTCTCCTGATGCCTGGCGCTTAGTAGGTGCTTGTAAGCCTTCTCTCTTTTGTTTCACTTCAGGCTTTTCTGTAAAGGGGGTTGGCCAACACCCTTAAACCCTGTCCTGCTTGGTCCTGCAGCTACTGGAGGCAATTCTGAGGTATTTATAGCAAAAGGTAAAAATATCCACTAACTGAGAAACAGGCTAGCATTAACTCATCATTCTTGGCACTTTTCAGGGACAGAACTTCAGGACAGAGCTGGCAGGATGTGTCGCAAGAAGCTCTGAAATGAAACAGGGAGAGGAAAAAGATCTGAGGGCATCTGGGAAACACTTAGAGAGTTGGGGCTTGGGCTGGGCAGGCCTGGGTCTGGATGTCACCTTTGTAACCTGTTGACAAGTGACCTTGGCACACTGCGCCTCGGGTTCCTCGTTTGTAAAATGGTGATAATACTGAAAAGAGATCCCAAACCTAAAAGGCAAGTCCTCCCACCCCTCGCCCCCCTGCAGTGCTCAGAATTAAACTTCAGGCCTGGGACTCACCGCAGCCCAAGGGTGGTCTCCATCGGCCTCCCACACTGTGGCTGTACTTTCTTCATTACTGGGCCCAGGCCTGAAATGAGGCTGGCTCCTGGAGACGACAATTGTTAGGACAATTTAGGAAACCTTTGGGGGGCGACAGAAAAGCTGGCAGTTCCCGATCAAACAGTCGGCTGTCCTGGGAGCCGGTTGTCAGAACATCAGAGGGATAGTTTTGCAGCTGGGCCTCACGTTAACTGCAGCTGTCAAAAAACGGATGATTCCAATCCCCAGTGTTCACTTGCTCAAAAATTTCTCCTCGTCGGGGTAATTAGATCTCCCAGGACTTCAAGAGGATGCTGGCGGCTTCCCGCCAGCTCACACGTCCTTGAGGCTGGCGAGGGGGCTGCAGGATGTGCATCTCTATTAGTCAGATCACAGCCCTTCCTGGGCTGGCACCTTCCTCTGGGACTGGACCTCCAGGTGGGGCTGAAAGGGACATACTTTTACGTATAGAAATAGCAGAAACGTGGGGAAGGCGGCCTGGGGCTCTCGTAGGGAGGTGGTGGAGACATTGCTGGCGGCTTTGGCCAGGGTTAGATTCTCCCTCTCAAGTGGAAGGAAAATGCTTTATCCTTTTAGGAGTTAAACCAAATTCTGGTAATTTACAAAGCTACCCTCAGCATTCTACAGTTTGCCTCTGCAGGGATTTTTTTTTTTTTCTCTGCAGTGCGGCTTGCTTAGGATTTTCCACTTTTTCTCACGGAATACTCATGGCTTCTTGGGAGTTGGTTCTCTCCCAGCTCATAGCTCCAGCTTCTAACAGACGAGGAGGCTCTTTTTCTGACATTGTGATTTCCCCAAACACATCCCAGCAAGGACAGAGGCAGGGAAAGTGGCGCAGGACTGGGAAAGTGAGGAGACCCAAGTCCTAACAGTCACCCACACACTGTGTAACCCCACTCAAGTCCTCTATGAGTCTTAGTCTCTTTAGTATAAAATGGGAGGTTGAAAATGCTCATCTTCCAGGATAGCCATGACATAAAGAGAGATCATGAAGGTTGTAGGGCCTGGAATAGTGCCCAGTGGAGCCCAAGAAAAGGACAGAGGGGATCCAAAAACACTGGGGAGCAGGAGCCCCACCAGAACTCACCCTCAGTCAATCATGGAAAGCAATTCTCAGACAGTCAGCGTATCAGCTGAGCCTCAGGTTAAATGTCACCTCTGCAGGGAAGCCCTCCTTGACTGCCCATCTAAGCTGCCCCTCCCCCTCGTCACCCTCAGAGCCCTCATCCACCTGATATTCTCTTGTTCATTTATTTGTTTCTGTATTTTTTGCTGGACTCCTGTAAGCTTTGCGAGGGTGGGATCTTTGTTCACTGCTATATCCCCAGCACCTGGGACAACATTTAGCATTAAGTAGGTGTTCAATAAATGCTTCATTAAAAGACAGATGAATTAATAAAGGAATGCAGTGATTTTCTGCTAGGGGATGATGTATCTCACCAGAGGATGTGTCAAAATTCAGTGGGGGACAGTAAGGAGCAGAGGATTTATAGTCTCAACATTATAATTATTACCATTTACTTTCACTTACAATCTTTAATTTGTTCTGGAATCCCAAGTGGCATTAATGGGGAGGCAAGTTCTGTAGTTTTAAAGGAAGCTGTGGGTTTCTATGGGCTGGACACTCTGATCTTCTGTGGGCCCAGTTGCCTGTCCTTGGGGACCCTGCCACAGGGAGTGGCTGGATCACGCCAGGCCTGCAGGCCACAGTGAGGGGTTTAGATGCCAAGAGCTGTGGGAGGCACTGGTTTTGAGCACGTCTGACTCATGTTTAAGTTGACTTTGGCCACTGTGGGGAGAAGAGCTTGGAGGGGGAGAAGCTGAAAAAGGAAGGGGCTTATATATCCATTATTCTCACTTAATCTTCCTAACAATCCTGTGGTAGGCATAGCTAAATTCACTTTTCAGATGGGACACTGAAACACAGAGAGGGCAGGTGATGCACCAGATGTCACACAGCAAGTGAGCAGAGGAGCCAACATCGGACCCTCAGTGGTGCTCCATGTCTAGGCCCTGCCAAACGGTTCCAGGGCTGATAGCTCTCAACCTCCGGCTCTGGAATTCTGGGCTCATCTTTTATAGCCCATGAGGCCCAAGCCTGGGGACCCTGAGAACCTTGCTGACCAGTAGGAGGCAGATAAGTGAGACCTGGGAATCAGGATCAAGTTCTTGGCTGCCCCATTGGCAGATCAGGTGTCTGTCTGTCCCCCAGCCCAGCCTCTCTCTCTCATATTTGGGCCTGAGCGCCAGTGTGTCTTAGAGTCACTTAAAACACCCAGGCTTCTGAGCCAGAGTCCTGGTGCCACTGTGCGGGGAGTACAGAGTCCTAAGGACACTCCCCACCATTGACAGATGGTTAACAGGACGAGGATGTGTCCTCATCCAGGCCCGGGCTTTACTCCCACAGCTGTGTGCCTTGGGCAAGTCAGTCATCTCTGCTGTGCCTCAGCTTCCTCAACTGCACAATGGGGATAACGCTGGCATCTAGGTGTGCTGCTGGGTGCAAGGTCATTGCCGACGTGGCTGTTATTGGAGGACGCATCTCCCCACGGGTTCCCTTCTACATCGGATCTCCGGGATCATCCGGGATGCCCCATGCTCAGCCTTCTGCTGGTCACTGGATGACCCCCATTAAGGGGCAGCGGAGAAGCTCAGGCTCTGGGGTGGGGGTCTGGTTCTTCACCTTGGCCGTCTGTGGCCATGAGCCGGGGACATGTGGCTACAAGAGAGATCCAGCATCTTCTTGGAAGGTCAGTGGTGCTCCCGGTACATCACAGACTCATGAGAATTAGGAAGCCCACTCTGCCAGCAATTCTGAGCTTAGGCCAAAGCCTTCAGGGGTACTTCCCTCGTATGTGGGCCACTGCAGACCCCCAAGGGTCCCCATTCACCCTCATGTGCCCACAGGACTATTTGAGAAGTCTCTGCCCTAAGACACTCTCCCCATGGGGTATCTGTGTCCTCTTGGGAGAATCTCTAGGGTGGACTCAAGCCGTGTGGCAGAGGGTTTAGTTCCTTTACCTCCCTCCCTGGAGCAGGTGGGGGCTGGCCTGGGCAGGTGTGAGGGGGGCTGTGGCTGCTCTGAGCCCCTGTACCTCTCCTGGCTGTGCCCTTCGGTTCATTGTTCTCAAGATTAAGCCCTGGATTCTCTTTAAAGACACTAGGATTTAAAGCAATAACAACATTTAAAATAAAAGAATAAATAAGCTATCATAAGAGAAAAAATACAACTTAGAGAAATTATCAGAAGCAAAACAGAAGCAGGTGTTGGGTCTTGGCCATCCAGTGGCATTCTTTTTTCCTTCTGGGAAATTAGGTGTCCCCCACTGGGAGGAGTCTCAGTGGCTGTCAATCAAGACCCCCCAACCCTTGCCTTCCTGGCCCAGGGGTGGGCATGTGATCAAGCCAGGCCAGCGGCACACTCTCTCCTTGGACCTGGGAATCAGCAATGCACAGGACTCAGCTCACATCTGCTTGTGAGACCTGACTGTTAAATTTTCAGGTATTTTTATGAGCTGGTTGTTAAAGGTAGCCATTATTAGAATTAAATAATACAAAGTTACAATTTATATAAATTCTATTTAAAAAGGCAACAAATACCCCATACTCATCCCTTACGAATTATTTCACTGTATGTCACTATGCTCTGTTTTCTTGCTAGAACCCCTGAATCTGCATGGCGGAAATACCATGTAACGTGGTGCTACTGTGCATCCTATCCCAACTCTGCAATTAATGCCATCGTATTGGTGACAGGGTAGGAGCATCTACACCACAGAAATCAGCACACGCTACAAACGAGGACTCCCTCCCAGCCCAGGGAGCTGCATGTTAAGTGTTTGCCAGCACAGCACTGCCTGGAATCCTGAGAGGTATGAGGACCCAAAATACTGGGAGCGGATTTTCTCCACCACTCATTCCCCAAAGGGGCATCTGTCCTGTCAGTCCTGCCACTCACCCCTGCATGTCCCCATTTCCTTCTGGAAAACCAAGCTTTGTTTTCCAGCCTTTGCTCTGACCTGGGGAGACCACTCCCATTCTGTCCTCGGATTTGCATTACGCTGCGCTGATGGCTTCTGCTGCTTACAACCAGCGTGCCTGAGCCCAGCCATCTGAGAACGACATCCCACCAACGCGGAAAGAGAAACCGAGAGAAAAACCATCACCCCTAATCTCACCCATAACCCCAACATTGGCACTTTCTCAATGTTTCCTTTCAGCCTTTTTTCCTTGCCTCTGTTCTTATGGAGTTGTTGCCACATGTGTGCTAAACCCTGCTTTTTTCACATCCCATTATTTCACGAGCCTCAGCCACGTTCCTTCCTATTCTAACAACTTTCCACAATGTTCCATCAGGCACATGGAGAAGTTGAAGGGGGCTTAATTTCTCTCCTAATGTTAGGCATTTAGGAATTACTTAAAAAGAAATCATACAAGGGTGTGGTTAAACAAGCTGGGACTGTGGGTTGGGAGATTTGAGTTCTCATTTGGTTTTGTGCCAGATGGCTGTGTGAGCTTGGGCAAGATCTCTCCCTCTCTGGGCCTCAGCATTTTAAAACTATAATATGTAAATAATGATGATGATAGTGATAATACTAATAACAATAATGGCAGTTTCTGTTCCCTGCTGGCTTCCTGCACTGAGCTGTGTGTTCTTTCCCACATCAGCTCATTTATTTCTAACAACAGATCACGAATAAGTACTATTTGCCAGATGAGTAAACAGGTTCTGAGAGGTGAAGTCATTTGCTTGGCACAACGCAGCTAGTAAGTAAGTGGTACAGCTGGGCTCACACCCAGGACGCCTGCTGCTTAACGCTTAGGCTGCCTCACTGCCTCCTAAAGCCCACTGTGTGATGGGCATTGCTTCTGCCTCTCAGCTCCCTGGTGTCTTGTCCAAAGCCATCCTGCAGAAAGAGCAGGGTCTTCTCTGCTCAGAAACAGTCCCTGGGACCGTTTGCTGGTACCACGGAGATTTCTAGGGGGCCTCATTTAGGGTGGAGGCTGAGGCTGGCTCGTGGGTATGAGGGAACCATCTGCCGAGGTGCTAATTTCCACTGACTATAAATAACTGCGGGTCTGAAACCACAGCAGGGCCTAGATTGCGCCAGGAGGAGTAAGATAATCATTGTGGGGTGAGGCGGGCCTGTGTAAGTAACTCACCTGCCCTGCTGGGGCCTCTCGTGTGACAGACGGGCCTGGAGGGACAGCCTGCTTCATCTCTCTCGAGCTTTGAGGGACCCAGGCTGAGTGGACAACGGAGGTCTCTCCCATACTAGAAATGGTCCAGCCTGCAGTTACAGAGCAATATCTCTCAACCCTCAGCCCACTGGACAGATGAGGAAACGGAGACTCAGGGGGGCAAAGTAATCAGAGACTGGTGTCCAGGGCCCTGGGCTTCTGGGAGCCGGAGACCAATTGCCTGCGTATGTCCACGGGCCTTGGGAAGGCAGTGTGGGCGGGGCTCCAACATCACCTGGTTGGGGAGCGGGGTGGGGTTTGGAGCGAGGGGCCAAGGGCACTGCCCCTGCCAGGGCGACGGCAGAGCCTCAGCCACATCCCAAGGATCTGAAGTTGTCGTCTTTCAAGGGAAGGGGGATCTGGGAGCTGGCTCTGAGTTAGTCACACTTTGGCCAGCCTGATGTCTGCACTGCTGGGGGTCGCAGGGAGGTTCTGAGGCAGGGAGTCTCAAAATTCTAGAATGTCCGAGCCTGCAGGAGCCTCCGAGACTACTAGACTCGCCCTTTATTGGCCATGGTCAGTGTGGGGCGGCTGCAAGATGAACCTCTCCTGAGGCCCCACTGCGGGCCGGGCTCTCTGCGTGTGATTTCTCATTTAATCTGGAGAAGGGTATGGGCCCTGGGAGCTGGGTACTTACTGCCCACGCCATTTTACAGATGCAAAAACGAAGGCACCAAGAATTTACAGAACCTGAGTTTTAGACACTATAGTTTAGTACCTTTCTCTAGTGTTTGAGGTTTTCAAATTTTTAAAGAGACTCTCTGTTTTTTTAAAATTTCACCACATTCTTCACCATGCAAAACAGATAAAAAAAAAAAAAAGGAGTTGCTCCGGTACACAGTGGGGCAGGAAAGTCAGTGCCCCACCTATTCAGCATCTCCCTGCCCCCTGGGGCACCTCTGTGGAGCCCCAGGGAACCCAATATGAGAACCACCTTCCCCAAACCACAGTGTCCCGGCCTTCATCAAGCTCTTTGGCTCCCCAGGCCCCTGGAGAGGAGCTGTGCCCAGGCCTCGCCCTCATGGAGCTCATGGCCCATTTCACACTCATGTGGACAGCACAGCATAAACAAATGCAAACACAATCACTCAGGCTCACAGCCCGCACACACTGCCTGGCAAACCAGCTAAAACCCAGGCTACAAAAATCAATCCATAGTCCGTGGGCTGGAGTCCTCTGTCCTCTGAGATACATCCTAGGCTCCAGGCACAATGAATCCCTCACTTTTCCCCAGGCACATCCCAGCTCTCACCCCAGGGCCTTTGCTCAGGCTGCTTCCCTCATTAAGAAGCTCTCTTCCCCACAGCTGTGTGCACAACTCCTCAGAGAAAGCGTCTCCCAACTCTGTCTCAAGTCCAGCCAGGACTGTCCTGTCCTTTGCCTGGAAGCACATTCCGTCCTACTGTAGAGTTTTTTTTTTTTGTTTTTTTTTTTGTCAACAGGAGGCAGTAGATAGGAGGTTGTGTGAGCACGTTCAGGAGCCAGCCTGTCTGGGTACCAGCCCTTGTGGTGGTACCCTGAGCCTTGACTTCCTCATCAGAAATCTGGGGATACAGACAGCTCCTGGTTCTCAGGTGTTTGTGCAGATTAAACAAGGAAACGCCATGGAGCCTCCGCACAGAGGCTGGCCCTCTGTGAGCACTCGATACTTGTTAATGAGTCTCTGGGGTCACAGCTGGAGTTGGGATCCCAGCTGGAACTAGAGCCATAGCTGGAGCTAGGATCCCAGCTGGAAGCCCAGTCACAGCAGTGCCGGCTCTGTCCTCAGGGCAGAGGTACTTTACAACTCAGCTCTCCACCTCCCTTTCCTGGGAATCTTTAGGGAGCTCTGGAGCAGAAGGGGGTCAGGAAGGGGCTCCTCCAACCCTGGACCCAAGAGGGAATGTCCTAGAAGGCTGCCCCATCCTGGCTTCCCATCTGTCCCCTGTATAGCCACATCTCACACACACACACACACACACACACACACATACCCCGCCTGAGGAGAGCACGGACCCCAGAGAGCAATGTGGTCCACACATTCATACAGTAGGTGCACAACACACATTTGTTCAGCACATGAATGTGTGTCAGCTTATACCTCGGCTTGACATGACAGAAGCAGGGGGAATCACCGAACACCTGTATCCACTGGTTCTGGGAGGTGGGTATTTTCATCATACCATTTACAGAAGAGGAAACTGTGGCTCAGAGGGAGGGAGGGAGGGAGTTGCCCAAGGGCCCCAATGGTGGAGCTGGAACTCCAAGTCAAGGCCCTTCCCATTTCTTCTCCTTTCTAAGCACACAGTAGGCACTTAATGTTTAGAGTATATTCACTCT
Organism: Vicugna pacos; assembly: GCF_048564905.1. NCBI lineage: Eukaryota > Metazoa > Chordata > Mammalia > Artiodactyla > Camelidae > Vicugna > Vicugna pacos. Next base: position 49,818,962 of record NC_133003.1, read on the forward strand.
GCAAAGTGAAGGTGCCTTCAGAGGAAGAATCAGGGGCACCTTCCTCTCCAAGCCTTGGTTTCCTGCACACAGGGCTGCCGTGAGGACCCCGTGGAAGAACTCGTTGGCAGGGCCTGACCCTGATGAGTTTGCACATAGTAAATTACAGCCATTAGGTGGCTTTGGGATGCAGGCTTTTTGGATAGCGGGTATGCCTAGTGAGAGGCCCACCTGAGATGCTCCCGCCACCATGCATATCCTCCATGCCCCCTCTGGGTGAGTGACCATGAAGCACCGGTCAGGTCAAGCAGCACCGCTCAAGGAACGTGTGGTCCCTCCGTCCCACTGGAGCCTACCCGGGAGCCCTCCGGGCCCTTTCTCTAACTGTCTGCCTAGCACAGCTCTGCTGCCCCGGCCTAGGAAGACGGCGAGCACGTTATCAGTCAACACGTGGGTTTATATTGATGATTCAGAAAGCTGTGCGGTGGTATTCTGGAAACCGTCCACACGTGACTCGTTGGCCTTTCACAGAAAGCTGCGCTTCTCAGGGATTTATCTTCCCTGGTGGTGCTGGGGGTTGGGGGAGGCCACAGAAGCACTGCAAATCAAACACGGGCGCATTTTTAAAAACCCCATAGACTCACATGTGTTGCTTAAGCCCCTTAGCTGCCCAGATAAACTGCCTCTCTCTTCTCCACTAATTTAAAACCCAACTTGTCCCTTAAAGCCACACAGAGTCCCCAGCTGACACTGAGACAGCACCTGCCATGTGCCAGGCCCTCAGCACTTGACACATGTTACTCTGCCCTCTGAGGGGCACTGCTATCATCCCAAGTCACAGATGAGGAAACTAAGGCACAGAGGGGTTAGATGATGGGCCCAAGGTTCCACAGCTGGATAAGCATGGGGCCAGGATTTGACCATGACACAGAGTTGGCCCGCTCACCGCTGGGACACTAGTCGTAGACCTCCTTGACCTGGCTGGACGTGCCCAGCTTCTGCCTGTTTCCCTGGTGTAATTATTAGCAGTGTGGTGGTTTGGCTCCATCAGTATCACTCCGTATTTGATGCTCATGAATCCTGTCCTCACTACTTGGCTGCCTCTTGAATTCTAACCATTCTCCCCATCGTCAAGGGCACGGTGCGTGCCTGCCCTTCCCCCACACCTCCGCCACACACAGTAAGGGCCTCCATGCCGCAGACCCACAAGCAGGTGTGGTTTGTACCTCCATTCCCCTTCTTTCCCCCAATCCCCATGTGACCTGGGAGACTGACCTACACCCCTCGGTGTCTGACTTCAGTCTATTACATCCTCCAGCCACAGGGGTTGGTTCAATCCCAGGTGACCCAGTGAGATTCGGTTCTGATACTTAAGGGGGGAGACCCTGAGAAAGAGGTGCCTTTGCCTGCCTGCGAGGGAAGCCGACACAGAGGACAGCGGAGGCAGAAGACAGCAGGAGAGGGACAGACAAAGCCTCCCCAGTATGGGAGGTCCTGGATCCAGCCATGCCTGAGGCATGAACAATCCCTGGACTTTTCAGCTGCACAAGCCAGAAAATCCCTTTCTTTCACATAAGCCAGTTTGAGATGGTCTTATATCAGATAAAACCCAGTATAGAAATACTCAGTAAATACTGGGAGATGATGATTCTTTGGTAGAAAACCTTCAAAGCACTTTCAACTCACTACCTCAAATGGCAGAGAGTGAAATAGCACAATTTCCATCTTACAGGTGAGAAAACTGAGGTCGTGAGAGTCTGAGTATCTTGCCTGGGGTCATGGACCTACTCACCGACAGAGGTGAGGCCAGAGCACCTCCCCAGGCTTCATGCCTGCCCCTCCTCCACCCCTGCACAGTATTAGAGAAGGTGGCTAGGATTCCTCAGCCTCTTGAATCCTTTGATGAGCTTTGTTCCTCCAGGCCTCGCCCCTGACAGTCCTGGGCCCTAAAATGGAGCCTATGCTTCACACGAAGACCCAGGGGGAGGCATTCCTGCTCATCTCTGGTCAGGTGTTGAATTCCCCATGTGGACCCTGTGTCCGAGTGGCCCCAGCTCCACCCCACCTGGGACACTGCGCTGCATGTGTGGCTGCCTCAGTTTCCCTGTCGACTCCTTAGGGCCCTGGAGATCCTAGGGGAGACGGAGCACAAGGAGGAACAGAGTCACAGTGACAAATAGGAGACCCCCCCACTGCCTTCAGGCCCTTCCCCGTGCCCAGCCGGCGGTGGCTCTGTGCGTGGCAGGGGCCCTGCTGGTCCGTGGGGTGTCTTGTTTATTGCCGTGTTCCTGCCACACGGGGCAGCATCCCCCACGATCTGCTCCCCTGTCCGCCAGCAGCCGGTCTGCTCCGCCTGTCCACTGGGCAGGCTGTAGGAGTCATACAAAATTAACTGGAGGTTACGTTTCACAACACGCCGATGTATCCAGTTCCCACCCCACCCTGCTGCTGCCCTGTCTTCTTTGTCCCCTTTGTCCCCCACCATGAAATATGCAGTGCAGGGAGCACCCCACAGGACCTCTCGGGACTCGCTCCTGACAGCTGGCGGTGCGGGGTCAGGACGGGAAGGACAGGAGCCACAAGGGACGAGCCGCTCAGGACAGTGCAGCTCCAGGCTCCTGGAACAGAAGCCCAGTGTTCCGTGTGTGACACAGGGTGTCCTGCGTCCTGTCCCAAGGCTGCCGCTTTCCATCCCACACGAAGAGGGGTACAGAGCCGCCTCTGCCTCTTCTCCCTCCTTCCCTTCGTCTGCCAGTATTTTTGAGCCCCTAGGCACTATGGCAGGTTTTGGGGACACAGTGGAGAATGACAAACAGCTCCTGCTTCAGGGCTCACAGGCCACCCCCACTTCCACGACCCATTTTTCCAGATTCAATGCAAAGCCACCCTCCCTGCAAAGCCTCCTTGGATAGCACATTGACTCTTATTGGGCACTGTCTTATTTCATTGCCTAATTCTTGCACAAGGATGGGACCAGAGTGTTTTTTTTTTTTAAATGGAGGTACTGGGGATTGAACCCAGGGCCTCGTGCATGCTAAGCATGCGCTCCACCACTGAGCCATTACACTCCCCACCAAGCATTTTTTTTTTAAAAACAGATATTTGAGTATACTAATAATAACAAGATGATGAACATCATTTTGTAAGTGTCTAGGGGCTGCCACACGCCACACGGAGCCCTTCATTTGGATGGTCTGATTTAATCCCCACAACTTAGTGTGATGTAGGTAGTGTTGTTAACCCCATTTCACAGATAGGACAACTGAGGTTCAGAGAGGATTCACTGAACCCCAGCCCTCCAGTGTTCCTTGAACAGTAGGATTCAAATCCAGTCAGGATTCAAACCTGCATCTCAGGGACTCCACTGCTCCAGGCTGGATGGGTGTGGAAGGCAGAGGGCAGTGGGGGGCCCGAAGGGAAGGGCATTACCAGGATGGAACAGAACTGGCAGTGGGAGAGGAAGGACTGGTGTTCAGGACGGGGCAGAGGCTACCTGACTGGGTGGGACGTCCAACACTGCCAGGCCGTGGGAGCTGAGCTCATGGCCTGTGTGGGCAGCCTGTGCCCTGGGTGGGAGCTCCCTTCTATGGCTTCAAACCCCCTCTATCATTTGGGGAGTTCCTTTTGCCTAAAACTAGCTGGATGTGAACAGGAAGGCTAATTTATGTGGGGCCTGGGGCAGCTTTCTGGGGCTGACTCAGGCTGCTCCCTGGTCCCGTCAGCAGGTGAAGACTGGGGGTGTCGGGAAGGGCCAACCTGAGCCCCTGTCTAGAGTGGGCACAGCCCCAGACCACGTGGCTTTCAAGCTGGGGGCTGGGGCTGGAGGCCAGACATTTCTCTAAGTCAGAAGAGGGCCAAACAGGGTGGGACAAATGTTGAGCAGGAGAGAGAAACAGGTAAGTTCCCTGGTGGCCCCACCTTCCTCAGGCTCTCTGCAGACAGAGGGCATCTTCACAGAACTGTTTCAGGGCACGCAAGTGGCTCGGGGCTGAGGGCACACCTGGGCGTGGTGTTGGACGGAGCTGTATTCAGAGTCTCTGATGTGAGCTGTGGTGGTGACATTGAGCCCTCATGCTTCCTATCTGTGAAATGGGTACCAACACCTGCTTCCAGGGACACGGGTGATTAAAATGCCTAGTAAAACGTGTGGCACCACCATGACGCCGATCAGTGTCCTGGAAGAGTCTGATTCCACCCATTCTGGAAAATGTGATTGCTGCTTCCAGAGTAGCAATAATCACACGGGAAACAAGCGCGGACACTGCTTGACGACCACATGCTGGGCACTTGGCCTGATCCACTCAGTGTTCAAAACCCATTTTACTGCTGGGGAAATGGAGGTGTGTAGCTCTGGGGCTGAATCCTAACACACAGGGCTATCCACGTGCCCTGTAGGCACTGCACTAAGCTACTTCACTTTATCCTTGCCACAACCCTATGAGGAAGCACTACTATCATCCTGTTTTACAGGCGAGGAAACTAAGGTGCAGAGAGGCTGGGTAACTTGCCCAGAATCCCACAGCTGTTAAATGGCAGAGCTGGAATTTGACGCCAAGTCGTCCAAGTCTGGGGTCTGCAGCATTAAGCTCCTCTGACCTTCCCCAAACCTTGTCCAGCTCCACCTGCACCTGGGAGATCCATGCGGGGGTCAGGGCAGCAGGGGCTCTACTGAATCCTGCCATGGGCTTTCCTCCTTCTCAGGGATCTTTCCCAGCAGAGACCTCATTTGATGAAATATTAGGAAGCCAAGGCCCAGAGAAATCAGACAAAAGCCTCAAAGGCACACAGCTGAGAGGCAGCAGAGCAACAGTCAGAGCTGTTACTATCTTTTGCATTTTATAGACGAGAAGTCTCCCTTCTTTTTCAATTAATGCCTAAATTCTTGCAGCACACCAGTCATCTGGGAATTCCTTCTAAGAAATGCTGTTCTGTGCCACGTCACGTGCTTTGCCTTCTCTTTCCTCCACAGCCAAGTTCAAACACCTCCTCCTCCTCCAGAAAGCCTTCCCTGACTTTCCCTGCCCACCTGTCTCCCTTCTCCGGATCCCTGGGGCCCTTGCTGCACTCAATCTGGATTATCCGCTGTTTTGGCTGCTTAGCCATCTGAGAGCTGCTCCCTATGGGCTGGGGACTCAGTGACCACAGCTCCGGGTTTCACAGGGCAGTTATCCAGGCTCTGTGCCAGGCCCCAGGCAGGGTGCTGGATGCTCACAGAGGAGCAGCATGGGATTCCTGCCCTCAGGCACACACACACGCTGTCCCCAGCAGTACAGATGGGGGATACAATGAACCAACTGGTAGTGGCAGCGCCGGAACTTGGCTGAGAGCTGCTCAATTTCCCAGGTCCGAGAACTTGAGAGGCTGGAGGAGAGGGCAGATTTCTTAACCTGGGGTCCAGGGTCTGGCTTCAAGGGGCTCTGTGAATCTGCTTATAGTGTGGGTATGCTGTGGGCCACACTGTTGCATGTTGTTGGCTGTTTTTCTGGGGAGCGGAGCTATAGCTTCCATCAGCGGAGCCATAGCCTCCACAGAGTCTGAGGCCCAAAGACACTTAAGAATTCCTGACTCAAGAGAATCTCCTGGTCCCATTCAAAATTCAAAGACCACTGGGACAACTCTGCCTCCCAGCAGGCCAGGTGTACCAACCTAATGGTGGAGGTGAGTGTGGGCCGTTCTGCCACATGAGGCTGGGGCCCAGGAGCGCCCAGGCCAAGCCCACTCCCATCTAAGGATCACACATGGCTCTTCTCAAGCCCCGAACTAGAATCACACAGGGAAGAAAGGATGCTTCCTCTCTCTCCACCCTTCCCCAACCAAACAAAACCAACACTACCAAGAAAGAAAAAGGTGTTTCTAAACTTTGGCCCAGACTCAGCATGTGGGCAAAACATCAGAGACAGTGGCCAATCTGGGAAGAAGGACCAGTCTTAGCTTCTCCTCCTGACCCAGGAGAGGAGGGCCCCACACTGGGTGGGGCACCGGGTGTAGTGGGCAACCACACAGCAACCACTAGATGGACCGCCTGGCCCCCTGAGCAGCTCCACAAGCAGCCACCGCAGGAAATGTGTTCAGGGATAGTGCCCAGCGGGGTCCTGGGCACGGGGACTGGAGTTAGGAGGTGGTGTGGGAGGGCTCCCTGCCCTCAGATTTCTTATCTGTCAGTGGGGATAAGACTTCAGATGCTGCCTGCCTTCCAGGTTGTGGTCTATACCTGGGGGAGGAACTGTCACCCATTCCCTTTAGAATAATAATGGCTGCCACATATTGAGCACCTACAGTATGCTCAGGCTTCTACTAGGCACTATGAGGTAGGCATTGACCCCATTTTCCAGAGGAAGAAATTGAGGCCCAGTGCAGCCTCTTTGCACAAAGTTGCAGGACTGGGAGTGACTCATACCCATGCCTTTGGGGTTTATGCAAGGAACTCTTCTCCTTCACGGTGAGGGGAAGGTAACCATGGGGATGTGGACCTGAAACCTGGTGCCCAAGCTGGGCTGGTTTCTTTCTTTTCTACCTTGGAGCAGATGACCTGGCTTTGGTCCCCTCCAGAGGAGCCCCCAGGAACCTGAAACGTCCCCTCCCTGGGGATTCCAGGCCTGCAGGTGTAAGGAAGCCCCACACCCATCTCCAGCATGAGACACACATGGGCATCTGTCGCCTCTCCCGTGACGGCCCACCTGCCCACCTGCTCTGTCTTCCTAGCAGCTCTACAGCCACCCCAGAGACCCAGCAACCCCAATCAGAGCCTGGATTTGAGAGTCAGACAGGACCCAGCCCAGCAGCAGGGGCCAGGGGGCTGGAATTGGCTGCATTGGTTCCATGCTCAAGCTCAGACGAGGGGATTCCTGGGGCCTGGCGAAGGGAGCCCAGGGGCTGACTGACCTCTGCATTCAAATCCTGTTTGAGCCTCCCGCACCTACCTTCGACAGATGAGGTTTTGAGGCGCCGACAGATGGCGTCAGTGTCCCCATAGGTCTCCTTGATTTTGACCACGGCCTCCGTGCCCCGCAGCTCCATGAGGGAGCGCAGCTCCTCCATCGTGCACCCAAACTCGCCCCCATGGCTCGACTCATTTCTTTGGTTTTTGGAGTAAAAGTCGCTGTTGGTCATGTCACCCATGTTTGCTGCAGTCCCTGCTCGGGGTGTGCCCGAGGGTCACCACTGGACAAGAGGCAGTCAGGCGATGGCGCTGTGCGGCTGTCCTCAGCACAACCTCACTGGACGGCTGTGGCTCCTGGTGGCTGACCCCCGGGGGTGGCTGAGGTGGGCTGGCGACTGTGGTGCTGGGCTCCAAGGGGCGTCCCCGGGTGTGGGGCGAGGTCCAGGGGCTGGAGGGGCTCAGGGCTGTAGACCCAGGAGTCTCCATTCAGTGGGGCCCATGCTGCTCCCCAGAGCTGGCATCTACATGGTCAGGGGCGGTGGCTCCTGTGGGGGCAAGCACAGAGTGGTGACGAGGGTCAGGAGCTGGAGGCCTCATGGGACAGGGACGCAGGAAGGCCCAGCCTGCAGGTGCTACACAAACACACACCACCCCAAGCAACACCCACTACACGCACACACACAATACCTCCTCATCCACTGGCACACAGTGTAAACCCAAATGTCCTGACACCCACGGGACACACCTCCAGGCACAGCCTGCTGCACCCTCATGACACACGCTAACCACCTAATCATCCACTGCGTTATGGAACACACTGACTTCTCGACACGAACCCTGGTGTCCACACACAGCTCAGGGTGCAATACCTAACCTACTTTTAAGGCCTACACCACTGCCACACATTCACCAACTCGTGGGTCCCTTCACACACACCCTGGTGGACACCCCGTCCCCACCACGCACACTGTCACACGTAGTTCACATTTAAAGGCATCATCTTAACATGCCCACCTCACCCCCTCAAAAACACCCATGCTCACAGCCCTGTTTACACACATGCCATGAGCACACAATCTGGGGCACACCCCCCTTCCCCCAAGTACGTAACTCCCAGGTTCTGGGCAGAGATGCTTTCCCCGTCCACGTTTCCTACATCTGCCGATGCCCACTGTTCTCCCCACTTGGGTCTCATAAATACAGGGATGGAGAAAGCAGTCCACCTCTGCCTGCAGCTTGCAACCACATTAATCAAGGCCCTTGGCCTGGCCAGAGGATCCAGCTCAGCATATTCATCAGGACGTTACCGGCCCTTAGCATGCTGGGGGTCACAGAGCCCTCACCTGGGTCCAGCACCACGGACAGCGGCTGCCACGTTCCTCGGGAGCCTGGGAGGAGGAGGGAGCACCGGTTTCTCCCTGCCCGCCCGGCCACCTTTGCAGGAGTGTGGCATCTGTGGGGCTGCCAGGAGAAAACCCAATCCACCCAGATATCCAACACCGGTGGCCAAGTCCCGGCAAGCGTTGGGTGACAAAGAGCCTCTGCTGAGCTCGGCTGGGTCTGGCACGGGGACCGGCCCCGCCCAGCAGCCGCGGACAGCTGGCCATCCTAGGTCCAGGACAGCGAGGGGGAATGGCGTGGGGGGGGCAGGAAGATGGGACTGAGCCCCCGCCCCAGCCTCACCTCCTCCTTTGTTCCCTTTCCCCTTCCCCAACTCTCTCCTACACAATCTTTTCCTCTTGCACAGAATTTTAGAGCTGGAGATAATTTAGGATTAATCTCGTTTTCCAAGTGAGGAACATGAAGCTCAGAGAGGGAAAGGAACTTGCCCAGAGCAAGAGTGGAGATGGGCTGGTCTCCTGACTCCCAGCCTATCGCTCTTTCCCCTCCCACTAGGGGGCGCTCCCTCCTTTGTCTTCGAAGAGCAGAGGCTGGTGGGAGGACTGTGCCTGAGGGCAGTGAACAACACAGGGCCTGGAACCAGCGTGATCTGGGTTCAAATCTGAGCGATCCCAAATCCTGGCTGTGGGACCCTGGGTAAGTCCCTTCACATTTCCGAAGCTCAGTTTCCTCGTCTGTAAAATAATAGTCATTCTCCCCTGTCCTCCTACGACCTCCCAATTTACTGGGAACTAATTATGAACCATATTAAAATCCAGTGTGTTTCCACCTGGGGTACGGGGCTTCCCAGCTTGGGTCGGGGGTGCTGGAGCCACAGGAGAAGCCCGTCATGCCTCACAAGAGGGCACTTTCACTCAAGGACGCAGCAGGAAGCCTTATTTTCACACTGGGACCAACCGGTATTTTACAGAGTAGAATTTAAAATGGACCTGATGCCTCAAGCAGAGACACGAGCAAGAGACACGAGACACCAAGGAACGTGTGGGATGGTCCTTGCTCATCGAGCCAGAACCCATGAACTTTGACCCCAACGGTATATCTGAGAGAGGAGCAGGTGCGGCAGGACCAGGCAGGACTGTGTGCAGAGATGCCGCGGAGGTTAGCTGGAGGGGCTTCAGAAGACACAGTCTCTGGGTTCAAGTTCTGCCACCTCTCAGCAGAATAGGAGGCAAATTAACTTTGGTTTCATTATCTTCAAAAAAGGGAGGGGGAGTAACGCTATCTGCCTTGCAGGTATCATGAGGCTTAGATGAATTATTTTGTGTCAAATACTTGGGACCGAGCCAAGCACCTGGTGAGCACCAATCACTGTGATCATGACCAGTCCATACAACCACTTTGTGAGACAGGTAGGCTTGGTATTCCCACAGAAACTGTGAAGAAACTGAGGCCAAGAGAGGTGAAGTAACTAGCCCAAGGCCACAGAGTTAGCTAGTGGCAGAGCTGGGATTTGAACTCAGGCAGTCTGGATCCAGAGACATACTCTTAATCAGGATGCTTTGCTGCCTCTCCAGGTGAATCTCCCTCCCGGGGTTCTTAGGATGCTTAAAGGAAGTACCAGATGTGAACGAAAGTGCTTTGCAAACCACAAGAGACTCTATAGCCCCGAGGTGCTGTTTTCTGTCTGTCCCCCTGCTACCTGTGGCGTGGCTTATAGGCACCGATAATTACATCTCTGACAGCACGAGCTATGAGAAGAGTTAGCAGTAATTATAACTGCGATGACAATAGGAGACATGAGTTAATGGACTTCTGGTAATTTTAATGACTATTATGTTAAGAGGAACAATGATCTTCAACCATCTATCCATCCATCTACCCATCTGTTCATCCACCCATCCATCCATCCATCCATCCATCATCCATCCAGCCATCCATTCATTGTGTTGTGGGCACCTACTTTGTGCCAGGTACTGATAATCCAGACATGATCCCTGCCCTCCAAAAGCTGACAGCGAGGGGAGAGAGACAATTAAATGAATGACCTCTATAACATGATGGGCTTGCCACGACAGGGAGTCCCAGAGAATTTTTTCCCCTGCAGGTTAAGCAAGTCTTAAACCAAATAATGAGTGAAAGAAACTGAAATATATAACTGTCTGTTAGTAAAAGGTTGGGTGGACTGTAGTTAGATGTACAGGAAGAGACCCATGTGAACACGAATGGAAGAATGAATCTCTGGGAGAACAAAATCAGTTGAAAACTGGTTAAAAATTGGTTAAAAATCAGAACTCCATGGGGAGGTAATTGATGTTAAATTTCCTTCTTTAAGATTTCCCACTGCAGAGACCTCTGATGCGGCTTGTCGCCCCCACCCCTCCCACCCCCTGCTCCTGCACCTCACGGGTGTGTGCGTGAGGCCACTCATGTTCTGGGTGTCTTGGCTTGTCCTTCGAGGTTGCAGAGCTCACTTGACCCAACTGTGGAACTTGCCTGATTTGAGGTCATGATGCTCACCAGCACAGAAGCACTCAATGACGCCATAAAAATTATCTTCGGACAGACTGATAGAGCTGAAGACCTGGTAGTTTGGGTAGAATCCATCAGCTGCCTGAATCCTCCAGAACCGCCCGACATCTTTAATAGAGCAGCCTCCAACCGGGCCTTCACTGCCCTGACGACGGTCTGTCCGGCTCAGCCTCAGCGTCCTTGGAAGGCTTCCCTGACCACCCAGGGCTGTGTAAATGCTCCTGACTCCCAGATACCTCTGTGTTATACCACAATTCACACTTGAGTGCTTGGGCTCGCTTAGCTGTCTCCCTTCCCAGGAGCCGGGGTTTCTGTGTGGCCAGTAGCCATGTCTATTTTCTACTAGTACAGTGCCTGGCATCCAGAAGGCTTCCAATCAATGCCTGGTGAATGAATGGATACCTGGATCAGCCCTTGGGGTATCCGTCCACGGGAGGTGTGACTTTAGAGAGGTCCTGCACCTCATGCCCCTCATCTGTAAAATGGGCTGGAGACTCCTACCTCGACTACCTTACAGGTTTACTAGGTGTCAAGAAAGAGATCAGAATCAGGACATATATTTTTTTCTTTGAGATGCATCCCCTGTCCTCCGCTTCCCAGTTTCCCTTCGTCATAATGAGGCATGAGCGTGAGGCTAGGGCAGGCAGCTATCCCCTCAGCCACAGCCCACCAGACTCCGACACCTTTGCTGCCTTGCACAAACATGACATGAGCCAACATTCTATTCTGAGAGACTAAATGTGCTACGTGACTTTGGAGAAGTCACCTAACCTTGCTAGGCCTCATCTGCAGAATGAAGCGGACCCACTGGTCTTCCAGGCTGCTGTACGGACCCACTGAGACCCTGGTGTGTGGGTCTTGGTGTGGCACCTGGCCTGCAGCAGGCACTCTGCAGTGCTGGTTTCTGTGACTCCCCCAAGCCCCCTCCTACCCATCCACCTCCCGCAAGCTTGCGATGAGGTTCATTGGCAGCCAGCTCTCAGTGCTGTGCTGTCAGTGCCGTCCTAGTTAACGGGCACACAGGCTGCTGTGGACCCAATGTGTCCCCCGTCCCAAATTCATATGCTGAAGCCCTGATCCCCAGTCTGATGGTACTGGGAGGTAATTAGGTCATGAGGGTGCAGCTCTCATGAGTGGGACCAGTGTTCTTATAAAAAGAGACATGAAAGAGATGGTCTTTCTTGGCCATGTGAGGCCAATGAGAAGGTGGCCAACGGTAAGCCAGGAAGTGGGCTCTCACCTGAACTGAATCTGCCAATACCTTGATCCTGGACTTCCCAGCCTCCAGCACCGTGAGAAATAAATTTCTGCTGTTTAAGCCACCTGGTCTATGGTGTTCTGTGATAGCAACTGAAGCTAAGACATGGGCCAGGGCAGAGCTGATAGCTAGTCCTGGGCCCAGAGAGGTTGAGTGACACACTAGAGGTCACACAGCCAACTGGGGCCACAGCCCATTGAAAAGCCCCTCCCTGTTTTCCAAGCTTCTGCTGTGTGACCTTGACTAAGCCCCTTTCCTCCCCAGGCCTCAGTTTCCAACACAAGAGATTGGACTAGTATTCTCTGGGGTCCCATCAGGCTCTGATGCACCAGCCCCTTGGGAATCCAGGAGAACATTCTGACAATATTGGATTTATGCATTTCGGTTTCATTTTATTAGCATTTAAATGACTCTAGATTGTTACATTTCAATGACTCAAGAATAGGTTAGGGGCACCTTAATAAAAAGTCTTTGCCAGGAGAGATGCTGGCAGGGAAAGGAGCAATTTCTTTTGGAGTTAATGTAACAAAAAAGGAATCTATCTTTCAAAGGAAGTATTTAAAAAAATAAATAAACCCAAACCCCAAACTAACAGCTTTTCAAATCCTAGGATGGTAGCTGGGACAGCGCAAACGAATTATGTGCTAAAAATAACTTTTGGCTGTCGAATCATTCTGTTTTCAGATGTGCTGAATTTAAATGCCACCTTAATATGGATTTATAAAGTCACCCTTTTAATCGTCCCCGGCACCAGTGACAGATGTGGGGACCCAGGCCCCGATGACGAGGCCTGATGCTGCCACTTGCTGGCTCTGTGACTGGGGCGAAGCTCTTAATCCCTCCCTCTGCCCTGGCCTCCTCCTCCCAATGCCGCCAGCCCCGCAGCCTCTCTCACAGGGTTTCTGAGCACTAATTGAGACAGAGCCTAGCCCAGTTCCTGGCAGAGACCAAGACTTGTTAAATGGTGACTGTTCTCATGATGATAACTTAACTCACCCCCTTCCTCTATCCTTGCTGAAACAGACTGTCCCCTACGCCGTTGTCCTTAACATGGAACTCAGGTAGACTATGCCATTCCCACAAGGCCCCCGGTACCGTCCCAGCTTATTGGCACAGCCTACAGGTTAGTCTCTCCTCTGCTCTGGTCCTGACGAACTCCCTCAGGCAGGACATTTTCTTTCCTGTCCTGGATGCAAATTCTGGCCTTTCTGTAGCCTCCCCCGCCACCCCCGCCACTTGTGCCCAGCCCCAGCCATAGGAAGGAGCCCTCCTCCTCAGTTCCTGCTGACCTAGGGGAACTGGTGAACTCAGCCAGGCGACAGGGTGCAGAGGGACACCTGCTCCTTCCTCAGCCTTACCCAGAGAGTCAGAGAGCCGTAGCCATTGCCTCAGCTGCCCTGCTCTGCAGGAGGGGATGTCTTCCCTTGCACGTTAATGTGTGTGTGCATGTGTGTGAGAAGGACAGAGCCTGAAGGCTCTGCAGCAACCATATGCATGTGAATGTGTTATGGTGGATGGTCAGCATGGCTGCTCCGTAGTAAGGGGCACACCTGAGTCAGGAGTGTGAAAAGGCCAGTGTAGGGATGGGCCTGTAAGTGTCTTTGTGCCAGAGGGTCCCTGTGGTGTGTCAGCAGACATGTGTTCAGTGTGGGTGGCCTGAAGGACAAGGTGTGCCTTGCAGGTCTACTGGAGTCTGTCAGCATCAGTGTGTGTGAGTGTGAGGGAGCCAGAGATGTGTGTGCCCATGCCAGCCTCTGAGTGTGCAACCCCATGATGTGTGTATGTGTGTGGCATCAAAGCTGACAATGACAATCTCGGCTTTGAATTCTCACAGTCAAGGAGAGGAACGGGTAAAGGGAATTGAAAATGAATACCTCAGAAGTGAGTTTAGTGCTATTTTTAGAACACTCCTATCCTGTTAACCAGAAAAGGAAAATCTTAAAAAAAAATCCCACAGAAACAGCCACGCATCAGCCTCAAAAGCACAGATGGCAGAAGCAGGACCGTGGGCTGGGCTGTTAGGGACTTGGGGCTTCTCACATAGCTTCTCACCCTCCTGCGTGGCTTAAGGGAGAGTAGGTCCAGCCCTTGACTGCCCACCAGGGTCAACTCTCTCCACTGCTCCCTGTTCTCCACAGGAGTTTCCAATGTTAGATGGGAGGAAACCCCCCACATTTCTGGTCCTCTAGGTGCCTCATATACCCATTCATCCATCCATCCATCCATCCACCTACCCAATAACCTAAAACGCTGCATCTCAGGTGCTGCCTCAGGCACTAGGATTCTGGGGAGAGCAAGGGAAGTGCACAGACCCTTCTTCTTGCTGTTTAAGTAAGGTCTGCTCACTTGTCACAAAGAGCATCCCCCTACCCTCCACGGTCAGGATCTGCAGACTGAGTTGAATGATTCCTGCACAACTTTTGCTTCAGATTTTGGGAGGATATAATCCAAAAGGCATTTGCCTGGGAGTCAGATCTGCTAGGTCCCCACCTGGGCTTGACCATCACCATTAATATGGATTGCTTAGCACCTGCTTCCATGGGCTGTGCGGTATCACTGCCCCTAATTTACAGGCAAGAAAGCTGGGGCTCAGAGAGTTACAGATAACCAATGCCATACAGATGGGACCTGGCATAGTTTAAATATGCCTGCTTGAGTCAAAAGTCTCTGTGCTTCTTCTGTGTCCATTGCCTTTCACCAGCTCATAGTGTGGCCTTGGACCAGTGCTTTCTTCCCTGTGCCTCAGTTTTCTTTTCTATAAAGTGAGGGGGGGGATTGGACAGATAGTGTTAAAGGGACATTTTAGCGGCATCCTCAAGGACCCTCCCATCACCTGATACTTGCTTCTTGGGACACACATGCTTCCCTGAGCCTCCTTGCTGCCCTGTGGCCTCCAGCAGGAACACCGTCTTAGGCGCAAGCCAAGTCATGCTGGGTTGCAGGCCGAGGGAAGGAGAAATGCCTTAGAGCCTGGGGGTCACAAGCTGGTGAGAATTCACCTGCTGCCTTTCACAGCCACTGCCTTCACCTTGGGCCTCTGCATGGCAGCGTCTGCCTTCCAAGATTTGCACCCTTTGTGTGCTTCTTGTTTAGAAATCTTCCCTTAAAAAAATCCCGTGAGAGTTTTCTGATGAAGCAAAAACAGTAAAGTCATCAACAGGTAGAGGCAAGAAAGCCTAGGTGAGGCAGAAAAGTGTTGGGGAAGACTTCACCTTGGCCTCCAAGAGAGGGTACATGCAGTAAGAAGGTTGGGGACAGTGGCTCTGCCTAAGATGGACCAGTTGCTCTAGACAGTGTTCTCTGGTTTCAGCCAAATATCTTGGCCACCTCCCCAGTCTTACCTCTCCCCTCGCCCAACTCTCCCTACAGAAGCATTGACTTCCTTGTATGCCCCAGCCTCCAGATCCTAATTGGCTACAGTGACACTGTCCATTCCTGTCTTCATCTGCCTCCTTCTCTCTCACCTCCAGCTTTGTCCCCATGGATTACAAGCAAGGGCCTGAAGGAAGGACGAAAAACAATAACAGCACACTGGGATCATACCTACTATGTGCCAAGTCCCATTCTATGCACTTCATGTTTGTTATCTCATTTAATCCTTCACAACAACCCTATTACACAAGTACCACTGCACTCTCATATTACAGAGGAGAAAACAGAAAAAGAGAGTGCAGTGATGGTGTAAAGTCCTTGGTTAGTGGTGTGGCAGAGCCAGCTCTCAAACACGCACACAGATACTCTTAAGGGCTCACTCATAACCCTCTTTCCACCTGACCAGGCTCCTTCCCTTTTTTCTGGTTTCCATAATGAAGCACAGGGTTCTGCAGTGTCAGACTCTGACCATACATAACAGTTCACTGGCTTCTTGGTGAGTCCTCAGGCTTCACCTCTGACCGTGGAGGCCAGGGAGCAGTCTCTGGGGATGAAGTGTGGATGGATGGATGGAGGTGGGTGCTGGGGAGGGATTGGGTAGCTGAGGTCAGGGAACCTGATAACCACAGGCCCCCTCTCTCCCCTGCAGGCTGACTAGCAGAGGCTGCGAGTGAGCCCTGTCCATGGGATTGTGGTGCTGACTGACAGTCCCCCTGGGGAGGACAAAGAAGCAGGCACCGGGGAACTGTCTCCACTGGGAGCTGTCCAAGGCCACAGTGCTGACTGGGGATCTGGGGTGGGTTTAAGGACCGTGTGCCAAGGAGCTGTCCATGTTCTATGGTGCTGATGTAGAGCAAAGAGCTATAAGTGCCCCCTAGAGCTATCCAGGATAGCAGTGCTGACTGATGGAGCCCAGGGTTGGGAAACCTGAGGAGCTGGGTGTGAATGGGGTAGGCAGGGCACAGGGCATTTTCCATTAGGTCTTTGAACAGACATGGGGAGCTGACCTGAGATGTTTGGTGCTGCCCCTCAAAGCCAGGTTGTCAGGCAGTGGGGGTCTTCCAATGAGCAGGCCTGAGCCAACAAAATGACACAAGGCAAAAGGTCACTTGGGGCCACTTATGTGCATACATGGAAGATCCACCTTGGCCCATCAGTGCCATCTGTCACCAATGCCGAAGTCCCACTGTTAGTAATCCATTCTTTTGCATTGTGCATGGTCCTTACCCTCTGGTTCCTGCTGGGACCATATTTAAGTGGTGGTATCTCAGTAGGGCTGAGTTTATTAAATTCTTTTCTCCATGGAATGGGGAAGGTAAATTCACCCACAGAGGTGCCAAGGGATGAGTTTAAGTTGGGAGATTACTTTTGAATAGTGAGTTCTTTGAGGTTCAGATCAGAGAAGCAGGAAGCTAAGGCTTAGGAAAAGTCATTCTATGTGGTCTCAGAACACAGAGGCCAGGAAGTAGAATTACATAGAAGGAGGGGAAAAGCAGAAAAACAGAACTCCCGTATTCAAAGGAGGAGGGGAGTCAGACTGATGTAGGCAGTGGCAGGGGTGGGTATTTGTATATGTGGAAGAAAGTTTTTCAGACTTAATTTCTCACTGCTGTGGTAAGTCTTCTGAGTTCAAGCAGAGCTGCCCCTGGTTTGGTGACAGTGCATTTACTGCCTTCCATGCCCCAGCCCAGGTTATCTCCCCCAGAGTTTCCTTGGTGGAAAGCTAGTGACCTCTGTCAGGGCACTGACTCAGCCTCAAACCTGAAGGTGGTGAATCAGAAGGCAAGGAAGCCAGAGGAGGAACTGAGAGAAGGAACTGAGAGCAGGAGCTGCCTTCCATGGCCAAGGTTTCCTCTCCTTTCTCTCTTGATAAAGGCTTCTCTGGGTGGAGCTCACGACCACAGAGCAGGGCTGCTCAAAGTGGGGCTCTCCAAGGGCCACCCATGTTGGCATCACTTGGGGGCTGGTTGAATCCCCCAGCTCCAAGCCTGAAGAGATGAGTCAATCTCTGGTGGTTGGGCTGGGAATTTTAAACAAGCAGAACCACTGCCCTAGATCTCTGGGGCTCCATTTCCAGCCCCTCCTTCAGCTTTCTTCCTCTTGTAGCCAACATTCTGCTGGTTCTGGGTTCCAGAATCCTGCCTTGCTCCTGTAGCCCAGCCTATGGCTGAAAATCACCTCCAGCTCCCTGTCTCTGCTCTTCCAAATGCCACTTTTTGCCAGACCAGGCCCTAGGTGTCTTCTGGGAATGACTCCCACCAGCTGCTCCAGGGCCCTTCTGTCTTCATACCCTTGCCCAAGCCTGATGACCCCCTTCCCTTCTTCCCACCCTTCAATGGCTTCCCTGATCAGTTTTGCCCAGGGGTCTGAATGGCTTCTCTATGTTTTGCGCCAACTGTAGGTTTTTCCCACAGTCCTTGACCCTCTTAATGCCTCAGCCCTTGCTGGCAATGCCACCCATCTGGCATCGACTTGCACCCTAACATGAGTGGTTCCCAAACTGACATTTCTTCTCTGCCCTTTCTCCTAAGCTCTAGAACCAACCTTCCTGTGACTACCAAATGTCCCCTTTGAAGGTCCTCCTGGCTCTTAGATTTCCCCCCCAAATCCTCATCTTTCTGTGATCTCTGTGTCAGTTATGACATCCAATGTACCCTCACAGATTCCCGGAGTTGGACATCAGGGTCACCCTTGATTCTGTTTCCTCCTTATGTTCAATCAGGTGCCCAGACCCAGGGAGCAGTGGGGTAAGAGCTTCAGACTTTATCCTCTTCCTTGCCATCCTGAGCTCCTGACTTAGTTCGGTTTCTTCATCCAAAACCGCTCAAAGGCTCCTTATTACCCACCCGCTTCACTGTCCCCAAAGTGATGCTGACAGTGACTTCCATTTACTGAGTGTCTTCCACTTGTCAGGAGCTGTGTTAGGCTCTGAAAACATCTTATTTCACAATAACCCCATGACATAGGCATTATTCTCCCTATTTTACAGATGAGGAAACAGACTCAGAGAGGTGGAATAACATGGCGCCCAGGTCACAGAGCTAAGGAGCAGTAGAGCCAGGAGGAGAACTGGACCTGTCTGACTCTAAAACCTCTCAGATTTGAGCCACTCTCTTTATTAAAACCTGTCACTTGCTACTGTTGCCTGTTTAAAAAAATACGTATTCATGACCGCTGCATCCAGGATCCTGCATGACTGGCCGGAGCCCACCTCCCTGGGCTCTGGTGTAAGTGAACTCCTGTGTTTCTTGAACAACTAATGCATGCTCCTGCCTCCTACCCTCTGCAGACACTGTTGCCTCTGTCTGAGACTGTCTACACCCACTTTGCCTTTAATCAAAACCTTCCTCTCTAAGGCCCAGCCAGCCCTAATGTCAACTTCTCTGTGAAGTTCTCTCCAATTGTTCTGCTATACATTTCAACCCCCTTCCCACTGCCGGCCCATCACATGTGGCTCATTCCTCGGCTTCATACCCGCCACCCTCAGTCTTGGAGTGGGTTTTGCCAGCCTGCCTCCCCCACTAGACGGTGAACTCATTGAGATCAGGGCCTTCCTAGCCCCCAGTACAGGACTGGCCTCCACAAATGCTGGCTTCACAACTGAGAAAGCAATGTGACTATGGAAAGACACTGAGGACAACAGATCTTGGGATGCAGTCTGCATTTGGAAAATGGAAACTGGTCAGCTGGGTGGCAGGAAGAGCTGATGCTGAATGCAGCCAGGCGGTGTAAGTTGGCAAACCTGCTCCTGAATCTTAGGAAGCAGCTGCTCCAGCATCCCATTTCACAGATGAGCAAACGGAGGCTTTGCCAGGTTAAGGAGGTTGCCCAGGTTCATATAAACTGATGGATCTGAACCCAGGCAATCTGCCATCAGAATCCCTGCCTAAGCCCCTCCTGCGATGACTCAGAAGCCCAAGGGGGTGGTGGCTAAGGCAGTGGGACACACTGAAGCACTTGGGGTCTAGCAGGGAGCTGTCCCAGCCCTTCTGAACCACACTGGTCAGGCCCACACCTTCTGCCACACCCAGTGTTGCCTCCCACAGAGGATCCTTGTGGTCTGGCCATCACACCGTTCTCCCCCAACCTCTTCTCCATTCTCCACACAAAGCTGGAGGACAGGGATTAGGTTAAGACAGGACACTTAGAATCCGTCAGGAGTCAGGCCCGGGCCCAGGCCCAGCGACCAGGAGGGGTGCTGGGAGCACAGGACACTCCCACACTGAGCCTGTCCTCTGCGTTGACTGGCCTGGCCCCAGAGCTGCCTGACTGGCAGCCCCAGACCCCAGACCCCAGACCCCAGAATTCCACACCTCCTGGGCCCGCAGAATCTCTTTGGCTCCTGCACCCAGCAGGCTAGCCTGCTGATTAGTGACCGTCCCAGCCGGCCAGCTCGGCAGCTCTTCTCCTGACTTGGCATGGCTGTCCCGGCCAGTGCGGAGACAAACAGAATCCGCCCGGCACCTTGAACAGATGGTGCCACTTCTAAAAATAACGCCGCAACACGCTCCCCGGCGCAGCCAGTCCCGGCGACAGAAGGGGGTGCGGGTGGGGGTGGGGGCTGCTAGCTGCGCTCACCAGCCATCTGCACAGGGACAGATGCGAATGCAGCCTCCCGGGGGACGCAGGCCCAGGGGACCTCAGCCTTGCTGAAGCTGTGCAGAGCCATGGACCTGCTGCCTAGCTTTGTCCCTACAGTGAATGTAAAGAGTCCACGGCGGGTGTGCGGAGCCCGGCTCCTCTCTTTCCCCATCCTCATGACTGCCCCAGCAGCTCCTCCTTCACACGTTGCGTGGCTGGGGTTCCCACCTGAACACACGCTCTTCCTCGCCTGTTGCCTTTCACCTTGTGTCTTGGCCCCATATCCATAATCCCTAGTGCCATCTTCTCTTGAGAATTTCCTTCCATTCCCAGAAGCTTCCTCTTCCCTCTATGGATTCTTAAACCACTTTTCATTTGACTCATATCCCAGTAGGGTCAGAACTCCTTTGTTTGAGGCTGAGTCAGAAAGATCTGGGTTAGAACCCTCAACCTGCCATCACTGAGGGTAAATCTAGGCAGCCCTCCGGCCTCAGCTGCCGCATCTCTAAAATGGAGACCGTAATTATCCCTCACAGTGGGGCTGGGAAGCTGATGTGAGTTGCCCAGAGCCTGGCCAGCAGGAGACACAGAATCAACTGGAATGACAGTGATTTCTAGATGGGGAAGCGGAGGCCCTGAGTGGAAGGTACTGGCCCAGGGCCACAGAGTAGGTCTAGCAGAGCTAGGTTCAGGCTCAAGCCCTTTGCCAGAGCTTTCATCCTCCTGGGATGCTCCGGGATGTGTCTCCCCTTCATCCTGGGAAAGGGTTTTCCTTGAGTGCCAGTCCATTCTCCAATCCTGAGAGCTGGCCAGGGAGGCCTAAGGGACCCCCTGAAGATACACCCTTCCCATTCCTTGCTAAGAACCAGCCCTGAATCCCAGTCTGACCCCTGCAGCTTCTCAAGGAAGTTCAAATCCTGCCAGAAAATTTAAGAGATCAAAAGCCAAAGTGCTTCCAAGGCCCCAGGAGCCCCCAGTCCTTGGACCCTGGGGTTATCACATCCAGCAGACCTCCCACAACGGCCCCCAAAGCCTCTGCCCCCTCTGCCGTCCCAGCCCCGCAGTCTGCTCTCCTCCTCCTCCATGGGGCATGGTTCAGCCCCTCATCACCATTATTCTGCTCTCAAAGGTCCTACTCCAGCCACGGCTGCCCTTCCTTTCTCTCCTGAGGCCCCCAATGGCTCTGGGGGGTCTCCCTGAAGAGGAGGGGTACAGCGACCCCATGGAGGGGGGACCGATGTCACCTAGATTCCAGGCCTCATGTTATGTTGCCACTAGGGCCTGCTCTCTGTGGGGTGTAATCCAGGAGTTTAGGCTTGCGGTTTCAGATGCAGTCAGAACCTACGCTCAGACCTCGCACAACTCTAAGTCACGGGCTCTTTCTCCAGCCCACCTCACCTGCTCTCTGCCTCTCTACCTTTTTCAGTCCCTGACACCTCCTGCTAAATCAGGGCTTTCTGCTAAACCAGACTCCTTGCTACAGTCGACCAACAAGGCCAGAGCCACCACCTCTCTTTCCCTCTCCAGGGTCAGGTACAACATGAAAGGGATGCCAGGTTTGGGAGGCTTCAGCGCATGCCTCTTTAGTGGCTGACACAGACCCCAATGACATCAGGCCTGCTTGGAGCTGGTCCTTGTCCACCATGTCTGTTACTGCAGGGGTATCCCAGGAAGCCCCTCCCCAGAGCAGAGACCACCAAAGGGGCATTGTTATTTGCAAAGCTTGATAGAAAGCCAGAAGAGGCCCTGATTCCCCAGGCTTACTTGAATCCAGAGATGAGACAGGACCTCAGAGGTCAAAATCCCTGTGATGCCCAAGCCTCTTCATAGCACCTGTTTTTGCTTGCATGCCTCCCTTGACGGGGGACTCACTCCCTTTTTCCATGATAATCTATGTCAACACTGGTGGTTACTAAGTTCTTTGGGCTGAGCTGAAATTTTCTCTTTGCTAACTATTTTTTATTGTTTTACAGTTAATGGGTGTTCTGTGACTCACACAGAATAACCCTGCTCTCTCCTCCACTGAAAGTTCATGACCATGGGTGCAGAGATGTGCGTGTGCCAGGGAAGAGTGTGTGCATGGCTGTGCAATCCTGCATACATGTACAGGTGTGTCTTTGTGTGTGTCAGGGAACAGGGGAGCACATGCACGTTTGCACAAGGGTGTGCATAATCCTCCTGGACATGTCTGAGCAGGGGGTGTTCTGAGATGTGCAGAAGTGCACATATTGGGAAATAAGACTCTGCAGTGTCTGGAAGGGGATCTTAGGGAGCCAAGGGTCATGGCGAAGAGCTTTATTACTATCTTGAGACTACCTCAGTCTCCCAGTTTGGGAGATGGGTGGGTGGCCAGAGGGGGTACCCCCAAAGGCTCCAGAACAGCACAGAACAGAAGGCCAACCTGCAGCAGACACCCCGTCACTATCTTGAGGCTGTCCGCAGGGTGGCCCTGAAACCCTGAACCCACACCACGCCACCAGATGACTACATCTCTCAGGGAACTCTGCCAGTAGGGCTTGCCCTAAACAAAGTGAGAGTGATGACAGAACAGCATGTCACATGAGTGGTCATTAAATGCTTTGCAGCCTCACAAAGAACCCACGATCACTCCCATTTCACAAGTGTAGAAGCGAAGGCGAGAAAGATGCAGGGGCCTGAGCTGCGTTCGGCAGAGTGACGTCTTCAGGGGGCAACCTGGGGGCTCCGGATTCTGCACAGAACATGCAACTCCAGGGCTGGTCACCCCGAGAGACGGGTGTCTAGGCCTTGGGCCCGCCTGGCTTAGAGGTCTACCTTTAGTTGGTCCCTCTTTGGACCTCAGTTTCTCCATCTCTAAAATGAGGAGGTCGGGCCAGACGGCTTCTAAGAGACCCTCACACATTGGCTTGTACTACGCCTTGGACACTGGATGGGACCCGGGGCAGGAGACCTCTCTGGCTCCTGGCATCTCTACTCCAGCAGGCATGCGTTTGCCCTTGGGTTGGCTGGAGTTATCTTCTGGATGCTGAGACATCCATGAGGACAAAATTTTCTGTTTAAAAAAATTAAAAATCTACTCAGAGCTGCCTTGTGAACAATCTGTCATGCCTTATCCCAAGCTGTTCCCTTCCATTTGCTTCTCTGACTGGTAGACTCCTATTCAGCCTGCAGGGCCCAGCTCAGAGGGCCCCTCCTCAGTGAACCCCATGCTGACTCCACTCTCCAGGCAGAGTCCACTGATCCATCCATGGGGCTTGACCATTCACTCCATCGAGGGCAGGGGACTGTGTCTATCCATCTCAGGTCCCCAGTGTACCTGACAGACATAGCTGGTGCCTAACAGAAGCTTGCTGAGTGACTGTAGGAACCCATGGCTTGAGCTCAGAAACTGAGAGACAGCAAGATTGCCTGGGTCATGGGATCATCCACTTCTTCAACAACTACTTGCTTTTGAATACAAAGGCAGAGAGCACGCATTGAACACCTACTGCGTACCCAGCACTGGCCTCTAGGAAGGATGGACATTATTGCTGAACGAGAGGAAATGAGATCACATTTCTGGCAGGGAGGTGCCCACTGTGATCATGGCATTGGAGTAGCAGTAACTAAAAAAAATAATCATAAGAGCAGCTAAGGTTTATTACTGCCAAGGGCTCCTCCCTGTATTAAGCTTGTTATATGCATGATCTCACTCAATCCCACACTAGCACTTGAGACTAATACTCTAATTTTACAGATGAGGAAGCTGAGGTTCAGACAGTGGGGTGACTGGCTAAGGTCAAGTGACGGTCTGCATTAGGGTCTGAGTCCCAAGGCTGTAATCTTGACCTCGACCCTCAACAGATTTCCAGGCCCAGAACCAGTCTCCCATGGTGGGGACACCAGTGGGGTGAAATGTGTTGTTCTAGGGGAGAGAGCGAAAGCCAGGGTCGGTCCTGCCCTCCCGCTCGAGGTGGAGGAACAGTGCCTGGTGTCCAGGTAGGCTGGGGACTGGGAGGGAGCCCCAGACTTTTGCCAACTTCAACATCCATAAGGAAATCCCCAGTGGGATTCTTGTCTGCTACTCGGCTGACAGGTGTGAGGCGGGGGCTTTGGCTGCCCTGGCAGGCTGGGTGTGAGGGGCGGGAAGCAGATGGCAGCCCCTTTCTGCGTTTGGAAGAAGTCAAGGGTGAAATCCTGGAGCCGTCAGCCTGGCCGCATCACCTGCTGTTAGAAACGGCCCCTGGGCCAGAGGGCTGGCGGCCACCCAACGTGGCTTTGCTGACGAATGACAGGCCTGGGGAGGCACGGCCACCAGCCCAGCACTTTGCCATGGATAACATCACTATCTTATAAATAAGGACTGTGGCTGGAAGGGGGTTATTCACAGTACGGCCATCTCTGTCTCTCCTGTGAGCCTGGGACTGAGGGAGCGAGGTGCCCATTTTAAAGACGAGGAGGCTGAGACTCGAAGAAGACAAGCAAGTTCCTTGACACGGTCCTTCAGACGCAGTGCTGAGACGAAGCAAGGCAAGGGAGGCCCCCAGGTGCAAAATGCAAGACGGTGCTCACTCTCAGGTTCCTGAGAGTACCCAGTCCCTGTCCCTCCGCTAGCTGTCTGCCCTGCAGTTCAAGTCCACCTCAATGACCCATGCACCTACACTGCCCCACCCTCCACCCCAAACACAGGGCAGAGATTGCAAATCCACAAAGAGATTTCAAACCCATTTAGGTAACTGTATGGATGATGCAGTTGTAATAGATTCTAAGAAGTACCCAGATGTAAAAGATGCTCAAAGCCAATGTCTCAGCAATCAGTTCCCTGAGCAGCAATGGATTCCAGGGCAACCACTTCATTTCTCACTTTCACTCATTTGGCAAACTTTTGCTGTGGGCCCACCACGTACCTGGACCTGTGGGCTGCCACGTGGGTGGAGAGGAACCGGACACAACTTTCTGTTCTCAGAAAGCTCTGTCATTACCTCCCAGGGTGGCACAGGGCTTGCATGTTATAAATTTAATATAAGCAATCATGCTAAGCTAACATCTACGCAGCATTTTCTATGTGCCAAGCACTTTATATGCATCATCTCATTTGATCCACATCACAACTCTGAGGCAGGTATTCTTATCATCCCATTTTGCAGAAAAGAATAATGAGGCAAAGAGATGTTACGTAACTTGCCCAAGGTCACTCAGGAAGAACACGGCAGAGCTGTGATGGATGCTGAGCGAAATGTTTGGTGGGTGACTGAATGAAAACAGACGGGAGGTTGTGCAGGGAGGCCAAGTAAACATAAGGGTGATGTGATTGGTTAAATGTGACCATGCAAAGTGCCCTGACTGCTCCAGGGAGCAGCATCAGGCCTCCTGAGGGCAGCGCTAACAGAGGGTCAGGGAAGTGTCCGTGCTTTTGGGCAAACTTGGATTGCAGGCTTCTAAGAAGAGGGTGACAGTGACAGCCACCGTATCAGTTAGCAGTGCGAGGAAGCTCTGATTTCTCCCCCTCTGAGCCTGACCACGTGCTCCACTTATAAAAATATCCCAGGCCAATTGCCCCTCGTACCCTGAGAAAGTGGGCTCTGAGACAGGCTGGCCCTGGGCAGGTATAGGAGGAGCAGGAGGCCCTTCCTGGGCTGGCCCGGCCGAGGGACCCAGCCCGGAGCCCTCTCGCTCCCCGGCCACAAGGTCACCACAGTGACGGGGCTCCAGCCTCAGGGAGGGGGCTGCCGCTGGACACCCGGACACCCAAGCCTCCCCAGCTCGCGCCTCGGTTGCCAGGTAACCATGCGGCTCAGGTTTCGGGGGCCGAGGACAGGGCCTGGATGAGAGCATCAGTTAATAATAATAGATCCAGCCCAGCCCGATGGGGCTGCTAGAGATACACAAGTCTCTCTGGGCAAGGCCTGGGTGGCCCTCGGGTCATCTTGCCAATGGAGAGACTGAGGTCTGGGAGGGAAAGGGAGTCGCCTGAAGTGACTAGTGAGTTAGTGATGAAGGTGGGGTCACCGCTCTGAGAGGCTGGAAGAGAAATAACAGTTCAGGAAGTGATGGCAAGTGTAGCTGCCACATGCAGGGCACTGGCTATGTGCCAGGCACTGTGCCAATGGCTCCTCCCACAGCAGCCCAACTCATCCTCAAAACGACAGTGAGGTGTAGATGTTGTTTTCATGCCCACTTTATAGATGGGGACACTGAGGCGCAGAGAGACTGTGCAGCCTACTTGAAAGCATTGAGCTGGTGCATGACAGAGGTCAGATAGGAACCCAGGCCAGTGTGACTCTGAAATCCGCAAGCTTCACCCCGGCTGGTACTGCCCTCAGGGACTAAGGAGAGGATGGGCAAGGACTGAGGGCCCGCGGCACAGCTGGTGGCCTTTCATCTCTGCAGCAGCCCCGGAGGGGGAGGCGTCTCACTCTTTCTGTCTCAATGCCGAGGATGCTGAGCTCAGAGGGTTAAGTGGTGGTTGCCAGGTGACCTAAGTAGTAGGTGGGGATGTAGGATTTGAACCCACATCTCTCTGGCTTCAATTCTCAGGCTGACCCACTTTGCTCAGTTCACTGGCAGAGGCCTGGGGCAGCGTCCCTCTGCCAGGCCTCCCAGCTTCAGGCATCTCTGCCCGACCACCCCCAGCAGGGCAAGATTTCCAGGTACAGGACCCCACTCCCCAGCCCGCAAGAGAGCCGGCAAGCCCCAGCATAGAGCAGTGACCTTTGATTCCAGACCACTAGACCTCTCCCTCGGTCGCCCATACCCTCACCTCCCGCAACCTGAGCCTGGGCTGGACGGGGACACGCAGGTTGCCATGGAGACAGCACATCGGATACTGACCTGGGGACCTGCTGGCAGCCCAGGGCAGGGGCAGGCCGTGCCTCAGAGGGATGGCTGGAGGGGCGGAGGACAGGGGACCTGGGGGCCCTGTGGCAGCTGTGGTTGCTCTGTGGGCCAGGCCGGGCAGAAGCTGCTATTTATAATTCTGCTGAATGGGCCCAATGACTTGACTGACAGTCCAAGGGCCGGGAAGCCCAGCAGCTGCACAAAGGGGAGGAAACAGCTCAGGAACTTCCACCCCACTCCCTCACCCTCTGGGCCTTCAGCTCTGAGCAGGGTGCTGAGGGAATTCGGGGAGGATAGGACCCCTTCCCCACCGCCTCCTCTAGCCTCAACATCCACCACTCTGGATGATCCTGCCCTCATCCCTGTGTCCTGGGCCAGGCTCAGCCAGTATGGGAGGCTGGGTGGAGGGGCTGAATCCTGCGTTCTGGTCTTAAAGGGGCTCAGAGCGCGTGTGTGTGCCTGCACGTGTGAGTTCCAGGATGCCTCCCACTGGAGGGGGAGGAGGGGGCAGGGGTGAAGGGAAAGAAAGGGGAGAAAGAGAAGCTGTAAGGCACAGAGGAACTTGAGAAGCTGGGGTGGGAGGGGCTGGGGAAGAAAGGAGGTGGAGGAGGGGGAGAGAAACAGAGGCAGACTCCAAAAGAGATAAAGTGAGAAGTAGAGAGAGGGAGGGAGAGAGAGGAAGGAGGGGGGAGGGAGGTGGACAGAAGGAGGGAGGAAGAGAGGGAGAGACAGAGGGAGACAGAGAGAGGGAAACAGACAGACACGCAGCCAGAGGGACTGAAGCAGAGACACAGAGAGGAGGGAGAGGGGAGGACAGAGCATCGCGTCCTCTCTGCCCTGGTGGTCAGGCTGCTGGTTCAGAAGCCAAAATACAAACATGACCAGGTCTCGTGGGGCAGCTCAGCAGACCATATGTGGGAGGAGAGAGGGCCTGGGCTGCACAGCCTGCACACACCGCCCCGCCACCTTGGCCCGGAGCCGGGCTCCGGCCTGGGCAACCCTCCTCCAGCCCCCTCGCCACCTGGGGGCACAGGGCAGGGCAAGGACTGCTCCAAGGGCGCCGGAACCCAGCCAGGAAAGGCATGGTGGCAGCTCCCGGGGCTTGCTGGGCTGTCCGCCCTCGGATCAGGGTTATTTAAGGAGCTAAGCAGCAGGAACACACCCCCTCCTCCCTTGTTCACGGGCCAGTGGCTGCTGACTCAAAATATTCTCTCAAGGAAATTGTCTCCCCAAAATCCAATGTCACTTCTCCTGAGAGGCCTTCCCTGACCCTCTAGATTAAATTCTCTGCTTGCACAGGGCCTAACTTGTACATTCGGTCCAGTGCTCATTCTGGGGAACCACAGCCAGAATCCGCCTATTCCCCACATCGGACTGAGAGCTTCAATTTCACCGAGCAAGAACTTTACCTGAGCCATCTGGTTTAGTCTCTTGGCAGCCCTCTGTGGAGGCTTCAGGAGCAGGTCCCTTTTACAAAGGAGGAATCAAGGCTCAGAGAGGTTAAGTGGTTTCCCTGCGGTTTCACTGTGGGGAAGTTGTTGAACCAAGTTCTGACCCAAGGCAGCCTGATGTCAGAGCTCAGTCACATGACCGCCGGGCATTCAGCCTCCCTGGCTCTAATGATCACTTCCACTCTCATGACTCTGCTCAACACCCTTCCATGGCTCCCCAGTGCCCAGATCCAAACATCCCGCCTGGTGCTGGTTCCTTTCCCTTATTTGTCCTTCCACGGTCCCTTCAGATCTCATCCTCCCTCCCCTGATCTCCTGCTTCAGGCCGCCTTCTGTTTTGGCTTTTTCTGATTTATTCACTCAACAGTTATTTAAGGAGCACCTACTGTGTGCCAGGCACACTGTGCTTACTTCTGTTGGGAAAGGCAGGCTGTGAAAAAAGCTATGAAGAGAGTAAGGCATAGTGACTGACTGCTAGGGGACAGATTTTGCCAAGCAGACATGCAAAGAGCTGGGGCCAGTCTGTGCCATGCAGAAGGAACAGCACAGGCGAAGACCCTGAGGTGGGAAGGGGCGGGGCGTGCTTTTTATAACCGAAAACATGACCAGGACTTGAGAGTGAGGCAGAGGGACGAGGCAAGCTCAGAGAAGGGCCGGGGGCAAACCGTATGAGGCTTCCAAGCCATGGTGAAGAATTTGGATTTTATTCCAGGTGCGGAGGGATGCCTCTAAATAATTTTAGGTGGCAGATTAACATAGTTTGCTTGCTTGTTTGTGTCTGAGCTTCATCATCCATTGGAGGATACACTGTTGGGGTGACAGGAAAAGAGAGCGGGGAGGAAGAGAGTGGCTACTGCGTCATCCAGGCAGTGGGGACGGGGCGCTGGCTGCAGGGGCGGCAGTGGCGTGGGCAGGTGGGAGAGCGGAAGTGGAACCAAGAGGATGAGCTGAGGACAGGGAGGCAGAGGAGCACGGCTGATAAGGGCTCTGCCTTCAGCAAGAGGGTGGACAATGGTGCCACTTCCTGGGACAGGGAGTTGGGGAAGGAGCGAGATTTAGAGGAGTGGGAGGGCACGATTAAGAATCCCGTTTTGGACTTGTTTGCTTTGAGATGCTTGTGAGATGTCCAAGTAGAGACGCCAAGCGGCCAGTTGGATGATGAGTTGGGAGTGCAGAAGAGAGACTCTGGCTGAAGGTATAAATATGGGAATCAGCAGCTTAAAGATGGTATTTAAAGCCACATGACAAGGTGAGATCACCAAGGAAGAGGGCGCTGTGAGAGAAGGGAAGAGGCTCAGAGCCGAGCCCCCAGCACTTGGCGGTCAAGGAGAGAAGAAGGATGGAGCCCTACAGCCTGCTGGCTGACCTGACCGGTGACTTCCCTGCTCAAAAGCCTTCAGTGGCTCCCTACTACCCTCAGAACAAGGTTCAAAATCTGGAGCTCGACACAAGGTCCTCCTACTTCTCCAGTCTCATGTCCTTAGGTCCCTCCCTCGTATCCTTCCTTCCAAACCTAATAAACATCCTGTCAAGTTGCACACCCCAGGCTTTAGCCCAGGCAGCTCCCCCTGCCTGACATGCCCTCCTATGGGCAAAGGCTAATTCGAACTCTTGCTTTTCTAGAGCTCCCTCTAACCTCCCAGGCAGACTTTGCAGTCCCGTCTCTGTGTTTCTATGGCCTCTGGACATACTACACAATCACTGTATTTCTGGCAGCTCCTTGGAGGAGGGGGCTGGTTCACCTCCAAGACCTGGGCCCAGCACGCCTGAGGCTTAGGGTGAGCCCTCGTGAACTCAGCGTCCATCCCCATGTCACCTACGAGTCAGAAACATGCTATCTGAGCTGGAGTGGGCTGAGAACGTGGACTGAATCACATCTGCTTTGGCCTGGGCTGGCGCTCTGAACAGACTCAGCAGAAGGAAGGTGCATAGAGGGAGGAGCGGAGGGGGCGTGAGAATCAGGGGCGGCCACAGGGCATGTGCCAGGCCTCCCACCTGCCCTGTTGCAGCAGGAGGGGAAAAAGATGAAAACACAAAAGTAGGGAACAAAGAGCAATCAAGTTCATCTTCCCTCATGACTGCCCCAGCTCATGACTGGAGACTTCATTGTGCAGGAAATCAAAGAGACATTGGGAGAGAGGCACTGGGTCTGGAGGGGTCACGACAAAGCTCCTGCACCCTCCTGGGTTACTTTTTTCTGTGTCATGTCTGATGTTCCTGCAGAAAGCCTCTCTAGCTGGGTGACTGGGGACAGGTAACTTGGCCATTTAATGAGCACCTAGTAGGTGTCAGGCACCAAGTGTTTGTTCAAGGGTATGGACTGGGGTTACCTAGACCTGGACTCTGATTACAGCTCTGCTACTTCTGCACAGCCTCGGGCAGGTCACTGCTTTGCTCTGGGCCTCAGTTTCTTCATCTGCAAGATGGGGATATTTACACGTGCATGGTTAGGCTTTGGGGGAAGTGATGTGTGACAATGGCTGTGACACATTGAGCACAGTGCCTGCCACACGGCTGTCTCCTTTCCTTATCCTATCTGTGCTGTTAGAGGAGTGTTCATGCTCCCATTTTACAGATAGGGAAACTGAGGCTCAGAGACACCCAGATCGCAGAGCTAGAATGCACAGAGCTGATGCCAAAGGGGACTTCTGTCCCCGAAGCCGAAGGCCCCTCCCTCTGCGATGCCCCATGTGTCTGTCCTCTTACTTGTCATTCACAGAGGCCTTGGGTTGGAGCTGGGAACTCAAAGGTAATTCAGACAAAAGCTTCACCCTCTGGGAGTCATGGCCTCCCACCACTGACTACTGTATACCACCTCCTCTCAATCAGAGAAGCTGTGGCTGGGAGGATGGGGAGGGGACTCCCAACTGTGCAGAAAGAGAAAGTGTTTGGGAAGTCCTACTGCACAGGCCCAGTTACTCCTTTTGAGAGCAGGCAGGCAGCTAGGATTACTCTTCTGAATCTCAAGTTTTTCCATCAGCGAACTGGCATAAATTCCATCTCTCCCAGAAGATAACCAGAGGGCGAAACAGAAAAGCATTTGGGTGGCCTTGGCGTCATTACAGGGAGCCCCAGATCAGGCTGTCTTTAGCTGAAGTCTGTGCAAAGTTCCTCTGTAAAGGTCTGGGTAGATTGCCACTTTTCTGAGGAGGAAGCCTGTGGCTTCTTTCATCAGCTTCTCAAAGCAGTCCCCGACCCCTCTGTTGTCTCAAAAAGACCCAGAATCACTACTAGCGGGACCAAGTCAACTCCATGTTTTCTTACGAATGCCGTGTAGACACAGTACCAAGATGGCGGAGCCAGGAAACCCAGAGGCCTGGGGATGCTAGAAAGAGCAAGGTTCAAGGCTGGGACCAAGGCCACTTGAAAGTCACTCACTCTACAGCTCTCCTGCGGTCCTGTGGCTTGGGATCCTGTAGGAACCAGCTCCCCTCCATGCCAGCATGGCAGAGGAGAAAGAACTCGGATGCTGGTCTTTCCCAAGCAAAATGCAAAGCTAATTCTTCCAGACAGCAAGTTCCTGTAACCTTAATTGATCAGCCTCTAGTTTAGAGAAAATTAGATTTCATCTGACTCTTCCATTAGCCCCGGGGACAGGAGTGAAGTCAACAGTGCAATACAGAAAGCTCTCATCACAGACGCACCCTGAATTCGGCCAGAGAAGTAGACGGAGGATATAAGCCATGCCCCCATGAGATATCACTCAGAGCAGGTACCTTGGGGAAATGCTTAGGGGCTCACCTGCTCGGACATCCACAACCAGACCCGTCCCACAAGTGAGTCATACGGTGGGTGACCCCCCGGAGGCTCCAAAGGCAGGCTGTAGCCTGAAATATCAGCTGACTGCAGGGGCCTCAAACGTGGTTCCTCCAGCTCAGGCCTCATCACGAGCGACAGACACCAGCTTCCTACCTGGCCTCTCTACCTGGCTGTCCCCACATCTCATCCCCAACAGATCTCAGGTCCAACTTGTCAGTATCTTCTTTTCTGATAAATGCTTTTGTGAATCTGCTCTGAAAAGTTATTTCTTATTCCTAGGTGGTGAAGATGTTCTTTGTCTTCTTCTAGGAGCTTTATAGCTGCAGTTTTACACTCAGATCTATGAGTCATCTCAAGTTAATTTTTCTCATCTATTTTCCTTCTTATTGTGGTTAAATCCACATAACATAAAATTTACCATTTTAACCATTTTTAAGTGTTCAGTTCAGTGGCGTTAAGCACATTCACATTGTTGTGCAACCATCACCCTCATCCACCCCCAGAACTTTTTCATTTTTCCAAACTAAACTCTGTCCCCATTAAACAAACTCCTTGTTCCCCCTCCTCCAGCCCCTGGAATCACCATTCTACTTTCTGTCTTTATGATTCTGACTACTCTGGGGACCTTGTGTACATGGAATCACAGTCTCTTCTGTCTGGCTTATTTCACTTAGCACAACGTCTTCAAGGTTCTCTCATGTTGTAGCGTGTGTCAGACTTCCCTTACTTTTTAAGGCTGAATAATATTCCCTCGTATGTATAGACAATATTTTGTTTATCTGTTCTTCTGTTGATGGACACCTGGTTTTCATGAATAACGCCACAATGAACATGGACGTGCAGACATCTGTTTGAGTCCCTGTTTTCAACTCTTCTGGGGATATACCCAGAAGTGGAATTCCTGGATCATATGGTAATTCTGTTTCATTTTTCGAAGAGCCACCATACACTTTCCTGCAGCAGTTGGACCACTTTACATTTCTACCAACAGAGCAGAAGTGTCTCAGTTTCTCCGCATCTTTGCCAACGCTTGTTTCGCTTTGTTTTGTTTCTTATTGTAGCCACTGTAATGGCTGTGAAGTGGAACCTCACTGTGGTATTCATTTGTGTTTCCCTAACGACTGGCAATGTTGAACATCTTTCAATTTGCATATTGCCTTTGGAGAAATGTCTGCTTGTTTCATTCGCCCATTTTTGAACGGGGTTGTTTGGCTTTTTCTGGTTGAGTTGTAGGAGTCCTCTACTCTGGACATTAAACCTTGTCAGATATTGGATTAGCAGGTACTTTCTTCCATTCTATGGGTTATTTTTTTCAGTCTGTTGACAGTACCCTTTGCTGCACAGAACTTTTTAAGTTTGATGAAGTCCAGTTCATCTATTTTTTCTTCTGTTGCTCGTGCTTTTGTTCTCTAAGAAATAATCACCAAAAGACCTTCTCCCCACTCTGTTTTCTTCTCCCTCAGTTTGAGTTGTGTATGGCCTGAGATGTGAGTTCAACTTAACATACCTGAAATCCAACCCTTAAACTATACTGCCGGCACCTCCTTCTCTCCTGGGGTTCACTGTCCCCGTGAAAGGCCTCATCTTCTCTCCTGGTGGACAGCTCAGAACACAAGTCACCCCTGCTACCTTCCTCTTCATCATCCAAGTCCTGTCATTTTGCTCTTTCCTACGTTTCCTTGAAACCACTCACGTTTCTTCATCTCCACATCCCCTGTTCTAAGGTTTCTCATCTCATGCTTGGATGACTGCAGGAGCCTCTCAACTGGCCTCTCTGCTTACTCTCGGAAAAGCAACTCTGATTACAACACATCCTCCCCATCTTGTTCTTAGGATAAAGACAGAACTCCTCAATGTGATCTTCAGAGCCCTGGATGGCCCACCCAATACCCCATTCTCCTCACTCTCTCTGCCCCTAGCCACTCTGCTCACTCTCCCCACCAGGTGTTTGTTCTGTTCCCTCTGCCTGGAATGTTAATGCTGTTCCCTCCCCCTCAGCACCTAGCAAAGTCCAACTCATCCTCCTACTCCTGGCTAAATCTCACCTCCTCAGGGAGGCCTTCCCTGACTCACCGACTATATACTCTCTGTTGCTGCGCTCATCATGGTCGGATTTTACATGTATGTTTGTGACTGCTGGATTAAATGTTCAACACTAGACTGCTGAGGGCAGGGCTTGGGTCTGGTTTTTAATCACAACCACACATTCCTAGGGCCTAGCACAGTGTCTAGTACACAGTAGGTCATCTGTAAATAGTTTAGAGAGGAAGGAAAGAAAAAATGCAGGAAGGAAGGGAGGAAAGGAGAGAGGATGTATGCATGGAGTGAAAAGATCGATTTCCTTTGCTTTATAAGGTTCTACCCCAAGTGGGAAGCTAGGGCCTTCATGATCTCCAGAGGGCAAGGAATGACTTTCTGTCAATTCCAGCTTTTCTAGGAACTTATGTGACAAATGCCATGTAGGCCCTTTCTCAATCTGATTCCTCATTTATACAGTGGGGATAACAACATTCCCCTGTAGAACTGTCGTATTAGAAGACATGATGTATGTGAAAGTGCTGAGACCCAAACAGGACCCAAACAGATGACCTTGAGCCCAGCCATACTCCCAGATATAGCCAAATTCTCCTAGGCTCTCTGTGTTACAGTCTTCTCTTCATTGGCCGTCAGATTTGGGCATGGACATATCCCTAGAATGGAACATGGAGACTCAAGTTCCTTTTGAAGCACACAGTCTTTGAGAGCTCCCCTAGGTAATGTCCTGGGAAGCTTAACTCAGCTACACCTGGATCTAGCCATACCTGAAGATTGCTTAGAGCAGGAACCTCAGCAAAATGCTCATGGCTCATCTGCTTGGACATTTTTTGGGTAAAGTTTGGAGGTTATCCAAGATTTAGCCCGGTTTGGTGGGTCAGAGGTGGATGACCCCAGTATGAGTCCACTGTCTCCTACAGGCCTAGACTCTGGGCAGTTCTTCCCTTGCATGTGACTTGAATCAGTTTTCCTAGTGGGTGGGGAGACCCCTTAGCTGCCCTAGGCACCAAGTGAAGTCCAGGACAAGTCCTGAGAAGCTCTAGGACCCACCCTGGACCCTGATGTTGCTCACAGGGATATTGGTCCACCCTGGACTCAGCACTGGAGGAAGGGCTATGTCTCAAGTAGGAGGCTTCCTCAATTCTAGGCCTCCTGCTTCTGCTCCCTGCCCTCTCTACTGTCCTTTCCTCACAGTTGGGGTCATGTAGGCCCCCTACAGGCTCTAGGCTTTGGGCTCAGTGGGCCCCTATCTGGGAGGGGAGTCAAAGATCCCAGGCCTCCAGCTCAGAGGGCTCTTGCCTTCTGGGCAAACAGACCCCAACTCTTGTCCCTGGCACAGAGCTCCCTCCCACAGCCCTGTTCTTTCAGGGCTAAGACTCTGCCAAGGTCTTGCCAGAGACCCTACTCTGACCTGGGCCCTAGGCTCGGTCCATGCTTTCTCGTTAGTCCTTCTCAAGTCCGTCCCCTTCTCTCCATCTCTACTTCCATCATCAAGGCTCACCTGGGCCATCGCACTAGCCTCCTCATTGATTTCCCTGCTAACGTCTTGCTCCTAAAACCTGTTTGTCACACAGCAGCAGGCTGACATTCCTAAAACATAACCTGGATCACATAATTTCCCTGTTTAAAACCTTCAATGGCTTCCACTACACTTAGAACTGAGTCTAAGGGATAAATTGGGAGTTTGGGATTTGCAATACTAATCACTATAATATAAGACAGATAAACAACAAAGTCCTACTGTATAGAATTTATTCAATATCTTGTAATAGCCTATAATGAAAAAGAATATGAAAAGGAATATATATATATAGGTATAACTGCATCACTAAGCTGTACACCAGAAATTAACATTGTAAACCAACCGTACTTCAATAAAATTTTTTAAAAAATGAACAAAGTCCAAAATCCGGGGTCTACAAGGCTGGGCCCAGGTCTTCTGGTTCTGCCAGCCCTCCCACTTCCTCTCCCACCGCTTTATCTTCCACACGCTCCCCTCAGTCCGTCCCACTTGCCATGTCTGGACCTTACAACAGAGCATCTCTTTATGTTGCAGTTACAGATGTCCAGGGCATCTGCCTGGGGCTGCTGGGACCTTCCTGAGAATGAACGTAACACAGACGCAAGCAAAGCTGAGGAATGAAGAAACTCATTTGAGCACCAGGATACAGCCACACCTGAAGCCAACATATCTCTTTTTTTCTTAAGCTAACTTAGTTGACGTCTATATTACTTGCTTCTGAAAGTAACCCCAGTTAATTCAACTGGCCAACCTTCCTCACCCCACCCCACCTCCTTTTCTGTTCCTCCGACATGTCAGCACACTCTCGCCTCAGGGCTTTGCCTACGCTGTTCCCTCTGCCTCGAGTGCTCTTTCCCCAGCTGTCTATATGTCTCACTTCCTAACCTCTTCAGGTTCCTGCTCAAATGTCTCCTCCTTAGAGAAGCCTGCTCTGCCCACCTCATCAAAAAAAGCCCCCCAAAACAAAATGTCTCATCATCATCCCCTACCCCCTTTCTCTGGGTTATTTTTTAAAATAACACTTTCAACCACCATGAACGTTGTACGTTTACTTATTGTCTGTCTCCCTCCGTTAAACTTTAAACTCCACGAGGATAGGGATTGTATTAGGATGACCAGCTACTCGGATTTGCTTGAGACTGGGGGATGGGATGTGGGACTTTGATGACTAAAACCGGAATGCCCTGGGTCAGCCAGGGCAACGTGACCACCCTGGACTGCCTTGTTTGTTTACTGTCAAACCTCACTGCCCAGACCAGCGCTGGCATGTGGGAGGTGTTCAATACACAGCTGAGCAGGTAGACGGATGCCGGCCCTGGGCCAGGCGGTGCCACGCAGCATCTGTGCACACTGCTTCCTGTTGTCCTCGTGGCCAGCCCTGGGAGCTGGGCTCTTTTATCCCTAGTTTACAGGTCAGGAGCTTGAGGTGGGGGCAGCGTGTCCAGGCCACACAGCTGGTAGGGCAGGACTGGAATCCCGCTCAGCTGGGCTCAAGGAATCAAGCCCTTAATCAAGCCTCTGCGTGCCTCCCAGTTATAGCCTGCTCTGCTCACACCAACTCACCCTCAGCCTCTGTCACCTAAACAGCCACATCCAGGCCCAGAGCAGCTCGCCCTCCACCTCGCCCCTCTCAGGTGGGTGAGAACTCATCCAAGGGCGGCTTGTTCTTGGCCAGGTTGGTGGTGAAAGAGAGGGAGAGCCGGCAGCTCAGGGGCTAGAACCCCACAGTGTGGTGGCCGGGGTCCTGAATGGTGCACCCCCAGGGCTCCGGGTATCCCTGGGGGCTTGTCAATCACAGCTGCCTGCTCAGCTGGGCCTCACCCCGGTCACTGAGCTGGAGAAAGCCTGTTTCCTGCCCACTCACAGGGGCCTAGACGAAAACACCCTTCTCACCGCAGTTAAGGGAAAGACCTCTCTCTGCCATCCCAGACCTGCTGCTCCCCCTGCCACCCCCACCTGCCATCAGAACCACGGGAACAAAAGAGGAGGCGGTGCTTCCCTGGGCCAATTTACCTCTTGTCTGATCCCTATAAACAACCTTGCGACAGCTGCTCGTTCTTATGCCCATTTCACGGACGAGGAAACTGAAGCCCAGAGAGGTGAACACCTTCACCCATGCCACACAGCTCATAAGGGGGATTCTCGGAGATGAAGTCAGGGCTGGTCCCAGCCTCACTGTTGTCTATTCTACCTCTTCTTGCTGGTGAGGGAGATGATGGAGATGATGCTCCAAATCTCCACTGTTCACTGAGCCAGGCACTTCCCACTCATTAGTTCTCATTTCAGCCTATGATTGTGTGCATTTTTCAGGAAGTTGGACTGCACAGGAGTGAAGGGGTTGACCAAGGTCACATGGCCTGGATGATTCCTACCGGAGCCTGTCTTGCCAATATGCTTCCCTCCTCCTTGCCTTCCCCCCGTCCACCTACCCACGCACACATCTAACAGCCAATCAACATTCACTGAGTGACGATGATGTACCGACATCACCCCAGCACCGAGCAGGAGGAAGTCCTGGGCTGCAGCGGCTGTCCTGGCTCCTGGCCCAGAGCAGCTGGAAATCCCTTCCTGAGAGGCTGCCCGGATTCCAAACCAGGATCCCTTGGGTCCTATCAGTGATCTACTTGGGAGTCTCTCGCTGGGGAATTGTTCTCTGCAGGTTTCATTCTGAGATCTCAGCTGCTCTCCCCCTGCTTGGCCACCAAGGAGCTGTTTTTCATAACAAAGTGGAGCAGGAGAAGGGCCATGGGAGGTTTTAATAATTTCCTCGTTGGAAATTTCCATGGTGGTGGAAAAGACCTGCTGGCCACCCTCCAAACACCTCCCTGAAAAAAACTTCCAAAATCAAACTGCTGGACTGGGTCACTGCAGTCCCAGCAGACACTGGAGCTGCCCACAGAAGGGCTGGGGGCCAGTGCATGGGCATCAGCCCCCGGCACAGAGTTGGGTGCCAGAGGCCCAGGGATCAAGGAAAATGGGGAGCTTTTCCTGTCTTGGAGGGAAGTGTGGAAGAACAAAGCAGTTGCTCCCCTAGGAGCAAGTCAAAAGCCCTGAGTCCATTTTCTCTGCCACCCATTTGCTATGTGACCTTGAGCAGTTACTAGACCTCTCTGAGCCCAGCTCACCCCGTGTGAAAGGAAGTCTGAAGCATAGGTGATGTGTGCGGGCTCTGACTTTGGGTCTCCTGAATTCTGGGGACTGAGGACAGGAAGGGTGCATAGAAACTGAGCCCTGGGAACTCTTGAGGATGTTAAAGGGCCTGGGAGGGAGAAAAGGACCTACAGGTCCTGGAGGGTGCGAGCTCACAGGTGAACTAACAGGCAGCCTCCTCACTGCCCAGCCACAATCTACCTCTCCCATGGGCACACAGCTTCCCCAGTAGCCTTCTGTGGAGGGGTCTGCATAAAAGTGACAATCGTGGGAATGCCCTGTCCTCAGCATCTCGCCTGCCATCACCTCCAAAGCCATCTCGCCATTGCCAGCTCAGGGAGTCTCTGTGGCCTTCTGAACTCTCCACACCCATTGGCTGCAGCCAGTCCCCTCTCCTGCCTCAGAGACTCCTTACTGCTGTGCCCAGGCTGCCCCACTCCCAGCTCTTCCTTCACTCACCCTCCAGACTAGTCTTTGCTCATTACAGCTCTGACCCTGTCCTGCCAAGTGCCCCCAAAGCCCTAACTCCCGGCAGAACTGGGGGCAGTAACCCAAAGCATCACCTCTCTCCTCACCTCTCCTCCCGAAGCAGGAAACCCCCTTACACATCAAGGCCCACCATGGAGCCCAGCCTTTCCTCCCAGGCAAGTGTGCACACACACATGACCAAAATAAATCCTCAGATGATACCAAAGAACGAAAACCCCAAACAAGAAAACCTTGTGCCAGAAGGAGAATGCTGGGGTCACCAGGGCTCCCAGGCCAGTCGTAAGCTCTTGCTTGGCTTACTTGAGGTTTCCCCACTGGGGCTGCAGAAAGTCAAGCTCTCTGAAAGGGCAGAGGGCAACCCATCACGCCCCAGGATGAAGCTGGTGGGCCCCCGAGCGCCAAGAGTAACCTGCGTCCTGTCTCTGGTTCTGTGCCCCATGGAGGACGAAAATGTGTCCTGTGGGCAGAGACTGTCTGATTCATTCTCACTGGGTCCCCAGTGGCCTCAGTTCACAGTAAGTGCTCATGGAACACTTGGTAATGAATAAGCGAATGAGGGTAAGGGTTTGGACAGCAGGAAACAGAAAGCATGGGCCATCAGTGTCCACAGAGGTTACCAGCTTGGGACACGGTGCTAGTCACTGCCCAGTGCCGCCAGCTGACAGCGCCTCCAACAATACTCAAATCTGTCTTGCCCATGCTCAAGAACCTGCAGTGGTTCCCACTGTCTATGAAAAAGTTTGGATTTCTTAGGCTGGCATTCAGAACTTGCCTACTCTCCTCTCTCCCTGCCTCCCTGTATCCATCCATTCATCATCCCCCCTACTCTACCCACGCATCTATCCATCTGCCTTCCCATCCATCCATCCC
Organism: Vicugna pacos; assembly: GCF_048564905.1. Lineage (NCBI taxonomy): Eukaryota > Metazoa > Chordata > Mammalia > Artiodactyla > Camelidae > Vicugna > Vicugna pacos. Next base: position 49,858,972 of record NC_133003.1, read on the forward strand.
TCTCTCTGTTCCTCCAACCACCCACCCACCAATCTCCTCCTTCCCTCTCTCCATTTCTCTGCCCATCCATCCATCCACCATTCATCTTTTCTTCCATCATTTACTGAGTGTTACCAGGTTCTAGACAATATGCTAGGTGCTGGGGTCAACCCAGATGTTTAATTCTATAATAAAATTATCTCACCACATATCTGTCTACAAATCCTGTCTGCTCTACCTTCAAAACATACCCAAAATGTGATCACTTCTGACTACAGCCACGGTCCCAACCCTGGGCCAAGCCGCTGTCTTCTCTCCCCATGCTCAGTGGGGCAGCCTCTTCCCTGGTCTCCCTGCCTCTCACCTCATCCCCCCACCCCCAACACAATCTGTTCTCCATACACAGCCAGAGACGAATCAAGTCCTCTTCTGTTCAGAACCCTCCTGTGGTTCCTGTCACTCTTTGAGGAAAAGCTCAAGTCCCTGTAATGGCCCACGAGGCCCTAGATGATCTGTACCCACCCCCCACCCCATCCCATTACCTCTCCGACCTCATCCCTTCCCCTCCTCCTTGCTCACTCCGCTCCACCCCACTAGCTTCTTCACTGTCTGTTGAACCCGTTGAGCACGCAGCCACCTCAGGGCCTTTGTATTGGCTGCTTGCTCTTCCCTAGGCAGCCTCAGGGATCCCTCGGGTCTCTGCCCAAATGGCACATTCTCAGTTAGGCCTCCCCTGACCCCCAACTTGAAGCAACCCTCTTCATCGTCCTTCCTCTGCCTTATTTTTCTCCATCCATGGACCACTCCCTGACATGTCACCCACTTGCATCTTTGTTTACTGTCTGCCTCCACTCCCTTGAATGCAAACCACGAGGCAGCCAGCAGGTCCGTTGTGTTCAGCGTGGTATCCCCAGTGCCTGGTGCACAGTAGGCCCTCCACTGACGTCTGTGGACTGAATGCCCTCACCTCTAGGTATGGGTAGTCGTTTCCACTTTATGAAGGATTTTCACCTGCGTTTTGTCAGTGGTCTGTCGTCATCCAATGACTATGTCTGTTTGTAATCACCCCTCTGGACTCTCATCAAACAGATTCCTAGGTTCTCCCCAACTTCTTCCCTCTCACCATCTCCACCCCTTTCTAAACGGCCCCAATGACCCCAACATCAGCGAGGACTCACTGTGGCCGGCCCCTGGCTGCCCCCATCAATCCCAAAGCCCCATTGGCTCAGCCTGTCCCCCTGCCCTGAGAACCTACCCCCCGCTCTGCCTTTATTCACCAGGAGGCCTGTCCACCTCCTCCTCAGGGGTCTCCAGCCTCGTCTCTCCAACGCATTATCCTCTCTAGTGCCACAGATTCTTCCAAATGGCCCAGTCTGGTCATATCACTCGCCAGCTTAAACCGTTCAGCCCACTGCCCTTGGCTTGGCCCTGCTACCTCTCCACTGCGTGCTCACCACCCCTGCCTGGCGCCTTCTGCTCCGGCTGCTGCTGGTGGCCTCCGCCTGCTTAGGCTGTGCCTTTGCCTGGGGCACCCTTCCCACCTCCTACCTTCCTTCCAGCTGGCTCTTATTTATCCTTCCACTTGGCTGCGGCCGCGTGAGGCCCTCTGGGTTGTTCCCTGACAGTTTCAACGATGGGCGGCCTCCTCTGGGCCCTGTATCCCTGCGGCTTCCCCTAGCCGGGCTGTTAGCACATGGGTTTGCAATGACTGGTGTCCCTGCTAGATCAGGCACTCCAGGACCGCAAGGCCATTGTCGTCACGGTTCAGCTGGGGGTTCTGGGGCCAGCCTGCTGGCTGTGTGCCCTCGGACAGTCCTTGCACATTGCAGAGCCTTACTCCCTCATCTGTAAAATGGGGATAACTGCCAGAGGGACATTGTATTAAATAAGTTCCACAAAGCACTTAGAGCACTGTCTAAATACGTGTTAGTTGCTGGCATCCGGATGGAGAAACTGGCGCAGGGAAGGAGCCAAGGGTCTCTGGCCCGTAGGTGCATCTGGTCACCGCAGGCCTCCTGGTGCTGGACCTGCCATTAGTGCGGGCTGGGCTAGGGGGTGGGTGGATCATCCCGGCCTCTCTGTGGCTTTCTCCTCACTAAGAAGCCTCTACTTGTTTCGGTTGATTTTTTAAAAATGTGTCTTATTTGCTTTGGGGGTGAGAGAAGCATCTTTTCAGGTTTGCAGTTAATGCTCTTCGTTTTTTTCTTTTGACCTTTGTGCCTGTTTTCTGACTTCACCTCCCGTCCCTGTTTGCATGTGGCTTTTTTTAGCTGACCTTTTGCCTCCAACCTTCTTATCTGAACTCCCTGACTCTCCTCTGGGTCTCAGAGCTACACGGTTGCGGTGAGGGTGCTGCTAATCCATGCCATCCACATTTCGGGGGAAGTGGGGGGAGCCCCAGCCCTGGGCACGTACTCAGCGCCAGCCTGTGCTGGGCACTGCATGTGTACTGGCACGTTAAAGCACTAATGGGGGCCCAGAGAGGGCACACCACAGCTGGTAAATGGCACAGCTGGCAGCTCCTAAGCCCTTGTTATCTGCACTAGGCTCGGTGCCTCTCAAAGACTGCCGAGCCACCAGGATGGCCTGAGTACCCTAAGGGACATAATAAAGCCACGGGTATGGATAAAATGATTTCAAAGGAAAGAAACAAAATCCTTCTGCACTTACATCTACCAGTAAGTGAAAAATGCCAGCAAGGAAGAGAAAGAGCAAATTGCCAGATTTCGTTAAACCAAAGTCAAATTGTAAGTTGCCCCACAATTTTACATACCACGAAGAAAGAAAAAGCGCTTCCAATAAAAAACTATAACATGATTCAGGTTTTTCCCCCCCAGATTATGCTGTATACCTGAAACTAACACAACACGGAAACTCAAGCGCACTTAACAACAACAACAAAACTACAACATGCTGTCAGTGCAACACGCATCCCTTCCCCAGGGCTGTGACAACAGGGCAAAACGTGCATCCCAGAATCTACCACACAGGGTGTCAACAGTGGTTACATCAGGTAAACGTGGGATGTAGAAAGAGGGAAATTAGTCGTCTTGCTATAGAACCTTCTATATCATTCTATCTGTTTCAATAAGCGTGGCTATATTTTTGTAACTCAAATGACTGCAGTTTAAAAAAAGGAAATAGGCTTGCCAAGCAGTTGCCGCCTGGTTCCTCTTCTGGCCATCTCATGGGTTAGGGACATAGTAATTGGCAGCTCCGTGTGCCCTGCTGGGAACAAGGCTGCGGGGTCTATGTATTGGGAGGGGGACAGGTAAGCATTAGGCACGCATATTCCAAAGCTCAGTCCAGGCGGGTCTAATAAGCAGAAATTTCCCATTTTTGAGGCCTGGCCCCCAAACCCATCATTAACAGCTCTTCAAGCTTGAAAGTAGACAATGGAGGCACAAATAATGCCACAAAGCCCCACTGTCCAGAGAACGGGACAGTGAGGGCTCTTCCTCTCTCACCATCCTCTGCTGTGCATCTTCCTCAGCTGTTTCTGCCCTGCACCATTGCTCCTACCTGGCGGCAGACCATTTTCAGACCCAGCTGTCTGTTTACTACCCTCTCTCCAGATAGAATGTAAGCGGCAGGAGACTATGGATTGCATCTGTTTCATGTAAGGCCGCATCCCTCGCCCACTTCTCCCTTTCTCCCTGCTTCCTGGGATGCCTACTAAAGGCAGGTGGGCTGAGCATGAGGTTCCTGGGAATCCCCCACAAAAGTTTCTCCCTGTCTTGTAGATACAGGGTCACGTGTGACGCTGAGGGAGGACACTGCTTTCCATTTCACAGCCGCACAGAACAGAAACCCTCCCCCTGTCCTCGGCCCTTGAATATAACAGTGAATGGGACAGATATGCTTCCCTGTCCTCGAGGAGCTGGTTGTCTAGAAGGGGAGACAGACAACAAACAGGAGAATAAATACTGAAAGAATGTTAATTGTGATAAATGCTATTAAAAAGCAAGCACTGTGACAGGGAAAACGCTTTAAAATAGATCAGGGAGGGCTTCAGTGGGGATCTATGAGAAGGAACCTATACTATAAAGAGAAGGGGAAGAAGCAGTCTAGATGGGGAAACAGCATGTGCAAAGGCCCTGAGGCAGGAAAGAGGCTGATGAGTTTCATGAATGGAAAGAAGACAAGTGATTAGAGGAGATGAGTAAAGGAGAGAGAGTTCTGATGAGGCACTTATAGACCACGGAAGGAGTCTGGGTTTTATCCTGTGCAGCATGCGGGATAAAACCTGTAGAGTTTTAATCAAAGAGCAGCATGATCTGATTTATACTGTTAGAAGGATCCACCTGGTCACTTTGGGAGAACAGATGATTTGTGGGGAACAAGAGAGGATATGGGGGACCAGTAAGAAAGGCCATCCTTTCACTTATTCAACGTGTGTTTATTCAACCATGTTCTAAGGAAACCTCTGAAAAACACAAAAATGAAAACAAATGAGACTTATCAGCTGGGGCATGACTCCAGAGGTCTAGGGTTTGCCACCTGGGAACTTACAATAAAGGGAGAGGCAGGAAGTCTTCCTGCAGAAGGAGGCCCTCAGGTGGGGTTTGAAGGGTGGCTGAAGGGTGTTGGGGGATGGGCCCAGCTTGGGCGAAGGCTCAGAGTCGGGGGAAAGGGTCAGTGTGAACAGTGTGAACTCCGATTTGTACTGAATGACTAGATTCCTGACAACTGAGTAGAGGAAATAACTAACTGATGAGGAAGAAGTGGCATGAAGATGAAGCCGGAGGAAGATGCTGGAAGGGTAGGTGGGGTGGGGGACAAATCACGCAAGTACTGAATGGGGCCCAAGGAGCCTGAGCTCCGTCTGCTTGGCAATGTGGAGCTCTGAAGGCCTTGACCAAAGAGTGGCCGGCCAGATGGACATTCTGAGAAGGTCCCCCTGGCAGTCATGGGGGGCCACGGAAGAGGCTGGGCCAAAACTCAGCGAGAGAGGGTGAAGGGTAGGGCCTGGCTCCCCCTCGCATTCTGATTCTATGCTTAAGAATAATGAATAGCTGGTACTTTATAGAGCTTCCTAAGTGTTTGGCACCATGCTAAGCGTTTTACACCTATTCACTCATTTAATCAGTATAAGAACTGTATGAAGTTGGTAGTATGATTTACTCCCATTTTACAGGTTAGGTGACTGGGGCACAGAGAGGTTAAGTCACTTGCTCAGGGTCACACAGCTAGGAAGCACTGGGGCTGGGAATCAAGCCTAGGTTCTCGGACTCTGGGGTCCTCTCTTAACCACTGCCCTTAGCTGTCTCCTTCATCTAGGACCCCGCAATCCTACATTCTGGGATTTGGGTTCCCTGGCAGAGGAAACCCTCTCTGGACAGTGCTCCTGGCTGTCTTTTGAGGCCTCAAGAATACACCAACAAGCCCCTCAAAGCATGTGAACTGAGAGTGAGCTCCCACTTACGGCTGTATTGCTGACCCACGTGACCAGGCACAAGTCCCTGGACCTCTCTGAGGGACCCTGTCCCCACCTGAAACGTAAGGATGAGAATGTCTTCTCCACAGGACATGCAGGAGAACTGAGCCGCTAGCCAGGGTGATAACCATGTTAGCTCTTAGGCATCAGACGGGGGTGCACAGAGCTTCTGACTCATGTCTTGTGTGATCTCCACAACGGCCCCATTTTAGGGGCGAGAAAACTGAGACTCAGAGAAGAACAACAACTTACCCGAGGGGACACAGCTTATCAGTGGCAGGGCTGGGATTTGAATTACAGTTCCCTCAACAGTGCCTGGTGGGCGCTTAAGAAATGCAGTCAGCCCTCTCTGCAAATGTGAACCCAGGGTGGCTCCGACCCTACGAGGGTTACCCAGGCGTCTTTTGGGGTGAGAATGAAGAGTACAATGTGGTCAGTTTCAGGGGTCCAGCCCTGTCGTTGCCGAGATGTCAGCTTTCGGGGTCTCCTGAACTTCCCCTGTGCAGCTGTGTTGGGCACATCGGCCAGGTGTGAACGGCCTTGTTCCTGGCTTGACGTCTGGCCCAAGGCCTCGCCCTTTCTCCTGGAGGGCTAGGGCTGCATACGAGCTTTTGGGGTGGTGGCCAGTACCATGGACAGAGTCCTGGCCTCCTGGACTCTCACTGGGCAACCGTGGGCGACTCTGCTCTGGATCTTGGTCTCCCCTTGAGCCCAATGCACAAAGCAGGATGACAAGGGGATGGCTTCCTCCCCGTGGGGCCCTTCCCAGCTGGGAGAGCTGGCCTGAGCCGCTGCACCTCCCCCAGACCGGGTGTCCTCCCCTGTAGAGGGGTCCAGTCGCAGCCATGAAGGGTGGAGCAACGCATGCGCAGAGAGCGCCTAGCACGGAAGCCCCGGTCAGCCATGATGTTACTGTTATTCCCGGTCACCTCGGAAGGTGTAGTGAGGCTCGGGGAGGCCACCATTCAGCACCAGCATCTGCCTTTAGCTGCCACGGACCCACTGCAGGCGTCTGATTCTGTATTTCACAGACTCCCTGGAGAAGCTTTTTGAGGTCCTAGAGTGAGGGAAGCTGTTAGAATTCCCTTCCTCTGAGGATGTCTGGGCAGGCTCTGGCCTCTGAGAGGGCAGAGAAACATCCAGAAAGAGCCACTGTTAATTCTGTAAGAACTGCCTGCACGTGGGGTGGCCACCGTCATGGACTCCTCCCTACACTGGTCGCATTTTATAGATGAGGGAACTGAGGCCTGGTGAGGGCCAAAGACTGGCTGGTGAGGCCAAGCCTCGGGCATGGGATTTCTCATGGTCGAGCCCCCCCCCCCCCCCGCTGGGTGTCTGCTGTCACCTGCCACCTTCTACCTCAGGCTGGGCATGGCCTGGCACATGGCCGGGCTCATGCTCAGTGCTCAGCCAATATTGGTTTTATTGATTTATATTCTCTTCCCCTTTCAAGATCTTCAGAGCTTGGAAACCCAAAATTGGCTGGGGGTGGGATAGGGGGAAGGGCCTCATTCTAATCTGAAGTGAGTCATGTAAGTTGATAAATTTAGAAGTGGCCTAAAGGGCTCTTAATCTCCTGCCTTCAGATAGTTGCTAGGAAGAGGCTGGTTCTCAGCAATGTCTGCTCCGCAAATACACACGACAGCGTGGACACTGCCGGGGCCCTGCCCGGGGCCCCTCACTGGCCTGCAGCACCCGCACCCCAGCTGCTGGGCTGTTACACCTTCTGCCTGCCCCCTCCCCTGAGGACTCGTCCTGAGATGAACAGGAGCTGCTGCCGTCTCAGGCTTGCTCCCAGGGCCCCCACCCAAGATCCACACGGATGTGCATGCACACAACCACGAGGTTCTTCCCTCCAACCTGTCCCTTCCCCATGACCTTGACTATCAGCAATGTCTGGGAAACTTTGAATCTTAGACATTTAAAGTCCCAGGGGGCCCATCAGGCCCCAAAGTCCTTGTTTCAAAGATGGTTACCCGGGTGCCTTTTGGGACGAGAATGAAAAGTAGGATGCGGTCGATTCCAGGGGTCCAGCCCTATCACTGGGAAACTGGTGCCCAGGGAGGGACTGTGACAAGTCCAAGGTCACCTGGGTGGTTTGTCAAGGCTGAGTTGCACCCAGATCTCTGCTCCCCCTCTCCCACCCCAATCCATTCTGTGGCCCTGGCACTGCCCAGTGGCTGGACCAGCTGGCCAGCTGGGGCTTTTGCCTTCTCCAGGAGGGAGTTTTGCTGTGTCAACCTTGCAGCAGCCACTGAGAAGGCACTTGGAGGCCAGGAAGTGCTGGCAGGTAGACTTGAAGGGTGGTTGGTAGGCTCTGCTGACCTTGGGCACAGCCCTGGCTCAGCCCCGCTCACCCCCTTCCCCCGTACTGCAGTGAACAGGCAGAAATGTGAAGGAAGGAGGAAGCCACTTCTGATGAGAGCCCCAACCCAGCGGAACTGCATCCGGCTGCAGCTTCTTCTAGAAACCGTCCCGCCACTGGCCAGAACCCCCTTCTCCATAAGAGTCACAGAGTCCTGGACTCCCACAGGCACGAAGGCAACACCAGGCCGGTGCCTGGATGCTGGGGTCAGGTTCTAACTCTGGGGAGATCCAGCTGTGTGACCTTGGGCAAACCAACTTGCATCCTGGGTCTCAGCTGCCCCATCTGTAAAATGAGTGCTGCCTGTATTCTTATTATTTTTTTTGAGCCCAGTGTCCATTTCAGCAACTATTTATTGAACCAGAAGAGACTCATTAGAAGTTCATTAAATAATAATTGCTTACACTGCTGTCAAGCAGTGCCCTAGGCACTTTAATTTTATTTAATTCTCACAGCAGTCCTAGGAATTGGATACTTCTGTTATCTCCATTTTACAGATAGTGGGACTAAGGCACAGAGAAGTTAAGAAACTGGCACAAGGTCACACAGCAAGGAAGTAACGGAGCAGGAGCTGAAATCCTAGAGTCTGTGCCTTAAATTCCTCTCTACACTACTGTCTTTGACTTTAAACTGCCAATTATCAAGCACCTACTGCATACAGGTAATGTGCCGGGCATGTGATACACACATGAACTTGCTGACTTCTCACAAAAGTTCTAGGAGGCCAGGATTCTCATGCCCATCATTTCAGAAGAGGAAATGAAGGCTCCTGTAACATGCACAGAAATGCTTAAGATCCCACCATGACTGAACTGGGGAGGCAGGTGGGAGACTGGTTTGTTCCCACCTGCCTAGTGGCCCTAGGTCTTTACAAGTTTTATCTTACTACCACATTTCATGGAATCTAAGATAAATCCCCTATCAGATGCATCACTATGTATATTTAAGAGAGAAAAAGGAATGGCTCGTTCTACTATGAGAGGCCACCAGTTGTAACAGTTACCTCTGTTTCAGAGATGTCAAAATGTGTATCTGGGAATCCACGCAATTCAGCTTTAATCACAACACCCTACAAGGTAGGCACAACTATTGTCCCCATTTTACAGCTGAGGGAACTGAGATCCAGAGATGAAGGACATACAGCTGGTCAGCGCCCAGGCCTCAGATGTGATGCTGGGCTGGCTGGACCCAGACTTGGTCCTGACCACTGTCTACATCACTGCTCAATCAGGCCATGTGCGCCCGGCCCCTGCACACATTAGGACGCAGAGAAGACTCAGTCAGTTGAATCCCAAAGCCCCTTGCTTCCCAAACAGCTTCCCAAGGATCCCCCACCCCTCCATGGCCTTGACAGCTCCTGAGCCCCACTGCAGCTGGGACTCCAGCCCAGCCAGGCTGGAACGGGCTCCTCTGGACAACACTCCTCATGGCCCTGCAACTTGGCCCCTGGGTGGCCAGGCACAGATCGGTGGAGTAGCCTAAGCCAGCGTGGAGACCACCACCACTTTATAAACAACTTCCCTCATGATAGCATGAGAGCCCTGGAGAGACCTGCTTCCTTCCTCCCCTGGAAGCTCTTGGGTCCAAAACGGAGTCATCCATTCACATCACTGTCCCACAGGATGCTCCACCACAGCATGACTTCTCTGGATCTGTGGAAATCAAATCCACCCCACCTTGGACTAGGATTTGCCCCATCTAAGGACATCTTTAAGGAAGTCCTCTGAGGGCCTTTCCCCAGAAGCAGGACAAAATTCAACATCTTTCAAATGTCTGACATGATTGGGGCTCCACTCATGACAGTTTTCTATTCATCACATCACACATGCTATCTTGTGCAGCAGGTTTCTTCAACCACAGTTTACACATCAGGATGTGTAGCTCAGAGAGGCAAAGCTACCAATTCAAGGTCACACAGCAACAAACACTGGCATTAGGATTTACATTCAAGTGGTACTGATGCCACAAGAGGAGGCCACTTTAATACCGATCTCTGGACAGGCCCAGAGCTAAGTGCATCCTTTGCATCACTTTACCAAATCCTCATATAAGTAACAGTATAGTAATAACACTATATCATTCCCATCTTACAGATGAGGAAACAACCTCTGACGTTTCAACTGGAATATAACCCTAGGCTAGGCATTTTACTTGAGTCCCATTTGCCTCTCACAACTGGAAAGGTGGGTACTAATATTAGCCCCATTTAATGGAGAAGTAAGCTGAGGTTAGGTCAATAGTTCAACCACACACAGCTGCTTCATGGTAGAGCCACTTATTAGGATGCGGCTTGAAATAAGCAGTTACCCTCCCACACAGTAAATTAAAAACATATTTGTAAAGTGCTCAAGGATACATTTTAGCTATTAGGAATGACTATTATGATCAGCATTCTAGACCTTGGCAATTACCCCTCCAGGTGGGTGTTGCTGTCCCCATTCTCCAGATGAGGACACTGAGGTTCACGGAGAGTAAATGGCAGATGAGAACGGACTGTAGGCTCTCAACTCTCTGCCCCGTGTTGGTCTCCTGGGGCCGACACGGCTCACTCACACCCTCAGGCCCCCGCCCATCCTCAGCTCTTCTTCCCAGGGCCCAGGAGCCCCCACAGGCCCCAGGTGAACACAGGCTGGCTGGAGTCCCTGCCCCGTGGGTCTCTGGCTACGGGCAGCCCCCGTGGAGCTCCAGACAGGTAGAAAGGAGAAACAGCACCAGAGGTCTGGGTTCAGTCCTAGATCTGTCCCTCACTTGCTATGTGACTTGGGCACTTCTTAACTCCCAAGGCCTTGGTTTCTTTGTCTGCAAAATGGGTGAGAAAATGAGGCACTATGCAAAGGACTTACTAGCAGTAAATACTCAAAAATACAGTCATCCCAAGACATCCCCTGCAGATACCAAAATCCAAGGGTGCTCAAGCTCAAGTCCCTTACAGTCGGCCCTCCACATCTGTGGGTTCCATACCTGCAGGGACGGAGGCTGATCACATTTACTGACTGTAATGTGTCTTCCCCAAAGTCATGTCTAACTAGCAGCTCAAAATGTGGCCTTATTTGGAAATAGGGTCTTTGTATATGTAATTAGTTAAAGATCTCAATATGAAATCATCCTGCATGTGGGGTGGGCCCTACATCCAACGGCTGGTGTCCTGATGAAGAGAGGACACAGACACTCAGGGTGATGTGAAGAAAGAGTGGAGCCTGGGGTGACACGGCTACAAACCAGGGAACTCCGAGGATGGCTGGCAGCCCCAGAAGCTGGGAGAGAGGCAGGGGTTGGACTCTCCCTCAGGGCCTCCAGAAGGAACCAGCCCTGCCAATATCTTGATTTCAGACTTCTGGCCTCCAGAACTGTGAGCAAACAAATGCCTGCTGTTTTAAGCCACCCAGTTTGTGGTCATTTGTTATGTGACCACAAGAAACAAGCAGCCGCTGTAACTGCTACTGCAGTTGTTAACACCCCCGACTTGCAGGGGCTCAGATCCCTCATCTGAAGGGCCAGATGGCAGGAGAATCTGCTCTCACCGAGGACAGGAAGGGGCAGGATCACTGCCCTCTCTCTCAAGAGGAGAGCATGGGACCAGGGCACTGACACAACTTGCTCAAGGTCACTTGCCAGGGACCGAGGGGGCTCCAGAAACCAGACCACCTGACCCTTAGACCAAGGCCATCTCCCCCATATCCAGAGGCCTCTGCAGCTTTGGGGAGCCCAGCCCTGGTGTCCCTCTCCCTGGCTCCGTCAGATCTGGACATCTTGCCCTATACCTGACCCTGCAGAGGTTTCCTGGATTGTGTATGATGCTCCCAAGGTTGGAGACCTGGGGGAAACCCTCAGTACACGGTAGGTTCTCAGGAGATACTGAAAGCGTCACCTTTTTTAAAAAACTACTGTCACACAGCAGTCCTACGAAGTGGGCACTGTGCCATTTTACAGATCAAAAACCAAGACTTGAAGAGGCAAGGTGGCTGACCTAAGGGCACTCTTAAGCAGCAGCAGGAAGTTTTGAACTCATGCCTCTGATTCTCAGTCTCCACAACTTCCATTCACTAAGCCATAAATGCAGGCCACACCCTCAGCTGAGGACTCACTCTGTTACTTCTTCCACTTGCCCCTCCCCACTGAGAAGTGGGTACCACTGTCATCCATTTTACAGATGGGTGAACTGAGGCTCCATTCAACCACCTGAAACACAGGGCCTTGCCACCATCATCTACTACCAGCTCTTCATGACGAGTAAAGCCAAACATCCAAGTGTCTCCATCCAGGAGGGACATTCTCCCTAAATATTTTGTTTGAGACACCTACTAGGAGGGAGGAATGAATTACTGCAGGTTCAATGTTCTGATTTTACAGAGGGCAGGAGGTGCAGGAGTGCCCAGATTCCGGGCAAGAGACCCACTCTGGCCTCCCACACTGCACTGTGTTCCTGGCAGGGCTGGGGAAGGGGGCCTGTCCACCCCCCACAGCGTGTGTGCGCACATGGCACCCAGAACCTGTGCCCCAGTCAGACCCACTGCAGCCCCTTGGGAGCTAAAAGAGGCCAGGAGAAGCCCATGTGTATCTCACGGTCCCCCAGGGCGCCAGCCTTGACCCTGCACCTACTATGTGCCAGCTGTTTCACGCACATTATTTAAAATCTTCCCCCCAGCTCTGCTTGAAATCTATCCCCCTTCTAGAGAAGGGAAGATTGAGGTTTACGATAGAGCCAGGTCCCCCGCTGTCAGAGGGCTGGGAGACGCATCGCCAGGATTCAAGACCAAGCCCCGTGAGTCTCTTTGGAGCCCTCCTCCCAGCCACACTGCTAAGAAGACAGTTTTAAATTTGAGGGTTGCCCCGTTCGCAAAAGGGCCTGATTTATCTGTGCAGGCTGAAGCCAGCGGCTGGGGGTGGGATGGGGGACTGGATGGCTGGAGACCCAAGTTTCAGTCTCCCTCTACCACTGACTTGTTAGGAACCCTCAGTTTCCTCAGAGATAGCAGGAGCAGAGGAGCAGCGTGATGCCCAGGTCACCCCCAGCCCTGAGCGCCTGTGAGCTCCCCGGCCCCTTCTCACTCTTCTCAGCTCCCTGGGGCACAGGGCCAGAGGGATGAGAACCCTGGGCTCTCTCAAAAAGGCAGCACCTAGGATCTCCGGACTCATTGAGGGGAACCAATCTGCCCCCTCCTGGTGATTCTATAGGTCCATTCAGGCTTGAGACTCCCCAGCCTAGAGGCTTCCCCTCTTGACCTTGGCCAATGGCAGCAGCAAGGTGCTCACCTGCTCTGGCTCCCAGCCCCAACACCAATCACAGCTCTGTGCACAGCCCTGTACAGGACTCCAGGCCCTCGGCTGGTTGCGGGCCAAGGCAGGGTCGGGGCAGGCCTGCCCTGGTCACACTGAGGACACTGAGGTGCAGAGAGACAAAGCGACTTGCCCAAGGTCACACAGCCGGCCAGGAGCAGGGCTTGGGCCTGGCGGGCTCATCCCTTTAACTTGGACTCAAACGTCTGGGGAGAACCAGGGGTCCAAGCAGGCCTCTGCTGCTTCATGCCTGGGACCTGAGGGGCTGCCAAGGCTCCTCACCCTTTACAGAGCACAGTGTGACCTTGGACAAGTCCCTTCCTCTGGCTGGGCATCAGTTTGGGTCTTCTACTTGGGTCTGGGCAGGGAACTTTAGACTCCACGTGTCTGCTCTGCCTTTCCAGGTGCCGCTGATTCCATGGGCTAACGGGGCGGCAGAGCCATCCGACTGCCTGGGACAGGGCCACACCTGCCTGCTGAGGGCTCTGCCTTCGTCTACCCTTTCCTGGACCCTCACCCAAAACACTTAGTATTTGCCCTCTTGGTGCTCAAGATGTCAGCACCCCAAACTGGAGCTGGCCTCGCCCAGGATGACCAGGCAGGGAGCCTGACAGCCTGGCTTCCTCCCCACCTCTGCCATGTTCCAGCTGTGTGACCTTGGGTAAGTGCCTTCACTTCTCTATGTAGCTTCCTCCTCTGAGGAACGAGAATAACAAGGCTATGAGAGGTCCCTCTGAAGCAAAGCACACAGGATAATTAGCTCAGTGAAGGCTAGCAGGCTTATTATTATCTCCCTTGACCCGCACCTGTGCAGGGCAGGGAGAAAGGGGGGAGGGGGCCAGGGGGAGAACAGAAGGAGGGGCCCAGTGCTTCAGTCTCTCCACGGAGCAGGCCACGGAGAGCTTTTCTGACCTTCGGTCTGGAGAGGACTTTGAAGGCTGCTGGAGGCATCCTCGGCATCCTGGCCCCAGCTCTCAGAGACCCCACACCAGTATGCTGGTTTTCTGGTAGCAGAGAAGAGGAATGGTGGGGCTGGTCCAGGCTCCTGGTGGTTGGGGCCATGGGCAGTAGCCCCTCCTGCCCCCTCTCTGTTTCCTTTCCAACTGCAGGCAGCCTTCTCTGCAGAACATCAATAACCCAAGATGGCCTTGCTGAGCCCAATCACTGCTCCCTGGGAATAGGGGCTGGCCCTCCCCTCAGGCCTGTGTGGGGCTGTGTGGCCACTCAGGAGCAGGTGTCCCTCTGTCCCCACAGGCAGTCCCCTGAGAGGCAAACCTCTCCCCAGTGCCCACCGAGGCACCTCTGCTTCCAAGGAGGATGCCTGGAGGCTGAGGGGAGGGTGTGTACATGCAGCACCTGCAGAGGTCCTACATCTGGGTACCTGGGCCATCTTTGTACATGTGCAACCTACATTCACCTGTGGGCGGGTTCCAGCAGGCTGTGTGCCTGCCAGTGCATGGACGGGCATGCAGATGGCATTCAGGACACCACATGTGTGTGCTCGTCACTTTCACATGGGCCAGCCTTCACACAGGCACATGCCACACTTGCAGATGCTGCAGGGCATCACGGCAGCATGCAGGCCGATTCACCCATGTGCAACCTACTACATTCCTATGTAGGTGCTACATGCATGTGGGGGCATGCTGCATTCACAGGTGTATGTGTGTGTGTGTGTGTGGATGCGCATGCAAGCTGCAATTGTGTGCACACTGTATTTTGCAGGTGAGCAGGTGTTATTCAGTGAAGGGAGCTGTATTTACATGTGTTGGGGTGTAACTGTGGGCATGGGCACACTGCATGCGTGTGTATGATTTGAAAATATACAGAGCACCACTATGTGTCCTCTATTTGTATACGTGCAGCTGTGCAAATCTGTGGATGTGTATATGCCCTGATGAGAAGGGACTAGGGGTAGGAAGGTGGCTAAATAATACAGGCCATCAGCCGCTTTCCTGGACACCCCCCCCAGCAGGGTTCCCCCAGAGCCACAGCCCCCTCCCCGCCACTGCTCCTACAAGGAAGTTAAGAGGCGGAGGCCCCCGAGGCCTGTGCTTCAAGCACCCTCCTACTGCACACGTCAAAGGAGAATTTCTCTGGATGGCGCCCGCCGCTCTTGGAAATGCCCCAAACATCAGCTCTGCCTCCTCCCAGCGATTTGGAGAGCAATGCAGGCAAGGAGGGGAGCCCGTTCTGTGCCGGGCAAGGGGGGCTCAGCGTCACACCAAGACCCTCTGCTGATGGAGCCTGCCTGCTCATTTATCCTTCTGAAGGTCGAGCCAGGCTGGGCCTCTGTGTGGGAGTCCCCAGACCCTGGGATCCCTTGCCTGACTGGGGCAGGCCAGCCACAAAGACCCCTCCCCACACAACCTGGGTAAGCAGAGGACAGTCGTGGTGTGGAATGGCCACTGAGCCAGGAAGGGCGGCTACCCACAGCAGCTCTCCCTTGGGGAGTGCAGAGGCCCCCCACTGGATTTCCCGGTCTTGACCCTGCCAGGGCCAGGGAGGAGCCCCAGGTGTCTAGAGCTCAGCCAGAGGCCACAGGAGGCTGGCCGAGGAACTGGGCTTTGGGGTGAAAGTGCCAACTCCACCATCCGGCATGACTGCTGCAAAACGGCCAGGCCATCCCACTCCTGCCCCTCTCTTGGCCATCTCAGGGACCCAGTGACCCTGCCACTACACGCCCTGGCTGGCCTGACCCCGTGGTCTCCAACACAGCAGCCCACCCCACCAAGGGGACCCTCCGTGGGGGCCTCCCTCTACTTCCTTCCTGGGACCCTGACTGCAGTGAGCAGGGGGCACCCTCTGGTCCTCTGCATCTCCCTGGGACGAAGCTCAGAAGGAAAAGAACCTTGCCCCCACTACCGGCTTGTTGGCCCTTGCGTAACATCCATCAGAGGCATTTGCTGTCCAGAGGCTGCCGGAATCTACCTGAGATCCCCGGCATCCGCCTGTCCGAGGCCCCCCTGCCCGAGTCCCCAGAGCCTCAGCCCTCCCCCTCAATACAGGGACCCTCCTCACACTAGTGTCTCCCTCACCAGCGGCTCCAGATGCAGCCTCCGCAGCTGTCAGATAAACAAGTCCTGCTCCCACCCCCCCCCTCCACGCTGCCACCGCCACCACCACCAGCACTGAAAAAAACCAAATGAAACGAAACAAAATAAAATGGGTGAGGGAGGAAGGGGAGAGCGGAGTGGGGCGCTTTTTATTTTTTATTTTCTCATGCTGGGGGACGCCGGTACTTACTTGGCTACGAAAATCACCACCAATCCGGCACGATTTCCAGGCGGGCAGCCCCGTAATCGCGGTGCGGCAGCTGGTGCCGCGGCTGAGCCCAGCCAGCGTGCCCGGGTCCCTCTGCAGACTGTACCATCCTGCCCGAGCAGGTGGGGGGGCGGGGGGGGCGGAGGCGCCGGCGCCGGCTTCTAGGAGAGCATCTCGCCGGCAAAATGCGATCTCGGGGGAGGCAGAGGCCGCCCCTGCCGCTGCTGCCTGAGGCTGGGGGAGGGGGCAGGAGGATGAGGCAGGGACGCGGGGAGGGCTCGTTGTGGTTGGGGGACTGGGGGAGGAGAGTGGGGGGTGGGGGTGCGTGGACTGAACCACCACGGTGTTTGCGGTTTTAATTCCTCCCGTGGGATCATGAGAAACTGAAGCTGGCAGAGTCCCAGGAAATATGCCTGCTCCCCTGAAGTAGGAGGGAATGTCAAGGGCACGGTGAGGCTGAACCTGAGGGAAGGGGGTCCTTCGAGTGGCGGAGGTGCGGGGGAGTGAGAGAGGGGAGGATTTTGCTCAAATGGCCTTAAGTCATCCCCCCACCCATTATTTTCCCTGTTGAGCTGGGTTGGGGCTCTGGTGCCCCCTCCTTTTGATCAGAACACCCCCAGACTTGGCAGGGCAAAGGTCACATGGGGAGCAATGGACTCAACACAGACTAAACACATCTGTGATTGCAGGACCAACAGAGCCCAGCCCGCAGTGAGCTCCCTGCAGCCATCTAAACACAACCCCTGAAGCCCCGTTGCCTGACCCTGCGCCCCCTCCACCTGCCTGGGGGCTGCAGGTCTGCAGTAGACCCCACCAATGGGCCATTTCTCTGCTCACAGGTGCACACTGATAAGGGTGTGGCATATGTCTCATGCATCTACAGAATCTGCAGGGAGGTCTGTGATGAGTTGGGGGGCTGATGATGTCCAGAGGACCCCAGGGACCCCCAACAGGGAGTCTGCAGGAGTGGAATTCCCCTAGCCAGCTGCCTGTTTCCTCCTGCCTCATCTCTGGCAGACCTGCTGCCCCTTTAAATCCAGACTGGTGGGAGGACAGCCTTAGGAACAAGGGTAAGAGGTCACAGTGGGTGAAGGGGCTTCTCTCTGATTCAGAAGCCTCCTGCTCCACTGCCCTGCCCCCTCCAGGAGGGGTGCCCTGCTTGGCAGGAGGGTATTGAAGGTGGAGGGACCTTCAGGACAGTGTCTCAGGGCACCTGTCAGCATGGAGGGGTAAGTGTGGTGGCAGGGTTGGGGCTGGGGGTGGCCTTGGGAGGCAGCTCCAGACTGAAGCTGCCTCCTTCCACTGCCTCCACCCCCCTGCCCATTTTTGAGCTGCCCGCCCGAGCGTCCCGAGCTGCTGCTCCATCCCTGGGCTGGCACAGAATATCAATTTGTCTCGTTAAGCTGAAAGTCTGCACTGCACCAAAATCAGAACCCGGCCGGGCAGAGGGGCCGCGGGAAAAAGAGGGCTGGAAGACCAGTAGCAGGGCACCTGTCAACGGGGCCACGCTGATACCCCCTTGCTCCTCAGCCCCCTAACCCCACCAAGTGGTCCCATTCTTCCCCTGGGCCAGGAAGAGTGAGATGCACGGAAGCGGAAGCGGCCGAGCAGCTCGGGGTGCTGAGCGCCGGGTGGCCCTGGGTTCCACTGGGGCAGGCAGGCAAGGCACCTGGCTGGGTTCTGTCAGAGTAGCCCATGATACCTCTCAGGAGGCTCTTGTCCTCCACCAATATGCTGGGACAGGGAGCTCCCACCTCGGCCCCTCTTGGGGGTGCAGTTGGGGGACACCTCCAGTTAGACTTCTAAGACAGACTCTATTTCTGGGGGGGGGGGCAGGCCAGGGGTATCCCTTTCCCCAGGGCAGAGGGGCAGCCTCTGCCTCCCCAACGTGGGGCCAAGTGAAAGTGTCTGAGAGAGCTGGGGTGAGGGTGAGCGCAGGCTGGGCGAGGGGAAAGGCCCGCTACAGCTCACATCTGGTTGGAGCAACTGTGTCTGGGCCAGGAATCCCACCATAATTACCGTGGCATTACTGGGGACAAACCGCTTTCCCTGTGCTTACAAAACAAACAGCCCCACAAGGGGCCAGTTATGAGCCAGCATCTCAGCAATAATAATCCCTTCCATGTCCAGGACACTCCAATTCTCAAAGGCCCCCTGCAAAACAGTAAATCGCCTGATTCTCACAAGTCCTGCTGGAGTGGCTGCCGTAAGCACCCATGTTACAGATGAGGAATCAGAGGTAGGCGGCGGCCGGGACAGGGTCCCTCAGTCAGAAAGGGGTAAACCAAACCTGTGACCCAAGCCTGAGGACTCCGAGCCCAGGGTTCCCTGCGTGGTAAGTCTGGCACCGCACAGGCTGCCTGGATGTCCCGACACTCATCCACTCCGAAGTCCTGACTCCTGCCTGTTCCCTGGCCCTTTTGGGGTGGGGTGGGCCTTCACCAGCAGACACGAGACTCTCAGGAGTCATGGATTCTGTGCTCTAAGTCAGGATCTAAAACTAGAACCGGCACCTGGAAGCTCCCATCTTCCCAGCATTTCCGGCTTCGTATATTTCCGCCTCTGCATCTACACCCCAACTACAGGATATTTCATGACTTCTGAGGCAGCCCAAATATTAAACAGCATAGTTTGAGAGTTTTTCCTTCTGTTAGGCCTATGAACTCCTATTCATCTTTCAAAGTCCTGCTCAAGTGCCCCTTCCTTGGACAGTCTTCCTGATTCCAGCAACGGAATTAGTTCATGAATCTGGCCTAGCTCTGGTCACAATGTACTGTGATGGTTTCACATCTGTCTCCCTCCTTGGGCTGTGATCACATCAGCTCTGTCTTCAGAGGCCCACCCCCCAGCTCCCAGCATGTAGTAGGTGCCACAGTAAAGGGCTGAATGAATCTGCCTCTATGTGATTCTGAGTTATCAAAGGCCACGACTAGAAAGATGCCTATCCAATTCTCCCACTTTATAGTTGAGCAAAACTGAGGCGTCAAGAAAAGGATGTAAGTGGCTTGCCAAGGCCATCCTGGAGGGTTGAATCTGGCTGCAGACATTGGTCTCCTGCCCTGTCCTGTCCCCTTTGCCTCTCCTTCCTGCAACAGACACACCTGGGGTGTCTGGCCTGTCCTTCCAGGATATGTTAGGCAGCAGGAGGCACTGGACACGCAGAGGTGTTGTGAAATCAGACAAACAATGGCACTAGTGTCACAGCTCCAGGAAGGCTGGAAATGACAGGTCAGGGTCACCCATAGGGAAAGGGGGACAGGGGCAGGAGGGCAGCCAGGAGGACTACCCAGAGCTTCCACCTCCAGCATGATTTGGCTTATGATGGACACAGCTTGAGAGTCAGGGTGAGGGTGAGGTATAAGAAATAGGGCAGGGGTGAGGGGTGAGCCGGTCCAGTTGGATTTTCAGTGTTTATTTGGCCAGTTTCCTCCCCCGAGGGGCAGGTCCCAGGGCCTGAGAGAGAGGGAGTGAAGAGGGTCAGTCAGTTGAGGGATGAGGATGGGGAGCTTCGCCCAGTCTGATGGAGGCAGTTTGCATCAGGGAGACTGAGGAGGAAGGTCCAGACAGGTCTGAGGGAGGTGGAACAGGATGCAATCTGAGGTCAGCTATGTCCTCCCTAAGAGATACAGGCTCTCTGCAGCTTTCTCCTTTGAGGGAAAGCATGAATGAGGCTACACCTGTCCTCACCTTGCCCAGCCTGGGCAGGGGTTCTGGGCAGCTCTTGGGTCAGCTGCTATCACAAAGAGCTGCTGGATGAGCCCCTCAAGGGATGACAAGCTATTTCCAAAGGCCACTGACATCCTTGCCTTGTCTGATTGCCACAGATCACTCACAGAGAGATTGGGCTTCTTCCCATTTTACAGAAGAGAAAATTGAGCCCTGGAGATTTCAAGAGACTTGCTTAGGAGTTACAGAGTCAGTGGGCCAGAGCCAAGATTTGAACCCAGATCTGTCGCAATCAAGCATTAGGCCCTCCTTCCCCTCTGTCCTTGCCTACAGGCACCCAAGTCAGAGGCACATGACTCAGGCTCTCCTAGGCCCATGAATCTGAAGGGCCTTAGAATGTCTAGGGGAACAGCTGGCCTGGCTGGTCCCAAGTCTTCCCTCTACCACCTTGGTGTCCCACACCGACTCCCACCAAGGTCCAAATCTCCTTGAAGACAACCGGATCTTGGGCTGGCCAGACCAACCTGGGTTCAAACCTTGGCTTCTTCATTTACAACTGTGTGACTGTGGGCAAATAACTCACCCTCTCTGAGCCCCAGTTTTCTCATCTGCAAAATGGGGATAATAATACCTACTTGTCAGGGTTGTAAGCCAAAGGAGAATGGCAGCTGTTATTCATAGAAGAAACACAGGGAGTAGGCTTCTTCCAAAGGTCCCCGGGAAGTCTTGAGGGAGTGGGTTCTTTTAGGCCTTCATCCCACTGGCATAGGATGGTTCTCAGATATCACTGGTGGAGTCTGGGCCAGGCTGGTCTCTAGGGGTCTGAAGGCCCAGGCAGCCCTGCTGATACTTGAACCCAAGTCCCCAGTTCCCAGCTCCTTCCACTGGGTCTTGCTCTCTCAGCAAGGAGGGTGCAAGCCTGACCTCTAGTTAACTCCAGCTGCCACTCACATCAACATCCTCCTGTGGGTCTCATACGGTGTGAACTTCACAAAATCCTGAGAGGTGGGTCCTATTTTTACCCCCATTTTACAGATGAGGAAACTGAGGTACAGAGAGGTGAAAAGATGTTGCCCAATATCAATGTGAGTAGGGGAACCGGGGCTTGAAACCAGGACTGTGTGAGGCTCCACGCTGAGCCCAGAGACCCTGTGGGAGATGGGCGTGAATCTGGGACCAGGGAGCGCATGGGACTTGGGTTTCCCACAGGTCAGAAAACCTCAGCCTGGAGGGCCTACCCCAGCCTCCCAGCAGGTGGGTCAGGTGCCGGGGGATGGTGATGGCGTCACCCCTCTGTGAGGCCAGAGGCCAGGAATAGGGGCCAATTAGGGTGGTGGCACTTTCCCACCTGGCAGAACACAGAGCCTAGGGATTCAAGAGCTACTCTGGGAGGACTCCCTGAGGGAGGATGCCTTTTCCAGGCCTGGGAAACACAGCCTCATCCATGCTAGGCCTTCAGGTTAACGCTACGTGGTTAACGCACACACACATACACACAGCCCACTCCCATCTGTTAATCGTGACCCCTCAGCAAATTCCATACCATGGCTCATGAGGCCTGGATGACTAGTCCAGGCCCCTCCCATTATCCTCTGTCCACTTTCCCTACATCAGGCCTCCCCTGCTCCTGAAACACATAGTTGCATGGCCATACCTCTGTGTCTGTGTGTCCACCGTCTCCTCTGTTAGGAATGCCTCCCCACTTCTCTGCCAAGAGAACTCCTATTCATCCTTCAAACTCAACTCCAGCAATCTCTCCTCCACAAAGCCTTCCCTGATTTCCCCTCCATCATCCGAGCCCCACAAGAAGTGTTGTTGCAATGAAATTTTTATGTGCATCTGTCTTGTCTGTCAGGCTGGGGAGCTCCTTGGGGATAGGGAATGGGTCTCATTTGCCTGTTGTACCCCTAGTACTGGGAACAGAGCCTCCATAAATATTGATTGAACTGATGAATATAGGTCTATTGAATGAAAATGCAATTCCTCTGGTGATTCTGAATTGATAATTTCATCTCTCTGTGGCTCTAGAAATATTCTTTGGGCTTGCTCGGAGGTTCCAGTTTAAGAGTTGCTATTCCCTGAACCTGTCAGTGAATGGGGCTTCCTCTGCAGGCCCACCTTGGGAAGGGAAAAGGAAGACCCCCAACTTCGCTCAGATACCTCTGTCCAAAGATATCTCAACTGGGACCAGGATGCCTGAGCCCAGAGGGGAACTCAAGGTGAGTTCAGCACCCAGGGAGTAGCCTTCCAGCTACCTATAGCCTGACATTTCACCATTAGTAATTCATTTCTTTGGATAATTCAGTCAGCAATATTTATTGAGCCCTCACTGAATGTGTAGTGCTGTGCTGGGGTCCCTATTTAATATTTGTGTGTACTATGTTTATTTTCACTCCTGCCAAAGGCTAACTCCCTGGAGGAAGAAGAGGAGGAGAAAGGAGGAAACAGAAGGAGTGAGGACAGTGGATCCAGGAATGCCAGGAGAAGGGAGAAGAAAATCCATCTTTAGCTGAGCACCTACTGTATGCCAGGTACTTAACACAAGAGCTGTCATTTATTCCTCATCACCACTCCAAGAGAATTTAGTGTTCTCAGTCCTCAATTTCGAGGAGAGGAACAAGCCCAGAGAGGGTGAGTAGCTTGCTTAGGGGCACACAGCTGTGTGGCATAGGACTGAGCATTCAAACCTAGCACCGTCTGCCCTGCAGCTTGTGATCTCTCTGAACGTTGCCTTGCTGAGGAGGCTGTAGGGACCCAGCAGGGAAAGAGGACGTCCCAGAGAGGACAAGGGCAGAGGCGTGACAACGAGATGCTACAAGCTGAGAGGCCCGCCTGCTGACTGGCTGCAGAGTTGGACATGGCTGGGGTTGTAACCAGACAGAAGTTCGGGGGTGAAGGTGGCCAGGCCTGCGGTCTGCAGGTCATCAGAATGAGAGGGAAGCTGCAGGGCCCACATCAGCAGTCTCTGCTGAGCACTTTTCTGCATGCTAATGCTAGTTATACACAGTCAACCTGTGTGTGCGGAGCATCGCTCCCGTTTTACTGATGAGGAAACTGAGGTCTGGAGAGTGGAGGCAACAAGCCCAGACTTACACAGCTGGAGCCAGAGATCGAGCTCAGATCTTCCCTGGAAGGCTCGCAGTGGGGCAGTGGGCTTAATGAGGTTTCTTGGCAGCCAGGGCTCTCAGCGGAACCGAAGCCCTTGACCTGTCATTCAAGCCCCTCATGCCGGGACATGAAGGGGCTCAGCTGCCACAGCACCCCCACTGCACCCTAAGGCGGTGAGGAAGTGGGGTGGGTGCAAAGAGCTTGGAAGCTGTAGCCTGAGGACGGACTAGCTCGCATTCTGCTCCCCCGATGAGCTGTGTGACTCTGGGCAAATCCCTCAAACTCTCTGGCCTCAGGCTCCTCAACTGCAAAAGAGAAGTGGCCCCATCTGCTTCCTGCTTCTCCTTTGGCTCCTTTGTTCACCAAATAGCCACTGATGTCCACTATTTGTCAGGTTCTGTGCTGGGTGCTGAGGATACAGAGTGAGCAGAGAAGCCTGTGCTATCTGTTTAGAGACAGATGTGAAACGAAGCGAACACACAAACCAACGTGAATGTGCAAAGGGATGTGTGATAAAGGGGCAGAGGCCATGAGCACATTTAGCAGGAAGTCTCTAATAGGAGCCAACAGGGAGTTGAAGAAGACTTCCCTGAGGGGGTGGTGTTCCTGGCTAAGGGAATGGCATGTGCAAAGGCCCTGAGGCTGGAAAGGGTTTAGCAATTCTCCAGGAGTTGAAAGGTGGCCTGAATGACTTAGAGGGGAAGAGTGGGCAAGAAGCAGGAGAGGGTGGAGGCCTTGCAGACCACATTACAGATTCCCATCCTTATCCTGGGAATGAGAGGAACCTGAGAAGGGGTTGAAGGATTAAATGAGTTGGAACATAAAGCCCGTGGTGATCGCGTGCTGCAATATAGAATTCCACAGGCATGGGCCAGGGTCTAGCTGCACCACAGGAACACCCACCTTCAACAGGTAATGTGTTCCTTCAAAGTACCAAGATTGGGGCAGACTCTGAGCTGGGGACACAGCAGCTGTGGCTGGGAGGATGAGTGTGGACAAACTGTAAGCAGCTTCTCAGATACCAGGGGTTCTTTCTTTCTGGGAGACATGGCACAGTAGAGCAGAGTAGAGAGGGGACTTAGGGATCAAACAGATATGGGATTGAACCCCAGCTCTGCCACTTACTACTGGGTGGCCTTGAGCTCATCATTTGGCCAACCTGAACCTCAGTTTCTACATCTGTGAAATGGGAATTGTAATCCCTGCAATGATGAGAGTGTTGGGAGGCCTGAATGACAAACTGAATGCATGTGGCACATAGTAGGTGTGCAGCAAAGTCTGGCTTCTCCATCTCTTTTCTGCAAGGTGACAACACTTTTAAGTTGTAGGAAATATGGTCTTTGATTAAAAAAAAAATGAGAGACAATCTGAAGACAGCATTGGTTCACTTCTCCAGCATTAACTGAGTTCATACCTGATGCCTGCCTCCTGGGGCACGGCTTTGGAAGAGGCTACTCAGCCTCAAAGAAGGGAAGGAGGAAGGGAGGGTTTGGGGAGCCCTGTGGATACCAAGGGGTGCCTCTGCCCTGGTTGGGGGTAGGTCATGCTCCTGCTCTGTGCCCTGCCTGTGTTAGAGTGTCTCATCTCTCAGCACCTCCCCCAGCGGTGGTAACCCTCTCCTCTGGGACTTGGTCAGGACCCTCAGCTGCCAGCCCCACAGAGGAATCCACCCATGAACCCCTCCCTGAAAACCTAGCCCCAACTCAGGTCCCAGAACTACCCTGGCTGGAGCTGCGGAGGGTGTCTAGCTGGGGTGTGGGCTCTGAGCTCTCACACTCCTGGGTTCAAATCCAGGCTCCATTACTCACTGGCTGTGTGACCTTGGGCAATTCACTTTACCTCTCTGAGCCTCAGTTTCTTTATCAGTAAGAAAGAGATAACGTCTAGTTCAGAGGATCCTGCGGAAAATTAACTGAGATACAGCATGTAAAACGCTTTGCCTGTCGTATGTTAACACTCATAATTAGTGGTAGCTTAACATGGCCCACAAAGCCCTCCTCTCCTCCCCTGAAGCAAGCAGGACACACGTATCCCTCCCCTGGGGGCCGGCACTGCAGTGGTCTTGCTCTGAGTTCGCTCTGGAGTTGTTCAGACTGGCTTGTGAGAGCTGGTCACGTGTGCGGCCAGCTCACGTTGGCACAAGCGCATCTGTGAGCCCCGGGCAGGAGCGCAACACTGCTACCTGCAGTCTGTTGCCTTCCGGGTCTCGGGACCCCTTTCTGCCCTGGTTTCCCTTCATCTGCTCCTCCCTGCCCGGCAGCCCTCGCCCACCCAGCATTGGGAACTGGCTCTTGGGACTTCTCTCTTACTCTCCTCCACGGGGCTGGCTGAGGACAGCCATTCTGCCCAAAGGATTTCAGTGTCATATGAGGTGAGCCTGGCGTGGCACTGCCCTCAAAGACTGCTGGCCAATTCTCTTCTCTCTCCCTTACCCCCTTTTCTGAGCCCTGTCAGCCCTCTTCTCAGCCTCCGGCACCCCAGGCACCACCTCCTCACTCAAAGTCCCATTTCAAAGGTTCCATGACTCTCAGCTCCCACTCCTCTGATCTTTCCACATCCACCTCTTCTTCCTCCAGCCCCATGAGGCCCACTAGCAGCCACTGAACTACTGCATTTGGAGACAGGGGGCCCCGAGGTGGTCCTGGTCCTGGCCCTTTCTCCCCGTGGCCCTGGGCAGGCTATTTGGCCTCTTGAAGACTCCTCTGTAAGGACGGTGATATAAACCAGGCTCTTGCCAAGCGTCAGGCCCTGTGCCAAAGGCTCTGCCGCCAATCTCATTCTTATTTCCTCATCTGCAGGCTGGGGGCGAGAAAGGCGTCTGCCCTGGCGACCTGCGTGGGGATCCCCAGCCTTAGTGGCGGTGAGATGGGCTCCGCCTGTGAAGCATCGTGCTAACACTCTTATATCTCTTTGAAGGGCAATGCTTGTTTAGATCTATGGTTTTTAAATGTGTTAAAGAGAAAAACGCCACAGGCATGTTATTTATAGTCAGTTCCCGGACAGGTTTTTACCATTCCTTGCCTGCTCGGCTAAAAATAACAAATGACAAAGGTCACGCCTGCTCCTACATATCGACAAGGAATCGACAAAGAATAAGGCATTCGGTTCACTGCCTCAGTGAAGTGAGAATTCACCTGCGGCCTTAGCCCCTGGAGTCCCTCCCCGGGTCTCGCTAGCTTGCACCGAGGAGGTGAGGGAAGCCAGGGAGGTCTCCCTGGGCAGGTGAGTCGGGCCTCAGTCACCTTTCCCCCCCAGCCTGGGGAGGGAGATGGTGCGGGAACAACAGTAGATGGGGCCCTGGTTCCAGGGGTGCAGCATGGGTCTCAGTCTCCCCATATTCGAAACGAGAACGGTGCAGAAGTAGGCACGGAGAACTTTCTCCTGAGTCTAAATGCAAAGACACCCTATTCTTATTTCCCTCCCCTCCACCCTGCACCACTGTGGACTCACCGAATGAACATCCATTGGCCCCTGATGATGACAATCGTGTTGATGATGTAAATAATCAGGAGTGTTTGTAGGGTGCTGACAACATGCCAGGCATGTGCCGGATACTCAGCTGGGCAAAGCAGGAAGGAGGACAGAAACACCCCCAGCTTGCTTTCCCCATCACCAAGGGAGCAATGGATTCAGCTGTGGTGACTCACACAGCGGGGGAGGGGTCATGGATGGACAGGGGCCTAGGGCAGCCGGGAGGAGGCTACAGGGAGGAGCTTATTTCTCCTGGTCCTTGCCAGGAAAGGTGGACGGGAAAGGCATTCCAGGCAGTGGGCACAGTGAGAGCGGAGATGGGGTGGAGAGCAAGTATCTGGGATGTTTGGGGAGGGCGGGGCAGAAGGCCACCGGAACCCCACTGCGAGGGGATAAGCACTTCGCCTGGGGGCCAGAAGCCCCCAGACCTCAGTAAGGATGCTTGCCGGTTCCACAAGTATAGCACACGCTTCACATTTTTCTTTAAATCAGCTCCCTTTTAAAAAACATATACACCTTCTTAGTATTAACTTAAGCGTTCACAGCCACAAGATCATGGATTTGCTCTGCCAGTTGCAGATTTCCCCTAACACATTAAAGTAAGTGTTCCCTTCCCAGCCACACAGATCGGGGTCTGCCCTTTGTAAACCACGGCTGTGGCCTCGGCAGGGGGCCAGTGGGTGGGTTTGGGGTGGCCAATCTGATCTGGGTTACAGAAGGGTTTCTCTGTGATCACAAGGGGTAGGAGAGACATTCCTGGAGGTCCCCTCTGTGCAGTGACAAAGGCTGAGTGCCAGCATGCCCTCTGGCTGGGCACTGCTGGCCCCCTCCTCCCCCTCCTCCTCAGCTCAGCCCTCCAGGAGAGCTCACTCCTGGATACACCTTTTTCCCAGCCAAGAGCCACTGCGGCCCGTCTGACCTCAATGACTAACACACATTCCTGGCCTAGTTAGAAAGCCCCTCGCCTCTCATATTTATAGCCACCTCTGGACGCGGCTCGCGCCTCTGAGGGAGGCCCGGCCCTTCTTTCGCCAGCTCTGTGCTGCCCCAGCCCTGCCTGTCCTGGCAGGTGCGGACAGACCCTCCTCTGTGAAAGAGGACAACAGGGCTGGGATTTCACCCTGGGTGACCGGGGCCAAGTGGTTTCTCCTCCCCAAACCTCATCTGTAAAATGGGAGCCATCATACTGGCCAGGCTGGGTTCTGGTGAGGATTCAGTGAGATCTTACTTCTGAAATACAAGCGATGGTTAATGCTTACAGAGTGCCAACTACATACCAGGCCCTGTTCTGAGCAGTCGGCATGTATGAGCTCATTCAAATCTTACAACAACTCCATGAGGGACATACTATTATCATCATGCCCATTTTGCAGAGGAAGAAACTGAGGCACAGAAGGTTAGGTAACTTGCCCAAGGTCATACAGCTAGCTGGGATTCAAACCAGACACCACAGCCTGTGTCCTGAGGGCTCTGCCAAACTTGGCACACAGAGTGGGTCTGCCTTTAGGGTCTCCTTAATGAGTTGAGCATTTCACTCCCTGTCTGCCATCAAGTGAACAACATGCTGGTCCTGGACATCAGCCCCTGAGAGGAGGTTAGGAGGACACAATGAGGGAACAAAGCAAGAACGGACAGAGTCACAGGTGAGACTTGCATCAAGGCGCCCTTCCTTATGGGGGAACCCCGAGGCCCAGGAAAGGGAAGCACAGACCGTGGGAGGGGAGCCCTCGTTTCCCACCCCCATGGCCAGCACCCACCTCTGACTTCTCTCACCCTCGCATTTCAAAGCCAGAAAGATATGCAATAAATGTAGTCACAGAAAGGTTTTAGGAACTCAGCCTCCTTAGGAACTTAGTCCCATGAATGTTTGTAGTTACAAACGGGGATTCCCAGAAGAACAAGAGAACTAATATCATCCGGTGTTTCCCCTATCACGGCCCTGGGCCTGGCGCTTTGTAGTCACTCCCTCATTCAACAGACACCGGCTCAGCCCCCGCCCACACTGGCCACTTCATACGTTCATGTGAGATGCCGTCCCCTGCTGTCTCCTCACCGTCCCCTAGCTGCACAGATCCGGCTGCACTCCAGTCTTTCAGGCCCCCAACCTGGTCACCCTGACTTGGGGCAGAGGGGCGGCGGGGTTTGGGGGGAAGTCCTGTCTTGCTGCTTTTCCTAAGATCAGCCCTAAGAGATAAACCCTGTTCCCCAACTCAAATGAAGCTACAAGCCATGGTTTCAGAATCCCGGAATGGAAGAGAGGGGTCGGGCCACCAATCCTTAGCCAGAAAACTGATGGCTGACCCTGATTTAATTAGCTTTCCTTAGAATGATTTAGGGAAGCCTGTAATTAGCTCAGGGGCCCGGAGGGAGAGGCCGGGTGTGGGAGCCAGTGGAGCAGGCAGTAAGGGGGGTTGGGGTGGCTTTGAGCTTAGATGCCCAGTCTTACAGGTTACAGAGGCTAGATGAACCCCTTGCTGCCCGTGGGAGGTGGGTGGACAGAAATCCTAAGTAACGCAGAGAAAGAGACGGGCCAGAGGGGCCAAGGGCGGGCCGAGGGATTTACGCTGCACCAAACCGCGTGACTTCTGCAGGCAACACATCACCAGGGCCCAGTGGGTGGCAGTGAGGCTGAGGGGCTGCAGATGATCTCTTTGAGGCCCCTGCATATGGCCGTGGAGTGCCTCCAACAGTGCTGGGCGTTAAAGCAGGATTTCCCAGCTTATAACAGGGCGAACCCTGGTCCCAGGTCTAAGGAGAGGGCTCCTGGAACAGGGTCTGCCCTGCGTGTAGGGTAAGTGGGCGTGAGCCAGACATGGACAAGCTATGGCCGGAGACCTTCGCCAGCTTTGGGCTTGAGGCATACACATCCTGAACGGGTAGGGTACCCCTGTCTGGGCCCGGCCCCCTCAGGCTCACCTTGGGGGGTGGTTCCTGCTGCAGGGAAGCAGAGCCAGCACCACCTTTCGGGAACACAGCCTGACTTGGAGGAGAGAAGCACCCACACACGGTCCGTGGAGCCACAGTGCAGAGTTTACAGGCCATCCTGAGACTGAGATGCGGGGTCCAGGACAGAAAGCCCTCCATTCGTGAACTTTCAGCCTGGGAACTCCCATAGGCACGAATAAACTTCCACATCCCCACCGCCAGTGGATGGTGTTAGCCGTTATGATGGGTGTTTCAGTCCCTGAGGGCGATTTGTTCCTTGATCCCAAGGGCTTTGCCTTCTGATGACACGTTTGAGGGGGTTTGTGGCTGTTGTTGAACCCACACATCTACTCCACACAGGAGCAGGGTGGAAATTGCATAGAGAGACTGTGGGAACAGGGGTGACACTCAGTCTTCATACATGTACACAGCTCAGTGCTTCTGTCATCTGAGATGTAAAGACAAATCGCGAACGCCTTAAGGAATTCAGTCTGTGTATGAACAGAGAAGCCATGGGCTACACTTGTAAGGAACAGCATTCATGACTGCCACTGTCAGAGTGTCTACTGTGTGTCAGGGACCATGTGAGGTGCATTTATAACCAGCATCTCCTGCAGGAACTCTGCTGGGGGGAGGGGTAGTATTAGCCCATTTACAGAAGAGGATACTGAGGGTCAGAGACGGGAGGTGATTCGCCCAAGCCTACTCAGCCAGAAAGGGCAGAGCTGGATCTGAACCTCAGTCTGCCCAATACTGGAGCCTGCGTTCTTCCACATTTCACAGAGGTGGGGTGGTGGGGTTGGAGACTGAAAGACAAGGAGGATTAAATGGATGGGTTTGAGACAGAAAGGACAATGAGTGCTGAATTCAGGTTTTGAAATGTAGCCTGTGGTGGGAAGGGATAACTCAGTGGTAGAGCGGATGCTTAACATGCACGAGGTCCTGGGTTCAACCCCGAGTGCCACCATTAAAAGTCAAATGTAGTCTGTGCACTAGTTGTGAGCCAGGCCACCAGGACGAGGTGTACACCGTGCCTGCCCTCCAGCCACCCATGGTCCACTGTCTGTGCACCGCTAAGCCCGACTTGGCCAGCATTCCTTCCCACTGTATTTGCACTGCTAAGTCCTACTTTACCCATCTTCCCTTCCCAGGTCCACCAGCTGACCCTTCTCCTCCTGGTCCATGTATGGTTTCTGTCCCACCCTCTACTCTCTGCAAGGTCTGCTCCCCAAGTCTGGGACCTGGTACTAGTCTCAGTGAATGGTTGTGATTCCTCATGCTGTGCTTCTCAGCCCCCTCAGCAAAACAATTTTCTGTGTGAGGCTCAGAGAGGTTAACTAGTGGGCTCAAGGTCACCCAGCGAATAAGTGGAAGAGCCAGGATTTGATCCCAGTTCTTGCTGACTTCATAGCCTGAGCCTTCTCCACAATCCTGTCTTCCTTGAGGCCACCATTCCAACTGCCCTCTGCCTCCCAGGTCATTCCACTGGAAGTTACTTGCGCTGAGCACAGCCCCTGCTGAAGCCAGCTTTGCACTTGTTAGCTGGAGAGAGAAGATGCATTTTGGAAACCACCCAAGAAAAAGACACTTGAAATGACTTTCCTCCGGAGCTCTTGCTGCCAAAATGCACTGAACCCCGAACTGGATCAGGCCTTTGCCGGACTCACATTGATGCTGTCCATTTGGCTGGAATTTGCAGCTGACAATGCACTTTCCAAGACATTACCTCACAGATCCTCACAGCAGCCCTGGGATGGGTGTCCTGAACCTTCTTTTACATATGCGGAAGCTGGAGGCTCAGGAAGGTAACAGGGCTTGCTCAAGGTCAGGACCTCACCTGGGGGTGACCT
Source organism: Vicugna pacos (assembly GCF_048564905.1). Taxonomy (NCBI): domain Eukaryota; kingdom Metazoa; phylum Chordata; class Mammalia; order Artiodactyla; family Camelidae; genus Vicugna; species Vicugna pacos. Next base: position 49,890,314 of record NC_133003.1, read on the forward strand.
TGGATAAGTCATATTTCCTCCCAGAGTCTCAGGTTCTTCATCTGCAAAGTTGATGATGGTGTTGGCTTCCCAGGGTTGCTCTGAGGGTTAAGGAAGAGAAAGTAGGTGGAAAGGTCTAGCACAGATGCTGCCCCAAGAGAGGCAATCCACAGCTGGTAGGTGCATTTCACTCTCCAGACAAAGCCAAGATCACAGACACATAGATAGTCAAGGTGAAGAAAGGTCAAGAGTGACAGCTTCTCAAACCACCATCTGAGCAGATGGGCAGGTGGGCTGCAGCTGACAATGATAACCTGGCTGTTTTTCTTGCTTAATCCTCTATGTGTCTTATCTAATTCCATCCTCATAACAAGCTACAGGAGGTTAGTACAGTGTTTATCTCCATTTCACAGATGAGGAAACCAAGGTGCAGACGGTAAGTAAGTAGGAACCAAAGAGCAATCTTTCCATAGAAAAGAAAAAACTACTCGAGTTCAGAGTATGACAGGCCTGTAAATTAGCCCTTCTGTAGAAAAAAAACATACCCCTTCAAGACTTCTCTCCAGGACATGCTTCCCCCTTGTCCTCACCGCACTTAGCTCTCACTTAGGGATTTTCTTTACCATAGAGATTACTGCTAGCTCCTTCTCAAAGCCTGAGGGTAAAGCACTCCTTGGAATCCTGGCCTCTCACCAGCTGGGCCAGGGCCAGGAGTGAAGCTGGGGCTCCCAACATCTCTAACCTTTGCTATGGCTTTAGAAGTGGGGGAAACTCTGATTCATACAATCTGCCCCCAGATGCATGGCGCAGACGGTGCCTGGTTAGCAAACATCATATTTCACATATGCTCCTGGAAGACCCCAGGCCCAGGGGAAAACCACCCCCTCTTAAGTCTGCTTCCCTCACCGGCTGCAAAGCCTGGTTGATCACCCGGTGACCCCGGGTCCCTCGCAGCCAGGAGAGGGGACCCAGGAGCCAGCTTGTGGCCTCTACCAAGTAGTCAGACACACTGGTTTAAGCTTTTCTCTCTGTGCCTCAGTTTCCTTTTCTCTCAAATGCATGAAAAAATAAAAGAAAGCAAACTGGCAGGGCTAGACCGGCGTGGAAGTTTCAAACCAACGACTTGGGAGAGCAGCCAGCTTAAAATAAATGTGTTTGTTTTGCTCAGAGCTTAAAATAAAATTGAACTAAGTGCCAATGTTTAAAAATTGGGGAACTGTGCGTAAGAATTCAAATTTCTGGCTTCTCTTAAAATATGGGAAGGGCTGCTCTCCCCGGGTTGACTGGGTGAGGCCACAGAGATGTGCAGCTGGTCAGCGGGGCAGTCCTATCCCTGACTGGCTTCATCAAGGGCAGTTTCTTGCCTGGATTCAGGAGGGAAGAGAATTTACAACGCCTGGGCCTCCATCTCTCCGGAGAGTCAGGGCCCCTCCAGAGAAGGGAGTGGGCTTCTGGTGTAAAACCTCTCCCAGTTATTTAACAAATACTCGTTATGTGCCCGGGGTGGTTTTAAACACACCAGGTATGGTCCTGAGGGCTACACACATACCAATCTACTACTTAACGCTCATCACAGCCCCCTGAGGCGACTGCCACAGCTATCACACCCGTTTCACAGATGCAGACAGCAGAGCACACAGGGGTGAGCTCACTTGCCCGAGGCCACATGGCTAGCAGGTGGTGGCCTTGGGGTCTCACTCCTGGCAACTGGCTCCCGAGTCTGCGCTCTGACCACTGTGTGAAGCTACCAACCCCTGTTCTGGGTCAGTGGCTGGTCCTGTGGTTTCATCCAGGTCTCTGTGTACGAAAACGAAATCCTCAACCCTCCCCCAGTGCTCCTTCTCTCTTTTATATTTATTACTTCCCTCTCTTGTATGTCAATCATCTCCTTTAATCCTCTTAACACTCCTGTAAGGCACTGGTTCCACTGTTATCTTCACTTTAAGAACAGGCAATTGAGGCGCAGAGGGGTTAAGTGACTTGTTCAAGGTCACGTGGCTGGGAGCGGCAGGGCCAGGTTTAGACCGGGGCCATCTGGCTGCAGAGTCTGCCCTCTTGACAGCCTTTATTTCCCCCGCCCTCTCCCGACCGCCCACCCACCCTGGCCATTCATTCCTTCCCTCCTTCATTTCTTCACTCACCCATCCATCCAACACTCAACTCAGACCCCGTGCTGGCCATGGTAACACCTATGAGGTGCATGGAGGCTGGCTGGGGTGGAAAGGCGACATCCTGCTCCCAGAACAGGAACTGTCCATGACCACTCCCTCTGGGGCTGAGGCCAGTGGGAGAACTGGTTTCCAACTGACAGCCTTGCGCTCAGGAGGAAGCAGTGGAGGGAAGCCGGTGGCACCTGGCAGCTTTCTGCAGGGCCGGTCCTCAGCCAGGCACTCAGATCCAGGGAGACCCTGGCAGACTTGAATCCCCACCCACAACCCCATCCTTTATAGCTGGAGCCTGACCAGCCTTTCGGTCCTGGCTCTGCCACTGACCTACTGGGGGGGCCCTGGACAAGGGGCTTCTCCTTTCGGGGGGCCCCGGTTTCCCAATCTGTAAAATGAGGGCATCGGGCCACTGGAGGTCAAAGGCCAGAAACAGCCGGTGGACATATTTTGCTTAAATATCTCAAGGGTGCTTTTTCTTAAAAATAAACTTTTTGTTTTAGAACAGTTTTAGATTTATATAAAAAAAATTGCTGAGAATAGTACAGAGAATCCCACCTACCCCACATCCAGTTCCCCTTAACTTACATGAGGCTTAATTAACAGCTTTCATGAGAACAGTGCACTTTTCACAACTAATGAATCAATACTGATACGCTAATATTAACAAAAGTCCATACTTGACTCACATTTCCTGAGTTTTCACCTCAAGTCCTTTTTCTGTTCTAGGATCCCATCCAGGACCCCACACTGTATTTAGTCATCATGTTTCCTTGGGTGTCTCTTGGCTGTGATAGTTTTGCAGAATTTTTTTTAAAAACTTAAATTTGTATGCTTCAGAAGGAATGTTTGGGGCACTAGAAATATCCTACACCTATTTTAATCTGGGTGGTGTAAATATATGTAAAAATCATCAGATGGTACATTTAGGATTACTGCTCTTTGTCCACTTTAATGTATGTATACCATTCCTCAATTAAAAAAAAATTGAATGACTCTTCAATTTGCCACAGTCCCCAGCACTCCCTACCATCCCACCCAGAGTCTATCCTTCTTTAGTTCATCTGCTTCGCATCACCACAGGGTGTATAAATAAGCCTCTTCTAGTTTACTCATCTGCAAAATAGGTATAATGATATTTTCCACCTGATAAGGCTGTAATCAGTTTTAGATTTATATTTTATAAATTCTATATAAAAATTCTATATTTTAGAAATAACATATAAAGTTCTTAGCACAGTGCCTGGCGCATAATTATTATTGCTCATGTAATATTTATATTATTAAAACAAGTACATTACTCTCCTTTCTCTTTAAAGCAAACTCTGTCCTTTCCCTCCTCTCTCTCCTCAGCCTCCTCTTGTGTCCCTGCTCCTCCCTGCCAGGGAAGGCCTGAACTCTGATGGCCAGAAGGTGGAAGAGACAGGGACAAGTCTGCAGAAGTGGCCCATATCTGCTAAGGAACCAGGAGACCCCTGAGGATGACCCTAGACCTGTCCCCAACATTCAAGGAAACTTTGCTGGAAGTTGGGGTCCCAATTCTTCCCTTCCTAAGAAGCCTCTTGGGAACAAGGAGTTTTGCAGTCCCCAGACATCTGCATCCTGCCCCCACCCCCCAGGTCCCCCTGGCCATGGACCCTTGGGGACAGTGGGGAAGCTGCAGGCTTTTGGAGGGGTACTGTGGAAATCATGGGGAGAAGGTAACCTCCCCCAGCTCTCAGCTGGCCCAGCCTCTTGAGGAATGTCAGCTTCCCCTGTGTGGTGCCTCCAAATCTGTGCCCATAAGCAATAGGGCCAGTGGGAGACAGGTTCTCAGATGCTTTGGAGTGAGATGACTTCTTGCAAGGGGAAACCAGGCTCTGGGCAGGATGTGTTGAGGGGCGAGGAAGACTGAGGGCCCATGAGCTGGTGAGGGAGCAGAAAGAACAGGAGCTGGGGGTCGGGAGGCCAGGGCTGGATCCTGTCTTGCTGTCTGACTTGCTGTGTGGCTGCTGGCCAGACCCTTTCCCTCTCTGAGTCTCCCTTTCCTCAAACAACATCAACAACAACAACAGCAAGAACAGTAGAGAGTAAGAGCGGTGATGATGGAGATGATGGTGATGATGTGGTGGTGGTGGTGGTGGTGGCAGGGGCTCCGACGTGAGCAAGACGACAAGCCTTTCTTGTGTGCAGCGTGATTTCATCCTCACAAGCATCCCATGAAGTAGGTCCTATAATTATCTCCACTTCACATATGAAAAAAATGGGGCTTGAGGGTCGAGAGCTTGTCTAAGGCTTCCAGCTGGAATGTTTGCATCTCTCTAAGGGGCTGCATCTGTCATCTTATTTGGTCCTCACCACAGCCTTTTGAAATAGGGTCATTATCACCACCCCCCATTTTACAGGGTGGGAAACTGAGGCACAGAGAGATGGAGGTAAATGTGCAAAGCCACCCAGGGGCCTGCCTTTGAACCTGGGCTACTTTATGCTCTCGTATGTGTCGCAGGGCGCCCAGAGACCTGAGTGAGGCCAGTGACCTTCCCCCTGGGGCTCCCCATCTACTTCCAAAGGGCTGGCCTGGCCCTCCAGCCTCCCTCTCAACCCAGGCCCCTCCCCTAATGCTAAGTCATTTTCATCTCATAAACCTCCTGCCCTGGAGACCCAGGCCCCCGAGGGGCCCAGCCAGTCCAGGGCTGTGGACAGTGCCAGTGAAGCCCCCCATCCACCCATACCTGGGCTGGAGATGGTGGCGAATCCCCCAGGGTCCCCGCTGTGTCCCAGGCCTAGACATACAGCCTCAGTCTGACCTCTCGGCTTCAGCACCGACAGCCACCGCAGGAGTCTGCAGCCTGTGCCTACACCCTGAGAGGTGGCCACAGAGCCCCGTCCGGCTATCAGACCCTGGGACCAGCTGCAGGAGGCGAGCGTGGGGAGGGGCGGCGGAGCACGGCTGGCCTCCACAGTGCCTGTGCTTGGGCAAAACAGCGCCTCTGCCAAAGGCAGTGCGGGTGGTGGACACTTCACTATGACCCTGGCTTCCTCCTGGGCCACTGCTCACTTGAGGCTTCTGATCCTATAAGCAATGCCCTGGCTCCAGTCCTGGTTACCTGGAAGTCCTCTTGTCCTGAGGACTCCCTGTACAACTGGCTGGTGTAGAGTGGCCCTGGGAACGTGAGGAAGGGGCGGCCACCACGTGTGCATTTGGCCGGACCCAGGCACAGAGGCTTCCAACGAAGCAGGCCACATGAGTGTGAGCGCTGGGGAGAGGCCAGGCCGGGGGCGGGGTGGGGTGGATCTCTCCTCCTCTAGGAAGCCTCTCTAGACTGAAGGGGAAAAAGGTGACAGAGTCCCCAACTCATCCTGCCTCGTGGCCCCATGACACTCCTTGCTTGTTCCCTTATAATGTGCCCTATTCCCTTCTGCCCATTTACAGAGAACAGGAAGGAAATATGGATATTTACTGTCGAGCAGAGCAACAGTCTTTCAAAACATCTCTGGAGAAGGAGCCCTTCCACACGAATGGTTTCCCAGCTCCTGCAATCTTCCCCTCTGCATGCCTACGTTTGTTTTATTTTAAACATTTCAGGTGTAAGGAACTCGCTCTTGACTGTTTTTTTCCCCGCTTTTAAGTGAATTGATATTTTGCTAATCACAACGGCTCCTATTTGATAAACAGCAGAACATCTATGTCACAAACATATTATTAGTCAGCCCAGCGACTTGTGTCACTTCCCAGCCTTTCCTCTTTAAAATACAGTTGAAGCCACACAGGTACCAGATGAATACTTTCTTGTTGAACAAAGCGGGTTTTGGGGACCACGGCGCTGGCAGTCCCCACGGTGTGGCTCCTCGGTGGTGACGTACGTGTGTTTCCCTCTGGTGTCCCTCCACTGAGTAGCCCCAGGCAGCTGCATGGGTCAGGTCTGTGCATCTTATCTTCCTGACTGTTTTGTCTCTTGGCTTCAGTGCCGCACCCTCTTCCAGCAGCAGACTCCCTCCCTGCAACCTTGTAACTTACCCCATCCTGCAGCCTCCTTGTACTTTATTTACTCAACATGTGCACCTACTGTGTGTCCGGGACTAGGGATACAGAGATAGGAAGACTTAGGCTTTGCTCAGGGATAAGAAGATTAGAATCTGCAGAGAGGATTCTGAAGACTCTGATGTTGATCCCTGTGCTCAGAGAGGTTCAATCACTTCCTTTGGGTCACACAGCAAGGAGGGAATAGGGCATGAAAGTCAGACCTATTTGAGTCTAAGGCCCAGTCAAGCTCCTTCCACTGCCCCACTCCTGGGAGAGGTGAAATGAACACCGAAATAAAACACAACATGATACCTTCTACAACAGAGGCTATCTGAAGAGCTGCAGGGACTAAGCAGGTGAATGATTAATTGTCACAGGGGTGGAAGTTCTGTTGGGGACAGTTCCAGGGTAGGAGAGATTTTAGCGGGGTCTTCCATTCTCAAGCTTGAGAAATCAGATAACTCATGTGGTTAACACTGTGTCTAAAGTAAGAGTCACAATGCCCTGAGTGAGGAGCCCTGGGGTTATTTATGCATAAAGTGCCCGAGCATGAGGTACATGAACTGGATGCCATCTCTGCTCTTTGCCACACAATAGGTAGTGAGGTCCCCGTCCCTGGAGGTAACCATCAAGATATTAAAAAGTTACCAGTAGTGGGGGGGGTATAGCTCAGTGGTAGAGCACGTGCTTAGTATACACAAGGTCCTGGGTCCAATCCCCGGTACCTCCATTAAGAAAATTAATTAATTAATTAATATTAAAAAAAAAAGCAGTTACAGTCAGGGCTGATGAAGCACTTGGTTCCAAACCCACTCTGTCTTCACTGAAGAGAATGGCTGAGAGACCCAGGCTGGGGTTTGTTAAGGCCAAGCGTTCATGGAAGAATCATCCAGAAGCTAAGGAGTCAGTGATTTTTGAGGATTTTGTTATTCTAGAAAATGATATAAAATATTCCTTGCGTTTACTTGAGAAATGTCGTGAATGAACTTGGAGCCCATTCAGAAGCAGCTTCAAACAATTATGATGGTGTGTTTGTGTCCCCTCAGGAGGGAAGTTGGAGTCCTAACTCCCACGACCTGAGGATGTAACCTTATTTGGACACAGGGTCTTGCCAGAGGCAAACAAGTTAAGATAAGATTATTCGGGGGGAGCTCAGATGCAATAGGACTGGTGTCCTCACAAAAGGGGAAATTTGGACACAGAGACCGACGAGCACAGAGGGAAGGTGATGTGAAGGCGGGGACAGGATAATTCACCCACAAGCTAAGAATCACCAAAGACGGCCTCCAAACCACCAGACGCTGCAGGAGAGGCAGCGAACAGTCACCCTCACGGCCCTCAGCAGGAACTGACCCTGCCGACACCTTGATGCTGCACTTCCAGCCTCTAGATCTGAGACACTTGATGTCTGTTAATTTAAGCCACCCAGCTCGTGGTGCTTTGTCCAGCAGCACCAGAAAACTAACCCAGATGGCAAACTGTCAGTTCCCTGTGTTGGCACGTTTGAGAGAAACGGATGTAGTTCCAGGGGAAAGGGGTCTGCGGTCCTCACATGTGAGGCGCTGGGCTCACCAGGAGCACAGAGACCCACTGAGCAGCTGTGACACCCCAGGCCTCAAGATGTCCTCTCCCATTTAATCCTTCCAACATCCTCAGAAGGGAGGGTTTCTCACTCCCATTTTTAATAATATAAAACTGAGGTGGCAGAGCACTTAAATGGCTTGACAAAGATTGCACCCGGACCAGGACCTGAAACAAGCAGAAGAGCCAGGCAGCCAGGTGGTGTCCACTGCGCTGCCCGCCTCCCCAGACAGAAAAGGGGTTTGGGGTGCATTGACCCAGCCTCTCTGCTCCATCCCCTGTATTTGAGACTCTGGGGCCACCTGGCCAAGGGGTGGGCCTACGTTTTTCTCTGTTCTGTCACTGAGGAAAACAGGATGGAAAGAAAAGATGAGGTGTTTATGAATCTGCAAATACTTTAAAAGCCCTCATGTGTGTGAGTTTTCACCTCTCACAAAGCACTTTCGCATGCATGGCCCCACACCCCAGCCCACCACCCCAGCACGGCCCTTCCACTGGGAATTACTGTCCACCTTTGATGGAAAGATGAGTTGCTTTGTAAACTGGTGTTAGTCAGGACAGCCTGATACATTGCTCCGACATGGAAATTCTGCCAGTCTGATTTATACGTAAAGAAGGATGCCTGTCATTTTTACTTAAAAGAGGTTTCCACTGGGAATGTTTCGGGTGTTTTTACTGCTAGACTTGGAATAAACATTTCTCATGGATGTCCTCTGACTCGATAACTCTCCCTCGGTCCTCTTCTCTCTGGATGCCGGCAGAGAGGGTGGTGGGACTGCTCCATTCTGCTGTCAAGGAGCTGATTTCTCTGCTGCCTTGGCTCACTTTGGCAGCTGTGGGCGGGTCAGGCTCCAGGAGGCCCTTCTGCTTTGGCCACTGAGGAGCCAGAAGGCTCTGGGGGAACAGTCCAGCCCTTTGTGGTCTCCCAAGGCTCCTGGAGGGCCTGCCCCGCCCACACGCCCAGGCCTCGGGCCCAGCCCAAGCCTGGCCCCAGACTTGGAGATGCAGACAGAGCCCTGCTGGACTGCAGGTTCTCCGCTTCCCTCAATTTCCACTGCATTTTGCTAAAAACCTGGGCTCTGGAGCCAGAACTCTCGGGTTCAAATCCCAGCTAGGGTAAACTCTTGTGCTTCAGTTTCTTCTGTAAGATGAGGATAATGGCTGTGCCTGCCTCATAGACTGTTGTGAAGCCTACATGATCAGTATCTTTAAAAGAACTTAGAACGGGGCCTGGCACGCAGCCAGCACTGTGTTCAGGGACTGCTATTGTTACTGCTGCCGCTGTTACTGTTATTCATTTAGCCAACATGGATCGAGGGCCACACGTGTGGAGTCAGACGGACTCAGTTTAAACCTCAGCTTTGCTGAGTGACCCTGGGCATTTCACTTAACCACTCTGTGCCTTGGTTCCCTCTTCTGTGAAATGGAGGTAATGAAAGGACATTTTTCACAGGCTGGTGGTGAGGATAAGGGGCTCAGCCCAATGCCTGGCTCATAGCAACTGTTTAGTAAATCCTAGATACTATTATCATCAATATCAGAGTGACCGTGATTCCTGCCAGGTCAGGCCAGGTCCTCCACAGCTGTCCTGGGAGGAACTCACCATCACCTTGGATAGATCCACTAGCATTTGGGGCCTGGGCAGCCCTTCTTGTGCCTTCCTTGGATTCTCCCTGCCCACTCCCAGGACTCCAGGCCTTCCCAGCATGCCTGCCACCTGCTAGTCCTCATCCAGCTGCTGAGGGACATTTTCCAAATATTCATCAGATTGCTAGAATCCTCCGACAGCTTTGGCACCGCATGTAGACTGCAATTCAAGCTTCTCATAGGGGGCCTCTAGACCTGGCCCCCGGGGGTGTATCCCTCTGCCTGCACAGCCTATGTGGGGCCCTCGCTCACCCCTCCCCAGCCAACCGCCCTCCTTACTCTTCCTCAGTCCCACCCAGGCCACTTGCTCTTGGCCCCCACCTCCATCTGCCTGGACTGCTCTCCCCTACTCCCCCAGACCTCTGCATAGATAGCCGCTCCTACCATTGGGACCTCTGGTCAGAAACCCCCTCCTAAGTGACTGCCCGCCCCTCCCCACCCTGCTGCCCTGTTTTGTCCTCTTCACAGTGCCTGTCATGCCCTGAAGCCATCTTCTTTATTTGGTCAACTGTATGGGGATCGGGGCTCATTTATTTCATTCTTGAGGGCACCCCAAGGGTGAATCAAAGTGTCACAGAGACTGTACACAGCAGATGCTCAATAAGCACTCCTAAACAAATAGACAGGTAGCCAAATCCTGGTTCCAAGCATCCTTTAGGGAAGAGCTAATGCATCTTTGTTATTACATAATGAAAGAGACTGAACCCCAACAGTGAAAATTCCACAACGTATTTGCCAACCATGGGCCTAGGAAGCCTTTCAACTCATCTCGGGAGGAGGAGAGGGGAGATGTCACCTTCTTTTCCCCCAGATGACTCCTAAGATGGCTCTCCTCAACTGCCTTCCCCACCCACGCCTGTCAAAAGCTGCTGGGTTTAAACACTCATGTTTCTGTTTCGAATTATCGATTGTTTAATATTCAAGAGATGGCATTAAATAAATATGTGCATCATTATGTAATGTGTTTGGAAACAATCTGGTTAGTCCCAAAGTGCTTGGGCAAGAAACAAAACTTAAGCAAAGCAAAGAGATCTGGGTGATGTCTGAGGGCTGAGGACAGAGGCACGTGGCCAGTCTGCCTGCCTGTTTGCCTGCTCCCTCCCCAAGTTGGGTCTGGCGTTGTTCATCTTCCTCACTACCTGCCTGTAGGGCGGGGTGATAGGCAGTGAGCTCAGAATCCCCGAGTTGCACCCTGGCTCTCCCAGCTCCTGGCTGGGAAGTTACTCCCTGGGTCTCAGTGTCTCCTCTGTGAAAGGGCTGATAACATCTTTTGGGAAGGTCAAATGAGATCCTGACTGAGCTTCGGCTCAGAGGCTGTTCTTTCTGAAGGTAAGTTGGGTCTGATGATGAAAGATGAGCAGTGTAAGCTCTGGTCCCTGACAGGGGTGGGCTTGGGGGAGCAGGCATGGACTTTGAGGTGCGTGGATATATAATGCAAGATGGTTCAGGAAAGGCAATAACAGAGATCCAAAGAAGGGGCTTTGGGAGAACAGAGGAAGATGCGGTAATCCCAGCTGGGAGCCAGAGAAATCTCACAGAGCTGCCATATGGGCTGGCTCTGGAAGGCTGAGTGGCATTTTGATCCCAGAGAGAGGGCTGCCCCATTTAACTAACATGCAGTAGGCAACAAGGTGTCTATTCATTCAACCAGCATTTACTGAGCACATACTACATTCCAGCTACTCCAGCTACTCTGCTAAGTACTTCACATGGATTATTTTTGCTTGGCCTTGACAAGGGGGAGATGCTGCTGCTGCCCCATTTTACAGATGAGGGAACTGAGACTCAGTTCAGTGTGTAGTGATGCCATCTTCTCTCTCCACTTTCCAGCCACATTCTCTATTCAAATGCAAAGAGATGTGGGGGGATTTCCCCAAACCTGTGCAACGGTGCACAAATAATTCACACATCCTCACCACGGTGGCTTCCGTCAAACACTGCTTTCCTGCTCAGCAGACCCTCTATCAGCACCCCCTGCAACAGTACTCTCTTCCCGGATCTACCCCACCTCCAGCTCCGGCAAGATCCCAGTGTCCAACTCATCCCTCCACATCTCCTGGTTAAATGAAAGGCGTCAGGGTTTAGAAAATGGGGCCCATGTCTTGCTGGCTCTGGGGACTGGGTGATGAGGTTCAGCTCTGGAAAATGGGAGATGATACTGGTTAGGGGTGGGGGACCCCATGGGGACTCAAGTCAGGGAAGAGCAGGAAGGAACAGTGGTGTGGAGTGCCCCCTACGTGCTGGCACTGGACTAGAGTCAAGGTTGGATGGAGGTGGAGGTGGAGGTGGGAGAGAAGCAGGTGTGCCTGGCTGCATGGGGGCCCTTCCCCTGCTTTCTCCATCAAGATTTGCCTGGGTGGGCTTCCCCTCCGCAGCCCCGTCTCAGGGGAGCTAGTCTGCCCGCTGGCCGGTTGTCAGAGTGGGGCTTCCCTGTCCTCTGTCTGCTGGCTGGTGTGGCCTGCAAGGGCAGAGGGGTGAGGCAGAGTGCTCACAGGCATGTGCTCTGGAGAGAACTGTTTTCTAGAGTGGCTGTACCATTCTACATTCCCACTTGTAACATGTCTAGTTTCTCTGCATCTTTGTCAGCATTTGTTGTTGCCATTTTTTATTTTAGCCATTCTGACAGGTATGTAGTAAAATCTCACTGTGGTTTTAATCTGCCTGTCTTTAATGGCTAATGATGTTGAACATCTTTTCGTGTGCTTATTTGCCATCTGAATAGCCTCTGAAATCTCTTCATGACTTTTGTCCACTTTCTAATTGGATTGTTTGATTTGCTTTTTATGGTTGAGTTTTGAGACTTTTTTATACATATTAGATACAAGTACTTTGTCCGATTTTTGTGGTTTGCAAATATTTTCTCTCAGTCTATATAGCTTGTCTTCATCATTTTATCAGAGTTGGGTTTTTGTTTGTTTGTTTGTTTGTTTTTTGGATGATCAATGAGCTTTTAGTTTTGGTGAAATTCAATTTACCATTTTTTTTTTTCCTGCATGGGTCACACTATGGTGTCAAATTTAAGAACTCTTTGCCTTGCCCTAGATCCTGGGGATTTTCCTCTTGTATTTTTTTTCTATAAAAGTTTCATAATTTTACATTTCATATTTAAAACCATGGTCCATTTTTAGCTAATTTTTTTATAAGGTGTGAGACTTGGGTAGACTTTTTTTTTTTCATTCGTTTGCTTTCTCCCTGTAGTTGTCCGATTGCTCCAGCACCATTTACTAAAAAGGTTATTATCTTTCCTTCACTGAATTGATTTTGTATCTTTGTCAAAAATCATTTGGGCTTATTTGTGTGGGTCTATTTCTAGATCCATTATTCCACCCCATTGATCTATATCTCTTCTCTCTGTTGATACCATAAAGTCTTAATTTCCATATAATACATCTTGAAATCAGGTAGATGGACTCTTCTTACTTTATTCTTCTTTTTCAAGACTCAGCTATTCTAGCTCTTTTGCTGTTCCATATAAATGTTAGAATAATCTTGTCTACATCTACAAAAGTTTTGCTGGGATCACGGTAGGAGCTGAAGAGAATTGACATCTTTACTATGTTGAATCTTCCAATCCATGAACATATACATTACTTCACTTATTTAGATCTTCCTTGATTTCCTTCATCGGTTTTTTTTTTTGTAGTTTTCATCATACAAATTTGTACGTGTTTTGTTAAATTTATACCTAAGTATTTCATTTTTTGAGTGATTGTAAGTGGCATTGTATTTTTAATTATGGTGCCCACATGTTCATTGCTAGTCTACAGAAATACAACAGATATTTGTGTGTTTATCTTGTATCTTATGACCTCCCCCCAAATCACTTATTAGTTCTAGGAGGTTTTTTTTTTTCTTTGATAGAGTCTTTGGGATCTTTTTATGTAGACAATGAAGCTATTTGCAAATAGGGACAGTTTTATTTCTTCCTTTCCAATCTGTATTTCTTTTTTTTTTTCTTGTCTTATTGCATTGGCTAGAACTTCCAGCACTATTTGAATATAAGTAGTGGGAGCCAACATCCTTGCCTTATTTCCAGTTTTAGGAGAAACATTCAATCTTTAATCATCAAGTAAAATATTAGCTGTAGTTTTTGTAGATGTTCTTTATGAAGTTGAGTGACTTCCCCCCTTCATTCCTGTTTCTGACCATTATACCATGAATGTGAATTGAATTTTATCAAATGCTTCTCCTGCATTAATGGATACATTATGTGATTTTTTTTCTTTAGGCTACTAACATGGTGGATTATATTAATTGATTTTTAAATGTTGAACCAACCTTGCAATCCCAGGATAACCCCTAATTGGTCATGTTGCATAATTGCTTTTATACACTGGTGAACTTTATTTGCTAATGATTCACTAAAGATTTTCACATCTATATTGATGACAGACATTGATCTGTAGATTTTTTTTTGTACTGTCTTTCTCTGGTTTTGATATCAGGGTCATTCTAGCTTCATTAAATGAATTGGAAATTGTTCCCTCCTCTTCCATTTACTGGAAGACATCGTGTAGAATTGGTATTAATTTTTTAAGCATTTGGTAAAATTCTCCAGTGAAACTGTCTGGTTTGGGAATATCATTTTAGGGAATTTAAAATTCAAAATTCAAATTCTTCAATAATTATAGTGCTGTTCAAATTATCTATTTTATGTTGGGTGAATGGTAGTAGTTTGCATTTTTTAAATGAATTTTTCCATTTCATTTAGGTTGTCAAATTTATATGTGCAGAGTTATTCATAGAATTCCCTTACCATCCAACTGTATATTTGCACGGTCTACAGTGACATCCCATTTCATTTCTAATTTTGGTAATTGTCTCTCTTTTTCTCTCTCCCTATTAGTCTTGCTAAAGTTTTGTCGATGTTGTTGATATTTTCAAAGCCTTTCTCCTAAAACTAGGAATAAGGCAAGGATGTTGGCACTTCATTTCATTGATTTTTCTCTATTCATTTCCTGTTTTCAATTTTATTGATTTCTGCTAGTATCTTTATTATTTCCATCCCCCTGCTTGATTTGGGTTTATTTGACTTTTTCTTTTCTAGTTCATCAAGATGAGTGCTTAGATTATTGATTTGAGGCTTTTCTCTTTGCTAATTATGCACTTAGTACTATAAATTTCCCTCTCAACAGTGCTTTAGGTATGTCACATTTTGATATGTCATATTTTTATTTTAATTCAGTTCAGTATATTTTTAAAAAATTTCCATTTAGACTTTATCATTGATTCATGGATTATTTTGATGTGTATTATTTGGTTTCCAAGTGGTTAGAGATTTTTCTGTTATCGTTCTGTTAATGATTCCTTGTTTGATTTTATTGTAGTTGGAGACCACATTCTGTATGATTTAAATTCCAATTTTGCTGAGGTTTCTTTTTTAAAAAAAATTTGTTGTTGTTGTTGTCAGGGGGAAGTAATTAGGTTTGTTTGTTTGTTTGTTTGTTTATTTATTTATTTATTTTTTAATGGAGGTCCTGGGGAATGAGCCCAGGATCTTGTGCATGCTGGGCATGCACTCTACCACTGATCTAAACCTTCCCCCTGCTGAGGTTTCTTTCATGTCCCAAGATATGGTCTATCATGGTATATGTTCTGTGGACACTTCGAAAGAATATATATTTTGCTACTGTTCTATAAGTTTCATTTGATCCTGTTGGTTGATGGTGTTGTTGAGTTCTTCTGTATCCTTGCTCTGATATTCTGTCTAATTGCTCTACCAATTACTGCAAAAGGGGTATTAAAGTCTCCAAGTGCAATTGTGGTCAGTTTCTCCTTCACATATTTTACAGCTCTGTTGTTTGGTGCATATACAGTTAGGATAGCTATGCCTTCTGGGTGGACTGACCCTTTTGTTGTTATATAATATTCCTCTCTAACTCTGGTAATTTTCTTTGCTCTTAAGTAAGTCTATTTTATCTAATACTAATATAGCTACTCCTATTTTCTTTTGATTAACATTGGTATAATACATATTTTTTTTATCTTTTTACTTTTAGCCTGCCTGTATCATTATATTTGAAGTGAGTTTCTTGTAAACAACATATAGACAGGTCATGTTTTTCAAACCATTCTGTCAATATTTGTGTTTTAATTGGTGTATTTAAACCATTTACATTTAATGTAATTATTGATCTGTTAAAGTTTGTCTAATTTTAATTTTTGTGTGCTATTTGTTCTTTCTATATATGCTTAAAACCACATCAGAAAGTCTTATAATTTTTGCTTCAGTCATCAAATATAATTTAGAAAACTTAAGAAGAGAAAGCCTATTGTATGTATCCATATTTTTGCTTACTATATTCTTTTCCCCTTCCTAATGTTTCGAGACTCATTTTTATTGTTTCCTTTATGTTTGGAAACCTTCTTTTAGGGTAGGTATTCTGGCAACAAATTCTCTCAGTTCTCCTTCAATTGAGAATGCTTGACGTCCCCTTCATTCTTGAAGGATATTTTTGCTGGGTATAAGATTCTGAGTTGACAGTTCTTTTCTTTCAGCATTTGAAAAATGTTGTGCCATTTTCCTTCTGGCCTCCATGGTTCCTGATGAAGAATCCATTGTCATGTGAATTATTTCCCCCTTATAGACAAGGTATTGTTTCTCTCTCACTGCTCTCAAACTTTTTGTTTCATTTTTAGTTTTCAGAAGTATATTTTGTATCTTGGTGTGGATTTTGTTGGGTTTATCATTTTGGAGTTTTGCTCAGCTTCATGAATCTGTAGGTTCATGTTATTTGCTAAATTTGGGAAGTTTTCAGCCATTATTTCTTCCAGTACTTTTTCAGTTCCACTCTCTTTCTCATCTCCTTCCAGGGGTCCAATGACATAAACATTAAATCTTTTGTTATGGTACCACAGGTCCCTAAGGCTGTGTTTATTTATTTATCTTGAGTCTATTCTCTCTTGATTATTCAGATTGGGTAATTTCTATTGTCCTATATTCCAGTTCAGTGATTATTTCCTCTGTCCCCTCCAGTCTGCAGTTAAGCACATTCACTGAGTTTTTCTTTTAAATGTCAGTTACCATATTTTTCAGTTCTAAAATTTCCATTTGGTTCTTCTCTATGCTTACATTTCTTTGCTGACACACTCTATTTTTTTGTTTGTTTGTTTCAAGTGTGTTCATAGCTGTTCCTTGGGGCATTTTTATGACGGTTGCTTTAAAATCTTTGTCAGATAATTCCAACATCTCTGTCATCTTCATGTTGGCTTCTATTGATTGTCTTTTTTTCATTCAGTTTGAGACTTTCATAGTTCTTGTTATAGGTGAATTTCAGTTGAAACTTGGGCATTTGGGATATAATGTTATGAGACTCTGGGTCTCATTTAAAGTTTTAAGTTTCAGCTGGCTTCCACTGACACTACTCCACAAAGAAAGGGGGGTAGCTGGGAAATCCAGCTCCCCATTAGGCCCCAACTAATACCTCCCTGGCTGGGAGGGGTAGGAGTATGTTGTTACTGCTCCCAGTGTGTTCTCTCCACAACAAGGCCTGCAGCACAACAGGGACTGTGGTGAGGTCTTGTTATCACCCAGGAGGGAATAAAGGTCTTGGCTTCCTACTTGGCCTTCTTGGACACCACCCTGGTGGGGGACTGGGGATGTTTCATTATAGTCTGATGAAGGTGGAAGTCTAGTCCCCCTATTGGATGTTTGCTGGTAGGGGTGAAGCCACAGCATTATCTATGGTGTTTGGTTACAGTAGAGCAGTTTTTGCCTAAACGTGTTCTGCTAGGCTATCTCTTTCCTGTGTCTTCAGCTAGAAAGAGTAGGTTTTTTGAGGGGGCTCTTTTCCCTGCCCATCGGCATTTCCTCGTCTCTGGCTTCTTCAGCTTCAACTCTTAGATATAAGAGGCCAAAAACAAACCCCAGGAACTCACCATTATGCTGTTTCTTGGGTTACCAGGAACCCAGAAGCAGGTCTGTCTTCTATCTTTTAGAATTTTCTTGTATTTATTTTACTTAGAATATCTAGGGTTCTCAGAAGCACCTAGGGACCAGCACCACTACTCCATCTTCCCAGAAGCAGGAGCCTACCTGAAGCCTTCTTAACAAGTGCTTTCCAGCTCCCTAGAGTTTTCCAGAATCACCTCAATCTTCTTAACACTGCTAATTAAATCATATTTTCTAAGATACCTGTCATTTCCCATGGGCTTCCAGCTTCTACCTGACCCAGGTGAATGCCTACCTGTCCAGTAAGGGACAAGAGGAAATCTGGGCTTTCAGGAGACCTTTTCATTTCAGAGCTACAGATGTGGTAATGGATCACCTGGAGCAGAGCCCCAAAGGTGCCAATTTATTAAAACTAGAAGTCCATTTGGGCATCTATTTCAGGATCTCCAAGTCAAAGCTTCTCAGGTCTCCTCAGGGGAGTACAGGGATCTGGGCAGTGCTGCCCATTAAAAATGGCTTAAGCCAGGATGTGAAAGTTTAGGCTGGTTCTTCCTGCCTGGGCTGTACATTACCATTTACGAGTGGCTCTCAAGTCTGTGCCTTATTTCTTTCCCTCCCCAGCTCTGAGAGGCAGGAGGCACCCACCACTCACTATGTGTAAAGTATCTGGCTTCCAGAGGGTAATGAGTTATCCACTCACAAGTGGCTGCTTAGTTGCACACTTGTAGAGCCAGAATCACACCAAGGTCTTGTGACTCTGGCACCAAAGTCATTTTTGAGGCCCCAGATCTTCTATTTTTAATCTGTGTCCAAATGCCCGTGAGGGTTCCCAAGATACTTCTAGCAGGACTGGGACGTCAAAACTGTCAATATTGTTAAAATGGTCACACTGCCCAAGGCAATCTACAGATTTAATGCAATCCCTATCCAATTACCCAGGACATATTTCACAGAACTAGAACAAATCATAAGAAAATTTATATGGAACCATCAAAGACCTAGAATTGCTAAAGCATTACTGAAGAGAAAGAAAGAGGCTGGAGGAATAACTCTCCCAGACTTCAGACAATACTATAGAGCTACAGTCATCAAGACAGCATGGTATTGGTACCAAAACAGACATATAGACCAATGGAACAGAATAGAGAGCCCAGAAATGAACCCACAAACTTTTGGTCAACTCATCTTCGACAAAGGAGGCAAGAATATACAATGGAATAAAGACAGTCTCTTCAGCAAATGGTGTTGGGAAAACTGGACAGCAGCATGTAAAACAATGAAGCTAGAACACACCCTTACACCATATACAAAAATCAACTCAAAATGGATTAAAGACTTAAACATAAGACAAGATACAATAAACCTCCTAGAGGAAAACATAGGCAAAACATTATCTGACATACATTTCAAAAATTTTCTCCTAGAAGAAATAAAAGCAAGAATAAACAAATGGGACCTAATGAAACTTACAAGCTTCTGCAGAGCAAAGGAAACCAGAAATAAAACAAGAAGAAAACCTACGGAATGGGAGAAAATTTTTGCAAGTGAAACCGACAAAGGCTTGATCTCCAAAATATATAAGCAGCTCATACGACTCAATAAGAAAAAAATAAACAACCCAATCCAAAAATGGGCAGAAGACCTAAACAAGCAATTCTCCAAGGAAGACATACAAATGATCAAAAAACACATGAAAAAATGTTCAATATCACTAATTATCAGAGAAATGCAAATCAAAACTACAATGAGGTATCACCTCACACCAGTCAGAATGGCCGTCATTCAAAAATCCACAAATGACAAATGCTGGAGAGGCTGTGGAAAAAGGGGAACCCTCCTACACTGCTGGTGGGAATGCAGTTTGGTGCAGCCACTATGGAAAACAGTGTGGAGATTCCTCAAAAGACTAGGAATAGACTTCCCATATGACCCAGGAATCCCACTCCTGGGCTTGTACCCAGAAGGAAATCTACTTCAGGACGACACCTGCACCCCAATGTTCATAGCAGCACTATTTACAATAGCCAAAACATGGAAACAACCTAAATGTCCATCAACAGGTGGCTGGATAAAGAAGATGTGGTATATTTATACAATGGAATACTACTCAGCCATAAAAACTGACAACATAGTGCCATTTGCAGCAACATGGATGCTCCTAGAGAATGTCATTCTAAGTGAAGTAAGCCAGAAAGAGAAAAAAAAATACCATATGAGATCGCTCATATGTGGAATCTAAAAAACAAAAACAAACAAAGAAACAAAAACAAAGCATAAATACAGGACAGAAATAGACTCATGGACAGAGAATACAGACTTGTGGTTACCGGGGTGGGGGGCGGGGTAGAGGGTGGGAAGGGATAGACTGGGGTTTCAAAATTGTAGAATAGATAAACAAGATTACACTGTATAGCACAGGGAAATGTACACAAAATGTTATGATAAGTCACAGAGAAAAAAATGTGACAATGAGTGTGTATATGTCCATGAATGACTGAAAAATTGTGCTGAACACTGGAATTTGACACAACACTGTAAAATGATTATGAATCAATAAAAAAATGTTAAAAAAAAACAAAACTGTCTTCCTAGTAACATTTAGGTGTCATTTACCATCTTCACTGTGTTGATATTTGCACTGCTGGTGCAAAAGCAGGAGTGAGTACAACTAATGATGCTCTTGCACGAATCAAGGAGGGAGCACCAAATGGTACTTGTCATCATCGTATTCTTTATCACCGCACGTGGGCAGTAAAAAAATGCCAGTATCACTTAGGAATGTCCCGGATGAAGCAGTTAAGATGATTAATTTAATTAAATCTGGACACTGAAGAACACAGAATGGGAAGTATACACATCAAGCATGTCTGCTGTACACTCAGGTATGATGCGTGTTGGAGGCCGAGCTCTCGTGTGAGTGATGGAGTTGCGAGCTGAATTGGCCTGTTTTCACCAAACGCCATTTTTACATAAAAGCCCAACTGACAGACACACGACGGTTACTCCGACTTGGGTGTTTGGCAGACATTTTCTCAAAAATGAACAAAGTGAGCCTATCATTTCAATGAAACAACTGACAGTATCGGTTGCCAGTGATAACATTTGAGCTTTCAAAGCAAAAATGAGAATTTTGGAAAACTCGTGTGTGTCATCATGAGCTTGACAGCTTCCCAATACTTAGAAATGTTTCTGATGAGGTCATGGTAAGATAACAAACGTAACTTTTTTTTTTTGGTATGGTATCAGGAAACATGCAATAGTTTGAAAGATCTGCATAACTCAGTAAGCCAATATTTTCTAAATGACCAATGCAGGATGTTACAAAACCATGCATGGGTAAAAGATTCATCAAAGTGTAAGAAAAAAAAAGGATTATAATGGACAATATGAAAAGTTCATTGACATGGCTTCAGATTCTTCACTGCAACCAATTTTTAAGATGCTATCTGTTCTAGGCTGAACTGTGTCCCTCTCAGAGTTCATATGTTGAAGTCTTAACTTCCCAGTAACTCAGAATGTTACTGAATTTGGAGATAGGGCCTTCAAAGAGGTGATAAGTTAAAATAAGGCCAATCTGATTAGTGTCTTTCTAAGAAGAGGGAATTTGGATGCACAGAGAGACACCAGGGATATATACACAGAAGAAGGACCCTGTGAGGAAACAGTGAGAAGAAAGCCATCTGCAAGCTAAAGAAAGAGGCCAGTGTGTCTTGATCTTGGACTTCAAGCCACCATAACTATGAGAAAATACAGTCCTGATGTTTAAGCCATTCAGTGTGTGGTATTTTCTTATGGCAGCCCTGTAACCATGCAGGACCCTGCAGGGCCTTCTTGGGGACAGACCCCCCCCACCAGGTTCTCCCACCTCTTGTTTGTAAAAAAAAATTTTAGCCTCATAGGCTTTCCCCAAGTTCCAAAGAGCAAATAATCAGAGAAGTGAGAAAATGCAGAAACAAAGGAAAACTGTCAAGCAAAGACAAAATAATAATTGTTCAGTCATAAAACAAAGTCAAAGACCTTTAGTTCTTCCTCAAGGGCTATAGATAGTATCCCAAGCTATATCCTTGAGTTGTTTTGCAGATACTAAAACCCCCTCCAGACAGAAGAAGTTAACTGCATGCTGACTACCAGCACGTAGACCCCAGGCCACTTGCAAACAGGAGGTTGATGATGCCACCTCCTGAAACATCACCCTATTACCTCACCACCAACCAATCAGAAGAATGTCCACAAACTGATCAGGCACCTGCCAGCCTTCACCCCTAATGTTGCCTTTAAAAACCCTTCCCTGAAAGCCATTGAGGAGTTTGGGTGATTTGAATGTGAGCTGCCCATTCTTGCTTGTTCCTATGGTGGGTGCCTTACAATAAATGCTGTACATTCCTTCACCACAACCCAGTGTCAACAGATTGGCTTTCCTGCGTGCAGATGAGTGGACCCAAGTTTGGTTCGATAACAGCCCTAGTAAACTAGTACTCTATCGCTTGTTGAGTTTGGGTGTAGTATCAAAGAAGAATATATACAATTGTCTGAAAGGCTGTTAAAATCCTCCTCCCTTTTCCCACAACATATCTCTGTGAGGCTGGAATTTCTTCATATTCAGTAAACAAAACATCATATGGCAACAGATTGAATGCAGAAGCAGATGAGAATCCAGCTGTCTTCAATTAAGCCATTAAAGAGACTTGCAAAAAATATAAAACAACATTACTCTTCTATTTTTTTTGTTTGGGAAAATATAGTTATTTTTCATAAAGTATGTTACCATAATAGGTTTATTATTGTTATTTTAAAAAGAATTAACACACAAGTATCATTAAAATGCCAGTTTTGACTTCAAATATGGTAATTATGGAGAGATAGTATTTACAAAAGCATAACTCTCTAGGGTCCACAATTATGTTTAAGGATGTAAAGGGTCCCAAGACAGAAAGTTTGAGAATGGCTGACTGAGATCAGTGTTTCCGAATATGGCTGTCAAGATGATTCTTATCTATCCTTTAATCAATCTCTTTTTTTTCTTAATAGCTTGCTTGATTAAAACTTAAACACATGTATTTTAAAAGTGTTATCACTACCATCAGTGGAAAACCAGTGCCACTCACCACAAATAAAAGATGATCAGTCACAACAGAGAAATATAACAGGATGTTCTGATGTTTAGTGGATCCTATTGCCTGCCTGAGATCCTGAGCCCAAAGTTGGCTTGCTCTCTGTCTAGAGTTTAGCCAGTGTGCAGGTAGGGGAAGGGGCCATAATTAAAGATACACTAGTTCCAGACAGAATCTTTGCCTTGGGGTGACCTAGAAGACTGAAAGAGAACTGAGAACGGATCAGTGTTCTCACCAGGTGATGGGCTATTTCACACCACCTCATACCCTCTTAGATACCATCAGAGGCATACATCAGAGATACACATTAGGGATGCTCAGAGTTAATAGCACCAAGGCTAAGAGGTGGGAGCATGCTTCAAGAAGGCAAACCACGCTTCTGCCTCTTTGAAGGTGAGCAGGAGAAAGGGTTCTTCTCTTGCTCCCAAGCCCAAGACACAGACCTTGGCGTTGAGCTTGAGAAACAAGAAATGGCACATTCTAGCTCAGGCAAGCCCACGCGATGTTCTGTGTAGCTCTCCTCCCAAACCAAATCAGTTCATGGTATGCAGACACCTCAGCTCTGGATTCTATCCCCTCCCAAATCTGTTTTAACCTCCTGTGTTCTTTTCTATGTGATGGCACCATGGCCAAAAATGTTCGCATCAATACTGATTGCAAGAGCTGCTCTGGAAACAACCCACATGTCCACCAGAGGGGAACAAATCAATGGACTGAGATATTGTCACACCAGGGAATATTACACAGCAATGAAAACACACCAACTCCAGCTGCAGCCACCACATGGACGAGTCTGAGAAACATAATGTTGCCCAGAAGAAGGAAGACTCAGGAGGTTACACACTGGGCAGTGCAATTTTAAAGAATGAAAGCAAAAGCAAAACTAAACAATGCATGGCATAAGCATTCACATGTGAGATAAAAAAATTTTTTTAAGTATATGGGAATTCTCTGCACTTTACATTTCATTTTGCTGTGAACCTAAAACTGCTCTAAAAAAAAAAGTACAGTCTATAGGGGAAAAAAAGCAAGGAAGTGATAAACAGAGGATGGTCATTTCTTCTGGAAAAGGCAGGGATGGAGACACTCACGCCGCAATGTGCAAATTCTTTGTGACATTCTAAGTCCATGATATACATTGAATTATTAAACTAACATATACACTATATAATTGCCTTTGCATGTACCAAATATAATATTAAAAAACATAAGAAAGGAAAAGTCAGTTCAGTCTCTGACTCAGTAATTTTGCTTCTTAAGAACTTATTTTCTAACAGAAATAATTGGAATGTTCCAGTCATGTAGATGTTGACCACGGTGTGTTTCTTTTGAAGTCATGGCAATAACTTGGACACAATCTAAATTTATAATCTAGGAGATTAGCTACGTAAATTACTGAGAAGCCATAGGATAGAATACTACGCATCTATCAAAAACCATGTGTTCAAATAATGTTTAATGACTCAGGAAAATGTCTTAATAACCTGAAGTGAAAAATGCAGACTAAGGAACTGAAATAAAATAGAATCTCAGTTTTTATGACCTCCAATAAGAAACTTATTATGTTCATAGCATAGGAAAAAAAGATACGGTAATGTTGAAAAACACAGTGTTCCGCAAATGTCAACAATGGTGGGGTTAACATTTTGGTTCTTCTATAAAATGTCTCTATTTCCCTGTTTTCTATAGTGAACATGCATGTGGGAAAACATGCTTGCACATGGTACATCCATCAGGAAGACTGACTTGCCCTTCTCCCAGCACCCCCCACCTCAAATGATTACCTGACTATTCCAGAGGCTAGAGTTTAGTGTCTGAGAAGCCCCCATCAGCCTGACTCCACCAGGGGGCAGGAGAGAGAGGGAAGGAGGCCTCACACAACCTCTCCCTTCCAGCCTTCAGCCTCCCCACTGAAGACCCAAGAAGCTCTCAGTGTGCCCCTTGCCCACCTCAATCCGACCCTCCTTCCCTGAGCCCACTATACCCAGTTCCTCTGTCCAGGGTTACCTACTGGGAACAGCAGCAGGGGCTGGGTTCCCGGGCTTTGCCTGGCTCTGCCCCAGCCACCAGCCAATCTGCCCATCTGGGGCCACTCAGCTGCTACATGGGGCCGCACCAGGGACAGCTCTACTCCAGGCCCCAACTTGTGGCCTGCCAGGGACTTCTCCCTCCCGAGGCCTCCACTTTCCTGTCACTTCCCCTCTCCAGAGATAGAAATCAGCCCCCAAAGTTCCCCCACCACATGTGCTTCCTCTCCTGCAATGAGCCACCTGCCTGTGAACCTGATGAGGGATTGCCTATGGGCCTCTCTGCTCCACTTACAAATGGGGCAGTGGAGGCTCTTAGAGGGGAGACCGCGTATCTGAGGGTGCACAGCTAAAGGTGGCCAGACCTAGATGTGAACCCAGGCTGTGCAGTTCCCAAAGCCCGTGGATTCTGCTGCCCCATATGCCAGACCTGCTGCCCCACCAGTGAGCGCCATGTCCTCTTTGAGTCAAAAACAAACCGAGGCTCAGTTCTGCTGTGCCATCTGCCACTGACCAGCTCCGAGGCAGGAGTGTTGACTCGCTGCAGAGAGGGAGTGCTTCCACTGCTGGAAGTAAACAGCGAGCTTCCCTGGCTGGGGGCCGGGGAGGGGAGAGGGGCTTGGGGGCAGGGTAGGGGGCAAGGGGGCTGTGGCAGACACAGTGTTGGGCAGATAGTGCGGAAGAGCTGTGGGCGGTGAGTCAGCATCCCTAGGTCAACGCTGATTGCCACTAGGCTGAGTGGCCTTGGGCAAGTCCTCTCCCCTGCTCTGAGCTTCACTTTCCCCACTACAAGGGGTCGGAATATATGATTCTTTCCAGGCCTGACAAGGTCATGTGCTATGACTGCAGGTCTCGGAGGGCTGCTTTCACATTTCTGGTTCTTTGGGGGCAACAACGGCCAGTGGGGAGGAGAGAGGACTCTTAGAGAGAGGAACTGGCTGGCCCGGGGTCACACCATTCTTTCTAACAACCACATCAACAATGATAATAACACTCCTCTACCCATAAGATGCAGGCAGCTCCTATCTTCCAAAGTGCCCTTATGCCACCCACAGTCCCCATTTTACAGATGAGGAAACAGGATCAGAGAGGGTGAGGGAACAGTCCAAGGCCACACAGCTGGCCTGTGGCAGAGAGGACAGATCCTTGTTCCCATCAGGGAAGCTTCAGGCATGGACTTTCCAGATACCTGTCCAGGGAAGCCCCTTGTGGGGCAAAATCATCTTGTGCCAAAAGTGGGAGGGTCTTTCCACCCAGGAAATGTCTCAGTTGAGGCATTTGCTAAACATGTTGGCTGTGTTGTAAAAATAATCCCTGGGCATCCTAGGTGGAGGGTTTGCCCAACGCCCACCACATGTGTGATGCTCACTTCAAAGGCAGCTGGGAGGAGCACTGGATGAGGAGTTCAGTCTTGGCCCTGCCCGCTCAGCTATGTGCCTTGGGAGGGGTCTCTCTCTGTGAAGTGATGAGGCGGGTTCTAGTGGGCAAAGAATTTACAAATTCTAGAGAAGTAATGCCATTCCCCACACCCTGGCAGCCCTCGTCCAATGACTGATGGGAGCTGGGAGTTGGTGTATAAATACCCAGCTCCTTTGCTCCTTGGGTGGGGAAACCATGAGTTGTGGTTCTATGTTGGCTTTCAGAGTTCACCTGAGCCCCAGCTGCCTATACTGATAACTTGCCCTTTTCTGTCTCACTTTCCCATTCTTCTACTTGCATTCCTGTGCCTCCCAAATAAATTATTTGCACTTGAATCACTGTCTCGTGGTCCGCTTCTGGGAAAACCAGCCTGAGATGAAAGGCACTGATATTATTTCCATTTTGATGGGAAGGAAGCTGATACTCAGAGAGGAGTAACTTTCCCAGGATGACATGGGAAGCTCAGATCTGAACCCAGGCCACTTAGCCTCTGATGTTTTGTTTTAATCATTACATATGCCAGGAAGGAAGAACTAAGAGTAAGATTAAAAGTCTAGTGAGAGAATGGCTAGGGAAGAACGTTCACTCACTCACTCACTCACACATTCATTCAAAGACTCTTTATTGAAATCAACTGCTTTCCAAGCCCTGACCTGGGTGCTAAGGGTATACTGGTTAAATGCACCTGGTCTGGAATCTTGGGGACCTGGACTCAAATCCAGGTTCCAACCATATGCCAGCTGTATGATGTGGGCAAGTGATCAGCCTCTCCTGAACTTTGCTTTGTTGTCTGTCAAATGGAGGATCCTGGTGGTGCCTACCACACAGGCTGCTGGGAGAGTAAACAGGCTCACATGTATAAATAAGCGCTCAGTATGGGTTAACTGTAAGATAATGGTGAAATCAGTGCTGAAAACTGGGAGGTGATATGTGACAGCAATACTATCATTTTTAGCATGTCTTATCACTTAGGACAGTCTGTTATTAAAATAAATAACTACGAGCCACAGGAGTTTGAAGTTTGCATTTCTCCTACTCTTCCTTTCTCTCTCCCTCCCTTCCTTCCTTCCTTTCTCCCACTCATCCAAAACCCCTGCCCTCTGCTCCTTGCCAGGCCCTGTGCTGGGCACAAGGACACAGAGATGACAAGACTCTGCTCCCAGGGAGCTCTCAGGACCCAGGAGGGATTGAGGAGGTAGACAAGGGAAACATATAGCTCAGTGTGGTGAACAAAGGCCAGCACAAGGGCTGGGGAGCATGAGGAGGGGCCCTTGATCCTGCTCAGTGATGCTGAAATTAAGGGGAAGGAGCTATATGACTCAGAAAGGTTAAGTTGCCTGCTCAAGGCCACATAGCAAGTAAATGGTTGGTCTGACTCCAAATTGCATATGATCTCTAATATCCTGCCATGTGGTCACATTCTATGAGGAGCCCCAAGGAAACCATAACAATGAATTCTATTGCAAGATAGGTCTTGGGGACTCAGTCCAAAGGAGTCTTGTGGCTGGCTAGACACAGAGAATAGAGCCTCTGAAGTCTCAGCAGAAAGAGCAACTGAAGAGTTGAGAACAATATGAGAGCAGTAAATATTTATTTCAAAATGAAGTTGATAAGACATTTTTCTGAGAATTAGAAGCTGAGCAAATAGTAGAAATGTGACAAGACATGTTACTGAAGAATGAGTTGGAACTTAGGGCATTCTACCTTGCTGCAGACTAATGCTTTTCTTCTCTGTCACCTCAGGATTAATTTAACTATATAACAATATCTTTGTGTTTTCCTTTTTTTTCTATTTAACACAGAAATAAATTAGATCCTAACACTATAAATTGAATTTTGTTTTGTTTGTTTTCAGAAAGCACACTTTTCTCTGTGTTTCCTTTTCTTTTTCTTTCTTTCTTTTTTTTTTTTTTTTAAGATCTGGTGCAATCTGAGATACTTCTCCCTTCCAGAAGGACGCATTCTAAATGCTCCAAGGAAAGTCAATCAGAATACAGGTTCGGAGATACAGAAATTCATTTTACAGAAACCCTGTCCAGACTCAATGTGACCATTCCAGGAATCCAGACTGCCTGGGCAGCGACATCACACACCCTTCTGATAATGGTGAGGATCAACGTCACCCCCAAAGTCTACCAAAAAAGTTGCAGAGGAGTTTTAAATAGTAGGAAATCCATGCTGGATGAGGTCACGGTGCAAAAAGGAAGGGGAAACATTCACAGTTGCTCCGGGAGAGAAGGAAGCTGTTAGGCAGAGCGGCCAAGACCTGATGTAGAGCAGAGCATAACCTCCAATCAGGCCAGGCTACTGGCAGGATATGACTCAGCCTGCTGCTCCTTTGGCTGAAAGGGCAGTCTGGATTTTCTCGATCTGAGTCAAGCAAGTTTAAGGCTCTGACAGGGCTGAGGTAGCTGGGAACACCGGAGGACCTTTTCTGCCCCCTCCACTCTCATTGATGCCTATTTCCCTCTGACCAGAGCGAGACAGCAGAGTGTTTCCTCTAGAGGAGTCTGGCCAGAGGCAGCTGATGTGCAAAATCACCGGAATGACTACGCAAATTATTTTCTACTCCCCCTCCCCTCAACACACGGCCTCCTGAGCTGAGCTAATTAGCTCACAGGACAGAGAGTCAAGTACCTGATGGAAGAACAATTAGTGAATTCAGTGGGGAAAGAGGAAAGATGCAGCCCATAGGGAAGCAGGTGGTGTGGTTTTAGGACCAGGTAAGGCGGAGGTGAATGGATGCCCAGATACCGCGGCACAGCGTAGACAGGGCAAAAGCGCCAGCCTCAGTAGCTCATATGGGGATCTGTGGTCACCATGGCGGCTATGTGCAAAATATGGTCCCCAATACCACGTCTGTCCTCTTTAATACTCAGTTACCACGTGTATCCTCCACGGGTCCAGCTCTGCACTACGAAGTTTCAAATAAAGAAACATTTCCCCTCAAACATGCTTCTATTTTAAGTGAACTTATATTTAGAAATAGATTTTTCTTTTTTGTTATCAGAAATCAGAGTTCAAACTTCCAGCACAGCCACCAGGCATAATTGCTCACAATTACATTTCATTTGAAAAAGAAGAAAATGTTATCATAGTTACCTGTTTTGCTCTGTCTCTGGTTCCAAAAGCTAACTAAGGACTCCGGCCGCAGAGGGAGAGTTTGGAGGGCTGCTGCAGAGAGCCGGGGCTGTCAGCGTCATAGCCATGCGGGCTCAGGCACGGCTCAGTTTCCCCATCTGTAAAGTGGGGACACTGGCCTCTGCCTGGGCTGCAGGGAGCCGTGCACGAGGGCTGGGCTGAGCTGGCTCTCTAGGGCCTTCAGCAAATGGAAGTGAAGGAACATTCGCATTGCTTTTGAACAATGTCAAAAGTTGCATAAGGAGGGTAGCGGTGCTTATCGTGGGGCCTGGTTTTGGCTTTCTGGAGCAATCCGGTGCAGCATTTCTGCAGCCCGAGAGGGAACACCCTTCCACGGCCTCCGCCTTGCCTCGGTGCTGGGTGGTGACTCAGAGCACCGGCAAGGGGCGTGGGCGGGAAAGCACTCAGGCATCACCATGAAATCTGACAGATTTGCCCCCGTGGAGCAGCTCTGTAAAGAAAGGGGGAAGATGGGACCCATCCCCTCCCGCAAGGTGAGTGGGGTGCAAGGCAACAGCTTTCATCAGCCGAACCCCTTCACTGCCAACGTGGCTGGAAGCAGCCAGCCTCAAGCACGTGACCGCCCAGGCTCCCAGGGTAGGGGATGAATCCTACCTTGTGGGATCAAAGACTCCTCCAACCCTTAACATCAGGAAAGCAAAACTTAACACCAGGAGCAAAAGCTCCCGTTTTTGAGCACCGCCTGTGTGCTGGGCCCCCTACCGAGGCTTTTAGGTGCTTTGCTTCATCCCATCCTCCGACCAACCTGTTCTTCTGCCCATTTCACAAATGGGCAGGAAACTGAGGCTGGAGGCTGGAGGCAGGTCACCCCGCGGCCCTGAGGCAGAACTGGGAGCCCAACAAACTGTTTCTGATGCTCTGAAAAGCTCCAGGACACCCACCAAACTAGCATCTGAGGGCAGAAGAGGAATAGGAGAATGTTCTGGAAATGCAACTGCTGGAGCCACGACAGCTCAGGGTGGAGGTGCTCATTTTCAGCAGCTGCCATTTTTTAAGCCTTTCTACATGTTGTGTCATTTGCTTTTCAGGACAGTTCTAGGCAGCAGGGGCTAAGATTGCTATTTCCCAGGTGAGGAGGTGGATTGCTTCCCAGGCCACTCACTGTCTTGCCCACCGCCCTCCATGACCCCTGGCCACCAGCTTCTCGTCTGTGCGATGGAAACATGACATCACACTCTCCGATGATGTCAGGGTTAAGTGAGGTAACAGAAGGGAAATGCTTCAGAAACTGCAAAATGCCACCCGAATACTAAGGAGTATTATTATTTACTAAAATAGCTTAGTGGGGAGAGTGCAAGTGAGGCTGAGAACGACAAGGTTCTGGATTCAATCCTAGATTTCGGAAGAGTGCTTAAGTGGCGTTCTTCCCTGGACTGGAAGCTCCCAAGAGCAGGGCTCATATCTGGTTGGCCTTGATTTCCCCAACTCCTGGCTCGAGGCATCGCGCAGGAAGAGTCCTTGAAAAATACTGGCTGAACCACTCAGGAATAATGCTGGACAGGGACGAGGGTGGAGGGGAAGAAAAAGAGATTCAAGGGCTGAAGGTGGGCTTAGATCAGAAAATCGATCTTCCAGTTGGGGACACTCTTGAGAATGAAAAGGATGCTTTTAATAGTCGTGATAAGCCAGGACTGTTCTGGGCCAACCGAGACATATGGTG
Organism: Vicugna pacos; assembly: GCF_048564905.1. Classification (NCBI taxonomy): domain Eukaryota; kingdom Metazoa; phylum Chordata; class Mammalia; order Artiodactyla; family Camelidae; genus Vicugna; species Vicugna pacos. The sequence continues at coordinate 49,920,956 of NC_133003.1, forward strand.
ATCGTACTTGTTGATCATTTCATCTGATCTCCACATTGCGAGGCAAACTGAGTCCCAGTGGGAGGCAGAGAGCTGGGTGGAACCTCACGGGCCTGCTCTAGAAAGAGCCCAGACAGAAGCTATGAGCGGGTAGAGCTTGCTTTTAAGGGCCCGCAGCTCTCTGGGAGGACTTGGGCGTTACCCACAGAGCCCAAAGTTTCTGCTGGGTAAATATCAACACTTCTGGGCTGGTTACTAAGGGCCCGAGCAGTTGCTAAGCGGCCATATGACCTCATGAGGGCTATTGTTCAGCGCTCAATAGGCATCCTTGAGTGACATTCCCCAACTCCCAAGTCCCCGGGGGCCCCTGGGCTTCTGTGAAAAGAAGCGAGAGATTTTAACAAGCAGGAGCAGTGGACAAGAACCACGGTTATTTTCTGGGGTAGGGCATGGGGGCTGCCGCCTTTCAGAACAGAGCACAGGAAGGCTGGGTACCCAGTAAGAGTCGTCAGCTGACGTTCCCAGCGGCAGGAACACCCCAGCAACACAGAACTAACCCACGTACAGCGCCTGACCCTCTCTCATCCACCTGAACACAGCATATCAGCTGGTTCCCAAAGCAGCCGTGTGTGGGGGGCGGGGAAGGGCATAATGATCAGCCCATTTCAAAATATAGGAAGCTGAGGTCCAGAGAGAAGAAACAGCTGCTTTGCCCAAAGCATCTCCCAGATGCCTTGTTTGCCAGGTGTAGGGGGCCGAACAGCGACACGCAAAGACCCCCAAGTCCTAATCCCTGAGCTGGTGACTTGTTAGGTTATGTGGCAAAGGGGAACGAAGGTTGCAGATGGCATCAAGGTCGCTCGTCCGCTGACCTGAAGATGGACAAAGGGCCCCTAAGAAACGTGGAGCCTCTAGAAGCTGGAAAAGGCAGGAAATCGGATTCTCCAAGACAGGCTCCAGAAGGGAGCGCAGTCCTGCCTCGACTTGAGCTCCGTGGCTCTGCACCAGACTCCTGCTCCAGAGAGCTGTTAGCTGGTAAACTTTAAACTACTCAGTTTGTAGGAATTCATTGTAGCAGTGACAGGAAACTAATGCACCAGGATTAGAAATCTGAAGGTCTGAGCCAGACGGGAGGCCTTGGAGATCACTTAGCTCCTTGGAGTTAAGGAAACAAGAGGCCCAGAGAAATGAAGCAGTTTGCTCAGGGTCACAAGGCAAGTGACACAGATAACGATGGAGACCCCTGAGTGTGGTCAGGCCTCCCTACGGCCACTGAGACTGTCCGCTGAGGGGGCTGGGTCTCCCAGACCACTTCTTTGCCAGTTCACTACCAATTGGCCTCATGGGACCCTGGGACCCCAACCCCCTCTGGGCCAGAGGCAGGCCAGTGGCCCATTTCGTGGTAGGCAGGAGACACTCTCTTCCTGTGTCCCACCCCTGAACACAAGTGGCCTGGAGCCAGCACTCACAGCCCACAACCTTGGAGCCTCAATTTCCTCATCTGAAAATTGGCAGCACCCTCCGCATCAACAGGTGAGAACACGACGTGAGAGGACGAAGCGGGCGCCGCGCCTGGCAAGCAGTCGGTGCCCAATGCCTGCTCCACCCTTTCTCTCAGCCCCAGGCCTGCCCTGGGGCTTCCAATTCTGCTGGCTCTAAAGCCTTTGGAATTCAAGAGCCTCATTGCCAGAAAGACATTATCTCTGCCCGACACACGGAAGGCATTCAATGTCCACAGGATGGACGCCTGAATGCTTCTCTTCGTCCGCTTTGCCTAGCAGGCCCCTTATGTGTCCATCAGGGTCCAGCTCAAATGCCCCCTCCTCCAGACAGCCTTCCTTGACCCCCAAGGTGCAAGGTCATGCTGTCCTCTCTCTGCTGGGTTTCCGGTGTCCCTGTGGCACCCTGGTTTTCGTGTTTAGGGCTCAAGCCACACCATCAGACACACCTAGGCTCCAGTCCTGGCCTTGCCTGCGTGATTCTGGGCCAGTTACACCTCTGTCCAACAGTACCTCCGCTGTGGAGTTGTCAAGAGGAGCACACCTCTCTCTTTTGCTGGGGTGACTGAGCCGGTAGGATGTAAACCTGAAGCTGCTGGGGGCCACCTTTACCATGACGCAAGGAGAGACTGCCTGAGGGCACAGCCAGAACAGGGGGAGGCAGAACTGAGAGATGGAGAGAGAGGGAGAGAATAAGTTCTGGTGATATTGTCTGAGCCCCTGGATCCAGCTGTACTTGAAGCCTGTTAGCCTAGGGCTTCTCAGTTACTCAAGCCAATAAATTCTTTTTGGGGGCATAAGCCAGTTTGAGTAACTTTCAACAGAAAGGCTCTTGACGTCCATAGCTTATAACGTTCTTGGAACAAAAAAGAGAGAAATCAGAAGGAAAAAAGGAGAGAGATGAGTGAGGGAAGGGAGAATTAGTGTTTAATGGGTAGAGTTTCAGTTCTGCAAGATGAAAAGGTTCTAGAGATCTATTGCACAACAATGTGAATATTCTTAACACCACTGAACTGTACACTTAAAATGGTTAAGACTGTAAATTTTTAAAAACCAGTGTGTAAAAAAAAAGGGTGAGGGGAGACAGAAAGGGGAGGAAAGGAAGGCAGGAGAGAGGAGGAGACGATAGGAGAGATGAGAGGAATGACAGGTGGCCCTGCAGCCTCCAGGAGTGAGGCCAGCTGCTCCTGTCACCTACTCAGCTATTTTTATACCTCACGGCTCTCAAGGTAACTTCACACCTGCTATCCCTGCCCTTCAAACACTAATTTGTTTTCCAACATTTTAGAAATTCTTTTCTTCCCCGAGAAACTCTGCCTGCTTCTCTAAGTTCCTTAGCTTTTGAAATGCAAGCATCCCTGGGAGGGGTAATAAGCAGAACCATGGTAACCACAGGGGAAGGCGGGGGAGACTATTTTGCTTACAAAGCAGCCTCACACTTTGCATCTTAATGGAGGCCTCTCAAAAACCTGTGAGGTGGACAGGAACATTATCAGCCCATTTTACAGGTAAGTAGATCTAGGGCGTGGACAGAATGAAGCTGGGTTTGCATCCAGGTTTTCTGACTTCTGGTCCTGAGCTCAGAAATGGGGGTGGGGCGGGGGTGGTGGTAAGTGAGAGCTTGGAGATAATTTGCAGACCTTATCAGCTTCTCCAGATTCATCCTGGGTTTGATGTGGGGGAACCTTCAAGGAGGCACGAAGCCCACCACTGTAGCTCACTCCTCCCCCCGCCCCACGCAGTTTCCCTCACGCGGAGCTCAGGAGTCCTGGCTATTCCATTTCCAAAGCGAAATGATTTAAAGATACAGCAGGCAGTTCAAATGCTGGGGATTGCTTCATACTCCTCCTTTCAAGTCTCCGTGCTGAGTGATTTGGTTTCCATTTTGGGGGGGAGTAAAGTTGCTCTGGTTTAAAGGCGCTGCTGATAAAAAGCCACGCTGCCCTCTCAGCCTTTGATCATTTGGTGCACTTAACTCTGACTTCCCAAACCTGAACAGCTGGTCCAGGCCCTTTCAGATCTAGCAGGCAATTAAATTTTCACAAAAAGAAGCAGAAACTCCAGGGATCATGAGAAGGGAGCAACTCAGAGGCAGCAGCTAGGCTTCTGAACAAACCAGGGAAAACCACGGTGTGGTGGGCGCCCTTTATAATGAGGTGTCACGAGCAAACCTGGATGGGGAGCCTTGGGAAGGGGAGCCCCACAGTGGGAATGCTCTAAGCTTCTGACGCGGCTGTGGGCAGCCAGGACCTGCCCTCCCAGGAGGGTCGAGGTTTGGCAGGTGCTCAAGACAGGGGCTGACCACCTGTGCTGCCTGGCTGAGGCTCTCTCTCTGATGCATTGCGAAAACAAAGGCACCTCCCCATGGCTAGCCCCTCTTCTGAGAGCCAGACCTTATAGCTGAGAAGCACCTCAAATGCCCATGGGCCTGGCTGAGCCCCATCCTTCTCTCCTCCTCCTCTGCTCCAGCTTATAGATTCCGCATCCAGTACCTCTTACACCCTCTCCCTACATTGTCACCAGCCGCATCTGTCCACCATCATTGCTGGCCTGAATGAATGTTGTACCTTCGACCTGGTCTCTAACCTCCATTCTTGCCCCATAATCAGTCCACTCTCCAACAGAAGGGTCTTCCGGAAGCTGGATCCTACCACATGAAGCTTTGATTCTTTAATGGCTTGCCTGCAGTTAAAATGATGTCCAAACTCCACATATGTCCTGCTGGCCTCGCCCAGCCTCCTCACAGCACTGTCACCTGCTCTGTGGGCTCCAGTCACCCTGGCCTTCTCTCAGTGTCCCCAGTGCACAAGACCCAGTCCCACCTCAGGGCCTTTGTACATACTGCCTACACCACTCATACCGTGCTTTCTTTCCGGCAAACCCTCTGATCATCAGGGTCTGGGCTGCAGAATGCTCTTTCCCAACCCGAATCAGAAGCTATTTCCATTGTGCTCACATAGCGTCTGTACGTGTCTCTTATAGCACTTCCTGGGATGGAGATGGACCTGGTACACAGTCAGGTAGACTGATAGTCTGAACGAGCGATGAAGAGAAGTCAGCTGATCTCTGAACACCTAGCCAGAGCGGGGCGTGGCAGCAGCTGCCTTTCATGGTGCCAAGTGTTGTTGGCATCACAATGGCTAACTCCCCAGTGTCCCCTGACATTTCCAAATATCTGCAATGCCCAGCACAAGGATCGGAACATGTCAGCTAGAACTATTATCCCCATTTTACAGATGAAGAAGTCTAGGCTCAGAGAGGTGAAGTGACTTGCCCAAGGTCACAGAGCAAGAGGCAGAGCCACAGTTTGAACCCTTTCTGACTCTAAAATTGCTGAACTTAACTGCTAGGCTCTCCTGCATCTTCAAGAGCAGGAGATGCTCTTACGTCTCACACAAAAGCTGCGTCCTTTGTTCATTTCTCGAACATGCTTCCATGAGGGATTCAACAAAGACAGCATCCCTGCTTCTAGGGAAGTCAGAACTCACAGGGTGGGGGTGGGTGGGTGAGTTCCCCAGCATATAAACAGTCATGGCACTACACCTTGGTAAGTACTGTGATGCTCTTGAGTACTGTGGGGTGGGGACAAAAGCTGTGATGGAAGGGAGGTCACTTGAGCTGCATCTTGAAACGATTACCAGAGGCCAGAACTAATGAGAGGGTGTTCCATGCTGGAGGGACAGCAGGGGCAGAGACAAGGTGGTATGACAGGGGACAGAGAGGAATTGGCGTGGCTGCAGAGTTAGGCGTGAGCCTGTGCGTGGGTGGGAGAGTGAGCTGCTAGTCTCACTCTCATCTCTGCTATGGCCTCATGATGAGCTGCCCCCCTGGGGTGGGGATCCTGCCTCGCTCTCCCTTCCCGGTCTGCAGAGTCTCTCTCACTGGGCCTTGCGGAAGAAAGGAAGACTTGCCAGGCAATGATGAATTCCCCAAATCACCTCTTGCCCTGGCCCCTTTCCCCACGTCATTAATGTTTCTGGTCGTTAGTTTGGCATGTACCGTTGCTCTTATGCCCTTTCCTGGTGCCCAGGCAAATGTATTTTTGTCATGGGCTCAATCTTATGCTGAATTCCATAATACATCTGATTGTTGGGTTTGCAGTGCTATGCCATTGTCTGTTGGCAGCTTGCCTTGGTGGGTTATGCCTGTTACTAAACATGAATTTCATGCTATATGTGAGTTACTGTTACAACAAAAACAACGATATTTGTATTCTCAAAATGTGTCTGCACTTGCCTGGTGTTCTGTAAAAGTTATGCATTCAGAATTCTTTTTTGATCTTAATGCTACAGAAAAAGAGGCTATAGATCTTTACCATAGGACCCCAGAACAAGCAAAACAGCAAGAGGCTGACATATCTGGACGTCTTACAGGACAATTTTACCAGATATGGGATGAATATATGTGGATTACACCAGAGACTGGACAATTGACGAATCCTGCAGATGTTTGCTGGGAACAAAAGGAACCACCTTGCGGATATAATGAAAGAAGTTTAACAAAGAAAGACTGGAAATATTTGGGATATATATCTCAAAGACTTTGCAAATGGACTATAGATGTTACATTTATATGTAAAAAACCTTTTAAATGGCCTGGATCAGATTGGACAAATCCTGGCTATCGTTGGGTTGCACCCAACGGAACAAAATGGATCTGTGGGACTAATGTATGGCCATGGCTGCCTTGTGGATGGGTAGGGCGGTGTACTTTAGGTTTTGTTATAGCACCAGGAAGAATTGTAAAATCTGTACAGGGCATTCCTGCTAACATGCCCAATTTGCACGCTCGTTGGACTAGAGTGGCTTTTAAATGGTATGATTATCTTGCTGCTATTTTTCTTCCTTCATTAGGAAATGTTGATGTTATGACTAAAGTAAATGCATTGACAAATTTTACACAAAAGGCATTGACCGATGTAAAACATGTGGTGGAAGAGTTAAATGCCGAACAAAAGCTTATGAGAAAAGCAGTTTTACAAAATAGAATGGCTCTCGATATAATTACTGCAGCTCAGGGAGGAACCTGTGCTATTATTAAGGTAGAATGTTGTGTGTTTATACCAGATGTATCTGGCAATGTGTCCCAAGCAGTAGAAGATATGCAAGAACAGATAAGAAATATGGATTCCCCTACTCCATTCTTACCAGCACAATGGTTTGATTGGTTTAAAAGTGATTGGTGGAAACATGCTTTAGTGATTGTGATAATTATTTTGATCCTGATTTGTATGGCTCCTTGTATACTCTCTTGTTTATCAGAATTTCTGACGCAACGTATGCTTGCTTTTAGCCACATTCATCGGCAAAATTAGTAGGATGTCCTGAACTTGGACAAGCCTGGCAATTTTAAAATAAAAAAGGGGGAGTTGCGGGGAGCCACTCATGACCTGAGGACTGCCGAGCACAGAACGGGACGGAAAATCCCAAAGTGCTGGCGTCAGGCTCTGAGATTGATCTAGCAAAGACAATCTCTGTCCCGCCACCCCTTTGAAGAAGAATGAATGCACCAGGTGTTCTAAAGCTCTAGGAACATCCAGAGCTATTGTCACTGATGACCTTAGAACAGAGAGATACAATCAGCATACAAGTTAGTGATCTCAGTTTACTTGAATAATTATCTTAGTTAGTGATCTTGGTATGCGGGAACATTAACTTTAGTGTATGAGTACTATAAACAATGTTAATCTATAGAACAATATACGAGATAATGAGCCCTAAAACAATACCTATGCCTACGTGCAGGAATGCACAAGATAGCTAGTTGAAATTGTATAAATTAACTGCTGAAAATAAACTCAATGTCCATTCTTGGTCTTGCGTCTTGCAGGCTTAGAGTGCGACCCTCTCAACCCCACCTTTTAGTGTCTTCTTTCTTTTCTCAGTCCTGTAGCACACAGCTTTCTGGACCTGCTCGTTGTCGGCTGGCTCCGACAGTTCCATGCTGGAGGGACAGCAGGGGCAGAGACAAGGTGGTATGACAGGGGACAGAGAGGAATTGGCGTGGCTGCAGAATTGGGCGTGAGCCTGTGCGTGGGTGGGAGAGTGAGCTGCTAGTCTCACTCTCATTGCTGCTATGGCCTCATGATGAGCTGCCCCCCTGGGGTGGGGATCCTGCCTCGCTCTCCCTTCCCGGTCTGCAGAGTCTCTCTCACTGGGCCTTGCGGAAGAAAGGAAGACTTGCCAGGCAATGATGAATTCCCCAAATCACCTCTTGCCCTGGCCCCTTTCCCCACCTGCCCTGGTCAATCTCCAGTCTCTAATCTCTTCTCAGGACCTTCCCTGCATGAAGACTAGGGAGGTCTGGGCCTCAGCTTGGTCATTGAATTGACAGCCCGTCTTGGGTAAATACACCAGAGTCAGTTAAACATGTGGGTACTAGGATATTCATTGTAACATTGTTTATGATAGAGTAAAACTGGAAACAACCTAAATGCCCATCGATGAAGATTAAATAAATAAATGATGGAATATTCACCTATATGTTCTAGAATGAATATGATAGTTGCTGCCTTAGGTATGGTTGTAGTTATGTATGTATACATAACACATCTGGTTTCCCTCTTTGCTTTGGCTTCTAGGAGACTTGAAGCCAAATATAAGGCATATGCTGTGAATTAACCTCCCCATGGTTTACTCTTATTTTCTGACTCCCTAGATCATTTCTCTTCAATCTTATTGCAGGCTGACACAAAGCTTTTGTTTCTTTTCTTTTTTTAATTGTTAGGGTAACAAGGATATCAGTACTTTATACTGAGAGTTGGCTGTGGTTCAACATTGAGCTAAGAACTTTGCGTGTATTATTTCATCTAATTCTCACATCAAGCCTGAAGAAGACACTGTCATCGCCACTTTCCAGATGGGGACACTACGCTAGAGAGGTGAAATCATTTTTGCAAGGTCAACTTCTCAGCAATGGCTGAATCAGGACTAAGTCCTGTTTTTGCCTGACCGCAGGACCTGGACTCCTAACCACTATTCTACACTATGTCCTAATAATTTAATAATCCAATCAAGCCACTATGGAACCACTCTGATCCTGATTTTATATGGCTTTTCCCCTTTTACTCTTATAGGGGAGAGAGCCAGGCATTGCTGGTTTGGGGTTGAACTTGTAATGTCTGAGAATCAGAGCCACCCAGAACCTGGGCAGCCCCCAAACGGACCTTGAAATGGTGCAGGAAATACATCAGTCACTGCTTTTCAGGGCTGGCAGGGACTTCTGAGGGCATCCAGGGCAACCCCTCCCTGCCTCCAGGGGGTTTCTGGATCCTGGCAAGCAATTGTCAGGCTTTCACTTGCATACCTTTTGTAAAAGGGAGCTCACCATCTACTCAGGCAACTTCTTAGACTGTTGGAAATCTTTCCTAACACTGCAATTTGCCTCACTGGAACCTGGTATCATTAATAACAATAATGAACAAGAAAAATCAGGCCACTATGTCAGCCACCTTGCCATGATTATTTCATTTAATCCCTGCAAGCAATTGTCCAAGGGCAGGGTTAGCACCCTCATTTTGCAGAAGAGGAAACTGCTGCTCAGAGAGGCTAAGCAACTTGTTCAAGGACACACAGCTCCTAAGTAGTAGAGCCAAGTTTAGAACCAAGTCTGCTGACACTTTAACTTCCACCTGTGGAGCCCAGTTCCACTCATGGGAGCCACAGCAAACGAGCCCACACTTCTGACCAAGGTGACCCTTCAGATACTTGGAGGCTGGTCTCTTCTGTCTTCCAGACATAGGAGATATGGAGAGGCAGGGGCAGATGGAGGGCAGGAATGGATAAAGGGGCATGAGCAGCCGTTATGGGAAACCACGCGAGGTTGTGTCCACACACATGCAAGCCCCACATGGAGTGTGTTTCCATAGGGCTGCCACTCTGGAAATTTCTCCCAAACCCTGGTGAGAAGGAGGTAGCAAGGATACAGCCAGATCTCCCTTCTGGGTCTAGCCTCATTTCTCTCGCTTGGAATCTCCACCCTGATAGCTAGGGCCCAGTGGATCTGCCTATCAGGAAGAGAGAGACTCATGCTGACCAAACCCTTGAGGGCTGATTAATAAGACCCACGGGGGTGGCACTAACTTTCTGCTGCTGCTAATCCCTGGGTTGGCCCCTGTCCTTTATGTGACTTCAGGTCTCATCTGTTGCCAGGCAACCAATTGCCTGCATTAAACTCCCTCTGTTTGAAGTACCTGAAGGGGTTTTCCTTGTCCCAGTTGGCCTCCCACACCTCCATGTCCACATCTGGACTCAGCTGACTCCACAGGTAGACTGTGAGGCCAGCAGCTCCTCCTCCCCTGCTCCCCAGTTGGGGGCTGTGCCATGACAACATCTTTCTACCTTCTGCTCAACCCTGGCCTCGGCTGGCCTTGCTTCCCTCTTCCCTTAAAACATTCCCTCCCATACCCTATCCCACCCAGATTCTGGCACAAAAGCTTTCCATTTTGAAACTGCCTCTGGCCATCTCTGATCTCCTTCACCATATGCTGCTTTGTGGCCAGACCTTTGTTGTTCTGGGAGTGCCCTGCTGTTCCTTCATGTGCCTCTAAGAATAATGGTCATGACACCTACCACTGCCAAACTTCCACCTCATGATGGTCATGAACATTATCTCATTTTGTCCCAATGATAACCACATCCCAACATTTCCCAGGTGTGATAGATTTCCCATTGTCCTCCCAAAGTCATTTTCCTCTCCTCCCAGAGTAATGGTGATTTGGCTGGGCACATGGCTGCTCAGATAGACTACACATCTCAGCCTCCCATGCAGCTAGGGGTAGCCATGCAACCAAATCCTCGAGTGGCACAGAGTGGAAACCATGTGTGTCACTTCTAGATCTTGACTTAAGACATTTGGGCATGTTTCCTCCACCTGGTCCCCCTCGTTGTGAGCTGGAATGTGATATGCCTGGGACCCAGCCTCAACCATGCAGATGAGAGCAACAACCTCAGAGGTGGCAGAGCAATGAAAGGGAGGGAACCTGGGTCAGTGCGTGACTTTGTGGAGCAAAGCCTCTAAGTCAGGCTGGAGCAGCCACCTGTTACACTAGAAGAATGCTTCTAGCTTGGTTAAGCCACAGTATATGGGGGTCTTTTTGTTATAGCAGCACAGCCTTTACTGCCCTAACTAATACATTCAATGCAGCAGGCAAGATTCAGGAAGGGGAAGTGACTATGTTCAAGGTCATATGGACCTCTATGATTTCCAATGGTTCTCATCTCTCACATGGGTTTAGTCACCAAGGTCCTGACAACTTGAATTCTGGAAGCCTCCTGAATTCATTCTTGCTTCTCTGCCCCCTCAGCTGTATCCCTGGCTCAACTCCTCATTGACTATTACTACAACAGCCTCCTGATGGATAGACTCCCCTAAAACCTGGCCACTATGTTGCCAGAAGAATTGTCTTTCTAAACTCAGAAGTGATGTTGTGATGGCCAGGCTTACACAAAACCCGTTGCCAGCTCCCTGGTTGCCCGAGGACTAGGTCCAGGCTCCCACAGAATTCACTGACCCCAGTGTTCTTCTCCAGTCTTCAGTCCCTGGGGGTAGTAATGAGGCAGACAAACCTGGGTTCAAATCTTGGTTTCACTTATTCCTAACTGGTGACTTTGGCAAGTTACTTCATCCAGTGCAATGTAGTGATTAAGAGAATGGGCTCTGGAGTCAGACTGCCTGGGTTCCAATCCTACTGACTAGCGGTGTGACTTTGGGAAAGTGAGTAAACCTCTCTGTGCCTCATCTTCCACCTTCCCTCATTTCATCCATCCATCCTTCCATCTAACCACCCACTTGCCTGACTGTCCACCCACCCACCTTCCGATCTGTCTATCCACCCATCCATCTGTGTCTGTCCAGCCACTACATCTGTCCACCCATCAGGCCATCTGTTCATCACCTGACTGTGCACTCACCCACCCATCTGTCTACCCATCTGTCCACCAACCCCTATTATCCATCCATCCACCCACCCACTCAGTCACCTGTCTGTCCACCTACCCCATCCACCCATCCACTTGTCTCTCCATTTGTGCACCCACCTGCCCACCCATCCGTCTATTCACTCACTTTTCTGTCCATCCATGTGCCCATCACCCATTATCTGTCAACACCTACTGTTCACCTGCTAGTCCAGTGGTGGAACCGAGTTAAACAGATGACTTTGGAGGCCTAGGGTAAGTGCTAAAGGTCCTGCTTGTATCTGAGGTCCCAGCTAACCAGGGCAGCATCCACTACCCCATTTCTGTCCACTATGCCAGTGGTTCTAGCCCCCATCTGATCCAATACCCTTTTCACTATCTAGAAAGCAAATTCATGGCTAATACAACCTAGCAATACACATAATTCAAGAGGCTTATAATGCCCAACTCTCATACAGAGGTGGAAGGAAAGGCATCTATAACACAACGCACACATCCACACCACAACGACTGGCTGTGACAATGCCAGAAGACGCGATGAAGCCGTAGACAATGGATCTTACTGGGGATGAACGGTGTGGAAGAGATGACACCGTTCAACTGAGTGTTGTCAACTCTTTATGCTTGGCATTCTGAAGTGAATGCTAAATAAATAAATTCTTATGTAGACACTGAATCATCAGAAGTGTGACAGCTACTAACCCAGATAGGGCTGTTGTATCAGCATCTCAAAAACCATAGGTGACGTTGCTGGTCCTGAGTTTTAGACTGGGGACAATTGTTGGTGAAGTTCTGAACAAAAAGAAATACAGATTTCCCTTGATTGACTTGGTAGTTTCACTGCTGGAAATTCCATGATATTTTATCAAGTGTCAACGTGTAACACAGAGGTAGTAGGTTCTGGGCTTAGATATGAACAGAGGACCCTCACCGACATCAACGTCCTACGAGACACTGACCACTGTCAGACTTGGGACAGGTCCACGTGCGCCACGGGACCTGTAACACCCCCGATCCTTGCCCATAAATGCCAGCAGCCCTCAGCCACTGTCACAACGCAGCATGCTTCTCATTCTCCCCACTAATAGCCAGACTGAACCACTTCCTTCCAGAACTGATTCTTCTGATGCCAGGCCCGCCTCCGAGCCAGAGTCTGATAAGGCCAGGGACTCCAGGCATATTCCGCAACCTACGAGACTTCATGCTGACCAGAGCTGATCAAAGCCCACTGAAGGACAAAATGCCCTTTTGGAATTAAGGGGCCATGTGTTACGGCAAAAGGAGTTTTGCAACCGGAAGTCCTGGAACCAAAGTCTCAGCTGGGTGACCCGAGGGAATTCCACCGACCTCTCTGAGCCTCAGTTTCTGGAAGCACTCAATCAGAATAATGACGTCTCCTGTGTTAGGAAGAGGCCAAATGAGACCTGCATTTGCTAATCCTGACTTTGTTCATGCCGACAGGAGAGGCACAGATGTGGGAAAGGGCTCGCCAGCCGGGCTCTCGGCCGTCTGATGGCCCCACTTACCAGCTATGTGGCCTTGGGCAAGACGTATGACTTCTTTGAGTCTCAGTTTCCTCCTCTGTAAAACAGAGATGATAACAGGGGCTGCTTCACTAGTGAGTTGTGAGATTTTCATGAGAAAACTCATGCAAAGTGCTTTACAGAGCTGCTCCGGCCACAGCAAGTTCTCAGCAAGTGTTAGCTCGACCACCCCTGTTATTTCTATTTATTATGATGATGAACATGAGGAACATGAGCTGGGCTTGGGGACTGGATGTGGAAACAGGGACAGGTGGGAACCCTCCACAGGCCAAGACTGTGTTTGGTCCGCAGCACCTAGCAGTGCTCAGAGGATGAGTGAGTGGCTATCGAGCTCACATGGAGCGTCAGTGAGTGGTCCTACTGTCCTGGAGGGTCAACGGGAAGGGAGAGCACTGTGTGAAGGAGGCAGCCCGGACAGTCTTTGGAGAAGGGCTAAGATAACATCTCCCATTTGGCGAACTCCAAAAATTAGCCCTGCCCTCCTCCAAAGTGAGCAAAACGCTAGGGGAAGAGGCCCTTTGCTGCGGACAGGCTCTGTCTCTCAGGAGAGGAAGGAGAACCAGGGAAAGTGGGCTGGTTCCTTCTAGGGGCCAAGGCCCAGGCCGTGTCCCTGAAGCTGCAGGCCCTGCCAGCAGCAGGGGCAGAGCTGTACTGAATGAAAGGCAGCCCTTTGCCTCTGCTCATCCCTCGAAGGGGAGGCTGGGGAGGGTGGTGGGCACTTTCCTGGACCCGTGATCCTGTAGCTAAGCCAGCCTGCTCCCATCTTCTCCCACCCATGCTCCTAAGGCTCACAGGTCCAGGAGATTTCAGGCCCCTGGCGGGATCAGGGGTTAGGTGGCCTGTGGTGTGAAAATCCACACACCTGATATTCAAAGGAAGAAAAACCTCCTGAATGTAAGGGCCAGAGAAAACCTAAAGTTTTAGATCTATAGAGCCACAGTTCAGGTGGCTGGAACTCAGGGAAGACTGCTTCTCACACCTCAACTCTGACTGTCGAACAATCAGATTACCACCTGCTATTTTTGGCTCCCACTGCTTCAGAAACATCCTTCTGGGAGAGAGGCCTGGGGAGCCATCGCCTCCTGTTTGGTGTGAGTGTCGCACGTGACTTCCCCAGTAAGATCAGGCAACACCCCTACTAGCGGCTCCAATGATGCCTGGAATGTGTTCCGACCCTAAAACCATCTCTCTCCATTTGCATGGTCCCCGCTTTTCAGAATGCAGGCAAGCGGTTTTCCATTTTCCCTGCCTCATTTTCCTTTGAACAACAGACAGGCAAAACCTACCAACAGACCAGTGTCAGGTTTAAAAAAGATAGAGATTTGCCATCAACAGGAAACAACCACCAGGCCAGAGGAAACCACAGTGTGGCTGTTTGCAGAGCCTGCCTGTTTCGACTGAGCTCTGGTTAAGTCCCCAAACGTGGCGTCGGCGTCCTCTTGTTCCAGGTGAGGAGACTCAGGCTCAGAGAGGCGACATGAGTTTTTGAGCTCACATTCCAGGGATGTCAGAACCAGGCGTCCAACCCTTATGTGGCTCTAGAGCCCACGCTCCACCCAAGAGTAACGATGACAAAGTGACAACCGTGAACACAACAGCCGCCCTTGATGGAGCGCCTACTCTGTGCAAGGCACTGTCCTGTTCTCCAGGTGATACAGTCTAACTGGCTCCACTCCTCACACACATCCTACTTGGAAGAACGCAGCCTATTTTGCAGGTGAGGAGACAGAAGCTTGGAGAGGTAAAGTGACTCGCCCGGGGTTCCCAGGGAGGAAGGCGTAGAAACAGGACTCGACTATTTCCTCTCCCAAAGAGTGCTACCAGTGCGTTTAGATGCTGCCCTGCCACTCAGTTCTTCTTATTTTGGTAGTTATGAATGACTTGAATGAACCAGAAAAAAATATGACTAGAATGTAAACTCTGACCTCTGGGATAGTATTCCTGATAACAAAGCTAAGGATGATGTTTAAATGGTGAGAGTGAGTTCAAGGAAAAGGATTAGGTTGAGCCATTCAGAGCCTGGGGGAGCGTCTGAGCTGGAAGGAGCTCGGGCTCAGCCTGCTGGGGTGACGGTGGAGGAGGCAAGACCCAAGAAGCGAAGCGTCCTGCTGTTGGGGCTCACAGCACACACCCCTCTTCACATCCCCCGGGGCCGCCTCTACCTGCTGCCTCTGTCTTACAAGTACAGGCTGGGACACCTGGTTTGGCCAAGAGACTCTGGGGAATTTCCAGGAGCAGAAAGAGAGGAAATAAAATTGGGAAGCTGAATAGTGGCGTATGAGGGGGTGTGCTTTTTATGGCTTATTTTGAACATAGGACTTGTGTTTAAAATCCAGCCTAACCCATCACATTGTCCCTGGAACACCTGTCATTTACTTCGGCCTCCTGGTGCCCAAGCTCTCTCCTGAATTTGGAGAATTTCCTACCTTGTGACTCAGAGCCACCCTCCCACTCAAGAAGCTGAAAATGCCAGTGACTGGCTTCCCCACCTCCTTTCCTGCACAGGGTCAGGCACAAGACCTGGGCTCCACTGTCCAGACACAGCCACCCTAGACCTGGCACGGGAGGTAGGGAACATGGAGGCAGTGAACTTGGAAGCGGGTCTTCTCCATGCTGGTTCCACTGTGCGGTGTGGCGCCTCCATACTGGTCATGCAGCCCTGAGCCTGGTTCCCAGCCTTTGCTGTGAGGCTTTCCTGCAAGGCCCAGTGTGCTTTAAATAAATTCCTTCTCTGCCAAAATTACCCAGGGCCAGTCTCTGTGGTTTTCAGTCTAAAATCCAGGCAGATCCAGCACTTTGCAGGTTACTTGCTCAGGGGCATTTATAATGAAAATGAGAGGCCCCATAGAAAGAGGTCAGTGCTAACTTCCACCAGGAAGAAGTTCACTATCAGGTCAAGAACAAAAGCATGGGGACTAGAAGGATCCAGGTACTGGCAGCATCTCTACATGAGCTGTGCCGCTGTTGGCAAGTTGCTTAGTTTTCTATTGCTGCCCTAATAAATCATCACAAATTTAGTGGCTTCAAACAATGCAAATTGATCACCTTACAATTTCATAGGTCAGAATTCCAACAGGGGCCTCATGGGGCTAAAATCAAGGTGTTCGCAGGGCTGTGTTCACTCTGAGGGCTCTAGGGGAGAATCTGTCTCTTTGCCTTTTCCAGCTTCTAGAGGTAGAATGTAACTCTCTGACCAACACACTCTTCCTCCATCTTCAAAGCCAGCAAATGTCATGACTCTCTGACCTTTTTCCCATTGTCAGGGATCTCTCTGCGCACAGGTAGGAAAGGTTCTCTACTTTTAAGAATTCATATGATTAGATTGGGCCCACCTGGATAATCCAGGTTACTCTTCCCCACCTCAAGTTCCTGAACCTTAATCACAACCTTTTTCCATGTAAGGTAACATAGTCACAGGTGCTGGGGATTAGGGTGTGAATTTGGGGCCATTATTCTATGACAGGATGCCCTGTGACCCACTAAGATTCATATCTATTCCACTTGCAAAATACATTCACTCCATCCCAAGGTCCCCCAAACTCTCATCCCATTGTAGCAGCAAATCTGAAGTTCAAAATCTCATCTGAAGCTCATCAGCTCCAAAGTCTCAAATGTCATCAGCTAAATCATGTAAATTGGGGTGTGATCATACCACTGGGTATGATCCATCCTGGAGCATAATTTCTCTAAAGGAAAAAGTTATTTGTCCCCTAAATATGATGATGGATAGACAGAGCATAACAGTTATAGACACTCCTGCTCAAAAATGGAGGGGAAAAAAGAGTCCACGGTCCAACACAATTTTGAAATCCAGCCAGGCAAATTCCATTAGGCCTCAAGGTCTAGAAATAATCTTCTATGGCTTGAGGCTATTCCGTATGGGCTTGCCTCCCCATCCTCTGCGTCATCCTTCCTTTCTCATAAAAGGTAGCATGCTTGCAGATGAGCAGTTTATCAGCTGGTGTCTTGTCAGTAGAATTTTGGGCATCTGACAGCCTACTTTCATTTCATGTTCTCTTTCAGTCCAATCTGACAGTGTTTCTGCTGGTGTAACATCCTTAAGAACCCTGTGGGTCTCCTGTGTATGTCACACCATTAGGCAAGAGGAGCCACATGCCTTTCCTAGAAAATCCCTTATTTATTTTTGGCATTTGCTGAGATGGCTGAAGAAACACATCCTTAAGCTTCTGAGATACTCCTGGGTTTGATTGAGGGGATCTGTGGCTCACGCTCTTAATCTCAAAGAGCCTTTTGTGTGGCTGAATACTTTGAACTTTTGATCTTTCTAAGGTGTTAGCAGAAAGCTGTACAGCTGCACACTGAGCCTTTTCTCCAGAGCACGATTTCCTGACAGTGAACCTCTTAATTTTGGCTTACTTTTCTCAGTAAGATAGGCAATCATCAAGCTCTGCTTCCTTTTTGTTTAAAAATTCTTCTCTGAAATCTATCTCTTTCTGCTCACATATTTCTCTAAGCAGCAGGAAGATACTGGCAGGCCATACCTTCAACACTTTGCTTGGAAATCTCAGCTAAACATCCAAGTTCACCATTTACAAGTTCTGTTTTCCACATAACTCCTAAGCTTTCTGTCCCTTTATAACAAGGTTCCCCTTTCTTCCGGTTTCCAATAGTAAGATCCCCATTTCCTATGAGTCATCACTAATCGAGTTGTTAATAACCATGTTTCTACAGTATGGTCAAGGAAAACTATGTTTTGTTTTGTTTTCTACCATACATCTTAAAATTCTTCCAGCCTCTGCCCTCTGCCCAGTTTCAAAGCCACAACCCACTCTGGGCACCGAATTCTGCATTTTTTCCCCCTGTTGCTGTCATAACAAATTACTGTAAGTGTAGTGGCTTCAAACAACACAAATGCATTATCTCACAATTCTGTGGGTCAGAATTCCAACACAGGGCTCACTGGGCTAAAATCAAAGTGGCAGCAGGACCACATTCTTCCCTGGTGGCTCCAGGGGAGAATCTGTTTTCTTGTGTTTTCCATCATCCAGAGGCAGCCTGCATTCCTTGGCCAATGCCCCCCTTCCTTGGGGATAAAAAAATCCCTCCCAGGATTGAATGAGGAAGCTTGTCAGAAATGCAGAATTTCAGGCCACATCCCAGACCTACTGACCCAGAATGCGCATTTTTAACAAAAATCCCTGGGCGATTGAGATGCACAGCAAAGTGAGAGACACCAGTGTCAGGAATTTTGCACTGGATGGAGAGTCTCACCCCTTGGACTCGAACCCTGCTCTGCCAGGGATTTACTCTAAAATAAGGGGCCTGTTCAGGTACCCTCCGGGAGCACTTTGAGCCAGGACATTGAACTGGACAGGTTCCAAGGCTAATTACAACCTGACATTTTATGATTTGATAACTCAAGTGCTGACGGTTGAATTGCAGGCAGCAGCAATCTGGTGAGTGGGTGGGATTTGCAACGGGGGAAGAAGCTTCCTGGCACCCCTCAGGTCACATCACTAAGGCGACCACTCACTCTGCCTAGCCATGGGGTCTGCTTGGTCCATTGTTTGTGATTTTAAGAAATCAGTGTCTTCCCAGCAGCCTGGAACGGGTCCTAGCTGTTGCACCTGAAACAATGAAATCCTTGTCAACTATCCCAACTGGTATTTCCCCATAATTAAGGCAAGGGGAAGAAGGAAGACTACACTCTCTCTGGTCAAAATTATGTGAACACAAAGGCTGCTTCTTGG
Organism: Vicugna pacos; assembly: GCF_048564905.1. Classification (NCBI taxonomy): domain Eukaryota; kingdom Metazoa; phylum Chordata; class Mammalia; order Artiodactyla; family Camelidae; genus Vicugna; species Vicugna pacos. Next base: position 49,939,606 of record NC_133003.1, read on the forward strand.
TGGAGAGAGTTACATGGAAACTCTCTGGCATGTTGAGCATGAGCTGGCACAGGCTGGCCCTGCTGGAGCCCAGCCTGATGCTCCACCGGCCGAGAGCCAAGGGCTTCCTGCCCCTCCAAGGACAGATCGCTTTTCCCACGACTTCCCAGCCCCCTCAGCACCCCACCACTTTCACCCAGGCCTGAAAGGCCCCTCCCTCTGCTGTGCCCAGAGAGGCTCACTTTGCCCATCTGAGCCCACCCTGCTCCCTGGTCCTTAATGAAGATAAATTCTCACTGTCATTACTGAAGCACATACGCAAAGCTGGGTTTAAATATAAAATTCTGGGTCAGTGAGCTGGCCTACTTCATTCTTTTCATCCATCTCAGGCCTCAGATGAAAAGAGAGAAATTTCTCCACGGTTCAGATGCCCCAAGAGCTCAGCCTGAAACTCCAGGGGTCGAGAGGGGACGTGGCTGGAAATTCTGTGCTGTGATTACCCAGGTGAAGAGGAGGAGATACTCCCAAGACTGACTTGATGCCCAGGGGGTCAATGCCTTCCCAGCGCCATGAAATGAGTAGAAGCCGGGGAAGGCCCTTGATTCTGGGAGAGAGGACTGGCCAGTGACTCCAGGGGCAGAACCTTCAGCAGGAATGCTTGGGGTGGGGCAGGTGACCAGGGGCTGTGAAAGCCAGCTGTCCTGCCTCAGGCCAAGGGAGCAGTTCTCCACGTGGAGTCCCCAGTGACAGATGGCCTGCAGGAGGAGGCCCTGACCCGGACGCACAAGCCCAGTGGTTTCCATGAAGAAGTCCACATGAACAAAAGCACAGACACAGGTATGCAGCAAACAATCTAGCAAGAGATGGCGGCTCGGAAGGTGAGAAGAGCCAGGTAAGCTTGGCCAGGGTGTTCAAGCTCAGCTCCCAAAGCACTGGATGCCAAGCGAAAAGCTTTGGATGGAGTAGACCAAGCAAAAAGTAAACTGTTGAAGAAAGTTGAAACCACCGTGGTGGGGGCGCCCTTATATAAGTGCACCTGGGATGAATCCTTACCTAAAGGAAGTGAGCACTGTCGGGCTTCTCCTCTGCACCCAGCAGTGTCCTGCATGACTTCCCAGGCATCCTGGCTGATTCTTTAAATGACCTGTGAGGTAGGAATTAGTAATCTCTACAGTGGAGCTATGGAAGGCTGTATAATTGGCCCTCATTCTTGAGCTTCCCTGGATTCATGCCTCTTGCTGAGTGACTTTCCAGTTACTTCCATTCAAGGAGTGCAGCCAGTTTCCTGGCCCCAGGCTTTGCATTTGGCCACGTGACTTGCTTTGGCCAATGGACTGAGGGGTACCAGCTGGAATCTAGACTTTAAAAGGTACTGCAGGTTTCCATCTGCCCCCTTGTGCCTCTGCCATCACATGAGAAGAACATTCCCTTAATGAGTTTGCTAGCTCCAGAGATAGGCTCAGAGACAAGTGGAACCAGCCTAGATCAGCCAACCCCCAGTCCACCTGCAGACTTGTGAGGTCAAGAAGTGCTTACCCTTGTATCTGGCTGAGGTTTTGGGGTTGTTTGTTACACAGCATTACGCTGGCCATGCTTAACTGATAGACGGGGATAATAACAGACACTATCAGAACTGTAGTGAGGATTCAGTGAAAATAATCCACCCAAAATTCTTAGTTAAGTTTGTTTTTGGGAAGATAAAAATCTCTGGAGATGGATGGTAGTGACGGTTGTACAGCAATGTGGATACAGTTGACCCCTGAACAACACTGAGTTTGAACTGTGTGGATTCACTTATACTCAGATTTCTTTCAATGAGTATAGTATTATGTTTATGATCAGTGGTTGTCTGAATCCATGGATGCAGAACCACAGGTAAGGATGGCTGACTGTGGCTTCTGGTATCTACGGCAGGTCCTGGAACCAGTCTCCCACAGATACCCAAGGCTGACTATATACTTAAGGCCACTGAACTGTACACTTAAACATGGTTAAAATGGTAAGTTTGATATTACATAGGGAGTTCTTAATAAATGTTAGCAATTATTAAAAGGCAGGAGGAGGTGTGAAATGAAACTACATACTCCAACCACCCAGCAAGGGGTGATCAATTAAGCCCCCAGGGAATGACTCTGGAGTGATAACGCCTGGCCTCTCTGCTCACTTCCCAAAGGAAGGGGCATGAACTCATTCATACTAACAGGCATTTGCAGTGGTAATGTAATGAGGAGAATGAAGTCAGAGCTAAAAGACTGGTCAGCAGAGTCTAACTTTAGTCCCCTCGTTGGGAGAAGCTGAGGCTCAGAGAGGCAACACCAAGGTCACTCAGTAACTTGGTGGCAGATCTAAAATTGGAAGCTGGGTCTCCTGACTCCTAGTTTAGTGGGCTTTCTCTTCTGCCACAGACGGGGACACAAGAAGGCTTCATCTAACCACTAACTGTGGAATCTCAGGCACCTGCAGACAGGAGCTGGGGATTCCTGGTGCATCTCAAACCACGTGTCCAAGACGTCAACCAGGGCCCAAAGCAATTCCTGCCTGCGGGTTCCTTTAACACGTGACAAGGAGATAAAATGTTGTTTCCCACCCCCTCCTTTTTTTAATTAAGCCAAATATATTTCTGCATGGGATCTTTACTCCAGTTTTAGACAGGGTTAATTAAAAGAAAAGAATACATATTAAAAAGCCAACTTGATTACTGCTACATATTTGTAAGGCGATGAATAATTGATTGAATATCTATGTTAATTGCTTCCTGAATCCATGATTTTGCTACTGAATACTGAAGAGCTGTTGCTATTTTGAAATCAGTAATAATTTTACCGCACCAGGATGGCAGAAAGCACCACAGGACTGTCCTCCTGGGTTTAGACATACCTCTATTTCCTGTTCACTCCCTTCATCCTAATTTCTCTTTCTTCCCTGGGTCCCTGTCTGCCTCCCCATCCTGAGACCAGTGGGCCTCGCACTTTAGTCTGTAACAGGCTCCCAGGGAGCTTGTTGAAATGCATATTCTCACCTCCAGGTTTTGCCCTGGCAAACCTGGGAAGCCGCATTGTTAACAAGCATCTCAGAGGCTGGGTTGGGGGGTTCCCTTTGAAAAGAGCTGGCTGAGGTAGAGATGTCCTGTGAGGCACTAAGCACGGAACTCCGAGAGCAACGGCTTCCTCTCACTGGGTTCCAACCCTCTGCTTCTTTGCTGATAAATCTCCCTCCAACCCAAGTCATTTACAATCAATCCATCATTGGCCTCCCACAACCTGCTCTTCCTCCATGAGCTGCCAGCTCAGCAAACATGGGCCCTGCCCAGCCGGATTTTCTCAAATCCAGGAGCCTCTCCCTCTCTCCTACCAGTCCTTCCGAACAGCCATTCAGTAGCCACATCCTGCCTGTTTCTCCCCATTACACATCCTATTAAAATATTCGTTCCTGCGACTTTAAAAGTTGGTTTCCAGGAGTTCTTTTTGTTCTCCCACTGGTCCTTCCACTGCCTCTTTGGTTCCCAGGTGCAGTATCTCACCTCTCTGAGATGTTAATTTCAGTGCTTTTGGGCTACTATCCTCTGCTTCCTGTATCATCTCTATTTTCTCTGAGGTTCTTTTCTCCTTGTTTTGGTCCCTGCTCCTTCAGATGCCTGCTGAGCCTGGATGTCTATTTCCTCTTAGGGGAGAAGCACCCATGGCTGACTGGGAACTGGGGTGGGGGTGATTAGTGAAGGGTGGGCTGTGTACTGGGAGGCCCCGAACACGGCAGTGTCTGTGGGTGTTTCTGTGGGGGCTGGTGAGCTTCCCTAGAGCAGAGCGATTCATTCCTCTGCCTGGGGGACCTGCCAGGCTGCGGGCATCTCCGAGCAAACTCCAGGGTTTTGCCTGTATCAGCCTTTCCATCTATGACTTTCCCTCCATCTCCTCCTTCTAATGTGGCCTTTAACACCACTCCCATCCTCAGCTGTGCCTTCAACACACTTTGCACCCTCCTATCGGATCACCCCTGCTCTCTGAGACTTCCTTCCCTCCAGGCCCTGGTGGATGCCCACTAAGGGCCCTCCTGCTCAAATGCTCCATCTCTGGGCAGGCTTCCCCTTGCCCCAGGCAGCACTACAGCCCCTCCTCTAAGTCTCACGCACGCAGCCAGATGGCCAAGGGCACGGGCTCTGGAGCCAGAATGCCCAGATTCAGGATGTCCTGGGGCCTGGGAAGTGCTGGCCCTGCTGAACCTGGTGGCTGAGCTGGGAAAGAGGCATGACAGAGCACCTCCTCCCTGTGTGAGAAGGCCAGCTCCACACAGGGAAACGCTGGCTCTTCTCCCTGCCGACTTGGAGCTGAGCATGCGCCCGGTTCCCACTGTGACCTGGGAGGAAGAGGGGGCCTCGTGTGCGGAGCAGAGGCCAGGCCCCAGTAACTGGGATCTGGGCCTTAGAAAGAACCTCAGAAGCATGGAGCAGGGGCCAGACCCCTTTCTTTCCTTTGCATGGAATTCTTTCTTGTTTAGTGCAAAACACAGCCCACAAGGCGCAGGTGGAGGAAACCAGGTGAAAGCTCTCTGACCCCCTCATTCCACTCTCTTCTATGATCTTAATTGAGGATCTTAAGGAAAACAGCTGAAAATACTCTGCATACACTCATTGTTAAAAACCACCACATGTCAGGGCTGGAAGATCCCTTTGAGGCTTCCTGGCAAGTGGGGAATCAAGGCCCAGAGAGGCAAACGGGCTCACCTGAGGTCACACAGAGAGGGGGTAGAGATGGAAGGACAACCAGGGTTCCCAAATCCCAGGCCCACACCCATGCTGGCCTGCTGGCGTCCCCGCTGCCCAGCCCCCAACACACACACTGGTTCCTGTCTTAGGGGCCAGAAGCCACACAGGAATTTTGTCTTTCTTGGACTCTGGGCTTTTATAACTGAGCCCCCTTCCAGCCCCCAGGTCCTGTCCAGCCAGGGCTAGGGAAGAAGGCGGGGGTGAACTACTCCTAGATTTACCCCCAAACGGATGCCAGCAGGCATGTGGAGTTTGTTTTCTTTTAAAAGCTTTAAAGGAGTGTGTGTGTGTTTGCTTTCTTTTTAAAGTGTCATATAAGAAAAGTGATGCTGTAATTGATCAAGAGTCTTAGATAATAGAGAGCTAGTTATTTTCTTCATTTTTTTCTGCGTGAGCCTCAGTTTTCCTTGTCTGTAAAATGGGAATAATAAACCTCAGACTTGGGAGAATGAAGGGAGACAAAGGTCAATGTATCGGGCCCAATACTAAGTACACCACTGGTGGCCAATAAGCACTCACCCTTCTCTTCCTCTACCTCTGTGTAGAGTCCATTCCACTGGATGCTGGAGGCAGTCACGTAAAGTAATGTGAGGCCACGATCTAGCTCATTGCTGTGTCACTTAAAACAAAAAATGTATCAGCCCCCTTGTTGTCCAGCAACACAGAAATCACAGTAGATGGACTCGACATTCTAGGACGGGGCGGGGCCAGTTAGAATCAGTTGTAATGTGCACGCTTGCTTTGCCTGAGCACTGACTCCCCAGAGCTGGGCCCCATGCTCTGCCTGTAGGATGTCCTCCCTCCTTCGCCCCAAGCTCTCAGGGTCGGCTCCATTATCACCCCACTTTCCAGATGAGAACACTGAGAAATGAGCCAGAGTAAAACCAGTGCAATATAAAATTGGCTGTACTTCATAATCTTATCTGTATAATAATAGAATAAGAAAAAGGCCAGAAGGGAATACAAAATATGATAGTGGCCATAGTTTTCCTTCTATTTAAAAAACATTCTATATTGTTGGTTTCTATATTGAAAATCTTTTAGAAAAGTAGCTTGAGATTGAGGCAGCGTGGGATCATAGAAACAGCCAGACCCAATCCAAACCTCAGCTCTGGGACTCGCCAACGGAGTGACCTCAAATGAGTCATTTTGTGGATGTGTGTGAGCCTCGGTTTCTGTTTGACAAATGAGTGTGATATTTTGCATGACTATTATTTTCTTATCTTTCCTCATCTCTAATTTCTAACTGTTCTTTAGGTTTCATTATACCTATATTCTTGCATAACATGGAGAAGAGATATTTAAAAATAATATCTACTTTGCAGGATATTTTTAAGATTAAACTAGGTTATGAGTGTAAGGAACCTGGTAGAGCTTACAATATTCACTTAAAAAGAATAAGCGGGTCTCTGCAGGGTGGGGAGGGAGTGGGAGACTTGGGAGGGCCAGGGGAGGACGTGTGGGTGAGGGAGACCGGGGGGAGGAGGTGAGGGTGGGCCACTTGGCTTGTCTGTCCCTTGCAGGGTGTGCAGTGGGAACAGCTCCCACTGCCAATTCACAAGGGGCTACTGACCTGCCTCCGGGGCCTGCCTCTTGGAGCCTGCAGGGCTGGGACATGCCCAGGCCCCCCAAGTCCACCAGGCCTCTGATGAAACAACAGCATTTCTCAATCCTTGGTGAGGCCACCCCCTCCTGACTGCTCCGTGCTTGGGGTCACAGTACAGTCTGTGCTCCCTGGGAGTCGGGGTGATGTTCCCCCACCCCCTACCCAGGCTCTATCACCAGGAAAAACTGTCTGAACCACAGTCCACAATTGCTGGGCAGGGGGTTTATCTCAGGAAGGTGGGAAGCCCCTATGGGGCTTATGTTATGCCCATTTTGTAGATGAGGAAACTGAGGCATATAGGGCTTAAATGAGACAATGACCCTAAGACATCACTGGGGAAAGCACTGAGTGTCAGGGAGGACTAGCTTTCCAGTTAGCAGGCACCAGAGCCACCAGACACGCACACACACATACACACTCATACCACATGGACAAGTGATGAGTGCAGATCAGAGTGAAGACGGGTGTATATATGCATATTGAGAAGTCAGAGATAGAACAGAGCACGTATGTGGCTATGGGGGAGTGGAGGCTGGGGCCTGAAAGTGGAGAGAAGGAGGGAAGACACTTCTCTGATGGATGGAGGAGGGCCTGTGGGAGCAGACCCGGAGATGTGCAAGCCCAGGGAATGGCCTCGGGAGAGGAAGGTCTCAGATGGGGACATGGGGGTCTGTGAAGGGAGCAGGGATGCAGGAAACTTACATTGGGGCTCTGTGTCTGTGGTGGGGCATCTGTATAGAATCCCAGAGGCGGTGGATTTTGCCCAAATCTACAGCCTTCTAGGATAACCTTGAGGAGAGCTGATTACTTAGGGAGAATCTGACTTCTGGAAACAGTCCAAAGTCTGGGCCCTATAGACCCCCACGTGTTTGGTTTCCAACAAGGTAGAAAAATGTTAAATCATCCCTTATCCGTAAGGCACACGTCAGCACTTAACAAGCCCTTCACGTGGACTGCCCGGTTCTCTCTGCACACAATGGCTCTTTACCCCATGGCTGTTCATGTGCTCATTCTCCAAAGGAGGAAGTTGAGGCTGTGCCCAGGCCCTCCAGCTCGCTGCTGGCAGAGCGAAGTCTCATGGCCAGGTCTCCGGACTGTGTCAGCCTCCAGATGTGCCTAAGGCCCTCTGCTGACCTCCATGACTGGACAGACATGGAACCTGAGAAAAGGCAGGGCCGTTGTGCTGCAGTTTTATACATGTCTTCCTCCTGAGCGCAAGGGCTCCCAGCTGAATTTCACCTCACTACCCAGGCCAAGTTCAACCAGACTGGTTATTTAAAGGGCCCAAGTCCATTTGAAGCACTGGCCCATGATATGAGCTTGGTATAACCCGGGGTGGATCATATTTATGTCAATAGGTAATGTGTCCATTTTGTTGTATGTTTGGCAAAAGATCTGCCTGATACCTCAAACCAGTGGTTCATTTATGTTACTGGTTAGGAGAAATCTAAGTTTAAAAAAAAGTGATTTAAAGAAACACATGGATTGGAAGTGGGATGCTGGGGTTCCTGCTACCCAAAGTGTGGTCCTCAAACTAAAAGCATCAACAGTACTTCTCTCAAACTTGAGAGAAAACCAGGATCTCAGGCCAGACCTGATGGGTCAGAACCTGCACTTCACATGATCCCTGGGAGAATCGTGTACGTTAGAACTTGAGAAGCACCGGGCTGGGTGATTCCTCAAGTGTAACAAAGCCACCCAGTTGCCACAGGAAATAATGTGAGAGGCCTTTGAGCCCCTGACGCCAGCCAGGCTGCCCTGACTTCGTAGTCATTCCATTTTACGCACGGTGACAGGGGCTCAGAGAGGGAAGGTGACTTTCCCAATGTCACCCAGCAAGACAGTAGCAGAGCTGGTCTAGGATCTCAGGCCTTTGGTGTCCCAGGCCTCAGCCGTAGCTTCCAAGGCACATGCCCGGGAACTCAGGGCTCTAGAAACCCAAGCCTGGGCCAGGGCCGACCAGGAGTCCTGGCATCCTCATTAATTTCCTGACCTTGGAACAGGCTGTTTTCCTGAGAGGAACAATCAGTGACTCTGGGGATAGCAGAGCCCCTGGGATGGGGACTCCAAAAGAGCCCTGGGCTGCAGAATGTAGACTGTGTCCTGCCAGCTCGCAAAAGAACAGTCTTTCCTGGCAAGCTCACGGGGACGCGTTCCCAGCAGCGTGGCTGGGAAGAGCAGGGTTACCAGGGAGCTGGGACTCTCCCCCAAGGAGGCTGGCGGGCACCCAAGGCGCTGTGCCACTGGGGAGAGCACCGGCTCGGCCTATCACTGCCACTGATGAGCGTCCTGGTTTTCAACCATCCATTTCACATTCAGAAAACACTTATACAAGTACCTCTTCCGTTCAGACCCTGTCCTGAGCTCTGTGCCTTGAACTCTGGCTATGACACAGTCCCGGAATCTCCCAGAGCCTGTTTCTGCACTGACATCAAGAGCTGTGTGGTCCAGGGCAAAGGGCTCAGCAGGTGTGAGCCTCAGTTTCTGCTTCCATGAAGTGAGTAGGATGACACGCCCACCAGAATGGCTAAAATGAAAAATGACGTGATGTTCTAAGCGTTGAGGAGGAGGTGGAGCAACAGGAACATTCGTACATTGCTGGTGGGAATAGGAAGTGGAATAGCCATTCTGGTTAAAGTTTTGACAGTTTCTAGGAAACCTAAATCTGAAAATATATGTCCACACGAAGACTTGACATGAATATTCATAGAGACCTAATTCATAACAGCCTGAAACTGGAAACACCCGCCATGGTCACCCATAGGAGAACAGGTGAACAGCATGTGAGGGAGTCCCAAAGGGGGAATACTACACAGCACTGAAAAAGAAGACAGCCCGGATGCCCATGATAATGTGAGGAGTCTCACAGACCTGCTGGTGAAAGAAGCCAGACTCAAGGAGAACATGCCACGTGATTCTACGACGTGAGCTTCAAGAGTAGGCAGAATTAGTCCACAGTGATAAAAGTCAAAGCAGTGGTTGTGTCTGGTAGAAACAGAGGTAAAAGTGCATCCAGCTGTGCACTTCCAAGCTGCTTATTTTACTGTGCACTTTTACTCAATGAGAGAAAGAGAGGGGCGCACATGAAAGAGATGGGAGGGGTGGTTTGCACGTCACAGGCGTGTTCTGAGAATAAGAGGAAAGGAAAGAGTATGCCGGTCCCAGCGGATTCTCAGTCCACAATGCCTGCGCATAGTCACAGGCGAGTAGGGGTGGCTCCTCTCATGTCCTCGGGCTGTGATCTCCTGCTCCATAAAAGTGCGAACAGGGAGGGACTCAGAGCTCACGGGGCTAATGCTGTGAGCCAGCCTCCAGAAAGGAGTCTGCTGCCGGCTGGCAGGGGGTGGGGGCGTGGTGGTGTCTGCCCTTCACTGCAGGACTCAGAGAGTCTGCCCCAAAGTGCAGCCCCTGACTAGCCCCTTCCAAAAACGTGGTACAAGTCAATCTATTAATCTCAACGAAGGCACGAGGGAGTTCTGGGCACCCTGGGCACAGTGAGGCCCAGGAGACTCACAGAACCATGACCCAAGGGCTTTCACAGCAAGGATGGTCCAAGGTCCCAACCATCCTGTGTCAACCGTGGGAATTAGGGTCACAGGCCTCAGATGACAGTCACAAAGGTGACGGAGCTGGATGGCAGCACAGGGTAACCCAAGTCCAGGTCCGTGTGACCCCGAATCCTGTGCTCACCCCACCGCAGCAACAGTCACCTTGGAACGCCCTGCAAACCAAAGGATGCTTCCCAGCTACGCAACCTCAGGGAGCCCTTAACTCTCTGGGCCTCATTTTCCCTCCTCCGCAGGAACCTAAGCTCTTTCGCCAGCAGGGGTTTCTGTGTGTCTCCCTGTCCTGTGGCCTCATCACTGTGCACAGTGGGTGGTACATAGTAGGTGCTCAGTAAGTCCTTGTTACACAAGAGAATTGGTGATGCCAGGAGTGTGTGTGGCATTCAAGGTCAGCCTGGCCTGGCCCAAACTGACACTGCCAGCCCCTCCCACACTGCCCCTGCACACCAAGCCTCCTCCCTTTTACCCCTGCCTCGGGGGCTTTGGGCCTCACCCCTGTCCATAGCTCCTCTTTCTGGCCCTTCCCTTCCTGCTCCCCTGCCTTGCTCTCTGCAGAAACTTCCATGCCTGGGGGGAAGTGAGAGCTTTGTCTTTGCTAATCTTTACAGCATTTCAGAGATAATCATAAAAAGGCTGCTCCATACACCAGATGTCGGCAAACTCCAGTCTGCAGGTCAAATCTGGCCACCATCTCTTTTTGTAATTTTGTAAATAAGGTTTTTTTTTTTTTAACAAAGCCACCTTCATTGCTCTGTGGTGGTTTACACACAGCGACAGAGCTGAAAAGCTGCGGCAGAAATCCACCTGCAAAGCCTAAAACACCTATTATCTGGCTCTTTGCAGAAAGCTTGCTGACCTCTGACACGGGTTGTGCAGACTGTGAGGTTTTACGTGCATGATTCTGTCACGTTTCACAACAGCCCCATCGCAACCTGGAAACCACTGCTACGTCCATTTTATGGATGTGGAGACCTAGGCTCAGAGATGAATGGACTTGCCCAAGGTCATGTATCCCGGGGGCAGCAGAGCTGGGATTTGAATTCACCAGTGTCCTAGATTCCAGGAACAGTCTAATTACAAACACAGGACAAACACAGCGGGTCTAGCTTGCAAGCTGCAAGTAGAATCCACCAGCACAAGAAAAGTTCTGTAGATGAGGGTAAATGGGGCCACAGCAGCCCAGAAGGCTCTTGGAAGCGGCGGAATGTGAGCTGAGTCACTCAGGGAGAGGACACTTAGCTGGATGCGGGGAGGGCAGAGATCTGGAAGAGCACACGAAGGAAATTCGGAAGGGCGGGCCAGCTAACTGGGACAAGGCAGGGGCATGAGCCAGCCAGGGAAGGCTGGCCTAAAGCCGAGGTGATGGGGAATCACAGAAGGACACTCTTGAGATGATGCTTTGGGCGATTTGTCTGCAGGGCCCCAAAAGGCTGCCAAGTCCACAGGAGAAGAAGAGAAATACTGCAGGAAATTCCTTACCTAGACATTGCAAGGATTCCAAATTTCCTAAAAAGGACACAAAGGCAGGTTATAAGCAGGGTTTTCCCTGTGGCCCAAATGTTGGCGAAAACCCCTCTAAGGGCACAAGCGATTTAACTCCATGCCTTGACTTCCTCAACTGTAAAATGGGGACCATCTTGGGCTGGTGGGAAGGGTCAAGGCACTGATATTTGCAAAGCACATGGAACAGTGCTTGGTCCAGAGTAAATGCTATAGAAGGGTTTGCTAGGTAAATACAGAACACAAATAAGATCCAACTTCAGCAAATATCAGCTCCCAACTTCTTTGCCCCAAATGATTCACCGGCTGTTTGGAATTCGCTTGGTGCATGATGTGGTTAATTTAAACACCACCACAGAATGGTGAGCCTGAACGGCATTTCAATGAACACAAACCTTATTTTTAACAAGACACACTTTGGCACTTGCAAGAACATTTAAAAATACCTTCCCCATTCCAAAGCAGGATTGTGTGGCAAGCAGGTCTAGGGATAAATTCTTAGTTTTGGGGTCACTCTTTTCTCTGGGACCTGGGCTCTGAGGAGGGGTGCTGGCCAGCATCGCTGCAGAGGCTGCTACAGGCATCTGGGACTGAGAGTAGGAAAGAGACTTCGCAGGTCATCGATCAAGAGCCCAAGTTGACACCTGTCAGTCTGTCTGCTCCCCTCTGGACTGGGGGTCCTCAGACAGAGATTCCACATCTTTCATTCAGCAAACACATAGGGACACCTGCTGCCCTGTGGACATAGGAGTGGGTCCGCAGTCCCGGGCTCACACTTCAGTGGGGAGACAGACAATGAACGTGGAGATGAATAAACAAGCCAATGCGGTCATTCCAGGGAATTACACATGCACTGGAGAAAATCAAATAGGAAAATGAGGCTTCTGTGTGCGTGGTAGGGGTGAGGGTGTTGGGTAGTCAGGGAGGGCTTCTCTGAGATGGTGACATTTGAGGTGAGAATGGAATGAGGAGGGGGAGTCAGTCCTGTAAGATCCGCGGGGCGAGTGTTGAGGGCCGAGGGAGGTGATTTGAGAAGTAACAGAAGAGTGAAGTGCTGGAGTGTGATGGGCTCTGAGAAGGGCAGCTGAGATGCTGTGGCAGGACTGGACGCCCACGACATGGAGACCCAGACAAAGGCCCCTACAGGAGGCCTGGGCAGAGGTGCTGGGTGGCTTGCACTAGTCTGATGGGAGGAGGAGGCCCCACAAGGCAGGAGGAGGGTCTTAGAGTCCAGCTTATCCACTGGGCCCGGAGGTTTGCATACAGACAAGGCTTTCACTTGAGACCCTTCGGTTGTTCCGACACAGCCTACAGGTGTCCAAACACAACCCTGGGGGCTCTCCAAGTAACCTTCGGATTTCTTTAAGGCTTCCTGACACACATGGGCACTTCTGTACCCAGTAGGACCTGCGAGTACAAGAGAGCCAGAGAAGCACGGATCAGTCCCGAAAAGCGTACAGAGGCGAGCTGGCCACTCCCTGCAGAGACAAGAGGGTGTTTCGCTCCTGGCTAATATTCACATGATGTCCTCACAACCATGGCTCCCAGAGGCTATTTTCCCTGAACATCCTGCCCTGACTCCTTATTAATTAGTTTCCACTCCCGGGCAATCCTAAGGCTCTAACTTTCCATTCCATCACTTCCCAGCACTCACCTCTGATTCCAGACACACACTCCACCTGCCTACTTGTCCTCACAGGTAGGATACCTAACAGGCATCCCCACATGAGCCCACCCCACCAATCCTTCTCCTCTAGGCTCCCCACCTTGGCAAATGTCTTGGTCACTGTCTTCCCAGTAGCTCAGGAGAAACACAGGAAGCCATCCTTGACTCCTCTCTTTCCCTCAGCCCTTGTGTCCAGTTCCCTGGCAAGTCCTAGTGGTGCTATCTCCAAATATATCCCAAATCTGAGCCTTCCCACCTCTTCCCCGCCACACCCAGGTCCAAGCCACCACTGTGTAACCCAGCTTACTCCAGCCTTCGGTCACACCTGGTGGTCGCAGCCAGAGCAGCTGAACAAGTCTTTTCAGAGCACAGATCAGATCATGTCACTCCCCTGCTCAAATCTCTCCAGTGGTTTGCCTGGTAATTAGAACCCAGTGCAAACTCTGTTCCGTGGCCTACAGGACCCTATATGGTCTGCTTTTTCTTTGTCTCTCCTCCTCAGTCACTCTCTAACCTGCCTTCCTTCCATCTCACCAACATGCAGGTCTGCTCCTGCCTCAGGGCCTTTGCACTTGCTCTTCCTTCTGTTTGGAATGCTTTCCCCAGATGTGCGCCTGCCTCCCGCCCATGATTCAGATCCAGCCCCAATGTTCTTCCTCATAGAGGCCCCTCCCTCACTGCCTTGTCAGATGCTGCCTCCCCATCACTTTCTACCACAGCTCTCTGTCCTGTGATGACCTAAAAACTAGCTTCTCTATTTGTTTACGTGTTTATCGCCCCTGTCCTGCCACTGGAGTGTAAGCTCTGTGGGAACACACACACTCTATCCTCTCTGTTTAGTTTGCTGGGGTGCCTCCAGCATCTAGGACGGTGTCCGGAAAATAGCAGGTACTCAGTAAACAGCTGCCGGCTTACTGACTCACTCAGTGCCTTTGCCCAGACTGTCTCCTCCTCCGTCGCGCTTTCCCCTTAGCGGTCATATTTATTAGCTAGACTCGTGGAGGGAAGACAAACAGTGGCCCTCGTAGGCTTCTGATCAAAACCACAACATCGTCACTTTTGCTCAGTTATGTCTGCATTTTGCCATTATTGAAAGAGTGGAATTGGAGACTTCATTTTCCTCACATCTGCAACCTGGGGCCCCTTCACTCAAGTCACCGGCAAGAACGAGAAAAGAATGCTGAGAACAGAGGAGGGGAGGGAGGAAGGACACATCTACAGCACCTCTGTGTCCCAGGACCTACTGCAGAGCTTCCCTCATATCATCTCATCCGAGGTTCCCTCACCCAGTGGTGGTGGGTGTGCTTGTAGCCATCTTACAGATGAGAAAGTTGAGGCTCAGAGAGCTTAAGCAACCTGCCCAAGGTCACATGGCTGGCAAGTGATAGGAAAAGAACCGCTGTGGTTCCTGGGGAGAACCTCTTTCCCGTCCTTCAAGGTCTAGCCTTTAAGTACCTGTGCCTCCTTCCAGTCCTTCTCAGAGGAAGGCACTGCTGAGAAACTACCATCGGCCCCTCCTCAGAGGCGTCAGAGGGGACAACTTGATGGTCTGCATTTCCAAAATAAGAATTCCTGCCATTTCTCAAAGCTTGACGAAGACCTTCCAGAGAAGGGTGTGCATGTCTCTGCTGGAAACACACACGACATCCACACTTGGTCCACTTTGCATGTCCTGCTCCCTATTCAAAAGTCACCTCCTCAGGGAGGTCTCCTCCCATCAGCTCCTCACCACACCCTCTCCCTTCCTCACAGCACTTGGCACCACCAGCTTTTCTGCTGTATTACAAATATCACATATTTATGCCTTTAATCCTTTATTCTTTCCTTCTGCTAGAACATAATCTCCAGGAGGGCAATTTTATCGGTTTGTTTTCACTCTTGTGTCCCTGGTGCCTAGAACCATGCCTGGCATACGTCAAGGGATCAATAAATAGTGTTTAAATGAATAAGTGAATTTAATTACTCTGTAGATTCAGTACACATTTTATGCCTTCCTAACATTACCCTGGTTTTTCCTCCTTGAATAAAGTTTTCATTAGATAAGTGATACAAATCCACATGGGAATTTTTTTAAAAATACAGATGAGCAAAGAGGGAAAATAGGACTCTTCAGTCATCCTGCCATGAGACTACTGCATTTAGCAGTGTTCTCTGCTAGATTTTTTTCCCTTTCTTTAAAATTAAAAAACATTCTTAAATGTATTTTTTATTGAAGTATGGTCAGTTTACAATGCTGTGTCAATTTCTGGTGTCCAGCATAACGTTTTAGGCATACACACACATACTCGTTTTCGTATTCCTTTTCATTATAGGTTACTGTAAGATATTGAATACAGTTCCCTGTGCTATACAGTATGAACTTGTTGTTTATCTATTTTATGTATAGAAGTTAGTATCTGCAAATCTCGAACTCCCAATTTATCCCTTCCCAGCCTTCCCCCTCCCAAGTTTGTTTTCATTGTCTATGAGTTCTGCTAGATTTTATTTATCCATAGGTACAAATGTGTCTTTTCACAAATTCATTTATCCAAAAGTGACATATTGCAGGTTCACCACAGGTCAGGTGCTGTGCGGGGCACTGGGCCCTTATGAGACCCTGGACTAGGGCAGTTTCTCATCCATTTGGGCTACATAATTCTTTGTTGTGGGGGTGGCCATGTGCCTTCGCCTCAATCCACTGGTTGCCAGCGGCCCCTCCCTGGTCATGACAATCAAAAATGTCTCTAGACATTACCATTGAGGGTGGGGTGGTAAGGTGGGCAAAAATCACCCCACTGAGACCTGCTGCTGGTCTAGAGGAGGAGACAGGTATTTGAAAAGGATTATATTGTGCCTTGCCTTGAGTGCCTAATGGTTGTCACTCATCAACATTTGTGACCTTATTTCTAAGTCCCCAGACCCACTTCTGATGGCTGTCTGTTCCACAGTTCACACCGGCAATCCCCTCTGCTAGACACTTAGACTGTGTACCCGACTCTGATTCCAAGGCAGAGCCAAGAAGGGCAGGGGGCCCAGTCCTGCCCAGCCTAACCACTGCCAGCACTGCCACTGGTTTCTGGAGGGAAGGATGTCGAACCACCTGTCTCTTAGCTACAATGGGCACTAAGCCCCCAAACCCGGTGCCTCCTCACTCCACCTGCTCACTCCCCGCACTACAGAAGAACCAGGAAAGGAACCTGGAAGGGGAAGGTTCCTAGAGCAGGGGGGCTCTCTGAGACCATTCCATTCAACCTTCCCGTTTCACAGATGTGGAAACTGTGGCCCAGAGAAGGTGAGTCTGGACACCTCCTGGAATGAATATCCTAAGCCAATTTTGGTACCATTTTCTGATTTTCCGAGGGCCATGGTGAGACTCAGCGAGACAGAGGCCCCAGGGAGAAAGATGCTATGTGTGAACTTCTCTCGCTGAGCTCTGCCTGAGCACTTACTCTGGGGTGCCCCTGCTGAGTGATTCACCGGCTTTCTCTCTGAACCCCTACCACAATTTTTGGAGTGAGAGATGCTTTTCCTGCCCATTTTTACAGAGTAAGTCTCAGAGAGGTTAAGCAGCAGGAAATTACTGTTAAGAAGAGAAGAAACAGCGACAATGAATTTATATATGTTCATGTATAACTGAAAAATTGTGCCCTACACTAGAATTTGACACAACATTGTAAAATGACTATTACTCAATAAAAAAAATGTAAAAAAAAAAGAAGAAGAAGAAGAAGTAGAGAAGAAACAGACCCAACAGGACACAACCTCCCCCTTTACATGTCAAGTCCAGCTGGATTCCCAAAGAGAGTTGCCTTGCCCCTGGCCACAATGCCTCGTGAGCCTGTATGTTAATATTAGGAAGAACTGTGAGACAGTAGCAAGTTTCCCAGATCCTGACTCCTCTCCTGGGCATGAGTGGGGGTAGCCAGGAGGGAGCAAAGCCCACAGACCTGGGAGTTCTGAGACACCAGTCCTTGGGAGGACCTGAGGGGCTGGTACAGGTCAGGATGGGCCCCCCGTGAGGGTCCAGCTGGCTGAGCTGTCCACACCTGGCCTGGTCCTCCCAACTCTGGCCCTGTCTTCCCAGTAGCTCCCTCTCTAGTGGCTGAGAGAGGCCTAGAGAGGCTGCTGAAGTCCAGGGAAGGATTGAGATTCTGTGGGGACCAGCGCGGGAGTCAGCCTTGCAGCAGGAGCTCAGATGCTGCTGCCTCGCTCTCTTGTTGGGTCTGCCCCAAGCCTGGAGATACATAAAGACCAGGGCACACCTCTCAGGGGGCCTACAAACCATTAAAAGAGGCAGACAGGCTAAGTGACTGTCGTGAGAGAGCAGAGGGAGAGTGAGCCTGGGGCTGAACCTGGTTTTCCTGCGGGTGAGCACGTGTCGACACTGTCCCCACATCAGGGCAGAACCTCTCAGGTTGGCTGGGCTTTGGAGCAGACAGTGCAGTTTCTGCACTCCAGGCCAGCCCTTGTCCTGAGGGATGTCAGAGGCTCCTCTGGCCCTCAGTTTCCAAACCAGCACTTGATGAGATATTGCGCATCAAGCATGCAGCTCAGTGCCTAGCACTTTGGAGGTACTTAGTCATGCCCCCAACACTTATGGAAATGGATGAAAACAAACAAACAAACAAACAAGGACAACCATACCGAGTGCTAGTGAGGATGTGGAGAAACCAGATCTCTCATCTACTGCTGGTGGGCATGCAAAACAGGATGCCCATTTGGAAAAAGAGATGGACGGTTTCTTACGAAATTAAACATAAACCTATCACACAATCCAGCAATCCCACTTCTAGGTATCTACCCAGGAGGAACAAAAACTTATGCTGACACAAAAATAAAGTGGTTTTACTTATAATTCCCCAAATCCGAAAGCAGCCCTAATGCCTCTCAGTGGACAGCTGAGCGACTGGACTCACCAGCCCAGGCATGTCCTGACAGCGGAACATTACTCAGCGATGGAGAGGAACACACTGCTGACACGTGCGGCAGAATCACACACACGCTGTGCTGAGTGGAAGAAGCTAGGCTCAGGGGTCGCGTCCTGTATGATTCCCTCGATCGGCCATTAAGGGAAAGGCAAATCCACAGAGCAGTGGCTGCTGGGGACTCGGGGGAGGGGAAGAGGCTGACTACACAGGGACAGGGAGTTTTAGGGGTGATGGGAGTGCTCTATCCCTTCACCAGAGTGGTGGTTACACAGCTGTATGCATTTGAAAAACTCACAGAAATGTATGTGAAAATAGGGGAATTTTACTGTATGAAAATTATACCTTGATTTTTAAAATTAGAGGAAAAAGCCTTTTAGTAGAATGATGTTGGCTTGCTGACGGCACCAGGACCAACCCCTGGACCAAGCTTTCCCTCCCTGGATTGCTCAGGGCTAGTAGGTCCTCACTTCTTCCTGCCTGGCAGCCCAACATTTTCCACCCCAAGGTGGAGAGGGAGGCAGATGCTCTTGGATTTACTCTGTCCCATCACTAGCCTGCGACTTCCGTAGGCAGCCGCCCAAGGCCATGGGAGCAATGGGTTCTCTAGGTTCTCCTACATGGCGCCCCAATGCTCCCCTATCCCCAGTTGAAGTCCATGAAGTTGAGGGAGGGGCAGCTGTGCTCACAATCCTGGCATCGGGAAAAGTTCTGAAGCACATGCACCTGTACACGTGCCTTATACTCAGGAACTGAGGACCAGGTTTCAAAGCCCAGCTGGCCACATCTGCTGACACGAAGGCTCAGCTCCTGGACTCCCGCCCTCCTGGTCCCCACACTTCACAAGCTGTGAACTGGAGACACCAGGCAAGAAGGACCTCCTGCTGAAGGCTTAAAAGTGCCTCCTTATCCCTGGTGACTGTCCTCAGCAGATAGGTCAGCATGGGGAGGGGAGGCAGGAGGAATGTCAGCCAGGCTCAGTGCAGGAGTGCCAGAGCAGGGGACCTGATGGGGCTCTGGGCAAGGTACTCCATTCCAGAACCCACAAGCTGGGCACTGAGGCTTGGAGCCACCTTCTTTTTGACCCTCACTGTGTTTTGAAAAAAAATTAGAGCCACTGTTTAAAGTTATGCTGTCCAAGATGGTAGCTGTGACCCACATGGGGCTCCTGAGTCCTACTTGAGCTGTGCTTTAAGTAAAATACTACCAGATTTTCAAAGACTTAGTATGAAAAAAAAAGGATATAAAATCTCTCTTTTTTCCCCATATTGATTACATGTTGAAAGAATACTTTGGATATACTTGGTTAAATAAAATATTTCATTACCATCAATTTCACCTGTTTCATTTTTCACTTCTTTTAATGTGGCTACCAGAAAATTTAAAATTACCTATGTGGTTTGAATTATATTTGTATTGCATCAGTCTGGTGTAAAGATTGGGTGAGTTCACATAAAAATCTAGACTTTAGGAACCTCTTGAAAATTACGGCAGAACTGATTTGTTGGGGCAGCAGTGAGAGGGGCTGAGAAGCTACTGAGCTCTTTAAAGGGGCATCGCCCCCAGTTTGCCACCATCTCCAACACCTTTCATTGCATTACATCTGTCCCTCTTCCCCTACTTATATAACCTGTGTAGTTCTTACAAGCATGTGAGTTTATAGCTCCTGGTCTACATATACTTTATCTGAGCAATCCTCTCCCTCCCACAGCTGAAGTATCTACAGTGCTGGTGACCCCAAGTCAACCCATCCTTCTGAGAAGAGCACCTGTGCCTCCCACCATGCGTGAATTTCCCCTGCTGATGTCCCAGAAGCACTGCAAATGTTCCTTCCATGACTATTTATTTAACTGAATCCCAAGGATGTGCCAGGCACTGGGATTCAGGCTGTATCTACAGCCCTCTTCCCTTGAATATTCCCCAGCCGTCCTCAGTGGGTGTCCTTAACAGTCTTGCCCTCACCAATCTGCCCTCCGCACAGCGGGTGTCACCATGCTACCTCCCCTGCTCAAAGCTCTTCAATGGCCTCATTGATTTCAGGATAAGGTTCAAACATACCAGCCGACCCCCAAGGCCTCTGTGCCCGAGGCCGCTGACAGTGAAGCCTCACATGAGAGCTCACCTGCCATCATCGGTACCCCTTCTCCCCTCTCCCTAAAATCATCCTCTTGTTCTTTCTCTACTGGATCATTCCTAACAGGTTTTAAGCTTACTGTACTCTCTCCATCTTAAAAACACACCCTCTCTTGATTTCAGGCTTCTCCTCTTACTCCATGTCTCCGTTTTCCTCAATGCCTACAATCCAGTCCCTTTCTACAACATTTACTCTGAGAACAGCAGAGTGTCAGGCACTGGAAAGCCCTTGTAGCTTAAATGTTGCAGAGCACTTTCTAACATGAAGGCAGTACTATCCCAGATGAGGAAGCTGAGGTCTGAGCTGGTTAAAGCCATTTGACTAGTATGATAGAAATCCGTGTTTCCTGACTTCCAATTCCACGGCATCTTCATCAGCCCTGGATCAGGGCAGATCAGAACAACTGAGGGGCGACTTCAATTCCCAAAGGTGTGGGGCAACTAGAATGATGGAGGCCGAGTTCCTGAGGGTGGGTCTGCATGGAGAGGTCAAATTTGAGCAGAAGACAGATCGGAGAAGGAACCTGAGGGCTAAGTCTGCATTGATCCAAGGCTCAACCACATGGGAGGCTGAGAAGAAGAGGAACTCAGAGACACCAAGAACAGCTACATCAGGGCTTCATCTTCCTCTTTCTTCATCTTTCCAGCCACACTGTGCTTCTAATGTCACTAACAGCCCTGATTTACAGCTTAGGAAACTAAGCTCAGTGAGGTGAATATTTAACTGCCACTCAGCTGATTTACTTCACTATGATAGTGGTGGGGGGGTGGGAATGGATGGGGGAAAGATGAGACAAGATAAATCAATGGCTGATAATTATCACCGCTGGTAATGAGTACATTGGGCTTTGCCATACTCTTCTATTTTTTTTTGATATGTTTGAAATTCTCCAGAATCAAAAGTCAAACATGAAGTTGCCCAGCTAAGTGATGGGGCAGACATTTGAAGTCACACCTAGGTGAATCCCACACCCATGGTTTTTTCCCCCTCCCACAGGCACTCCGCCCATCCCAGCTTTGTGCTTTTCTGTTGGGTAAGTTTCAGGCACTCAAAGACCCACAGCTTTATTCCCCTGTGAATATGGAAACCTTAGTAACAAAACTCATGAACTTTTTTTTTCCCCTACATCCCAAGGGTTCTGTCCTTTCTGAGAACAGATCCTTTTCTTGGGGTCACAACCATGTAACTGATGGCCATGTGCCGTAGATTCTACCTAACAGTGACGGTTCGCCACAGTGGTTATATCTCCTCAATTTAAACACAAGTCAGTTTTCACTTCATTTTGCCCTGTCACACTAGAATATGATCATTTGCTTCTACTTAAAGTCTGCGCCTTTTAATGGGGTTCAGAGAAACATCATAAACCTGATATCAGGTTAGAGATGGACTTCAAATTAAATTCTATTTTAAAAAGGAAAGGAAGGTCACCTGAAAATTCAGTCCAAGTCCACAAGTCTTTGCTTGGTACTTATTAAATTCTAGCTCTTAGACCCTATTATGTATGCAGGATTAGCCCCACTTAGCAGGTGAGTGGCTTAGTCACTCACACTGTCAGCAGGAAGCAGAGCTGGAATCTGTATGAGGTCTGAGGGACCTGAGACCAATCCTCTGGCTTAGAACAGGCTTCTCTGAGAGTTCACTGCCTAGACAGACAGGCACCTATTTAACAAGCACCTATATTTGTCTGGCATTGCATTCGGTTCTTTTAATGCTTTAACTCATTAGCTCACACAGACAAGAAGAAACAGGAATCACCTCTCTCATTTTATAGGTGAGGAAATGGAGGTTTAACTGGTTAAGGTCATCAGCTGGTTAGATTTTTTTAAAATTTTTAAATTTTAAATTTAAAAAAAATAACACTTTTTTAGCCGTGATGATTTTAAACTGTACTCTTCTCAAGTTCAGAGTCATTCCTGATGAGCAGCTAGTTTTCTCTAAACTGAAGCCATCACCATCCTTAGAGATTTTAATCCAGGTCTGCCTGTTCCCAGATGTGGTTCTTTCCCCAGATACTTATTCTTGGTCCAGATGCCGTAACCACAGTTCATTTCTAAGACAATGCAATTGGTGTCAGAGCTGTCTTCTAAGGTGACTGCAATACCATGGGAGCACCAGCTGGTCAGGACCCTGGAGAGCTCCAAGGGTCCCCTAGCTAATTGGCTCCAGGATGCTGACCTCGGTGCACTCCAAGGCTCTCACAGGCCCGCAGATCCCTCCCACCCCAATCTTCCTTTAGTCACAGGGCACTGTCAGGTGTCTGGGGCCTTTGGGGAAGGAAAAGTGCTAGAAGTCCGCAGGGCATGAGGTGGGGTGTTACTCACTCTTCTTAGATATCTTCCCCTACTCTTCCAGGGTTTAGGTGTTCTGAGACCATTTTAAAAATATCTTTAGTGGGCATCTGCTCCCCTAGGTGCACTCCAAGTTCCTTATCACTGAGGGATGACAAAGCTGGGAGTTCTCAGTGGAATCATACACGTTTCTAGCTGCATATCACCTGATGGTTTATAAAACACTTGTTTTTTTGTGGCATTATCACTATTCAGTTTTACAACAGCCATGTGACTCAAATATAACCCCTCTGTGCAGATAAGGAACCAGAGGCTCAGAAATAGTAGATGACCTCTCCAAGGTCACACAGCTAGGAAATCTCAGAGTGAAACTTTAAACCTGTGATCATTACACCAAGTTGTCATGACTAATTTAAAAAGACCCTGTCACCTACCATTAAGGATATTGTCTTCATCAAAATTATGTTTACCTAACGCTTGAAAATTTTGTCTTGAGAACAAAACAGTAAGCATGACCATACTCTATCACCTTTCCTGGACTGAAACATCATTTGTTAATTAATAGAAGTGTGGACTACTTAATAAAACAAAGTCAAGCTCTCTGCACAGCTGACCACGTTCTACATGAACTGGCCTCTCTCCAGCTCTGTGACATCGTCTCCCACCGTTGTCCTCTTCCTTACCGCTCCTTGAACTCACCAAGCTCATTCCCAACTTGGTACTTTTACGTTCTCTATATGCTCTGCCTGAAATGCATTTTCCTCAGATCTTTGCATCACTGCCTGCTCATGACTTCGCTCTTAGCTGAAAGGTCCCCTCTTCAGAGAGGGCTTCCCTGACTACCTGAGCTAGGTGGCCTCTTGCCACTGTATCACATCACCTTGTGCCACATCCTTCCAGGCCCTCACTACTATCCCAAACCAAAGACTTGATTCATTAGTGTATTATCTTTCTCTCCTGTATAGAAGTTCCATGAGGGCAGGGACTATGTGAATCTGAAATCAACATAACGCCAGTGTCATGCGGTGTAGACACCCAAGAACTGTCTGCTGAATAAACTTCACCATTTATTTCACACAGTGACCACAGATTTAGATTTTGCAGGTCTCCAATGTGCCTCTGATTACCTTGAAGGATGTGCAAAGGCTTTAAAGACAAGTTCTTAATTTTTTTTAAAATTGAGCATGCCCCATATCACAGTTGTAGAGTGAGAGGCTCTCACTTTATGATGGGTAAGAGGGACTCTGGTAGTCAAAAGAGCCCATCCTTTTCAAAGAAGAAAAACACATTCCCAGGCAGGACTGAATTTCTTGGCTGTTGCTCTTTTGTGGCTTAGTTTCAAAAGAAAACTGGAGTTTCCCAAAGAAGGCGCAAATCATTCTGAAGGGCCACTTCTCTCTGTCCCTTAAGATGAAAACTCGACAGTCAGCTGCCGGCAGCAGCAGGGATGGGAGAAACACACAGTCAAGAAAGCCTTCATCCCCAAACGAAGGAGGCTGCAGGGAGTCAGAGAGAGCGCCAGTGCGTGCGTCTTCCCCAGGCACAGTCTACAAGGAATCTCAGCAAACCAGCAAGTGGCACACTGCAGGCATGGACACACACACACACACACATACACACAAGCATGAACACACACACAGGAGCACATCCTCTCAGGGACCAACAGCACTTAAAACCAGTTCTGTAGCATGTGGGACTCCATGGTGGCAGGACAGTGAGAAACCCTAGGTTGAGAAGGAAAGAAAGAGGATGCCACCCATGGAGCTGAAGGAGGGGTCAGTAATGAGCAATCAGGTCATCCCCAAATATTTATGAAGTCCTCTGTCCTTCTCCCAACTGGCCAGCTGTGTGGCAGCTGAGTGAAGTGGTTCAGAGTGCAGGTTCTGGAGCCAGACTTCCTGGGTTTGAACCTCAGTTCTACCTCTCGCTAGGTGTGACCTTGGATAAGTTACTCTAGAACCCAGCACCTTAGTGTCCCCAAGTGCTGAGGCTACAAGAGTAACAGTACCTATTGTCTGTAAGTAAGCTCTGCATACATTTTAGCTGCTGCAATTTTTATTATTGCCATTGTCCTCACGTCTTCGAGCCCTGGTCACCTCCTCTGTCAAATGGCTCTCAAGGTACCAACCCTCAGAAGGAGGTGGCAAGAATCAGATGGGAATAGGACTTGAAAACAGTGATTATCACATAATTAGGAGGGGGAGGATTAGAACAGGACCTCAGATTAGACTCCAGGCTGGGCTCCTTAGGGGAGGGGTTCAGACATCACAGCTCTTCGTGAAGGCAGATGTCAGGGGAAGAGAAATGATAAGACCACCAGCAAAGGAGACTCCTCAGAATGTACAGGTCTCCCTGGGATTCAGGAGAGGGACAAGATCCTTTGATATGTGTTCCAGAAAGGCCTCACAAAGAGATAAATTGAGCATGATTTGGGGTGAGCTCAACTAGCTGCAGAATTATGAAAAGTACTAAAAACAGGGCTTGTGGGCCAGAGCTCCTGGATTTAAAACCAGTTACTCTGCTTCCAACCTGTGTGACTTTGAGCAAGTGACTTACCCTCTCTGAACCTTAGCTTAACTCACCTGTGAAATGGAGGTAATTACAGTTCTTACTTTCACAGGTTGATATAAAGATTACAAGATGTTAAGCACTTAGCCTAATGCCACAAACTTTATGTTCTTAAATGACAAAGATGGGGAGTGAACACAAAGAAATGCAGTTTCTAGGCCTCTCAACTGTTCACTCTCCCGAGAAAAGGAGAATTTCACCCTAAGGCTACAAGGGTTTAAAAAGAATGATCCATAGCCTCCTTTCAACTAATACCAAACTTATTCTTACCTCTGGGCCTTTGCCCATGCAGCTCCCCAACCCACCTACCCTCCAGGAGGATCTGTGGTTGAATAAAGTAAACAAGCAAGCAAGCAAACAAACAGAAACCTGGGTCTACACCAAATGTGTTTGTTGATTGACCGCACAACATGCATTTGACCAAGAGAATTTCCAAGTGCCAAGAATGAATCAAGCAAGGGTGATGACCTGGAATCCCAGGCCTGGAGAACACACCCAGGGTGCACTGACGCAGCATCTGCCCTCTTGGCCGCTAATCTAGGAAGATGTTTATCCCCTTCAGAGGAAAGCATATCTCATAACAGGTAAGTGATCCCCCCCGCCCTTCATTTTACTGCCAGGCCGTCTGCAGAGGTCTGCTCTAACAATCATCCTCAGAGAGGGGCCCAGTGCCAGGGATCCTCTTCCACTTCCCCAGTGGAAGCAAAGGCAGGCCCCAGATCCTCTGGGCTTCAGGTCACACTTAGAGCTGCTGCTGGAGGAATGCTCCTAACACACAGCTCTGCCACTGCCCTGCTCCTGCTGAATAACCTTCCACGGCTCCCTACTGCCTCTGGGACAAAGTCTGTGTGCATCATTTAAAGCCCCTTAGAAACAGATCTTCACCCACTCTCCAACCGTAGGCTTAACCATTTCTCACCGTTGTTTCCCAGAACTGGCTTCGCCATTCCAGGCACTTCACCCTCCTCTCTCCCATCTAGACTCTTCTCATCCTCCTTGACTGTCTCCTCCTCCAGGAAGCCTCCCTTCATCTGTCTGGACTCCCTCCAGCCCTCCATTATAGCCATATCCCACTGAACTATGATTTTCTCTGTCTTCCCCTGGACTGAGAGCCCCTTAAGGGCAGACAGGGTGCTGGTTTCATCTCCGTACCCCCAGCACAGCCCAGCATGAGGACTGGTACAGAGCAGAACAGGGCCCCAGGGATCCTCTGCTGATTGGGTGAGCCCCAGAATCAGAGCGGTCACAATGCACCTTGACACTTTTGAAATTGTGTCATGTTTTTAAGTGGGGTCTTTGCCCCCAGATTTTTCCTGAGTTGGTTCACTCCACCATGACTGAGTACAGATCTGGGCCAGGCACTGAGCAAACAAACTAGACATATCCCTTATCCTCGTGCAGATTATGTTCTACAGGGGAGAGACAGCCGATGCGCAAGAATTTAAATAAATAGATGGTTTTAGAGTCACAGGTAACAGGGACTATGGGGAGGAGTAGGGGATAACCCAGTTTCTGGAGGGCTTCTTGGAGGAGGAGGCAGTATTTGAGCAGTGAGTATACAGATCAAGGGGAGAGTGGGATGGGTAACTCGGGCTGGGTTTTCCCACAGACCTCTGGATTCAGAGTTTAGTCTGGGCTGTCCTGCTGAACACTGGACTGTCCCTGGGCAGGAAACCAGCATGTGGCACAGAAGATGGTTATCAGAGAGCAGAGGGGCTGCAGCAAGTAGGGGTAGACAGGCTGCCGCCTAGCACGGCTTTCCATCAGCTCCTTTCTGAGCCCCTACTGGGCCTATGTAAAATCAGAAAGTGTCTTTCTTCTGCCCTTGGGTTTAATTTCCCAAGTGTGACCCTGAAGGAGCCACTAACTGGATGCCCACAGAGGCCCTGGTTCCTCTGCACTGAATATTAACTAGCTGCTGACTCTCATGTAACTACCTGCCCAAGGCTGTCTGCTCACCTCCTGCTCACTGTTTTCTGGCCAGGGTGGGCACTGCCGCCTCTCCTGAGTCGCTCCCCCTGGGCCCCCCGCAGAGGGAGGGCTCTGGCAGCTTGCTCAACCCCGACTGCTGAGTATTTAATTAAAATGGAATCACCACTCACCCAGGAATCGAGGGTAAAACAAAAGGCCCTTTCACGGTGGGAACTGGCTCGGTGGCAACGCTGGCGTCAGCTATGGCTCCACTCACAAGCCTCTAGTTTCAAACACCAGATGGGTGGGTGCTCTGGTTCTCCTCTCCCTGCCCCCAGCCCAGCCCCTGCCCAGCTTGGCTCTGGCTTGGAGGGGACTCTGAGCGGCCTGCATGTGACTGACTCTCCGGGGGCACCTGCAGATCGCTCACTAGGAAGCCAACATTTTCCCTCCCTGCAAAGGGGAGGCGGCCTGGGAGGATGAGCTGGAATAGGGGGCCGGGGGGTTGACCATGGAAAACTGAGGAAGGTCAGGTAGAGACCAGATGAAGTATTAGGGGTGGAAAGACTAAGAATCCTGGGAGAGGGGCCGGCTCTGCAGTTGCAGGGTATCATCCAGCAGTTAAAGACCCCCATCCTGCAATAAGACTCCCAGATTCCAAGACCTGAACACACTCTGAGCTGCAAAACCCAGCTGCTCTGAAAGGGAAGATCCTGGTGCAAGCAGGGAGGGCGCCCTGGAGGAGAGGGTCCCCTCCCGTGTGTTGGGAGCCTGCTGGCCTTGCCAACTTGCCCAGGTGAGATCGTTTCAGAGTCTCTGAAGATGCAGGAGACTTTGCTTGTTAAGCTCATCAAAGGGCAGGGGAAGTAGCCACAATCTCCAGGCAGAATAGGGGAAGGTGTCCCTAGGGGCCACCATCAGAGGCGAGTGTGAGCCAAGACGTTCCTGGAACACGCAGACTTGGCACAGATATGAGTCTAGTTGGCTCAAACCCTGAGCTGAAGGCCCACATAACCGGGACACCCACCTGGTGGGTGCCTGGGGCAAACTCTGAAGCAGCTCACCGGCCCCACAGAGAGGAGGAATCATCCAGCGAGAGAGGCCTGGGCCGGAGTCAGGAGTCTGGGGATCTGCCTTGGCTCGGCCCCAGATAATCTATCAGATCTTCCCCTCCCTGGGCCTCAGTTTCCTCATCTGTAAAATGGAACTCATAATCTGCACCCCTAGCTGTGGAGTAACAATGAACCAGAAGATCTCGAAGATTCTCCCAGTCTCTGTTCTCCGTCTGCTCTTGGTTGTTCAGAATGCATCTCCCTCTTTCACCCCCACCTCGATCCTCTTTAAGGCCAGGAGCTGGGCAACACTGAGGAGGGAAGGTCCCCTTGGAGACCAGCATGAGCACGCACACGGTAGCAGGGAAGGCCGAGGTAGGGTACCCACAACCCCAGAGCCCGGGCAGAGCCCAGATGGAGGCTGCCTGTAGCTAAGGGTCAATGGGGACAGATGACTCAAACCCATCAGAAGCAACCCCTGGGTCCCCTCCAGCCTCCCAGGGAGCAAGAGGAGCTTGCCTAGTTTCCTTTCCCCCCCGTGGAGCCAGCGCCCAGGCACATAAATTCATTAACACAGGATTAGGGGAATTATAGGCTGTCCCACCCTGAAGGTGACTGACTGCGAACTCCAGGGTCCTCAAGACGTCCTCCCCACCAGCAGAGGAAGAATCTGAGGCTCCAGCAGCTCTCCCTAGAAGGCAGAGGGAGCCCCTGGGAGCCCCCTCTGCCCCTCCCCAGCCTTGTCAAAAGGGAGAAAGCCCGGGAAACACGCCCACCTCCCCGTCACAGAGAGTGGGGCCCGTCTTGGGACCCACCCACTCCCTGCCCTCTTCTGAGCTCCTCTTGTGGCTTTTCCAGCCCAGACTCTCCCAGAATCTGTCAGTGCGGGAAGGTTGCAACGAGACTTCTCGCCTGGCTTTCTGCAGAGCCTGACCCCTGACCTGGCATCCACAGAGCCGATTTCAGGAGGCACAAAACACTGCCCCACATGGGAAAACAGGCTTCCAGTCCCCTTTCATGCCTGTTGGTTTCCTCGATGGGGAGAGAGAGAGCCGACGGGTCTTTAATGCCCACCCCTGGCACCTGATGAGCTCCGTCTCTCTCAGAGAAAGAGAGAGAGAGAGAGAGATGGAGGGAGGGAGAGAGGGAGAGGACCTCAGGCCACACAGCTGGGTGGAATTTAATCCTATTACTGTTTTTCATTTCTTGGTATTCATTTTGATGGTTAGCTTCGGCATATGACAAGTGATAGTCTATTCCATTGAAGATGCATAATAAAATTCATCTCCAAAACAATGCAATCAAGTAAAAGTGGGAAACTGACAAAAGCAAGAATAAGCGGGACCTTGTTGAAGGTCCTACTGTATAGCACAGGGAACTATATTCAGTATCTTGTCATGACTTACAATGAAAAAGAATCTGAAGAGGAATATATAGATATGTGTAACTGAATCACTGTGCTGTACACTAGAAATTAACACAACACTGTAAATCGACTATACTTCAATTAAAAAAATAAACAAAAAACCTGGCAAAATATATCTTTCATGCTAAAAGCTAAAAAAAAAAAAAAGAGTAAGTTGGTAACAGTGCAGATGGTGAACCCTGTGAAGGGCACAAATGACCCAAGTTGTGGAAAGGTGATCTGGAGGACAAACTACCCTCTGCTGATGGGTCACCTGAGGCCCAGAGAGGGGAAAGGACTGGCCCCGGGGAAGCACATGGCAAAGCTGGGATGTGAACCAGGCCACGCCCGGTACCAGCCCTTGGAGTCTCCCTCCTCCTCCTTCCTGTTTCATTTCTCTCCACTCTGAGCTGGGCCTCCTCCTTTCCTTGACGTCTCAGTTCCTTCTCTCCATCCTTTGCCCTCTTCCCCAGCTCTCCAAACCCCTAGAGGCTCCATTTCAGCCCATCCTTGCTCTGATCGAGGACAGAAACTTGAATTAGGGAGAGAGCACCCTGAGATGTAGCAAAAAGAACTCAGACCCGGCAGGCAGCAGCCCTGGGTGACTGCCCTCGCAGCTGAGCCCACCTGCACCTGCAGCTCACCTCCCATCGGCCGAGCCTCCTTTCCTCTGGCAGAAGTGACAACGCCGCCCCTCTGGGGACCCATGGGAGGCTTAAGTGAGCTGGTGCCTCTACCACAACACACAGCTTGCTCAATAAATGTTCGTTCTCAGATAGGATAGAAGAATTTCTTTTCAAAAGGAGCGCAGCCTTGCTCTGAATGTCCTTGGTAGGCTCAGTGACACACTTGACAGCAGATAAGACTTAAAACTGCTTTAAAAATAGATAAGAAGTCATTTATAATTTGTGCACTCATTGTTGGCATGCAAATGCTGCTGCTAAAAGCCCGCTCTCCTAAGTGGGCTTGTTAAAGCATCAATCTGCTTAGCAAATCCTTTTCTTCTCTCAGATGCAGGTAAAGCACCGTCCTCCTTGCCAGAGCTCAGGACAGCAGAGCTCACAGACTGCTCCGGGGCGTGAGATTTCCTCCCGTGGGGGCTGTGGGGCCTGGCTGCCCCGGGGGGCTCTCTACCTGTCCACCCCGGCTCCAACTCCTGCCCACATCATGGGGCTGGGGTGGGGAGACACCATCAGGGCTGATGGATTCCCAGCGCTTTGTTCTGGCCTTAAGCACCAACCTGCTTTCTCCCTCTTCAGCCTTTCCAGGAACAAAACACAAACCAAGGCCCAAGAAATACACTTGTCAACTCTCAGACCACAGAGCAACCACAAAGAGAACAGAGATCCCAGGGCCCCTTGGAGAGAGGGTGAGATCCGGATGGGGGTGTAATTTTGAGTCTCCAGCCCTCCTCCCTTGGGGGCTGCAGGTTTGGTCAGGTGGCACACCTCTTGGGGGTCCCAAGGGCATCGAAACTTCACATGGCTCAAACCAGGCTCATCTCCCCTCCTCCACTGCCCCCATACACTTCTCCTCCAGGTTCCTGCCTGAGCCCACCCCACCCCCCCCGCCATGGGGTGATCTGCTGTTCCCTCTCTTGCCCTTTCCAAGTTGATATCTGCATAGAGTCGACTCCTCTAGGACCCCTTCTGTCCTCTCACCCCACAGCCTTGGCCCTAGCCACCAGTACCTCTGCCTGGGGCCCTGTTAAGCATCCTGGCCCACCTCTCTGCCTCCTGTCTTCCGGCGCTAAGCCAGCCTCCTGTGGCAGGTGGAGTCATGGCCATGAAATACCAGTTCCATCATTTTATTCTTCTGCCCCAAACCTCAGTCTCCCCAAACCTTCCAAATAAAGTCCAAATTCCCTGACTCATCTGCAGAACAAGCGCTGAGTAGGCACTGCTCATGTGCCAGGTCGTGGCCGCGGTGCAGACACAGGCCCGCTGGCACAAAGCAGAGTATAGAACCACAGGTTCACTTCCTCTAGTGCCACTGCCCACAACCCACCCCACAGTCAGGGTCTACACCAGAGGCTACAATGTGGCGGCCCCCGGGTATATTTTGTTTGATTTCCTCAGTGGGGCTCAGTGTTTCAAAGTCAGGAGATTTCACATAAAAACCTAGGTTCCTGGCATCTCTCAACAAATTGGAAGACCTGGCAACATGGGGCCAGCTTTCCTTCACAGCAACAACTGCCTGGAGCTGAGTCCCACTTCCCTTCTAGAGCTGTCAATTACCTTCGAGTTGGCCACAGTCCCCATCACTCCATATTGTATCACCCCTAGCCAGCTTCTCTCACCTAGCTCACGTGCCTGGGCCCTGTGGATATCAGAACCTGCTCCTCCTGGCCCATGTACATTTTCTCCAGGGCATCTGACTGTTCTTGTCTTGAACTTTTGCCTCTACTGGTCCCTCCTCCTGGAATGCCCTTTCTCACCCTGTCCGATGGGAAAATACCCCGCTCTTAGGAGGCTCCACTCCAGGGCCCTCCTTACTTCTTGACATAATGTACCACAGCCTTCTGTGCCCCCACGGTACCCTGTTCAGACCTCCTTCCCAGCATCTCTTGCACCAAAGTACTCTTATTTATTATACTTCCATCTCTCCCACTAGAATGTAAGCCTGCCCCATATGTCTAGAGCATGACACACTCACTCCCCCACCAAACAGGCTCACAGGAAGTCATCCAGGGGAGGATGAACAGATGCCAAGAATAACAAAACAGCAGTACCAGACTGGGTGCCGGGCTCTGGGTTAAGCGTTTGACGTGTGCGATCTCATTTAACACTGAACAGAATCCCACGTCAGGTACTATTACATTCCCGTTTAATGGCTGGAGACACTGAGGTTGGAGTGGGGTGGGGCGTCTGGCTGCAAAGTAGCCCGTTCACCACCGCTGAGCGGCAGCCTCCTTGCCGCTCTGTTAGGCTCTAAGGCTTTCTTTCTTCCCATCTGACAACTCACTGGCCAGGCTGCGAGGAAACTGAACATCAGCTCTGGGAACTAGACGTGGGGCATCAGGAGAAAAGTGCCCCATGTTCTGGAAGGTCTCAGCTTGTCAGGAAGTTACAAGAGAAGTCTGAGGGCTCGGCCACCCCAGAGGATCCAGGCATCAGGGTCATCTTGAGCATCACCAGCTTTGGGGTGCTGTTTCCAGCAAGGAGTTTAGGGTTCAAGTCGTGCTCTACCACTCGTGGGCTGCGTGAGAACCTAAGTGAGACGGCCCATCTCTCTGAGCCTCGGTTTCCTCACCTAGAAGACAGGGTAATAACTGGACTTGCCTCCGGGGCTGGAGTAAACGTGAAAGGAGACAAGGCACACCAAGTGTCCAGGGCCATGTTTAATAGAGGGCGGCGGTGACTCTCAGCAGAGTCCGCAGGCCAAGCTGCACCTGCAGCATCAACTCCGCGAGCCTGGGCCCTGCCTGATGGGTGGGGTGGGGAAGAGAGCTGGATTCAGGTCCCGTCTTTATGGTGAAATAGGACGGGCCTCCTGGCTGCAGGTTCATCCCTGTGGGTGGATCTGTGTGTGTGTGGCGGTGAGCATGCGGGGAGTATGAGCCCTGGGGCACGTATCTGTGTGGGTCTGTGCAAAGCCAACGTGTTGATCCCTGAGACACAGGTTTAGAACACTAAAGCGTGCACACGTGCGTGTGTGTTTTTGTGTGTCTGAACACACCCACCCGTGACTCCCCACAAGCCTGGACAAAGTGTGTCTCTGTCATGGCTGTATCCCCAGGATCTGGTACGTAGTAGGTGCTCAGTAATATACACATGATAAAGTGTGTCTATACACACACACACACCTCTCTGCTGCTCCCAGTCTATGTTTTAAAAAAACACTCAATTTGGTAATTCTGAGATGAATCTTACACTGTTTGCAAATGTTGTATCTTTCTCAACTTCACCCAGAGACCAAGGTGCGCCGCTGACATGTGGCCGGGGGAGGGGGAGGGGAAGCCCGGCACCCAGGTCTGCCAGGCTTGAACAGAAACCCGGCTCTGCCACGTACTGGCTGCGTGACACTGGCCAGCTGCTTCAGCTCTCTGACCCCCGTGTGTGAGGACGGACTACGCCAGGACAGGGGAGAGCCCAGCACAGACCCCAACGCAGTGGCAATGTCTGCCCAGGTGACTCACACCCGGGGATCCCTCGCAAAGCCAGGCACCCCTAGACCCCCAGCACGGGGGCCTCCCACCTCAGAAACAATCTCTATTTCCTGTTTCTGTGATTTCTCCTATTCTTTATTTCTATTCCCTAATCTCTGTTCCTATTTCACCTAACCCCAGGGTCTTTCCCAAAGCTAAGCGGGATCCCTGGACTCCCAGGAGGGGGTCAGTGGTGGGCCAGGGCAGTGCTCCATCAGCCGGCCTCTGGCTGCCCCTCCCTCTGCTTCTCTGCCACCCCCTCCAGGGCCCCGGGCCCAATTTCCAGCCTGGGCTCTGCACCACCAATCTGCTCAGCAGCACCTCGTCCACATTTGGAAAATTGCCCCAGTGGGGACGCAGCACCCTTTCCTACACATGCCTGGGATTATTTACTCCCACGCAATGAAGATCAGGCTAAGCACACAGTAGGTGTAGAATAATTCTCAGTGCTTGACTGATGGCTGATATCACAGTTCAGCGATCATGGGTGGAGAACCAGGAATCTGGACGGTGTGTGGGTCATAAATCTGGCTTTGGCTCAGCTTCTCCAGAGGTTTTACGACGGAGCCCGCAGGGATAAGGGACTGAGGGTGCCTGCAGGTGACAGCACCTTAGAGTACTGTCCTTCATCACGTCATCGTACCTCTAGCTCAGTATGGCCACATTCAAGCTTGTAACTTGTCCTTCCTGTGCCCTTGCCCCCCGGCTCTTCCGCTGTCATCCCCTCTAATCGAGAAGCCCCATCGCCCATCCAGTCCCCACGGTCCACTTTGAAATCATCCCATACTCCCCCTTTGCACTTACAGTTGACCCTCCACCCAGTCATGTCACTCAAACTCAGAAAAAAATCAGAGCTGCCCCCTGTTCCTCACCTCCCAACCCCACAGCCTTGGTCTAGAGCACTGGCCTCCATGAGTTTTGAGGACACACTTTGGTCCTTGAGGGTCTTCCTGTGTCCGTCCTCACCCTGTCCACACTGTAGCCAGAGTTTCTCAGATGCAAAACTGACCACATCCCACCACTGTTTTAAAATCTTTAGGATCCCTCACCTGCCTGTGGGACCAAGTCTGGACCCCTTCACCTGGCATTTGAGGCCTTTCGTGATGTGGCCCTGTCAACCTTTTCTGCTCACTTTCTGTAGCCTCTGCTCAGGCCTGCTGAGCTGTGTGCTATTACATTTTTGTATGTTCAAACCTCTTTGCAGTCACTCGTAACATCTTGGCTGTCTTTTGTCCCCTGAAGAACTCCTACTCATCCTTTAGGACCCAATCCAAACGGCCCCTCCCCTATAAAAGCTTCTCTAGCACCCTGAAGTCCAGTTGGCCTCTTCCTCCCCTGGATAGGCCCTTTCTTATCATGTGTCACTTGATACTACAGTTATTTAAGGAGTCATCCCTCTGGCGAGACTAGGGGCACTCCTGAGCAGAGGCCTCAATCTTGTCCTCCTTGAATGCCCTGGTGCTCAGCAGGGGGCTTGGCATGTACGTGGCCCTCAGTTAGGACCTGGCGAAGAATGAGGGAAGGAGTTAAGGTCCTTCAGGGAAGTCCTGTAACCGCTTTGCTTTGGGCATGAGCCAATAGCAACCTGACTTCCCCAGAATTTCAGGCCACCTTGAATGTGGGCAGAGCCAAATCCTGCTGCTGCTTCATAGAATCACTAGAAACGGGTCCTCAGGGTGTTTCCTCCTTCAATCTCCACTGCAACAGCCTGCTCAGCTTTGTTTTCTGGAAGTCCCAGAGCCCATGGCTCCTTCCCAGCCTCCGTGAGTCCATGGTACTTGCCACCCCTCACTTACCCTTCCCAGCAAGTCCCCGGCCAGCGCTGCAGGAGGCATGGGCCTCTCCCGTGCCCTGGTCTCCGGGGGTCCAGGCTGGAGGGGTCTGCAGGGCACAGAGTTGTCCGAGCTCTGGTAGCTGGCAGTGGAGGTGAGCGGCCACTGCTGCAGAGCCCGCAGCCACCCCCACCCAGGACTGCGGCTCTGGCAGCCGCAAGGAGCCTCCAGCATCGATCAGTCCTGCTACTACAAGACTCCTCTGCGTGCTTGGCTGAAGCCGAGAGCTTTGCAAGTGTGTGTGAAAAGAAACAGAACATTAAAGAAAAACTATCTAACAATGGGCCATCGGTGGGGGCTGGAGAGTACACCATTTGCCAATACAGAAGTGACACTGGACAGGTGGTCGAAGGCCCCTGACAGTCTGTGCAAGGGGAGGGGTGGCGAAGGGGGTTCCAGATAACTGAAGGTTAACCCTGTAAGAGCCAACTCCCTTGCCTACCCGGTTTCTGGGTTTGTTTGAATGCAAACAGGCATAAAACTCAATATAATGTGCAGCAGACCTCACTCGTAATTTAAGCGTCTTCTGATGACTCAGAGCTGGGACACTGTGGTGCCTTTGGTCTGTTCTGGGGTCAGCGGGCTGCTTGGCCTGAGACTGAATGACCCCGCCGTGCTAATTACCCTGCAATCAACAGAGCTCCCTCCCTTTGCCGTGTGCTGCCCACTGCCCTCTGCTGCTTCTGATGTCACCACACATTCCCAAAGGATGTATCACAGTTACGGAAAAACCTGTGACCCAGTCAACCCTCCTTGACCACCCTTCCTGGTTCCTTTGCTGCTCCCCACACCCCTTTTATTCTTCTTCTCTCTCTCTCTCTCTCTATCATATTTTTGGCCACTATTCCATTCCTGGCAATCAAAGGGCATGAGTCTTCCTTCCAGCTGATTCCTGATCAGTCGGTTCTGGCCTCTGGACTCCTGAAGCCTCTCATTTCCTTTGGCTATGTTTGGAGTGGTCCAATTTGGGGACCTTTCCAAGACCTTGGGGCTCTTCTAGGATTTGAGCCAAGGGGTTCCCCAACTGAGGGCATGCACGCTGGGCATCAGCAGGTGGGCTCCAGACTCAGGCGCAGGGTCCCGCAAATCCAGCTTCCCATCCCGTTCCCCTACTTGTCACCTGGGTCATCTAGGGAAGCCCTTCAGCCTCTGAGCCTCAAGACTTCACACATCTTCAGTGAAAGAGTGCACAAAGGTCCTGGCTTGGCACTTGGCTGCTGCCCTCGAGGCGTGATTTCTCCCTCCTAACCATAACTGCCCCTCCCTCAGATCTCCCAAAGGTGCGTGAAGACACCGAGAACTAAGTAAGGAAGGTCCAAAAAGCGGCGAAATACCACCCACAGCCAAGAACCAGCCAATGGGGTCCAGGAGTCAGGGTTTCTGGAAGGCAGCGTGGAGCCCCCAGGAGAGTCAAAGTGGGGGGCTGGTCACCAGAAAGACCACCCATGGGAGCAGAGGGTTGGGGCTTTGAGTCAGTCCCGCCTGCAGGAAGGGCAGGGATGGAGATGTAGCTACTCATGGTTCGGTTTCCTGCGCTCGCATAATAAAACCCCAACAAGAACTCTGGACGCGGGGGCTCGGCGGAGCTTCCTGGCTGGCTAACAGTCCATGTGCTGGGCAGGCAGATATGCCCCTGGTGGACCCTGCCAGACCTTATGCAGTGTGTCTCTTCATTTGGCTGGTCCTGATCTGTATCCTTTATAATAAAACTGTAACTGTGAGTTTAGCAGTTTCCCAAGTTCCGTGAGCCATTCTAGTGAATTATTAAATCAGAGGGGTTGTAGGAACCCCCAAGTTATCAGCCAGCCCATCAGAAGCATGGTAGCCTGGGGACACCACTTGTGGCTGGCCTCTGAGGGGTGGACGGTCTTGT
The DNA here is from genome assembly GCF_048564905.1 of Vicugna pacos. Taxonomy (NCBI): domain Eukaryota; kingdom Metazoa; phylum Chordata; class Mammalia; order Artiodactyla; family Camelidae; genus Vicugna; species Vicugna pacos. Next base: position 49,976,796 of record NC_133003.1, read on the forward strand.
TGGCAACCCTGTACTTCATCTCGTGGGGTCTGTGTGAACTCTGGGTGGTTAATGCCAGCTTTGACTGTCAGCACCCCAGCGCTGTCAGAATACACCCCCGAGGAGTCACCCCAGATTCCTCTCCTTCCCTCTTTCCCCACATCCTTTAGAAGAGTGGGTCCGAGCAGCTCAATCTTCACAGCTGTTCAGAATGCGGCTGCTTCTCCCCATCTCCACAGCCACCCATCCCCACAGCCACCCACCCAGTCTAGCCACTGTCATCTCTTACCTGAATCACCGTCGCCGCCTCCTCCTTGGCCTCCCTGCTTCTGTCCTTGCCTCCTGCCCTTCTTGGCTCTTTTAAGTTGGCCACACGTCCCTGCTCGCAACCTTGCCTGCGTGACCCTACCGGGTCTGAAGTTAAGGCGGAGTCCTCATAGTCTGTCACCTCCCTCTCTGAGCTCAGTTGCCACCACGTGCTCCCCTGCTCTGTCCTTTTGGCTATCCTGGCTTCTCCTTGCTCCCTAGACAAGCTTCGGCCTGCCTTGGGGCTTTTCCCTTTACCTGGAATGTTCTTCTCATTCTTTGCATTCGGTCTGAAAGGTCACCTCCTCAGAGAGGCCTTCCTTGACCGCTGTGTGTAAACAGCCGCTCCCTGCCCCTCCCTGCCTCTCTCTCCTCTCACAGGCTTCATTCTCCCCCTGCAGCCCGGACAGCGTCAGAGATGGCTATTTGTTTAGCTGCTTCCTGCCCAACTCCCTTTGTGGAATGGCAGCTCTTGAGGACAGGGGCCACATTTGTTTTGTTTGCTGCTGTCTTCCCAGCGTTTGGTTCCATAAATAAGCGTCCAATGAACGAATGAATAGGCACCACCAAGAAAATGGGGCAGACGCTGGGAAGGTGTCATCATATCAATGACGTGGTGTCTCATCGAATTTTTTCCTTGCATGTGGTTGTTATAAAAGATTCGTTTGCACGGATGTGGAAGGAACCACAATAGGGTTGTATAGTTCAAACAGTCTGAGTGAAAGAAAAAGAATGTTTTGTTAGTAGGTAACAAACAGATGCTCGGAAGGCAAATGTGCTGGGTCTTTTACTTCAAAAGTTACTGAGAGTTAAAAGACCAAAAAGACAAGTGAGAAAAATTCACTGAACTTGGAATCTCCTAATGAGGGTTTTAGTCTTGTTTCTCCTATTTCCAAACTGTGTGACTTTGGGCAAGTGACGTCCTTTCCCCGAGCCTCAGTTTTACCTTTATTTTACTAGTAGAATGGGGCGGATGCTAATAACAGCCCCTGGCCTGTGTCCCAGAGTCCCTGTGAGAGTCCCGTGAGAGGCAGATGGAACCAGGCCCACTGGATGTTACTTAGTTCACTCCTGTGCTAACACCCTGCAGGTTGAGAATGCCAGGACACTGAGGCAAGAAAAAGTCAGTACCAAGGGGATCTCTAGGAATGATGGCTAAGTTTCACTCTCCCAGGAAAGATGCTGAGGGAAAAGACTTTGCTGAATCAGAGAATGCTAAACCAAGCTGTTGTGCATCTTGGGGCCAAGATTTCTCAATCAACTGTCCATTCAGCAACTCTGAACTCCTGGGCACAGTCCTGGGCCCTGACACAGGGCCTCAGGCAGGTGGTCTCTCCATCTCCCTGGACCTTGAGGTCCTGCCATCTCTGCTGGGGTCACCGTGAGTCAGAATCCCCCTGAGAGGCTGGCAGTTAACTGTAGGAGCTCAGTGTGGGGTGAGAGTTTGGCCAAGGCACCCCCAAATATCTCTGCGAATGTCCTACTTTCTGCTCTTGCCTAAACTCCAAGCCTGGAGTCACCCGTGACTGTCCCTCTTTCTGTCCACATCCTGACTGTCATCCTCTTCTGTTCACTTCTCATCACCCTCAGCCACCATCAAGTCCAGGCTACTAGCATTTCTCACCAAGACAACTGCATCAGCCTCCCAACTGGCCCACCTCCTGCCCTCAGCCATCTATTCACTCCATACCAGCAGCCAGACCAGTCTTTTAAAAACACAAATCTGTTCCCATCACTCCCTGACTATAACCCTCGAGTAGCTTCCCAATATTCTTAGGCTAAAGTCCAAACCCTCCTGACAACAGTGGCCTTATGATGTCCTCTTGCCTTCACCTCTGACCTTTCACCTCACCAGCCTCCTTGCTTGCTCTCTGCATTCCAGTGATGCTCAGCTCCCGTGTTTCCAACATTTCTCATTCACCGCAGGACCTTTGCACGGTGTATTTCTTTGCAGGAATACCTTTCCCCCTTATTTGGGTTTCCCTTTTCCCTCACCTTCATCTTGGTCCATCATCTAACATCTATGTAGTAAATGCATTCTCACACATCCTCCAATTTTCACTTTAAACAAGCACTTCCTTAAAGAAGCCCACCTTGATTCTATTACCCTTCCCCACCATTAGGCTCTCATAGCAGACTAGGCTTCACAGTATTCATCCCACTATAATTACTATTTTATTATCTGTTTCCCCCTTATAAGAAGGGGAGATTAGAACACAGACAACCCAGAGGGAAGACCATGTACGGACGCAGAGAGAAGACGGCTGTCTACACGCCAAGAAGAGAGGTCTCTGAAGAAACCAACCCTGCTGATACCTTGATCTCGGACTTCCATCCTCTAGGATGGTGAGAACATGAATGTCTGTTTAAGCCACGCAGTCGATGGGGTGTTATGGCAGCCCCAGAAGACTAACACAGCCCGCCAAAGAACCACAGCTCCAGGGATGGGAGGAAGACCACACGACAGCAACACGGGCTTTGGGTAAAAATAATAATAAAAAGATGTTTTGAGAAGAAGAGCCATTTAGAATGAAAAGTGCCAACATAATTCCTCTCATACAGCTGACTGGCAAAATGTACACGTACACACACACACACACACACACACTTTGGTGGGGGCAGATAAATTTTTCTAAACTGTCACTACTCTTTATGATTATAAACAGAGAACACGCCATGGTGGGAAATTGAGAAAATTCCAAAAGGCGCCCGGAAGAATTCAGTCACCTGTCCTCCTCCCCTGCTCGGTACTCGGTATCTGTTTCTCCAGTCTCCTCTCTCCCCCTCTTCTCTCTTTCGGCCCTGCTTATTTGTGTTCTTTTCCACCTATTTTTTTTAAATGCAGTTAGGATTAATTTTGGCAAATTGCCTTTTCTCTTAACACTGAAATATGACCATTTTCTCCTATGTTATTAAAAATTCATCTCAAATGTCATATTCCACAGCTGCCCAGAATCCTCCACAGTCTGCACGTGACACGGTGGGCTCCCCCTTTCCCCTGCTGTTTCTATTTTGAAACTAATGTAAACAATGCTGTGATAAACATCCCTATAGATAAGTCTTGGTGCACACCTTGGGCTATTTCCTCAAGGCAAATTTCCTAGAAGTGATTGGTAACTCACATTTTGAACGTGGAAAATTTTTAAAATTCTTAAAACTTTTTAATAGGTTATATGACTTTTGGGGGTGTAACAACTTCTGACCACACATATCAAAAAGCTCCCAAGAGTTTATGTTGTAATTTTAGACCACTTGAAAGTAAAAAAGCAAAAGGAAAAAAAGAAAGGGCAGAGAAAAATCTAGGTTACCTGGCCATAAACACAAGAAAGTGACATCCATCCCTGGCTATAAGGAAATTGTCCTTCAGGGGGAGAGCTTGGTTACTTCAGAAGGGAAGGGGAGGAGTTGTCCTGGATTATTTATAACACTCTGTGGAGTGGGTACCCATTTTACAGATGAGGTAACTTGAGGCACAGAGAGATGGAGTCATGCACTTGCTCAAGGTTGTGCACAGCTAGAAAATGAAGCAGTCAGGACTGAAATTCTTTGTTGCCTGGCTCCAAAGACCAAAAGCTCTACTACTATGCCACACTGGCAGGGTCTGTGGAAGATGGTCTCGACTCAGGCATAAGCAGCTGGGCAGGACAGCTCCAGACCCACTCCCAGCACTGGGTGTCAGGCACTAGGTGTGCAGGGATGGGAAGAGGCAGAGTGTGTCCTGGGGTGCATGAGCCTGTAAGGCCCACCTGACCCCCCCCCCAGGTGATGGCCAATGTACCCACCTGGCCATTTGCTGGTCTAGATCACAATTTTTATTGTTGCATTGACTTTATCAGAACAGCTGCAGTGGTGTGACAGCCTAGAGGAAAATGCAGTAATGTATCAAAGCAAATGAGTATACAGATAAAAGCAGGAAGGCTAAACAAACAAATAAAAACCTCCAAACGCCTGTGGCAACAAGAAGGTGAAATTGTGAATAAATTGTTCTCTGTATTTTCCAACCTTTAAAAAAAGTGATGTTGCTTTTGCAGAATTGTGGTGGAAAAACAAGGTCTTTGAAGTCACACGGACCTGGGCTGTGTGACTTCGGGCGAGTCACTTCACTTCTGAGCCTCAGTCTCCTCACCTGCAGAATGGGGATCAACATTGCATCTTGTCCTCACGAGGAACTGAGATGAGGGATTCCCACAGCACCCTTAGCTCCATCCCTGCAGGTGGCAGTGACTCAACAAATACCAGTTCCCACACACATTCATGCCTTGCTGAGGCCTGGAAATGCAGGGGACAGGGCCCTGGTCTGGGAGGGGCTGAGAGGGGAGAGGAAGGGACGACTGTATTCTGACGTGAGAAGCACCTTTACAGAAGGAACAAGCAAGTCCACATTATTTTTGGAAACAGTCATGATCTGGCTCCCTAGCTCATGACCACAGCACAAACAGAGCAGGAGGCCGTGCTCACTGCTGACAGATCTTTAATCTGTCCCCACTATGACCTTTTACTTCTCCATCAAAACTTACCTGTCCCAGCTCCCCAAACCCTGCTATCCACTGGGGCTAGTCTGGTCAGAGAATTTCTACAATGGACACGAGTGCCCACGGGTAACTGGACCACTCCAGACAGCAAAAACGGAACACAGGCTTATTACACAAAACTTGGAAAACACAGAATATCCAAATTGCTCATTCCCTCGCAACTAACCTACAGATGACATTTGGAAAAAAGCTTTCAAAGCTTCCTCATCCTTTCCCAAGGAGTGACGCAGATGGTGGCCACGTACGTAGGTGCTGTGACAGGCCTGCGGGAGGGGCGCTGGGTGGAGAAGGCTCTCTCCTACCAAACGCCCTGGGGCAGCTGCTGATTCCAGGGACAGAGCCAGCTCCGCACACAGCTACCCCATGAGAGGACAGTTTCCCTGATCCCCTGATTTCTCCGAGGTCAGTAGGGAGGGACCAGGGCCGTTGGCAGAACTCCCAGGCAGTCCCCCAGTCAAAGGGTCTGTGTCTCCAAATGCTCCTAAACGGATGGACAGGCAAGTAGCTCCCAGGACAGTCCTCCATCCGTCCCAGGCCCCACTCAGGCTGGGCCAGGGCCCTCTGCACAGGGCTTCCCCTTCTCAGACCCCCAAGTCAGTAATACCCCTCAGTGTGGCTGTCCTCAGTGAGATAATGACTGAAAAATAACCTGAGGCATTGAAAGATACTAAAGTGTGAATGACCAAAATGACAGCCATGTAACCCACATAGGAACATGGCTTTTATCTCAAAAGGACATCGACTAATCCAAATGACCCTCTATTTTGCTAGAATATCGCCCCAAGGTAAAGTGGGTAACATACAGACTCCGTGGGGGGCTGGCAAGGGGGAAAGTCACACACACAGGAAATGAGTCCAAACTGCCGTTTCAGATTTGTTTTTTGCTTCTTCTTCTTCCCTCGCTGCCCACAGGTCCACAGGGTTTTGGGAGTGGCTGCTGAGCGCTTCTGTGTTGGGAGGGGGTTAGGGAGGCTGGGGCGGTAGTGGGTGGTTGACAGTACAGACAGGTGGTTTGAAAACCAAGTGTTTCCTAATTGGGGTCACTAACGGCGCTGAGGTGCAGGTAGGAATTCTGAGCCTCCCTCCGTGAACCAGGGATCTTGGTCTCACCCTTACCTGTCTCCTGGGCTGCTCTCGGTCCACGCTCCGGGTGCGGGAAACCTATGAGCAAAGATCAGAAAGGCAGGTTAGAGGGGCTTGTATTTTCTGGGTCACAAACTGGTGGCCAGGGATCCAGATCTGGCTTTTTGAAATTGAATATTTGTTTAAAATTGAATATTTGAACTGCTCCTAGTATTCAGTAACCGAGGGATTGTACATAAAAGTCTGGCTTTCTGACTCCTCTGGGGAGGGCTGTACCTCTGGGCCCCATGCAAATAGGACAGTGATGGGCTGGAGCTGCGTGGGGCTGCTCCCCTAGGCCCACAGATGCTCCCCAACCCCACCCATCTGTCCGTACAGGGCACTGGAGCGAGCAGCCCTGCACTGGCATCGCATGACCTGTGCAGCCCAGGCTCCCACCCCGACCCTTCCCTTCTCTGCTCCAGACACAGAAACTGAGAATTCTAGGGGGAGAATGCCGGTCCGTCCCTTGGAGTGATCCAGGGTGAGAAGATCGAGAAAGACTCCAGGCCACGTTTGGGTCGGGGACCCTGCCACCCCCTCTCCAGGGTCTTCTTGCAATATCCCTGCTCTGCGGCTCTAGGGGACTCAATCAGGCAGGGTCCTGAGGGTTTAATAAAGGACCTCTTGGCAAAGGTGCGGGCAGGAGTGGTGCCGTTTCCCAGCCCCAGTGGGAGCGGTTCTGTTGCTAACACCCCTCGTGTGGAAGTGCGCTGGGGGGCAAGGTGGGGAAGTAGTTTCCAGACCCAGGTGCAGAGCAGGCTGCGTGGGATGATCCTTGATAGGAGCTGTCACCTGTGGGCAAGGCATGTAGCCAGCCCAGGGAGATTCCCAGGGAGAGAGCTGGGAGACTAAATACCCCAACATCTCTCCCCTGCCTCACTCCATGTCCTGCCAGAGCTCCCCACTGGCCAAAGCCAATAGGAAGCCAGAATGGGAGGGAGTGCAGGATGCAGCCCTACAGGTCCCGCCCCACCACAGGGCAGCGGGGAAGGGCGGACAGTGGGTCTCCAGGGGTGTGTGGCAGTCGTCCACAGGGCAGCGGGGAAGGGCGGACAGTGGGTCTCCAGGGGTGTGTGGCAGTCATCCAGCGCAGTGGCCCTGCCTCCTGGGCCCTGTTGCCCCACGGGATCCACACCCCTCAGGCCCTAAGCCAAGGCTAACCAGGTCCTTCAAGATGTCAGAAGCTCGGTTCCATGCCCACCAACTATTAGTCGGCACCATCCTCCTGGAGCTTCTGTTCAGCTTACCTGGCCTGAGTCTGAGTTTTCTGCCCCTCCCCCAGCACCTGGAGCCCCATCGCTGGGGCCCTGAGCTCCCCTTGCCACCCCTGCCTGTTCCCTTCCACTGGACACCGTCCAATCCTTCTCACTACGGAGCCAGGCTATCCCATTCCTGGAAGGACAGCCCAGCCCAGAGTTCACAGAGATGGGGGAGCAGAGCTGCAGGGAATCCAGAGGCCCAGGGCCGATACAGAGGAGTCACGGTGGAAAGCGGCCAGCAGAGCGCCCCCCACCCCCAAATCTCTTCTAGGAAAAACACGAGCCTGCAAGAGGCAGCCAGGTCAAGGGTTTCCTGGAACCCACAGCAGGAAGTGACCCGGGAGCTCACAGGCCCCAGCACCTGCGCTATAGAGATGGGGAAACTGAGGCCGGGAGAAGGGGAAACTGAGGCTGGGAGAAGGGGAGGCTGAGGCCGGGAGAAGGGGAGGCTTGCACTGCCCACACAGCCAGAAAGCAGCACAGCCAGTGTTTTGTTGGCCTGCCAGGCTGTCCCTGCCCCTGCCTGGGACACAGGAGGGCCCAGCTGCATCAGGAGATGGGGGTCAGTGTTCAGTTTCTTCAATAATGATTTTACTAATTAGCACCAACATTAAGGGGTCTCGGTTCATCCGCTTCTCACCCCAAATCTAGGAGGAAGGTACTGTAATGATTGCCATGCTACAGAGGAGGACGCTGAGTCCCAGAGGAGTTATCTAACATGGCTGAGACCAGCACGGCAGGTGAGTCCTGGAGCAGGGGCAACAACCTCGACGGCAATAATAATAACTAGCACTGCCAACGAGGACGCCCCCTCCAAGCTGGCTCCGTGATGAGGTCCTCGCCCATACTATCCCGTGGGGTGTTTTATTGTTGTTGTGGGGTTTTGAATGAAACGTTTCTACTTGTTAGGACATGGATGATCTACATCCTTTTTCCAGCTTTTTTGAGATACAATTGACATATAACATTACATAAGTTTACAGTGTATGTTATCTGATACATTTACATATTGCAAAGTGATTACCACTATAGCATTAGCAGTACCTGCATCACGTCACATAATTACCACTTCTTTTTTGTGGTGAGAACATTTAAGACCTGCTCTCAGCAACTTTCAAGTGTATAAATCCCATAGTTTTAACCAGATAGGACTTAGCTACGTGGCTATTTAGCTGCCTCCTGACTGTTTTGTTCTGCACACTTATTTTCTGACCCTCTGTGGGTCTCTCCCTAATGTCTCAGCCTATATGAGGCAGAAAGCAGAACTGACCATCTGCGACGCCTGGTACCCTTCAGTGATGTTCAAGGGGCCTCCCCAGGCTCAGCTGGGCCCAACTGCTCCCCACCCAAGGCCCTGAGCTCATGCACACAGTGGCAAAGGCCCAGGCTGGGGGCAGCCAGGCCAGCCTCATCAGCAGTGCCCTGTCTTCTCCGATGGGGACTGCTGGGATGAAAGATTGATGAGCGATCTGTCTTCACTGGTGAATTTTTAATTACGGAAGAAAGGAGACCCCGGCCCCTGGCCCAGCCAGGACTGCAGGGAGGGTGATGCTTGGGTGTCACCACTGTTAACATTTTATCCACACTGACAACAGCTATGAACCCTGGGTCCAACTTTCTCAGTCCATAAATAAAGCTGAAAAGCTAGGATGAAGAGTAATTGGTGGGGAAACCGGCAGACCCGCAACATGGGCAGCTCTGGAATGACATGAGGGTGAGTGAGACTAGGACTCCGGAAGGCCTGGGGCAAGTCTGGGCACAGGGGTGGGGGCTGTGGGGGCCTGAAGGCCAAGCCAGCTGTCAGTCTGTGACTCTTGCCCTTCTAAATTGCAGGTGACAGCACCTCGCACCCTGGATCCCCTTACAGTGAGCGAGCTGAGACAGGGCTGAGCTTGGAGCACGATCGCTGAGTGGGGACCCAGCCCCCAGGTTTCAGGTCCCTGCCCCAGGAGAAAAGGATGCTTGTGGGATTATCCACGACTCAATTCCATCCAATTTCACAAGCCTACCTGTAGAAAGAGATGAAGGCCTGGATTCAAATCTCTGCTTCATCATTTACTGGCCCTTGTTCTCAAGCAAGTCCCTCTAAACTCCTGTGCCTCAGTTTTCTACTCAATAAAATGGGAATAGAAACAGCCCCTGGAGAGGGCAGTGATGAAGGTAAAATGAGAGGATGCAGGGAAGACATGGAGGGCTGAGCCTCGCACACAGTGAGGTCTTCATGAACATTAACCATACAGGGAAGAAGAAGACACCAGCTCTGCTCTTAAACCGCTTGTAAACTAGTGGGGATCCCACACTGGCTAAAAACAAAACTCACAAGGAAGATGAAATAAGGGTAAAATGACACTACAGAACACCCGGAGTGAGAACTCAGGGCTGGGGGATCACTTCGATTCAGTGGTAGCAATCAGAGAAGGCTCCCCAGAAGAGGAGCCTCACCTCTAAGTGCTTGCCCTCCTTTGTAAGTTCAGGGACTAATCTCCTCGGGTGCGAGGACTTCCCCATCCTGAGGTGCCCTCTCGGCAAGCTGGGCATCCGTGAGGTTCTAGTGTGTACCTGGTTCTCAGTGATACCACTGTTTAGCCAATAAAGTCACGAATCACTGGCTCCCAGGAGCCCCAGACTTTCCAGCACACATCCTACCTCCTGCAAGAACCGTCCCAGGATTTCTCCAGGAGTGGAATGGATTCCATTCTCCTCACATGACACTAACAGCCAAGGCCCAAACCACAAACCTGAAGCGTCCCGCTTGCAGGGGAGGAGCCCTGGGCTCTAGTCCCAGCTCAGCCCCCTGCTCCCTGTGAGACGCTGGCCAAGTGCCAGCCACTCTCTGGGCCTCAGTTTCCTTATCTGTGAACCAGCGGGCTGGACCGGATTATACTCCCCAGAGTAAGCTCGGGGGGCACCAGCCTTTTGAGAGGCTCCCCCCCGTAACAGTGCACCACGCTTCATGCTGTAGCCGCTGATGGCCCCGCAGATTTCACAAGGCAATCAACACAGCAGGCTCCGAAGTGCTGTAACACAGGAACCCGCTTAATTCTGCTTGACTCAGTATTTCCCAAACTAACTTGACTTTCGTAGCTTTTTTGGAGTAATGTCTATGAATGCCCACAAAACTAGCATTCCTCAGAACCCACCTTGGGAACGCTGGCCTCAAAGATCTCTCAGGAACCTTTCTGCTCTGTCAACAAGGGGATTCAGTAAGAGTCTGAGGTGTGGAATTTCACCCTCTGGGTAATTTCCCCAAAACGTCTCTGCTGCATTTCTGGCGGAGATGTGAGGGTGCCCTCCTCCAGCTCCCACGGCAGGCGCTCTGCGTCACAGCAGTCCCTGCCCTGTGATCGTGGGTGTGTCTCCTCCTGCAGTGGACCACAAGCTCCTGAGGGAGGGACAGTGTCTGGGCACTGGTGTGTTCCTGGGCTTGACAAGCTCAGTGTCTGAAACACACAGTATGTGCTCAGTAAACACGTGCGAATATGGGGGTGATGTGTAAAATATTTCACAAGGGGCATGTGCCAAGAGGGATGTCAGCTGTAAATAACCTACAGGTGCCTGTTAGTCAAACACCAGCCTGGTGGAATGAATGAATGAATTTCAAAACCTGTACAAAAGACTACAACTATTAACTAGAGAGAAAAATCACTTTCTAAGGCAAAACCCAACGCTATGTTTTTAACATTTTTTTCCCCTTCTGGGCTTTTCTGGTTTGGCAATTCAGATCTGGGGATGGGGGCTGGGTGGTACCAAGATCAGCCCTTCCCCCAAGGCTGGAGCCAAGGCCAGGTGAGAAAGTGGGCTTTTCTGTGTCTTCCACAAAGCTGGCAGCAAGTTCAGCATTTCAAATATCTTTCTGAAATCTGAATCCAAAATGGAACATTTTTTCAAGGAAATAATACCCTTGAAGTCAGTTGCTGCAGCCCCAGAACGTCAGGGGCGAGGTCACGCGGGGAGCCATCAGGGCCCAGCACACCCCACACCGGGTCTCCCCGCTCCAGCAGGCCCTTGCCTGCCAGGGGCAAGAAGAGTGAGGCCACTTCAAGCCTTGGAGAATCTAAGAGACCTTTTTCTGATCGTAACTGATCGCGCCACAGAGAGATTCAGGAAGGCCATGTCCTAGGGGCCCTGCACAGTCGTGGGCTTTGGGGACCCTGGGTCAAGGGTTGGAGGTGGGGGTGGAGCCGGGGAGGAGGAGTCTTGTGGCTGAAGGTAACCTTAGAACGGGTCTGGGTCCTCTCCGGGCAACGGGCAGCACCCGACGCCGCTGAGCTCCCGGATGGGACGGCTTCAGATTTCCATATTAGTTTCTCTCCTCCACCAGGATTTGAAGCAGATACCACCCGGTTCGAGTTACAGAATCCGGCTCATGCCTTCCTGACCCTTGGCTTCTGGGAGGCTTGCAGGGGAGGTGTGAGTTCTCGGCAGGGGCTAGGCCCGGGCACATGCAGAGGGTGCAGGAGAGAGGGGCCAGGACAGCACCCAGCCTGGTGCTCCCTCCAGGGCAGAGCTTCTGGGCTCACACTCAGGGGGCCCTCCGGGGGTGACCCCTCCCCTGCCACCACCTCATGATATCCAGACGCAGCGCAGGGAACCCACTCTGAGGAGGGAGTCTCCGTGTAGTCCCATCTCACCTCTAACTCCTCCCCAACCCCTCACTAAGTTCTGCCTTAACCAGGAGAGCAGGCTGCCACTGGTGGGAAGGGACGTCTACCTCGAATTTAACACCGCTAGCAGTTTGCCTTTTTTTTTAAGTATTTTTATGGTTACTTTCTATTTATGACAGCTGTTACCATTTTTTTCCATTTATGGTAGCAATAAGGTTTGATTCTAAAACATATTTTGGTTAAAAAGAAAAGTCAACTTCTTTGAAGAAAGACCAGAAGTACTTTTTAGGACAGGTGATCTTGTCTACAGGTGAGGAGGACGTATGGGAATGACTGGAGTCTGGGAAACTCATCTAGTCCAACCTACCCACATCGCAGATGAGCACACTGAGCCCAGAGGGGTGTGGCTTCCCCAAGCACACACAGCCAGTCAGTAGCAAGGGCTGGGATGAACTCAGGGTCGGGGTCTTTCTGTTCGGCCATCTCTTCCTTGTGAAGCCAAGCAGGAACATCTCCCTTAACGTGGGCCTCATCGTGCAGGGGAAATACGGCCTCATAGACCTGCTGCCTCCGGGGTGCTGGGAGCTCTGCAGAGGCTGGACCTGAGCCATATTCATCCCTCTATCCCACTGAGCTAGTCACAGAAATGGTGTTCAGTGAGAATCTGGTAAAAGGGATGGATGGGTGGACAGATGGGGGGAGGGGTGAGTGGGTGGGTAGATGGGAGGGGGTGGTTGGGTGGATGGATGGGTGGTTGGGTGGATGGATGGATGGGTTGGTGGATGGATAGCTGGAGAGACAGATAAGTGGATAGATGAAGGTGTGGATGGAGAGAGAAGGGGATGGATGGAGACATAGATGACCTTTTTGATTGATGACTTAGGCTGTCCATCCCCACTTCACCCATCCAAGGGTATTTTCACTCTGTCAGAGAATTAGCAGAAATCTCTCTAAGGCAAAAGAATTAATGGCGAAGTTTCAGGTACCATGATAGACTGGTAGAGGCAAAGAACTTTCCTCTGTCCTCATTTTACCAGTGAGACCTTGAGGCAAACGTGAATGACACCACTCAGGGTGCCCATAGCCCCAGCTTCTCATTTTGCTTTTGAAACTTACTCTATGATCTCAGATAAGTTCCCTTCTTTTCCTGGGCCTCACTTTCCTCACGTGCAAAATAAGTTGGGGGAGGGGGTGAGTCAAATAAGCCTCACTATCTCAGCATCCTGTGACCACCCGTCCCCACAAGGCTTATCAGAGGCCAAAGCCCGCACAAGCATGTCCAGTGCTGCCAGTAGGTGCTGACTCCGTCCATCAGACTCGGCTTCTCTAAGAGGTGAGCACCTTTCTGCAAATGTGCTGAGGGCAGCCAGCCCAGCAAGCAGCCCCAAGGACAGATCAGCAACAGGTTCCATCATGCTCTGCCTTTGGAACCAGGGAATAAAAGAAGAAAACATCAGAAAGGCTAGTGACATGAGCTCAAGTCCTCGATCCCCTAAATGATGCAGCCCTTAGCATATAAAACTATCATACGCAGGGTGTGGACAAACCACAGGTGGGAAGACAAGGAGGGGCGGGAGGGAGAGGCTCAGAGCACAGGCTCCTGGGTCAGCCAGGCCTGGGTGCAAATCCTGCCCTTACCCCTTCTTAGCTGTGTGCCTGGGCCAGCTCTCCCTGTCTCCCTGAGCCTCGTCATCATTTTCTTCCAATCCAGGTACCTATTAGCTTTCCACTTCACTGGATGGTAGTGAGAACCAAAGAAGATAGTCCCTGTACATGGCTGTGCTCCACACGTTAGCTCGTCATCCTTCCAGAACTGCAGGGGAGAGCTTGAGTCGTGTCCAGCAGGACCTTCCCCATTGAGCAGCATGAGGATGGATGTCCGCTCATGTACTAAGTGTTTATTGGGCACCTAGATGTGTCAGGCCCTCTTCTGTGCTCTGGACACTCAGTGGTGAGCTAAGGCAGCCCTAGTGTCTGACCTCGTGGAATTTGAAGTCTGGGGGAGGGGATGGGGGAGACGATCATTTATCAAATGGTCACTCCAATGAATGTAAAGTGTCACTGAGACAGGTTTTATAAAGGGGAAAGTGGGGTGGGGGGTCTATGTCATAGGGCCCCCTCTGTCCCCACCCAGGGAAGGAACTTGAGCTGAGACCCAAAGGATGTGCAGGCTGTGAGAAGGTTAAGGTATTGGAGGTATGGGAGTGGGTAATGAGGATAGGAAGAGAGGTTTGGCAAGTGCAAAGGCCCTGTGGCAGGAGGGGCACAGCATGTTGTATTCAAGGAACCTGGAGGAAGCCAGTGTGGATGGAGCAGAAAGCGAAGGGCATTGTGGTATCAAATGAAGCCGAGGATATGGGCAGGGGCCTGCCCACCAAGAGACTCATGGATCATGGGCAGGGCTTTGGGGTTTTTCCTGGGAAAAATGGGAAGCCATTAAAGGGCATAAAGCAGGAGGGTGAGGAGTCCAGTCACTGTGATGTGGAGAAAGGAGGTAGGGGACGCTAGAAGGGAGGCTGAGAGCAGTGAGGCAGCCATGCCACTGTCCAGGCAAGAGCTATGCTTCTGCCCAGGCAAGGTGGTCACAGAATGGACATCAGCCAGGAACAGCCCTCTGGCAAAGGACTAATATGCAGGGAAGTGACACCTGTGAGGTCCACTAGGACTCTGCCTGTCCTGTTGCAGTGTGGTCTCTTAAGGCCCTAAAGCTCAATCTCAGCCCCACGGACCAAGGCAGGCCCTCGCCAGAGCCCTCAGTGCAGCATGACTTCCCCGGAGCAGGATTTCTATGTGATAGTTAAGGTGATGCCATTTACAATGCTTAGCCACAGACGTTACAGTTTACAACCACATTTCACAGCCTTTATCATATTTGATCCCCACAGTCACTATCAAGTTGGGAGAACTCGAAACGCAGCCTCTTTCCTGACTCCCACTTGAAGAGCAAAAGCCATAATGATGATAACAGCAACTGCTATGTAGTTGATTCTTGTTAGTAGCAGTAGTTACGTTCTGTAAAATATCCGCCCATGCTGAGTTAGTGAAAACTGAACTGCGGCTCCGAGAGGAAATACACGGTTAGGCTCCTGTGAGCCTCAACTGACAACATTTTCATCAACTGATCAATACATAACCTTGTTTTATGTGTGTTTCTGTACGAAGACACCTTATTTGGTACCTACTGTTGACTCATTAACATTGAACTCACGGCCCACGGCACTGTAACGCACGCCTGAACGGAGCTCACCTGACATGACTGTTTTCTCTGTAAGACACATCACACAGCCTTCTCGGCTTGGGAACCCTAGACAACATTTCAGGACTGCACTTGGGGGTCATTTAAAACAGCAAAATCACCAACAAAAAGCCCAAAAAAGTTTAACACGTGGCACCCAGGAGACCGTAAGGAAGCACACTTGTCGACCCAAGAGAGCTGAAATAAGAAGGCGGAACCACATCCCCCACCCCGTTCAGCCTCAGCTGGGAGCTTGTACATTGGGTGACTCAGAATTCTCGCTGCTCCACTCATATCTGCAAATGACGGCAAAAGCACCACGAGTATTGATTGGGGGGTTACAAATACTGTTTAGTTAGTAGGCAAATTTAATAAGGAACATGGAATCTGTGAAGCATGAGGATCCACTGTGTGCCCTCCAGGCGCTGGGAGCGTGGAGCCTGCTCTTACGGGGCTGAGCCTTCATTTGCTGAGCGCATGCTAGCTGCCGCGCATCGTGCAGCCTCACTACCCAGTGGCGGTTACCTTTCAGAGGCGACGGAGCGCTCTGGTTGCAGGTGGGAAGTGGCCCAGCAGGCATGGAAACCAGGGATGCTTCCTCTGGAGTCCAGTCCTGCAGCCCTAAGCTTCATTTGCTCCCCCTCATCCTAAGAGCTGTTTTCACATCAGGCTTCTTAAAACCCAGTTCATTTCCCCCTTCCTGCCAAGTAAGCAGTTCAGCTCACAGACTATATTAATCCCTGGCATAAATTCATTTAAACAAAATATTGCCAAGCAACGCAAAGGCAGAAATCCTCTTATGACCTGCGTGGATACGGATGCTGTGCGTTGAGGGAGGGCTGAGCCTCTCAGTGTTGGATTGTAAACACACCTGAACCCTAGAGCAAAGAGTCCAGGCAGGGCTGAGGACAAGCCAGAGGGTCACACCGGCCCCCAGGACAGGATGACCATGTGCCGTGGAAGGGGGAGGTGCTGTGTTTTGCATGCTGGTTTCATCAGATCCCCACAGACAAGGAAGGGCAATGCTTAAGGGCTGGACACTTTTTGGTGAAAATCAGCTTTATAATCCTAATGATTTAACTCCCCCAAGCCCCAAATACCGCATTTAAGACTTTATAAAGTACTTTCACATCCATGGCTGACTCTACTTCCCTCCACCTGAGAGGTGAGTGGTGATATTAGCCCAATTTAGAGATGGGAAAATCGAGGCTCAGGGGTGGAGGGGGATCACGTGCCCAATGTCACCCTGCCAAGGAGGAGGCAGAGCGTTTGATCCTATGTCTTTTATATCTCAAGGCACAGTCTTTCAACCACTTCCTCAGGTATAGAAAGAACCATTTCTTTCCCTGAGATGGTCGATTCCAAACTGGAAATTGTGTTTCAGAAATAACAAAACAGAAAAAAGGGAAGTACATGGTTGTGTGCATAGACCCTATGCCACATGGATTGGTTTTGCAGCCAGGCCCACCACCCGCCCGCTGCCTGTCCTGGAGCAAGTTACTTAGTCTCTCTGGGTCTCCATTTCCTCATCTGGAAACCTCTACTGTGTTGTCTGCCTCGGAGAGGGGTTGCAAGGATTAAATGAGTCAATTTTTGTAAAGTGCTTAGCATAGTAAATGCTAGATAAATATTTATTGAAATTAAGATTAACTGAGGTATAAATAAGAAGGGGAAAACATTTGTCAAATCTGCTGTTACCCCGAATTTTCTGTTTCTAATTCAGTTGAAGTCCATGTTTATTTGTTGTAATTAACATGACTATTAATAGCCAAGTGACAAGGGTCCATCCTTCCCTACCTATAGGAACTTGTGGTAGGAACAGAGTCATACTACAACTCTGCATGTAAATCTTATTAACCCATTTATGGATGAGGACTCCTGAGGCTCAGAGAGGTGAAGTGACTTGACTGAGGTCACACAACTGATAAGTCAAGCGGCAGAACCAGGATTCAAATCCAGCAAAAAGACCTGTGCTGTTCATCGCTCTGCCTCCCATCTAATCAGTGGGGCCCAGGCTCCTGCTAAC
Organism: Vicugna pacos; assembly: GCF_048564905.1. Classification (NCBI taxonomy): domain Eukaryota; kingdom Metazoa; phylum Chordata; class Mammalia; order Artiodactyla; family Camelidae; genus Vicugna; species Vicugna pacos. The sequence goes on from NC_133003.1 coordinate 49,993,862, forward strand.
TGACGCGGGCTCCTGGAGGGCCAGGCTTCAGGACAGAAGGTCTTTGCCAAGGGCTGCTGTGGACACAGTGGGACAGACTCTGGAGTAGACCCCACTCCTGCCCCCAGAGGAGAGCCCCAGGCTCCACACACCCCATGAACAACGGGACCTGCCTCCTTAAAGGGGAGGGCTTGCGTCCCCTGCATTCTGAGCAAGAAGGAGCAGAACAACTTCAGGATTAAAATTGCAAACCACTCTTTGGAAGGTGCCAGAAGATTTAACACGACCTGATGCCAATTTCCCAATTTGTTTCTTATGGAAGTTTCAGGAGGGCTATATTTCCCACCCTAAGTCGTTTGTGCCAAAGCTAAAACATTGTCGCACATCCAGAAAAGAGAAGGGACTTTGAAGGGACTTTGCTTGAATCAGGAGACTCGGGTTCAAGGCCTGGCTCAGCCACTATCTTGCTGTGTCACCTCAGGAAAGTCCTTTCCTTCTCTGTGCCTCATGAGCAGTGGGCAGTGGTCAAACGCTGTATCCAGTCTAGAGGTGATTTTTTGTTGTTGGCATGGAGAGAGTTCTAAAAACTAGGAAACTTACATATAAAAGTGCAGATTTCTGGATTTTCTTTAAAATGGGAATATCTGGCTCTTTGGATCTCACCAGCCACCAGGTGACCCACTGGATGGCACTGAGGGTGACTGTCTCCTCAGAGGCACTGCAGTTCCCACCACTCCTCACTGCTTACCTCCCCCAGACCCTCACTGCCTTCATGCAGCCTGGCATCAGTCTGGCCCTGGGGACATGTGAGTTTGCAACCCAGGGGTCAATACCCTCTGTGGGTCCTGTAAGCACAAGAGTGCCCCTTCACATTAGCTGTCATAGCTGAGGCTGAGTGGGAACAGGGACCTTGCCTCATTCAGCCTGGTTACTCCAGGGCCCGACACAGAACATGTGCATCATCAATTTCTGATGAAACACTCTGAGACAGAGCTGACTGTGGAATGTGCCCTGATTGGGGTGGGGGGCCTGGCCTGGAGCTCTGGCCCTGCCATGTAGGGACACCAGGAATGGATGGGCCCCTGCCTTTCTCCTGGGCCTCTCTTTTCACCTCTGAAGAGGATGTGTCAGCTCTGCCAGGTCCCCTGCAGATGGCTCGAGTGAGAAGGCCCTGCAAAAGGCTTGGACACTGAGGTCCTGGCTTGGTCCCCACTCAGTGTCACTAAGTGCCTGTGCTGTGACAGCCCAGTAGACCAGCTGCTCACTTTCGCTCCCCTGCTCTTCCTGCCCCTACGCTGGCTGGCTGGAGGGCACAGCACTGCCTTGAGGCCTGGGTATTCAAATGCAGGGAACAACATCTTTGTGTGACTTCTGACTGGGCCCTCAGAGACTGTGGGTGAGTCAGGGATCCCTCGAAATGAAGATGATAAAAGACAAGGAGAGCAGAGGCTGGGTGGGACCAGTGGCCCCGAGCAGTATGGGTCTGGGGTTGGATCCTTACTCTGCCACTTCCTGGCTGTGTGATCTTGGATGAACGACTTAACCTCTCTGATCTTCTCTAGCCACCTCTATAAAGTGGGAATCTTAATCATTATCTTATAGGGTAATTGTGAGAAGTAAACAACTTAACACAATCGTGTGCTTCATAAATGCTATTTCTCCTACCCTATCCTCACTTTCTAAAAGTTTTTTCCGCCCAGTGATAGAATCACAGAGGATATGATTTCCTCCTTGGCAGTTTTCCCACCCCTTCCCACAAACAACATCTTTTTCTTGCCCAGAGGATTCATTCTTTGAGGTTAACAAGCTCTCATTTGTTAATGTACATGGACCAAGACTAAGGCCTATCAGTCACTAACACTTTAGCATGAATTTGTTCAAATCAAACGGCTTCTTCCCTGATGGTAAGATAGGGAGATGAGAGTTTTAATGAAGACAGGGCACAATACTGAAGCACTGGCCCTTCACAGAGGCCACTGGGTGGGCAAGAAAAACTGGAAACCTGCCAAGGGATGTGGACTACATTGACCTTTAATATTCCAGCACTTTCTGAAATGATAACCCTGAGCAGCAAAGGTTAGACAACTGTATATTCCTGAGCACCTGTCAGGAGCCTCAGTCCAGCCTCTATCCTACAGATGGGGCAGGGCAGCCTCAGTTGCCCATGCAATAGCCTTTCTCCTCCTCCCCCATGCTGCCAAGACCTGGCAGAGGAAGGAATGCCTGACACCCACTTTTTTAGACTCCCTCCTAATTAAAGGTGCCCTCTGACTCAGGTGAAAGAGAGAAACACAAGGAGAACCCTTCTTCCTTGCCCTCTTTCTTTGTATCTTTGGATGCTTCCCTGTGGGGAGGTGAGGCTTGAAGAAGTGGCAGCCATTCTGTAGCCACGAGGCTGACACAACGGGATAGCACTTGGCTCCTTACTGACTCAGCCTAGAGACAATCCACTCCCAGGGACTTATGACTTTAGTACTTCTAGTTATATATTCTGTTACCTACAGGTAAAATGCTCCTTCTTGATGCACAAGGCAACTGAGGCCATGTGACTTACTGACAGCCAACTTCCTCTTCGCTGGCATTGGTGGCTACATGGTGAGACCCTGGTTTCCATGGTTTCAGTATCTGCTATAGCGTCATATCCCAAGGTGACCCCTCTGGGGCCCCAACCAACTCAGTCTGGGAGATGTCACCAGGGGTGGCCCAAGCCACTCCTCTCCAGAAGTGCACCTTCCATGGCCTCTTACAGGTGCACCAAGCCAGTACCCAACTGCAACCAACTGAACAGTCTTCCTAATGCCAAAAGAGCCCCAGAACGTTCTCTCTGAGGCCCTGAGGAAACGTGTGTTTGGAAGTCTCAGTGACATAAAAAATATAAAGCACACATCCCTTTGGGAGCCTCCACCTGTGGGCTTCGAGAGCTGAAAGAGCCTAGCACAGGCGATTTGGGTCACTCCCTGCCTCCCGGGGAGAGCCTGTCCTTGCGAAAGAAGAGGAGCCCATGACTACCTTTTGCACTTGACCCTATGTCCAGCTGCCTGGTCACCCAGAAGGGCCCTTGCCCCCCGAGTACCTCCCTGTGGGTCTCCGGACACCCAGAATCCACAGGAGCATGTCATGGCTTCAGGGTCAGACTCTGCCCTCTGCCAACATGCAAACTGCTCCACGTTTCCTGGGAATGAGCTTCAGAGCACTTTCTCGGGGAGGGAGGCAGGTTTGCTGGGGAAGCCCCATCACACGTGGGTGGAGTCAGGGCTCTTTGTTGGGAGGCTCAGAGGTCTGAGTCGGGAGTGTCAGGGAGACTCTAGCGTGTCACTCAGCTTGAGGCTGTTACAAAGGATGCGGAGATGACTTCCTCAGTGTGGCAACTAGAGGGAGACAGGCCCTCGCCGACAGGGGACAGGGCCTTTCAACACTCGCAGGACCACCACGGAATGCCCACAGGACTTGGTGAGTGCTCACTGACCCCGGAGGGCAGGAGGCCGCAGGGAGCAGGGAGGACTATGAGGCCTGGAGAGGCCTCCACTCAGCTCAGGGGTGCCTGAGCATCTACATTTTCAAGAGAATGTAGAAATCTAGGTTTTTCCACGACATCTCCTTAATTTGGGGATTTGAGCATCGAATTCCAGCTCAAAACAGCACATGGGATGATGCAGTGTACATAGAATTAAACACATGTGCACAGAATTAGCCTGAAGACCACCCGTCTGGAGGCTCTGATTTACAGTTTGAGGAGTTAGGAGTGTTACAGGGCAGGTAATCAGGAAGCAGCTCTAAAAGCCACACAGATATTCCTTCCCTCCACCAATGACACCCTGAGGACACTGGGCAATACAACTTTCTGGTTCCCAGGTGTGTACAGGGGTGATGTTTCTCCATCGTACCCTTGTGCCGAGTCCTGAGACTCTGAAGCCCACCGCACCTCCACCCTCCCTGGCCCTCCACCCTGCTGTCCTCTCCAGCGTTCACAGAGCACTCGGGACGCAGGGACAGACAGGTCGGAGGCTGCTGCCTAGCACCGTCTGCCATGATTCGGCCTTAGTGGAAAATTCCACTGGCTCATCCTAGGTAGCATTTGCACACAGTGAAAACACAGCCCCCAGAGGCAACCTTCTGTAAAGTCCTGCTCTTCGCTGACAAGGATGGCACCCTCTCAGTCGTCCTCATTGATCCCTGCCAGCTTTGCACTGACCAGGCAAGACCAGCCTCCGCAAATGGTGCCCTGGGGGCTGTTTCACTGAGTGCTCCCCAGCCTCAGCTCAAAGAGCTTCCTGCCGGCGAGCAAGGCTGTGGCGGCAGCTCTGAGGGTCACTCTCAGACTCTCCTGCTGGGCCTCCTGGGGCATGGGCAGGGGTAAAGGACCCATCAGGGCCACCCAGATTGATGCCCTGGGCCCCTAAACTTGCACAAGTGCCCAGAGACACAAACCACGCCACTTAATACCTGGGTGACCTCCCACAACTGTGGTCTCTAAGATGGGAATAGAATCCTGGGCATGCTGACTCCATGGGAGCAGGGTGTGGCCAAGCCTGACGCAGAAGTGTTGTTCCAGCATAAAGGTGAATTCTGCTGCCCGTGGTTCACGAGTGCTCTTCTGCCACCAACTGCCCCGTTCCTGCCAACACGGTACCGAGCTGCCTCACTCACCCAAACATTCTCTGCCTCTGAGTGCCAGGGACCCAGAGACAGGAAGGGGAGGTGACAACAGGGGAGGCTGGGCCACTTCCCAGGAGACTCCTGGGGCTGGTCCTGAAGGGCCAGCTTCCTGCCCACACCACCCTTCTGGGCTGGAGGAGGCCGGGAAAATGAGCTCATTCAGGCAGATGGGCCCAGATGTCTAAGAGATTAGGAAGAACCTGTAGAAACAGGGGTTGTTCTAAAAGGCGAAGCTGGTCCACTGCTTCCCTGAGTTAAAGTGCTCAGGGGACTTTCACCTCCAGCCAAAAGGGACTCATAGATCAGGTTACCCTCATGCCTGTGAAGAATGAAAACTGGGAGAAACATACAAAACAATAATTTGGTTGCAAGTGGACATCAGACTATGGTGGTCAGTGAAAAGCAAAAGACAGGAAATAAGAACTGAGCCCAGTGATTGACCCAGCTTACTGCCTGGAGAGTTTCCAGGCCACGGCTCAGTAGGGCGAACCCAAGGGACTCCCTGAGTTGAGAAGATGAAGCTTAGGGTTCAGGACAGAGCACTGGAGAGACAAGAGCAGTGCAGAGAGAGACAGCTAGAGATCACAGAGGGTCCCCCTCCAGTATGCGGCTGAGTCCTGATCTGGCCTGTGTGTGAGGAAACTACCTAAGGCCAAGAAAGAACCACCCAAAATGACTCCAGAGAACGAGGTCTGGCACTCAGGCAGGGCTGGGAGTAGTGCCTGTGGCCACCAGCCAGACTAGCAACCCTCAGGATTCATGGGACATTGAGTCAAGCACTCAGAAGGGGGCAATAATTAGCTCTAAACTGAGCACTGCTCTGGTTCCATCAAGCGACTATTGAAAGCAAGACTCAAAAGGATCAAACTGCTTCCAAGTAGCTTAACTGCATTTCAGGCAAAGCTCAAGGATATTGATACGGATACAAAAACATCCAGCACCCAATAGGGTAAGGTGCAGTGTCTGGAACCCAACAAAAGTTATCAGGTATGCAAAGAAGCAGTAAGTTACAATCATAATGAGAAGATAAAGCAATCAAAAGTGACCCAGAACTGACTCAGATATTAGAATGAGCAGATAGTGATGCAGTAATGGTTACTATAACTGAATCTCGTATGTTCCAAAAGGTAGGCAGAGACAAGGAAGATACAAAAAAGACACAGGTCTAACTGCAGGAGACGAAAACTACATGTGAAATGAAAAAGACACTGGATGAAATCAACAGCAGATTAGACAGTGTGGCAGGGAAGATGAATGAACTTGAAGACAGTGATAGAAACGGAAATGAAACACAATGAGAAGAGAGGAGACAGAAACAGAACAGAGTATCAGTGAGCTGTGGGAGAACGTGAAGTGGCCTAATATTTATGCAACTGGAGTCCTCAAAGGAGAGGACAAAGTGAAGAGAATGCAAAAAAAAAAATTGAAGAAATAATAGCTGAAAAATTTCCAACACTTGACAAAAAATATAAACACACACACTCTGGAAGCCCAAAGTATCCCAAACACAAGAAACATAAAGAAAACGATATCAAGATCCATCAAAATCAAAGTTCTCAAAACAAGTATAAAGAGAAAATCTTAAAAGTAGCCATAAAAAAAATAGGTGCGTAATATATGGAGAAGCAAAGATAATGATGACAGACTTCTCACTGGAAACAATGCACGTGAGAAGAGAGAAGTAATAGCTTTAAAATATGGAAAGAAAAGAACTGTAAGTCTGTCAGCAAAAATGTCTTTCAAAAACAAAGGCAAACTAAAGACATTTTCAGACACACAAAGTCTGAAAGAACTCATCACCAGCAGAGTCATACGCCCAGAAATGTTAAAGGATGTCTTTCAGACAGAAGGAGAGTGGCACCAGATGGGACTATAGACCCCTACAAAGAATGAAGACCGTTGGAAATGGTAACTACATAGGCAAATATATAAAATTTTAAAATTTATTCAAAATCTTGAAAAAGATATTGACGTTAAACAAAAATACTAAAGTAGTGTGGTGTGGATAATACACTTGCCCCTTGAACAACGTGAGGGTTAGGGGTACTGATCCCTGTGACACAAAAAGTCCATGTGTAATTCTATAGTTGGCCCTGCACATCCACAGTTCTGCATCCATGGATTCAACCAGCCAGCTCTGGATCATGTAGTATTGTAGTACATATTCATTGAAAAAATCCACTTATAAGTGGACCTACAAAGTTCAAACCTGTGTTAAGGGTCAGCTGTATACACAAAAGTAAAATATACAACGACAATAGTACAAAGCTCGGGGGGGGGAAATGAAAGCATGCTATTCTAAGGCATACTATATGTGAAGTGATACACTTGAAGACAGACTGTGATGAGCGAAAGATCTAGTCTGCAAATACTAAAGACACCACTAAAATAACAAAACAAAGAACTAGAGCTAAAAAAATAACAAAGGAAATTGAGAAAGAATCATAAGGATATTCAATCAATTCAAAATGCAGCAGATCAAGAAGAAAAAGGAACCCAAAGAACAGAGAGGACAAAAAAAACAAGATGAGAGGTTCAAAGTTAGCCATATCTATGATCTCAATAAATGCAAGTGGTCTAAGCTCCCTCAGTTAAAAGGCAAAGAATGTCTATTTGGATCAAAAATCAAGACACAACTCTATGCTGCCTACAAGAAATGCACTTCAACATAAAGACAGAAATAAGTTAAAGGCAAACAGATGGAAAAAAGATATACTATGCTAACACTAGTTAAAAGCTGGAGTGGCTGTATTAATATCAGACAAAGTGGATTTCAGAGCCAACAACATCAGTAAAGGTAAAGAAGGTCATTTCACAATGACATAGGAGTCAATTCATCAAGATGACATAGCAATCCTACATGTTTAGCTCTTAGTAGGAGAGCTTAATATATGTGAAGCAAAACCTGATGCAAATGCAAGGAAAAACAGACAAATTCACAAACACAGTCGGAGATTTCAATACTCCTCTCTTAATAATTGATAGAACAAGGGACACAAAATAGAGAAAACTTTTGCAATCTTTGGCAAAGATCTAGGCAAATATTTCTTAGATGCACCACCAGAAGCACCATCCTTAAAAGAGTAAATTGATGACCGGATCTCATGAGAACTTACAGCTTCTGCTCTTTGAGAGATGTTACTAAGAAAAAGAAAATTCAAGTCATAGACTCAGAAAAAGTATTTGCAAACCATGTGTCTGATCAAAGACATGTATCCAGAAGATATAAAGAACTCTCAAAACCAAATAGTAAGAAAACAAACAACCCAATACAAAATGGGAGAAAGATCTGCACAGGTATTTACCAGAGAAGATATACATTTGACAAACAAATATGTGGAAAGATGTGCAATGTCCTTAGTCATGAAAGAAATGCAAATTAAAACCACAATGAGTACCACGACCCAAGTATTAGAATAGCTGAAGTCAAAGACTGATGGCACCGAGTGATGCTGAGAATGTGACGTAACTGGAACTCTTGTAAACTGCTGGGGGGAGCATGAAATGTTTTCCACTTTGGAAAACAGTCCAGCAGTTTCTTAACAAGTTTATTATACACATATAAGATGATCTAGCCATTCTATTCTTAAGTATTTATTGAGGAGAAATGGAAATACGTATGTCCATACATGACTCTTACAGGGATGGTCATAACAGGATTATTTATGACATTCCAAAAGTGGAAATGACCCAAATGCCTATTTATAGGTATACGGATAATGAACTGTGGTATATTCCTGCTCCACTGGAATAAAAGGAATTGAAGCATTAGCATATGCTACAACATGGAGGAATGTTAAAGTAATTAAGCAAATGAAGCCAGGTCAAAAAAATTAAAAGAGTACAGCCATTGACAGAGGAATGGAAAAAGCTATGCTGACTGGGGGGCTGGCAGAAGCCCCCACTTCACATCCTCCTCTCAACCTGCAGATGGAAAGGATAGAAACTTCCTGACTGCGGTATTTGTCACTGATGCTTACATGGGAACAAACGGGGACAGAGAAGCAGCATTGCCCTGTCCAGATGTACAACTTTGGGGGCGAAGAGGGGTCTCCATCTTGCTCACAGGGCAGCGAAGAGCATGTGGAAGCTCTTGCCCCACTGAGCATCTCCTTGGAAAAAAAAACCCCACTAGTCAACAGTCACTGCAGGGTTTACTGTTATTAACCCCATTTCACGGATGAGGAAACTGATGCTCAGAGAGAGGAATGGATTTTCCCAAGGCCGTATATATCTCAGTAATTAAGAGTCAGGATGCACAGGATGAGACTTTTCTGCTTACGAGTCCAGGACACCTTCTAAGGCACCCAGATAAAAAAGGTGACAGCTAGAAATTAGCACGATGATAACAGTAAACAGCTAGCAGATAACTGAGCACTCACCACGGTGGGCCATTGAACTGGGTCCCCAGTTCCCACCTAGAACACTCCTGCCTCCTGCCCTCTCTCCCTGGGCTCTCTGTGCAAAGAAACAAGAGCAGTGCAGGGGCTTGCTGCCTCCTAATGCTTTCGAGGAAATGCTGGAGAAAGGAAGACCAGGTCACAGTACAACAGAGGGATTCGTAGTCTTTGGGCGGCCAGACGAATTTGGAAGTATTAACCAGAGGGGTGTCTCTGATGGCTCGTGACCTGGCCCTGCACCTGCAGCACAGTGATCACTGATCTGGATGAGAATGACCAACAGAGGCGGGGTATGACTCAAGCAGGGAAGATTAGGGACCCCTTGGGGTGAGTGGCAACCTCAGACTGCCAACTGAACTCAGGGCAACTAACAACCTTGGGATCTCAACTGAATGGAAGGAAACACGCAGAAATGGAGCAGGACCACTACAGCAGGGTGCAGGTGGAAGATGGGGCAACATCCCTCTGTAGACAACTATTCACTCGACAGAGTCAAAGGGCAACGCTGCAGCCAAGAAAGCGAATCTCACCTGGGACTGGCTGACCAGGGGCAGTGTCTTAGCCAGGGTCTATAAACCCTCCAGGGCCAAGCAGGTGATGAGTGAGGAGGGATGTGTGAAGGCAGCAGCAAACAGTGAGCCTCAAGTCCCATGTCACAGTTAGCTAATTCTAGCCCAGCTCAGAGTGTCCCAGCACGTATGAAGGGCCAGGTTCCCCAATCCTCCTATTTTTCTTAAAAGAAAGTAGAAATCAAAATTCATGGTAACTCCCCTATTTTTAAATATGAAACTTTGTTTTGTTTTAATGCTCTGTGGACCAAACAGATCTGGCCCTTCAGTTGCCACTTGGTGACCTTTGGTCTACACCAAAAATCCTCTCTGTGTCTATCATTGCTCAGCTGTAACTGCAAATGCAGCCACAGCTCCAGGAGACACTGCGAAAGGGAGCAAGTTCCAAGGGAGCAGGAAGGGGAGGCATGGAGACACTCTGGGTGAGAAGCTGGGTCAAAGACAGCAGGAGAGAAATGGATGAACCACTATGTCTGATTGATTCATCTATTCATCCATCCATCCATCCACCCACCCATCCACCCAGCCACACATTCATTTACCCATCCATCCCTCCCTCCATCCCTCCCTCCCTCCCTCCATCCCCCTATCCCTCCAGCCCGCCATCCATCCATCCATCCCACAGTGTACTATTGTAGTTAAGAGTATGGAGTTTGAGCCAGATTGCCTGGGGGTGGATCTAGATCTAGCTTTGCCATTTCCTGGATGTGTGAACTTGGCCAAAGCACTCACCCTCTCTGAGCCTCAGTTTCCTCATCAGTAGAATGCGTAAGATACAGTAGAGTCATTGAAAAGATTAAAAGAGTTAATTCATGTCAAGCACTTTGAATGGCATGTGGCATGTTGTACGTGTTCCATACATGGGAGCTCTACTTGGCTAGAAGTATTCACTCAACAGTTATGGAGTTTCAGTCACGTGCCAGGCACTGTTTTGCATGCTGGGTGGTGAATAAAACAGACATAGACACTGCTCTCAAGGAGCCTACAGTCTCCTGGACTAAACAGAACAGTAAGCAGGTAACTACATTTTCACCTTTGAGAACACACACACGGTGTGCACACACAGCATCCAGCCTGTGCAAAACACAGCAGAGCCCTGTGCTCACATATCATCAAAAGAATTTGTTTCTATGTTTAAAGAACACATGCTTTTTTATGATCCAGTAGGCCCGCTCCTATGGAAATAATCACTGCTATGCACAGAAATTTAGCTAAAAAGAGATGCAGCATGAACGAGCACCTGAGGTCATTCTGTTTTGAGTCCTTGCCGTGGCAGGCTGTGTATTTCACACTTGTGACCGCAGAGGATCCCACAGCACCTGGGCAAGACAGGGAGGCAGCTCTGGCCCCCAACACCCAAGCCTGGTCCTCCCCAGCCCCTGCATTGATGAGGCCTGGCCAAGGTGTGTGCTCACCTGGTGCCCAGACCTTGCTCTCCAATGCCATCTTCCTCTAGCAGGAACCATAGGGCCTGGGAGAGACGGCTGACTGCAGGGCTGGGGCAGGACAGCTTCAGGATAAGCCAGGACGAACACCTGGTCATGCCAGAATAGTTAAGGAGGAACCTATACACACACACACACACACACACACACCAAAAACCAAGAACAAAACATAGGTGAAGGCATGTCATAAGGACACAAACACCAGCTTGCAGGGCTCCCATCGGCCAATTCCGGGATGATTTCAGCACGACAATAATTAAACATGGTAATGAGTTATAAGACATTGGGGTGAAAAACAAATTCATGAATTTATATAGAAAAATTGGTAAATCAATGAATCAGTGGAGAAACAGGAGCACTCTTGCTTAGAGTAGGATGCCTTGGCCACCTGGTAAATGCAGAGAGGGGGCTGGGGTTGCAAACTCAGCATTCGGCAACCATCACAGTAAAGAATGGATCAGGCAAAAATTATCAGCAGATGCTAAGTCCAGGGGAAACTGGAAAAGCAGGAGGTGTGGCCTTCAAGTGTCTCCCCACAGACTCGGGATAAAATAGTGAGGATACAGTGGAGAAATTAAATAATACTTTTCCCAGGTAATCAAAACGAACAATTCCACCACTAGGCATATGCCTCAAAGAAGTGAAAACAGGTAGTCAAACAAATATACTTATACATGTATTTATAGCAGCTCTGTTCACAGCAGTGAAAAGGTGGAAAGGACCCAAATGTCCGTCAACAGATGGAGAGATAAACAAAATGCAGTCTATCAACACGGTGGCATATTATTCAGCCATTAAAAGGAATGGAGTTCTGATCAATGCTACAACATGGATGAACCTGGAAGTCATTATACTAAGTGAAAGAAGCCAGACACGAAAGGCTACATATTGTATGATCCCACTGACGTGCACAGAATAGAGGAATCTGCAGAGACAGAACACAGACTGAAGGTTACCAGGGGCTGGAGGGAGTTGAGGAACAAGGAGAAACTGCTTAATGGGTAATAAAATTGGGGGATAATAAAAATGTTTTGGAACTAGATAGAGGTGGTGGTTGTACAATGTTGTGATGTACTAAATGCCACTAAATCGCTCACTTTATTTTTATTTTTTTCCATTTCCTCTCTTAGTTTATTTTTTTAAGCATTTTTATTGATTTATAATCATTTTACAATGTTGTGTCAAATTCCAGTGTAAAGCACAATTTTTCAGTTATACATAAACATACATATATTCATTGTTACATTTTTTTCTCTGTGAGCTACCATAAGATCTTGTGTATATTTCCCTGTGCTGCACAGTATAATCTTGTTTATCTATTCAACAATTTTGAAATCCCATCTATCCCTTCCCACCCTCTGCCCCCTTGGCAACCACAAGTTTGTATTCCATGTCTATGAGTCTACTTCTGTTTTGTATTTATGCTTTGTTTGTTTGTTTGTTTTTTAGATTCCACATATGAGCGATCTCATATGGTATTTTTCTTTCTCTTTCTGGCTTACTTCACTTAGAATAACATTCTCCAGGAGCATCCATGTTGCTGCAAACGGCATTATGTTGTCAGTTTTTATGGCTGAGTAGTATTCCATTGTATAAATATATCACATCTTTAAGCAATTCTCCAAGGAAGACATACAAATGATCAATAGGCACATGAAAAAATGCTCAATATCTCCAATTATCATAGAAATACAAATCAAAACTATGATGAGGTATCACCTCACAGCAGTCAGAATGGCCATCATTCAAAAATCCACAAATGACAAATGCTGGAGAGGCTGTGGAGAAAAGGGAACCCTCCTACACTGCTGGTGGGAATGCAGTTTACTGTGGAAAACAGTAAATCGCTCACTTTTAAATGGTTACTTTTATGTTATGTGAATGTCATCTCAATAAAAAATATGACGTCAGTGTGAATCTTACAGAGCATAGTTGCACTGTGGTCAGGGAAGAGAACACACACTGAAGTGTTTAGGGGTAAAGGGATATGTTGCTCGCAAGTTACTCTCAAGGAGTTTAGGGGGAAATGCTATGTGCGTAGACGGGCAGGTGGAGATAACCCGTGTACCGTGGGGAAAGCAGCAGCGGGTGACCCTAGTATGACACCCAGGTGTTCTCTGTAGTGTCCTTCAACTATTCTGTGCTCTTGAAATTATTTCCAAATGGAAAGTTAAAAATAAGAAAAGGAGAGGGATGTGCTCCAAGGAAGTCAGGGCAAACAGCTTTAAAGGGCATCACCCAGGCAGCTGATACGTGACTATGGACAGCGGATTAAGCGGTGGCATTGGA